>NC_090934.1:192978120-194376392 GCF_040938575.1 Ambystoma mexicanum
GAGGAATCATACTGTAATTATTTATTATGGATTCTTCTCCCGCAGATTCTCCATGTCCCCTCCCGTCTCAGTTGATGGTTGGTGCAATCTTCTCTTTGGATGACTTGGCTATGGTCATCCCGACTGCTGCTGTGACATTCCCTTCAGAGTCTGTCCTTTTGTCACAAGGCCAGGGAGACTGGATCTGCCCCGCTGCACAGGAGACGATGCAGCTGAATAGTGCTTTTATAACCCAAAGTACTGTGGGGCTGAAAGGTAAAATTTGCCTTGAGCCCAAGAGTTGCTCCAGTGTGATTGGAGTGCGAGAATAGGTATTTGGGTGTCCACCCATGCCTCTCGTCCAGGCTTGTCAGCTTGTGTCCTTTAGGGAGTCCTTTGCAGGGTCCCCTAACTTGGGTTATATTGCTAAGCATCTTGTTGTGACTGAAAATATCCTGAGGAACTCTGCTTATTCTGCTACTTCCTAAGACTTTGGCTCCACTCCTACATTAACTTTTCGTATAGAGTATGAACTTTAAAAGCATTACAAGCACTTAAAAGTGTTTCTAGAATGTTCATTTGATAGTGTGTTTTAACCAACCTTTTTCGTTTCTAAAGACTTCGATGTGGTTTTGCTAAGTACTGTTACATGTTACCTTTTTTTATCTGTTAAGCAATGTGAGTCTGCGGTAGTACTGATGATACGCTAGAACTGCCATTAGTGTCAAACTCTGTACAAAATTGAAACTGTGAGCAACTACTATTGAAGTCGTCACATCTGAATAGTAAGAATTCGTATGTGTTGGTTTGTGAAATAAGTTTACAACTACTTTTTATTTGTAAAATAAATATGTATATTTTTAATATAACATTTACTGTGTAAGTTGCTTCGGGCTATTGTATTTACTGGGCTGTGTACTTGCCTACAGCTCACATCTTCCTCCTATGGTAAGCCTGGCTGCTCTGCCATTTTACCAAGTTCCTTTGGGTAGTACATACTTTTACTAAGAGTTGGGACCTGTATGCCAATGGATAGTTTTGGAGTCTTTCCTCAAGTGGCCTTTAGGAAAACTCCCCTAATGGTGTGCAAGCGGATAAATATTGTGTGAAGCTACAGTTCAAATTTCTTGTCGTGAAACGTAGCTGCATTCATATGGCAGGTGTTGTGCAGTTTTTTAAAGTTTTGTATGGCAGTAGGTGCTTGCAGAGGTGAGGCTGCGCCTTTGGCTAAATATCCGCAGGTGTGGCGTGTGAAACGGGTACATGTTATACATTAAGCATTGCCTACCCCTGAACTCCACCATGTGACAAACAAAACACTGCATACCCTCAATCCATGCAAGGTCAATACATTGCCCACCCTCGGTGTTAATCTATGTGCGATTCTCTGTCCCAACCTGGTCTGTCCAAGTGCTATACATTTCCCACCCACTTAAAAAAATAATTGCTTGTATAAATATCAACTACAACTCGACCCCAGCTCCCCCTTCCAACCCTCCATTCGCAAGAGCCTTTTCCTCGGTTCCTAATCGGATACCGTTCATGAAGTAAATATGTCCAATATTCTTTTATGTGGGCACCATTGTGCCATGTAATCTGATTGTAGGTATTCCAGTACTGCACCCCATTCCTTCCTGAAGCACCCACGGGTGCCCTGTAGTTTGTGGGTTATTCGTTCCCTTCCCACTATCGTCCACACCATCTGCAGCTAACCAAACCCCAACAGTGTGTCCCGTTGTTTCCAGTTCTGGGCAATCGCTAGCCATGCCGCTATAATCGCCCATAAAGCTTCTCCATTGTGGTTTAGTGTTTTTTTTTGTGTGTAAAATCCGGTCCTTCAACCCACATAACCATACCCTCTGTTCCAGTTGGCCAGCGTTTGGAAAGATCCCCTGCATTTGTTTCTTCACTTTGTCCCAGAATTATTGTATCCCTTGGCAGTCCCACAATCTATGCCTCTAGTTGCCCTCACTTGCGCAGCCACTCCAGCAGTGGTTGGGTGTGTGGGTACATTGTGTTCAATCTCTCTGGTGTATAGTGCCATTGGGTCATGAGCTTTATCCACATTTCCCCTCATTTGGACTGCTGTCAGTTTGCAAATGTTTTTTCACAGCCCCTCCATTGTGATTTAGTGATGGCTTCCCCAATGGTGTTCTCCCATTGCCGCAAGTAGCTCCATTGGAGCGCCTCTTTCTGCACATTGATAAATTTATACATACAGGATCGATGAAATTAGATTACTCTATTAGTTAACATTCTTTTCAAATGCGGTGAGAACCCTTGTGGCTGCTTGTTTGATGGCCGGGGTCGCTAGCCAATGTCTGAGTTGTTCATATTTGTATCTGTCTGAATCCTTGAGCTTCAGATGTGTTCTACAGGCCTCGCATGATTTAATGTCTTGGTCATGAATCATATCGCCCATTTTCGTGCACCCTGCTATTTCCCATTTGAACGCCTCCTCCAGTCCTGCTGGGAATTCTGGGTTCCCGAACATGGGTTTAAACTGGTGACCGTTCGTCCGAGGTGTTTAAGGGGGCCCTCAGGACTTCACTAACTCAGAGATTGGGGTGTTTGAATTCTTTCCCTTTCCACGGTACTTCGGCTAATGAGGATTCTGCTACTGCCCTGTCCTGCTGTGCCCACATTTTCTGTACTGCCACCCATTCCTTTAAAACCCACAGTTGCGCTGCTTGATAATATTTGTAGAAGTGTGGGAGTGTCATTCCCCCCCTCTTGAATTGGGGCGGTCAATACTCCTCTCGCTACTGTTGGGGGGGGTGTGTGTGTGTGTGTGTGTGTGTGTGTGTGTGTGGGGGGGGGGGGGGGCGGGGGGGGGGGTGGGTGTGTTTCTTTTTCCAGATAAAAGACGTGACTGCTTTTGTCAGTGCCCTGAAAAAGGATTTGGGGACCCTTATCGGGATGGCTTGAAAGTAGTATACCAGGCTTGGTAAAACTTTCATCTTTATCGAAGTTGTGCGTCCCTATCAGGTAATCGTTGGGGGATTCCATCTGTCTAGGTCACTTTATTTTCCCGAGCAATTCTGGATAGTTTTCCTCATATAGGAGGCCCACCCTGTCCGGGATGGTTATGCCCAGGTATTTTACCCCCTTGTCTGTTATCTTTAAATTTGGGGAGGTCGCCTTAAGTTTTATTAGTTCTATCCCATGCCAGTATTGGTATTTCTGTTTTAATTTTCAGCCCTGCGATTGCTCCGAATGTATCTAGTTCTTGAATTGCTTCGGGAAGTGAGCGTGCTGGATATGATAGTGTGACCAGCATATTGTCGGCATACATGATTACCTTGTGACCTCCCTGCCATTTCTGTCCCTGTCAAGGTGGTATACCCTCTGATTCTGATTAAAAGTGGTTCTAAGAAGATGGCATGTAAGAGTAGGCATCCTAGCTTTGTGCCTCTGGTGATCTCCACTCTGCTCGTGACTTCCCCGTTTATGGCTGTTCTGATGTAAGGTGTGTTGTAGTTGGGCTGGATAATTCATAAGAACTTTTCCCCTATCCCCATACGCTTTAGAACTCTGTATAGAAGTGACCATTCCACTCGGTCAAATGCTTTTTCAGGATCTAATCCCATTAGTATTGCTGGAGTCTGGGTAATGCTGGTCTTCTCTATCTGGTGTATTACCCAGCTCGTGGGTTTGCTGGCCTGGGATAAAGCCTGATCGGGGTCTATCAGTTTTGGGAGGAGAGGTGATAGTCTGATTGCTAAAATGTTTGTATATAGCTTTGAGTCAAGATTGATTAGAGTGGTAGGATCTCGGCTGTGTGGGTTCTTTCCCGGCTTTGTGAAATCTTTCCCGGCTTTGTGAAAAACAAATACTTTGGCTTTGTTCATAGATGGTGTCACGTTCCCCTCATCTTTGAACAAGTGTAACAGCTTTGTTAAAAATGGGGACAGTGTGGCTGCATTTTTCTTGTAGAACGAGGCTTTGAAGCCATCAGGACCCAGTGCTTTGTTTAATGGGAGTCCTGCGATTGCTTTCTTCACTGTCATGATATCCCTCTGCAGGAGCGCCCCATCTTCCTCTGTGGTATGGGCAGCGCTTTTAAGTATGTTTGTTGGTCCAAGCTATTTGGGCTATCCGTTGCGTATAAGGTTTGGTAGAAGTTTCTGAAGACACCCCCCCCATGTCTCGTGTGTGTTAGTGTTTATTTTGTATGTTTTTGATCGATGGAGATTGCTGTTTTGCCCGTAGCTGTCTGGCTAGGTATCTGTCGGCTGTGTTGACCTTCATGTAGTACCAGTGTCTGAGGTGTAGTAGACTCTTAACATTTTGTGCAGTGTTAATCTAATTGCCCCTGCACATGTCTCAGGGCCTTCTTTAGGCTAGAATTGGGATTCCGTGTAAATTCTGCTTAAATGTCTGTAAGCTTCCCCTCTAATTCTTTTTCCCATCTTTCCATGCCTTCAAGTCGATCAACTGACCCAGCATGACCGCTTTAAAAGCCTCCCAGGCGGTTCTTAGCGAGGCGTCCTTTGTATTGTGGGCAAATTACTCTTCCATCTTTTCTCTGGTGTTCCCTAATAAAGGATCATGGATTATTTCTTGGATTAATTATTTCATGGATTATTTCTTTCCATCTTTTCTCTGGTGTTCCCTACTAAAGGATCATGGATTATTTCTTGTGGGAAGCCTCCCCCTCCATAGCCCTCTATTTCTCCCTGGTGTTGAGATCTCCATCTTTAGGGGGGGTGTGATCAGATAGCTAGATTGGGCCTATTTCCATCCCATGGACTTTTCCCCATTAATCCCACACAGACCCAGAAGTAGTCTATCCTTGACATTGTGTTATAGACCTGGGACAAGTGTGTGTATCCTCTTTGCTGGCATTTGAGGTCCCTCCATACATCATAGTGCCAGATCATCTTTTGGCAGAGGTCTTTTGTTGGCGCCCCTTACCCCTGGTGTCCTGTTGCTCCTATCTATATTGGGCTGCCAGGCCAAAGTCAAGTCCCCACCCAGAATTACCCAATGTCTCCTTCAGAAAACGATCCTGCCCTGGGAGCGTAAATCGAGGCTATTGTGAGTGGGTACCCCTCAAAGGATGCGTTGGTAAATGCAGATCGAGCAATCTTATCTACAAGGTGTCCTGAACATGTATGTCCCGGCCATCATGTAGTGCAATCAGCACTCGAGCTTTTTTTTTTGGTCTGGTGCATTGGATTGCAATATGTTTGTAGCCTTTAAGAAGTTGTCTTGGGATCTTTTATGCATATCCTGGAGTAGTATGATGCCACACTTCTCCCTTTTTAAGTAGGTTCTCTACAGTCTTCCTTTTTACCAGGGTGTTTTGGCTCCTCATGTTAAATGTAGGAATGTTCAGTTTTCCCATGACGGCGTATCCAATGGTATGCGTTTTGCTTCCCCCCCCCCCCCCTGTATCCTGTCTCTGCTTGCTTCCGCTGCCGTCCCCTACCCCCCCCCGATCCTCCACCCTGACCATTACATACCCCTAACCTACCCATAACTGTCCCGAGGAGGGCCCAGGTACCCTAGGTTGCCTTGCTGGTCACTCCTGACCCTCTGCTTACTTGGGAGAACCCTCACGGGGAATCCTAAACACTGCATTTACCTAGTCTTTTCTGTATCCCGGCAGGGAGGTCACCTACCAGGCCACGATTCCAGATTGTTCATTGGTTAATTTATGGCACTTGTCCCTTCCGGTTCTGTATTGGGTTCACTTTGGTATACACTTTGTTTTTTTTATTCTAGGGGATAGTCTGTGGATATGTGATCATCATTTCCTACCCCCTTGTTGTTTCTTCTCATGATGCAGTCTTGCATTCCCATGGCTTCCTGCGTTCCTCCTCCCTTGCCCGTTGGTTCCCTCCATCTCTATCCTTCTTGGATGTCTATCACTTGTAGTCCTTCACATGTGGTCACCCTTCATAGTTTGCCCTCCCACGTAAAGAGAAGACCGAATGGGGAAAGTCCACTTATTTGCCTTGCCACAAGTTCCTTTACCAAGAGTGACATCTCCCTTCTTTTCTGTAGTCACTTGTTCTAGGCATTGGAACAGTTGGATTTCCACTCCATTCACACTGATGTGATCCATCACTCTAGCTTTCCTTAGTATCTGTTCCTTCTGGGGATAAGAGGATAGGGTAACCAGCACATCTCGAGGGGCGCTCCCCTGGTTCCCAATGTCTTGCCTCTTGTTTTGGTCAGCCCTGTTCTGGTTTGCTCGGGCTTGAGTCAAGAGGGATAGGTGGGGGGCTTACCTGGCCCATGCCCTGTGTCCTCCCGATTGGGGTAGTGCTGCTTACCCTCTGGTTGACCCGTGTCAGTGCTTCTCTTAATATGGGGGTGCGTTCCTATCCGATTGCAGTCAATATCTGCCAGTTGTGCATCCTGGGTGAATTTTGAGTGGGAGCTCTCCCCTGTGGCGGTATCGGAGCTCTGTTCCACTCTCCAGATCCCTACTTTTTGTTGGCCCTGGTAGGGGGGCGGGAGGGTGTGTGTGTGTGTGTGTGTGTGTGTAATGTCCCAGTGTTCTCGTTGCCTCCATGGGCCTCTGATTCTGCTCCACTCTGTGCCCTGTTGGGTCTCCTTCACCCTGATCCTCTGTTCTCCTGCCCCCCTCATGAGTGGGGGGGGGGGGGCGTGGCGAAGGGCAGATGATTCGTCCCCCAAGGCTAACCCAAGTCTGTCAATAAAGTGGTGTTATTGGGGGGGGGTGTCCTGGTAGGAAGTAAGGGTCAGTTGGGTCCTGGGTCCTCCCAGTGATCCTGTCTGTTCTTTGTATGCCCTGCTCCTCTGTAGCCTGTTATCTTCTGGGTGGGAGGCCCTCCTTGTGTGTAATGTCTATTGATCTGCTTGTGTGAGGTGACCCTTCCCCTGCTTCCTTGTCCCTTGCTCTGTTCGGCTTGCATGTCTGGTTGCTCTCGATGGGGGAGGGGATGTAGCTTAGGGGGATACTACTAGGTATGGCTCCCAGTTGGTACATGCAAGTTTGTGGTGTCGCCCGCCCCCCCCCCCCTTGCTTTCCAGCGCTCACTTTCACCAGGCCGCCTCTGCTGCTTTAGTCGGGGTTCTCCCTTCTGTGTCCACGTCCTTGCCGCCTTGTCTGGTCTAGGTATGGTGCTCCTGAGTTGGCCACGGTCTCAGTCCTCCGCTCCAATATCAAACGTTGCACCTTAATTGCTTCTTCTGGTGTCGTTTGCTATGTCAGGCTCCCATGGCACCCGGTCTGCCGGCGGGCGTCTCTTGATGCCGCACGAGGCTGCTGTCTGGGCGATGGGGCCCTCATGTGTTGCTGTGATAGTGTTGATTTGAGGGGGGGAACGGGGGGGGGGGGGGGTGTCTTCACATGTCGGCCCGCTGCTCCCCCCTGCTCCGGTGGGGTCCTTGTCTCTTGTCAGACATTCACGTGTCCTGCTCTGCGCTTGTCCTTGCACCTCTGGAGTTCAGAAGTCGTAGCAGGGCTTTTGGTTGCTTTTGATGCCTCTAGGCTCTGCGCTTCCTGAGTTCGTGTGCCACTGACTCGATTTGCGGGTTCACCCTGGGATGGCGTTGTGTGGCCTGTGCCTTTCCTGGGTTGGCGTTGTCGCTGGTGAGGACTGCTTGCCTCTTGCCTACACATGCCCTCGGGTGCTCGGATGTGCCGAGGGAAGGGCGATCTGCACCTTTCCTTTCCCAATGCTTGTATTGAAGTTCTTTACAATCGCGGCCCGGTGGGCGGGTCTTACACACACACCTCTTTGCTGTGGCTGCCATCTTGGAATTTCCCACCCTCTAATACATAAATATGATACATTGGAGGTGGGCAATCTAAATGCCACTCATGGTTCACCCCCATATCCATCCATGTGTAACTCATTGCCCACATCAAGGCCTGTCCAAGTGCGATGCGCATTGCCCACCCGCAAATCCATTTAAGTGCAAAATCTGGTCCACTCTTTTAGTTCTTCCATATTAGAGATACTGGGTGCCCTACACTGGCTGATGGAAGGGGTCAGTGGTGTGGGTGAAGTGTAAAAGGGCAGGGATTGGGCTTAGGCTTATTAGGTAAGTGGTAAATCCGAGTAGGTGAATGGAAAGGGCAGGAGGGTGGGGGTGCCTATCACTGGCCTGTGCGTGGAGTTGTTGCAGGTGTCTGGTTGTGAGGGAAGAGCCAGGTTTTGAAGGCCTTCCTTATGGCAAAGTGCTCATATATGAGGGGAAGTGCCAGACACTGGGTGTTATGACTGAGAAATGCGCCTCTTAGTCTGGAGAGCTTGACAGTGGGGACTACCAAGAGGTGTGCTGAACCTGATCTCTGAGGGATTGGTTGGGGTGGTAGTGTTTGTTTTGGAGAAATTCAGGGCATTTGATGTGGTGGGCACAGTGGTTAATGCACATGGCTTTGAAATTATTTTGTTTGTAATTTATATAGTGCTTTATGCCAAAGGGCTTAACAAGACATAATTGCAGTACAATCAAATGCAAAATTACAGGCTATGTAGAAAGTGGCCTGTTGGCTAATGGGCAGCCAGTTGAGCACCTGGAGTGCAGGGGAGATGTGATCTCTAGGAGGGGAGAGTGCAAGGAGGAACCTTGCTGCAGAGCTTTGGAGTTTTGAGTTGAAAGGCGGGGGCGCCTAGATGGAGGCAGTTGGTGAGTGAGGATGATGGCCATGATTGCAGAGATTCTGCGAGGGTATGAGAGACTGGGAAAGATCTGCATTTTCAAGTAGAGGTGGAAGTGGGCAGATGTGAAGATGGCATTAATGTGGTGAGCGAGGGTCAGGTCTGAGCTAATGGTATATCCCAGGTTTTTTTTACTGAGGAAGAAGTGGAGGGTGGGGTTCCAAGGATGGTGGCCAAGGTGTAGGTTTGGGAAGAAGTGATGTTTTACTGCAGATTTGGGTTTCGGTTTTGCCAGGATTGGAGGAGGTGGTTGTTTGGCGTGCAGCAGTCTGGGAGGGGAGTTGGGAATATTGAGAATAATCTTTGGCATGGTTTTAGCTGGTGAGATTGTGGTGGGAGGGGATAGGTAAAGGTTGGAGCGGGAGGCTCCCTGAGGGACTTGATGGGGCTGCTGGCAGTGTGGGGGGGGGTGATTGGAGGAGAAAGGGTGGAGGATGGTCATTTGGAATCAGTGCAGTGGGTAAGGGAATAAATTCATTGAAGGTCGGAGTCCCTGTTGCCTAGGGTGAGGACTGCTCATGAGTGGTGCCAAATGCTTCTGAGAGGTAAAGGAGGATAAGTGCAGCACAGCCTTCAGTCTGCTGTTCTCTTTAGGTCGTCCCAGGTTGAGACCAACAAGGTTTCTGTGCCATGGAGGGGGACAGAAGTCTGACTGGGCGCTGATTCGGTGAATGAGCCTGAGCTGGGAGTATGCTCCATGATAGGAGGAGGAGGATCCTTTCAATGGCTGTTGTGGTCAAGTAGGGCATCACAGTGCTTGTGAGATGGGTGCGGGGGGGGGGGGGGGGTGTCAGGTTGGGGCGTTCAGCAGAGAGGCGTCTTGAATTCTGCGATGATATTGTAGAGTTCCTTGAGGTAGTTGCTGGTGCTGGAGAGGCGGTTGCTATAGAAAGATGTATTGACTTTCCTGATTTCTATGCTGTAGACCCTGTTCTGTCTAGAATGGATGGCTTGGCCTACCATTGGCGTTTCAGGCAGTGGTTTAGGGTTTTGTGAGGGGGGGGGGGGGGGTTAAACCACTTGGGAGATGGACCTGTACGGTGGGAAGTGGATCTTGGGGGGGGGGGGGGGGGTGAAGGGGGCGCAGGTATCAAGAGAGCCATCAGTCAAAGTGGGTGGAGGTTGAGCGAGAAGGGTGGAGAAAAAGGAGGAGGACTGATATGTGGAAATAATTACATTGTACCGAAGGGAATCCAGGAGGCGGTGGTGGGGGGGTATGACGTTGTCAGGAGTGAGCAGTGAATAGTGCAGTGTTCAGTCCAGAATAGGGGGCGGGTGAGGGTTGAGGAAATCAGATTGGTGGAGCTGGAAACTGCATCCAGGTTGTGACCAGTAATGTGGGTCAAGTTGAGGACTTCCAGGTAGTGAGATGGCGGATCATGGGGTAGGAGGGTATGTCAAACCAGATGTTCGTCACCTAGTACAGTAAGCATGAGTAACTGGGAGTGGTGGGGAGGAGAGAAGGCCTCTGGAGCAGTAGGAAGGAAGTTGGAGAAGCAGGTTTCGGTATTGAAGAGAATGTCTGGGTTTTCATCGGAGATCGTATCTAATGTGTTTGTTTTTGGCAGCAGATCTGATGTTTATGAGTATGCATGGGGGTGGCGTAGTGGAGGTGTGTTAAGTGTGCTGGAGTGGAGGTTGGAGGGGGAAGGGAGAAAAGAAGGGTGGGCTGGTGGGGAGGTTTCTGGTACGCCAGAGAACCACTCTGTCCTTGCAGCTGTTGGGCATGATGGAGAATTGAGCTGAGAGCAGACTGGGGACAAGGGGAGGTTTTGGGGGGGGGGGGGGGGGGGAATAGGGGCTGGGATAGGAGATGGGAGTTTGACTATTGACGCCTGAGGCGGGAAGGTGGCAGTACCTGAAACACTGCTGCTACAAAGGTGCACAGGGCCAAAAATGTAGCGACAATCAAAATGAACAGGGCCTTAAATGCAGCAGTAATCTAATATGAGCGGTCTAGGACCCCCAACTAGATTCAAAAGTTGTGCAGGGCTGACCCTCTCCTCTAGGGCAGGCAGCTCAACGGTAGCAGTGAAGACTCTGCTAGCATAACTATCAATGTGAAGGATTGACTGCGGCTGACTGGGCAGTAAGATGCGACTGCGCCGCTCAGCTTTGCAGATGATAGCATGTGGACTTGCCTGAATTATATCATGGTGAGTTGGTGTGCAGCCAAACACAGCTGGCGTAGGTCACTGACTGTGGGTGGCTACGGGCATTTTGTTGGTCAGCACTGGCTCATGAGAGCTGAATGGACAGGTGAGGGCCTGCAGCAAGGCCACTTGGTACTTATGGTGCAAAGGGGGCAGCTGGCTCTATTTAGTTATCTGATTAGTGGTGAAGCTCACAGGGAAGTGCGGCTGCAACTCTTTCTGAATTGAAGAAAGTCCCATGCCTCTTACTGGAGAACTGGTGAGGAATAGCAGTGGCAACCACTGCCTGGGCTCAGTGCAGGAGGAGCAGGTGCTCTCCAGTAGTAATTATTTAGGTGGTTTTCCCATTTGTATGGCCTCAACACGCTGTTGCAGGGCCAGGGATGCTATCTGGGACCCAAGTCCAGTTATGGAGAAAGTTCTAAGTGAAGGATTAATATGCTGAGGAAGGGCACGACCGAGTGCCAGTGCAGGAGACTGTGTACCCAACTAGCCAAATATTTATTGCCATTATTTGCATATGAAGTACAAAACAATTGCCCTGCCCAACCCCCCCTCTGCCAACTATGTGCCCAACCCCCTTACCTCTCATGCCCTGGGATCTGTCCTCCCTCAACATGAAGTATAATCCCCTTGAGCCAGGCCGGTGGGCAACAAGGGAATAATCAAATCATGTCCAATATCCTCAAGTTGTGTGGGCATATATGGTAGCAATACTCTCCCTGGAGTTATGGTGGCACCATGCCCCAGTCTGCCTGAAACTTTGCATAGTTCCCTTGAATGCTATAGTAACCCACTCCATCGCCAGGATATGCCAGATCTTTGTTCCATTCGTTCTCTGTAGGGACTGCCTTGTTTTTCCCCTCTTCCTGGCTACCACCAGAATTGCTGCCAATAAGAGGACCATATACTCTTTGAGTGCCCTTCTGCGGTGCCTTGTCCTTGCTCCACAGAGCCAAAGTACGTACCTCCATCCCCAGAGACAGTGTAGTATTTCCTTGACTGAAGCATCCACACTCTCCCTGACTGGGGTTTTGGCACTGGGCAGGACCACATATGTGGGCCCAATTTCCCCCCAACAACCCCCGACAGGCCTTCCAACATGCTGCCGACACTGCTTGATATATCCTCTGGAGTCACTGGAATATGCTGCCACTGCATAATAATCTTGTACCACCCCTCCCTCAGTTGGATGGACCTAGTTAGCCTGGGGAAGTCCCGTTCTCCAGCATTGGATCTTTCATGGATTCACATGCTTAGAATATTCCCCGTCGTCAGGCTGGGAATCCCCGGTACATTATATAGACCCTTTCCCGTAGGAAAACTTTTTTGACGCTATGCGTCCTATCCACCTCGTTTTGTATCATGCGTGCCCGCGCCGTCAGGACGCCATGATATAAATACAGGACCCGCCCCTGCGCTCCCTCAGATTTCAACCGTCTTTCAAAGTAGTGGGATCCTCGTGGTTACTGCTAGTCGAAATTAGGTTGTATTTTCGCTTCGGCGACGTTACATTCTGGAACAAAATCTGTCCGGAAAAGCTTTATTTCGTCCTTGTGCGACATGTGGACTCAAAAAAGTCTATGAAGGTGATGCCCACATGGATTGTATCTACTGTCTCCACCCGCACCACACGGCGGATACATGTGAGATATGCCAGGGTTTCTCCCAAAAAAACCCTTAAAGACCGAAAAAGAAGGTTGGTCGACTGGCTTAACGACGGAGCGGGTGCCTATCCGGCATCAGAAGTTGGCTCCACGGCCTCCAGGAGCAAGTCGGAACCTCCCTCGAAGAAGGTGCGGCCTGTCGAAAAACGCCCTGCGGACAAGCAGACGGAGAAGCATGCTGGGTCTTCCTCATCACACAAAAAGTCCTCCTCCTCCTCATCCTCTAAGACGGAGAGGCAAGCGGCATCAAAATCCTCCTCAGGGGACCGTCCTAGGTCTTCCGTGAGTCGAGACTCTTCAGCAGGGAAGTCGGCAACGAAATCGGCTACGAAGTCTAAAGGCTCGGTGCCGGCTACTTGCTCGTCGACCCCGGTGTCGCTGACGATGCCTATTACTATTCAGGCAGCAGTGGTGGGGATTCCTTCGTCGACGGTGACTCAATCTATGGCCTGGCAGCCAGAGGTCTGTGACCCGGCCCCCCCTGAGGTCCTACTGCAGCCAGACACGGCCTTGTCGGTGGACGGAGAATGCATGGTTATGCAGCCGTCGGACTTGGGCTTACGGCCTTCCAATACGTTGCTGACGGTTTTGTCTCTGGATGTGCTTAATACACTTCAGAAGCTCCTGTAGCGTCTGGATACGCAGATCCCTCAGCCTGGCACTTCATCGTTGATATTTTCTGCACCTTCTGTCGACGAACAAGCTCAAGCAGCTCGCTTGACGACCAGAAGCCCGTCGGCCTCCCAGGCGGTGAAGGATCGTCCTCGAGCGCAGGAGGAGGGTGAGCTATCGGAGTCCGATTCTATACGAGGTGACTCAGGGTCGGACATTTCCCTGTCACCGTCGAGAGACCCAACATGGAATTCGGATGTAGAGGTAGAGTCTACGAGGAGCCAGGCACAACCATCTCCTCCGGATGATGTGGGAGCCTTCCATGCAATGATGGAAAAAGCGTGTTCCGAGTTCGGCCTAATTCCTGAGGAGCAAAAGAAAGACTGTTTTCTTTTTGATCACATGGGTCAAAGGAGGAAATCGGTATTTGCCATCCCAATCCTGGACCACGTGTGGCAAGAAAGCCTCAAGACGATGCGTCATCCGTTATCGGAACCGGCTATTAAGGGGCGTACTGAGAAAAAGTTTAAAGCTCCGGAGTCCACTCCAAAATGTCTGACATCACAGCCTCTGTCAGACTCTGTGGTATCGGCGGCAGCGGCTAGGAAGGCCAGAGTACAGCAAAAATGTTCAACCCCACCAGAAAGCGAGGCCAGGAGGCACGACGCCTTTGGAAAAAAGGTGCTCTCAGTCGGCGCCACGACGGTAAGAGCAGCCAACTCCTTGGCGATTGTATCACGATACGATAGGGAGATGTGGCATAAAATGGCCCCTATTCTAGAACATTTGCCGGAAGAACATCGAAAAGCAGCCATGTTGCTAGTATGAGATGGTGAGGAGGCCTCGAACCACGCTATTAATATTGCGGTGGACCTAGCAGAGGCTGGTTTCAAACAAATCAATCATGGCGTAGTACTGCGTCGACAAGCGTGGCTCAAATGTACTACTTTCAGACCTGAAGTCCAGTACAAAGTCCTAGACATGCCATGCGAAGGAGAACATCTGTTTGGAGACAAGGTAGATGAAGCCTTGAAGGGGATGAAAGTAGACACGGATACCGCTAGGTCTCTCGGCGCCCTCCAGACAGGTAGAAGTTTTCGCTCTTTTCGCCCCTTCAGGGGTGCTTCCGGAAACTCCCGCTTTGGAGCCTCTAGGGACCGTGGATTTAACAGGCCCTCCTACTCCTCACAAGGTTACAGACGTGCATCCCAGTCGGCACGTAGAGGCAGAGATTATCAAGCCTCCAGACGACGCGGCTCGGGTCCCTCGTCGACGAAGGACAAGCAAACCAGCAACCAATGACGGCCTTCGGAACATCCTGTGGGGTCGAGTCTCTCATATCGACCAATGGAAATGCATTACCACAGATCGATGGGTTCTGGACACGATTCGCATGGGTCATGCGCTGCAATTCAAAAACAAGCCTCCAAGTCTTCCGCCAGTGTTTTCGGCCTAGCCCCACCTTCGAGTTCTAAGACAAGAGGTGGCGCTTATGCTGCAAAAAGGAGCGGTAGAACGGGTTCCTGTGGCACAGGAAGGACAAGGGGTTTATTCCCGGTTCTTCGTTGTCAAGAAGCCAAATGGAAAATGGAGGCCCATTCTCGACCTGAGGGTACTCAACAAATGGCTAAAGAGCTCAAAATTCAAAATGCTAAAGCTCCAGGAGGTTATCGGGTCAGTGCAACCCATGGATTATCTGTCGTCGCTAGACCTTCAGGACGCCTATTTTCATATCCCAATACGTCCACGACACAGGAGATATTTAAGGTTCGTCGTCGGGCGAAAGCATTTTCAGTTCAAGGTCCTCCCGTTCGGTCTCAAGTCCTCCCCCAGGACGTTCACCAAGTGTTTGTCCCCTATAGCGGCCCATTTAAGGAAGGACGGTCACCATGTCTATCCCTATCTAGACGACTGGCTGGTCAGAGGTTCGTCCATGGAACAAACACGAAACAGTCTGGGGGCCACGATGTCCCTCATACAGGAACTGGGCTTCGCGATAAACTTCAGCAAGTCCTCCGTAGAGCCTTCGAGGACCTTGGTCTTTCTAGGAGCGGAGTTTCATACGCACACAAGCCTTGTAAGACCATCCAGCGAAAGGATACAGAAGCTACAAAGCAAGGCGTCGGAATGGAGATGCGGTACCAGGGTGTCGGTGCGCAAATACATGTCCCTGCTAGGGACCATGTCATCCTGCATTCCGTTGATAAACAACTGCCGTCTGTTTATGAGGCCTTGCCAGGAATTTCTAGCGGACCGTTGGGCGCAGAGCCAAGGTCGCTGGTCCGACAGACTGATCATCGACGAACAACTGGTACAAGCACTCTGTTGGTGGAGAGCTTCTACTCATTTAACGAAAGGAATGCCTCTGGTGGAACCGGAGTTCCAGAAGACGGTGGTGACGGATGCATCGCTGAGCGGATGGGGAGCTCATCTGGATACGTTACAGGTACAAGGCCGGTGGTCGTTACAAGAGTCCTCCCTGCATATCAACCTGCTAGAACTGAGAGCAGTGCGGTGGGCTCTAAAATCTTTTCTTCCTCAATTGAGAGACTCCGTGGTGCGTGTCATGACGGACAACACGACTACAATGTTTTACCTACGGAAACAAGGAGGAACACGTTCCAGGTCCCTGTCGATGGAGGCACAGAAAATCTGGCATTGGGCCCTGCAACACAACATGCTAATCTTGGCGTTCCACCTGCCAGGCGTGAGAAATGTGGAGGCCGATGCCCTCAGCAGGGAAATGAACGAAGTTCACGAATGGGTGCTGAACGACCAGCAACTACAACATGTATTCAAGAAGTGGGGACATCCTTCCATCGATCTGTTCGCGACGAAGGACAACAGGAAATGCCCGCAGTATGCAAGCAGATGGCCTCAGCAGGGCTCACTGGGGGATGCGTTCTCCTTCCCATGGACTAACAAATTCCTGTACGCATTCCCTCCATTTCCTCTTATCCGGAGGACGTTGCAATGGATCCTCAAGTACCCATGTCGGGTGATTCTGGTGGCCCCGTATTGGGCCAGACAGGTGTGGTTTTCAGACCTGCTGCACATGGCGGCGGCGGAGCCAATGAGGTTCAGGAAGATCCCCAACCTTCTGTCTCGACAGGAGGGTATTGTTTGGCATCACGACCCGGACAGCCTCAAGTTGACGGCCTGGCTCCTGACTTCGCCGAATTTGGTCAGCTAACGATTCCGGAGGAGTGTCGTCGTATTCTGCAAGCGGCAAGAGCACCTTCCACAAACACTTCATACTTGTACAAATGGAGGAGTTTCTGTCAGTGGTGTGGGGATCACCCAGGTCTGGTTCCGCAGTCGATTACGCCGGAACAGCTCCTTCCATACTTGCTGTTCTTAGCTCAAAAGGGCTTATCGGTGTCGTCGATAAAAGTACACCTGGCCGCCATCTCCAGGTTTACACGTCAACGACATTCCGCACCATTATTCAGCGACCGCCTGATTAAGCAATTCCTTAAAGGTCTGTTTAGGAGTTTCCCTCCCGAAAAGAGATTTCCTCCAGTGTGGAGCCTCAATCTGGTGTTAGCGTCTCTTATGAAACCTCCTTTTGAACCAATGTCATCATCGTCTCTAAAGTTTTTGTCGTGGAAATTGGCCTTCCTGGTGGCCATCACTTCAGCCCGACGTATTTCGGAAATCCAAGCTCTAATGGTAGACCCACCATACTTAAGATTTTTCAAGAACAAGGTGGTCCTTGCCACTAACCCACAGTTCATACCGAAAGCTCCTTCGGTGTTCCATAAACATTCCTCTATTGTCTTACCTACGTTTTTTCCAGAGCCATGCTCGGGAGCGGAGCGCTTGTTACACACATTAGACGTGAAAAGGGCTCTCAAGTTTTATCTGCATCGCACGCAACCTTTCAGGAAAACGAGGCAATTGTTCGTGGCCTATGGTCTGGGTGCTAAAGGCAAAGCTATTTCAAAGCAAGGGCTGTCAAGATGGGTATCGTCTACCATTTCGTACTGCCATTCTAAGGCTGGGAAGCTTCTTCTGCGACGCCCAAGAGCTCATTCAACTAGAGCGGCGGCATCATCGAAGGCGCTGTGGTCTGGAGTCCCTCTGGGGGACATCTGCATGGCAGCTACCTGGGCGGCTACACACACTTTTACCCGCCATTACTGCCTGCCACAACAACATGCCGAAGATACTCGGATGGGACAGGCGGTGCTTCGACACCTATTCCAATAAGGTACGCCCCGGTTGAGGGGTTAGATCTTGTTGCAATTATGATTGAATATTGTTCGTTTTCTATGTTAACTATTGCTGATGGGTACACGACCATAGGGAACGGACATTGTGAGGAAAGTATGTGAGTTTGCATGCATGCCTCCTCTTTTCGGGATGGTACTGCTATGTAATCTATTCTAAGCATGTGAATCCATGAAAGATCCAATGCTGGAGAAGGGAGTAGTTTCTTACCTGTAACTCCATTGGTATCTTTCATGGATTCACATGCGCCCGCCTGCCTCCCCTGAGCATGCAAACTGGTTCCCCCACTACTTTGGGGGCCGAAATCTGAGGGAGCGCGGGGGCGGGTCCTGTATTTATATCATGGCGTCCTAACGGCGCGGGCACGCATGATACAAAACGAGGTGGATAGGACGCATAGCGTCAAAGTTTTCCTACGGGAAAGGGTCTAAATAATGTACCGGGGATTCCCAGCCTGACGACGGGGAATATTCTAAGCATGTGAATCCATGAAAGATACCAATGCTGGAGAAATGGAGTTACAGGTAAGAAACTACTCCCTTCTGCTGCCCACCCCCTAGAGAAATTCCCACTTTGAGTGCTATTGATTGGCCCCCATTTCCCTATATAGAGCCAAGTGCAGGACCCCACCCAGCCCCGCCCCCCCCCCCCCTGCTCTCTGAAATAAAAGTGTAGAGTGCAAGGAGCAGATGCGACTCCCCAGATTGTGTAGTGATATTTCTCGAACACCATAAGCTGACGGTTGGCTGCGCTATGTTACAGGGCTGCGAGGCACAATATCGCAATTGGAAATAGTGTAAGCTGTCACTTTCCTTCACGCCAAAGCACTCTTAGCACTGCTCAATGGACATAACCGCTTATCAGGTCCCTCAGACTGAGATACCATGCCTCCCGTCATCTCCCGAAGACTCCCACCAAGCCCCCCTCCTGTCCCCTATGCCCCTCTCCATCCCCGGAGTAAAGTGCGGGTTTCTGAATATAGGGGACTGAATGGGGTTGGATGAGATCTTCCCATTACTAACTAGGGCATCCCAGCTGTCCCCAGCAGTGCTGTAATAGGTGATGCCTGCGTGTTTGCCTGTCCATCTGTTTTTGCCATACAAAGCACCGCTACCAAGGGGGCCCTGCACAGTTGCCTGGTCCATATGGGCCCATAGCTTCTTATCCATCCCTGGCAGCCACTGCTTGACCCCTCATTTGTGCAGCTTGAAATGAATGACTGAAATTTGGAACTGATATTCCCCCCCCCCCCCCCACCCCCACCCCTCCGACCAGCCCAATCCCATTCTTGGAGCGATCTGGACCTGCAGTGAGTAGCTTGTTTAGGTTGTTGCTGTATTATAATGGGTGTTGAATCAAGTCTGGAGTTTCATTGCAAAAAAAGAATGTTACCAGCTGAGTTTGTCATAGTCCTAGCTGCATTCTAAAGTGTGTGGATGAATAGATGTCCACAAGTGGTGCTTGTATACATACCTTGTGCTCGGATGGATGTTCTATTTGACTTTGCTGGGTCTGATTTTCGATGGGGAAGCAAAGTTGGCTACCTTTTGTAGATTATTCTGGGAATTTCCACGGGTCAAACCAAAAACAATCAACTGGCTGTCCTGGAACATCTTCTAGGTGGGACAGATGGGCTACCAGAACTAGGATGCTGCGATTCTCGAAGAGCAAGCGACTGGTTACCTTTCTAGACTTGCTGCATATCTTACAAGTTTGCCATATGTTAACCAAAGGGTATACGAAGTGCGATTTCTAGGATATTTGTCTAGAACTATTGTTACAAACACCGATTTCAGTATTGTGCATTGGTGGTATTTTTGCACATCCACAACAATGCTTGCTGCCTGATTAAAGCACTTAGAATACCTGCTTTGCAACAGCTCAATTTTGTTCAGAGTTTCTTTATTTGGTTTTAGATGTTATTGTCCTAGGGTTGTCATACTTTTCAATGGGTTTCACATTAGGTGGATTTAGTTTTTCAGTTTGCATCTGTGATGATGAAATGTCAGGTTTTTGTTAGTTTTCTGAATTGGTCTTCGGTGTTATTTCTTTCGGGATGTTGTTCCAGGTTTTTGCAGCTAAGTGGGATAGCCGACCCCAAGTTTTTTTTTCTTAAGGTATGTTTTTTTCTTGCAGACGGATTTCGTTGCTTGATCTGAGGAGTCTCGTTGGCTTGTATATTGGTTTCTTTTGCAGGAATTCAGCTCTTTGTCCGCTGATTGCCCTGTGTTATGCACATTGTTTTGAAGGTGATGCAATTTTTGACTGGGAGCCAGTGCAGTGTTTTTAGGGCTGGAGTGATGTGGTCTCTTCTGGATAGTTTGAGGAGGAGTTTGGCGGCTGCATTTTAGTCCGTTGTCAGGAGGTATTCTGGTATCCCGAGATGGAGGCTGTTTGCATAGTCTATTCTTGACAGGATTAGGGCGACGATTGAATTTTGTGGGTGAAGGAGAGGAAAGGTAAGAGTCTTCTTGCTGTGTGAAGGAGGAAGAAGCATTTCTTGACTATTGCATTTATTTGTGGTTATTTGTGTTTCTAAGGTTAGGGTGTTGTCCATCACTCCCAGATTTTTTACTACCTTAGATGGAATTGTTGAGATTCCCATTTCCTTTGGCCATGGAATATAGGTGGTGTTCTCTTGATTTTTGGATATAATCATTTCTGTTTTTCCTGGGTTGATTTTCAAGCTATTGGCATTCATCCAATTAAAAACTTCTTTTGACACTCGATTAGGGTTGAGTGATCGTCTTGATTGTCTTCGATTTTGTAGATTTGAGTCATCTGCGCAGTTGTAGCATGTAATGTTGTATTCTTTTGAAGATTTTGATTAGTGCAGTTTGGTAGATGTTGAAGTACAGTGGTGATGGTGAGGACCCTTGTGGTACTCAGTCGTTGACTCGTGGTGTGGATTTGAAGGGCTTTAACCAGATGTTTTCTGTTCTGTCTGCTAGAAAGGATTTAGTCTATAGTAGTGCTGTGTCTGTTATTCTTATGTCGTCTAGTCTTTTGGTTCGGATGTCCTGGCTAACTGTGTCAAAGGCTGCGGAAAGTCTAGCAGAATCGGGGCTGAAGTTGGGTCGGAGTCTGCATTTGTTTTTAGGTCATCCCAGATGGACACTAGTGCTGTTTCTGTTCCTCTTGCGGGTCTGAAGCCGACTTGTGCTTGGTCCAGCAGGTGGTGTTTTTCTACGTCGTGTTGGGTTAATTTGTAGCCGTAGGTTTCCAGGAGTTTTGCTTGGTAGGGAATGTTTGAGATCGGCCTGTAGTTGGAGAGGTCTTCTACATCGCCACTTGTTTTTTAAGAGTGGTTTGATATATGCTGATTTGAACGTTTTGGGTATGGTTCCTGTTGCTAGTGAGAGATTTAGGAGATTTCTGTAGTATTCTGATGGTGTTCCTTGTTCGAGGATTGATTTGTAAATGCCAGGTGGGGATGGGTCCATGGGTGAACCTGATTTCTTGCTGTGTTTCACCAGCAAGACGAAAGCCTCTGCCGATATTTCGGGAATGTTTTGGAGTTTATGTTGGGGTTCTGTGTTAGGTTTGGTTTGTTGGATGTTATGGTTGGTCTGTTTTGTATGATTGTCGGTTTTGTTCTTGAAGTGGTCTGCCAGGTCGTTGCAGAGTTTCTCAGAGGGGGGGTTGAGGTGTTGTCGCAGCCTGGTGGGTTTCTTATTTTTTTGATGCTCAACATCTCTTTTTGTGAGGTGATTGTGTTCATAATGCCTTCTCTTCGCCTTTTGTATTTCCTTCTTGTTATTTATTAGTTGTATTTTATATTTGTAGAAAGACTTTTAAGAAATCCTTCTGTTAGCATATCAGATGACTAAAAGTACCATGCTGATATAATTATTACAGTAATAAAGCATTAGAGCCCAAACCCGAAGGCTATATTTTGTATAGGTGACCGCTGCCCAACCCACTGGTCTCCAGCCAAAGGCCTCCAACTGCAGCACACAATGGAGCCTGGTGGCAAGGGTTATAAGGCCTGTACACCTATGCTGGGGGGGAATAAAGGGCAGATTCCCCACGTGCTCCACCCCCTCCCCCATTAGCCATTAGAGCCCCTTCTCAAGCCTGAGACCAGCAACTCGGCTGGAGGTCACCTACCACAAAATACAATCCTCTTTATACATGTGACATTTATAAACTACACACCTAGCTGGGAAACGGAGTGCTGTACCCACGGAGTGCACTGGCAGGGAACTCGGGAGGGGGAGAAATAGGGTTGAGTTGCGTGATCTGCAACTGGCAAGATGTTCTTTGAGTGAGGTGTTTTTCTGGTTCACTAGAACATAATCCTAATGCTGCAATAATGCATGCTGCATTCCAGAGAACATTCACTGGACTTTATTGCACTTCTCACACAACTTAACCTAAACAGGCTCCAGGCCCTGCAAAGTAACTCATTCAGGGCAGCACTTAATCTACTCAGATCCAGCCACATTTCAACTCCTAGGCGCAATGCCAACTGGCTTTCAGTTTGTGATAGAATCACTATCCGCACCATAGTAATCACGCACAAATGCCTTGCGAACACAGCACCCAAATAACTGTCCGACAAAATCTGTATGTACCATTCTGCCTGCACCACCAGATCTGCCCCATCTCACTGCCTTACACTACCTAGGTTCAACCTAAAAACTGCGGGAGGATCCAGCTTCCCTGTACAAGCTGCCAAATGTTGGAATTCCATACCCATTGCTTGCAGACAAGACATTCAAATCTGGAATTAAAAACTGGCTGAGCAACAAGCCTCTCCAATAAGGACCCCCGTCTGTATCTTACTACCGCCCTGAACTTGCGCTCTATGCTCACCTGTTTGCATTTTTGCCTATCTAATGTTATAAATCTCGACGCTGGAATATGGCAAGTCAGGGCTGCTGATGTTATTGGATCTATTGGCAGCTTATGACTTGCTAGACCATAAAATCTTGCTCGGGTGCATGGCTACTGTCGCAGGACTCTATGGAGGCAATTACCTGGCTCAGATCTTTTCTGCAGGGTCGTCTCTCCGTGTGTCTACTCGTGTGATAATGCATCAGAGGTAGAAACCATCGCTTGTGGAGTGCCATAGGAGGCCTGCCTCTTCCCCCTTGTTTAATATCTACATCCTCCCATTGTGTAACAATCTGGAACTACTGGATATTTTCTTTTGCAATTATGCAGATGAGTCAACTGGCTTTATAAGATACTGGGGACTATGAGAAGGACCAGCTGTTGTTGGACTCTATCTGACCATCAACGGATGGATGTCAACCAATTGGCTGTGTTTGAACGTGGCTAAGACAGAGCTCATGCTGTTTGGCCCAAGACTTGCAAGAATCAGTCTACGCTAATTTCACTATTAATGGTAGCCAAATAAAGGTTGTGCCCAAGCCCTCGGTGCCTATATGGAAGAAAGCCTAGACTGCAAGGCCCATGTAACTGCATCACAAAAAAATGCCAACTACCACCTTAAGGTGTTCCAGCAAGTAGCGCCACTGGTCTTGATAGAAAATCGAACCAAACTTGTGAGGGCAGTGATCCTTCTGTGTGTGGATTACTGTAATGCCCTAACGGGAGGTGGAAGTGTAGAGGAGGTCCCAAATAAAACCTGCACTCCATTTTGAAGTACCAGGAATGTTCACACTGAGATGACGTATGACAAGCAAATAAACCAGCAGAGAGCCGCAGTAGGACTGCCCGGTGCCTATTAGAAGAACAGCACCTGTGGAAGTACCAATACCCAGAAAACCATGGACAGTAAGGTATCCATTTAGAAAACCCCATCAACAAATGAAACGAAATGAAGATCGCCTAAGTACAGTCCCTGAAGAAACCAAAAAGGCCTTAATAGAAGACTAATGGCGACCTCACGAGGGCCCGGACTGACTCACAGATAGGAGAAATAAACAACCAGAGAATGATGCAAAGACGACACGCCATGAATAAGGATATTGAGAGCCTAAAGTGAAAGGACGATGTCAAAATGCAAGACGTTTAAGCTGTAAGCAAGATGAAGATATTCGACCAGTTTACACCTGTAAATATGCTTGTAACCGCAAGAAAGCTAAGAAAACAGTGTGGCTAGCTATGCTTAGTAGAAGAATAGTGCGGCAAGCACCACTATACATAACCTACCTCAAACGAAGCACCCTTATTATAATTTTATTTCTGCTCTGCTAAAGAAGCCGAATAAACCTAGGTTACTAAAGGCCACACGAGAAAGCTTCATATTTAGCAAAAACGTAACTCAGCAGAGGCAACTCGCGCCAGGAGAGCCAAGGTTATACCAATAGAAGAAACGAACAGTAGCTACATCTAATTGAAACTAAGAACCAAATATCCTGCCTCTGAAAGGTCGAGATAAGAAGGCGAAAGCAGGTGGTCGAGATAAGAAGGTGAAAGCAGGTGGCGGTGAAACGAACATCAAATACACAAATTGAGGGAAAATAAGCTAATTCACGGTGTCTTAATCACGTGACCAGCCGAGCAAGAAGAGGCGAGGGTTCACACCTACGCATGGCACCAGGCCAAATGAAGATATCAGAACCTTTTCCAGACAGAAGATGCAGTTTTGAGGCCAACCGCAGAGCACTAATTGACACATGGCTACTAAAGTTATGATTGATTGTAACAAGGACTGAAGGAAGGCCGAGTAACTAAGGGGCACCTCGCACCTGGCCGACCATTCTGCGTGCTGCTTAGCAAAGTAGAAAAAGTATGCATGGGGTTGGTGCCAACCCAATCACAATGGACCAAATAATCTAGGGACCTATAGTTAGTAGAACCAATGGGACGTCATACTTTTTAGTGATGTCTGCAGTAGTCATTTTTGAGGGAGAGGCTTAGATGCCCACCTGACAGTGTTTACCCAATCAACTCACTCCGTTACCATATACAGATATAGTACCGATAGTAAAGTTACCTTTTCGTAACCAATAGAATTGCATGTCAGCTTTTGAGTGTTACACGTCAATGATGACGAGTTTTGAGTATAAATGTTACAACTTGCATGAAGTTTGTTGGAGCGAGAAGGAGGATTGCATCACTGCTGACATCCTTAACTCCCTGTTTTTTGTACTTGTCATTAAACGGAACCCCTTTGTCAAACTGTTTGAGTTGTCCTTATTGATTGGTGTTGGAGTAATAAATCTGCACCCCCATCCATCTCACGGGTGCTGCTATCTCGTCTTAAAGTGCTTCTGAGCAAGCTTTGACTCTATGGGGCAGTCTGGGGTCTCGGAGTACACAGTTGAGTCTGATGTCCAAGAGCTGCAAAAAATTCAGAACACTGCCACATGTATCATCTTTCAGATGAAACTATCTGAACCAACCTCTGCAGCAAGGAAAATACTACACTGGTTACCAGTGGTAGCCCGCATTCAATTCAAGCTGATGACCATATGCCATAAATGCATCTTTGGGAATGCCCCAGTGACAGTGTCTTCATAGTGACGGAAACATGGCTCCGCCAAGCCTCTGGACCTACTCTCACCATTGCCATTCCACCTAACTACATCATCTTTAGAACAGAGAGAACCAAGTCAGTAGTTGGGGATGGGGGGGGGGGGGGGGGGTGTAGCCATCATCACTAGAACCCATCTTAAACTAAGAGCCTGCCCCATAGATAATCCAGAGGGATATGAAATTCTACTCACTAAACTTGCGACCAACCATAAACTATTATTAATTTAGTAACTATATACAGAGCACCCAATAATAACTCTCAGCCAGAGTTAGACATACCATTACTACTAACACCACTGATCAAGCCAAAAACAATGTATCCTCCTTGGTGACCTGAACCTCGGATTCAATGACAGTCAAGATCAGAAAGCAGAGGCCCTACATACCGCCCTTAAAGACATGTCATTCACACAACTGGTGAATACACCTACCCATAATAAAGGTAGAACTCTGGACTGGGTATTATCTCTTAATATCCCAGTTTCCATAGAAATGATCACCCCACTGCCCTGGACAGGTCACCACAGCATTAGCTTCTCCATCTCATGCAATGAACCTGACCCACCTAAACCCATCATGCTGTAAAGTTACCTTTTCGTAACCAATAGAATTGCATGTCAGCTTATGTAACCAGAAATATTCGTAAACTATCAGCGGCAAATCTCAATTCAATCCTAAAGAATACACTCACAGACAAAATGATTACAAGTGATAACACCTGCTCCCTTGCAGGTACGTACTGCAGTTGCCTCACAAAAACAATAGACACCTTAGCACCCTGTGTCACCAATTCTAGCCGATTGGATAAAAAAAACTAATTTTGGTTTAACGAGGAACTAATGTCACCTAGACTAAACTTTATTGTGAACACCGCTATAACAAAGTACCTACCCCTGAAACCACTAATGCCTTTAATCATGCAAATAAAACTTACAAAGCAGCTATCATTGCACACAAAGCAAACGCTCTCAATATTAGGATTAGTAATGCATCTTCAGACTCTAGAGAATTATTTACAATACTCAGACTGGAAAACCCTATCCACATCAACCCCGTTCAACAAAGTAAAGAATGGTGCAAAACCATTCAAGACACTCTTGCCGCTAAAATCCAACTACTACAAACTAAAATCACCTGCAAAAGGAAAACATTAGCAGAAAAACATACTCTGACGGAACCTAACTCCAGCCCCACAGTATGTGATACTCCAGCTTTCCACTTCTCCCCAGTTTCCCAAGAAGTAGTGCTTAAGACCATAGCCAAACTAAAGGCTTCAAACTGCAAAGGGGACAACTTCCCAGCACACTTAGTCAAACTATGTGCACCCACACTCACCCTTGTCATCACTAATTTTGTTAATGCATCTTTCAGTTTTAATATGGTCCAGGCAAGTATCAAAGCAGCCTGGGTCACGCCATTACTAAAAAAGCCTTCGCTGTACCCTCTAATCCCAACAAACTATAGGCCCATAACCACTGTCCCATTCCTTCTTAAAATTATAGGTGAAATAGCATATAACCAAATGCAAACCTACCTTGAACAGACCAAACCATAGTACCGAAACTGCTCTCACCGACCTCAAAATACAAATGGACACCATTAGAGACTCAGGAAAACTGGCCATATTACTGCTGCTGGACTTAGCGTTTGACCTGTTAGACCGTGACAAACTCTGAGACACTCTAGCTAAAGACTTCAGTTTCTCCACTGATGCCACACTCTGGATTAAATCCTTTTTAGCTGAACAAACCTCTAGAGTCGCCATTGGGAAAGATGCGGCTGACCCTAAAGCAGTACCCATCAGAGTACCCCAAGGATCATGCCTCTTCCCTACTCTGTATTTTTTTTTCAAAATATTTTATTGATTTTATATTTTAGAAAAACAAACAACACACAACACAACAGTTAATTATTTACAGAAACACCAAAGAAAATACGAAAAAAACTCCCCCCACCCCCCATCAAGCCAGAGCCGGCTCCCTTGTATCCTCAGTCGGGGCACTGTCAGGTGGAACATTGTCCGTAGGCTCATCTTCCGAATTCTCAGATTCGTCCAAGCCCTGTTGTGGGTTGGTCATAGAGGCCACCAATTGTCGCCAGGCCAGCAAGGGCCCTATCTCCTCCTCGCCCCCTCTAGTGACCGCTTCAAACCATACCACGGATTCAGCCTCCGCCCACCTCATAAGGTCCGCCCACCATAGTTCCACTCTCGGCCTGCTAGCCGATTTCCAGTTCATGGCAATCCTGCGTTTGGCCAGAACATATGCCAGGTCCCTCAGCTTGCTCAGGTGCCTAAAGTGTCTGGGCCTGGGGAAGATCCCAAGCATACACGACCAGGCAGATCCCACGTCGAACACCACTCCCCCACCTGCGAGCTTCATCTTAACCTCCTCCCAAAATCTATACACTTCCGGGCAGGCCCAAAACATGTGTAGCAACCCAGCGTCCACCTCCCCACACCTGGGGCATTTTTGAGTGATCGAGCATCCGAACCGTGCGATCTTCTGGGGAGTCAGGTAAGCCCTGTGAGTAATGTAGAACTGGAGTTGTTGGAGCCGTGCATTTCGGGACACCTTTTTATGATACCCCAGGACCCTCTTCCACTGACCCTCCGTCATGAATCCACCCATCTCCTCCCCCCATTCATGCCTCAGTTGGGGCAACTCTTTCCAAGCCTTCGTTCTGAGGAGTTCGTATATCCGTGATATTTCATGCCCGCCCTCTGAGACATCATACATAGTTTCAAGGGTGGCATCAGGATCATCTGCCAGTGCCGTCTCCGGCCATCTCTCTCTTACTCGTTTTACTAGCCTGGCATAGGTGATGTACTGGCCTCTGTGCACCCCCGTCTCATCCTGCAACTTTTGGAAGTCCAACGCCTCCCCCTCCCGCCATATGTCCCCGAGCGTGGCCAGGCCCACCGGCTCCCAGTGCCTACGGACAGACTGAAACAGTTGGGAGTCGTTTTCGCACAGGGCCACCAGCGGGACCTGCCAAGATAGCGGTTCTGACTCCCCCATCAATTTCCATGTTCTGTGCCAGACCTCCCATCCCAACCTCAATAGCCGCCCTCTTCCCGTCAGTTTATTCCTTTGTAGCCACAGCACCTCTCTCAGGAAGTATGGGGCCGCATCCTCCCGCAGCAACCTAGATTCCGCCGAATCTTCATCAGACAACCACCTGGCCACATACAACAGCTGCCCCGCCAGATAATATAGTTCGAAGTTGGGCAAGCCTATACCCCCTTTCTCGTACGGGTTCTGGAGCTTCCACAGGGCCACCCTATTCCTGGAGTTACCCCACACGAAGCCCCTACACATACTATGGAGTCGTACAAATAGGCTCTTAGGGATCAAATACGGGACGTTCACGAAGAAATGCAGGAGTCTGGGAAGGACCACCATTTTCAGCAAAGCCGCCCTCCCCATCATGGACAGGGGCAATCTGGACCAGAATGTCATACTGTTCCTGACCCCCTCTATGGCTCTGTGTTATGCTTGTGTACCGCCTCAGTCCGGTGGTAAATATTTACCCCCAGGTACCTAAACGTGTCGGTCCGCCATGGCATTGGCAACACAGGCAGCCTTACCAGCGGGACGTCCCTGTACCCGCCCAGAGGGAACAGGCTAGACTTCCCGGGGTTCACTGATATGCCCGAGAGGACAGCGTAATGATCCAGTACTTCCAGTACGTACTGCAGGTTCTCCTCCGGGTAGCGTAAGTAAAGCAGCATATCGTCCGCATAGAGAGATATTAAGTGGCTGCCGCTGGCGGTGTTAATGCCCACCTCTCCATATTGTTGCCGCAGGCATATCGCCAGTGGCTCCAGCGCGAGTATATATAACATGGGTGACCAAGGGCATCCCTGCCTGGTCCCCCTGCTAAGTTGCCAGGCATCCGAGACTGTGGCCCCAGTCTTGACCCTCGCCACCGGGCTGCTATATAACAACTGGACCCATCTGATATACCCAGGGCCCACGCCGTATCCCTGCAGGGCCGCTTTCAGCCAAGGCCATCTCACTGAATCAAAGGCCTTGACCGCATCCAGCGACACTACCGCCATCTCGCCCGTGTCATCCTTGTTATGGTCGATAACATGGTGCAGCCTCCTATGGTTATCACTGATATTCCTGCCTGGGACATATCCCGTTTGATCCGGGTGGATCAGCTTGCCAATCACCTTCTTCAACCTGTTGGCCAGCACCGCCGTGAGTATTTTGCTGTCCTGGTTTAGCATGGACAGAGGTCTATAAGATCAACACTCAACAGCCGGCTTGCCTGGTTTCAGTAATGGGACAATCATGGCCTCACGGAGGGACAACGGGAGTTCACCCTGTTCGTATGCCTCGTTAAACAAGGCCAGCAGTGGCTGGAGCAGCTCCTGCACGTACACCTTGTAAAACTCACCAGGCAGTCCATCCGCTCCAGGTGCCTTACACGTGGGGAGGCCCCGGATCACCACCTCCAGCTCATCTGAAGTGATAGGGGCGTCCAGTTCCTCCCGCTCCAGGTCGTCTAGGGTGGGCAGACCAATTTCTTCCAGTGTGTTCAGGATGTCCTGGCTACTGTCCTCCCCAGTGTCCTCATACAAACGTTTGTAGAACCTGAGGAATTCCTCGTTCACCCCATCCTGAGTGTTGCGAAGACAACCGTCCTCACCACGGATCTCATGAAAAACCACTCGGGGGGGACTCTCTCTTGTACAGCCAGGCCAGCAGTCTGCCTGGCTTGTCGCTCCCCGCGTGCAGCCGCTCGGTGTATTTCCTATGGTTCAATCTACATAGTCGATCCCAAAGAGCGCTGCACGCCACCTTAAGGTCCCTCATCCTAGTTTTGTCTACCTGAGTGGCGTTCTCGAGACGAGCCAGGCTCTCCAGTTACCTTTCGGTGTCCTGAAGCTCCCTCCCGATACCCCCCTTGAAGTCCCTTGGATTTAGAGATGGCCACTCCGCGCACCACCACCTTAAAGGCCTCCCACAGAGTTCCCGCAGAACGCACGCTACCCGTGTTTATCTCAAAATATTCCCTGATGGCAACCCTCAGGTCTTCCCGGAATCCCTCATCCTGCAGTGCCTCTGACCGGAGCCTCCATGTGGGGACCCGAGGCCTAGGGGGTTGGTGTCGCCACTCTACCACCAGGGGCGAATGGTCCGACAATACTCGAGCCTTGTATTCCGCCCCCACTATTTCGCCCGCTATCTCGGCGGTTCCAAACACATAATCCAATCTCGTATATGAATCGTATGGCGCTGCATAGTGCGAATACTGCCTCTCTGTGGGGTGGAGTTTCCTCCACACATCTACCAGTCCCAGGTCTCCTAGCAATGTCCCGAGCGCCTTGGCCGCCAGCGACATTTTCCCTTTGGTATCAGCGGACCGGTCGATTTTGGGATCTAAGACGCAATTGAAGTCCCCACCCCACACCAGCGCACCCCCTACCAAGGGGCCAAGTTTGCCATAGAGGGATCTAAAGTAGGCTGCAGTATCATGATTGGGGGCATACAGGTTGAGGATGTGTACTTCCCTGTTCTCCAGGAGTCCTGTTATCGCCACCATTCTACCCTCTGGGTCCACTATCGAGTCAAGCACCCGGAACGGCACGTGCGGCACCACCCAGGTGATGACCCCTCTAGCATACGCCGAGTACGTGGCACCCACTACCTTGCCCTTCCACTTCCTCTTGACCACCTCCAATTTCTCCCTGGTGAGGTGGGTCTCTTGTAGCAGGGCTATGTCTATCCGCATCCTCTTCAGGTATAGCATTACCTTGTTCCGCTTGAGGTAACTATTGAGGCCTCGGACATTCCAGGTAACTATGCGAAGACTATCCGATGCCATCGGTTTGGTCTGTATTCAGCCCCGCCCTCCCCACAATACCCCCTTGGTCTAACACTCTGCCGGCTCTTCCGCCCTTGATCCCCATCCCCCCCTCCCTGTTTCCCAACTACAAACCACAGCAAACAACCCCTCCCATCCCAACAAAAGCCCAGCTCCATCCCTGGATCTCAGGCCCACCCGCGTCTGGTCTTATCCCGTATTCAAGGAGTAGGACCCCGCGGGGCGTCGCCGATCTAACAGCGACCTAACTAACTAGATATGTTACTACTGGGGACAAAGGAAGCCTCTAGAAGCTCCCAACCAAGTAACCACGGGTAGGCACGCCCAATGGGCCAGCCAGTCAGCACCACATCATACGCATCATATACCGTATAAATGACTATATTCAAGTCTCAATGTCTCGGCCCCATTGCCCTAGGCGACCCAGCCGTAAGCTACTTATCTTCCGTAGTCTCTGCCTGGATGTCTGATTCTTGAGGACTGCCCAGCGCGTCTAGCCAGTCCATCGCTTCAGTTGGTGTTTCAAAGAACAGGGATCTGCTTCTGTAGAAAACTTTCAATTTGGCCGGGTAGAGTAGCATGTAGCGATGGCCAGCTTCACGAAGTCTCCTTTTCACCGCCCCGAAGTGCATCCGACTCTGCTGTACTTGTAGCGTGTAGTCAGGGTAGGCCGTGATCTTGGCCGATCCTCTGTCAATCGTTCCCCCTTTTCGAAAGAATTCAAGGATTTTTTCGCGATCTCGGTAGTTCAGAATTTTCGCGATCACCGGCCGCGGGGGGGCCCCAGGTGGCGGCCTCCTGGTTAGGGCCCTATGCGCTCTCTCGACTGCAAACCCCTGGGTCAGTACCCCGCCGGTAATCTCCTGCAAAAACATGGATTCCACAAATTCCGTGGGGTCTGGCCCTTCAGTTCCTTCAGGTAGGCCCACGATGCGAATATTGTTGCGCCTGGCACGTCCCTCCGCCTGCTCCGCTCTGTCCTCCAGGTTGCCCACCCGTTGCACAAGGGCGTGTAGTTCCTTTTTATGAGCAGCGCGGTCTGCCGTGTTCATGGCCGTCTCCTTCTCGATGGTCCCCGTGCGCTCCGAGATCGCCCTCACATCCAGTCTAAGCAGATTCACCTCCTCCTGGACGGCACCGATCTTAAGGTTTAAGCCTTCCTGTAGCTCTTTCATGGCGAGGCCCAACTTGGTCTCCCATGACACTTTTAAGTCCGCAATCGCCGCCAGCACCTCCTGTATCGTGCCCGGTGACTCCGCGGCCGTCACGGGGGTCTCTTTGTTCTTGCCTCCTTCCGCCCCTGAGGGGGACTTGGCGTAAGCCTCCATCGTGGGCTGTTTGGCCTTGGGTTTCACACCTCTCGTGGCCATGTTGTTGTATGAGTCGGGTGGGGGCACCGAGGGGGAGTCACGCCACACAATGCTCAAAGCCAGGCCCACCACACCCTGGGGCATCCGACACGCCCGGAGCACCCCAACCGCCGGGCCCACGGTCCCGTCGTCACAGCTACATCCGTTCGGCTCTCCAGCTCGCTGGGCCACCGTGCGTCCTAGGCGGCGCTCACGTGTTTTAGTCTCCAAGCAAAGGGACCCAAGGGTCCTGCACTCGTGATCGCGACACTGACTTCACGATCCTCGGTGTTCGCAGCGTGTCGCCGCCATTTTGTCTTGTCCGCCTGCTCAGGGCTCGTCCCAGTCAATCACATTTATTTCGGTTTCTAGGCCTTCTAGACATCACAAACTTTCACCGGGTGTAGTGGTGGCATTCACACGCTTGGACATTGATTTCCAGCATCGGCCGACCTCCGTGGACGTACCCCTCTATCAGGATCAGCGGAGCTCCTCCAGAGTGCGACCTCTTACATGGCCGTCCAAGCCACGCCCCTGATTCCCTACTCTGTATAATGCCTATACCAAACTCCTCTTCTCAGCATTAGACAACATGGGTGTCATCTACACTAACTTTGCAGATGACACCCAGATCCTTATCCCCATTACTGGGGATTCTGCCCAAGACACCCAGACCATTCATATCTACGCCATCATTCAAAACTGGATGGCAATAGTCTGTCCCAATGACCTCATCGTAGGATCCCAATCTAGAGCATCCTCTCTCCACCCAGACTACACACATCAACATTGACGGTACTCTGATACCAGTTCTTAAGCAGGTCAAAACCCTTGGCGTATATCTAGATGCCAACCTCACTATGCGTAAACATATCTTGGCCCTCTCATCCTCCACAGCATAAATGGCCAAACTCATTGCTCTGAGCCGCCAATTCCTTACTCATGCCAACTGCATAACGCTAGCCAGAGCACTGATATTAACCAAGCTCGACTACTGCAACGTCCTCCTTCTAGGAACCTCCAATACTAATATCAGCAAACTACAACTGCTGCAAAATGACGCTCTTAGAGCGGCTTTAGGTGTAAAAACATCTGAACATATCTCTAACATAAGGTAAGAAAATCATTGGCTGCCCTTAAAAGCCGAAATCATTTTCAAAACACTGTCTTGTATATAAATGCCTCACCAACACAGTCCCTAGTTACCTTAACACTGCCATCGAGAAAAGAATGTGTCACAAAAGCACCAAAGCAGGAGGTAACAGTTTCAGAGTCCTGGCCCCCTACTTTCTGGAATTATCTACCACTTAGAATCAAAAATGAGGAAACCTTTGCCAGATTCAAAAAAACGTTGAGAACGTGGTTGTTTAACCAATACTGACTGACCAGCCCTCCCCACCCGTCCAGATAAAATAACTAGCTTTGAACCATGCAGAACCTAGTTGCAATAACATTGTTTGTTAAATGTGCAATTTCACTCTTCCTAGATTCATCTGCTCTACTGATATACCAATTGTTATATTGTAATACTGTATAAGATATTTCACAAGCTGTCTGTAACCTTGCTGTGATACCCAAGGGTCTGGGCGTGTAACAAATGAAAATCGAGTAATCATCTATCACCCCCAAAGAAACTTGATCAGCTGAGGGTTTCTTCCCGGAACAACACCAGGTTGAACGTGCCTGGGGTCTTGGTAGGGCCTTCCACGTTCAAGGGGCAAGGGCCTGGAACGCCTTACCTACACATAACTGAACCATCTGGAATTTAGAAAGCTGCTGAAAACAGTGCTTTTTCACCAGTATGATTGACTCTCTAAGCAGTTCTGAATCTCCTACTCCTGTCTCTCGGCACCTGGATGCCCACAGGCTTTGACGCCCACAGGCTATAAATAACAACAAATAAGATAAATGCTTCTTGACTCCAGACCTTTCTGTAACCAAGTCTTTTCCAGCGCCCAGTTACTTCAGGGTTCAGTGCGTGATATAAATAATAAACAAATACAAGATGTTTGTGCATGTGTTTTGAAAGAACGAAAAGACCCCAAACAATCTGTTTGCATCCTCGTCAATCACACAACTCCTAGATGCAATCAAATGTATCCCAAACTTCTCTCCTACTTGCCAAATATATGGTTTGGCTTTTTATGAATTTTCTAACGTCCTCGGTCGGCAAAAGCATGGCTACTATGCATTGTATTGCAAATAAGCCAACTAAAGCAGTGGTTCTTCCAGAACACTTATATTTGTAGAACTGGGAGCACTTTTCATATGCGAAGATGAAATCATGGTTAAAAATATTGTGCGTTTAAAAAATAAAAGCAGATACATCATTCTATACAAACACGAGGTAACACTAATTGAAAGAGTTGAGTTGGATTTCAGCCACCTTGTGCATTGATTAAACATGAAAGGAAGAGCAAGAAATCAGACTGGACTCTGTTATGCTGTCTGAGTCATCACATTTATGTCTATCCTTAAATTATGCACCAGTAAAATGTTGTTCCTACGGCAGAATACACTAATGAATGGTAGTAGCGAGAACTGCAGCTTTAAAATAGTCTTGTGTGTTCTATGACTGGGCGCTCTATTGCATTTGTGGCTGCATACTATTGATATTAGTGGAGCTGTGGTGAACTAGTCTTCAGCAAGTCTTTGACACTTAGCTCTGACTTTAGACATGATCCTTCACCGTGAGTCACTATGGTTAAGGGGCAACAGAAAATGGACGCTGTGTGGGTGCGAAGCCTAATCGAAGTCAGCATGCGTTGAGGGTTTCAGTGGAGGAGTCCCCATTAAGGACGTGGGAGGTGTTACTATGGGGAGCTTTCTGATGGCAGTACAAGATTCTAGATCACTGGATGGCAAGATTAAGGAGGTGGGGGATGGTTGTCTCCCTGGTGAGAGCAGATCAGCGAGATGATGACTAGTGGAACAGAGTGAGCACAGTGGAGGATGAGCTGTTGGAACCAGGTGAAAGGATTTATGGGGGGCGACCAGAACCCTGGAATTCAGAGCGGAGGATGCAGAGGGCTGTTTTGCAGAGGTAGCATTTGCCTGGTTGGAGTGGCAGAAGTTGAGGGCCCGAGTGCAGAATTGGACGTGTAAAATATTATTTTAGAAAGGCTGAAAATTGGAGGCCACGCCAGACTCTTTATGATGGAGAGAGTGCATAGGGTGCCGGGTATACCCCCAACCCTAGGAAGCTATCGGAGAGCCATGGTTGCTAAACTGCTCAATTTTAGAGTCTGGGATGCAATCCTACAAGAAACAAATAGAGCAGGCCTATTTGAAGTGGGCAACACAAGAATTTACATTTTTTCCGACACAAGTTCAGAAACCAATGAGGTAATTTTGATGCGGTTCGTTTTCACTTATGATAAGCGAACCTGAAGTATATGATGCTCTTCCCAGGAAAGCTGAAAGTGTTGGAAGAAGGGAAATGGTATGTATTTATTTCTCTGCAGGAGACCGCAAACTGGTTGGATACACAACTAGCCCATCCTGAGACACGGAAAGCAGGGGTCTGAAAATGAACGCTGGGACAAAAGTCGTGGGACTCGGATGGGCAGCAGATCGCTGATTTGGTTTTCTTGATTATTTTTCTAGGTATGGGACGGTAAGTGGTCAACTGAAGTGTTATACAGGTTGGTTGAGGGGGAGCACAGACTGGCTTCCCTCCTAGTGACCTGGGTCTAATGTGGTATGTCTGGGGCGGTCGGAGGACCTGGCAGGTCAAGTATTTTGGGGGATGGGTTGTTACGAAGAGGGATGGCACAGAAGGGGATTCAGAGGAGGGAGTGGAGAGGGAAAAGTGGGATGGGATGTGCTATTGAGGGGAGGCGGAGGGTCTCTTGAGTGGTTGTATTTGTTTTGTTATTATTCTCATATCCAGTCAGAAATGTATGGATTGCATGACATGGAAGTTAAGGTAATACCTGGTGAGGGGATGTGGAGGTGGGCATCACTTGATGAGACCAATGGGTGATCACACGTTACCGATATGCACCTGGAATGTGTGAGGTTTGGGGAGGGTGGTGAAGAGGGCTCATGTGGTACCATTTTTATTTTTAAATGCCACTAGATAAAATTCACACTACTCCGGACGGCCCATCTGAAAGGGACAGACTTGAAAGATTGTTGACTCGGTGGGGTTGAGAGTAGAGGGGTGTTTGGATCTTCGTACTCCTTCTTTGCTAGAGGGGTTTTGATTTGGGTGGCTTCAGGAGTGCCCATAGGGGTGACTGACACCATCAAGGACACTGAAGGCAGGACGACGGCACTAATGGTCACCCTGATATTTGTGTGGTCAATAAGGATTTTAATTCCTATTGGTGTTGTGGTTGGTGGGACAATATTGCTCAGGTGTGTTTCTGTGTGGGATGAGGGGTACATTTTTAACTGTTTTCTGCATCACAAACTGGACCAAAAGGGGAGACTGGGCTTGCAAAGCCCCCATGTGGGGTGGTCTGCAGTCTGCACAGTCCATTGGTGCCCCTGCGCTGGTCCGTTTTCAGTTGCTGCGATTTGGAGGCAGTGTTAACCTTTAAAAACCTACTGAGTCTGCAGAGCAGCGGGGTCTGCAATCTGCAGTCCGCGCAGCAACTCGCTGAGGCTTGGCACTCAGATTACCTGACTTTTCATTGCTGCTCCTCGGGATTATTTCCTGGTGTGCTCCCATGTTTAACCACTGTCCCCACGACTCTATTCTTCAAAACAGCCTGCTCAAGGATCTGCGGTGATTGAAAACATTTCAGTGCGTGTCTCAGAGAATTCTTGTGCCTGCAACTCATTGTGTGCCTGCCTACCTAGTTGTTGGAGTCTGTGGGGCTGTCCCTCTGATCCACAACTGGTGGTGGGTGTGTTTTTGGCTGAATATGCCACCAACAAACTAAAATGCTTAAAAGTTAAAAACGCCGGTCTCGGGCATCAACATGCCGCCAAACGACTGTGATGTCTTAGGGTCAGTTCTTTTGCAGGTGGAGCGGGAAGCAAATTAATTTCTATTTGAAGCTTGCATTGGGCTGGAAAGTGAAATCTATAAGGGACGGATTGCTCTGTTCAGAATGCAATAAAGTATACCAGCAGCTACTTCAGAGTCATCAAATCAGCCCTTGGGGAACTCCAGTAGAATGCCAGGTGAACATGAAAATTCCCCAAAACTCTCTCTTGGGAATGACTTGTCTTTGCATGAGATGTCAGTCACCTGATAACTCACTTGCAGCTTTAAAATCTTGTTTTTACAATCCTTCATTCTTTCGTATGATACTGCAGCTTATGAAGTGAGAGCAAACTTGAGCATTTTAATCGAGATTCAATGCCGTTTGCAACAAGGGCGTGAAGACCAATTAAAAAAAAGTTAGATGCAAGCCTCACTGTGTCAAGAGACATACATAACGGAAAATATGTTGATGAGGAACCACAAACGGCCTTTTCATCGGCAATACATTTGCTTAGAACTATCGCTCCACAACAAAATGAGGAATCTAGGAACATGAAGGCTACCGTAAATACCAGAAGGAGAGGATCGTGGAAAATTATGGCTGAGGCAAAAAGGATTGCCCACATTGAAGCACTGCCCCAGCCAACCAAGGTAACGTGAGGAAAGGAAGGGCACCCTGGTCCCGAAGGAAACTTCCATAATTGGTCCCCTGAGCAACGAGCCTCATAATAATAATACGCAGGTCCAGGAGCATCGACATGTAGATCAAGCATCAACAGCACAAGCCGGTTTGAAATCTTGCTCCACTCAAGGTGCAGAAGTAACCCTAAACCATCACCTAACTACATGAAAGGGTGGAATGTTGCCATCAGAGTTGTGGAAGACATCTGGTTTCCATGGCAACTCAGGGGAAACAAGCTGCCCAAAGATGTCGAAGGAAGAATGCCACTCAAGGCGTACATCCATCATCAACTCGCCCATTATCGGCATCTTCGTCGAGTGTATACCTCCTGACCGCCAACAGAGTTCGGTCGGTTGGAACTGAGAGAAGCATCCTCATCATGGAATTGATACTAGATAAAGACAGGAATACACCTTTAAATCGATTGAGTCCTGGATTTATTTTCGACTATCTCAGACCTAACATTGATCTCCACATTGGACATGGTTTGTACATTTATTAGATTACAATCATTTGGGAAAATGCACTGTCCACTTTCACTCAAAACTAATTGAATGTCTAGTGCTTAGAAACCAAGAGGGCGTCTTATTAAAGGGCTTTGAATGCTACCAGGCGACCCGAAGGGAGCTGTCTATCAACATCCAACCATTACGAGAAGGCGCTATTTCGATCAAGAAAATTGTGCTCTCCAGGAAGTGGGGTCTTCAAGTTGGGACTGGCTTGCCTCAACTCTGCCCTCCTCGAATGGCAGGCGTCCCGGCTTTTAAAGAGTTAGATAAACTGATCAGCTGGAATGTACGTGGCCATAACTCCTAAACATTTTCTTGATTTTTACTAAGCCAGGTCTCTTGGAGAAGAAGTAAGGACCAACTGAGTATGGGATGGTTTTGTAATATCCGCTACATTGGCAAAAAAGGGAGCAAGGGGCAGACCAATGGGGGACGGGGAGGGCTGTTAACGGCCATGAAGATAACACAATTCCATCACCTTGAAAAAATGTCTGTGAAGTCTGACGCCCTATCGGTAACAAAGATTACTGACCAGAATGATCCAGCCAATCTGTCTGTAATGTTGGCAAATAATGTATATTTTAATCCTAGAAGTATGCATGTTGATTATATATGAAATTGATGGAATCCTAATGACTTGGCTCGATGACCATACTTCTGGTCGCATTCTAAATTGCAGATGCCAGGTTGGCGAAGGCTGGTGGATGAGGTTGTGGAATTTCATATAGTAAAAACAGAGCAGAGTGATCATGTGATGCTGCATCTGGTTGTCTGCAAGGAGTCTTTTGGTGAGCTGGTTGACCTTTGACCAGGAGGATCTCAGGTGGTGTCTGAGTCGGGCACAAGATTGACACAAGACGGCGCCAATTTAGAGACCCTAAACTCCAACCACTCGGAATGGTGGTTTAGTCTGTCTGCAGATGAAAAGTCAGCACAGACTGTCCCAGGAAAATTCACTGAAATATTATCAAAACTAAGAAAATGAGGATGCAATGGTAGACTGGCGCAACCAAAGATCGCTGCTCCAGGTGAATTTGGTGTAGTTGATGGAGAAATTCAAAGACAAAGAAACAAATGAGAAAAGAGGTTGGGCAACTAATGAAATGTTCACTGAAGTCATGGTATGATAAAGAAAAGGAGAAGAAAAGCTGCAACAGCAGTTTAGAACTTGGTGTAGGACCTATAGGATGGGGAAATACATTTGCAATAATCAAGACATATTGAGCAAGTTTGTCTCCAACCATATTCCTGCAATCTAGTGGATCTTAAATAGTAAAGACAACAGTCAATCTCACCGTCACTCATCTGGTGTTTTGGAGGATGCCTGGGTGGACTATTACACAAGCAAATATGAGGCCAGAGAAAAAGGAGATGATGCCGATAGGGCCCCGAGGTAGGATCCAGACTTGCCTCCAACTGACTTTTAATCAAGGAGATACAGAACTATCAATAAGAAAACTGAGCTCCATCGCCTCTGGCCCGGATGGAGTAACGAACAGCATCATCAAAACTCGACCATCTCTCTGGGCGGATATCTTATTCCACCTCTTTACCAATTTTGTGAACGACTGTATCTGTCCTATCTCTTGGACCTCTTTGACACTAGTTCCGATCTTTAAAAGAGGGGATAGGGATTATCCAGCGTTGTATCGCCTGATTTCCCTGCTTGACGGCACCTCCAAACGTTTTGCGAGCCTCTTCTTGGGTGAAGTTACTCACTGGGCACATAGTGCAAATATGTTAAGTCCTCTCCAAACTGGATTTAGGTGAGGTAGTGGAACTGCTCTGATGACTTGTCTGTCAGATATCTGTCCACCTAGAGGCCTCTCCTTATATGTGGCCAGAGTGGATCTGTCCACTGTTTTTGATGACATAATCATGGCATTGTTGCGGGCTAAACTAGTAAAGTGGGGGATAGACCTGGGCCTATTGTCAATGATGCAACTTGTATATTCTAATAACTTGACCAAAGTTAAACTTAACATGAGGAGTGAAGTAGCCTGAAAGATTCCTCTAAAACGTGGCATAAGGCAAGAATGCGTGTTTGCCCCTACGTTGTTTAATTTATCCCTAGCTGATTTATGGTCTAAACTCGAAGAATTGGGCGGGGGTATGTACCTAGCTTTTCCTGTCTAAAAATGACGTGTCTATCTTATGCCGATGATCACTGTCTTCCTCTTGTATTTGCTGTCTGTTTTTACTATGCATAGGTCATGCTTTTTGTAACCCTCGAACATGGCAACATTTTCCTGTAATTAAGACATCTTCTTGCAACCATGCCTCAATGCCCTTGGGCTGTAGTGTGCTTTACAAATAAACAAAAACTAAATAATACTCATGGACTACACGCACATGGGTCTACCAGAAGGTTTAGAAAAATAACAACGAAAATCACCTCCAGATTAACCAGAGTAAGTCATATGTTCTAGCTGTCACGTCGTGCAAGAAGCCTAAGAATTTCACTTGGAAATTGGGAAACGTATTTGGGAAACGTATTGAGAGTTGAGTCTATATGTTACTTACGATTTACCATCTCAGTAACAAAACATCGAGAGTATCTGAAATTGCATCTAGATGAGAAAGTATGCACATGTACCTAACTCTTGATGGTTATAAAAAGAAAACTATGTGCTTATTCACTAGGCCCACTTATTCAGTTGTAAAATCAAAATCTCAGCAATCATACTTTATGGGTGTGAACTGTGGAGCATTCGGGACGCTCTGGAGGCAATGATCCCCAAGTGGGCTCTGGACCTTCCAAGTTCGGTACTGGTCAGTGTTATCAGACTGGAACGGGGGTTGACCTCGTAGTGGGCTCAATACATCAGGAGAAAGTCACTCCCTGCTGGGCAATCTGGAGCGGGCAAGCAAATCTGCACTTGGATTCTATCTAATAACTCAACTCTCATTGGATACAAATCCCTATCTATTCAAATTTAAAAGACCGTGTGAAAGGATGAGTGATCTAGTGGTCTCGGGCGTGGAGCCTGACACAATATTAAAGAAAAAGATCAAACGATGGGTTGGTATTATGGATATCCAAGATATGAACAGATTAAAGCATTTTTCTAGTAAGGAGCATTTCTTTCTTGCAACCACGGATCTTGGAGGTTATCTAGCGAAATTCCCTTCCTCAAAAATAAGACCCTGTTATCTAGGGTTTAGATTGCAGTGCCTTCCGACATTGGAATACATTGGCCCAAAGCATTCCTAAGGGCATGAGGAATTGCAGAATGTGTAACGGAGAGGTGGAGGAAAATATTTACCATCTTTTAATGAACTGCCCCGCTTTTGGTGATCTAAGAATAAAATGCTTTTGAGAGCTTTGTCCACTTAACATCACAGGTTTTGGCTCAGAATTTATGGCGTAGGCTTAGGACTACCCCACACATGTCACTCATTGTAGCTCTGGTTAGGGTGGTAACTGGGATCCTTTCGGACCTGGATAAATTATCGGATCAAGGGAGGAGAGATTTGATGCGTATGGAAGATTCTTAGCTGAACACGTGGAAGTCTGCGAAAGTTAAATGCTAGGTTATAGGTATGATATAGGGTTGATGTATTTGTGCTGTATCATGGGGGTTTCACTGCTAATGTCTGTAGGTAATTGTATCTGTAGCATCTTAGTTGGAACCCAGTCAATTTGTTTTTTAAGAAATTTAGTGGAGTGGGAGTGCGAACAAGGGTTACGATGAATCCCGTTATGGTCCTATCCCTATATATATATATATATATATATATATATATATATATATATATATATATAATGCTTTTTATATTTTTTTAAAAATATGTATATTTTATTTTAACTGTCATTTGTTTATAGTTTTCTCTTTTGTGTAAAGGTACGTTGTGCTGAAAAACACAAATAAAATGTTTTACATTTAAAAAAAAAAAGACCCAGGCTGACCTGGTCGAATTATGGAGGGAGACACAAGGGCAGGAAAGGGGTTACTCCTGTTAATCTAAACCCCACAATTTGCACTCTCGCTTAGATTAAAATGTTCTCGCATTATGAATAAATAATTGGTTCGCAGATTTATATCTAGGGAGAGTCCCATCGAATCATCTTTCCTCCCCCCTCCCCCCACCCCCCTTTCCCTCATGGACAATGTTTTTGTAATTGAATGAGGGATCGGTGGCTGATGTGGTAACCTGATGGGAAGTGTTTAAGGTGAGGTGAAGGGACTTCTGTAGTGCTCCAGATAGGATTTTGAAGTGAGAGTATTTTACTCCCAATTTTTAGAATTGAGAGCAAATCCAATTTCAAGAGAATAAAAATGAGTTTCCTCCTTCGCAAGAGAGTAAAACGTGTCTGACAACTATCCAATTTGAGCATAAGATTAAAACTTTGTTCGAAAACATTAGTGACAAAACGGCTGCATTTTAAAGTGGTACTGAGTTTATTGCACCTGTGTAAAACATTTTCTCCACACAAGAACCTTTTGTAGATGCATACTACCTACCTTCATCTTCATGATACTTGAGCACAAACACTGTTAAGAGCTACTACAGATGCCAGCTAGTTAGATCAGGTGATTCATAAATCCAGTTCCTCTCTCCACCAGCATCACTTCTCTGCCTCTTGGGCCTACTTTTTCTGCCTAGCACTACCGGCTTGATGGTTTTGCTCCATCGCTCCTTCTTTTTGCTACTCTTTCCTCTGTGTCTCAAACTTAAGTGTTGCAATGCCACGTTTTGCGGTCTGTTTCTCTGTCACGCTTCCTCTCCCATCTCTGTATTCTATTGTTGCTGTTTCCGTCCTATAGCTTGCTGTATCGGTTGATATAACTTCTCTTCCTCTCTCATGTCCTTACTCTGGCTATGCCTGTTTTTTTTTTCTTCTTTCTGATGTGGTTGCTACTCTTTTGATCATCTTTCTTGCATGTCTCCTATGCTATTGGCCTGCCCTTCTCTAGTCTTGCTTTTCTATTTCCATCTCTCCCTACCTGCTGTTGATCTGTTTTATTTTACTATCTAAATGTCTCGTTTGCTATGCTTCTGTCCCACACGCCTTTTTTGTGTTTGTCGTATTATTAACTGTATGCCTTCTCACTTTAGTTCTCACTTTAGTTGCCCTATCATATAGCTCATTGCTCTCTCTTCCTGTTTTGGATTCTATAGTATGTTCTCTGTCCCTTTGCTCGCACCACACCTTTATTGCTTAGTGCCAAAGTTGCTCCTCCTCTCCTGTTTATTCTGTTTACATAGCACCAATAAATATCCAAAAAGTTGAAAATGCATTTTCTATTTAAAAATCTTGTCCATCTTTACCATTGGGTGGTCCTTTAGATGTGTGCAAACCTTTTGGCCATTAGACTGGGAATTGTAAAGTTAGAGGTTTGTCTGGCCAGATGCAGCGCTTGCTTGCTTGAATGCAGATGCTTTACCAATACTGTATGCCATTATAAGTATAAGAGCCCATATGCGTTGTGTTCTGAGCCATTACAAGTATAGCAGCACAGATCAGATGTGTCTGTTCTGAGTCATTATAAGGATATAGTGGTCCTCATAGGATGTGTGTGTGTGTGTGTGTGTGTGTGTTCTACTTCTGAGCCATTGCAGGTATAGCAGCCCATGAGGTGTGTTCTGAGCCATTACAAGTATAGCAGATCTCATGGGATGTGCTTCTTCTGAGCCATTACAAGTATAGCAGCTCGGATGAGTTGTGTTCTGAGCCATTACAAGTAGAGCACCCCAGACGAAATGTGTGTTCTGAATCGCTGAACATTTAGTAGTTCTTTTGAGAAGTCGAAAGTTAAGTCCACTCTGTTATAATTTAATGTTACCTGCGTCTTAAATGCACATCTCTGATGCAGACCCATTAACTCCACTATCAACAGGATTTGAACTAACAGGCTACACAATCTCTGCAGCCGGGTTATTGACCCACTGAGTTGCCTTTCCCAAAAGGCACATAGGGTATGGGACTGGCAGTTCTATGTGAGGCTTGTCTGACATAAATGGCTTGTCAAAAGCTCTAAGCCTGTTTGGACTATCCTTCATGAATCGGGCGATTCATAATGATGCTTTAAAATGTGCTAGATTTTTGGCAGTGAGACTCAGTAATCAGACCTGGAAGAAGCAGATGTTTTGAAAAGTGCAAGACTGAGTAGAAGGGATTGAAGTATATGACAGCAATGCCATCTTCTCACACTGTATGAGGTTGATGGGAAGAGCTCAGACACTTTTCTTGCTCAGTACTTCTCGCTGCAGAAAATACCATCATGTTTTTGTGCTTTCTTAACAGCAGCTCTGTTAAGAAATTGAGGTACTGTCCCAAAGCACAACAATCCTGCTAAGAAATGTGGGCATGATGTAATCGGCCCTGCTGTGAATATTGGGCATTGTGCCATGACATACGTATAGCAGCTCCATTGATAAATTGGGCTACTTTGCTTGAATAAATAGCAGTTCTGTTGAGAGGTACTGGTACAATCTGTGCCACTGAAAATCTATTCAGCACTGCGTCTATCTCTATCCATCATACCTGGTGGTTGGTTGTTGAGATGGATTTCTAACACAGTAAGGAACGACGAATTACTCCTAGACAAGTGTATATGAAAAATATCTATACATTTGTCAGCTGGACCAATTGACACAAGTAAACTTTAGTTATATAAAACCAGTTCCAACACAAATACAATACTAGATAATATATATACAATATGTTTTCTAATGCGACAAAGGAGTCTAGCACAACCACAACCTCTGAAGAGAAGGGAGAGTTAACACACTACAAGCATTGGACCTTTCCTAGGAGTTGTTCCCTAACTTTCGAGTCCAGCCCTAATAAGTGTAAGAAGTGAGGTGCCTTGTGCTCAACAGTACAGTTGTGCGTAAAAAGGCACAATCAAGCAGCTGGAACAAAAAGTGAGTCTTCTTGAGGGGTCTCTAGCGAGCCAGGAAGGGGCTTGAGGTGATGAAGATTTAGTTCCCATTATTCAAATGAGTTTGGGCGCAGAGTTCAGTCTGTTGGAGCTGGTGAGACGAGCTGCAGCTACTGTTTGGTGCTATTGGGAAAAGAGCCTTTCCTGGAGTGTGCACTTTTTCCCTTCATTGCTACTGTGCCTTTAACCAGCCAAGCCCAACTTCCTTCAAAAACACCAGGCAAGTGTGGAGTTCGGGCGCAGAGTTCAGTCTGCAGCAGTCCGCGGCAGGGAAGCGGCTAACCATGGCTGAGGCAGGCCCTTTGACACGTTCAAAGTTAAAACAATTACAGCCACGGGTGAATCCTTTGAGTGACAATAATCCGCACCGAGAGGGAGGTGTGCTCACTCAAACGTGTGATTTGGGGTTTGGGGGGTATGACTGGCTGCGTGAAGATCAGATGTCTGCCACTCCATGTACTGGGCCAACAATGACTGTAACAACGAGCGCAAGTCTCCCCGGTTTTCCCTCTTTGGTGTTATTGGCAACTAAATGTCTCAAGTATATCAAGCTCAGTGCATTGTAAATCACAAAACAGTATTGTAGACAAGGATGAGGCGTTTGTTGCTAATGTCGGTGCCAAGGATGGTGTGGGAGGAAGAGAAAGAGGAGGCATGGACATAAATACAGGGGTAGGGGGTGACGTGATGGACGTTGCTGCACACGGACGGGTATGTGATGACAACACCTCACGCTCAAAACCCTATGAGGCCTTAAATCACGGTGAGAGTGTTAAAGTAATTGAAATTAATGTGGCTGCTTTTGATTCACCATTTGATGTAACAGATATTGAGCCTCTCGAACTGGAGGTTCCTTGTGTATTGACAGAAGCAAACTCACAAAAATGTACTTTCCGTTGGCAGAAGGTGGAGTCAAAGACTTTGATGCTGAAAGACATTTTACTATAAATCATTTGGTAACTATGAACGGATGTAATAGTGACCATACATTTAAAAGAAATAGCAAAACGTGCCCAGAAATACACAAGAAGCCAAGACATTTAGGCTTGACGTCCACGAGAGGAGATTCCAGCATGTGTGATAGACTAGATGGCGAATATAGACTGGAGCACACAGCGACAAATGCAAAGACGCCGAACAATGGGTTTGACTTTGCAGGTCCCGAGGGTAGATTAACTGCGCGTTTGAAAGCTGATTTTGAGATAATGAAAAACAAGTTGGCGGAGAGCTTTTCAAATTCAAACGAGACAAAGGGCAGATATGCAAATTTAAACTTATGCTCTGACACTTATCAGGATCGTGGTATGAGAAAAGGACTTCAAAACTTGCAACAAGCCTGTTAATACCAATGCCAATTAGAAGATTCTGCAAGAAGTACGGAGTCAGCCTCAGCCCGACAACAACAAGAAACATATGCAACCACACAAAATAATCAAATTGGATTACCTGCGCACGCCATCATGGAAAATCGATCAACAGTGAGGCAGATGTCAACCTGCTCTACACCGGAGACGCTGAGTTTTCTCGGCGCCGCCGGACCTTTGTTGCGGAACGCCGTGGGCAGAGCAAAGCGGAATGAAAATGAGACTACTACTGGGAATGAACAATGGGATCCAATATAATGAGGTGGAAAACGTGCCGAATACAAAATCAAACTTGTCGGCCATGGCCGCAATACAAATTCATAACAACGTATTAGCTGCCACGTCTTTGGCTCGGATTCCATTTATAAAACTTTATGAATCTTTAAATAAGGAAATGCAGAATAACAGTGCATTACTTGGTAACCTAAATGAAAAAATAACGAAAATGGAAAAAGTCTGAATGCAGTACTCCACCTACATTTAGAAAATGAAGCCAACAAATCGACATCCTGTGATAATAGGCTAAGTGAATTAGCCTCCAAAGATCACATTGAAAAAACTACCCTAATGGAGGCGGTGCTAGTTTGCCTAAAACAAGTTACTGTGAATGTAAACAGCCAGCCCACATTGAATACAAGACTGGGGGTTTGCCGACCAAATGTGGAAACGCAAGATTGTAGTGGCGCGGATGTCCCCAGTGCGATTAACGTTTTAGGCGTGGAAGGCGCCTTGGCCCAATTAAGACGGTCTTGGGAGCTGTTCAGCCTGCAACATCAAAATATGCCCGCGGCCGACAAGTTTGATTTTGTATTCGGCTCGTTTTCCACCTCGTTATATTGGATCCCTTTGTTCACAGTAGTGGTCTCATTTTCATTCTGCTTTGCTCCGCCCAAGGCGTTCCACAAGTGCTGCTTAAGCTCAGGGGAACAAGAAGCAAAAATATGTTCAAGTGTGAATAAATACATCATACCTTCAAAGGAACCTGCCACCCAACCAGTCAAGTTTTTAAAGGAATCGGCTACATAAGAAACCCAAGTATTACCTTCTTTCTTTTTGTAATCTCTGAATCTTTTCAAGTATTGGGCAGGAACCTTCCCAAACATTAAGACCAGAGTTTGCATCAATTTCGCCAAGTCTTTTCTGTCTGCCTTTGACAGATCCATAATAGCACTGCAGCCAGAAGGGGAGGGGGTGTCCGGTTAAAGTTTCTACTACAAAAGGTTCAAATGCAATAGGGGTGAGTCAATAGGTCCGAAACAAAAGGTTTTTTTTAATTATATATTTTTTGGGGGGTGTTTCTGTATAGGTAAAAAGTGGTTTTTACCACAAAAACAGGGGTTGGGGGGGACCCCCCAACCAAAAAATAAAAAAATAATAATTTCGCACCTTTTTGTTTTCGGTCCTTTTGATTCAAACCATTGACCTATAACCAGAAGGGGGAAGTCGACTGAGGAACCATGCAATCTTATCAGCATCCACTACTTCTTGTACCTCACATGCATACTTGAATGCAGTTAACTAGTCCATATTGTCATTCTTGTTGTCGTACACACTAAGCAGATCTTTAGGGAATCTTGGCTGAGAGGAGGCTTCAGCCCCATCACCCAGACACTCTGGACGAAGCATTGGTGCTTTGCAGTCTATCAAGCTCCAATTGATGGTCCCTGTCCTGTGTATCTGACCTCTCCAGTTCCAGCTTGGCCATGTGAAATTCAAGCTCCTTCTGCTTAAACAGCAGCTCTTGCTTCTTGAATTCCAGCACGGCCTCAGCCTCGGAGCTGGTCAGCGAAGCATTGGACACAGCATCATCATCGTTACCATCATTGCCTCGCTCAATAACAGCAATAACGAACAAACAAAAGGTTTGAATTTTTTTTTTTTTAATTCTATATTTTTTGGGGGGTTTCTGTATAGGTAAGTGTTTTTTACCACAAAAACAGAGGTTCGGGGGAACAGAAATAACAGCACTAGTTACTACATTACTGGTCCTTGGGATGCACCCAGTATCTTATGTACCATCATAGGAGGGCAAAGCCTGAATCCTAACTTCCTGGCAAATTATGATCCTCTGAATAATTTCGGATTTGGTACCAGTGGCCGCTAGGCCCCTTTGGGTACAAATCTTTCATAGTGCATCAGATTTTGAAGCACTCTAAGCAATGTCTGTAATTTCGTCCATACAATAAGTAAATGTAGGGGGCTTACAGTTAACTTTAACCTAAGGACACTGTGTCTTTGTGCAAGTTTAACCTGGGTACCTTACCAGTGCGCAAAACTGGGTACCTCCGATCTTAGCCCACCGCTGTACAGCAACTTGTTCAAATGGATTTCTAAACTCTGACCTGGTTGGCAGAGGTTTAGGAGGCCACCATAGTTTAGTGAAACAGGAGAACCTTCTGGACAAGCCAGACCAATTTAGGAAGCTTGGCAGGTGGTCAAGATTAAGTCTCAGGAGGGATGAGTGATCGGAAGCCCACAATGAGCACACACAGTAACGAACCACAAATTACTCTTTGAAAAGTGTTTATGATAAAATATCTATACATTTATGGTCGGATGGATAAATTGACACAAGTAAACTTTAGTTATATAAAACCAGTTACCACACAAATACAATACTAGATGATATATATACACACAATACGTTTCCTAATGTGACAAAGAGTCGAAACCAACAACAACCTGTAAAGCGAAGGGGCAGTTAACAAACACACAATTCTTCAGAGTCGTCCCTTAACTGTCGAGTCCAGCCCTAAGAAGTGGAGAGCATTGTGCTCAACAGTACAGTTCAGTTGGGCGTAAAAACGCACAATCGTGTATATGGAACAAAAAGCAAGTCTTCTTGAGGGGGCTGTAGTGAGTCGGGAATAGGCTTGAGGTGATGAAGAATTGGTTCCCACTATTCGAACAGGGGCTGCCCTTGGCAGCAGAGCAGTTTCCAAAAGGTGACAATAGCTAGAGAGCGCAGGCTAACCCAGCCAAAAGCAAATACCTTTTTATAGGGCTATTTGTGCGTAAAAGAGATTGGTTGTGCCAGGGGGCCACCGGTAAGTGATGCAAGTACTCGCTGATCCTCGGCACAGTCTGGACCAAATTTTGCCAGTTTAGTCGAGGTCGCTAGTAGGTTCGAGTCATGCAGTATTGCTACGCTGTGGCTCTCAGCATGACACCTACAGCACCGTTACCAACAGGTAGTGTTGTGGGAATCGGATATATGCGGCATTACGCACTCTTCTAATTCGGGACCCAGAGGGGCTAGGGCTATGAAACTTGGCGGGAGAGGGCAGGGGACCACAAGCAAGCAATGTCCCAAGTCTCGGGTTTCAACTCGAGATGGCAGCGAATCTGCGGGATAGCTTTAGGTAGAGCTGGACAGTTCACTGGATGGCCCAGAAACTCTTCCGAAAGGGCTCCTTTAGTGGGTAAGCAGGGGGTGCCGAAAGTAGTCGTTCCCACTACTCCAAAGGGGCAAAATGTTCTTTTTGATCGATGGAAAAAAAACAGGGGTCCAATGTGACAACAGGGGGCAAAGGATGCCAAACCTTCTAAAGTTTCTCTGGTGGGTTCACAAGTGTGTTTCTTCGTTGCTGGATACTTTGCTCCTTCTGTATTTTGGGGGAAAACTTGGGTGATCAACCTGGAATGGATGCAGAGCCCCTTCGCTAACCCAAGATTAGCTTATGCGCCAAAATTGAGGACTGCCAATCGAAGATCTGCTCTCATGCAGGCATCCCAGTCATGAACCAATCATGGCCCATAGTGGTCCCAGTCATTCAGGCACTCCAGACATCCTGGCACCAGCAGTGTGGATTGGGACCATACAGTCCCAACCAGCTTCTTGGGCACAAACACATGACAGGCAGAAGCCAGCGAAAGAGATCTATTTTTGCGGGAGGCTGCGATCCCAAAAAAAGAAAAACCCGGGTTACTCGACCTGGGTGAAGGCAAGGGACAAAATGGCCAAAGGACAGAACAAAAGACTTTGTGGATTGGCCATTTTCAGACCTGGCAACGGTCCTGAACCAAACACGGTAAACATGATGCAATTCCATAACAAGAAGTAAAACACTAAAAGTAACTACCTGCTTCCTAGGCACCACTTGTACAATCACCAAAAAATCCTTCGAGGGTGTCTAGGGCCATGAAACAAAAAAGGACTTCAGCGCATGGTACTGGAAGATACATTGTGCACTGTTAAAACACTGTTAAAAAGTTACCAAGAAAAGGTAATATAGTCCAAGACTAAGGGAAACCTAGTTATCCAGTACTGACAGTCTGAAGGACGTGTCAGTTTCACCATAACAAGTGAGAAAAAGCCCAGGGGAGCGCAGCTGAAAGCTGTGCTCTACTGGCAAGTCAGGATAGGATAACCAAACAAAAGCAAAAGGTTTGGGGGGTAGGGAGGGGTCCACAAACGGAGGGAAAATTACATTGATGAAATCTTTCCTAACAGTGGTCAGAAAGGGAGTTAATGTTCACACCACATACCTAGCTATATGTTGCTCTCTAAGAAAACAAACTATGTATAGTGCCCTTTCATGCAAGTGAACACATGAATCTTAAGACAAAAAAATCCCCACATCTTCCCATAGAACACCCAAAATGTTTTTCCTTCCCACAAAAACTAAACTGCTTGCTGGGACGCTCTCCTAAAATGTGCTTCTGTGATGAAGAGATCAAGAACCCCAAGCCATTGAATGCAATTGCTGTGCTTCTGTGATGAAAGGGAAAAAGTATGTAATGCCCATGCTGCTGTAACTGCACTGCCTCTATTAAAGCGGATTAAGACCGAGGAAAATGAAGCAGAAATGCATCCCTAGTTTAAGACTATTTTCATTTTACACAACACTACCTGTGTCCTAAAGCAAAGTGAAAAGCATTTTCATGATTCAAGATGCTTCAATAACACTGTAACCTACAAAATGTAGGCAGTTGAACAAAGTGAACAAAACCCAAATTCCCTTTTACATTTCTCAAATTATTATCTTGAGAAGAGAGGATTAAACAATTAAACAGACAAGGACTAATCACAGTTGCTGCTTTCAAGGAACTGTTTGGATTGCTGAAGTTAGAGTGGGTTTGCAAGCTGCTGCTGGCAAGGCTGTTGCCAGTGAGGTCCATGATTTATGGGGGTGCTGCCATAAATAGCCTGTGTAAGTGGTACGCAAGAAAGAATTAAATGGGCTGTATACATGATTTCAGTGCTTAAAAAGGCCTCATATGCACCTTATCTGGAGGGCTACGCTTATGTATTTTATTGATAGCCGGAGTCTGGAAAATGCTGAGGGTAGCCCCAACCAAAACTGAAAAATGGATTCAGCACTTACAGGGAGAGTTGGCAAAAGGGACCTCAGGTGGGGGTGGAGGGGATTAGCTGGGTAATTGGGCACATATCAGGCTACACATGACTTTGAACATGCCCAATGTACTATCAAGGTGCATGAATTTGGGACCAAAATGTCAATTCAGTGGTTTCCCTGCATAATTATATGCTAGTGAAGGTACCTATTCTGATTTAGAGGCCACAGATTTGGTACCCCTAGTGAAACTGCCCAAATTAACGGAAAATCTAAGGGAAGAATTGGATGAATCTATTGAAGCGGTTGACATCTTGCATGCCATTAAAGCCATTGAACAAAATAAATAGCCAGGCAGCAACAGGTTTTCAGTGGAGATTTATCAGACGTTTGCAGATCTTTTGGTGCTCCAAGTTAAGAGGGTTTATGACAATGCCTTCCAAATATGTTTTCTGCTTGAAACCATGTGCAAGGCAGTGGTCACAGTCCAGCTCAAGGGGGACAAAGACCTGATGGAATGTGGTGTTTAGACCCATTTTGTAATGTTGATGCTAAAATCTTGGTGGGGGGGGATGCTAGCAAGTATACCGGCTAGGGTAACGCCTTGTCTGGTACCGGTACCGTACATTTCACTGAATACAAATTCACCTAATCGGAAATCTGCGATTTAATATTTTTTTTGTTTTTTTTTTCTTCTTAAAATTGGTAAGGTAAGTAGGTACATTTTTATAACTGATGGGGGGTAGAGTAAGGGGATATGATAAGGTAGAGGGACGTGTGGGGGGTGGAGGGGGCAGTGTGTCTCTCCCCCCCACCCCCGCATAATGAAAACAAATTTGAAGAAATTGTTTTTCGAAGATTTCACATTTAGGTGAAGTGGAACTCTGTGAAATTACACACATCTAAGTCTGGTACATCCTGACCAGTGTGGTTTTATAGGGTAATGCCATGAGACAATGAACCTGCGCAGATTACATCACGTCATGGATCAGGTATGAGAGTCGAGACTGGAATTGGCCATAGAATCACTAGATGCGGTCAAGCGTTTGACTCTGTGGAGTGGCTTGGCTGTTTAAAGTTCTGGAGGCCTTTCGTTTTGGGTGGGAATGAGGGGTTGGGTAAAACTTGTATATATTGGTCCAGTGGCACGTGTTAAGATTAGCAGGGTGTCTTGCAAGTGGTGTTATTCCCCAGGCTATTTCATTTTGTTTACAAATATTCCATATCCAATTATGAAGGTATTCTTCAAAATGCTGGATGAAAAAATAGGTGAGCTACTGTGAAATACAGGGAGATGGAGGGTAGCTCTGAGGACATTACGGTGTAGATGCGAGGATGGGGGGTGGGGGGGGCTGAGTTTGCTAGATTTTGAAATGTATTTCCTAGCGGCCCAATTGCAATCTGTGGTTAGGTGGGATTCCTCACCAAAGGGAGAAATTGTGGGTCTGTTGGAGGGTGTACCAGGGCACCGGCAGGGTATTGAACTATTGTAGCAGCCCATGGGGGTTAAGGGAACTTCTATCATCTTTACGGTGATACGCAAGCTATGGAAAAAGTTGCTGAATAAGTTAAAGGTGATGAGCCTTCATAGTACCGAGGTTCCAATAAGGTTTGATTCACAGATGATGTTATCCTGAAATCTGTAGGATTAACCACACTAGAAGGGGGCAATTGTAGTGTGCCGGGGATCTATTTTATGTGGACAGTTGATGACATTTGACCAATGGCGGTCAACATTTGGTACGTTACATGGTCACTTTCTTGCATATTCCAGGATAAGTAGTAGATTAGCCCCATTGAGTAAAAGGCTTCATGCTTGGGCGAGCAGAGCACCAGTAGTCCTGCTTTGATTAGGCCACAAAACACACACATGTACATAAATAAACATTGTGTGTCTTTTTAGCTATGCCCAGCATAATTTTGCTTTAGTTAGAAAAACCTATAGAAAGAGTGTTTATATTGATAAATTAGTTGAATACTACATGTAGGCTTTGAGATTTACAAAACCATTCTTGCAGCATGAAATTTCCCCCCATTACCCCACAGCAGAATGCAGCATTCAGACTTTCGCTGACAGACACACATTCCAAAGCTGCTACATTTTATGAGGCCACAGGCCAGAGGTCACGCAGAAACTGATAGAGCGAAAAGGAAGCAAAACAGCTTTCCCACAGTTAAGCTTGCACAGTGAAAACATTCAAGTGACATAAAATGATACTGGACTCTGGAGGTTTAAGGACAAGACCATTGCACTCTTGATTGATCAGACTATGTAAGATTTGCTGAAGTTCCCAGAGCCATATACCAGAGAAAATATAACTATTTTAATAAACTAAGATTGCACTTTTGCAGGAGTCGAGCAAACTAGACACGAAAAAGTATGTTTCTAGTGATGGAATGTTTGCAGCATCACACTGCAAACTGTAGAGCAAATGGCACTTGCAGAGCTCTCTTTAGCGAACACAGTTATGCAGAAACAATTATTCACAGCTCAGCCCCAATTAAGAAATGGAAAACAACGCAGTCATTTACACATGGGCATTACATGAATACAGCAGCAATGCAGACAACTCTTCTTACATAAGCCCCTTTGCCTCTATAATGGAATTACACAGTAAGTAATGAATTGGTATAGCTGCACACATTCATGTTATACTGCTTGATTGTATTTGCAAAATAAGAGACCCTATATGGCAACATGCACTAGTTGAATGCATTCACATTTGTGATGTTATGAACAAGTAAAGTTTGTCAAGCATCAAGGCCCTAGCACATACGTTCTGCATTCAAACTAAGATGGGCTCATGCTGGAAGGACATGTGGGTAACCTTTCCACAAAATCAAGTTACAAAATGAACTGATAACACACAGTTCTTAATAATGAGAACAGTAGTCTGGTGCCAAACCGCTTATGTCACTTAGGCTGGAACTTGTATGATGATGTTCTGTGTTAAACTGTCACATCTCAAGATGTTGATTGGGCAAGAGATCTGTGCTTACTCCACATTTACTCCTTGTGAAACAGCTAATAGAAAACCATGTTGGACTGCTGCATGTATCATAACGAACCATTGAATCATGGAGCGTGAGAATGAATAGGACTTCATTAGAAATGAACTAACCTCCATAGACGTCACTATTGCCACATGATTAGACTAGGCCAATGAACGTGTGTAATGTATGGATTAATGTATACTCTCACTAATGCCAACCAATCGCTGATTTAGTAATTTGAAACATTGTTCTTTTTTGCCTTCTGTAACCACTTCCTAGGCTGGTATTGCAATACATGTTTGTTTCCTGTATCTAGTGCATTGCATTTTTTTGTCTCTTTATTGGCATCAGAAGGGATTTGCCATACACCAGAGACTAGCTCACTGATGCAGATGTTGGTAACATTCGAAGAGGGGAGGGGGGGGCAGAGGCACAATCCAATCAATGGAGGAGTTATTGGTCAAAAGTAAATGTGAGCAAGATGTGGGCTGTTAGAGTGGTCCTAAATATGGGAGCAAGAGAAAAAGGTTTTTTTGAAACACAGGTTTCCAATTCAATTTAATTATCTACACAGGGTATACATGACCCCAGCCAGATTGCATAAAATGAACCCTTCGGTATTGCATGAGTGCCTGCTGGCTTATGGCATATGATTTGGGAATGCCCGGTGATCAATAGATATTGGAGGGGGGTGATGGATCATCTTAACTCCTTATTGTATAGTTCATGCGTACGAATGCTCGCCAACAGTTTGTCTACTGGGTTTGATTCCCGGGAAAAAAATCCCACAAAACTCAGTGCAGGATTGCACGTTTTCTGATGGTTTTAGCCAATCGCAGAGTAGCAATGTCCGGGAACAATGCCTGAAGTTCAACGATCAGGATGTACAAAGATGAGGAATGGCGGAAATGGAATGTCTGAGGAGAAATAAACATCCGGATGAGGAAGAGGGGGCGGAGATGGCTTCCCCCACAAATCTAAAACCCCCATAAGACGAATGTCAGAGATTGGGTTGGATGGAATGTGGCGTGCTGTCTCCAGATGTGAGTATGGGAATATCAAAGTGAGGGCGGGGGTCGAGATCAATGTTATTGTGGTGAAAATGTTATTGCTGGTATTACTGAGAATAAGCTGCAGGCACAATGGGGGGTTGGAATGAGAGGGATGGGTTAACTAAGGAGGGTATTGTATATTCGTGCCTTGTTGCAACGAAGTAGGATTTCATTGATGGAGTTGCTCTAATCAATGTTAATGACGAATGTGACTGGATATGGCATGTTCTGTTCATGTTTTAATTTCTGGAAAAAACTGAATAAAGAAACGTTTTAAAAAAAATAGAAAAGGCGTGCAGGGCCTAAAATGCAGCAACAATCTAATGTGAATGGTGCTTGGAAACACAGTTAGATGCAAAAGGTGCGCGGGGCCTAGAATGCAGCGGTAATCTAATATGGACAATCTAGGAACACTGCTAGATTCAGTGGGTGTGCAGGACCTAAAATGAAGCAAAAACCAAATCGGCTCTGGACTTAAATACCTAACTTCAAAACATGAATAGCGCCTAGAAAACGGTTTAAATACAACACATGCGCAGTACACCAGGACATGGAGGTTTGCCTAGGAAGCAGCGAAGGAGCATAGCAAAACACAGTGCGATGCAAGTTTCAATGTATGCAGAAACGTATTAGGCATTGGAGATGTATACAAGCGGCATGGTTTTATTCGAGCCCAGGAAGGCTGCCCTGAGCAAATCTCTTTAAAAGCAGATCTGTTGGCTGCCGCACCAATGGGAACTGAGGAGCGGTCAGGCATGGAGCAGTCGACGAGGAAAAGAGGATGCAGGATGAAAATTAAGAGCCTGGCAAAGTTTAAAAAAACACCCAAGAATAGAGTTGAAGTCAAGCAGAAGTGCTTAACAGGCAAAACATTTCCAAATGGAGTGCTTGGGCTCCCAAGCGCGGTTAGTATGGGATCTATTTGCTAAAGTTTCTGGCTAGGTCACGTTGTGGAACCCATTACGGCTTGCAATGGGGGTGAGGAAGGAGGTCCAGGGAGGAAGCTGGTGACAAGGGAAAAGAGGAAGCAGGATTGACATCAGGAGCGCAGCAAACTTAAAAAAACACCCAAGAATGAAGGCCAAATCATGCAGGAGCGCTGACCAGGTAAAGGATTGCCTAATGGAGTGCTTGGACATCCTGAGAGTCCCACACAGGGAGTCGCTGGACCTATTCTAATTGGGCAACAATGACAACCTGAACTCTTGGGAGTGGGGCTGTCCAGTTGGATTTCAGTAAAACCCTTTGCTGAATATATTGCAAACTGCCATGAATCTTTTATCCAAACACCTGCCACAGCATGTGACTCCAATCCGCGATTATCTCCCCAGCCCCCACCCTGCTCCCTCTATTGTTCAGACAAAGCCTGATGCTACTTGGACAGGTCACTCTTGAATACCACCTGTCAGTGAGCGGGGATGGGGTGAGGGGTGGACAGATAGGAAACATTTGAAACCGTGTGGTTGTGGCTTTGGAACAGAGCATTAACCTGCCAGTGGGACAAACGGAACTACTGAAATAACTAGAGATAGTTGGTTTCTCAGCCTCAACCATTCTCTGCCTGTATACAAATGGCTCAGAGGAGGTCTGAGAAGGATGACCTACTGAATTGTAACTTGGATGCACTCCCTTCAGACCAAGCACAAGAGTAACTGGAGTTCGGACCTAACACGGCAGGATTTGGAGCACACGAGTAGCTTGAATGAGAGGGCAAGGGCAAGATCCACATTTTGTTGTTGCCTTCATGGAATACTGAACGACTTAAGTTAAGCGGCAGGGGTTACAGAAGACCAAATGATTGAAGTGGTATGAATGATGTTGGTGGAACCCGGTTATGATCCTAGCCTCTTGCCACGAGGGTTGTCTCGGAGGATTCTGCGAGGTCCAGTCATCAAATGGTTCTGCTCATAAAGTGTCTGTGTCCTGATAGCAAACTACACATATCCAATGTGAATTCTGGACCAGACGCCATTCTGTAATACTTCAGATTATGTCTGTGGCCCTTGTAGTCCCTCCCCCCTCCCTCTCTGACACTTTGGAGCATATGCACTTACAGTCTATACACAAATCTGTCTCTTGGCCTGTGCCAATGCAATCAAATGTTAGATGCTTGAACTCGAATCCGTCCAATCAAGCTTGGTTCTTCTTCCAGGCTTTTATCCTGTACAAGACTCCTGGTAATTGCCAACATGCCTACCAGACATATAACGTAACAAAACTCCATTAATTTCTCTTTGTGGCCTTACCTTCTATAAAACTATGTTTATGAGCTCCAGTTTTAATACCTTACAATCATGGTCAATTGCCAGTTGCCTTCTTTCACCTGTAGGCCTGCATTTCTAAGCCTTGATTTTGGGGCTCGATGTTCTAGCAACTGCTGTCTGTTCCACCTGGACGTTGTTGCTCTGAGACCGATCATACCTCTTTGGCTGGTTTGCTTTACTTTGTTACTGAGAACAGCTACACCCCTTTCCAGCTTGAAGCCTTGCTCGCAAACTCCCTGCATGCAATCTGAACCCTATCTTGGGAACTCCCCATTTCCTGCTTGAAGCCTCGCTTGTAAGCTCCCCGTTTCTTGTGCAGCACAGGTCTGCGTTCTTGCACTTTCTATGCAGCACTGCGTTCAGGTTTCCAGTTTCCAGGTGTTAACATATGTTGCTACTACGAATACCCTAGCTTCGGTGTCTAGATATTGTGACATGGATCAGTTTGTTCTCGGCGGTTGTGAATATCCTTGCTACATGGAGGAAGATTGATCGGTGTGTGCGTGGGGGAATGGATTTGGAGTTGGCGTGGGTCCCCAGTCAGTGGCATTTTGGGTAATGAGTTGGTGGATCTGGCGGCGGGTGAAGGTATGAGGAGGGGAGCGGTTGATGTGAGGTTGCCTTTGAGTGTGGATGAGGTGAAGGCTGTGGTGATGAGACGGGTCATGGATGAGTGGCAGGAGAGGTGGGGGAGTGGGTTGAAGGGCAGGTGGATGTTTGGTGTCGTGGGAAAGTGTCGGTGAAGGTGGATGCAGGGAGTCTGGAATGAAGGAGGGGGGAGGAGGTGATGCTGAATCGGTTGAGAATAGGACATGTGGGGCTGAATGACTGTCTATATCGAGTGGGGAAGCGTGAGTCGAGGGACTGTGCAGTATGTGGGGTGCCTGAGACTGGGACATTTTCTGCTTAGGTGTGAGAGACCTGTTGAGGAGAGAGAATTTATGAGAGTTCGGATGTCTGCGCTGGGTGTGGCTGAGCTGAGTGGGAAGGCTTTGCTGGGAGGTGACGGGGTGAGAGGCAGGAGGAGGAGCAGTGTGTTGTTGGATTTTGTGAGGCAGACGGGGCGGTGGGAGGAGTTATGAGATTGTGAGGGCAATGTGTATGAATGGTGGGGTTAGGTGCACATCATCCTATTGGATGGGGAAGCGCCTGCGTGGGCCGCCCACGCATTCAGTAATTTAGAAGAAGATTGCCATGAGTTTTGTAGTTGTATTTCATGCCATGTTTTAATGCCTGTTCGTTATTCTTCGTTGTAGAATGAGTGGTGGGTGTGCTGATAACTTTTCTTTCCATCTCAGGCCTGCCTCTGTTTCCAGTCCCTGATGCAGATCCCATTGTCCGTCACGCACTTCAAGATCCAGTGCAGCTTTCCCTTCGAATCTCGATGGATTCATGAGACGTTCTAAATCTGTGTTCTCTTGCAACTTGTATCTGTGTCAAGAGGCGGGCGAGCCAACGAAGGCTTGAGCCAAGCGTTGTTTAAACAGCGGGAGACATGAGAGCTGAGCCAAGCATTCCTAGTCCTGCCTCTCCCATCTCCAATATACATTCAAGATTGTCTCTTGGCTGCTTAAAGCCACTCATAGGTGGGGTGCCTGGTGCTGAGGATAGCAATGGGTGCGACATGTTTAGCAAACCACAGAGACCCAATGGTGGACTGGACTGGCCATTATGGACTGGCCATTAGAGAACTCTGGAGACTTCCCAGTAGGCTCTGCACCCTGGGTCTCCTGTGTGGCATTTCCACATTTTCTCTTATAAATACTTTATTGTGATATAATCCAAAAATAGGATTTTACACAACACATACATTTCTCAAATACATAAATCATAAATATATATGTATATGAACAAAATAAACACAATGTAGAATAAAATATACAGAGAATAATACAGTACAAATAATGTATATAGACTCTAAGGGCCTGATTCATGGAAGTGTTTTATAATGGCGCAATCCCATAGGAAAACGTTCCATGAATCGGGCCCATCAACTCCATTTGATCTTAACATATATTAACTTAGTGATTAGGGTGGGACAAGGGAGGAGATACAATATCGGCATTATTATTATACCTGAAGTAGGGGCATGATTTGTGTCCAAACCCTAAAGAGTGCAAGCTGAAGGCCAAGGGACTCAGTATTCAAGCAGACATACCATAAATCACCCCCCTTAATCGCCTCATGATTGTAGCCCATTTTGGAGCAGAGTGATAGTACATTTCTAGTGGTTTTAAGTATTCCTACACCCTGGCAGATGCGGCAGAGCCTGGACTCCCGTGGGATCTTCAATCGAGGGCCTATGATGGTAAGTACTGTTAGCTGATTAGTTCTCAATCTCAGTAGGAAGCATCTTACTTCAGGAGCCAGGCATAGTAACAAGTAGGGCTGCGGTTTTAGATATCTATGTATAAAATGCAAAACTGCCTCATATCCTTTCAACTTGGCCAAGTGATCTGAGTTCACACACCAATCCCACTTGTTCAGTTTTTCCTCAAATGCTTTTTTTTTTGGTGGATATAAGGTAAATGCATCCGTTTTTCGTGGGGCCAATCGATCTCTCTGAATAGTGATTCATTTAGCTATTTGTATGTACGGCCCTTCGGAAAAAGGTCTCTTAGGAAAATGTTTGGGCTCACTGAAAAAATGTAATATGTGGCCACTTTGAAAATTCTTTCCAGGGCTTATTTTGATTCCCAGTCCACTTCTGTATGGACCCCTGAATTTGCTCTGGCTCTGCTGCTCAACATGTTCTCTGGTTTACCTGTACACTTTTTCTAAGTGGTTGGTGCGTTGAGGCGGGGCAGCAAGTAGTCTGGGAAAGATTCCTTATGAATTCGTCACCCTGACTCCCAGCCTGGACTCTGCATATTTTTCTGAGTAGTTGCCTCCACTCTCATGGTCTTACGCTTGTGTGGGGGCAGACGGGTAAGAAGGAATTAAGGCAGGGAGAGAAGGTATGCAGTTTCATCAGCGGCAGCCACATGAGTGGTGTGCATCCTAGTGTTGACGACTGACGGTCAGTGAAGGGGGTAAGCGGATCGTTTCTGGGAGTAACATGATCCTTTTTGTACATAGCTCCCATTCAAACCTTTCAGCATTTATAGAAGACCCCATAACTATTCACTGCAACATCATCATCATCCCAGGCTATTGTAAAAGTCATAGGGCCTCATTACAAGTGCTGCAGTGCAGTACAAACCAGTGGTAGTGTGGTGTAAATTCCATTACTGCACCGCCATACTACAGGTTTGGCAGTGAGGTGGAGGATTTTCCTCCAGCAAAAAGCTGTAGGGATATGCCACATCGCTATTAAAAATCATCAATTACCACCAGCGGTAATTCTGCTGAAATCTCTATGGAGTCCTATGGGAATTTACGCTTCTTACCACCACTTGTAAATCTGTGGGACTAAGTGGTGGTAATGGTAAGTCCTTTTGGTGTTATTTCTGTGGATTTACCTCAGAAATAAAGCCAACCTTGTTATGAGGCGGATATTTCTCTGCAGTGATGAGACAGACCCTCGACAGAACTACCTGTGCTACCAAGTTGATGCACAGTGCTGTCATAAAAAACAAATACATCAACAGGTCTGTGACTGAACTTCAGTTCCAGAAATTGGCTGTTTGGAACACAAAACACAGGAAGTCTCACTGTGAGACACTTTAGTAGTCTCCCGCTCCCAAGACTCAAGCCCCTCTCCCGCTGTACGGGAACGCAAAGGCTCACTTTCATGTCCCTGCTCATGCCGCTCCCTCCTTCAGCTCAAAATATAGGCGTCACCAGCCAAAGTCTGTCTCCAAAAGCTATATTACCCACTGGGTGGAGACCAGAAGACTAGGCATAATGGTTAAATGAACTTTACCTTCGAGCTGATTCAACATCAGCCTGCCCAATTCACTCTGAGGATGCAATGGCGCTTGCAGGACTTCCATGTACAACTTAAAATGAAACATTGGGGACTAGCCATATCATAGACCACTCTCGGTTGGCTCTTGTTTTGGTTGAATATGTTCCTTATAGTTGATAGTTATGCATGTATAATTCTCTATGTAATGGCATGCCCTGCCGCCTTTCTTCCTGTGCCCTCTAGACTCCGCACTTCAGTAAACACATGGGCGTACTGAGCTTTGGTTGCATGTTCATTAAGGCCTGCTTGTTGGCGCTGTCTGCGTGGGTGGGTGTCCTCATGTTTCCTTGATGGAAACATTCACCTATTTCAGGACTTTAAGGCATTGTCTCCATGCATTGCTGTTCTGCTCAGCGGAGTCCATTTCTGGCATGTTCCTCTGCAACTGCCCAATAGGATAACTTCACTTCTACCACTGCTTGAATCTGGGATGACCAAAATATAGGGGAACTTGGAAAGCATGCAGACAAACCATGGATTCCTGGTCTTCACGGGCGCATTCACTGTTGGAGCACAAGAGCGGCCTGTGATGCCCTGTTAGTGCAAGCGACTCTCAAATCCATGTCTATTGGATCCTGCAGGACACATGCTGCTTCAGAGAGCGAAAACAACTGGTTGACTGCATCGTTAACACAGTTCACAGAACTGACCATAAGAGTCACAAACATATGAAGTACAAAGCTCGTGGTTAAGTAATCTAGGATGGGAAACGCAGGCAGTAGAATCCCACACTGCTATGCACTGGTAGCTGTGGTGAGGCTAAGTAAGGGATACACTTGACACAATTTGTCACGATCACAAAATCTATGTTTTTACTTTTTTAAATCAATAGTAGTTTTCTGAGTGGGATAAACCCCTAAAGGAATTATAACTAAATGGGGTATGTCCTAAATAAAGCTGTGTGTGAGGGAACTCCACACAATTGCGAGTTCTTCCCTTTGTGTCTCGCACCTAAATATGCCCTTATCGCTCTTGTGAAACCCTGGCCTACAATAAAGTTCCAATGGTAATGGCCAATAAAACGTTCAGTCTAATCTTACTGGGTTCTGTAGCTCCTACTGGCTGCCCTATTGTAACAATCAAACAACTGGCCCAAAGGAAAGTTCTAAACTTACTAGTGAAAAAATTCCACCCCTACAGTATAAACAATAGCCACAAGTATCCTTCTGGGAAGGCCTTTTGATGTTAATCTCCATCCTTCCCATTTTATCCTCTCCTTTTACAGGCGTCAACACTTCCTGATCTAGGACTCTCATGCTTCTCCCTCTCTTGCTAGGCTTCCTTAGCCGTGCCACTGTTGCTTCTGGTCTTGCACTAGCCCTGTGGGTTCTCAGTAGGTCTCCCTGGACCTGGGTTTCACAACGGGCCATTCCTGGATGCCGACTTCGCAATGGTTTCACAGTAGGTCCTCTCCAGACCTTGAGTCTGCAACTGGTCTCTCCTTGACCTTGGTTTCTCAATTGGTTTCACATCGGGTGCCTCCTGGATCATGATTTCAGTGGTTTCCCAACACGCCCCCACTGGACCATCGCATCACAACTGAATTCTCAACCGGTCCATCCTGAAACTTGGCATCAGAACTGGCTTTGCAACATATCCCAACTGGACCTTGGCTTCCCAATTGGTCCCTCCTAGACTTGGCTTGTGGATTCTTGATAAGTGCCCCCCCAGGACTTGGGTTGCACAACATGGCCTGCCTCGACCTCACAAAGGTTTCACAGTGGGTCCTTTCTGGACCTTTGTTTCACAACTGGTCCACCCTTGACTTCACAGATGGTTTTATGACCTTGGTTTCACAACAGCTTTCACTGTAGGTCTATCCTGAGCGGTGACTCCACAAATAAATACTCCCTGCTGGACCCACATTGGGGGCATCACAAATAATTGATACTTGGTGGTGGACATAAGATTACTCTGGTGAATGAAAAATATATCATCTGTGAAATAACGAGTGATCAAAAGAATATGATTAATTATAAACTAGTCCAGTAACTAATCAACTACACTTTTTTTAGGGAAAGGAACTGTTAATGAGAGTGAAACTGGTGGTGGACATTAACTTGCATAGAGTGATTAAATGACTGAGTAATCAGGAAGTAGTCCATAAATGAAGTTAACTAAACTCTTGAGTGAATTGAATTATTAATGAGTATAGGTTTTCATCGTTTTTTTGTGTTTTATATACTTTTCCCTCCTGTTGTGACTCGTTGTTGACTTGGCTGTTGTTGTGATGCAACTATCATTGACTGTATTTGTTACTTATAATGATCATGTTCAAATTAATGTTATATTCATGTTGCATTCATGAGTTTCCAGATGAGGTTCTGAGGTAGATCCAAGATGAAATGCTCGGGTATGTTGCTGCTAAATCACTGCAGTAGCGCTGGAGAGGGTACACCATACCATCCTGCTGCATGCGGCTCGGTCTTCATTTCAGCAACCTGCTAGGCACGAGGGCCACACCCAACTTTCCCTTCTGTTTAGATGAGGTCGGAAATGTGTTGGTTATGCGGGGGTCTCTCACTGAAAAGGCAAAATGTCCACAAACATCCAGACCCCCTTTCCCATCTGCCATAAAAAGCAACAAGCATTGGCAATGGCAACAGTTTTGGCTTTTGTGTAGGCATGAGAAAAGCATTTGCCAGGCACTTTCCTAAAGGTTCTAACTGGCCATTAATAGTAGCAAGTGCTAATAGTGGGACACGTAGCGGCAGTGCCTGGCAAATGTCTATGTAATACCTGCACATACGCCAAAACTGTTGGCTTTGCCAATGCTTGTTTTTAACTAACAGGATGTCAGTGTAGGACATGCACACTATTAATTGATCAAGTGCCTTCAGGCACACTTTCTAACACCATTTTTATATTCCACCAGTAGATCATTTACAGACCCAATTAAGCCATTAACTTTGAGACCACTCCATTGAAATAACACTGGCAGGCACCTTGAGCACAAAATGGGAAGTTGTGGAGTGATAAAACTAGCTCAAAGAGATCCCAAGAGAATGTGTTTTGGATAGGTATGGACAGGAAGTGGTTGGGAATGGCCATAGGCAGTTAATGGGTGGGTAAATAACCAAACAACATATACAAGCTTTGTATTCCTCCTCATATTTCCCTTTTAGTTGCACTCTAATGCAATAGCTGTAGCTTATATATGCTTGGTCTTGGGGCGTTAGCACCACCTAATAGCCAAAACTAAAAATTGGCACACTGTAAACATCTTTATGTAAATCGCTTCTGTGTTTTTATCTGGATTTCAGGAGAAGCTTTATATTGTCATTCCAGCTCTTGTCTCCTTGAGTGGCTCAACTACAGGTAAGTGGCCTTGCAAGGCATCACTTGGGCTCTATTTTCCCTTCACTTTAGAGTGCTACTGCTCATGAATTTAGGACTAATGATGTGTGTAGAAGTATGTTATATTATTGGATTGTATATCATGTTCTGCTTCCTTTTGCACGGTCTCTAGGTACTCAGATTGGTCTGAAAGGGAGTGGGTGAGTGAGATTACTGGGAAAAAAGGAAATAATGAAAGATGTTGTAGAGGAATAATTAAACTCAGAGCTCCAATCTTGGGTGAAGGTCCTTTGATAAAGATTTAATAGCAGCACTGCAGGTGAACACAGAAATGGATGCCACACGATCCCATACTATGCTCCCCTGCCCCAGTACAACTCATATGTGTACGTGCAGTCGACAAAGAGTGCCGAAGAGGTGAAACAAAGTTCCCACGACTAAATAAATTGATCTTACCCAAGGAGTTTTGTCTGTTAGAAATAAGAAATATAGATAAAGGTGGGCAGCCGCTGGCATGTTTAAGCAGGGAAGTTCCAGCTATAACTTAAGAAGCAAATGGAGCTGTATATATAGCTACAATCTTCGTCCCTGCTGCAAAGCTGGCAAAAAAAATATCTCCGCCACAGCAACAGACAGAGAAAAGGCAAGGCACAAGAAAGGCCCCCCGCCCAATACAACCAACAGCCCCAGAGAAGAACTAGAGACGGAAAATTACACAATCTTTCCAAAGGAGATTGCTAAGGGAGATGAGGTGTTGATGCTTAAAGCCGCTCCCCCAACCTCTCCTGGGCATTTTTGTAGTCTTAAGCCAAGCACCCATCTCCACCTGACTCTTCTTTTCTTACAGCTTTGCTCCAGCTTGTGTGTTGAAGGTATGGAGCCTGATAAGTCGAACAAAACTTCTCCCATTTCTAGTAAATGTAATGGGAGTGAGCTGTTACTGGAAGATCAAACAGAAGTTGTTTTAAACAATGACACAGTAAGGCAAGGTGCAACTGCACATTCGCTCCTGAACCTGTTCCACTATATCTGCACTCCATCTGGTCCTGCAGTCAATGGAACATCTTTTATGAGGTAAAAACAAACCTGCAGTTGATCAGATCATTGTTGTGTAAGGAACACAGAGGTTGGGACAGGCTCAGATGGCAAAAGAACCAGAGCTAAGCACATCTCTACATTTGGGGCCTCTCCAGTCCTTAAGACGAACCCCACACCATGAGAACTATCCTGGAAGCTTCTGAGGTGAGCCTGATTATCTCTGAAGGTCAGAGCCCCACTTTTGAGAGCCTGAGCTTAATACCAGTCATTATGCGTAGCTCTTATGAAAGCACCAATTCCATACAAACCACTAAGCATAATCAAACAGAAAGTGCTTCATCCACTCGAAGTGGAAAGTTTCTGCAAAAGACCAAACAAAAGAAAACAAAGTCAGCAAATTTAAACAGATTATCATCTAGATTTTTTTTAGCTCAATCAATTGGGCAGATCAAAAAAGATGACAAAGCGCCAACTGCGAATAGATTGAAAAAAATAAAGATTGTAGTAATAAGGAAAAAGTAAGTATCATTGCAAAAGGAAATTGGAGAACGACCCTGCCGGAGAGTCTGAGGTGGTACCGAAAAAACTCTAGCAAAAGGTTTGGTGGAAGTTTTGGAATAAGGCAGCGATAAGGGTCTGTAGTTTACCCTGCTCCCATTCTCCATATAATATGGGACTACTAAAGTTGGAGGACAACACCGTGAGCTTGAAGGCACATCTTACCTTGAAGTGAGATGGACAATGCCAGAGCAGTGGGATTTGTAGCAATACTCTGGGACAGTGAATTCCGGCCCCTAAGTAGAATAAAGCTGCTTTTGCTCTTTTTCAACATACCTGCTCCTGAATGGACTCGGCGGTTGTCGACTTTCAATCACCAATAGCAGCATGACTAGTATGGGATCACCCCGACACATTTAGAGACAAATGGGAATCGATTCACATCCTAGCTTGACAATTACCAGTCCCTATTCTGAACTATGAGCAAATGCATAGAATTCCCAAATGAAACGGAAGCAGTTAACGATGAGTAGAATTCTGGGGCCAGGTGAAGCCTGCACACTGTTACAACAGGATAAGTGAATAGGGGGACGGGTCCATGGCTATCCGATTGGTCATAGCTTTCAGCCTCCGTTCACTTGGAAGGATCAGGGGAAAGTGTCTTGTGCCATCATTAGCACTCCCCTCCCCAACATGTAAATTAATGTCTTGCAACAGTAGAGCAGGAAGCCACTTAATTGAGAATAACAACACTTTCCTTAAATTGCAAGCCTTTGGAGTGATATGTATCTAGTTGACGTTGCTTACCTATCCTTTTGATCTGGATGTTTATTTGTGTTTTGAGGTTTTCCCAAAAAGAGGGCAAAAAGGGAACCAAGTGGGCTGCTAATCTTACTGGATAAGTATTTGGTAATTTCTTTTAGATTGGATCGCGAGGGTATTTTAGCTGTGACAATTTGGTGCGGGAGGTAATGGAAAGCAAAATGTGTAATTGTTATTAATCAACATCTATTGGAATTGCATGTCCCCTAGCTCAAACTATATTGGAAGCCCTGTGTGAGGCTCTTGTGGATTGGTATGCAGAAGGGCATGAGTATAGAGTCCTTATCACAGGAGATTTGAACAGTAATTGTGAATTGGCAAAACTGCTGCATGGGGATTTAGATTAGAGCTGCTTGTGTAAAAGCAAACCCCTCCTTGAAAGAGATATGATGTGGAAAACTGTGACCAATCTGTTTGGATTAATTATATTAGAAATTTACCAAAATGGGAAATTGATAGCTGATCCCACCTGGGGGAACAGTAGGTTAACCATTGATTATGTACATTACTATATTACCTCGCGTTGCAGATTTCACCATGATTACCCCTATCAATAGTGCCCATGCCCACTTAGCTTTAATAGTACAAATCCCTAGGTTTTAATGGGTTTCTCGCTTAACATAATGTATTCCAGTTAAGCAAGGCCATAGTGTGATCTGGCACCACAAGAACATTGTTCCTGTTCAATTCTGCAATAAAAGCAATGTGTAACTTACTCCCTTTGAAGGCTGAGTTGTATAAAAACTAAGTTAGTCCTACACACTTATGATGAGGAAGTGGCTATTAAAGAAAGAGATAAGAAAGGAAATAAGAGGACTGTATATGTCACAAGACAAGGATAGAGAAACCTTAGCAAGATCAATTAGATTGACAAAACTACGATATATAATTTGGGTCAAACAGTAAATATTGCATGTACAATCAAGATGGAAAATTCAGGTTAAAAAGCTTTTGCTTGAAATCAGCCACTTTCTGGGACCTGGCTAATAACTAATTCAACTCAAGAAGGGTCAGTTATAATTCCAATAGCGGAAGATAAATGGATTGAACACTGTAAAGAGATCTATTCTTTTGAACGTTCCAGCGTAAGGGTATCCTAACTTAATGTGGGAACCCCGAGTAACTGGAATGTAACATTCTTATAGAAGGACAGACTAGAAATGATGATTAAGTCTAAGCGAACTAAAGCTGTAGCCCCCCTGGATTACCAAATATAGTTTTCATAAAGCACCCTACTTATTGGACATTAATACTGTTAAACCTCTTCCCCCATATTGTACGTTCAGGGAGGAATCCTTTATCTTGATCAAATGGCTTTCTAGTGCCTACACACAAAAAGGGGGATAGGAGGAATCCAGTGAACTATTGCCTGATTTTTCTATTGGATGTGATCCGCACAATTTTTCCAACTCTTTATTTAGGAGAAGTAGAAAAGTGGGCCAATAATATGGTGAGACTATCTAAATTACAAATCAGTTCAGGAAATGCCTAGTAAGAACTCTGAATGTCCTGTTATCAGTCCTCTATAAAATGTTAGTCTCTAACTGCCTGCCATCAGCGAAAAAATGTCATGACTTCATTAGGGAGGGCTTGACTCCTTCCAATTAATATATTGCATCTGCATGTGGAGACAAAGATCCCTGATCTTCCAGGATTACTTCTGCCGCATTCAAGAGATACTAACGCAGATGTGTGCTCATTATCCAATTAAGACTTGCACTGTCTTATCAACACTATTCGTAGTGAGGTCATCTAGCACTGGAATGAACCTTGGTGGCATGTGTGAGGTAACAGGCAACCCTTTACTTCAACACTATGGAGTTTGGTGTGGCTATTCAGTTTTCAATAATTTTTCTCTTTCAAAGGGAGTTTAGCTTCCACTCAATGTTTTCTCATAATTCCTGGCTGCACCTCATTGTTCAAAACTGTGGAGCCGATGCTCGTTGAGTTGTAATCCAAATTTCATGTGTAAAAATCTAGCGTAGGACCTTTACGCATGTAATTTACATTACAACTCATTTTTGTTATTTGTATTGTAGAAAGGAGGTGAGGACAGTAAGTTACAATTCTGCCTCACCCATCCTTTCCACATGCAAATACTCAAGCATTTGCTGCAGCATTTATTTACATTCTGGCACAGATTCTGTGGATATGACATGATAGGTTATTTATAACGCACTTAATACCCAGAGGTTTTCTAAGCGCAGACCCGGGGATTGAACCTGTGTTGCTCTGTGTCGTCTTTCATCCAAGGCGAGCATGTTGCTGCTGAGCTATCCTCCCAAGACGATTACTATGGAATCAGTCTTCATTTGGTTTACATAGGAATCCATTGTAAATGCGAGCTACCATGCGTAAATAGCAGGCAGCCTTTTCTCATTTTGCATGCTGGAGTGCAAAAGGGTGGTGTACAAGAGAGTGCACTGCCATTTTACACTTCACCTTTGCAAAAACTCCTCACAACTTACTCATCTAATTGTTGGTGTCCCACAAGGCTCTGTCTTGGGTCCCCTCCTCTTAACACTCTACAACTCTGCTCTTGGGGCACTAATCTTCTGCTTTGGGTTCTCGCACCAACTCTTTTCCTGAACTCCTCTCAGATCTCTCGTCATTTACTACTGTTTCTCTGCCAATAAATATTGGATGGCTTTGCATTCTCTAATGTTAAACTCTACCAAAACAGAGGTTCTCTTCTTCCCTGCCAAATGCTCTCTCTCATCATGTCCTCTGCGTAGTCAGTTCCCACCTGACACTGTCCTACTCTTATTCAGTTAGAAACGTCTGCGTCATCTATGACCCTTCACACACCTTTGCTACTTTCATCTCTAAAACTCGACCAGCAGCTTGCCTCAACCTCCTAAATATTAGGAACATCAGGCACCTCCTTTCTTATAACGCTGCCAAGCATCTTTTAACTGCTCTTTTCTTCTCTAAACTGGACTACTGTGCCAGCATCCTCTTTGTTCTCCCCAACAATGCTTTGTGTCCTCTCGACAAGATCATTAATTTCACTACTAGGACTCTTTGAACTCCCTCACTTCACACCTGCTTCCTCGTACTGTCGCCAGGCTGGATGGCTAACGATGCAATACAGGGCCAGATTGAAATGTCTTCTCCTGCTTTACAAATCTGTCTATGGTAAGACACAAGACTTCTCGTAATCTCCACCTGCTTCCTTGACTGCCGTTGTGGCTTCCCTCCCTCCCTGTGCTTTCTCTCGCTTCCGCTTTTTCTCTCTTCTTTCTCCACTTGCATGGAATTCTCTTTGCCCAGACATCCAAGAAACAATAAAAATGGATTTGTTCAAAACCAAACTAAAAGCCTATCTCTGTGCATCCAAATTACTGCCTTAAATTACCTCTTCTCTGCCTTCTAGTTAACATTTTTCACTTGTCTCTAACCTGCTTCTTTCCCCTCACTGCCTTTGCCTCCACTGTAGCACTTCACATATCATGGTCACATCCTAAGCATAGCTGGCTGTACCACCTATCAACTAACCACCTACTACCTAAATGGCTAATGTTGGTTATCCTTAATCTATGTATGTCTACTTATGTATTGTCCTCGGTGGCTGTTCCTTTTACTCCCCTCCACAACCTGATCAGAATGTCCCTCAAACTCACCCCATTGTAAGAAGCTCCCTGTTTCCTGACCAATTTGATTTCTTATCTATTGTATGTTCTTTTGTGGACAAACAGATATTTTCCCTGGTGTTGCTGGGATGAGGTGTTTTCTTCCTGATTGGTGTTCCCAGAGTAGCCTCTTTTGGCCTTTGGCTGGAGGTGGGATTGATTCAAGATGGCGGCAGGAAGTGATGTCACTGATCCAAGATGACTGCTGGAAGTGATGTCAATCACCAATCCAATATGGCCACTGAAAGTGAAGCCAGAAAGGATGACACACACCCAGCCTCACACTACTAAACCATCAGTGATCCCAATCACAAAGTTGAAACAGACAGCCTGATGCGTATACCTCCTTTGCCTCTTAAAGGTAGCATGGGCAGTGGATAGGCTACACCCTTCGGGAGGGAGTTGAGTTAGCACAAAATAAAACCAAACAATAGCACTGTAGTACCTGTCATGATCTCTGCTTCCAAAAGATCAGGACTTGCCCGACTCCCTTGGAAGCAGACCCATAATCCCGGTTCTGAGTGCCAGCCAGGCCCAATTGGGACCTTTTGGACCCTGTCCTGGCGCCAGTGGCACCAGGGTCATAAAGATGCCCAGTCCCAGCGCTGGAAGCGCCGGGCTCATAATGCTTGGGTGGACTTACCTGCAGCAGACCATGCTGCTTACTTACCTGCCAGTTGAACCCCTGATCCTCTTCTGTTTGGGACTACTTTTCCTGTTGGGTGGGGCAGGAGCCACTCCCTAGGTTCAGAACACTGGAACTCTTCTGGAAAGCAGGAACTCTTTTCTGAGGCGTGGCTGTGGAAGGAGACACCTAAGCACTACAGGAGGCTATTTAAACCACACCCGATGGATGAATCTTGCTTTGCGTTATTCTGCATTCTCTGCAGCAGAACGCTCATCGTGTCTTCTGCTTCTGATCCTGGGCCTAAGGGAACAAAGGCTTACCATCCTGGAATCCAGTCTTCAGCAGCACCTGTAAAGACAAAGAAAGAACAGGTTAGCACTACGGTCTTCAGTGGCAGCGCATCTCTTACCTGGTCCATCGGCTGTCACCAACGCCTCGCGCTGCATTCCGGCATCTGAAAGACAAAGGCTTACCTACTCTTCGCATGCTCCGGAGGTCTTCGCACTGCATTCCGGCATCTGAAAGACAAAAGCTTACCAGCTCTTCGCACGCTCCGGAGGCCTTCGGCGCTGCATCCCGCATCTGAAAGACAAAAGAAGGTGCGTTTAAAGACATTGGGCAACTTTATTACTCCTGTGCCATTACTCCTTCCCACGCCGAATCCAGTGGGTATTCCAGTACCCTTCAGCTTCTCTAAAGCTCCGAACTTGTACCTGCAAGATAAAAGGGACAGTTAGTGCGCATCGTGAAGCAGGCTACAAGCGCTTACTTACGTGCTTCCAGGCGCTTCTATTCCTCGCGCGGGTTCGATCCTCAACTCTCATCAGCCCGCCATCCGCCATCGCCGGAACCCTGCAAAACAAGAGATATCATTACAAAAGACATTTGAAGTGCCCAGAATTTACCGTTCGTGCAGTTAACGACGGACAGCAGTCCTCTGAGGTCAAGAGGCCTGCACCCTTATCCAGTGAAGAAACTGGTTACGGCACCCTGCCCCGAGGCAGATGGAGAGCTCGGCGTTCACTTACCTAAGGTGAGGGTGTTAACCTTTGGGGTTCTACAGGAGAAGAGAAAGGGAAGAGGAGAGAGGCACCCAATAACCCCAGTTCATTAATCCCATATTTTCTATCTGCAGACATCTTACTCTTCGAGTCAGACATACAGTGCACAGAGGTGCAGCCCAAAGAGCCAACCGTGTGTTACACATCACCTTTGAAGATACGGCATTCACCCAGTCAAGACCGGCGCCTCTGCGGGAATCAGGTGAGCGTTACAGTACCAAAATAAAAGAATATCCAACCAAGGTTCTATCAAAATAGGGTATTTCACTTACACTAACAATACAAACGCACTAATCCAAAACACTATGACCCACCCCTGAAAATGAATACGAAGAATAAGCATACTTTGCAAGGGTCGGAAGACAGGTGCAAAGGCAATAATTCCTGCAGCATTTTCAAGTTCATTGAAGCTATTTTTGAAAAAGCTAGAGTGGGGTTTTACTACTCACGTGTGGCCTTTAAGGCAGGCAAGGTGGACTGTATCACTCCTTTAATGATTGGTCTTGGGGCTCAACTGGGTCAATCTAGTCATCTAGGTGCTTTGAATGGGTCGAACCGGTGTTGCAATGGATTACAGGCATTGAGAAAGTCAAATCGACTCAAGGCGGTCCAGTGATGCCATGCAGTCCTTTAGCGGTGATCGGCTTGAATGTGGATAAGAAACCAGGAAGACGATGGTTTAAGTCGGCATCTCGAATTGGTCGAAGAGGTCCTACAATATGTGATAGTTCTTTTTCAGTTGTAATTGGCTCTAAAACAGCTGGAGCACAGGCAGGTTATGGGTAAAGTCTGTGGCTCCACAGCAGAATAAAAAGCAGTGAGCTTCAACGGCAGCTTTGGGTGTGTACAGCAGCATCAAAAGCAACTGGATATGATCGAGCTGGCTCAAACGGAAGCTGGAAAACAGGGTCCAGAGCGGTTTCTTAATCTCTGGATGCTGCAAGACCCCATCCAGTGCCCCCAGGTGCATTGTAAGTCCTTTGTTCTGCACCTCCCAGCCAGGAAGGTTTTTAGAGTGCACTTGCAGGGTTTTTCACTCCAGTGAACATGTCCTGGGTACAAGTGGTTTCAGCTGCAGTTGGACTTGCCCAGCCATCAGATGTCACCTAAACGTTCCTCTGAGATGGTTGAGGGAAAACACTTGCCCTGTTCTTGGAGGTCTTTGTCTTCACTTCTAAGTAAGAGGACTTTGGAGCAGACTGTACTTCAAACAAAATTCCTGGTATAATTGTTCTTCAGTAGTCCAAAGATACCTCAATAGGGCGTGGCCTCACAGCCTGAAATGGGGCCGCCTTCTACACTGGATTGGTTCCCTTTTAGCTCTTTGTGATGGGTCAAATATTGTCTGCTCTTTCAGAATCTTCAGATCTCCAGCCTGTGGTGTCATACCCAGAGTGCTCTGACTGCAGGAAATAGCGAGTAGGTACAGGAACTGTGAGAGGCTTGAGAGAATACAAGATTGGGGGACTTTTCTGTGCATTGATGCTTCTCTCCTGGCTACTCTAACACAGCCACTTTCTTTTGTATGTCTACATCATGGAGTCTCTGTTAATTACCACTGTCGTGTTATTTCCCTTGGCCTGGCAGAGCCTGTCTTGTAGAGCAGTGGAACTCTGCCTGCTCCCTTTGGGAATTCCCTGTATTCCTGGAAGGTAACAAACCTTTCCCAAGAAAGGTGAGGCCTTTTGCTGAGGCCACGCCCAAATGATCTGTTTTGGGTGAACCTCAGTCCTATTGAATACACAAGACCCTGACTGGAAGTTCTTTAGAAACCAAGTTGACAATAAAATGAAACTAACTGTTTTTGGCTGGCCAGGGGAATTTTGGATTTCTATTGACATGACTTCTATTTAGTTATTCTGGGACCACACAATTATATAATATAATTTAGGATCAAGATTGCCCATGTTTAAAGGCAGAGCCTGGCTGCTGGAGATATTGGGCTCCATCCATCTGTCAGGAAGCACACAAGTAAATGTGTGCTTGCCAACTGTTGCCATGTTGCCAAACTGCAAACTACAGGGCAGCTGCTGAGGTGTCAGTAGACATTCCCAGCACAGTCAATGATTGCACAGTGCCTTTCATGATTGGGGGATGGGTCTGTTCAGCAGACCACACTTTAAGACCGATCAGTGGCGGCCGCTATCATAGGGCGGCAGGGCGCCGCCCCCCCCCCCAGCACCCCTAGCAGGTGTGACTTAGTTCCACACTAATACAGATTGAATCGGATTCAGAAGTTCTTCTGAATCGATTCTATTTGTATTTGCCAGCAGGGGGCGCTGTGGCTACAATTCCTATTCATGGCTGGCTTGGGCCGACTATAACAGCGGGGCGCGTCCCGTTTTACACTGCTATTTGTCCATAGTAAAGTGCGTGGAGCTCGTAGCTCCACGCACTTTACGGAACCCTTTCCAATAGGATGCGGGCGGGGCGCTTTAGGGGTGGCCCCGCCAGTATTAATAGGTGCGCAAACAGCGCACCAAAATATCTATGATCTCCCTTACTGCATAGATACAGTAATGTCATTGGCTGGCAAACAGCCAATGACATTACTGTATCTATGGAGGAGCCAGCCATTGAGTCTTGAGTGTGGGGGGTGGGGTCAGGTTCATTGCGTAGGGTGCCTGAGCCAGCCACCCACACTTCTCGTTCCCTCTTCTCTTCGGTTCCGCATCAGCAGAGCAAGAAGAGCAGCAGGCCTACGAAGTTTGCGCTCGACCCGGTAAAGGTAAGTACTACATTGAAGTTAACATTGTGACTCTTGTGTTGGTGCGCTTGTTGCTGGCCATGGCAACTTTTTGGCTGGCCAAGCGGGCCTTATTTCTCCATTAAACGGAGTACTAAGGCCACCTGCATTAGAAGCCAGGCTTCTTTCTGAGTCGGGCAGGGCACTTCTCTCGTCCTTGACGAGAGAGGTGCCCAGCCCGACTCAGAAAGAAGACTGTTGTCCGTGGTGGGTGCGAGCGCGCGAGAGAGGTGCCCGACTGCTTGTGGACCCCAAGGTGTCTCCACAACGTCCGGTGCTGGAGACACCTTGGGCCTGTGGGGCAGGCGGCAGCCCTGAGCCCTGAGTCAGGGATACGCCTGACTGGGCCTGCCCTGCTGCATCAGCCCTGGCAGGCCTGGCTGGCCTGACTTCGCTGGCATAGAATTAATAGATGATTGTTTATTCTTTTAACTGAATAAAAATCATCTATTTGTGTGTGCGTGCCGCGTGCACTGCAGCGGCACGCACGCAGCTAGGCTAGGCCAGGCAGCAGGCCAGCTTTCCCCATAAGTAGAAGCTGGGTGAAGGGGTGGCGAGTGGCGACAAATGTAGGAAGGAGATCCTGCTGCAATAGCAAAGGACATTCATGGAACATATGCATGGCAGGGCACCCAGCCGATTACACTATCATGTGCTGTAGGTTATCAGCTCATGGCATTGATAGGTTGTTCCTTCTTGCTTCTCTTATTTGGCACTTTGCATATGGTGGTGGCTTATGGGCTGTGTTGGTCTCCAGAAAGGAACAGCTTTAAGCTCAGAATGCCGGGGCATTGCTTGTTGCTGCCTTGTAAGTCATGGATGCTTATGAACTCTCCTGCACAGCACGCTATTCGACTGTGAACTACAGAAATAAAAAAAAAACACATCTCTGCATCAGACACATTAACCCACTGCCTTATTTTGTCATGACTGGAGGCAGCGATCTGCAGATTAAACAAAGAGCCCTGCCGCAGGTACATTAATAAGCTGAGCTGCAGTTCCCAACATGATTCCCATTGTGGTCATTTAATCTCTGGAGAGACTGGCAACAGTTGATGGTAGTAAGTATTGGAGCTCTGTTTTTCAAAATGCAGGTCATTCCCGAATAAATTGTATGGCAGTCCCCACAGTTCTACTTAAGAAAGTGCTGGTACTGTGACATTGAAAGTATAATAATCCCAGTGATATGTCAATAAAAGCATGTCGGATGAAAATTGACGGCACTATGTGAAAATAAAATCTGTTTTGTAGAGGACGTCTGGTTGTAGGTACTGTGCCATTAAAGGAATAGCAGCCCATCAGAAAAGAGCAGGCACTGGTCCTGTCTCATTAATGGTAAGGAAGCAAGCCTACTGAGAGGTAGTAGTACTGCCCTTTAAGAACGTATGGCAGTCCTTCTGAGAAATGCTTGTACTGTGAGGATGAAAGTATAGAAGACATTACCATTTAAAGTAGTGCGGCTACCAAACTGATATATGCAGTTAATGTTCTAGTTAAAAGCATATCGTGATGGCATACAGTGATCTTGGTGGGGGCGTGCTGGTAGCTTCACACAAAGCCCACTAAAGTGTTTTACATCAGCCCAGGAGAGTGAAAGGACAGCTCTGAAGACATGCCCAGTCAATCGTTGGTCTCTCTGCTGAGATGCTCCAGTGCCTATACTGCCACAGGCAGAATGTGTTAAGATAACATTGCCATACTCTGCACACAAACACTTTCACTAAGAAAAGCCCTAACCACCTACTTTTATCCCAGCCCCAGTTTCAGTGTACCATGTTTCAAGATACAAAATGCCCCTACTTTCCAGACAGAAAAAGTTAACTCTGAATAGCGTGCTGTGTAGGTTAAGTCTGTCCCTGCCTGGTATTGAAGTGACGTCGGCGACATGGCCATTGAAAGTCTTCATTGAAATTATTAATGTAAGCCGACCTCGAGAATTGAACCGTTTGCAGGCTGGACGCTTCACCATTGGATTTTATCCCTGGAACTTGCAGTACCATTGTGGTACTGCAAGTTCCAGAGAAAACATTTGTATCGGTTCGTGGAGTTTAAAACATGCACACCTTGTAACGTTTTCAAAAACACTATTAGAAGGAAATATCCTCTCTTGGTGTTGTGTGTGTGTGTTGATTTTATGAAAGGCAAATGCCATTTGTCATGTTCAATTTGGGTAGTTATACAATTACAAAGCTAATTTAATGAAATGAGCATATTTCACCTTAATATGCTAATTTCTGGGGACATCACATCCCATTGCGTTTTCTGATGAGTCCCCCCCACTTCTATTTTTAGGACTTGACCCCTGCTATCACTTCTTGTACACGGGGATCAAAAGTCACACACCACTCTGCCATACGAATGCCAGTAACAGCATGACAAAATGAGGCCTCCCCCTGGAACAGCCTTCCTGCCTCCCTGAAACTTGAGGAGAACCATCTCCGGTTCCGGAAGCACCTCAAAACCTTCCTCTTTGCCTCTGCCTTTTCTCCCCCTCTCCCCTGCTAATACTACTGAAACTGCACTGAATCTGCAACTGGGCCACTCACCGTTCTTGGTCCTTGGCCCAGCCACTCTCCCCTGCACTGCCTCCCCGGCAACCCCTGCACTGCGGGACTGTGTCTGTATCCCTACAGCCCCCCTTCCCAGCACTTGTCTGCACCTACCTCGCACTTGCCACCAGCTGGCCCTTGTTATTTATCCTGTATGCTGTATGCTAATAACCCTGTACTGCACTTTCCCCTCTCCCTTTCCCCCATGCACTTTTCCCTTCCCCTGTACCCTTGCACTTGCACAATCTGAATGACACCTGGCCTAGTAGGATTGTTGTCTGTCTCCCCTTGTTCCCCCCCCTGCCTCGTCGCGCCTTGAAACACTTGTGTATAGGCGCGTTACAAATGCCATATCATATCATATCATATCATATTTTTCCATCATTACTGTCTATATAATGATGAATTTCTTTATGTATACACCATAGTACCAGCTATTCTCAATACAAGCTGCTGTAAAATACACCACCACACTTGCACACGTGAGAATAATGTATCACCATTAGTATGTAAAACCTAATGCTTTTTATGTCATATTTTGGTGGGTTTTGGACAGTAAATAGCATATTTTGGAGGCAATTTTTAAAAAACATTTGCGGGGGAGAACCCTCCCACACCCCCCTTGGGTGGTGTGGGCTCCCGCGCTGCGCGAGATCGCTCCCAAAATTCACCCGGGGATCTTTACGCCCCACCAGCTTTCAAACTCACCAGCCGCCACTGAGACCGATCTATCTGCATCATTTAATTACTAAAAGTCAAAAAATCTAAGCCTGTTCTACTCTCGCAATGGCATTTTGTCACAGAGGTCAACCCTCAGATGAATAGTTTGTACTGATGCAGTCCGTTCAGCAGGCTGTTTTGCCAAGAAACAGTGCATGTTTAATTGAGAGCTAAGAAAAGGATTCGGTTTTTGGCTGCAACACCACTTTCAACAGTACCTCTGTCATTTAATTTCCCCTCATTCTGGTGGTCCTGTTTGGGGCAAAGCGGGAACACATTTCAAGTTTTGAATGAATAGAAAGTATGTTGGCTGTGCCCCTATGTCCCATCTCTCTCCCTCCATACTGTTTTGAAGTTATTTCTCACAGGAATGAGCCCACATGCATTTTTTCCAGCAAAAAATAGTTCCTCAAAATGAGTGTCTCAGGTAGCCACACGCATTTGCGCATGCGATCAGACCCAACCAGCCTCCACCCCGATTCTGCCCCACCAGTCCTTTTGACTATGTTGGGACAGGTCGAAGCCTACAATATTTGCGTACACCCCCCCAACCCTTTAATGTTTCTTTGGCGCTCCTTTTTCTTCTTTCTTCCCCAACTACTCAATGGATCCTGACACCACTAATGCCAGGTAAAGCTGGTGTCATGATGCCTACCCCCGGAGTACCAGGCCAGGCCCAGCACCCCCGGGAGCAGGCATCACGCCCCCGGGTAAAAGCCCAGCGGCCCTTTATAGGGGCTCTTCGGACTCTGTCCTGGCGCCGTTGGCGCCAGGCTCATGTTGGACATCAGTCCTGGCGCCATAGGCGCCAGGCTCATAAGGGGAAGTGTTTGGTGCACTTACCTGAAGCAGACCATGCTGCATGAAGAACCAAGCCAAATGAGCTTTAGGAGGGACTATTTTTCTGAAGGAACTATTTTGTTACTTGGGTTGGGCTGTGGAAGAATACTCACCTGGAACTTCTTCCAAGGCTATTTAAGCCACGCCCGGACAGCCACACGTGCTTCACGTTGTTCTGCATCCCAGCAGCTGAACGCTCACCGTGTCAGCTCCTGCACCTGGACTCCAGCCACGCCTGCCTCGAACCTGGAACTCCTGTAAGGAAAGAAGAGAAGAGAAAGGTGAAAACCAAGAACTTATTCAACCTTCTTACCTGCATCCGGAATCTTCACGCCAGCATTCCTGAAGGAAGACTTCCATTTAAAAGCACCGCGTTGCTCGCTGCAGCGCCGCGCTTCACTCACCTGTTCCCGAGACACCGCCTGGCTCCATCTCGGCTCTCAGCACCAGTCGCCACATCTCTGCACCTAGGGGAGAGAAGAAGAGACAAAAGGTGAGCAAGGGAACACAAGAGGAAAGCCGAATTTTCAGCCATATTACTGATTTTACCACCGGCAATTTAACCCCTCAACGCATCGCCTTGGTTCTGCACCAGAAATAAAGGACAGATCACAGGTTAGGAGAAACAACATAAAAGGAGGCTCACACTTGAACTTTTGCATCTTCATACTTACGGTGTATCGCTCAGAAAAGTCAAGTGGATTTGCCAGCGCCATTCTGAAAACCAGTGAAGTAACTGGACGAACGCGGGCCCCTGCACCAGAAGCAGGATGGAGAGTTCATCCTTCCAAAACCATAAGGTGAGCTTAAACCGGGGGGTTTTGGAGGAAGTCAGAGGAGAACGAAGGTGGAAAGGGGGGAGCAAGCACACTATTCAGCAGACAGTTAATCCCCTTTCTCATCTGCAGAAGGATATTCCTACGGGCCAGACAAGCAAGATTTTTGGGTCCTGTTCAATCGGTGGTCCGAATTCTGCGCATCACGCTTGAAGAGGCCACAGCAACCCAGACCAGACCAGCGCCTCTGTGGGAGCCAGGTGAGCGTTACAGCTGGTTTTTAATCGTGCACCAACTGTGGGAGGCAGGTACCCACCTTGGACACCTTGTGCTTGTGCCTGGAGCAACGGTGGGATCACTGTTGGTGCTTTGAACCACTCTTGGCCCGCACCCTCACAGACAAGAAGCTGTCAATAAAATGTTCCGGAAGGAGCTTGCTGATTTTGAGGAGTACCTACCTTCATACACGCAGGAGGTTTTCAATTCTGGCTCGGAGGCGGGGAAGCAGGTATCCCAGTATATGTTCCAGGCAGCTGTTGAGCCTATGAATGCAAGACGGATGCTTTTCTGCGTTGATATTCACTGTCAGTTGTAGATGATGTCTGGCAGATTTAACTTAAATGATTGTTTTAGACCTTCTGTTAAAGGTGGATCTTTTTCATTCTTCTGCTGAGGAGGAATTCTTGAAGGAAAAATAAAAACATCCAGTAGGCCACATCCCTGGTGGTGCTTTTAAGCCCCTTCAGGAGCCATTCCAGCCCTACAAGTGGACTTCAGAGCCACAGTTCTGACCTGTCAGTGTTTTTATTGGCTTCCAGGAGCGGACACTTGCTCCAAAAGATTTTTCTCAAACTGAAGCAATGACTGGCTGGCCTGTTGCAATTGTAATCTGGTGGAGAAGGAGGAGGGGACAGGATTTCTCTCCATCCGAGGGCTGTTTCGCTGAACCTTGGATAATTTAGGTTGCAAGGTGGGACTTTCGTCGCTCTCTTCTCTGGAAGTTTAGAAGATTCTGGACCTACATGGAGTGGAGGAGTTTCCTCCAGCTCGAAAGGGGTTGTGGTACTTTTCCAGGATCTTCTCCATGCCCAAGAACAAACAAGTAGGCCTGCATAGCATGCTGGACCTTTTGTCTTTCATATCTTCATCTAGAGAGGTTCAAGATGATCACATGGCACAGTTCAGTGCCTCCCTCTATCGCGAAGACTGGCTCTGCGCAGTTGATATGATGGATGCCGCCCTTCATGTGTTTCTCGGGGAGCATCATCACATTCACACTTTGAAGCAGGCATTTTCAATGCCGATTCCTCCCCTTCGATCTAAATGCAGCTCCCAGTTTATTTAAAAGATATCTGCTGTGGCAGCCCATCTCAGATGAACAGGGTGGTGGTCTACATATTCTCTTACTTGGAGGGCTGGCTTGGGCCTCCTTTCCTCAGGATGCCACCAGTTCACTACAGCTTCTTGTGTTGGATGTTCTCTTCTGCTTGGGCCTTTTAGTGAACTCAGAAAAGTTGTCCTTGCTGATTTCACAGAGCCTAACCGTTGTTGCTTTTTTACTGGCCAGGGTTTTCCCTACCACAGACAAAGTACAGGTCACAGTCACAACGTAAACATTCATTTGAACGATGACTCAGCTGGGCCCAATGTTTCCAGAGGCTTCTGGGGCTGTGGCTTCCTATTTCTTCTGAATGCCATATGGAAAATGAGATTGGCACAGTTGTATCTGGCTCCAGATTGGAGGCAGGCCCTTAGCCTCAGTCTGTGGCCATTTCGATCCACGCTTCCACAGGAGACAAACTGGCTTGCAGGCGTGATACTGCCAATCTCCTGATAGGTTTACAGTTGAAGGACACACTACTTGACAACTATGAATACAGATTCCTCTGTTCTGGGCTGGAAGGCCAGTATTGACTGTCTCGAGATGCTCTCTTTGTCCCCATCTGGAGTACCAGCTCCACATAAATATTCAAGAGATCCAGGCTATTTTCAGTGCTCTGATTCCATCCTTCCTATCACCCGGCAAGTCTTGACCAACAACCACATTCTATCTGAACAAGCAGGGAGGTAGCAGACCTCGTCATTTAGATACACTGGCGATGGAGCTGTAGGAATTGGCCATTTCGCATGAGATTCAATTTCAAGACCTTCATCTCCAGGGAGAGTCCAATGAAAACAGAATCACTCAATAGGTAAGAGTCACAGAACTATGAGTGAGAACTTCACCCGTTTGTGGTGCAAGACCTAATCCTGAGATTGAGGTCTACACTAGTGGGCTCCTCATTGTGTCGCCCCAAAACATTGAATGCCAGCAGTTTGCCTTGCAACTAGGCAGGAGCCTTTAATCTCTGGCAGGGGAAAGGGGGGATATCTGCACATTTCATTTCATGATAGGGGATGTACTTTTAATACAGTTCTTCCCTTCTTCAAAAGACAATTCAGAAGTTCCTGGCCACAGGGTAGCCCAGTGGTCCATTGGTAGCCAGACAGATTCTGGTCTGGCTCTGTGCTCCTCGGAAGATCAGACAACCATGTGTCTCAGATGCTGACCCCACTGCAACACCTATGAGTAAGAGGGGCACTGCCTGCACTCACAATACAGGTATGAGGAATGAACTACCTGCTAAAATGGCCGACCTGTAATCGAGCCTCCCCCTGCAGGCTACAGCCTTTCGGGGACGCTCAGGACATGGTCGCCGGCTCAAATGCCTTTGTTGTGTCCTACGATTGGCTACTTGGTGCTTTAGCCCGCCTACCAGCATCAAGCCAGCAGGCGAAGCCGGAGTCCTCCACCATAGGCCTCCACACACGGCTGATGCTTGTCTGGGCCTGTGCTCCTCGGAAGATCAGAGGACCATGTCTCTCAGATGCTAACCCCACCGCAACACCTACGAGTAAGAAAGGCCCTGCCTGCAATCACAGTACAGGTATGAGTCCTGAACCACCTGCTAAGATGACCGTCCTGGAATCGAGGCTTCCTCTGTAGGCTAAAGCCTTGGGGGGCGCTCAGGACAGGGTCACCGGCTCCAATGCTTTTGTTGTGGCCTACGGCTGGCCACCGGCTGCTTTAGCCCGCCTACCAGCACCGAGCCGGCAGGTGAAGCCAGAGTCCTCCACCAAAGGCCTCCACACAAGGCTGATGCCTGTCTAGCCCTGTCAGGCCACTGGAAGCCATTGGCTAGCCCCCTATATGGGGTATGTCTCACACCACAAGCCTAAACATTCAACTGCTCTAACAATTTTGCTTGCATTACCTTATTCATCTGATGCACCGCCCTACCTCTTTCTACCCGACGCCTTGCTACGCTAAGCAAGATCGTAGACACCATGGTCTACGACGACCTGTGGACCTCCAACCCATGCGCCCTGATACATAGGAACATGCACCTCTTGTCGCGCATAACTTTGAGACCTTCTCCCTTCGGCTACTGCCCATCCACCTAATACTAGGTTTATGCACTGTGGCTCCAGGGCCTTCGCCACAGGCACAGTGCAAGTCCCCACACCCCCTATTGCCTATCTGGGTGCCAAAAATATGCACACTCGTGCCTACTGCAGCAGCGTCGATGTAAATCTGACAAGTGACACAGCCACGGATTGCCTGAGTTGGAACTCATAGGCCTCCCGCATAACGCACAATGCCACTACCCTACTCACCGCCCTGCACAGCCCCACTGCCAAACATTAAAATTTGCCACAGCTGTATTTGACCCTGCCCCCTTGCAACCATCAAAGCCTTGTGCAACCTGGAGCTGACGGCTCATACAACGACCAAGGCTTTCGGTCTCTGATTACTGTCTGCCACACTGATTACCAATGCCGGCACGCCTGATGCTTCAGGTTCACTGGAACTCACTGCCCCAGCGATTGCTAAGGCCTAAAGCACTTTGGACCTTGCTCCAGCTAAAATCAGTAATGCTGCATGCCCATTGGATTTTACCACCACTGATATGACTACCACCACAGGTACCTCACAGCCTGTTGCCTCTTTAGTCATAATTGCCACACGCACTCTGGAACTTGCTGTCCCCATCATGAATGATGCCACATGCAGATTGAAGCCTGCTGCCCCTTCTATATTTGATGCCATATGTATTTTGGATCATGCTACCCCCACTATACTTGATGCCACATGTATTTTGGAGACTGCTGTTCCCACTATGATTGATGCCACATGTATATTGGAGCCTGTTGCCCCCACCACTCTTAATGCTGCATGTAATTTTTTGTCATGATGCCTACCTCCAAGGAGCCAGACCAGGCCCAGCTACCCCAGAGGCAGACCTCATGTCCCCGAGGGAAGTCTCAGCAGCCCCAAGTAGGGGCCCTTTGGACTCAGTCCTGGCGCCTTTGGCGCCAGGCTCATATTGGACAACAGTCCTGGCGCCATAGGCGCCAGGCTCATAAAAGATGACTTTGTGTTTAAAGGTGCTTGGTGTAAACTTACCTGATGCAGACCATGCTGCAACATCCGGGCCATCTAGAGGCCTGAATGGGACTACTTTATCTTTGGGGACTACTTAACCACACGGGTGTGGCCGGAGGAGAATACATACCGGAGAGGAAGGATACATACCTGGAACTACTTTGAAGGCTATTTAAGCCACGCCCAAGCAGCAACTCACGCTTCGCATTGTTCTGCACCTAGCAGCTGGACGCTCACCGTGTCTGCTCCTGCATCCTGACTTCTGCCACGCCCGCCAGCATCCTGGAACACCTGCAAAGGGAGAAGAGAAGAGAATAGGAGAAAGAAGAGTCCTTACCTGCTAAATCCGCATTCCTGAGACATTTCGCCGACGATCGTGAAAAGGAAGACATTCATTTTGAAAGCACATTGCATCGATCGCTGCAGCGCCGCATTCCACTCACCTTTACTAGGCGCCTCCATGTTCATCAGCGACCATCTGGATCCGCAGCCACATTTCGGCGCCTAGGGAGAAAAAGACAAGAACAAAGGTGAGCTAGGGAAGAGAATAAGAAAACCTTAATTCGCCAGCATAAGACTTACCTGTTGGGTCATTCCCACTTCATTTTGGGTCGGTGCCGCATCCTGGCATTTCCGGACCCCGGCCCCTAAGGGGAAAAAAAGAGACATCAGCGTTAGTGAGCGAATGCTAAGACTTTACCTGAACGCTCATTAAAGACTTACCTGATATCTACTGGAACTGCACCTCTCACTTCGGGTCGGTGCCATATCTCCGGCATTTCCAAACCCCGGCCCCTATGGGGGAAAAAAGACACAAGCATTAGTGTATTAATGCAAGGACACTAAAGGAACCTCTCATCAAACAACTCACCTGAGTTTCCATCGTCGGTTCCATTGCTCATCTCGGAATCTTTGTTCTGCACCTGAAATAGAGACAACGGACAATTATTATTTCGGGCTCATACTTATAAACAGAATTCTCACAGTACTTTACCAGGAAGGTCAAGCAAACTTGAACTCTCTACAATCCATGATCCAGTGAAGAAACTGGATTACAACGCGCCCCTGCATCAGAAGCAGGATGGAGAGCTCGTCCTTTCCGATCCTAAGGTGAGGCTTCACTGGGAATCGCAGAAGGGTTTCGTGGAGGGTGAGAAGGGAGTGGGAGGCGTACACATTATCCCGCAGATTGTTAATACTCCCTTTTCACACACAGAAGGGTATTTCTGCGAGCCAGACAAGCCAGATTTGAGGGCCCGGTCCTGTCCATCTTCCGAGTCCTGTGCTTCACCATAGAAGAGGCAACAGCACTCCAAACCAGGCCTGCGCCTCCGTGGGAGTCAGGTGAGCGTTACAGAACGCAAAGCCTACCTACAATTTCCCACCCGTGCGCTATGGAAACTTCCGAGACAGACCAGCTGGCCCAGCTTTTGGGGGAATTATGGGCAGAAGTACACTCCGCCCGCCAGGAGACTAACGCTCTCAAAAGAGAACCTATCCTATCTAAGGAAAGAACTGATGACCTGGTAAACGGTTGTTGCAGGGTCAGGCAGGACAAACTCCTTTACCTAGTTCCGTGGGTAATCCCACTTCTATGATTTCGAATAACCCGGTACAAATCAATCTACCTGGAAACATGCCTTTGGCCACGCCTGAACGTTTTGCTGGAGACCCCAAGAAATATGCCGTTTTTATGAACCAATGTCGCTTACACTTCCTATGCAGACCTGGGGCCTTCCCCAATGACCAGACCAAGGTAGCGTTTGTATTATCTTATCTCAGCAGCAGTGCTGCCGATTGGTCAGTTCCTTTGGTAAATCAAGATGACCCAATTCTCCAGGATTTTCAAGGCTTTCAGGCAAGCATGGAAAGATTATTCGCTCGACACTCTCAGGGACAGGCCCTAGACAACGAACTGCTTTCCTTACGACAAGGTAACCAGGATCTCTTATCTTACATCGCCACCTTTAATAGGTTGGTTGTGGAAACTGGGTGGCCAGAGAATAAAAGGATCACATTATTTCATCGAGGTCTGCGCGGAGAACTTGAAGACGTGCTAGCCCAAATAGTAAATCCACCCCAAGTCTGCGCGGAGTACATAGACCTTGTGGTCCAAATTGATCACAGACTTCAGAATAGAAAAGCAGATCGATCCAAGTTTGAAACCAGAGTGTTGATCAAAACTCACGCTAACCCCAAGAGTACCGACGTTTCAGAACCTATGCAAATCGGTGGAGTTAAAGGACCGTTAACGCAGAAGGAACGGGAGAGAAGGCGGCAAAAGCAATTATGTCTCTATTGCGGGGCTTCCGGTCACTTTCTACGAGATTGTCCGGTAAAACCACCTAAGAAGGTGGTTGGAGCCACTGACAACAATTTAACAGAACCTGATTCGGGAAACGACCAAGCCCGACAAGAGGTCCACTTGCCGAGCTTGAAATCAAACTCTTTGACCTTGCATTTCATCATGCCAATGGTCCTCGTGGATCCGAAACAGCCTCGGCGGTTGCATGCTATAAAGGCATACATCGACAGTGGAGCTATTGGAAACTATGTAGATCGTGAATTGGCCTCCAGGATTAATCTCCCTCTCCGTCCGAAAACTCACAAGGATGTCATTACTACAGTTGATGGAACCGAAATAGCCTCAGGGCCGGTAACTCATTCCACTACAGAAGTGACACTAGTGGGTCAGGATGGACATCGGGAAGCTATTGTGTTTGACGTAATCAAGGCCCCACAGTTTCAAGTAATTCTAGGCATTCCTTGGTTAGAAACACATAATTTTCGAATAGACTGGCGAGCAAAGAGAATAACCTTTCCTGATTGTGAACAAACTTGTTATCCAAGAAATCCAAATATGGGCCTGGCCTCAGTAACTTCCGCCACTGTACAACTACTGTCTGAGTACCAAGAATTCCAAGACGTTTTCCAAAAAGAACAGGCCAACACGTTACCTCCCCACCGGTCGTACGATTGTCAAATCGATCTGGTACCCAATGCTCAACCGCCTTGTAGTAGGATTTATGCTCTTACTGAACCTGAGAACCTTCATTTGCGTCAGTATTTAGATCAGTACCTTGCCAATGGTTTTATTCGCCCGTCAAAGTCTCCTGTTTCCTCAGCTCTGTTCTTCGTGCCGAAAAAAGAAGGCGACCTTAGAACATGTATTGACTACCGCGCCCTAAATCAAATAACGATTAAGAATCGTTATCCTCTGCCTCTGATCCCTGAACTTCTCGACCAGGTAAAAGATGCTTGTATGTACACCAAGTTAGATCTCCGGGGAGCTTATCACCTGGTGCGTATAAAAGAAGGCGACGAATGGAAGACTGCATTCCGCACCAAATATGGGCTCTTTGAATATCAGGTGATGCCCTTCGGATTGTGCAACGCACCTGCCGCCTTTCAATACTTTATGAATGATGTTCTTCGGGAACTTATCAATGTTTGTGTCATCGTATATATCAACGACATCCTGGTGTACTCCTCTTCGGAATCCGATCACAGAAAACATGTCAGGGCATTTCTTGAAAAATTGCGCCAGCACAAACTGTTTGCAAAACTCGAAAAATGAGTTTTGCAAACACCATAGAAGAGGCAACAGCGCTTCACCATAGAAGAGGCAACAGCACTCCAAACCAGGCCTGCGCCTCCGTGGGAGTCAGGTGAGCGTTACATTTTGACTATAATACAACAGGTCAGTGATTGTAATATTGTCCCCATTTAGAAATGAGGTTCCTCCGCCCATGAGGTCACAAAAGAGGGTGGTCAAACCATACCTTCATAAAACCAGTACTAATGCTAAATACAGCATATGATATGGTTTTATTTGTGGAAATAATGTTTAGTTGAGTTTAGGAGTAGGGAAGTCTACCAGCAATACCTAGGGAAAGCTGGTCCAAGGGATAGGAGAGTTCTTCTTGAGGCACAGATATAGTGTTGCTACCAATATTCTTGTCCTTTAATCCGACATTGACTATGCCCTCTCAACGGCATAGTCAATGCTGGACTGAAGGATTTTCTCCTTCGGTTTGGATGCTCGAGTGAATTACAACTTGGTTGAAGCGCAGTGAAATTGGTACCTGCAATCTTTTTACAAGTCTCACTTCAGATTATTCTAATCATCTCATGCTGTTGACTGATGAGAATATTGGTAGCGGCACTATCAAGTGGGAGCACATAATCATTTCTTCTAACTTATGAGACTTTGGTGTCATTTCCATAGACACTCTACTGCAGACAGATCCCGTTTTGTCCACGCAATTAGTGGCTGACTATTCGGCACATTATTTAGAATTCCCTGATGAAGACGTGGATTAAATTATTCCAACACGTCGAAACCAGTCGGAAACTGAAGATTGTTGGAGACGAGATCAAATGAAAAAGACAGTTTCTCAAAATTATTACCCAGATCTACTCCAATATTAGATGACATGTTCTTTAACTAAATTGTTAAAATTCTTTCATGTTGTCATCTGAATGCCCTTTTATATACAGACCTAATTCTTGTGTATGTATTTTTGTATGTGTATGTGCGTATGAGAATGTATGTTGATGAATGATTGAATTGCTCACTGCAGAAATGAGTTGGTCATCTGCTTAGTATTAAAATATTTTGTTCTTCCTGCAACTTTAATGTGATTTAGAGTGTGGATTCATACATGATTGATTCATTTTTGTAAATCGTTGTATCAAGTCAAATAAATTCTGAATAGAGTCCTCTGGATGCTTTTTCAGTTTTCATTTGTATGGTAATATCCTGGTCCCCCTGCGTTTTTCAGTACAAGTATTTTGGAGTCTGTTTCTCCTTCTATATTTGATGCTTCATGTACTTTGGTGCCGGCTGTCCCCATTTTTCCTGATGCCACAGGTATTTTTGAGTCGTCTGACCCTACTATTCTTGATGCCACATGTATTTTGGGGCCTGTTTCCCCCACTACTCTTGATGCCACATGTATTTTGGAGCCGGTTGCCCCAATATTCTCAATGCCATATGTATTGTGGAGCCTGTTGCCCCCATTATTCAGTATTGGCACACGTACTCTGGAGCCCATTGCCCCCACAATTCCTGCTGCAACAGGTACTATAGAGCCTGACGCAGTCGCAACTGCCTGAGTCACACTGCGTGGAGGCTGACGCCCCTGCAATTAGCGTTGTGACAGACAAATGTGCCACAACTGCCCCTGCTAGCGGTGCCAGTAGAACCAAAGCTCACTCACAGGGTAAGCCCACACTTGTCAACAGCAAGGTCAATACAGATGCATCCACAGCGCATCACAAAGGTGCGCTTATTAATGCTATATCCCTTCTGGCCCCTGCTCTCGACATATCTGATCTCATCACGTCAAGTAACTTAGATCTAATAGCCATCATGGAAACATGACTGCATGCAGCCGCGGGCCATCCCTCTCCCCGCCATCCCGGACAGCTATACCATTTTCAGAAAGGACAAATTACTCACTAAAGGAGGTGTGGCCATCATAGCCAAAAACCAGCTGGCCATCAAAGAAATGTCCAACCAAGTATTCCACTCAAGAGAACTGCTCTCTGTCAAATTATCCCCCTCCAACATCACCACACTAACTATCCACCTTATCTATAGACCACCTGGCCCCTTGCTATCCTTTGAGGAAGACATTGCAATTCTCCTCTCAAGCAACACCAAGCCTTCCTCCAGAATCATCCTCATGGGAGATGTAAACCTAGGCTATCACGACCCTACCGTTGATAATGCACTGGCCTTAGCCAACACTATTGAAGCACTGGGCTTCACCCAACGTATAACATGCCCTACTCACGACAAAGGCTGCACTCTGGATTGGTTGGCCGATATTCACTGCAACACCAACATTCTATTCAACACCCCGTGTCCTTGGTCTGACCATTACTTTATCTCATTCACTATCCCTAAAAATAATCAAATCGGCACCGCAACTTGCATCAGCTTGGCTCTCAAGAAATGAATGTAACATCAATACAGCAAACGGGCTCGCAATTCTACAACCTATAACGGACTACCAACACTCAACTAGCAATGCTGATTCAATGGTAGAACTGTACAACCAAACGATCTTACTAGCTATCGACAAAGTAGCTCCTATGAGCACACATAAACCCAAACCATGAGCTCACCTGAAAACCTGGTAGACCTCTAATCTCAAAGCTCTAGGGACTACCAAGTGAGCTGCTGAGCCATTTGGAAAAAGTCTCCTTCAGCTGCCAATAAAGAACACTTCACCTCATCGGCCAAATCTTACAAACAGGCCATCATCCTAGCCAATAGCTCAACTTATAACGAACAAATAGAAAAGGCCAACTCTGGCCAGAAAGAGCTCTTTGACAACTTGCGAGAACTCAAATCACCCGTCGCTCCCACAGACAGTTGCCTCAAAGACATCACCTGGTGCTCCAATATTCAAAAGGCATTAATGGATAAAATATCCCTGCCCCAAACAACAATTGCGACAAGAAAAAAAACGATTACTAATTGAGACACCACCTACTCCCTTGCCTTCACTTCCTCGATCCACCAATCTATTCGAATTCAGCCCAGTCTCTATTTTATAAGTCACCAAAATCATCAAAGGCCTGAATCCTTCCAGATACCTAGGTGATATCTGTCCAGCATCCTTCATAAAAGATTGTGCGGCAGAGTTTGCCCCCTTCATTGCATCACTCATTAACAACTCCTTCTCCGCTGGTAATATACCTACTAATCTAAAAGATGCATGGGTCCTTCCACTCCTAAAGAAGTCCACATTAGACCCAAATACCCCCTCAAGCTGCCGCCCTATCACGACAGTCCCCTTCCTAATGAAAATACTGGATAGAGCAAATACAAAAATATCTTGAAACCAACAACTTCCTGGGCCTGCTCCAATCGAGTTCGGCCCAGGTCACGGAACATAATCAGAACTCCTGGATTTATAATCTGGCCCTCCTTCTTCTACCTAACCCTCTGCTGTCTTTGATTTAGTTGACCAAAAAATCCTATGCCAACACCTCTCCTCAGCAGCTCACTTCTCCATCAAAGCCATAGTCTGGATTGAGTCCTTCCTATCTAACGGAACAATAAGGGTATTCTCCAACTCACCAGCTGCCCCCCCATCACTTGTGGAGTTCCCCAAGGTTCCTGTGTCTCCCCGACACTTTATAATATCTTGAGGAAGCCCCTCTTCGACCTATTCGACGAGCTTGGTGTCTTCTACACTATGCGAATGACACCCAGATCCTCCTTCCCATCTCTGGTAACTAAAAGTCTGACGCCAACGCAGTGAGCAAAATATTTCAAATCATTTAAGCCTTACTCTTTATGCACCCCCCCCCAACCACCTTCCCAGCTAAATCAGTCAGGTACAGCCTAGGGAGATGGAAAAAGACTGGCCGAGCAAGATTGGGGGGGAGGTGGGGGCGGCCTGGTTGGAGTTAGCCAGGCATATTTTCGCCTTCTTCATCCAATAATTTTGCAGGAGTCACTATCGTGAGTAACCGCAAATTATGGCGTCTCACTAAAATCCAGCCAGATGTGGGGGGCTGATGAAAGTTCCCCCAAAATACCCAGATTACGAGGGTTAACACTAGGGTGGGGACTGAAACTCTATGGGCTCAGGTGTAGCAATCACCAGTGACTTGCTCTGCACAGAACAATGTTAATTACAGACACCTTGCCATGTAGTGAGTCTTTCTCACATACTTTTTAGCATGGCCACTGGAAGAGTCTCCTTCAACATATGCTAAAATTCATCGATTACCATCAAGTGCTCTTCCTTCGAATAAGACAGACTGTACTATGTAAAAATAATGACTAACGCCATCAGTTAATCGCTAAAAAAAAAAACGAACCAGAGAAACGGGGTGAGTCAAACAAGCAAGAGATCTCTGCTAATGTGAAGGACGGAATGGCTTTCAACCCTGTATCAGAAACTGCATTACCTGTTGAAAGATTGATCTATGGGAATCGTGGGTAAAGTTATCCTTTGATGTATTTAAATGACCATTCTTAATAATGAGGACAAAGGGCGAGCTTACGCCCCCCTTTTTAACAATGGTATTTTTGGTACATATTTCACATAAACATTACACTTTGGTGGTGAAAACACTGCAGTGCATAAAGTGAATAAGACATGTGGATAACTGTGTTCACAACTTTTAAATCATCTGTGACAGTGTGCTGACAAGTAGTTGATAGATACACACTTGATAAATACCTCAATAATAATAAAAGGACGGGGGAGGATCAACAACGTGTTGGGCTTCACGGAAGTGCTGGTCATGGCCGTCTTTAATGCACCATGGGGGAGTGCTTTGAGATCTCAACAAGGCCCTCATCAGATCAACTTTGAAAGTCTAGAGTTCATCTGTTTTGAGGAGCAACAACACATTGTCACATTGATGCGAAGATTCCTCCACACGTAGATTTCAAGGGCCGAAGCCCCAATCTGACAAGTGGCTCTGATCAGCTCCATCATTGGTATCCTTTGAAGAGTTGAGAAGCACATCTGTTGCTTCATGGATGGATGTGTATGGCTCTGAGGTTGAAATTGGCAGACTGAGGGGCCTGATAGCCTAGGATCCCCAGACCGTATGTATTTCATTTGTTGATAGCGACCAGACCCAATGGTATCAGAGCACTAGTACATGTCATAGTAAAAAAGTAATACAGCCATGACAAGGTAGGTAGGACAAGTCTTACACATATTTGTTGAACAGTACAGTTTAAAGTTTTTAGGTCGGAAGGTTCTTCTTGGATACACGGAGGAAGAGCATTCCAGAGGGTAGGAGCTATGACTGCATCTATTTGTGTAACGGGCGACCTGCATCAAAACCATGTAGTGCATGTAACAAGATGCAAACACGGCTTTAATACAGCATTTGCCCAGATAAAGTAGCCGCTGGAAATATTTGATTGAAGTGAGTGTGTGGCTTAGAAACATCTGCTCGGTCAGAAACTGGGGATGCTTCAATAAGATAGCAAGAGATTTTGTTTTCCATTTTTATTTTATTTTTTAATATTTTTTTTTTTTAACAACCGCTATAAGGCAGAACATGGCAGTTGAGACAAGCGGAAAGGTAAATGTAATCCTCACCTGTGGATTAATTCCAGACTGAGATGGCGGCCTCCTTAAGGAGACCTCACTGACTCAGCGCTTCACTATGGCCAGGAAAGGAGAAATCATGGCCCGGTACATGTTGGGGGTAGCTGTGCAAGTCAGCTTCTCTTGCGCTGCTAAAAATATCCAATGCGGCGATTCAACCATAGGGCAATCTGAGCGTTAATGGTTATACTAGAGGTGCTCCCAGAGGAAACCTCCAAGAGGTTACAGCTGTCACAGGAGAATGCGTAATTGCTTCCAGTACTGCACATGAGCTGCTCTGGCTGCAAGGCGACCGAGCTGCTATGAAATGAGTAAGTCATATCACTGGGGAGCGCTATTCATGGCTAAGAATAACATACTCCTCACCCATGGTTTGGGTGCATTTTTTCAATGTTCCGTTCACTGGAGCAATAGTGTCCGTGAAGCACATGTTGAAGAGGATACAACATAGAACCCATGGTGATCTTCTCAGCCAAGTGACTAGCAAAATCCAGCAATATTTTTACAATGGATATTTGTGAGCAAAACTTCATCTATTCATATCAATTATGTTTACTTGCATAGTTGTGCGGTTGCTCTCAAAAGCTTGATTGGATTTTGGCATTCAATGGCTTCACAGCCCCAGCCCTAAAACTGAGACTTTCAAAGCAAAAGATATAACTGCAGTAATAAAAGATACTTAATACTCTGCAACAAAAGTGCATTGTCTTAAGTCAACCTCATGCCAGTTTCCACAGCATCGGATCAAGCAACACCAGTGCAAACACAGCAAACTGGCCAAGGAATAGGCAGAGGGCAGAGTTCCACACTGTGTTCCCAATCACTGCTAACACAATAGAGGTTGGGACCTCTCTTAAAGACGATAGCTCAACTGTCAAGGGACGTTTCATGTTCTTTATCAAAAATTGCCACATTGCAGGGATATTGTGTCCATGCCCCTCACCCCTCCAAAAACATTCGGTCTCTTTGCTTGGAGCCGACTCCTGATTTCTTTACCTACTCCAAGAGAAGGAGCCTGAGAGTTAAAGGTTGTGCGGAGGATCGCCCAGGCACCTCAATTAGTTCCCATCCCATGACCAGGGGACAGTCCCATGAGGGAATGTAAGGACACCATTCCGTTTAGACAGGCAGCCTCCACCCCCTGGTGCCTAAGCCATATATAATCAGCGATGTCAAGCCCTCATCCTCCCCAAAGGAAAGGATTGTATGCACTCGTGAAGCTGTGAAACATCTAAACACTACCCCTTTCTGAAACCTGATCCCCATGTGCAAGGAAGAATCTGTAGTGATGGAATCTTTTTCGAGAGGATTGTGTCCTCCAACGTATTCCTCATCTTAGATGGATTCCATCCAGCTTTAGCTGCTTCGGCAAAATGTTTCGGCAGAGGGCACCGTGCGTCGATGTCGTTGAGTCGATGGTCCCTCGAAGGCCTCTGTCGAGGGTGACGTCATCGGGTATATAAGTAGCATGCGCAGCGCCTGTTGGCTTCAGTTCCGTTTTTCTGCGGTATATGTTGCTTCAGAGATTAGGCATGCCTCAAGTTCTGTGACGCAGTGAGAATATTACTACAATATACGATATGTCCTTGTCATCGACAACGACTACGACCCCGAGATCGGGTTTCAAAAAGTGCAAATCGTGCGGGTCGAAAAGGTCTATCACAGACCTGCACCGAGAATGTTTGTGGTGTCTCGGGGAAGGCCACGACATGGAGGCCTGTACGAAGTGTCAGGCGATGATGGGGAAGGCCTTGCGAGAGAGGAGGGGAAAACTATAGGTAGGTCGTAAATCCGACCGCAAAGCCTCTAGCGTCGAGTCGAGGTCCCGTTACGAGAAGTCTCCTTGACGCGTAAGGCATCGGTCCAGGTCCCGAAGCGATTCCCATCGCTCGTCGTCTTCAACAAAAAAATCAAAGAAAAGATGCCACAGGTCCCCCTCCACCTCGTCCTCGGACGAATCCCCAAAAAGAATGAAATGCCCCATGAAACATTCGTCCTCCGAAGAGTGGGAAGCATTCAGAGTCAAAATGATGGAGGTGTTTGAAAAAGCGAAGCCTCGGTCCGCGCCTTCTTCGGAATGCCGGACGGGAGCGTCATCGCTCCGACACTCGCGCGCCTTCGAGCCCGGATGATCGAAAAAGGAAGGATAGATAACCTTCCAGGATGCTGAGTGAGAAAGACCGCTCGAGTCGAGTCTACCGCTTGAGGTCACCGACGCCTCCCGAAACCCAAGCACCTCGAAGGGCAAATCTTCAAAGAGCTCCTCGAAGCCGGCTCCGTCAACGCCTTTGTCGACGTCGACCCCGAAACCCTTGGCGCCAAAGGCTCCAGTTCAGCCAAATCAGCCAGGGAAAGGGAAAGAGAAAGAGAAGGCTACAAAGCCTGTAATACCTTCAGGGCCCATTAACACACCTCTGCCACCTCCTCCAGAAAAGGTTTTCAAACCTCTTCCTGGGAAGGAATTTTTCAAGTCCCTGACCTCAATTTTTGAGGAACGGGAGAGATCTGATGAGGAAATTGTACCCTTTGGACTGGAATATGGCACCCCAAATGTCCCAGAACTCCTGATTTCAGAAGAAAGCAGGATGAGGGACCTAGTGGAATCCTTACACAATGCAAGTGGCATTGACTCATCCCCTGAAACTGACTTTGGCAAGTCAATTAATGACAAAGGTGGTAGATTATTTAGGATGGACTAGACCACCAACCCAATTCATCCAGGATGATTTGACAGATATATTGGACCATGGTCCCACCGAAGACCAAATACTACCCTTTCATGTAGCCTTGCAAAATAGGGTGGCCAAGAATTGGGAGACTCTGGATTCTATTCCTCCAGTGAATAAATCCCTCACCTCAAAATACCACCCTGCCAATAGCGACCCTGGCTATCTGTCTACACATCCCACTCCCGAGAGTCTGGTGATACAGGCAGCTACAGCTTCTAACAAAATGGCACACCCTTCTATTCCTCCGGACAGGGACGATAAGCGTGTGGATGGCTGGGCACGAAAGGTATTTTCAGCTGGGAGTATGGTGTTAAAATCAGTCAACTCCACATGTGCCTTGGCAAAGTTTTTGTACACTCTGTGGGAGTGCACTGCAATGGCGGCGGAGCACATACCAGAAGGGGACAAAAGGGAAGGATCCTAGCCATCGTTGGAGATGGAAAGGAGGCCATGCAGGCATCCCTTCAATCTAGACTGGACACTGCAGATAGTGTGAGCAGGTCCATGGGCACTAGCACAGCAATGCACAGATTTGCATGGTTACGGAAGTCAGGTTTTGCACCAGATGTACAGAACCGCCTTCTGAACATGCCCTTTGACAGGTCTCACCTTTTTGGCAGCGAGGCTGACGAGAGCCTTGAGAGGTTACAGACCTCGAAAGCAGCTGCCAAGTCTTTAGGAGCTGCTATTAGACAACCTCACCTTTTCGTGCGTTAGTATCCTATCGTTACTACTCCTCATATGGAAAGGTGAGAGGATTGGCCAGAAAAAGGCCACTCGTGGTGGACGAGGAAAATTTGCAAAGCCAACTACAGCTGCAGCCTCTTTGCCATCAGCGGCTGCAGCAACCGCCACAAAACCGATTTGAGGACTTGCATCACAAGACACCTGTGGGAGGCAGGCTGTCGCAGCATCTGCAAGAATGGCGAGCCATTACTTCAGATGTTTGGGCTCTAGAAATAATAGCCCAAGGTTACTGCCTTCCTTTTCTAACGCAACCTCAAAACAATCCACCAGGGAGACACCCTTTGAAGTTTTCAGACACGCTCCTACAGCAGGAAGTTCTAACCCTGCTGGAGAAAGGTGCTATAGAGCCAGTACCTGTAGCGGAGAGGAACAAGGGATGGTACTCCCCGTATTTTTTTATTCCCAAAAAGGACGGAGGACTGAGACCCATCTTGGACTTAAGCAACTTGAACAAGTTCCTCAGGAAGGACGCGTTCAAGATGGTCACTCTTTCTCAGATCCTTCAGGCCCTTCAACTCCAGGATTGGTTGGTGTCATTGGACCTCCAGGATGCTTATTTTAATGTGCTGATTCATCTCAAGAACAGAAAATACCTGAGGTTCGTAGTTGGCGACTCACACTATCAGTTTCGAGTCCTGCCATTCGGATTGACCTCTGCCCCGAGGCTCTTCACCAAGTTAATGGTAGTAGTGGCAGCGCACCTCAGGAAAGGGGGGGATTCACATCTACCCCTACCTGGACGATTGGTTGATCAGGGCACGTTCTGCCAAACAAGCACTGGATCATCTGAAAGTCACCTGCCACTTCCTCCACAAACTGGGCTTCTCCCTCAATTTCAATAAGTCACAAATGATACCTTCCCAACAGCTCCAGCACATAGGGGCTGTATTAGACACATCCTTGGGAAAGAGCTTGCCTCCCAAGTCGAGGGCTCCAGACATTCTTCAGATGGTTTCCAAATTCCAAAATGCCCAAAATCTCCAGGCCTTTGACTTTTTTAGGTTACTCGGCCTCATGGCATCCTGCATCCTCCTGGTGCCAGAGGCACGCCTGAGGATGAGATCCCTTCAGTGGGCTCTAAAGACTCTATGGTCACAATTCTCAGGTCAAATGATGGATCTTCTCCAGATTCTGAAAAAGGTTTGGCACGATCTTCTGTGGTGGACTTGTACAGAGAATATCCTAAAAGGAGAACAGTTTTGACAACCATGGCCGGAGATCACAGTGGTGACGGATGCCTCACTCATGGGGTGGGAAGCTCATGCCAACGATCTGACAATCATTGTTCGCTGGGCTCCATCGGAGTCCAAATTACACATCAACCTTTTAGAGCTGAGAGCAATCAAGACTAGCGCTGAAGGCTTTTCTACCATCTGTCAGAGAAAAAAATGTCTAGATATTGACGGACAACACAGTGGCCAAGCATTATCTAAACAAAAGAGGTGTAGTAGGGTCACTACCTCTGTGCAGAGAGGCAATGCAGCTCTGGTATTGGACAATTCAATAAGGAATCTCCTTAACGGCAGTTCATCTAGCCGGGGAGGAGAATATGACGGCAGATGCTCTGAGCAGGCAGAGCACGGTGTCCCACAAATGGGAACTGGCTCAGGAAGTCATTTAAGAGATCTTTGCCCTTTGGGGAACCCCTCAAGTAGACCTGTTTGCGACCGGAATCAACCGGAAGTGCGAAAGGTATTGCTCAAGGAAATTTCCCCCGAGTGGAGCCCTAGCGGTCGCATTCATGGTGGAGTGGAATTTCCCACTATTGTACACGTTCCCTCTGATTACCGTCATTCCTCAGGTCATCAGTAGACTGAGACGGTTCGGAAACCGCATGATCCTAATTGCCCCGGATTGGGCCAGGCGAACGTGGTACCCGGACCTTCTAGACATGTCCATCTGCCCCCCTGGTACGTCTCGCTCAGAGAGAGGACCTTCTCTCACAAATGGAGGGTCAGGTTCTCCATCCAGAGGTCAAAATTCTCAACCTTCACGCTTGGTATCTGAAAGGCTGAGATACAAGGATTGGGACCTTCCAGATGACGTCATGGAGGTGTTGCTTTCGGCAAGAAGGCCAGCAACAAAATCTCTATACCGTTGCTGATGGAAAAAGTTTTGCAACTGGTGCAGAGAAAAGAATGTTGATCCTTTTCTATGTTCTATTCCGGAAATACTGTCCTTCCTCTTGTTCCTAGCACATAGAGGTCTAAATGTTGGGACCATTAAAGGTTATCTTGCAGCGCTTTCCATCTTCAAGCGCTTGTTGGGAGAATGCTCCTATTTCAAAATCCCTTTAGTAGTACAATTCTTAAAAGGACTCACTAATGTGTTTCCTCCTTACCCATTCCAAATGCCAATTTGGGAATTTAATCTGGTTCTAAAATTCTTAATGTGTGCCCCTTTTCAACCCTTGCGCACTTGTCCATTAATATTACTGACATGGAAAACTGCTTTCCTAGTGGCTTTAACATCTGCAAGAAGAGTGAGCGACTTGCAGGCACGGTCTTCTGGGCCACCATATACTGTGTTCCATAGGGACAGAGTTGTATTAAGGGTTAAACCCTCAGTTTTACCTAAAGTTGTGTCTGATTTTCATTTAAATCAGATAATTGTTCTACCTGCATTCTACCCTCCACCTCATCCTAGTAAGGAGGAGGAAAGATTGCACAGGTTGGACCCGAGAAGCGCTCTAAGCATTTACATCTCTAGGCTTTCCAAGCTTGGAGTGGATAATTAACTGTTCATTGGCTACACCGGAAGGAAATTGGGTAATTCGGTGTCAAAACAAACCACATCACTTTGGATTGTGCTTTGCATTTCAGAATGCTACAGATTAGCAGAGAAAGACCCACCAGAAGGCTTAAGGGCTCATTCCACCAGAGGCGTCGCCTCTTCAAGAGCCCTTCAAAGAGGTGTTCTCATAAGATCCATTTGTGAATCAACAACTTGGTCTTCGCTGCATACATTTTCAAAATTCTATAGTCTGGATGCTCCCAGTTTTAGGAGCTAAATTTTGGTAAAGCAGTACTATATTCAGCCATTTAAGGGTATCAAAAAATCTACCCCCTCCTCCAAAGAAATTGTCCATACTGCTTTGGGAGTCTATCTAAGATGAGGAATATGTTGGAGGACACAATCCAATCGAAGAACAAGTTACCTACCAACTGGTAACGTTCTTTCGATTGGATGGTCCTCCAACATATTTCTCATCACCCTCCCAGCCTACCCCTCTGTAGATTTTTCTAGGTTATTGCCACTTCAACTCTCGCAAGGCTGATACCTGACTACCGGCACAATCTACACAGTACATCAAAAGTGAGGGGAAAAAATCAGAACTGAGGCCAACGGGTGCCGCGCGTGCTACTTATATACCCGATAACATCACCCTCGACGGAGGCCTTCGAGGGACCATCGACTCAACGACATTGACGCACGCCGCCCTCTGCCGGAAAAAATTTCCGAAGCAGCTAAAGCTGGATGGAATACATCTAAGATGAGGAATACGTTGGAGGAACGTCCAATCGAAAGAACGTTACCAGTTGGAAAGTAACTTGTTCTTCTCTTGAGATGGCAGGCAAACCCCTGATTGACTACTATAGAAACACACTCATGTCCTTCAGCGCTCACTTGACGAGCCTGCTCAGACATCAGAGTTACATTACATTTTACTTCGGCATTCACTCAGCGAGCCCTCCTGGACACTAAAGGCACACCAGAGATTTCTCTGGCACTTATCAAGTGAGCTTGCAAGTACATCCAAGGCACACCATTTCCCACAATGTTCGCTCCGTGAGACAATCTGACAGATTGATGCAGCATTTTGTTCCTGCTCGTACAAAGCCTGAACGTTCAAGCAGGGAATTGGTGTCCACTTCACAAAGGCACTCTATAATCATTGCACAGCCAGGGAACACCTTGAGGAGCCTAGTGTGATACAGGGTGGGAAAAGAAATTGAAAACTGCTATTGCACATTCAGGGGAGTCCATTAAACATAGGCAATTGGGACCCCACACGTATTCACATAGACAGATGTAAATGTTCATAGAAAGCCCAACCCCAGGGGAGGGGGGACAGGACTTTTTGAGCCCAGAGTGTCAGTCAGGCAGTGTAGGTATTTGGAGTAAGAGCTGTCTGGAATTGTTTAGAGCCGGATTGCCCAACTCCAGGCCTCGAGGGATGGAATCCTCACAGGTTTTCAGGCTATCCCTCATTAAAATTCATGAGGAACAATTTGCATACATTTAGAATCATTGTATGTAAATTTATGTCATGACTATTAATGAGGGAAATCCTGAAAACCCATCAGGATTCAGGCTCTCGAGGCCTGGAGTTGGACAATTCCGGTTTAGAGTGAGTTGGAGAGGGAGGAAGAACTTTGAAGGGATGGTGCACAATGGAGAAGACGTGCTGCGAGAGGGAATGATAAATCATGAGGAAGAGGGGTTGAGAAATGTGGATGACGGTGGCTTAAGTACACAAGAGGAGGCTGGTGTAAGTAAGCAGTTGGAAGTTGGTTGGAAACATCTGGAGGAGGTTTGTGCAAGAGATCAGGAGGAAGATGGTGGGTGGTTTTAGACATCAGGAGGATTCTTTAGGAGTAATCTGGAGGATAGAGAGGACATGGGTATCAAGGTCAGCAGGGTACTAGATGGCATGCTTGGCACCAGCGCAGAGGGTGCGGGGAGGGGCGGGAACTGAAGTGATCAAGCCCACAGTGTGAGGCAGTATGAGGATGTAACGTTGCATTGAGGCAGTGCCGGACCAGACCAGGAGTAGACAGGTGGCAAAGAGGGATATTAGGACACTTATTTACGGAAGTGACGGGGTGCCTCTAAAGGATACCTGTGGAACCTGCAAAGCGCAAATCTACTCCTACATACACTCTACAGGACATTTCTGATGTGGTCCCATCCCACTAATGACCAAGGCCAAGCTTGAAGACTCCCAGAGACTGAGTGACGGGTAAGCACGCCGAATCTTTTGACTGTTATAAGGAAATTATTATGCTGTTGGAACTGTTGAAGAGAAACTATACTGACCCTTTGCATTTTAAGTTTGACTGGACAGGAACAACTCTGATCATGTATGGGCTTCCAAATTTCCGAAATTGTGGGAATGAAACAGAACAAAGAAATAGAAACCCTCAGGTTAGGACAGAATGTGTCCCAGAACACAGTGAACACCCTTTAGTTGCATTGAGGATATCGGTCTTTACTGCAATTTATGCCTTTCTTTCTAGCATTACAGTCTGGCATTGTGCTCGAGGACTGCAAAGGTGGTATTTTAGGATACATTACATTTCAGCAATTAAATCTGCATGTTTTTATTTGCACTTACTGCTCTCAATCATTGGCAATTGGGGTGGCACCTATGTACGGTGATCATACTACACCAGAGTTTGGCAAAGCAGGCATGGCGCCCCAGTATCTCGACACCCGCATTTGCTGTTCTTACAATGTCACTTATTGAATCGCCTGCGCTAGACATATGAGGCTTGGTAAATCCCAGTCCTCTGCGTCTTGAAGCAACCTGGGAAGTCTAAGCATATGCGATTTGACCAGCCTGCCCAATTACATTGGATTGCTTGAACACATCATGCAACAGTACACCACCCACGGTATTACCAATTAGAACAACACCCTGTATCCAGCTTCACCTCGGCCTGCCACTTCTGCATGGCCTCTGGCCTGTATCAGGAAATTATTGTTAATGTTCACTCGTGCTGACAGAACCACTGCCCCTCTACCATGTGTGTTCCCTAACCTACCAGCCGAGCTGCCCAATTCTCTCTGTGCCTGAACCACATCTCCGGTCTAGGCTTTCCTCTCCCTTTGCAGAAGCATTTCTGGAGAAACTAGGCACGGACACAAGGTACATTCCCAAAAGGAGCCTCAGCGCAAGGAGATTACTATGGTGGTAACTGGTGGTGAAAATAGCCAATATAAACAATTCTTCCACGTCTTTTTGATGTCAATGAGAGTTGCTTGTGAGGGCGTGTACAGACATAAATACTGTGGTCCAGCATCGCCAGTGACCATATAATTCGCCACACTCTTAATAGCCCCAGCCTTACAGTAGAAGGGGGGGGCTCAAAAGGCTCCCTATGAAGGTTGGTTAATCCCTTTGCAAGTTACACCACAGCTCACGATCAACCAATTTGCCAGCACTCCAAAGGTCCGGGATCTCCTGCTCTCCTCCTCACAATCTATCTGGCCACAGACAAACTAAACTGGCTCAGCCCGTTAGTGAAATGACTTGATCATTTTTCCATGCGCCATATTTAGGTTCCTGTCTTGTCTACTGACTCCATCACGTATGTTCATCGGCTGACGTTCAATATCATGTGTGGTACTGTGCATGTGGCATGCTGCTCCAAATCAAGAACCAAAACGACCTCCTGGCCATGCGGCTGTGGCACCATCCTGAAGGGAAGAGGCTCTTTCATTGCAAAATATTATGGTACAATGATCTGGTTCTCACTCTGAATCTTGTCTTTTCTCCTGCAGTCGTTTCAGGTCAGCTGCAGTGGGCCCTGGAACAATCACCTGTACAACAGATTGAAGAATTTCTTGAAACTCCAGAGGAAGCGCAAAGTTCTTCAAATCCTGCTCTTGGGACGCTTCTGAAGCAACACAACCTTGTTTTTGTTTGCAGGAAACCTGACTCCTGCACTGCCCCTCTTTTGATGGTTATGCTACATCTTTTCAATCTGTAACCAACAGATCTTTGGGGAGGCCATCAGGGGTATTGTGACCTTGGTTAAATCGTGTGAAAGATTGAGGTAATCCACTCATTGAATGTGTGTAGAGAAATTCTAGCTATCCATTTATCAATAAGTTTAAATAGTAAAAGAATTGATGTTTTAACACTCAATATTTACTGGCTTTTGGTAATTTCGAGCTTGGATTATGTCCTTGACGCACTTATCACCAGTGTGGGTGATTAGAATGGGAGAGTCACAAATGAGCACATCCCTGCGGCAGGGGATCTGAACGCCTCATACAATCACCTGGATCTATTGTGTGATGATGTTCCTGCATTAAAACGCAAAAGTTTGAAGCCGAGATTTAGTTGGGTCTGGCTGAGTTGCTAGCCAGAAATGGGTCTGGTAAAACTGAATGGGGCAGTGAGAGGTGACATTCCGGCTAGAACAACTTGGCACAGAGACAACTCAACCTCAACCATTGATTATGTATTCTTCGATGGTTGGCTCTTTGATAGATGCACTAGCTTTTCGGTTACAGAGACAGAACTGAGTGATCATGGTTTTCTCCCAGCAATATTCTCCATTGAGGTCATTGAATGTGAAAGGTGTGGTCTAAAAGACCTAAAAAGAGTAAAAGCCGGCGGATCCAGCTTCCCCTATCTCGCGCCCACTCACTGGAAGGCCCTACCTCCCTCTATCCGTGGTGAGGCCTCCCTCACCACTTTCTGCAAAACTCTGAAAACTACCCTCTTCACATAAGGCCTGACACATCAGCACGAATACTTATCATATATGTTGTAATATACGACCAAATGCAATATCTGTAACAACAGTATAATGTCTTGTAGTATTCATAATGTGTCAACAATCGCTATCATGCCTGTACCATGTAACTAAGTTATTGCAAGTAACAGCGCCTCAATGCCGCTGGGCTGCTTGCGCGCTATATAAATAAATAAACGTAAAGCATTCCAAGAATAGAATCTCTTGGAATGAGAAGAAAGCGCTACTGGCAAATGTGGTGATGCTGTACTGTTTAAATACCACTATTTTAGACTGGATATTTCATACATTTAGTGCAGATAATTTTTCTGGCTTCTTCGTTTGAAATATTGCAGCCAATTTTAACCGCAGGTGGGAAGACAGTCCCCTGACGTGGTGTGAAACATCTTCATGCATATGACCCTCTGGCTGTTGAAAGGAAAGGAGTGTTAAGAACAGAGAGCCATATGTTAAGGGAAGAGGCCGATGTAGGCTATGTTGGAGTCTTGAGCAAGATTAAAGAGGCAATGCAGGTGTTTAAAAAATTGGTTGAGGAGTAATCGTGCACGAATGCTCCAGGAGGATGCATAGGACATGTTAAGGGCCTAAATAATAAAAACTTCTCTGCCTTCTGGAAATTAATAGATGGTCTGGGCTCCCTGCAGGATGAAGCCCAAATTAATACGGTTTCCGAACAGGAATGCTGTAGGCATTGTATGCAGTGGGGACTACGCCTGCGTTCGTTAATACGCCGGTGGAACTAACAGATAAGTGGAACCTCGTAGTAGACCGAGATTTTATTGAAGACATCCTGGTTAGGAGCAGTAAATCTCGAGCCCCAGGCCCAAACAGACTTTCAAACTACCTGATTACCAGTAATCCGGACTTTAGCCAACCATTTTGACCATTCACTTGGGGCAGATAGCAGATACTTTAGACTTTACAACCAGTTTGAGAACAGTGTATGTTATGCCTATTTTCAAAAAAGATTCCCGTTTAGATCCCAAAAACTACTGACCCATCTCCATACTAGGTGCCGACAGTAAAGCTTTGGATTCACTGATTCTAAGGCATTTAGAAGGTTGGGCGAGAGAGGTCAGCCATCTTAAGAAATGGCAAACGGGATTTAGCAGGAACCATGGTACATCTTTAAATGTGTTCATGCTTACATATATTCAATGCTTAGTCTCGTCTAAGCACTACGACTTGGTTTTTATTGCTGCCGTGGACTTCTCGGATGCTTTTGACGCAGTGGATAAGGGGATATTGTGGTGTAAGTTGAGGCATTGGGGCTGCCAGAGGGGTTGCTGCGATTAATAATGGATTTGTTTGAGCATTCAGAACTACAAATTAGGCTTGATAGTGAGGGCACCCTCTCCCAGAATATTATGACACGTGTTGGAGTAAAATGGGTGGGTCTTTGCCCCCTAGCTCTTCAACCTATATGTGTCTGATATTGGAGAAGCTTTGGAGGCTGCCACATTTGCCTCCCCAATGGTGGGCCATTTAAAATGTGTATGGTTGGTTTATGCCAACGACTTCCTGGTGTTTGATTGTGCACTAAAGGGACTACAAAATTTAGTTAATGCTTTTGTTGGTTATGTGTCATTTAATTGTTTAAAAATCAACCAACAGAAAACTGTAGTGATGAAATGTACCCGTAAAAGGAAACTAACGAACTACAAATGGTCGGTGCTGTCAAAGTCCCAACAAAGGGTAGACAGTTTTGTCTATCTGGGAATCCCAATTGTAGCGAAGCCGCAGCGTCTGCAGCTTAAAGAATGGTTAGTTAGTAGGGTCTCTACATTAACAAACCAACAAGTTAGGATTGATACTAGGTATAGTGAGTTTTTGGTAATCTCTCAAATTAGATTCTATGAGGGTAAAATTGCACCATAAATCCTGTATTGATTTGAAATACAGGTGCTGTGGGTTCTGGACATGCTTCCAAATTTAGAGGGTTCTTTATGGCATAAAGTTTTAAAGCTGTGCAGTAACGTGCCTTTAGGGGCTATCAGATATGAATTGTGGATTAAGTCCTTAGTCTGTATGGCCAAGTGGAAAATGTCTTTCTACGCAAAGTTGATTTTGCCCCAGCCTGACTCACTGTACACAGATTTGAATATCATCATGGACGGGAATAAGGTTCAGTTTATGGCACATTTCAAAATGCTGCGTCATAAGGTGCTGTCTAAACTAGGCTTAAGGGAGATGGATTTAATGAATAATCCAGACAACATTAAATGTGCAATGTACAGGGTGGACTGGATTTAAAAAGTAGGAATGCACGGTTATCAGTCACTGAAACATCTCAATTTTGATCATAAAAAGATCGGTTCTGTGGCACCCCATCTCTTATTACACCCAAACAGAACTGTATGTAGCTCATTTTTAAGATTTAGGTGGAACCTCCACTTGACCAGGGAAGTGCAAGTTAAATATGGTTTATTGTAGTGTTGTAAGGTAAAATGCAGATTCTGCGATAATCCCAAAGAAGTCGAAACTTTAAAACCCCCTGCAGTGTACTGTCCTGATTTACATAGAAAACACATAACGTCATTTAAGAAATTCGTGATCTTGGGTGTCTCCATAGACTGTGAGGTCTTTTGGGTCACTTGCCTTACAGGGGCTTCTACCTCGATTTTTTGTCAGAGGTTGATTTTATAAATTGATTGAAGCTGGATTAATAAGTGTGTAAATTGTTTTTAGCTTTTTATTATATTTGCCTTATTTAATGATTCTATGATTATTGTATGTCTTTTACTCTTATAGGAAATGAATCAGAAATCCAAAAACACATCGGTGTACTCCTGTGCTTTTAATTATAGGTTGAGAGTAACTTTTCAAAATTAAAAAAAATAAAGTCCTGAGGAAAACCATTTTTTTTTAAAATGGAACGCGGTCGAAACTAGAATAGGAATGATCATGTGATGCCACTTTATGAGCTCGACATAGATTTGTTTACTATTATGTCAAATGGAATGATTTTGAATTGAATTAGATTTATTGTTGGTTATCAAGTTCAAATAACGAGTCCTGTATCATATTCTAGGATTCTATGGCACTCATTCCGAGTTTGGAGGTAAGTACCGGTTATTACCGGCAAGGTGCAAATACCGCGTCCGAGCTGGCAATAGACCGCTAAAAGCGGCCTATTACGACTTTGCGGGCACAAGCTTTGCGCCATGCCGGTAACATACCCAGCTCCATGCCGCAAAAGGGCCCCAAAAAGCCCTTACCGGCATCAAACGCACCGTACATAACATGACCGCCATAGAGCAAAGCGGCAATAGCAGTGACTGTAATCAGCGGTCACCACTATTTACAGTCACTGTTAAATAGCGGAACCGGAAACAGCGTCATCGCACAGGAACTGGAAAGAGCACAGTGGCTATCTTTAAAAACACAATCCATTGCCACCCTCACCGCACAGGACCCGGAGCCATCCAGTGAATACAGACATCTACCATCAACACCACCATCATGCCGAAAGCACCAAAAAAGGGAGCTGCCCGCCTCAGGAAGGAACGCTTTACACCCGATGAGCTCCAGATTATGGTGGACACTCTCCACGAGCATTCGAACACCGTTTTTAGCGGTGACATGCAGAGGGTGACGATTGTAAAAAAGGAGGAGATCGGGCAACACCCCCCGCACCACCAAGGACTGCCGAAAACGGTGGGACAACCTAAGGCTGAGGGTGCGGAGCATCCTCTCAGCCAACAGAAGCCAGGCCCTGGAGACAGGAGGAGGGCCAGGTTCCCCCATCAAATTGATGCCGTGGGAGGAGACGTGTGCGGCCATGATTGGCCCAGAAGCCATTGAAGGGGTTGGCGACATGGAGTGTGGGGCAACGTCATCCGTCGATGGAGGTGAGTGTCCAAAGTCAATACTGACAACGCATTTGTAATGAAAGTCTGCACTGCGAAGGGCTGGCCAAGGTGTCACGTCATTGTTGGCCAAGCCCCCGCCCTTTCAATAATGCCGAAACAAGTGTGACTCAGGCAAATGCCAGGTACAGGGCTGTAACCCATATGGCACATACCACACAAAGAGGCCTATTCCGTGAGGCACACAAGGCAGGTGATGTAAACATTGTGCATGTGAGCCAGCACAGTACCCGGCCAACATGAGTGACCCAGACATATGCATGCATTTACCATCCAAACATGGACCAATGTGCCGCTCACCACCCAAATGGAGACAACCCACTAGAATCCCATTGCGATATTGTACGTATGTCCAAATGCAGAATCTAAAATCATCGCTCATGCCGTCTCTCTCTCTTCCACCCCCACAGGCAGGGAGCATGACAGCGAGGAAGACACCGCAAGCCACACCACCGGCTCCTGCAGGGCCCATGGAGGGTGCACAACCCCCACCCCACCCTGAACTGGTGCAGGACACATGCCCCATGCTGCACACTGAGGAGACCAGTGTGGGTGGGGAGGATGCAGCCACTGGCCACTCGATGTCCCTGACAGCCCCTCATCTGTATGTGTTGCTACTGAAGAGGACACTGATGTGAATGTCCACACCCCTGACGCCCAATCCAATCCCCAGGTGTCATACAGCGACTCCGGTGAGAGCGATACACCAGAGCATACAGGGCAAGGAGCCACACTGGAACATGCCAGTCCTGTATCCACTTCCCTTACTGAAGCAACGGCAATCCATGCAAGCCCAATTCCCAGCGGGCCAACCACATCTGCCACACTAGCCATGGATGCAGAGCGCTCGGAGCAGCTCACAGGTCTCATTAATGAGTTCATCTGAGACAATCGGGAGTCCAGGGAGGAGTGGCGCAATGAACTCAGGGCACTGGGTGAGGTCATCACGAACAGCACAAACCAGCTCTGCGTGGTCCTTGGCTAGATTGCAGACGCCCTGGAGGCTGTTCCTCCTGCACGACAGCCCCCGCAGGAGGAGACACATTCTCAAAGCTCCTCCACCCAGACCAGCCCGCTCCGTCACTCACAGCGTACATCGCGCCACCATGACATGGATCCCCCTGGCTCTGGGAGTGCACATTGACCATGCTGGCATACACGTGTGGTCTATGTTGTCCTATGGGACTTCTGTGGGGTTGTTGTGGGGGGTGAGAGTGTGTTTGGGAGTTGTGGTGGGAGGGGGTGAGGTGTGAGGGGTGAGGGTGTGCTTGGGAGTGTGGGGGGAGGTAAAGGGGGGAGGGTGGTGGAGGGTTTGTTTTTCACGTTTGAACCTACTAATTCAATACACCGGTTGTTCATAAAAAAAAAACAGAGTGGACATTCATCATTGTGCATGTGTCATTTAATGTTTCACAGTGCATAGTGTACATGTATCCCCACACCCAGTGCCCGATGTCCTGACATCCTCACACCCTCTGCTGACTTGTGTGTCAGAAATATTGTCCAATTAATGATTGCCGCACGGCACGTCCCTCCTGTGCATCGGCACCGTGATGCTGTCCTGCCACTTCTTCCTCCTCCTCCCCTTCATCATCAGGTGGTTGCAGCTCCATGTCAGGGGGCAGGGGTACGTTTGTCATGACCCGTAGAACTTGCCATTTCTGGACCTCCTGATCCTCATCACGCCGGGGCTTGTATTCCCTGTTACTCCAAACATGGCCGCAACAAGCGATTAGCCTCACACCAGCTTTCACGACGCATATGGCACGTCCTATAAATTGGCCACGCCCCCGCGGCCCCGTGCGTCTCAATGCTATCAATAGGTAGTGACTCAACGTGTGTGTGCTGTTCAGCGAATCTTCTCTCCGAGATCCTGGTTCCCTTCCTCCTTCCTTCTTCCTTTCCTTCTACTCGACTCCTGGAAACTCCATTCTTAGCGACCGCTACCTACTTCCCTGGACATCCTGGAACAACGACCTTCCCGGAACTCTGAACGCGCTCTGCAGCCGGACGAGACTCGAGCGAGTCTATACAAGACCCGATCCGTCCACGAGAGGAATCCTCCCGCGGAACAGAGCAAGAAGCGATCCCAGGTGAGACGGGGGAGATTTATGACAGTTTGAGACGCCACACGACCGACATTGATACTGCTATGGAGAAAGCAGTCCAGGACCTTATGCGTGGCATGCAAGAGCTCACAACTGAAGTATAGAACTTAAAGGCTGAGAATGCTGCGCTAAGGCAGCTAGTGTTATCGCGCGACCCCGCTAACAAGGACAGTGTGTTACTTGGTGGACAAATACGATGGATCAGTAAAAACCTTACGTGGATTCCTGGATTCCTGCTTGGTGCATTTTACCTTTAAACCCTATTACTTTTCAACTTCAAGGGCGAAGGTGGGCTTCATTATCTCGCACCTCACAGGGAACGCATTAACCTGGGCTACGCCCTTAGTTAACTCAGGGGATGCCCTCCAGGATGATTATGATGGATTCATTCAGGTACTCAAGACTATGTTCGACCGCCCAGAACAGGTTTTTAGTGCTCAAGAACGTTTACTTGATTTTCGACAGGGTACCCAGGATATGCTAACATACATTACTAGATTCAAACAACTGGTCAAGGAAGAGGATTGGTCCTCTGAAGCAAGTTTCACTCTATTTCGCAGGGGTCTAAACGAGGACATTAAGGACGAATTAGCCCGGGTAGCTCGTCCTAGTTCCTTCCATGCGCTTATGGATTTAGCCCTACAGATAGACTTTCGAATCCAGGAAAGAAGGGCTGAAAGAAGAAGGACCAAGACACTTTTTCAAAAGAATTCCCTTGAGACCTCTGTTAAAACCAATCCAGACCCAACCCCTGACACAGACCCGGAACCCATGCAAATCGGACCCTTCCGTGGGCCTATTTCCCCTCAAGAAAGGATGAGAAGGATCCACACAGGCCTGTGCATGTATTGTGCCTCGGATAATCATCTTGTTAGAGAATGCCGTCTAGCCCCTCCACGGCGTTCGGGAAACGCCAGCTCCCGATCCTAGATGGAGCGAGGTGTCGGGAGAGAGATGTTTGCTCCACATCAATTCCATCCTTGAACTCTCCTGGACAAAGTAGTTTGGTGATTCTACAGGCCTTCCTTTCGCCCTCCAAAGACAAGACCTATCCCATTCTGGCTTTGGTGGACTGCGGAGCTATGGGAATTTTCATTGCTCAAGACTGGGTTGTTGGTCATCAAATTCCGTACGAGACACGAAACGCATGCAGCCGGTGGAAGCAATTGACGGAAGACCCCTCTCTTCAGGACCCATAAGCCTGCAAACTAAAGAGATCCAACTTATCATAAATCATCATCGAGAGCGGATTACATTCGACATCATTAAGTCAGCTCATTATCCCATGGTTTTGGGTATGCCCTGGCTACAAAAACACAATCCATATATCAATTGGACAGCAGGTTCTTTATTCCTGGGCTCGGAGTTCTGTAAGTCCCACTGTCTATCCCTGGACCCTTCCTCGATAACTCCTAAAGAACCTCCAAGAGACCAAGAAACACCACTCATGGTTTCCAATATCATTCAAGTTCCAGAGACCTACCAGGAGTATGCTGATGTATTTTCTACCACCATAGTCCAAGCATTACCCCCTCACAGGCCTGAAGACTGTGCCATAGATACAGATCCCTCCGCTGTAATTCCTTTCGGCCGAATTTTCATCCTTTCCGAACCTGAACAAAAGGCCCTTCGGGAATACCTCGACACCAATCTTGAAAACGGCACCATAAGACCCTCGAAATCTCCAGCGGGTTCTTCGTTTCCAGGAAGGCCACCAAGGAACTCAGACCTTGCCTCGACTATCGAGGCTTAAACCAATACACCCTCAAAGATCGATACCCACTGCCCCTGATTTCGGATATCCTAGAAGCTGTGAGAGGAGCCGTAATTTTCACGAAGCTGGATCTCCGGGGTGCCTACCATTTAATTCGAATCCGGGAAGGGGACGAATGGAACACAGCTTTTAGAACGCCCTTTGGTCACTTTGAATACCTAGTCATGCCCTTTGGACTAGCCAATGCTCCTGCAGTCTTTCAGCGTTTTATGGACAGGGTGTTCTCGGATATGTTGTTCCTCTTCGTCATAGTCTATCTGGATGACATATTGATTTTTTCCAAAGATCCTTTAAAACATGAACACGTAAAGGCAGTACTACAACGACTTCGTGAAAACAAACTGTTAGCCAAACCCGAAAAATGCTTGTTCCACGTTACTTCTGTTCACTACCTAGGATTCATTCTTAGCCCAGAAGGAATTGGCATGGACCCTTCAAAGGTAAAGGCCATACTGGCTTGGCCCGCTCCCACTTCTGTGAAACAGGTGCAATCCTTCCTGGGGCTCGCCAACTTCTACCGGAAGTTTATTTCTACCTTTTCAGAGATTGTTCAGCCGATCGTAGCCCTATTGAAGAAGGACACTCCCTTCATCTGGTCTACCTCGCAAGATCGGGCATTCCAACGAAGACGGAGTTCACGCAAGCCCCCATCCTGACCCAACCCGACACTAATCGCCCATTTCTAGTGGAAACGGATGCCTCTAACTACGCCATAGGGGCGGTCTTTAAACAGGAACTTGAGGATGGACTGTAACACCCCATTGCCTACCTTTCACGAACCCTGAGCCCCAGTGAGACTCACTATTCCGTCCTGGAAAAGGAACTCTTGGCCATCCGTCAAGCCTTCACTGAATGGCGACACCTACTTCTGGGTGCTAGATATCCAGTTCAGGTCCGCACAGTTCATCGGAATCTCCAAATCCTACAGTCTTTGGAGTGCAGGAACAGCCGTCGGGCCCGCTGGGCCTATTCTTTGCCCAATACCAGTTTCAAATCACTCACGTCCCTGGATCACAAAACATGATTTCTGATGCCTTATCTCGACGTCCAGACTACGCAACCACTGAGGATAAGGCCTATCCTAAAATGTTTCCCCAAACTATCTTTGTAGCTCAGGCAATCAACCTCCTGGAAGAAATCCACGCTCAAACCCAGTCCTCTGACCTCTGGAAGGAGATTTCAAGGAAGAATCCATGGAATCTAAGAGTCAAGGAAGAATATCTATTCAAGGACAATGCACTGGTCATTCCTACACAGAAATTACAACACAAGATAATAAACCTCTGCCATGATACCCCTCACTCCGGTCATCGTGGTATTACTAACACCCTCCGTTTTATACAAAGACAGTTTTGGTGGCCTCAAATGAAGACCGATGTACAATAGTACGTCAAGGCTTGTGCTGTCTGCAGTCAAAACAAACATGATAACAAGAGACCGGCGGGTCTTCTACTGCAACTATCGTTGCCCACAAGACCATGGGAGTTTATTGCTACAGACTTCATTGTAGAGTTACCACCTTCCCGAGGGTACAAGACCATCATGGTAACCATAGACTTGTTCACCCATATGGCTCATTTCACACCTTTGTATAAGTTGCCATCCTTATCAGAACTTGCTGGAATCTTCCTGGAACATGTCTTCCGTCTCCATGGACTTCCCTCCAAGATCATATCGGACCGAGGAACTCAATATGTCTCACAGCTCTGGAAACATCTCTGTCGCATTCTAGGAATCCAACGCGCTCTCTCATCAGGTTATCACCCACAAACCAACGGAGCCACGGTACGTGTAAATCAAACTCTGGAGCAAAATCTTCGTTGTTTTGCCACCAAGGTTCAGGATGACTGGTCTCTCCTTATACCCCTGGCCGAGTTTGCCTACAACAATTCCGATCACTCTGCACTCAAGGTCAGGCCTTTCTATTGCAGTTAAGGTTTTCACCCGTCCGTATTACCTTCTGTTCTTCCATATCCCACTCCAGAACCTACTCTCGACTCTTGGATACAGACTCTCATCAACATTCACAAGGAAGCCAAGGAACATTTGAAAGAGGCCCAAACACGCACTAAGCTCTATGCCGGTTCCAAGAGAAGACCAGCACCCTCCTATTCTGTTGGTGATCAAATCTGGTTGTCCTCGAAACTTTTACCCCGACATCTACGGCCAAACAAATTGGCTCCTCGGTACTATGGACCATTTTCCACAAAGGAGGTTGTCAATCCTGTCTCATTCCGACTCAAGCTACCCGATTCCTGGAAGAAAATACACCCAGTTTTTCACACCTCCCTATTGAAACCTTACACCCAATCCTCCCGAAAATCCTGCAGGCCCAGTCCTGATGTTGTGAATGATCAGCTAGAATATGAAGTGTCCCGAATATGCGATTCCAGATATAAGCGGGGTCGACTTCAATATCTGGTTGAATGGAAAGGATACCCTCCTAGCGAGAGAACCTGGGAACCAGTTTCTAGCTTAAATACCCCTCAACTGCTTAGAAGATTCCATCTCATACACCCGGGCAAACCTGGTGGGACAGGTCTTCGGAGGAGGCATGCTGTTATGACCCATAGAACTTGCCCCTTCTGCACCTCCTGGTCCTTATCGCGCCGGGGCTTGTATTCCCTGTTACTCCAAACATGGCCGCAACAAGCGATTAGCCTCACACCAGCTTTCACGACGCATATGGCACGTCCTATAAATTGGCCACGCCCCCGCAGCCCCACGCGTCTCAACGCTATCAATAGGTAGTGACTCGACGTGTGTGTGCTGTTCAGCGAATCTTCTCTCCGACATCCTGGTTCCCTTCCTCCTTCCTTCTTCCTTTCCTTCTACTCGACTCCTGGAAACTCCATTCTTAGAGACCGCTACCTACTTCCCTGGACATCCTGGAACAACGACCTTCCCGGAACTCTGAACGCGCTCTGCAGCCGGACGAGATTCGAGCGAGTCTATACAAGACCCGATCCGTCCACAAGAGGAATCCTCCCGCGGAACAGAGCAAGAAGCGATCCCAGGTGAGACGGGGGGAGATTTATGACAACGTTACGACGGATGCACATTCGGAGTGACCCCCATTGTGCAGCATTAGACATGCCATGGTGATCTTGGCCACCTTCTCATGGCTGTAGATAAGTGCCCCACCCGACCGGCTGAGGCAACAAAATCGTGCCTTCAACATGCCAAAGGTCTGCTCAATCACCACACGTGTACGGGTATGAGAACAATTGTAGTCCTCCTTGTGCCTGTTCTGTGGGTTTCGGACAGGGGTCATGAGCCACGCCTTCAAGGGATAGCCACCATCACCTGCATGAGAGGGGAATGAAGGTAAGTGTTTGTACATTCATGGCGGACAACTGTACTAGTCTTACATGGCAGCAGGTAATTTCTGCCCATACGCACATGTCCCTGGATGCATTGGCCCCATTTTTGACCCCGCTATGTGTCCTGTGCAGTGGGATGATGGAGTGGGTAGCATCCTCAGGATGGTTTATGGTGTGCACCCACAACATGTTGCACGTGCATCGTATATGCATGCAGCAGTGTTGGAGTGTGATCATTGCTGTGTTGTGTTCTGTGAGATTTGGTATTAGGGAGTGTTGGCTGTTGTCAGTAGCACATTCGTACCACGCTGTGGTATCCATGTTGGGCTCAGTTCAATGCACTCCCAGGGATGACTCTCCGGTGTGGTGATATGCTGGAGGCAGCGACATAGTGCATATTGCTAGATGCCCTTACGGTGTGTGAGGGCCGCCGATGAGTGGTGCATGTGTTGTGGGATGTGGCCTGGTCACCTGTTGGTCATGTAGTGTTAGGTGTCAGCCTTACTTCATCACTGTGGGATTTGGTAGTCATGTGCCATTTCACTGGCTCTGGGGCACAGTGTGCGATGAGGTGCTCATTGTGCACTGGCGTCATCATTTCCACCCAGGTGGAGTATGCACCGCCCCCCCCCCCCCTTCCCACCCAGCTGGAGTATGCAGGCACCCACCTCATAACACCGATGCACTGCCATGGGCCAGTCAGGCAACTCACCAAGCAGCCAGGCACGTCGTCCAGCATGTCGCTCCATGTAGCGTGGTAGCGTGGTGTTCCGCAGGACCAAAGAGTCATGAGTTGATCCTGGATAATGGGCACAGCAATGTGTGATGATCTTGCTTGCGTTGCATACCATCTACATGTTGATGGAGTGGTATTGCTTGCGGTTACGATACGCCACCTCCATGGCATGCGGGACCACCAACTCCACGTGGGTGCAGTCGAGGGCACCGATACAATTTGGCATGCCTGCCAGTGCATGGAAGGCAACTTTTGTATCGCATATTTCCTGGGGAGTCCGTGGTAGGGATATGTAGTCCCTTGTGTGCTTGTGGTGGGCATCCGGCACTTGGTTCTGTATCCGGGAAAATAAGGGTTGTGATATGCCATGCATGTTCCCCACTGTGTGCTGGTAGGTGCCTGTGGCAAGGAAGTGGAGCACAGACACTACCTTCAGTGGAGGGGGGATGGTGGTGCGTATTTCTATGAGGCTCACTATGGCGTCATGTATCAGGTCCACTAAGGTGGTGATGGTGTCACGGTCATGCCGGTACAGGGTGTGGATGTGCTCTGGTGTTAGGATGAAGGGGGTGGCTGTGATGCGAGGGATTGGGGGCTGCCGGCGTGGTAACGGTGGCTGCACTGGTGGGGCATGCTGGGCCTGTCTCACCCTCCTTCTCTTCCTATGCATCCTCTGTGGTGGGGGCTGTGGTGGTGGTGGTGGTGGTGGTGGTGGTGCTGTTGTTGTTGCTGCCTTGCAAGCAGGGCCTCCAGCTCCAGTGATGCTACTACTTTTGGTATCATCTTAGTGTGGGAGGGGGGTGTGGTGTGTGGGTGTGCTCCTTTTGTGCTGTTCCAGACTCCAATGCTTCCACCTGTGCTGATTGTGTGCACCTGTGGCTCTTGGAAACACTGCTCAGGGTTCTTAACACCTTCTCTGAGATGCCCGTATTTACTCCATGCCGGTAAGGTACTTTTCGGGCTTCAGGAGACCGTTATTAGCATGTCCGGATTACTTGGGATCAGCTCCGGTTTGCGCCATGCCACTAATATCGGCATGGTGTTTCGCACGTGTTACCCTAGACCGCTATTCACGGCATCGTACTTTACGGTACCGTAAATAGCAGTCTGGTTGGTCAGAATAGCCCTTAGCGATATGCGATGCCGGTAATCCTTTACCAGCATCGTTTGTCCATTACCTCCAACCTCGGAATGACCCCCAATATATTGCCATTTTCATCTTATGCGCTTTATCTAGTACTTCTCAAATTTGGGGCCACTCTAATTGTGATTTATGTTTGTTTTATTGATATATGATGTTTTGCTTTTTTATATTGTCCATTTTTTCACATGTGATGAATGATCTGTTTATGGAGATTCCGATTTCCAGATTTTGGGATAAATGTTGATTTCATCTGTATAATTTCTTGTTGTATATTCCTTCAAACTCTACACATTTATTTATTTATTTAAATTTATATAGCGCGCAAGTAACCCATGGGCATTGAGGCGCTGTTACTTGCAAGAGCTTAGTTACAGGCATAGAGTCATTCAGTGGTACATTATGCATTCGACAAAGCATAGAGCTGACATTTTGGTTGGTACAGTTGGTCATTACAGTACAGTTTATGCATTAGGATGTAAAAAAAAGGTTATGGTTTAACAATTTTCAATACAAAATGTAAATAAAAAAACAAAACAGATTGAAGGCGCTGACCACAGCCAACTTTGGCGGGTCGTCTTGGTTAAAAAAAAACAGGTAAGGAAGATTCTCCTCACACTACCACCCATGCGTCTTTGAAAAAGCCTTAAACATTCTTTTGAGGCTCCCAATGGCCGCTCACAAAGCCCCTTGTCCTTGTCGTGGTAGCTTTCACTGTGTGGATGACGCTGATGCACCAAATGTTATGACTCACAGTGCTCATACACTGAGCACCTCTCTCTAAGGTCACCTCTTCTTGGAAGGATGTTCCGCAAGATGGCCGCCTCGTCTGCATTGGTATATCTAGACATTAGAGCTGCCGATTCTGTAGATCTCTTGGTGTAATCTATAACCACAGGGATGCTGCAGCTGTGAGGTTCTAAAGAGCTAATGATATTGATTCTTTAGGAAGATTACTAGGGAGATGGTCTTAGTAAGTCTTCAACATCAGGCCAAAATCAATGCACATAAGATGATCACACTACCGAACTTGCTAAATTTGATCTGCAACATGCACATGCCCTGTCCAAGTGTCTCATATAAATTTCTTGAAAACATACCTTTTGACTTTCTGTGGAGACTGGAGACAAACGCGAATGGATTTGTCGTATGCACATGAAAGCATTCTAGAACATGTCAGAAGGCATCAACTACCAACTAGCCAGAAGAGTCCATCAGAACCCAGTGCTCAATGCCCTACATTAGCGTCGCTGTGATGTGCTCTCACCTCTGGATGAAAGACATTCCTTAATCTCTGCTCTGCCAATCACTCTTTAGAGTGTCACTAGTCACTGTTTACGTGGCAACTTCCGCTACCAGCTCTGATCTTCTAGTCTTCTACAACAGTAGATTCTGCCCTCTCCATGAATGGTTTATAAGATCGCAGCAAGTTGTTCTTTTCTTCAAGAGAGTTGCTCTCTTGCTATCTCGCTCCACTTCCAAAACATCTCTGGAGGAATGAAAAATCTGAGATAACACAGCTGATCTAATCAGTAGTTTTCATTTAGCTCTGTCTGACTACTCCTGCAGCGAACTTTTGATAAACTATCCTAAACATACCCTGCAATATCTGCCACAGTCCTCTATTGCTCTACTTTATCTGGGAGAGCCTAATATCATTCTCAAAGTTCTAACACAAATGTTGAACCTTTACGGTAGCACCCAGTGTGCCAGATAAGATTTCGAAGTGGGAGTATTTTACTCACTGTTTTTTAAAAGTTGGGAGTAAAATGATTTTTGGGGGGGTAAAAAAGTAAATCCCATTCACAATGGCAGTATTTTATAAGCGTTAAAAATGTTTTAACTGGAAAATGGAAATGTTTTATACTAATATTTCATGCACATTAAACGTTACAAGTTTACCTCAGGCTGTAATAGTAGTAATTTCTTCCTGCGGTACTATGTGCACTACTGGTCCAAACATATCCATGGAGCTGCGTGGGTGAAAAGTGGGGCACAAGGCCCTACATGTTCATTTTCTATTTTATGTTGAGAGTATTTGTATTCCCTATTTTAATTTTTTCGGAGTATTTGGCCATTTCTAGGGAGTACAAGTGGCCGATACACCCCTCATCTGTAGCGCTGGTAGCACCTCTTTCACGGTACATTTCGAACTAGTTCACGTTACTATAAGTGGTAAAATTGAGAGACAGGAAGTAGAGTCTTAGATTAACAACTCTTCTGTTTTATAGACCGACGTCGCAGTGCTTCTCTCCAATTAGCCTTTTCTATACGCGCATTTGCACTGCAGGGTAGACTGCTTGGAATCGCACACATCTAACACCAGAGAATGGTGCAAAAGGTCAAAGGCCAAGACACAAATTTGCTGCTTGGATGCGATTTGTTGAAAGGTGGTTGATCTGTACCAATAGTCGCTGAAATGGAAAATTGCAAACAATGTGGGTCATTATGACCCAGGCGTTAACCAATGGCGCCATTAGCGCCATGGTTGACGCCGGAATCCGCCATGGTGAATGGCGGAATTACTGCCCCATTCCAAGGTTGGAGGGGCGGTAATTCCCCATTCACCATTGGCCCTTCCCCATTCCCATTTTTGCCCCATAGGGCTCAATGGGAATGGGGAAGGTGGTAATTACGGTACCGCAAATTGCGGTACCGTAATTACCTCCAAGGTCCCTTTGCCGGTCCCTTCCTTAACGGCTGGTGAAAAGGGACCTCGAAATTGGGCGGTAAGGGATTACCGGCACCAGAGCCCTTACTGGTACCAGTAGTCCCTTACCGCCTGGGTCGTAATGAGGCCCAATGACCTTAAAAGGCCCTGCAAGTCACATGAGGGCGCCACTATCTTGCTATAGGCCCCCTGGCTGGAAAAAGCAGCAGCCCCTTCACACGCCACTTGCTGCATCTAGTGGCAAATTAGTTTGCTCTGCTATCCACTCTGCATCCTAATAAAAAATATTAAAACCCTGTCTCATTCTTTCAATCAAAGGGGACTACCAAGCCAAACAGGGGAAAAGGGAGGAGCACACACTCCTGAAACCAAGTCCTCCTAAGGGGTAAGTGAACTCCAATCCTGAAAATAGATCTTCACCAACTGAAACCTATAGAACCAACCTTGGATAATGAAACATTTGAGTCAATGGAGAAAAACATATTCTTGAAAGAATGGGTTGACATTACCTTTGTATTTATAGATGTGTGCAAGAATGGCAGAATGGACTCTTTCACTAAAATATCGCCACAGTCTGTGGTCGTGCAATTTTGGAAGTACCCCTGGCGGCGATGGACGCTAAGCTCAAAGGTTCCCGCAAATCTACAGCATTGCATGTTAACTATGTTGCATTACCCTAATAGTAGTCACATTCCCATATAGAATTGCCAAGTTAACTGGTAAAAGGCTGTGGCAGGACATACAGCTCTAATTTACAGGTCATGCACACGCATCCTATCATACCCCTACATCCCATCACCCTTCCTCCATACTTGTGGGAGTTCCTGCTTACGGGAACAGGACCGGAGCATTATGGTACATGGCAAAATATTCCCTCCATTTTGATTGGATCGCGTATATTTGCACGCAGCCATGTTCCCTCATGGTACCCCAGCTGCACACCCTCAGTTCTTTTCTCCACGCCCGACTGGATGGAGCTTGGGTGCTGTGCTCTTCCCGCATCTTTTTTTCCCCTCTTCTTATTTTTCATTTGTATTTCTGCAACAACTTCCTCCAGGCCTGGTTGCGATTCAGCGGAAAAAGGCAGTTTTGCATCATGCTGCTGCCAGAAGCAGGTCCCTTCACAGATCCTCATTCACTCTGCCTGAAGTGTTTGGGATCGGAACATTGGTGGGACTGCTGCTGGTGCTGCAACACCTTGTCGGTCTGCTCGCTCACTCGCCACCTTCAACACTGGAAGGATATCTTCTCAATGCCACCACCTCAGCGCGGTCTGGGATGGGGAAAAGCATCAAGAGGTAAATAATCTTCCTTTCTTTGGAGCATTTTGGCCCAGATATGCCTTTTTTGGGGGTTCAGTCCCTGGGTGTCAGGTTTTCACATTCTGCACCTCACATTAGCAAGGTTCCTAGGAGAATAGGATATTGCAAACACTATTTCAGGTGGCTAAAATATTAAATACATTCAGTTTTGAAACTAGAACATTTTCTGTTTTAGTTAAGTTCATTTTTTTTTCTTGTTCCTTAACTAACTTTCATTAGAAATATGACATGTCCCCAAGCCAAGATGGAGGAACACTATCCCAATAGTGATTGGTTTAGTTTGCAGCAGGCAGTATTGTGATGTCACTTAGAATGTTCCTTACAAATCTAAACTGCCTTTCATTAAAGTATTCATTAGAGTAGGTCGTACATTTTTTAGCTCCAGTTAAAATAAAACTGTAGCGTACTTTCACTAGGTGTAGAATTTTTGTTTTAGTTCAATTTCTACCTTAGTAATCTCAGTCAAGAAAGAAGTTGCTGAAATCAACCATCAGAGTCTTCCAGTTGAACCAGTTTGTTGAACAGAGGAACCAATTGAAGAACAAGAACTAAGCTAAGTGCAATTCCGTTGTTAAATGTAGAAAGTTATTAGATTTTACAAGTTCATTCATGGTATTTTTTTTTAAGTCAAGTAATTTTATTATATTTGGTCAAACCAGAGTAGTTGAAGATTCAAGACAAAGTATTACATTTTATTTTTAAAGACCAACTAATACTAACTAGGCGTGCGGTTCGTTTTTCGCTGCGTGTCTAATCTTTATTAACCTTTCTAACGTTTTGTAATTTTGTTTCGCGCTATCGTTCGGAGCCGGAGCGTATAATTTCATTTTATGCGCGCGGTTAGAGAAAAGGACCCTACGACGTCGCGCGTACGTCACGGCCATTTTGAGATGAATCATTTTCTTTTCCTCTGTGTCGCACTTCGTAACGGACTCTAAGAAAAGAAAAGACTTTCGTTTGGACAAATTGCTTTTGGATTCAAGGCTAGTCAGTAATGTAATGAACAAGAGTTTTTTGTACTAAAGCCTTTGTTGAAGGAGAATTTTTAAGAGAATACATTTTCGAAAATCCAGTACTGGCAGCGGAATATTAGAATTTCATCAGGACGTTATCCAAGGTATTTACATTTAATAAATATATTATTTAGAAAAATACACTTAAGGAAATATTAAAAAGCTTAGTAATAACTACATTAAAGGGTATCTCTATTATCTGTTTTAGAGAGTGATAAGCTGTATGTAGAGAGAAAAGAAAGAGAAACTTCATATACCGCATCAAAAGCAGCAACATTTCTTACTGAAGCAGCCTAAGGGCAATGCAAGTTTAGGCAACAGGTAACTAGAGACATATTATAGTAATATAGAATAGTCAAAACATAATTTTAAAACTATTTTACTTAAGGCTGTGTTTTCTTTTAGGAACACCACTGATCCAAAAGACCCTTCCAGTGAAGATAGTCTGAAGTACCTGCAGTGGGAGTTCTTGTCTTTGTTTTGTTATCCATTCCCCTTGGGTTTGCCTGGCCAATAGTTTTATTATATCGGGATTGTTGAGCAGGCAGGCTTTGGGGGCTAGGTGGGCCAGCTTCACTCCTGCAGGATCCTATTACTTCAGAACCGTGACACTGGGAAGAGGGTTCCTAGTGATTATATACCTTGCAGAGGCAATTCCAAGTTTGACCATTCAGGGGATAAAACCGGGCAAATGCCAGAGGATCGCCCAAAGGGGGTTAAGTAAAAGACCAAGTCCCCAATTCACGGAAATCAATGCATAGATCCTGCAAAGTCCACATGCCGAGAACGACTCTGCGTGAGCCTGCGTGCATAAGGAAAATGAACACACTGTGTATTAATTGAATTGTTCCTGCAAAGTAGACCTAGCGTTAAGCCGCGGCCGGAACGCCCCCGACACGGCCCCACGTAACGCAAAAACAACCACATACACCTACTTTTGCGGGTTCCCAGGGCGCGAATACATGCACCTCTTGAAATGTGTGTGGGGACCCCCACAACCAGGCCAGCACCACATCGACACTGCACAAGGACCGCCGTTGCTGTAACCGGCACCCCAAGAACATGCGTAAATTTACCCGAAAAACTCACGTTAATTTCCGTTCATTGCGCAGGTCACACCCACCTCCATGGATGTAGTCTCACGCAAGGCACTTGGCTGCTCGCAGAGCCATGCTGAGCCTGTGTGAAGTCCATGTGAAGTACGAAAAAGTGCTGTGCACACGATCCCATGAATCGACAAATTGGATTTTGAGCGCGGTTTGGTGCTCAAAGTCCCTATTTACCGTGCAAAAAATTCCATGAATCAGGCCCCAAGTCCCCGGGCACCTCCAAGGGGGTCTCAGCAGACGAGCATACTAAAGGGCTACATTCCCCAGTTCCTCTAAGTGGGCGTCACAGTGGACAAACATTCTGGCAAGGAGGAGGTGCCCCACAAGGACAAGGAGCTCAAGATGAATGCGGCCAGCACTCAGACGACCAAGGGCCCGATTCATGGAAATCTGCGCATAGATCTTGCAAAGACCGTGTGCCGAGAACCACTCTGCATGAGCCTGCTCACATAAGGAAAATGCGTGCTCTGTGTATTTATGGAATTGTTCCCGCAAAGTAGGCCTATTGGCAAGTCACGGCGTGAACGCCCCTGACACGCCCCACGCAAGGCAAAAACAGCCACATACACATACCTTTGTGGGCTCGGGCTCCCAGGGTGCGAAAACACACACCTGTGAAATGTGTGTGGGGTCCCCCACTACCAGCCTAGCGACCCTATATGAGGTCCCCCATAGCTGTAACTGGCAATCCGAGAACATGTAAAGTTATCCGAAATTCAGGCTATTTTCCAGTCAAACTGCGTGCAAACCCTGTTAAACCGTCCCTGCACCCTGCTATGATGCATATGCACACCCCTAAGTCCGATTGTAACCCTGGCTGCGTGCACACACCCCTAAATATGATAGGCAAACACACTTTCCACATTGCGGGTTATCCACGCAAGTCTATCTGCCTGCTTTGTGTAGGCATTTCGGAGGCGAGAGGTTGTGTGGTCACTTCCATGAATATGCTTTGTCGTGCGCATTTGTGGGCGAGCTATGGACTGCCTGTGGCTCATCCTTCATAATGCCCACTTTTTGCCTTGATCTTCCTCATTTTGCGTGTTCCACCCCCCTATTCCAGTCCTTGCGCAGGCCACGCACACCCCCTGCGTGGTGTCTTGTGCAGGGCACTTGACTGGTCGCAGAGCCATGCCGAGCCTGCGCGAAGTCCACGCAAAGTACGAATAAGAGCTGCGCAAAGTGGATTTTGCGCACGGGTTGGCATGCAAAGTCCCCATTTACCGTGCAAATAATTGAATAAATCGGACCCCAAGTCTCTGGCATTGCTGGCTAACCTGGCCCCTAGGCTTTCTCCTCAAAAAGGTCTGCAGAGGGCATAACCCACTCCTTTGGGGGAGTGGGCCAGATATACTGATCGCCCAGCCCAGGGAGAGGCAACAGTGCTCCACCCCCCCGCTTTTTTTTCAGGGGGCCTTCCCTGTCCCCCTTTCCTTCCACAGAGCCAAAGTCAAAACAATGACAAGCTGGATTGCCTTCATTCCATTCCAGTGGGAGGGACAAGCTCTTTATATCTGTAGGAATGGAGGGCAATTTCCTCAGACCCTGTGATCTTTTTGGTTGCCAGTTGGGGATATCTCCCTCTCCTTTCTCTGACTCTTTCATCCCGACCTCCTCTGCTCCAGCTCAGGATGATATGATATTTTGTTTCAGATCGCGACCAGGCAAAGGGAGGGGGAGCAGGGGAGAAAAACAAACAAACGATCTTACTAGGCCCAGTGACATTGAGAACGTGCAAGTGCATGGGAAAGGGAAAGGGGGAAAGTGCAACAAAAAAAAGGGAGGGAGGGCAAAGAAGTGCAAGGCATAGGATAATAATAAGTTAGTGGATAAAAGTGAATAAATAAGGTGATAAGAGCAGTGATAAGGGCAGCCAGTGAAGGGTGCAGTGCAGGTCAAGTCAGATTCGGTAGCATCTGATACGTGCAGGAGAGGAGTGGGGGGTGTGGGGACCTGTGAGGGTAACGATAACAGGCCCCAGTGCAGGGATTGCCTGGTAGGCAGTGCCGGAGGATAGGTGACCGGGCCAAGGGGGCCCCGTTGGCAGGTGAGGCAGTGCTGAGAAGAGAAGGCAGATCAGCAGGGGAAGAGAGTGTCAAAGGCGGATGCGAAGAGGAAGTTCTTAAGGAGTTTCCAGAATCGTAGATGGTTTTCCTCCAGTTTCAGGGTGGCAGGGAGGCCGTTCCAAAGGGAGGATCCGGCCGAGGACAGAGATCTGCCCCCTGCACGTTTCTTAGAAAAGCGGCTGACCCTGAGGGAGTTTGAAGTAGAGAAGCGAAGGGCTCGAGAAGGGAGGTATTTACATAGGGATAGTTGAAGGTATTTTGAACCCAGGCCCCATGCTCTCTGGAACTTCCAAGAAACTGCAGATTTTGGACATCAAGACAGTCGATAAGTTTCCCCCATACCAGAGGGGGGCATGATTGTATTTCCAGGCTGTCCACTGTGCAGAAAGATAACCAAGTGGGCCTGCACACCATCCTGCACCTGCCCTCTTTCAGCACCTTCCTCCCCTTGGAATGCATCAAGATGGTCACACCTGCATGGATTAGGTCAGCCCTCGACCAGGGAGATTGGATCTTCGCAGTGAATCTGATGGGCGCCTATCTGTATGCGCCTTGAAACACTTGTGTATAGGCGCGTTATAAATGCCATATCATATCATGCCCTGATTTGGGAACCCGCCAGTGTTTTCTATGTTTCTCCCTCAAGAAGCGTTAATTGGGTCAATGCAGCACCACAACTTCACCAAAATGATTTAACCTCTGGTAACGTTCCTGAGATAGGGGGCAGCCACTTGACCCATACCTATGTGATTGGCTGGTTTGGGCTACCAGTCATTCAGAGGTCAAGGCCTATCTTCAAGTGCTGGCTAATCTCCTGTTGCACATTGATCTGCCAGTGAACCCCCCCCCCCCAGAGGCTGAACTTCATTGGGGCCTGGCCAGGGTTTTCCCGATGGAGGAGAGAATTCAGGACATCCTTTCAACTTATTCTCTTTTTCTGACCAACTCTCGACCATGTCATGGTGGCTCCTGGGACTGCTGGACCTTAGGGCTGTCTGCGTCCTGTCTGTGTGCCACCACAGGGTCAAGATGAAGAGGAACCATGCTTCATTTGGCCTCAGTCTGGTGTTAAACAGTGCATCTGCAGTCAGCTGTGCTCCAGATATATCTGTCTCTACACCTGGATCTGAGGTGGGAGAGGGATCACTCCAACCTTAGAGAGGGGACTGATTTTTGGATCACATTCCCACATGGACCATGACTACAGAATCCTATCTGGTGGGGTGGGGAGCCCCCCTGGATGACCTGAGGGTGCCAATGTTCTGGAACTCTAAGCCGTTTTTAAAGCCTTGAAAGCCTTCCTTCTGATCATTAGACATTCTTGAGTTCAAGTCCTAATGGGCAGCACCACTGTAATGATTTACCTACACATGGTTGTGACGTGAGATGTCCGCTCCGCAGATGCCTTCAAAACTCCTCAGATCTCCAAGTATACCCAGCCCGCCACTTGGCTGGGCAGGCATCACGACACTCTAGGGGTATGGTCTGTCCATTTCTTGGGAGGGGATGACACTCTGGGCATTTGCTCCATTACCCTTCATATGGTCTGGTGACGCCTCTATGGCCAGACCTGAAGCTCCTGGTTCGGCTGCCTTCCGCCCAGGCTTCCCTGGATCCCAGATCTTCTCTCTTAGGCGGGTGGGAGGATTTGGCACCCATCCCTCCACTCTCTTCAGTTATCAGCATGGACCCTGAAGAATTGACTCTGGGATATCTAGGCTCGTCTAAGAGGAACATGGATTTCATCATGGCCACTCGTCCATCTATGATGGCCCAGGACAAGGACATATTGACAGGTTTTGTCCTTGGTGCCTTGGCAGGTAGGTGAATCCACTGTCTCATGGCTTTGATCCTGTTCTCTCCTTCATTTCTGAATTGGCTTCATCAGAATTGCAGCCCCCAGAGATTTGGTTGAGGAATCCTTCCACCTATCTGATATGCTATTGAAGCAATCCTTTGAGGGGCTCAGGTGCCTGTTTCCACCTGTAATTAGTCTTCATCCTTTATTATTATTATTATGGTATTTATTGAGCGCGGACCTACCTTTGAGAAGCAACAGGGAGCTTTATAGAGGTATACAAAAGTACAGATGCATAACGAAGCGCTTTGCAGAGATAACAACACCACAGATATACAGTGGGGGTAGGATACAGAGGGGCACGGAGGAGGGGTACAGCTGTGCAGCTGTACAGCGTTGCGGGGAGGAGAGGGCGGACAGCATCTAACAAGTCAGGTTGCGCAGGGGGTATGTGATGGAATTTGGGTTGTTTCGCCATAACGGGAATGATCGCGGTCAAAAGGACCATAGCTAACTTTCACGTTATGGTCAAACAACCCATACAGTACATATACACTTCCCCCTTACTGACCTTTTGGCGACACACCTCGATGTGTGCCGATGACTCCCTGCAACACTGATTCCCTGCACTTAGGTGCTTTGGAACCGGAGCTGCGGGGTCCTTTTTTTATTGAAACTTTATTTCCTCAAGTGGGGGACACACCTGCAGCCCCCGTTCCCCTTGTTTGCTATAATGGATTTGAATGGCATATTTGATCGAATTTTTGGATGCACAAGATTTTCGTACAGCCTAAATTCAGTCCAATATGCCATTCATACTTTTTAATTCTGTCTTTTTGGGTATTTCTGTGATGGACTAGGTGTTGAGGAGGAGTCTGGGACCTCACCGTTGTCCTCACAGCCCTGGCTCATAATATCTTTGAACCCATGGCCAAGGTAGGACTAAGTGTTGTGGCCTGCAAATATGCCTTTTCACTGGCTGTCATGGCTAGCTCGTGAGCTGCAGGTCGTTTCAGCTATGGAACCCTTTACTACATTCTGTATGCACCCTTCTTTCTTACCTAAGGTTGTGTCTGATTTTCACATTAATTAAGAAATGTCTTTACCAGTGTTCTTTCCTAACCTTTCTTCAGAGGGGGAAAGGGTGCTCTGCAATCTCGGTGGTTATCGAGTACTGAAACAAGAACCGCCGAAAGGCTCTTAGTTCTCTATGGGGGCGAATCTTTGAGGAACGGCCGCTTCTAAAGCCTCCATTGCCCGCTGGATAGTCTCTTACATCATAGAAAGCTACAGGCCTCAGGGACTGCAGTCTCCAAGGGCCTCCATGCTCGTGCTGATTGAGTCAAAGCCTCATCAGTTGTCTTTCAGAGGCATGTTCTCTGAGGGGCAGGGGTCATTGCCAGAGCCACCACTTGGGCCTCGCCCTCTTCTTCCTGTAGGTGCTGCTCTATTTCAACAAACAGTCCTGCATAACTTGTTTGGTTAGCTAGTGTCAGGCCCACCGTCCCCTCAGTGAGTGAATGCTGGTTAGCGATCCACCAGTATGGAAGAATGGGACTGGACGTAATGGTTACCGTAGTTGTGATGTTTGCAATATCAAAGCCAATTAACATAACATAGTGACTATTTTATTCACAGTCCCCCTTCATTTATATGTTCTCTCCTCCCACCTTCCCCGCTAAATTAGTTGCCAGCCAGATATGGCCTAGGTGATGGAAAAGGACTTGTGGGAGGACACCGGGGGTGTCTCCTGGATGGGGGTAGCCTTGTGCACGTATATGTGACCAATCAAAAATTGAGAATTTTATTTCTGTGCAGCAAAATTATCTATCTCCTTCCTCACAAGCACTACCACAAGTATGGAGGGATTTGTATATTTCCTAAAAGCTCCCAAATGGCAAAAATATACCCCCAACCCAATGGAAAAATTCCACTTCCTCCTACAAGTCTCCTGGTATTGAACTCATCCTCATGTCTAGGGTTGGCAGTGGCCCCCATGTTGGCATTTCCATCACAAAGTAAAATATTAATTTTATTTATGACATTATATGTACACTTTGCAGCTCATACGTTACAGGCTGCTTTTGTTGGTGCCCTCAGGTCATCATCCCCTTCAGGCTTTGTAGTACCCAGAAGCGTTCTTATCACATTGTTTCTTTTTTACTCTGGTGTTACACACAGAGTGATTAATAGCTTTTCAGTGGACATTTAGTGTATCGGCTCCCTGCTGGCTGGATGTTTCCATGGTAATCTGCAGCTATTAACCCCTTCCTTCATTTCTTTATCTCATTATAATCTAAGCACCCCATTGGTGCCCTACACTGTTTTTGCGCAACTGTAGGCAATGGGGCCTGCAAATGGTTCTATGTGATTTCAGAGCTAGAGAAAAAAACACTGTTGGGTAAACGATATTTTTTTGCACTCACTAAAGACCCGTCCCAACATAATTTAGGACTGGCATGATTATATAACCAAACATCAGTCCTAGAATGTGTGGGAAAGTCTTGGACAGTGGCTGAAAAAAATATAGTTTTCTCAACAATATTTGTCTTCCGCATTGAATTCACTGCAAACATCACTGTTTATCCTGTCACAACTGCTCTAACCTATGCTGAGAATAACCTCCTTGCTGTTCCTGCGCCCTTATACCTTCGGGTGCGGCGCGCAATATAAATGAATAAACCTAAACATAAACAAACATAAACATCTTGAAAGGGGCCCACACTAACCCTGACCCATTTGCAGCCGAACCGGCTCCCTCCCCTTTAATGGCCTTTTGATCCACCTTCCTCCTGCCCCTCAGCTGGTTCTGTGATACACCTTTCCCACCCCACCCCCACACCTGGATTGGTTCTGGGTTCACCCTTCCTCACACCCTTGTGCTGGTCCTGAGGCCCCCACTGTGGACTTGTTCTGGATTCCACTCTGAGCCATTTCACTAATGGACTCGTCCTGAATTCCCCTCAGCCACCCCAGAGCAGGCCATGGAATCCCCCCCGTTGGATCCATATATCAGTGAACAATAGACATAAAGTCCCAAAGAGTCATAAGTGTTTGCTATATATTTTAAGTTCTTCATAGAGTCAGAATTAAATTAAATTGTATTCATGCGTATGCATTGATTTAACGATGCTGCTTTAATCAAATCACAGTTCTTGAATGAAATGCTGATACGTGTTTGCGTAAATGTGTATGTAGTCAAGGCTATATTCCTTGCCATGAAGAGTTGCGCCTTTCTGTAACTTAGCTACAGCACAGCTAACTCAAGAATCTCTCCTGTGTGGAGAGAATCCAGCCTGTGATCATAATGCTATCTCGAGTAACACTTTAAAACAGTTTGTATGATAGCCGGGTGTAGCTAACGCAGGATTCTCTCCTGTGTGGAGAGAATCCAGCCTGTGATCATACTGATATCTCTAGTAACGCTTGAAAACAGTTTATATGATAGCCGGGTTGTAGCTAACTCAGGATTCTGTCCTGCGTGTAGAGAATCCAGCCTGCGATTATACTGATATTTTGAGTAACGCTTGGGAACAGTTTGTATGATAGCTGGGGTGTAGCTAACTCAGGATTCTCTCCTGCTCAGAGAGAATCCAGCCTGCGATTATACTGATATTTCGAGTAACGCTTGGGAACAGTTTGTATGATAGCCGGGGTGTAGCTAACACAGGACTCCAGCTGTCATAGTACTTTCTCCCATTGCTAAGAAACATACTGCTGACCCAGTGACCCTAACCATCCCTCCTTCTACTAAAAACATACTGGCTGCCAGAATCCCAAGATGGATTTGGATCATACGAGAACTAACAAATGCAATCACTAAGATTTCAGCTCACTCTAACCATACGGAAGCCAATTACAACACTCCAAGGCTCCACGTATGCCCCTTCGAGGTTGGCGAAGGTAAAGAACTGCGACAGCACATGATTAGGTGATCAGATAGAAAAAAGAGGGGGGTGGGGCGCGCACTCTAGTTCCCAGCTCTGTATACCTTCTGCAGTTCAGTTGCTCTTCTCCTCCAAGCGCGTTCATGCCTCTTGCAATCTTCAGGGAGGCAGTCTGTTCAGATGTAGCTGATTAGTACCAATTTTGGCCTCAGGGAATTCTGGTAGCTGTAGTCAATGCTGGTAGCCAGGAACCAACTCCCCTCCAATAGCACAGTTTAAATACCCTGGTGGGGGTAGGGGAGGAAAAACCAACAATGTTTGCTTTCCTAAGTAGGGCATGTTGACCTCGGTGCTGCTGCGTCTGGTGATCAAATAGGGCTTAAATTGTGACCATTTACAAAAGCATAATCTATAGATGAACACACGAATTGTTCATTTAAATTGGCTACTAAGTTGGGCAGCAATGGCCGACTTAGGACCTTTTTGTTTGGAAATGTGTCAATTCAGTTTATTTTCAGACAAAATTTGATCCTTCAAACTTAACATAACTTAAATACAACATTAAAACCATAGGAAACAGAAAAAGAAGAGGTTACCATAATAAAAGCATACATACTTCATCAGAAATAACATTACTCAAACCTTTAGCATTCTAGCCCTTAACTAGGTCACCGTTTCAAGGAACTACTGCAAAGCCCACGTGGTCGATTCTTCAGAAGCCATTAGTAAATTAAAAAAGTGGCTGGCCCGCTGCCCACCTGTCCTCGAAAAGAAGAACCGCTTTTCACCTTTGGGCAAAAACCACAAACTCTACAGCTGTCTCTCTCTCTCTGAACAAAATGTCCAGTTCAGCAGCACTCCCTGGACCATCTGCCATAACTGCTTCAATGTGCACCATGTTGAATCTATAACGGCTAATTTAAAAACTCGGTCTCAATTTAATGCACTATGTTGGATCGAGAGGGCTGTGTCCCCAGTGAGTCATTAATCCTAATATGCATCTGGGTACTTGGATTCCGCAATTTCACCTTCCCTCTGTTTGCTTGGGAACTATTTAACAGTAGAGACTTAACCAGTCACTTAGCGCAAGCGAATATTGTATCAAGGTCAGAAAACCAGTTTGCTGCACTGGTGAATGCAAATGACTTTTGGCTTTCCTCATCCAGGGTACCGAAACGATAGATCACGTCCCAGTGTAGCTGGCAGGATTGACTTTGTCAGTGGGTCCTGGTCATTTACCCACATGGAGAGCTGTTAAAGCATTGGGTCTAATCTCACCTGATCCTCCACATATTCTGAGCCCAGTTCAACAGCATAGCATTGATAGGGACTGATTAAGTTAAGGGCAGTAGACTCGTGCAAAAGTCACCCTCTACTTAATTTTTAACTAGTTAACCTAGTAGCTTATTGCACTCCATTAAATTAGTGTGATTGTCTCCTCTCTGGGGGAGCTGGTTTCCTAGCACCAAGATACCTTCAGGTCGTAGTTGTGCTTTATAAACTCAGAAATACATGAAAGGGGAACCAAAGATTGCGGGAGATCAAACTGAAACAGGAAGTTCACAGGTATAAAAAGACCTGAGAAAAAAAGGCAAGATGAAAGGTGTTCCAGTGAAGTCAAGAGTTGTGGAGAAGGACCAAGAGGAGGATGGGAGGAGAACGTGAGGTGGAACTGTGGGGAGGCCAGTAGGAGGGAGAGCGAATGATAATGAGGAGGAGAGGAATGGTGGAGAAGAGAGAGTAGCAGTGAGAATGTGGGGAAAGACAGAAAAGGACAAGGAAGAAGGAAGAAAAGGGAAGAACTAAACCATTCCCTACTCGTCCTTCTCTAAGCAATATCATACAGTGGTGCAGGAGCCTAAGACTGCACTACGAAAGACCAATTACGGGACAGTCCTGCAAAATACGGGACAGTTGGCCACCCTAAGCACAGACTGAAACAAATCGTCCACATAACGGCAGAGGTCTATGATCGCCACTCCCGGGAACGACTACGGACTCCAGCCAGTCCTGCTTTCAGGGTTTCCCACTGCGACAGGGTCAGCGACTTGATCCTGTCATGGGGGGGCAGGCACCACTCCTAGCCTTGCACAGGAGGCCTACCAGGGCATATGCCAGGGCAGTCTTGCCCTCAGGGTGAGGGAGTCGGGAGGACCCCCAGTCCCTGAACCACGCTGTCTGTGCCTTGGGTGGCGTTTGTGGTACCATTTTCATGCAATCAGTACCGTGTGAACTTGTTGCTGGCCAGAATCATCTTTCTTTTTTCAGGACCACAAGTTCCATGATGCCTTATGGCTGCAGGAATTCACAGCAACCCGCGAGGAAGTCACCAATTCCTTTACAGCCTCTGAAGCTCCAGCACTCAGTGAAACCCAATGCTTTAATTACAGTCTATACCAAACAAAGCAGTAAATAAACGGCAGACCGGACAGTGGCAGAGACTATGCAGGGCCCTTTAAAAGGGGTTGGATCTAAGTGAGGGTTAAATGGATTCTAAATGTGCTGACCCAGCCCCAGGGAATGAGCCAGGAACAGATTATCCTGTGGGGTCAGGTGCATTCCTTCTAGCAACAGAGGATCATCAATGAGGTCCCCTGGGCCCCATCCCGCTTAAAGGGATCAAGAAGCTGTGCTCGGGGCTGATGCCATTGTTGACTGTAGTCTTGAATCATTCCTTGAGGAGTGTTTCTATTCCAGCATCCCCCTCAAACAGGCAGTAGTATCCCCCATCCTGAAGAAGCCAACGCTGGACCCAGCGGACCCAGCACATTTTTGACCAATTTCTTTGCCGTGGTTCTTGATGAAGGCCTTGGAAGCAATTTTCCCCCAACACAGCTTAGAGACTTTCTCGAGCATCAGAACGTTCTTGATCCATTCCAGTCTGGTTTTAGGCCGTCAATGGGCATAGAATCAGTGCTTGTTTCTGTCATTGATGACCTGACCATAATGGTGCACCAGGGCAGAGTTAGCCTGCTGGACCTCTCAGTGGTGTTCGAAACAATTGACCATTCTATTATGTGTCGCTGCCTAGGGGAGATTGGGATTGGGGGGCCAGCTCTCTCTTGGTTCGGGACCTTCTTTAACAATCGAACGCAGGTGCTCTCTCTCATCCCTTTTGTTTCCACACCATCTTGTTTGACCTCTGGAGTCCCCCAGGGGTCTGCCACCTCCCCCTTGTGCTTTAATATCTACGTTCTTCCGTTTGCCAAACGTATTCGTTCGCATGTGTGCCAGTTTTACACATGCATGGATGACACGCAGCTGATCTTGAGAATTGACTGGGAGCAGGATCTCCCGGCGTCTAGACTGAGAAACCGCCTAGATGACATATGCAGTTGGATGAAATCCCACTGGCTCAGCCTCAGTGGAGGAAACACCAAGGTCATGGTCCTAGGGTGGTCATCAGTGGCTTAGGCAATGTGGGCTGCTGACTACTGGCCTTCCTCACTCGGTCCTTTGCCAGTCCCGTTGTCGGTCGCTAAGAACCTGGGGATTAAGGTGGCATCCTTCCTTTCGGCTCACACGCAAGTCGCTGTCACATGTAGTTCAGATCATCTTAAACTGAAGATCTTGAGGAAAATCAGTTAGTTTATTCCAGAAAATCTGCATAGTCTTGTGGTCTTGACGACCATAGCAGGGACCCTAACTACTGCAACTCAATACTGCTTTCCCGCCCAAATTCCTGATGCAGTGCCTGCATGTGCTGCAGAATTCTGCAGCACGTTTGGTCATCGGTCACCCCAGATTTTCTCATTTATCTCCGGTGCTCTGGCTCCTCCACTGTATTCTTGTGAATGCGAGAATCAAGTTTAAATCCCTGTGCATCGTCCATTGGACGTACTATGGGGAAGGTGCTCTTTATCTTTGTGATACATTTGTTAAGTATACTCCCTCTAGGAACGTACTCTGCTAATTCTCTTTTGCTGACGGTTCTGCGTTTTTCCAGAGTCACTATGGGGGGCACAGCCTTTTCAGTGGCCACCTCCCAGCTGTGGAATTCGCTGCCTCGCTCGCTACAGGCCATTAAGGGTCACTTTGAATTTAGAAAGGCTTTAAAAACGTTCCTTTTCAACTAGTTAACCTAGTAGCTTATTGCACTCGATTAAATGAGTGTGATTGTCTCCTCTGGGGAGCAGGTTTCCTAGCACCAAGATACCTTCAGGTCGTAGCCGTGCTTAACAAACTCGGAAATAAATGAAAGGGAAACCAAAGATTGGGGGAGATCAAACCAAAATAGGAAGTTCACAGGTATAAAAAGACCTGAGAGAGAAAGGCAAGATGAAAGGTGTTCCGGTGAAGTCAAGAGATGTGGAGAAGGACCAAGAGGAGGATGGGAGGAGAACGTCAGGTGGAACTCTGAGGAGGCCAGTAGGAGGGAGAGCGAATGATGATGATGATGATGAGGAGGAGAGGAATGGTGGACAAGAGAGAGTAGCAGTGAGAAGGTGGGGAAAGACAGAAAAGGGCAAGGAAGGAGGAAGAAAAGGGAAGAACTAAAGCATTCCCTACTAGTCCTTCTCTAAGCAATATCATACAGTGGTGCAGGAGCCTAAGACTGCACTACGAAAGACCTTGTAAATCCACAAAATCAGGTTGAACACCATAAAATGGGGGCAGGTGATCTATTATCCCTTGGGGTTCATAAACCAAGATTATCCACATCCGATCCCTGCCCCCCACCACTGAACGGCCTAGGGTAAGAGCTGGGATACCTGGTAGGGGGGTCTGGATGGACAAGCCGCAGATCCTGATACATTCAAGGCCAAACAAGGAGGGCCATGCAAAAGCAGAAAAAGATGTGCAGGAAGTGATAAATTGCAAAGGGTGGGAGTGACTCAGCTGCGAGAAAGAATAACTTGAAACTGGGGAGGAGGAGGAGAAAAGGAGGACCATAGTCCTAAGGAAAGGCCACCCCGGTTCGTCTATTGATCTCTCCTCTGTGGCACCACCGAGCCATTGGCCTGAAGGGTAAGAAGGGTCAGATAAAACCAAACAAAAAGCCTAAGAACGTAAAATAATAGCTTCCTCCAGGAACCAATGTACAAATACAAGAGCATGGGGTGGATCAGACTCGGGACAGCCAAACCAGGGTGCTGAGTAATCTACCAGCGAAACTCAGGCTTCAGGTGAACCATCTCCAGGTTAAGAAGAGACTGAATGCCATGCTATGCCCTTCAGCCTGGAAGTCATGCCCTCTTGCCACCCGTTCCTACGCCGTGAGCAGCCCTTGACTGTACCTTACCATATTTTACTGACTCTGGCCTGCAGTTTTCCAAGTGGCTCTGTGGGTTGTCGCGACTTGCTCTGTTCGAGCACAATGAGGCATGCTGGGGGCTGGGGCCGGCCGGTGCAGGGCGCTGTCTCACAGATTAGCTGCCACTTGCCAGCCACTGTTATTCAGCTTCACGGCAATGTTTGTATATGACCCGCTCCTATATTAGGAGCGGGGAAGGGGTCATATACATACATTTCCCGCAAATCGAAATAAATGTGGCTGGCAAGTGGCGAGCCCAATTGCATTGCACATGTGCACTTATAGTGCATCTGCACAACAGGCCTGTCACGTCAGCAGCTGCGGGTGCAATTCATTGATTCTGCCTGGTGCTCTGCGGTAGTGCATGGAAAGGGGCGGGCCAAACGTGAATGACGCTGTGACATCATCACCGCTGTGTGTCCCACAAAAGAATCTCAAAAAGCTGGCCACCCTATCTGCTGGATTACACAGCTTGCTGATGGCTACAAATAACTTGATTTTCTTGCCCAGTTCTCTGTTTCGTTCCCACTTCAGTAACATTCCGCATGTAGGGTAAAGGAGGTGAGAAAAGGTGCAAGTGTGGGAGCCCGTGTTTGCACCATATACCTGCTCCAGGGTCTGCTTTATGGCGCCATTAGTCCCTGAGCCTCTGGGAACTCAGAGTCGTGCCTCACCCTCCAGCATGTGACTACGTCATAGAGGATTGAATGCAGCCCTCTCTTTTATGGAGAGCCAACAGTGACCTTTCAACCTTGAAGTGATGCGATCCCTTCTATTTCCAAGGCTCATTTGCAGGTCTCTTCTGGTTTAGGTGAAGGTGTCTAAGCTGGATGTGGTTAGCCCCACAGAAAAGCTGTTCTCGAATCTGGGCAAGCTCACCGCCTGGCAGCCTCTGCTGCATGCCAGAAAACCAAAAACAGTAAGACTTCCCGTCATTTCTGGAGGTGGGAATGTGCTACTTTTACCGTCATTTGATCTCGGGGAGAAAATGAGATCAGTGTCAAAGATCATACCAAGATGTTTGGCATGGATGCTGGACTCTGGGGGAAAGGTGGTGTAGACGATTACCGCGTGGGGGCAGAGCGGGGTATTCATAGCTGGTGCTCAATTGGATCTATGCCATTTCACTACACTATTTGTTTCACTGCATATTACCACAGATGTTTGTTGGGGGGGTTAGCCCCCTTGTCCCTGTTTTTACTATCTCCCCATTACCCTGTACCACCCATACTCAGTGTTTTTGACACCCCCCCTCTTCTGCGGTAAAATGTGGTGATCTGTCCTGTGGTGAAACGGCAGCAGTGGCACAGTGGTATACTACTTAAGGTAGTGTATGTTGCATGGTTTGTGTGTGGCGGTGTGGAGGCGTGTAGTGCGCGGTAAGAAAGGATAGGGTTGAGTGTGGACAGGAGTTGGCAATGGAGTGTCAGGTCGTTTCTGATGACTTTTGTGAGTGGTGTGGTGGGGTATGGAGGTGGGTAGTATGGGTTAGGTTCAGTGGGGGTTGTGTTAGGGGCCGGTTAGCCCTTAATAAGACACGGACACCAGCGGATAATCTGAGGACCTTCTTTATTCAAATACAATATGCAAATGCCGTTCCCTCGGCACCCTCCTCCTCTCACTACGTAAATTCCTCCCGTGACGTCTCCCCAATGTGTGAACTGCCTTAAAGGGGCAGTCACTCGTAACAACACCCCCGGACAAATTTCCTTACAAGTAACTTGAACTTGGTCAACTGACGATGCTGTCAACACTCCTCCACTAACCTGGGAGGCCTCCTGGTGCTCCTCTGGGGTCTTCCTCGCGGCTCTGGGTGTGGGCCGCCGTCAGTGTCTCCCTCAGGGTTGACCTGACGTTGAACCTGTGGTCCGAGGGGGACCCACGCTTCATCATGAATGTCTGTCTGCTGGGTCAGGATCCTCGGGAGGTGGCCTGTCTTCTGCTCCTCTCATGACGTGCTTGAATCTTGAGCTATTGCGAATCACTTCTTGTTCTCCATTCGCAGCTGTTATCATGGTTCCTTTTACTGCAATTACTTGAAGTGGCTCGGGTAAAAACTGTGAGTCTGTCTTTTTTGTTACAGCTCTTTGTACCCACACGTCATCTCCTATCTGGAATTCTTTTGACTGTGCTCTCCTCCTTCTGTCAGTCTGTTCCCGAGTTTTCTCTTTGGTTTCTTCATTTCGTTTGATGACTTCCTGGTCTGCTTCAGGCTGCCTTGCTGGATTATTGACGATTCTAGTCCTGACCTGATATTTCATCATGAGCTCTGCTGTGGTTCTGTTGGTGGCTTCATGAGGCGTGTTTCGATAGTCTCTCAACATTCTGCATAGCGCTTGATGGGGGTCAGTCCCCTCCAGGCGTGCTCTTTGTATGGTCTTTTTATGGACGCCATGAACCTTTCTGCCATTCTGTTCGCTTGCGGCCACCTTGGGGTAACTCTTTGGTGACGGAATCCCATGTGTTTTGCGAACACCCCAAATTCATGACCACTGAAGGGAGCTCCATTATCTGATTTCAGTGTGTCCGGTATTCCCCATTCGCTGAAAACTTCATCGAATGTCGCAGCGACATGGGCAAATGCTGTTGATTTGACACGTTTCACAATGGGAAACCTGGAGTGTTCATCGATGAATAATAGTAAATAGTCTCCTTCCTCCCGTGGTCCATAAAAGTCGACCGCGACTCTTTCCCATGGATGTTCCGGGATTGTGGTTATTCGGAGTGGTACTGGCGGCTCAGGTTTTGCTGTGCACTGGCATGCCGTGCAGTTCTTGACCCACCAGTCGACCATGTCGTCTATGAAGGGGAACCAGACATTGCATCTTAACTGTTTGTTCGTGTTCTCCGCTCCACAGTGGCCCTCATGTGCAGTATTGATGACCTCCGAGCGCAAAGTAGTGGGGATGACTATTTTGCACCCTCATAACAGAATGGATTTGTCTTGGACTGCTAAATCCTTCTGCACTCTCGCCAGTCTCTCAATCTCGTCTCGGCATGCGCCTGGGTGTCTTTGGACTGCTCTGCGAAAGTCTTTCCATTTGTCGTTTTCTGTCAAACTGATTGCTAGAGCCATGGAGGGGTCTGCGGCTGACGCAACAGCAATAGTTTCAATGGATATGGCGGGTGGTAATGCATTGGTGGTGACGTAGCTAATGTATCCCGAGTCACCCTGCCGTGGTGTGGGGTTGCCAACCAGATGTCTGGAGAGATAATCTGCTGGGTTGTTCTCACCCCCTGGTCGGTGTATGATGTCAAAGTCGTGCTCTTGTAGACGGATTCCCCACCTTTCAATCCTGGGGGGCATTTTTGTACGTTGATTGCCAAAAAGAGATAACAAGGCTTGATGGTCTGTAATTAAGATGAATTTCTACCCAATGATGAAATTATGGCAGTGTTCGCATGCCCAGACAGCTGCCAGGCTTTCCTTCTCTGCCTGGGAATAGGCAGATTCTGGTGGAGCTAGGGCTCTGCTGGCATACGCAACTATGAGCGTCGGGTAGGTGTCTTGACCACTGGTTTGCGCTAGAATAGCACCCAGACCCACCGGACTGGCGTCCACCACTATCTCAGTGTGCCACTCGGGGTCAAAGTATGCTAACTTCCTCGCCTCTGTCATGGAATGTTTGATGGTGTCGAAAGCTACTTGACATTCATCAGACCATACAAATGTGACACCTTTTTGCAGTAGGCGCCTGAGAGGTTCAGTAATGGAAGCAAAGTGTGGAATGTATCGAGCGCAGTATCCGGCCATCCCTAGGAATGATTTGACATCAGCTATCTGAGTAGGTTTGTCCAGCTGAAAGATGGCCGATACTTTATCGGGGTCATCCCATCTGCTGAGAAGATGTGGCCAAAGAACTTAAGTTTGGCCTTGCTGAATCGACATTTCTCAATATTGAGGGTTAGTCCGGCATCCTGTAATGCCCGGCATGCTTTTCGTAGTGCTTCGTCATGTTCACTGCGTGACTTTCCGAAAACTAGAATGTCGTCACTGTAATTGAGAGTCCCTTTGATGGGACGTTTGATCTGTCGGATTGTTTCATGAAAGATTTCAGCCGCAGAGGAGATCCCAAAATTTAGCCGCTTGTAGCGGAACAGTCCATCATGTGATGCAAATGTGGTGATGGGTCATGAATCAGGGTAAAGCACTAGCTGATGGTACCCCTGATTTAGATCCAATTTCGAGAAGAGAATGGATTTGTTTAGCTGGACTATCATGTCCTTGATTTTGGGTCCGGGGTGACGCTCTCGCTGTATGGCAGTGTTGGCTACTCTCATGTCCACGCATAGTTTCAGGCGACCGCCCTCTTTCGGGACGATTATGAGAGGTGAAACCCATGGTGTTGGGCCTGTAGCCGGCTCAATGATGTCTTTGTGAGTAGTTGGTCTAGCTCTTTAGACACTGCTTCCTGTAGGTGAAATCCTACTCTGCGCGGGTGTTGTGGGACTGGTGGAATTGCTGGGTCTATGTGTAGCTTGATCGGTGGGCCCTTCATTCTGCCTAGGCCATGGCACAGTTGTGGAAATTCTTTGATAATGTCAACTTTCGTGATGGCCGAGTTGTCGTGAGATACCATGGTAAGTATTTGTCCTTGCTTGCTGACTTGTGTCTCTGAAGATTCGATGACATCTCCCTCTTGGACGGGTGTATTGATTAGACCTAGACATGATGCTGCCTTGTAGCTCAGCAAACAACGCCCTTTGGTGGGGCTGCTTATGACGTGAAAGACGGTGTAGGAAGCCTTGTCGGCAAAAGTGAGTATCCTTTTGAATGACCCTATACAGTGCAATGGGGCATCCGCTCCCCATTGATATATTTTCGAGGTTGATGGGTTTAGTACCGGTTTGTTGTGAAGTAGTTGAAACTCCTTTTCTCCCATGATGTTTACTGTTGCTCCTGAGTCAATCAGAAAACAGATTTGTTTATTGCAAATGTCTATTAGTATTCTGGTTGCCTCCTGGGCTTCCTTTTCATCCATAATAAGATTGCCAAACTCATCTTGGGCATATAGGTCATATGCGCCTTCATAGTCAAAGTCTCCCTGAGTTTCGAGTGGCGGCTCATGTCGTGCTGGTGGTAGTCCATCATGCTCATCCCTCAATTGCATGGTTTGTCCTTGTGCCGTGTATTCTTGGCTGTTTTCGTCAGGATATACTTCCTCCACCACTCGCACGTATCTCCTCGGTCCTTGCTGGTAGGACCGTGACTGGTGAGATTGACTTGGGAATATCCTTTGGATTGGTCTGACCTGCGAGCTTGTACCCATGCGTGGTGTGGGAGACGGTTTTCCTTCCCTGCATACAGACTGAAAATGGCCTTCCCTGCCACAGTTGCCACATTTTTGGGAGAGAGCGGGGCAGGATCTTGCATGCGGAAATGCCATTCCACATCTGTAACATTGTCTTTGCATACGAGGGGTCAATGTGCTACTTAGGTTGATGCTTCTGTCGTAGCTTTTGAAGTTGCTAACATGGATTGCTGCTATGATGTCACTCTTGTCGTGTTTTGTGGTGGTGTTGCTGGTCATGTGTGTGGCTTGTTTTTCCACTCTCTCCAGTATGTGTGTCGCTAGTGATGTTTTTTTTAGAAGTTGCTTCTGTAGTATTGATGACACGCAGCCCTCGATTAATCTGAGTCGGATCGCTTCATCTAGCGAAAACGCATCAAACTGGCAGTGCGCACCTTTGACGCGAAGTCTCGTGATGAATTCATCCACCGTTTCGTCACTGCGCTGTGAGCACTGGTTGAAGAAATATCTTTCGTAATCCCTATTGAGGGCAAGGATGAGGCGTTTGTTTAGGGCTGTGATGAGGCTATCGAAGTCATTGATTTCCGTTGGTGGAATGGTTTTGACCAGCGTTTTTATCTCTGTGCCCGCCGTGTTAATGAACATGCTGCGTAGACGTGGGGAGGTCTCTTCTCCTGCTGCGTCTATAAAGTTATTAAAGTCTTCTAACCATTCCACCCACCTTGCTCCTTTATCTGCTTGTGGCATCATGGAGAAAGGGGGCGGCATGCGCCATGCGCCATGTTGTGACGGTGGATCTTGTGACAGCTGGTGGTGGTTGCGAGCTGGACATTGCTTGATCTGCTGCGGTACAAATGGTGAGTATGGTTAGTGCTCCTCACAGGTGGTATTCCCTTCAAACAGTTCCACTGCTGGCTGAAGTGGCCTGTGCGGTGTTAGGAGCGCCCTGTACCCAAATTCGGCACCAAAGACTGTGTCTGTCTGCTGTGATTGTATGGCGGAGGGATCACTCTGGGTATTTTCTTACTTTCTCAAGTGTCACGTACTGTGACAAGGAAGAAGACTGCAGTAGAATGAGGAGTAGCAAAAAAATATATATATTTTTTTCTTACTCTTTGTTATGGCTGCCGGGCACTTGATTGCCTGCTGAGGACACAGTAAGTCGCTGAATAGACACTGCGAGATCGCACGTGACTCTTGGAGCTGTGAAGACAAGCACGTTGGGATTACACGTGTCCTCGTGGTTTTGATGTAGTCGCGCCGGTGTACACGGCGTGTCGCACGTGTATGGAGATTCGGTCCGGACGAACACGGCGGGGTCACACCTGTTCTCTCTCTCTCTCTCTCTGCGGAGGCGCACACGTGGCGGGATCGCGCGTGTGTGTGGGAGGAAAGGTCCAGGAGCAGCGCTCACTCGGGCGCGTAGCAGGTTGCAGGAGTGGGGATCCGCAAGCTCGTGGGATCACTAGTGTAGGAGGAGGAGCACGCATGGAGGGATCTCCGTCGTGAAAACAAGGAGGACCGCTGGCGGGAGAAGTCCTTGTCGCCAAATGTTAGGGGCCGGATAGCCCTTAATAAGACACAGACACCAGCGGGTAATCTGGGGACCTTCTTTATTCAAATACAATACGCAAGTGCCGTTCCCTCGGCACCCTCCTCCTCTCACTACGTTACTTCCTCCCGTAACATCTCCCCAATGTGTGAACTGCCTTAAAGGGGCAGTCACTCATAAAAGGTTGGCGCATGGATATGGTTGTGAGGTGGTTTTAGGGACCGGGTGGTATGTTAGATGGGCGAGTTTGTGATTGCAGACTGAAGCAGAGGCTGTAGTAGTGGGTAGATTTTAGTAGTGAGTGGCCAGTGGCTGGTTTGTAAGAGGAAGGCCACATGTGTGTATGGTGATGTGGTGCACTGGTGTGGGAGTGGTGCTACAGACAGTGCAAGAGTGAAGGTGGGTAGCGGGTAATATTGGTGTATGGTAGATTTGACAGTGGCACATGGTTGAGAGTAGTGTGGGTGGGTGGAGAGGGGAGGAGGGAGAGATGTGTATTTGGGTGCCGAGGGGGCAGGGGAGCGGGGGGTTGAAAGATGGGCAGAGGTCAGTGTGACCTATTGCTGTAGGAGTAGGGGACGGTAAAGAGGTTTTGGGGTAGAAAGAATGTGGTGTTTTATGGGCCTAGAAGCAGGACTGCAAGTGCTGTGGAAAGGAAGAGGTTAGGTAGTGAGTGAGAGTGAGAGTATGGTAGGGATTCAGCGTGTGGGGAGGAGTGTGGTGGTCGAAGGCAGGCAGGAGTGTGGATAAGGAAAAGTGGGCTGGCGAGTGTATGGTGTTATCTTGGTCTTTGGGGATATGGAGGTGTGTGGTATGTGGCAGGGTGGGTAAGGAAGCCAGTGGGTATGAGTACGGTGGTCTTGTGTCAGTGAAGGCTGTATGTGAATAAAGGGGCAATCAGAACGGCCCTAGATTGTGGTGTGGTGAGTTGTGATTGTGTTAGGTAAAGGGTGGGAGTGGGTAAGGGCTAACATCGGTGAGTGTATGGTTGGTTGTATCTGGGATGGTGTGTGGGGGATGTATCGGCTACTGCTGCGTGGATGAGGAGTGAAGAGTATGGAGTGCAGGCTAGAATGGTTTGTAGTCCCAAGTACTATGTGGTTACAATGGTTAAGGAAGGTGGTCTGGGTAAGTAAGTGAACTTTACTGTTGATCATTGGTTGGTCAAAACCACTCAACATCATCCAAATCAAGGTTTTTTTTCCAGTTGTGGGTGTTTCACGGTGTATGTATTGGCACACAGGTGGCTGGTGTAGCAGTAGGATTAGGTAGTGGTGTCTGGGGGGCGTCTGGGTTAATGATGTGGAGGGTACAGTGGTGTGGTTAAATGTGGGATAAAATGAGGCATTTGCATAGGTAGGAGTGTGGTATTGCTTTGGGAGGCCAAATAAAGCATGGGTAAATGGGGTTGTGGGGTGGTTTTAGAGGGGGTTAGAGTCTGGGTAGTGGGGTGTAAGTAAAGTGAGTTGTTTGGTATAAGAGTAGGTGGGCTAATTATTGTGGTTGGGGAACTTTAGTACTTAGGGAGTGTTTTGTGGTTGGAGATGGTATGGGGTGGCACAAAGAGAATTTATTGGAGGCGGTTGTTGAAGTGGACGCAGATCCAGATAAAGAAGATTTTCTTGTCCAAGGAATTTGATTGAGGCACCAAAGATCAAGCCCATTGTTCCCCGCTGTGCCAACGGGGAAACCAGAACAGGTCTGGGACATCCAAAACATTCTAAAGTGGTTGGCTAAATCCCTGCCAGTGGTCCTGAAAAAGGAATGAGATTGTTCGATCGTGTCATTGAACTGTAGGGAGTTTAGCCATCTATTTTCTCCAGGGGGTTCTCCACCGTTCATAACCAATTTCTCTTGTATCTGTCTCCAAGAGACATGGCTTACTACACAAATTGTATCAATCCTGTGCTAAAAAGGGCCTTGGTGGCAGACCGTACGGGGTGGGATTATTGGAATTGCCCATACCGTTAAATCCCGCCGTGTTGTTACTAAGCTTGATGATTTTCTTATAGCTTGTGGAATTTGAAATGCTAAGAGAGGGAATAATAGAGAAAGTGTTGCTGATCAGTCTTTACAGCCCCCTGGGAGCAGTCCAGAATGAAACAATTCAGGAAACATTTCATGAGGTCATGAACTGTTGATTCCTAAAACAGGAGAACAAATCCATTGTTATCGTGGGGGACTTTAATTGTCACATGCTGGGAGGGAAATGGCCTTCAAATAATCCCTATTTAAAATCTGAATGTAAAATGTTGCATTCCGTGTATGACCTTGTGGGGCTGCAATGGCTGAGCTTTTTTGACCAATGGGGTATGGAAATGATCAACGGCAGGACGATCAGTGACTATCCTCGCAAAGAAAAATGGGAAAGTGGCAAATCTAAAAGTAGTTTGGACTACACTTTAGTCACTCCTGAAATTGCGCCATGTGTTAAGAATTTTGAGGTAATTACCAATAGCTGGAGTGACCATGCGTCACTCTCTCTTAGATTAACTATAAAAGAACCAGAACATACCTTGATATCGCTGGGAAATATGAGGACCAACCATGCCGCTACACGTGTTTGTTGGTCAGAGAAAAACATAACAAAAGCGGCATACGCTATGGCAGCCGACCAGCATCCCGATGCTGCTACTTTTCAGAATATGTGTATCGACAATATTGAAAAGTGGATAGCTTGATTTTCTCGGGCTCATGCTACAGTGGGGACGGTGATAGATATTGATGGCCCGATCAAGAAAAATAGATATGATCAAGAAGTTAGAGATGCTAAAAGAGCACTCAGAGCAGCTATTTGAATGTCAAAGAAGACAAGTCCTACATATTCTCTCTTTTGCTCTATTAGTAAGAGGCTTAAGAACAAATTCAGAGCATGGATAAAACAAAAACAAATATTTGAGGAAACTCGTGCAATGGCAGGATACTGTACGACTACTCTGTACCCAGACCACCCAGAATATATGGGTTCTAATGGGGGAAACTAGGGGCAATAGGCAAACCCCTATGCTTAATCCCATGGGAGCTCATATATGGAAAAGGTTCTTGAGGGACCAGAATATCCCGATATGTGAAGTTGGCAGAATTCCTCCAATCATCAGCCCTCCTAGTCCTCCATTTAAAATTGCGGTAGACCAGCTTTTGATTCAAATAAAAAGCTAAAATCATCCTGTGTGCCGGGCCCTAATGGCTTGTCGAACATAGCATTGAAAAGTAACCCGGTATTTTGGGCGGAGTTGTTGAAGATTCTGCTAGATAAGGTACTACTTGAGGGCAGGTGTCACACCGCTTCCTAGACCGCGGACACACCATTCCGCTCGCCCCTCCTTGTCTACCCATTCCCGCACTCCCCGACACTCGTGCTTTATGCTCCCCACTCACGTCGCACACAGCAGGGCACGGCATGACAGGTTTGGGGTAACGGGTGTTTATCGCCCTTCACGGCGGTGGCAGGTCAACTGGAGGCTCCGTCATCTCAGGAACTCACATCCCTTGCGGAGGCCGGCGCTTCCCGGCGCTTCACGGATCACGTGACTTCTGTTGCCTAGCAGCATGGCAACGCTTTCGGTTCGCATCACACGTGACTCTACGTACGACCCTTCCGAGGATAAAAGGAGTCTGTGAACCGAAGGCGTTGCTTCACAGCTGCCTTGTTTTGGATCACGTGACGTTCTCTCTTCGTTCAAGGACCTGCTCTGATTCTGACCTCGGCTCGCTCCACGGATTGCTCCTTCTCAGCCCTTCAAGTACTTTTGGATTTGCCTGTTACCGACCCACGCTTGCTCCACGGATTCCTCTTGCCTACCCCTTCAAGTACTTTTGGATTTGCCTGTTACCGACCCACGCTTGCTCCACGGATTCCTCTTGCCTACCCCTTCAAGTACTTTTGGATTTGCCTGTTACCGACCCACGCTTGCTCCACGGATTCCTCTTGCCTCCCCCTTCAAGTACTTTGGATTTGCCTGTTACCGACCCACGCTTGCTCCACGGACTCCACTTGCTTAACCCTTCACTGGCTAGGGCCTCAGTCCTACAAATAGGTGGTTACCTGTTCTACCCTACAGCTTGTTCCAGCTACAGCTAGGAGACCCACGCCTTGACCCAAGACCTCACAGGTATTCAGGTATTTTGGGGTTATGCACATAAAAGTATTCGGGCCCTGTTTCTTTACTTAACCACTGTACCTTTCCTTACAGCGCTCAAGGGGTTCTTCCGGCTGTTCCCGCGTCCTGGTTTTCCGGACTTCCACCTGTGGCCTTAATATTCACACTGACGATATTTCTGAACCGTCAGGGTGTTTCTTGGGGACAGAGGGGTTGTTCATACTCTACACGACCAACGAACTTCGTAACAGCAGGATCCCGAGTTCCTGGCAGAAGTCAATGCTTATCCCTATTTACAAAAAAAGGGATAAGTTTGATCCAGCAAACTATAGATTATTATCGATGCTAAAGAACTCCAGGTATGGGCAGATAAGAGGGGGTTACTGAACCACTTTCAGAGCGGGTTTAGGCAGGGTTATTCCACCTCACATAATCTGGTTGTATTAGATACCCTATGTACTAATGCCAGAAAAACAGGCAATCTTCCTCTGTACGCCATTTATGTTGATTTTAAATCCACTTTTGATCGAGTCCGAAGAGATTTGTTATGGCTAGAATTAAAAGCATTAGGTTGCCCTCGCAGCCTATTATATTATCTGAGGCTCCTCCACTTAAATAACACTGCCTCTTTAAAGTTGGATTCTCAAGGGAATATGACTGCACAAGTTGAGCAGAAGTGAGGTGTCAAACAGGGCTGTACTGGGGAGACCCCAGGCCGGCCCATAGAGTCGGGGTTTTCTCCAGAGTACTTTAAGACAAGATAGCTGCACCTTTGAGATGGAGGGGGTGCAGGTTTTCTACTCCAACACCAATCAATAAGGACAACTCAATGATTTGGCAAAGCGAGTCCGTTTAATGACAAGTACAAAAAACGAGGAGTCATGGAAATCGAAAGTGATGCGATAGCCTGTCTCGCTTCGACTCCCTGAACTTCATTCAAACAATAACATTTATACTCAAAACTCGTCATAATTGACGTGAAACACTTAAAAGTTAACATGAAATTCTATTGGTTAGGAAAAGGTAACTTTAATATAGCTACTAAATCTGTATATGGTAATGGAGTGAGGGGATCAGGTGGGCGTCTAAGCCCTTTCTTCTAACATTACTCTTGTAGACGTCACTAAGAGTACGATGTCCCATTGGTTCCTCAATCTATAGGACCCTAGATTATTTGGTCCATTGTGATTGGGTTGGCTTCAACCCATGCATAAATTTACACTTTACAAAGCAGCACACAGATTGGTCAGCCAGGCGCAGGGTGCCCAACAATTCACCAGGCCTTCCTTCAATCAATCATTACTTTAGTGGTTATGTGTCAAATAGTTGGCTGTGGTTGGCCTCGAAACTGTATTTTCTTGTCAGGAAAAGTTATGATATCTCTGACTGGGCAGCTGCCAAGCGTAGGTGTAAACCCGTGCCTCTTCTTGCTCGGATGGTCACGTGCTACTCACACCGTGAATCTGCCTAGTTTCCCTCAATTTGTGCATTTAGTTCTTATTTGGCTTGCCACCTGCCTCCGCCTCCTTATCTCGACCTTCCTGAGATAGGCTATTCTGTTCTTAAGTTTCAATTCCGCAAAACTACTATTTGCTCCTTCTATTGGTCTGACCTTGGCTCTTTCCTGGTGCATGTTGCCTCTGCTGAGTTTCGATTCAGCCATCTCTTCTAGTTTTAGCTGGAATACAAATCTTGTCCTGTTTGGCCTCTAGTAACCTGAGTTGATTTTGCTTTTGTGTAAAGTGGACTCTCACTTATATAATGTGCTTCTTTGAGGTAGATATGTATAGGTGGCGCTTGCCGCGGTCCATCTTCTACTAAGCATAGCAAGCCGCACTGTTTTCTGAGCTTTCTTGCTGTTTCAAGCATATGAACAGGCGTTTAGCTGGTTGAATGACTTCATCCTGCTTTACAGCTTAAGCTTCTTTGTATTTCAACATCGTCTCTCCTTCTAGGTTCACGATATCCTTATTCATGACATTTCGTCTCTGTGTGTCATTTTATTTGGTTCTGCACGTTAGTCCGGGCCCTCGTGACGTCACCATTCATCTTCCATTAAGGCCTTTTGGGTTTCTTCTGGGACAGTGTTTAGGCTATCTTCATTTCGTCTTATTTGCTGGTAGGGTTTTCTCAATGGATACCTTACTGTCCATGGTTTTCTAGGTATTGGTATTTCAACAGGTGTTGTTCTCCTGATAGGCACTGGGCAGAGCCCTACTGCGGCTCTCTGCTGGTTTATTTGCTCGTCATACATCACTTATTTTGGTGTGAATGTTCCTGGTACTTCAAAATGGGTGATGGGAGTGGAGGCTTTATTTGGGACCTCCTCTATACTCCCTCCTCTGGGCGATTCATCAACCACTTCTACTTCCTCCTCTGGATTCAGCTTACTTGGTTCCTCTGTATTCATCTTCATCCATCGTCTGGGTTCATTCCTTCTTCATCTTCTGGGTTTGTACATGATGATTTGAAGAAGTGTCTCTTCAGAGTCCATATTTTTATTACACCTTTTAGGCTTCCTGCTGTTCTTACATGTTCGTCTTTATTCCATGTCATTAATTGGCATTGTCCATTTGGGCTGTAGTAAATCTATTTTCCCTCATAATTTCTGCGCTTCCTGGGATAAAGAAACTTTGTACCTTCTGTCGCATGCTCGCTGGCCTTCACAAAGTCTCTTATTTCATCATCAGTGAGATCTCTAGGCCTCCATTCTGGCTTGACACCAATCATGATCTTCATCCCTATGGCTTTCTTCACAGTTTACTGGCATTGCGAGAATATTATCTTGATGACACAAAGTCCTAGCAATATCATCACTAGGAGGGCTCCCAGAAACTTGAATGCATCTGCCATCCATTGTGGAACCCACGAGAATAGTGATCCAAACCAGTTGTCATTGTCAACTTCGTCGGTTTCATTGATCATCTGGTTCTGTAGCTTCATCAGCATTCCTATGGCTTCTGTTAAAGTTCAATTTTCTTCGTCATGAGAAGGTATAAATGTGCAATATGATTCTCCAATTTTTGCACAAACTACTCCATCCATAGCTGTGATCATGTCAAGGACATATCTGTTCTGGAGAGTCATCAGTCGGATTGCTCTTAACTCTTCCTTGATCGCATTGAATCCTTTTATGGTCGTGTTGATTGTCTGTAGCAATTCCCATCTGGTTATCTTCAACCATTTAGTGTTTACTCCAACTTGGATTTGTGGCATGAAGATCGTCCAGAACCCTAATAAGGTGAGACTGAACAGTCTATGCTCATATGGGATTGCGTGGAATGCTTCTTCTGATTTAGCAGAGAAATAGTTTTCTCTCTTCATTCGAGTTATCAGTTCCACAGATCTCTTCTTTCTCAGGTGATCATCTGCTTTTGGGAAACTGTCAATATTCAGATCACTTTTCGGGATCACTGATGCTGGAACGTGGACATTTACTATTGTGCATATGCCTCCCCAGTTTTTTGGCAGTCTGATGTATGCCTTGGGTCCGCATGCCCAATAATGATCCATAATTACTGCGGTTCCATGTACCATTCCTGGAGCGTCAAAGATTCGTCCACAGTTCTGATTCTCTCCCATCTTCCTTGTGCTATTGTTCCTGAAGCACAATATTGGGCTTTCTAGCGGCATTATTCGGCTTGCCACCTGCCTACGCCTCCTGATCTCGACCTTCCTGAGATAGCCTATTCTTTTCTTAAGTTTCAATTCCGCAAAGCTACTGTTCACTCCTTCTATTGGTCTGACCTTGGCTCTTTCCTGGCGCAAGTTGCCTCTGTTGAGTTTCGATTCAGCCATCTCTTCTAGTTTTAGCTGGAATACCAATCTTGTCCTGTTTGGCCTCTAGTAACCTGAGTTGATTCTGCTTTTGTGTAAAGTGGACTCGCACTTATATAATGTGCTTCGTTGAGGAAGATATGTATAGGTGGCGCTTGCCGCGGTCTATCTTCTACTAAGCATAGCAAGCTGCACTGTTTTCTTAGCTTTCTTGCGGTTTCAAGCATATGTACAGGCGTTTAGCTGGTTGAATGACTTTATCCTGCTTTACAGCTTAAGCTTCTTTGTATTTTAACAACGTCTCTCCTTCTAGGTTCACGATATCCTTATTCATGGCGTTTCGTCTCTGTGTGTCATTTGTTTTGGTTCTGCATGTTAGTCTGGGCCCTTGTGACGTCACCATTCGTCTTCCATTAAGGCCTTTTGGGTTTCTTCCGGGACAATGTTTAGGCTATCTTCATTTCGTCTTATTTGCTGGTAGGGTTTTCTCAATGGATACCTTACTATCCATGGTTTTCTAGGTATCAGTATTTCAACAGGTGTTCTCCTGATAGGCACTGGGCAGAGCCCTACTGCGGCTCTCTGCTGGTTTATTTGCTCGTCATACGTCAGGTATTTTGGTGTGAACGTTCCTGGTACTTCAAAATGGGCGATGGGAGTGCAAGCTTTATTTGGGACCTCCTCCACAGGGCTGTGTTACGGCACCCACATTATATAATCTTTTTGTCCATGATCTTCCGGAGGCAATTTGTTCTGTTCAGAACTGTCCCCACTTATAGGAGCTGAACAAGGCCCGGTATTGCTTACGCGGATGACTTGGTCATACTCGACCATACAATTAGCGGACAACGGATATCAGCAGAGGCTTTATGGCAGTATGCTAAAATTAATGATCTTGTAATTAACCTGCAGAAAACACAATTAATGCTATTTTCTAGTAAGAAGATTGCCCGTACTAGATTAAAGGTGCAAGAGTTAGAGATATTGTATACGCTTAATTATAAGTACCTTGGCATAGACTTTGAAACTGGAAACGACTATCGGCTATGTATACAAGCCAAAAAGGTTAGAGCTGCCCAAATAACGGCACTGGTCTATCGCTTCACTAAGACACATGGGGCCTTTACCATTTGGGCAGCTCGATTACTGCATCAACAGGTTCTTGCACCAATGATTGTTTATGGTCTTGAAGCGCTGCAGGTAATTGACCTCAAATAGTTACAGGTAGTTGAGGGCAAATACTGGAAAAAGATGTTTGGCCATCCCACCAGTATACCCATGGCCGTTCTTAGGCTGGAATTGGGGTTGCATTCATTGAAATCATTGGTACTAAAAAGAAGGGTTGAACTATATTTGAAGATAATGACTACTTCCAGTAACCAGTTGCTGATATCTACGCGACAGGAACTCATGAAGGGGTCTAAAATGTCTCTTTTTAAGGTAAATATAGAAAAGTACCTAGAAGAGATACACTGGAGTAATCGATCAGGAGAATTTTGCCCTGCAGTAAAAACTACTCTAGCAAGAAAAGTAGATCTAGGGAATTGGCTAGAGAACTATGCCCACTTAGAAGGTCAAACAAATATCAGTTTGTGAAGTATATGTTATGCACTTATAAAAAAAACTACAGTTATATCTTCATTTATGTCCAGCACTAAGACTTAGACGATTTATCCTATTAGTTAGGATTAATCAGCTACCAGTCTTAGCAATCACAGATACAGTAAGCAAGATATATATTACTGAACGCCGCTGTCGGCTGTGTAAGGACAAAGAAAGCATGGAGACAGGGAAACATCTACTGACTAGTTGTCCTAAGATGATGAGTATTTATAAAAGACACTACGATAAATATGTACATGATATAGAACATGTCAGGGAGGCAACTTCCTGGTGGCGTAATGTCAATGCTTCAAACTTAAAGGTCTTCATTGCAATGTATAACGTTTGTCTAGTGATTGGGAATCGACTTGGGATTTGTATTTAAATGTAATAGAAGTGCTGGGGCATGATTAGATGGTTATGATTAGATGCAGTACACCTGGAGTAAGCTAGAAATTAAGAAAGGCATTGATTTGAAATGATAAGCTTTTAATTTTAATATATATTTCTTTGACTTGTATTTTAAGTTTGTAAATTGTACGATTTTTTTAGGTTTGATGAAATAAGTGTTGATACATTTTAGTATGTGGCTATTGATTGTAAATGTATTTATTATATTTAAGATTTATATTATATGTGAAAAGTTTATTTATAAACTGTAACACATTAATAAATTATAATGGAATGGCGTGGCGTGTTCTGTCTAAGTGTGGATGGTGGTAGTTTGGTGAGAGGAGGGCAGGAGGGGGCGTTGTTCTGTAGAGGTTTGTGCCGGGAGGATTCTGGACGATGGGCAGTTTGTGACGTCAGTGGTAGGGGGCAGGGGGTTTGGGAAAGGTAGGTGTAGGTACATGTGAGGGCTGTCATATGGGCATAGGCGGGGTGTGGTGATTGGAGATGGGGGTAGCAGCTAATGGTGAGGCTCATGCCAGACTGCTGCCCCTCTTTTGGTGACTCAAGCTATTTGTTTAAGAGTGCTGGGAGAATGGGGAATGCTTGTGTCTGTGCAGTTCATCCTCAGCTCCTATTATGGAATGTTATTTCTGAGAAGTCGAAGTTGGAGGTAATCTCATTTTACCACATTTTGGATATAAAATGTAGAGTTCAATTTACCGCATCAATATTTGTTTTTGTTAAGATGGTACGGGGAATCCAATTATTACAATTGGCTTTATTCCCTCTTTCGTGCATTACAACTATACAAGATAAAACCACTGGAGGGCAGTATTGTGCAATTCGTGAGTCTTAACCATTTCTAAGAGAAAGCTACCTTTTTGTGCCCAGAGTTCAAAGGCATTGATGCCATGTGTGTGTGGTGTACAGTGTTACCTCCGAGCATTGAGCCATCATGCTCCATTATAAACGTAACGAAAAGTCATGGGCGCGCAGAGTACAATCCAGGTGTGCACACATCTCATTCCTGTACATGAGGCTGAAGTACACACTTTGGTTTCCGTTCACAGCAATGCACATGGTCACTCAAAAACCACCTAGTGCTGTGGTGGCACTCTCAGTCTAAAGTTGTACCCATGCTCGTCTCGATTTTTTGAAAACACCGCTTTCCTTTTTTTTTAACCTTCATTTTACCCTCCCTTATTTCAGAAAACAATATCTGTTGCACCACCCGTTTGCTTGAAAATGCAGATTGCCACACATTTTTCTTTAAGATTCTTTTCTCTTTGTGATCTACAGATTGGTCTTAGTAATAGGCCTCCAGGCTTCATTTCAATGAACATTTTCTTAGGTATGTCGGTTTGTCCTTCTAGATGGGATGGGGATTGCCCAGGTTTTGGAGTCTCAGCCCAATAACGTCACATAGCCATGTTTTGCCTAAGAACGTCAGTGCCGGCCTTAGTGGCTGCAGCGCCCCGGGCAGAAAAAGAACAATTTGGGCAGCACCCCTCCACCCCGCGCCCCATGTCAATTGGGGGAGGGAGGGCACCAAATGTTTCTTTTTGTGGTGGGAGAAGTGTCATTTTAAAATTAAATGTGCCGGGAGCATGCGCATTTAACAACAATAGGGCACAGCAGCACCCTATTAAGATGATTAGCGCCCACTTCTGTGCTGGGGCAGGGTGGTAATTATCTCAATAGGGTGCCCACACCCTATTATTGTTAAATGCGCCCGCTGCCGAGAGCGCATTTAATTTCAGAATGACACTTCTCCAAGCATGCCAACTCGGGGTAACCCTAGAAAGGCTCCCCCGAGCTGGTTCCCCAGCGGGCTAATGGCACCATGGGGGAGTATGGTGCCCCGGGCGGTCGCCCGGCCCGCCCTGCCCTAAGGCCTGCTCTGAAGAATGTCCTATTTATTGTATTGGTTTTGTCCCACTGAGTACTGCATTTGGTTTCCATAGACTGGGCCTTGCAGATGAATAAACAAATGCACAAGGAAGCAGGACATAGAGCTAATGAAAATCTGTTTGTCACGGGGCAGATAAGGAAACAGACTTGCTTGTGGTGCTTCACACACAATTAAAAGATTTGAAATGGGCACAATAGGAAGTGCTGAGAGTGTGTTTGTCACCAGTGCTGTCTGGTTTCACGAGAGTTAAATATGATGTTACTTGTAGAAGAGAAGTGGAAACGTATAAGTCCAACTCATATTTTGACAAATCAGCAGTGTGAGAGAACATACGACCGTTCAGACGACAGAGGCGTAGACAAGGTAGGGCCTGAGCAGGCAAGGCCCACCCAAAATCTGTTAATGCCCACTCAGCAGCACTGTATGGGCATTTACAGATGTTAATGCCACTGCGTTGGGCCCAACTACATTAGCTTCATGCCCCACTTGTTAGACAATCCTGGCAACGCCTCTGGCACACACGTGGATGTACGATATAGAGAGGCAGACTTTCTTTGATTAATTCCTTCCACCTGTCGTCCAATCCATAGCTGGTGTGGCGCTAAATTTTTTAAAATAGCCGGACAAGTTTAGTGGCTGAGCTGATTGCAGCAGTCCGGTGATGCCTTAGTGGTGCACTTCACAGTAGCAAGGACTGCCCTATGTCCAGCAGAGGGCTTATTAATGTGGTGCCAGCCGCGTGGGTCACACAACAGATCTCATCAATATTCATAAGAGTCTATTCAGGGCTCAAGTCCAGGGTACACGCGGGTGGACAGAGTCCACCCACTTTTTTCAGAAGGTGGACTCAGTCCCCCGAGGTTAAAATGAGAAACATTGAATGTCCTCTTGAATTTATGAATTAAAGACAAGCTTGGGGATCGAACCACAGTCATCAGGTTTGCAGGCCGGACACTCACCACTGCACTATATAACATGATGAAAAATAACAAACAACTATAGGTGAGATGTCCCATTTTGGTACTGCAAGTTCGAGGGAAAACATTTGTTCTGGATCTTGGAGTTTACAACATGCCACCTTTTAACGTTTTTAAAAACACTATTACAAGAAAATATCCTCTCTTGGTTTTGTGTGTGTGTTGATTTTATGAAAGGCAAATGCTATTCGTCCTGTGCAATTTGGGTGGTTATGCAAAGCCAATTTAATGAAATATGCATATCTCATCTGGATATGCCCATTTCTGGTGATGTCATATCTTATTGTGCTTGTTGATGAGTCTCCCACTTTAATTTTTAGGACTTGACCCCTGAGTCTATTACATGTCAGCCTTGCTGTGCACAGCATCCAGTCAGTGACACAGGCTCATAAGAGTCTATTACATGTCCGCCTTGCTGTGCACAGCATCCAGTCAGTGACACAGGCTCATAAGAGTCTATTACATGTCCGCCTTGCTGTGCACAGCATCCAGTCAGTGACACAGGCTCATAAGAGTCTATTACATGTCAGCCTTGCTGCGCACAGCATCCAGTCAGTGACTCAGGCTCATAAGAGTCTATTACATGTCCGCCTTGCTGTGCACACCATCCAGTCAGTGACACAGGCTCATAAGAGTCTATTACATGTCATAAGAGTGTATTACATGTCAGCCTTGCTGTGCACACCATCCAGTCAGTGACTCAGGCTCATAAGAGTCTATTACATGTCCGCCTTGCTGCGCACACCATCCAGTCAGTGACACAGGCTCATAAGAGTGTATTACATGTCCGCCTTGCTGCGCACAGCATCCAGTCAGTGACACAGGCTCATAACAGTCTATTACATGTCAGCCTTGCTGTGCACAGCATCCAGTCAGTGACACAGGCTCATAAGAGTGTATTACATGTCATAAGAGTGTATTACATGTCCGCCTTGCTGTGCACAGCATCCAGTCAGTGACACAGGCTCATAAGAGTCTATTACATGTCCGCCTTGCTGTGCACAGCATCCAGTCAGTGACACAGGCTCATAACAGTCTATTACATGTCAGCCTTGCTGTGCACAGCATCCAGTCAGTGACACAGGCTCATAAGAGTGTATTACATGTCATAAGAGTGTATTACATGTCAGCCTTGCTGTGCACACCATCCAGTCAGTGACACAGGCTCATAACCGTCTATTACATGTCAGCCTTGCTGTGCACAGCATCCAGTCAGTGACACAGGCTCATAAGAGTGTATTACATGTCATAAGAGTGTATTACATGTCAGCCTTGCTGTGCACAGCATCCAGTCAGTGACACAGGCTCATAAGAGTGTATTACATGTCATAAGAGTGTATTACATGTCAGCCTTGCTGTGCACAGCATCCAGTCAGTGACACAGGTTGAGATGACCTTTGCTTTCACGAAGTTTCTACCTTTAAAACCCATGTTCCCATACTTTTGCTTTGCGATGAAGCCAAGAGAGTGGAGCCCGGTGTTTACTTTGCGATTAGGCCAAGAGAGTGGACCCCGGTGCTGGCCCCCTTGCCCTCTCTTTTCCCACCACCCTCCACCCATAAATACCAAAAACACGGAGAGGCAGAAAGAAAATGGCACCCTTTTCTTGAAAATCGAGGAAGCACAACTCCTCGATTTCAAGTAGAAAAGCACCCTTTTCCTGCTTTTTTGGGAATAGGGAATGCCTAGCATAAACCTTTGTGAGAGCCACCACCGGGAATAACCATCTTCCCTTATGACGAGGACAGGTGGGAATAGCTTTCCAATGTTTCTGAGAGTGAGATCCAGAAAAGGAGCTTGCTTTGACTGAAAGCCTCACCTCTTTGCCTGCAGAAGTGGGCGAAGGGGAATGGGAGTTTTTGTTTTGCCGCAGTACTTTTCGTCGAAGAAGAATTTGTTGAGCTTTTTTACAACAGATTTTGCTGCATATATATCTGGGGGGTGGGCTTAGGGAAAAAATTTAGAGAGATTCAGGGGGAAGCTGTGGGGGTCTTTGTACTCATATATATGCAGCAAAATCAAACTGTCAACAACAAAAATCAATTCGATGAATTCTTCTTCGACAAAATGTTTTCGATCAGATCACATATCACCGGGTTGAAGCCTATGATGATTGCTTAAGGAAATTCAGGATGAGCATACTCGTCCTTAGAATTTAAGAGGTTCATTTCCATGTTGTGTTAACTTCTCTGACGGTGGCCTCTTAGGAGCGGTATGTGTAACATTACATGCACTCCCAAATCTTTCCTGACAATGCCTGTGCCCCGCCAACACCCATCTTCGGTGGGGTGCCCCAGGGTTCCTGCATCCCCCCACCCTCTACAACATTTTCAACAAGCCTCTGTTTGACCTTCTAGACTGCATTGGCATACCTCACAGCAGTTTTGCCGATGACACCCAAATCCTCCTCCCACTCTCAGGCAACCACCAGGAAGACACTTGCACCCTTAACTGTCTACCGGGCCATCCAGACCTGGATGGCCACTCACCGTCTGTGCTTGAATGGTGAAAAAGACTGAGATCCCTTTGTAGGGCCTGCAGCGGTTATAATAAAGCTTAACCCCTGTTACTCCTCCTTCAACATTGATCCCCTGCAGTGAACCTTTCCTAACACGCACAGGCGTAGAAAAACCACAGTCAAAAGACGCATGACTCTGACATAACCAATTTAAACAGGGGTACATAGAAAGTAATTAAAACGATTTACATATTTTAATGTTTACAAATATAAATTCATACACAAACATAAAACACTTAAAAACCGAGGAATGAATCAGTCAATTTTGGCAAATCAATGTGAGGTTAGTAATTGAACGTGACTGGTTACAAATGCCCATCAATACTTACTTTAACTGGCATGCTAACACATGTGTTGTGCCGACAATTAAATGTGTTTCTAGGTCCAATTTATACAAAAACACGTGCGTGGATGGATCTAGTTGGCGTGTTTCATTTGACCCGTCTTCGGGACACTTCCTATTCATATAGCGTGTTTTGTTCACCATATTAGTTGACGCAACTTTCAATTTCCATGGCAATCTAAAAGCAAACATACATATAATTTCAATTGTTTAAAATGTACCCAACTTTTTGTCACTTTGTTTCTTGTGTGGAATATCACATAACTGACCTTAAATTTCTTTTCAGCGTGTGAGAAACCACATCATTTTTAGTGTTTGCAGTTTTTTTGATCAGTCGTAGTTTTCGTAATTATTTATTTGATGACCTCAAACGTATTTTATGGGCATCTTTTTCTGTCCCATTATTTCTAATCATTCTACTGAACAGATAGCACATAAATCACCCCCTTGCAGGGGCGTTGCTAGGGGGGGGCTAAGGGGGCTATAGCCCCTGATCTTTTGGTTGTAGCCCCGGATAGAATCTCAGGAGCTACAGTCAAAAGACTAGCTAGCCCCCAGTCCCAACAGTTCCGACATCAGCTTAGCCCCAGGTCTTTTCCAGACCTAGCAACTCCCCTGCCCCCTTGGAGGGCATAGAGTTACCTTGATATAGATGTAAATGCACACTGGTCTCACGGTGCGATTTGCATCAGTCAGGATAGAACTGTGTGTTTATACCTTACGATTCGCGTCAGGCGCAAAGGATCCCCGTTTGTTACCCTATACATCAAGAATACATGTATTACTAAGCGTTCCTGGTTAGGGTTGCATATCGCATATCAAGAAATTTAGAATTTGCACCTACTCTGGCCACATGCGTGTCTTTTAAGTAGGGTGATCAATCTTTTTTTGCGTTGCTTCCATAGTGCATCGGCATCTAACACTTCTACCTTCTTATTCGGAAAATGGTGTGATCGCTGGCTGAATTACTCAGGGGCTTGTTTCCTGTAAATGGGACACACATCTATATTAATGTTATATTTAACCCTCGTGTTGTCTTGCTGCGCTCTAGCCATGATATTATTTAGCTGCGGTTAAAGGAACTTTTATTTTTTGTACTTACCCGCCGCAAATTGGTTCGCATTACGGTTTCCCAAAAATGTGATTCTACGTTGTTTTTTATTTAAATATAAGCACGCGTGCGTCATCGACGCTGAGAAGTGCCACTGCGCCATATTGGATAGGGCTAACATTTCTTTGTATATTAATGGTTTGCTGATGCATTACCTGAACCGTAATGGCGAATCAAAGTTTTAATTCATTAAAATGGATTTCAAGAACCACCCAACATTTTGCTAATTGTGTATGTCAGTTAGGTAATGGTGTATCGTGATATGCATACCCATTTTATATACTATCCAATCTAACCTGAAGGTATTTTCATAGTTATGAGGTGATTATTGTACTTCATCCATTTGTGTTATTCTAGATTGACACAAGTTACATAATAATATATGTATTATGTTAATGTGGGACTTCTGTTCCAAATAGATTGAAGGATTATACTATTATTCAGTTAAAAAACTGCTCACACACTAGTCAAGGATAGAGGGGGTGAGTAAATGACAGTGCCAGCACATTGTAACATACGACCCTAGTGTGTAAAGAGACTCCACTCAATTGCAATTTTAGTCCTTCTTTCACTGAGTTAAGGTCATAAATCCATTTCTGTTCTAATTTTTTAAGTTTCAGGACTCTATCTCCACCCGAGGGTGTGCATCAACTGTTTGGATAATGAACCAACAAATATCTTCTTGAGTGTGTTTGGCGGATTTAAAGTGGGCCACCAATGGTTTGTCCAGTACCATATTTTTCACACAGGATCTGTGTTCACAAATCCATTTTGGCATTTCTTTTGTTACTTACACGTTGTCCTTTGCCATACAACCCCTGAAAAAAGAGGGCATTAGCGCTCTTGTTTAGCTCACACTCCCCTGCAGTGAAGACATTGGGGGTCTAGCTTGATGCCACCCTATCCCTCACCCATCAAGTTAACTCCATTGCCTCTTCTGCCACCTACACAACAAAGCTGATTAATGCCACCAGACCCTTCCTCTCGTGGGACAGCTGTTTGACCATTGCACGAGCAGGCATTGGATCAAGACCAGACTACTGTAACGCACTGCTTACAGGCACTTCAGCTACTAGCATTCACAAAAAGCAAAGCATACAGAATAAAAATCTCTGTGCAGCACTTAACATTTCCACAGCCAGAAGAAATGGGCCCTGGCTCTCGGTAAAAGAGCGGATTAAGTTCGAAACACGATCTATTGCTCATAGATGACTATCCAACACTGCTCTTCCCTTCCTCTCTCAGAGAATCACAAAAGTCCACTCTATCAGGCCTACCAGAGCGGTCTATGCACACTGCCTCACCCTGCCCAATTTCAAATGCTCTCAAGTAGGAGACACTAGCTTCCCTACCATGGCAGCTAAATATTGGAACTCACTGCCGCCCGGCCCATGGGCTGAGCCCTTCCACTGGGCTTTGTGAAGCGCCCTCTAAACCTGTTTGTGAAAATTTGCATCTGATGTCTTCCTCCCACAACTTCCTTTCTGTTTCAATCTAAAGCATTGCGAGTAACATCTATGTATCAGCGCCTTGATACCCTCGGGCTTAGTGCGCGTTATAAATGTGAAAATAAATAAATAAACAAATGATGGCTTGTTATGCTAGGGCTACCTGCAGGGGAGTATGCAGCATGGCAGGAGTGGTGGAGGGTGGGGAGGCTGCGGGTTTTCCAATATGTACTCAAAGAAGAGTTGGACCCAGCAAGCTATCTCCATGGGCTCCCACGCATCACTCTGACAACACTACTACAGGTTTGAGGCTAAGGAGTAAACAGTGCATCAAACTGAGTGTCACTATCTTCAGAACATTGTAAATAATAGATGTTACTACTACACAACTAAATGGTACTAATTGTATCAACTGCATAAGGTCAAAAGGCAGAGTCGGCTTCCAGAACGTGGTGTGGTGATGTCCCCCCCTGCGTTGTCTTTGGGTGTGCATAGGGGCAATGCAGGGGGATGTGCTCCAACACCCGCTAGGTGATGTGGGACCTGAGAGCTGTATGGTAAGTATCTCCATGCCACTCCTGCAACACCCACCACTCCAACGTCGGGTCCTTTAAATCATTCCATATGTGTAACCATTCCAAAGGTAACCACTGTTGGCTGCCCCGTGGAGATCTGAAGGAGATAGGTATTGATAGTCAGGGAGTATAGATTACTGGCTTCCATTCTCAGTCTGTTTTCATTCCTGTGGGCACTGCAGCCTGCAAGCAGAATAAAGAGCAGTCAGCTGCCCTGCCACCCATGTTCGGTGGCGTCAGCATTTGCTCTTTACCAAATATACACCAAATGGAGACTTCAAAGATGGTGGACCCGTCTAGTAAAGGCTCGGCCCATGGGGCCGAATACACAGTGGATTAAGTGGAAATGCTGAATCGAGGGGGGCTCTCATCATGGGTGTGGCCCAAGTATGCGTGTACCTAGGCCACACCCCCTAATGAGAGCCCCCCCTCACCAATGGGGGCAGAGGGAGCCGGTGAAAGGCTGGAGCACACAAGCATCATCACCCAAAGTTGTGACACCAGTGTGCCCCAGCTCTCACACGCAGAAGGCAGCCCTTTCATTCAAGGCGCCGTGTGGTTAAAAATCACAGGCTCCTTGAATGAAAGGGCTGCCTGCTGCGTGATGACTGTACTCCAAAACAGGAGGAGGGCTGAAGGGCCCATTCACTCCATTTAATTCCCAGTAAAAAATCATCATGCCTCATGAGGCATGATGACTCTTTGCTCGGAAACAAAAGGAGAGACTGGGCCCTCCAGCCCTCCTCCTGTTTCAGAGTTCAGAGTCATCTGACAACTGTGTAGTCAAAGCCACTGTTACACTGGCTGTTTGCAGATGTCAGCACTTCTGAAGTGCTGACACCTGCAGACGGTCAGTGTAACTGTGAGGCGCTTCGGGTTCACGGCTGCCCGAGCAGTCAGCAGTGGTTGGGGCTCAATGGGGTGGGCCCCAGCAGGGCCCCGGCTTGGCAGCCCTTTCTGGAGACTGCTGGGGCTTGGCCCCGCTTAGCCCGATCCCACTTAAAGCCCCGGCAATACATAGTAGGAAAATCATTTAATACACTTGAGTCTTTACTGTACAACAAATACCAAGTGCACAACAATAGCAATGAGGCTGTATAAAATCTGCGAAAGAGATAACGAGTGTGTATTTGAAGCAGCAAAGTGACAATGAGTGGAGAGGCAGGAGGCAGAGAGACCAAGATGCAGTAGATGAGGTACAGAGGGAGGTCCAGGGAGTGCTGTAGGTGCAGGAGGCAGAGAGAGACCAAGATGCAGTAGATGAGGTACAGAGGGAGGTCCAGGGAGTGCTGAAGGTGCAGGAGGCAGAGGGAGGTCCAGGGAGTGCTGAAGGTGCAGGAGGCATAGGGAGGTCCAGTGAGTTCTGTAGGTGCAGGAGGCAGAGGGAGGTCCAGGGAGTGCTGAAGGTGCAGGAGGCATAGGGAGGTCCAGGGAGTGCTGAAGGTGCAGGAGGCATAGGGAGGTCCAGGGAGTGCTGTAGGTGCAGGAGGCAGAGGGTGGTCCAGGGAGTGCTGAAGGTGCAGGAGGCATAGGGAGGTCCAGGGAGTGCTGTAGGTGCAGGAGGCAGAGGGTGGTCCAGGGAGTGCTGAAGGTGCAGGAGGCATAGGGAGGTCCAGGGAGTGCTGTAGGTGCAGGAGGCAGAGGGAGGTCCAGCGAGTGCTGAAGGTGCAGGAGGCAGAGGGAGGTCCAGGGAGTGCTGAAGGTGCAGGAGGCATAGGGAGGTCCAGGGAGTGCTGTAGGTGCAGGAGGCAGAGGGTGGTCCAGGGAGTGCTGAAGGTGCAGGAGGCATAGGGAGGTCCAGGGAGTGCTGTAGGTGCAGGAGGCAGAGGGTGGTCCAGGGAGTGCTGAAGGTGCAGGAGGCATAGGGAGGTCCAGCGAGTCCTGTAGGTGCAGGAGGCAGCGGGGAGGTTCAGAGAGTGCTTGTTGGGGTGGTTCGGAAGGGTTCCTATGATTGCGAGGGGTTCATGTTGCACGCCCCGTATTGATGACAGGGATGGCAGCGACCTGGGTGCAAATCTTGCTGTTTTTGCTTTGTGCTAAAAAGTCATATCTTGCTGCCCATCCCGAAATTCTCTGTATTTTGCTTGTATACTGTTTCTTCCCTGTAACTTGCCAGCCCAGTGACCTCACCACTCTCTTTTGTCTCACACCTACCTGCCTTACCCCCCCCCAGTATCTCCATCCTCTCCTTACTTCCACCCCAATGGCGCTTTCTGTTTCTCCTATCTTCTCCAACTGCTTCTCCATTGACTATCCTTCCCTTCTCACTAAGTCCGGTAGGAAGAAGTTCAAAAAGGATATCTTGGCCTCTAATCCTGGTCTTCCTATCGCCGACACCTACTCCAATGCTTCCGCCAGACAGACCCTTACCGACATCCTCTTTGTCGTTCCTTCGCCAGATCTATGGACTCCTCATATGGTCTCTGTGCTCTGCCCTATCTTCTCCTCTCCCATTAATGGTGGCACTCTCTGGGAAGTTCTCATGGCTTCCTTCGACACCTCTAAAGTCATCATTAATGTCTACCTAAATGGCACTGTCATGGTCCAAGGCCCTCAGGCCAATCTCCTCCTCTTTAATAGGCGCTTCCCTCGCCTCATTAATTTCCTTTCATCTCCTGCTGCCCCCTCCTCTCCCCCCTTGGCTACCTTGCCCTTGCTCTCCTCCTCCCCCTCTGTCCCTCCGAGGGCTCTTTCTCCTCCACAGGGCATACCTCTGATCTGTACCCCTCCCCGGAAGGTCTTTAAGGCTGGCAACCTTCTTCATATTGCCACTCTCAACTCTCGCTCTGCCGTCAAACACTCCTCTGACATCTGCCACCTCCTTGAAGAACTAGACCTTGATGTCCTTGGTCTTACTGAGACATGGTTCACGGCCAGCTCAGTCACGAGCTTTGACACTCTCCTCCCTGATGGGTACAAGATCCTCTCAGCACCCAGATCCTCCCGGTCCGGTGGGGGGGTAGCCCTGATCTTTCCTGAGTGGATTCCTGCCTCTATCATTCCCACTAAGACCTACTTCTCTTTTGAATGCCTTGTCTGTAGGCTTTCTCTCTCACCTACCCATTCTCTTACTGTGGTTACCATCTACCGGCCTCCTGGTCAAATCACCTCATTTCTCTCTGAGTGGGCAGACCTCTCCTCCTCCCTCCTGGCCTCTACCACTCAACTCCTACTCCTCGGTGACCTAAATATACATTTAGACTCTCCTTGCTCCTCCTCCGTACTCTTCCGTGCCCTCTGCGACTCCCTCTCCCTGTCCATCCTCCCCTCTGGCCCGTCTCACTCTGCAGGGCACACACTCGATGTCTTGATCTCCTCTGACCTCCCCCTCTCTATCCCTCTGACCACTCCTCTCTCCTGGAGCGATCACTCCCTCCTCTCATATCATCTCTCCCTCTCTTCCCCCCAAGCCAAACCTACCCCAACACTGCCACCTACCTTCTCGGACAACCGGCCCATGAAGCGTGTGTCGGTTGAGGCTTTTGCTGCCACTTTCTCCCCCCCCCCTCCACCTTTGGCTGTCTCTCATCCTGATACTGCCCTGTCTCTGCTCTACTCTTCAATTTCTGATACGCTTGATGCTCTTGCCCCTGTCATGAGGATCCGTTTGAAGTCCAAAGCCAAGTGCAATTCCTGGTATGACTCTGACCTAGCTACACTTAAACGTAAGTGTAGGGCAGCTGAGAGGAAATGGAGGACTTCCTGTTCATCCTCTGACAAACTGGCCTGTTGCCTGCTACAAAGGCAATACAGACTCTCTGTCCTCACTGAGAAGAGAGTCCACATTCAAGCTCGTGTCTCTGCGGCATCTAACAACTCGGCCGAACTCTTTAAAATCTGCAAGGAGCTGGCCAACCCTGCTGCAGTCTGTACCCCTCCTGTTGCCTCCCAGGCTCTTTGCAATGCCCTTGCCTCTCACTTAATTTAAAAAACCCAGGACATCCTGTCCACCCTCTCCAACCACACTCCTCCTCTTCCCTCTCCATCTGTGCTTGCTGACCCTCCTTTAGCCACCCTCCCACCATCCTTCTCGTCCTTTCCTCTTTTCACCCCTGACTAGGTTGCTAGACAAGTCCGATCTATGAAAGCCTCTTCAAAACAGGTTCATCCCTGTTCCTCTAAAACCATCAAGGACCACATTGACACCCTGGCTCCGGCCCTTGCAGATTTTTGCAACCACTCCTTTGCCTCCCCTCTGAAGCACTCTTTTGTGCATCCTCTTCTCAAGAAACCCATAGCTGATCCTTCTTGTCCAGCTAACTATCGCCCAATTTCCATTACTCCCTTTCTTGGCAAACTCCTGGAAAAGTTGGCCATCTCTCAGCTTAACCTTCATTCCAATTCTGTTGGCTGTCTCCATGACCACCAGTCTGGCTTCAGAGCTGCCAGAAGCCAGAAGCACGGAAACTGCTCTCCTAAACATCCGTGAAGATCTGCTCACCAACCTTGACTCTAACATTCCATCTGTCCTCATCCTCCTCGATCTCTCTTCTGCCTTCGACACGGTCAACCATACCATCCTGCTCAACCGTCTCCGTGAAAACCTGGGTATCACTGATCAGGCTCTGGCCTGGCTGACCTATTTCCTCTCAGAACGACCCTCCCAGGTCCAACTTGGGTCCTTCCTTTCATCTATCTTCCTCTCTACCTGTGGTGTTCCCCAGGGGTCTAACCTCTCACCCTGGCTTTTCAACCAATACCTGGCAACTCTTGCCCACTGCATTGCCATTTTCTGCTCAAATTTCCAGTGCTACGCTGATGACACTGAACTCATTTTCAAGCTGCCCTCTGCCACCTCCTCTCCTTCTCTCATCTCTGATTGCCTAACTGCCATTCAAGATTGGTGTGCCGCCAATGATCTTTGTCTGAATGCCAACAAGACGGAGATCCTCCTCATCGGCACACCTTCACCATCCTTTCCACTCACTCTCTGGCCGGCCTCCCTTGGCCCTCCTCCTACCCCCACCTGTGAGGCTAAGAACCTCGGGGTCATCTTTGACTCCACCCTTTCCTTCTCCGCCCACATCTCTGAGGTCTCTAAAAAGTCAAATATCCGACTGCACCTCCTCAGAGGTACTCTGCCTTTCCTCTCCTTCCCCCAGAAGCTCATGGTATCTCAAGCTCTGGTTCTCTCTAGCTTGAACTATTGTAACAGCCTCTTTCTAAATCTACCTGCCTCTACTCTCCGCCCTCTGCAACTAATCCAGAACAGGACTGCGAGACTTGTCCTTGGCCTCAAGCCCTGGGATCGTATCTCTCCAGCTCTGAAATCTCTTCACTGGCTCCCAGTGGATGCAAGGATTAAATTCAAAACCCTCTGCATTGTCCACAAGGCTTTCTGGGGCTTGGGTCAAAAATACCTTCAGATATCCCTCCGCAAATACCTCCCCTCTCGAGCTCTTCACTCCTCTACCTCCAACTCACTCAGGGTCAGTCGTTTTTCTAAGAAACGAGCTGGGGGTAGATCTCTGTCTTCGGCTGGGGCCTCCCTCTGGAACAGCCTCCCTGCCACTCTAAAACTTGAGGCGAACCATCTCTGGTTCCAGAAGCACCTCAAGACCTTCCTCTTTTCTTCTGCCTTCGCTCCCCCTCTCCCCTGCTGATCTGTTCTCTCTTGGCACCGTGCACCTGGCCACCCTCTCCCACCTGGGCACCCTCTGTCTTTTGGGCCCAGATACCTGCTCATCCTGCCACCCTCCTGCACTGCCTCCGGGCCACCCCTTGCACTGGGGTCTGTATCTGTACCCATACAGCCCCACCTTTTTCTTCCTGCACTTATCAGACCTACCCTGTCTGCTGCCTTAAACCTAGCACTTGAAAATTGCTGGCTGCATTACCACTGTTTGTTGCCTTTATTATTTATTTATTGTTATTTATCTGTTTCTCCTCTGATTCGCACTTTCCACCTCTCCCCCCTTCCATGCACTTTTCCCCTCCCCCCTCTCCCATGTACTTGCGCGTTCTCAATGTCACTGGGCCTAGTAAGATCGCTGTTTTGTTCTCCGCTGTTCCCCTCCCTTGCCTTGTCGCGGTCTGAAACACTTGTGTACGAGCGCGATAGAAATAAAATATCAATCAATGTTGCAAATTCATATGTATCCAGTGCAGTTAATTATGGATGGGATATGTTACTTTTAGTGCCACTGTTGTTTAGAATTTATACATATAAGTTCTTCACGCACGTAGAAAGATACAAGATTAAAACTGCAAATGCAACACAAACACAATCTACACACGGGGTGCTTTGCAAAAAACCTGGTAATCAGGACTCTTTTGCAAAATGCATTTTTACTTTTAAGCTTTTAAACTGACTTTCTCCGTTTTCAGATGTCAGAATATGAGTAAATCGATCACTCTAGCTGCATGGCTAGCTGCTGCACATGTATTTTAAGTAGCAGGGTCCTTCATTGACGGAAAGAAGAATGAGTCATCTAGTAAGAAGGTCAGCTTGCAAGCAGGACAAGGTTTATGATTTAACCATTATGCAAGGGAACAGATGTTATTTCGCTCATTGTATTGAAGTCGCGTAGAAAGGGTTGATCATTTGTTTGGGCTGGTAATAAAAATGGGTGCCGAGGCCAGGGTCTCTGGCAGTTAATTGTTTTTACAGGTCAAAACCAGAGACTGGGAGCCTCATCAAGGGATGGGCGGAGTGGTAAAAATGCAGTAGTAACTTTATTACTGCCGCATTACTGCCCCACTCAATCCAGAGTTTGGGCAGAAAGTGGGAGGTTTACCTCCAGCTTTTTGCTGGAGGTAAAAACATCCCATTTCTGCCCATTTTCAGAACTATTACCACAGGCGCTATTACACCCGTGGTAATAGCGACAAAAAGACCCATAAAGTCCTATGTACTCAGAATAAATGGGGATTAACAGCACCACCACAACCCGGGATCCAGTGCAAATTGCGCCGGACCTAGTTGCGGTAATGCTAATAGCATTGGGCGGTATCCCGGCACATTTACTGCTGGGATACTGCCCAACTCGTAATGAGACCCAGTATGTTCTGGAGTAGTGGTCACTTAAATTGGTATGTCTTCAGAAGCGGCAGGAGTCTGGGGTAGTTGAGATCGCAATCAGTAGTTCAAAGAAGATCCTGTTTATTCCGGCCTTCCTCGTAATTAATCAAATATGAGGCGGACCATGTGCAATCACACTTAAAGTTAAATGCCCTAGGCCAGTTATTGCTAGTAATTAATTATGTTTTAATACCAATGATTAACTGTGTTCTGAAGTCATGGTCTACTACGGACGAATCCTAAGAAGAGGTGTGTTCTGAATGTGATCTGAAGATGACTATCAAGATAATACTGGCCAATGAAAATGGAAGAATTGGGAAAAGATGGGTTTTCTTAAAAGAGGATTCTTTCCAATTATGTCTGTGGGGGTGGACTGCAATTACGTATTTGTGAGTATATTAACTGTTACAATACTGTATAAAAGATCTTAACTGATGTGGTATTGTTGAGACTTCGGTTAGTTTGCTCCTGCAACACCATCCAACCGCTCCCTGGAGCTTTGTACAATAAACTTGCTTTATGTACAACCGTGTACTCACTTGTTAAGTGGTGGGACTGTTTGGGTTGGGGTGATTAAAGGCCCATCCACACATTCTTAAAGTGTGGGAGGCAGAGGAAGGTCCAGCGAGTGCTGACGGTGCGGAGGCAGAGGGAGGTCCAGTGAGTGCTGAAGGTGCGGGAGGCAGAGGGAGGTCCAGCGAGTGCTGAAGGTGTGGGAGGCAGAGGAAGGTCCAGCGAGTGCTGGAGGGGCAGGAGGCAGAGGATGTTCAACAAGAGCTGAGGGCACGGGAGGAGGAGTATGAGTGGAGAGAGCTAGGGGTGCATGAGATGAAGAAGTGGGAGGAGGAGCAGGAGGAGCAGGAGGACGCGTAGAGAGCCCTAAGGATGCAAGAGGAGGTGGAGGATGAGAGGGGAAGAAGAAGCAGAAGGAAGGCAACATTAAGGAGGAGAGAGAAGACAAGAAGAGGTTAGAAGACGAGAACCTCTGGAGAAGAGTGAGTTGAAGGGGGCAGAGAGTTGGAATGGAGAAGGAAGTAGGAGGACAGGCAGACTATAGAATGTTCATCAGCGGCACAAGGCAGGTGAGTGAAGGTCATACAGTAGATCACCATGAGTTTACCCGCTGCCTGGAGGGAGTGGGAGGGGGAATGGGATTGTGGCAGAAGAGTTACAGAGTTAGCTGACCGATAACCTGCGGATCAGAAATGAGACCTCGGGCCCGGCCCCAGGCACGAGTGAGCGTTGGTTCAGTGAGACCGGCTTGGGAAATAGGCTCCACAGGGTGCCTAATCCTTTCCCAGGGGCCTGACACTATTTCCCAAGCCCATCTGATTTTCCTCCTCGCCGAACCCGCGCTCATTTGTGCCTTAGGACCAGCCTCATTAATGCTTGGGGCCAGTCTAGTCTTAGAGCCTATGCAAGCAGGTAGAGAACTTCCCGGCCTACCTCCCATCTGGGCAACACTCTGGACCCTACTGCAGCATCCGAGGAACTTCAACAAGGGTGTCGGTTCTCCCGAATAGTTGCTGCACAACCTGTGGCCATAGGGAAAGCCTCACGAGGGACCAGAACATTATCCCACCGAGCTGTGCTTAAGAAACTATGTGACACCAGGGCGGGGAGAGAGACACTTTTGAGAATTACTTTGTGAAGAAAAATACTTTCTTTTCATTTTTCTTTTCTGATCCCTACATGCATTTTGCCCAATTTTTGTACAGAATTCCAAATAATGACCATTTTGAATTTAATCCTTGAGTTGGGTTCACTGTGGAGTCCACTTGGCTTCGTTACAACGGCCATAGCCATGCGTGTTGCATACACATCTCTGGAGATCTACATATATGATATCTGCTACTATGAGATAATCTCACTTAATTGGCCAAAGTAACTGTTTTCTGTTATGATGCACAATAGTAAAATATGAACATTTTAAAGCTCACCAAAGACAAAACATAACCACTGCCCACTTTTCCTGTGTAACACCACTACTTCATCCTTGGCGCAAACATATTGAAACTGAGCTCTAGAATCCATTCGATAAATACTAAAAGTGGCTCACCCAAAAAACCTTTATGATGAAGCCACCTGCTTGTAGTTGCTACTTGACTATGGTATGAATCTTGTTGTCATGCAGAAAGTGCTCAACACTTGCCCTTCATACAACCAGCATTCACACTCGGCAGGAGCTGAGACTTTTCAGAGAAAAGGACAATGTCTGCTGCAGTTATTCATAAAAACGGATGCCCAGTAGAGGTGAATTTCTGAAAAAGAGGAAACCGGATGAAAAGAAAACCAGGAGCCCTGCTGCCAGAGCAGCTGGGATACTCTGTAGCGCTTGCAGGACCTTCGAGATCGCTCTTACTAAGGCAGCAGCTGGGCAACAATGTCCCAGACTGTTCCAAAACTCCCTGTGACCTTCAGAACAACACTAGCAGAGAGGCAGTGTTACAGGCCAAGCAACACAACCCCTTAAAGGGAAAGCGAAAGCAAGGACTGAGAAGGGAGGGGCAGGAGGAAGGGAGAGGGGAAGGAGAAGAAAGTTAGTAAGAGGAAGCAAATAAACGTTTCACGACATATCCTGTGTCCGTGCTTTATTGTATGCCTGGGCTCCACGCTAGAACACACCAACTGGCGATGAGTGGCAGCCCACGCCGCCGTCCCATGAGGAGGGGATGTGCATAGCATGAAACGAAGGAGGCAGGCCGGGTCGGTGGACCGACCAAGCCACAGCGAGGCATGGTCGGCGGAGGTAACCTGCAGTGAGCTGTCGGAGAGTGGAGTGCAAGAGGACCAGTCCAGAGAGAAGGAAGGGCCCAGCAGTGCTGCCGGTGAAATGGACCACACCGAGGACCAGCAGCAAGGGAACAGAGGAGACCCACGACGTCCAGAGAGCAGCCAGCGGTAAGAAGACTGGCTCGGAGAAGCGAACGCCCAGCAGTGCTGCCGGTGAGGGGGACCGCGACAGGAAAGCAGCGAGGAAGAGGAAGAACCACGTGTGATGCAGCGCGGAGACCGACAGCAGCTGCAAGAAGGTACGGAGGCGGCCCGAGGGGCGGAAACAGGTGGCAGAACACACCAAGCGAGAAGCAGTGCGTGATATGCACCCGCACAAAGAAGCCACTAGATAGCGAGGATTGGCGTTATATGCCCAAAGGAAAGTTCGCCCACACACCCAGGAAACCCCTAGAAAGCGAGGATTACCAGCATACGGCTCACAAGGAAAAGGCAACCTACAGGCCCATAAATCAACTAGAAAGCGAGGATTACCAACATACGGCCCACAAGAAAAGGCAACCTACAGGCCCATGAATCCACTAGAAAGCGAGGATTACCAACATACGGCCCACACGGAAAGGGCAATCCACAGGCCCATAATTCCACTACAAAGCAAGGATTACTCACTAGGAAAGGACAATTGACACGCACAAGAAGGCCACGAGTAAGTGAAGGCTGGCCTTTCCCGCCCACATCGGCCAGAAAGAAAGGAGCCACAACTGCCACTCAAGGTCCAGGACAGACAGGGACAGATCGTACAGTGGCACGTATCCTGGGAGCACAATACTAGCACAGATAAAGCAGACAAACCAACTTAAAAATGTTACAATCAGGAGGCGCTTCAGTGGATGGGCCATACCACCCCCAGCAGGGTTAACACCCATGAATCCAGTATCATTTCTACACGGCCCAACTCTGTTCACGCTCGAGCCACATGAAAACCAAGGCCAGAAATGGCAGGAATGGATGGACGAGTTTGAAGAGTTCATGAGAGCCGTGGGTAATCAAGATGAACCTAACAAACTGGACATCTTCGCCAACCTAGTGGGCAAAGACATCAAAAGCGTCATTAAAATCATTCCTGCTCAAGAGAGAACGACATACCCGCTACTCATCCCTGAAATGAACGGCCGCCTAGTGGTTCTACTAAATAAAGACTACGAATGATACACCTTCAACCAGTGTACCCAGGCACCCCATGAAACAATAGGACAGTTCATCCTACGCCTCCAAAGGAAAATAACATACTGTGACTTTGTGAATTTCAACGATGACAAAGCCATCCGGCTAAGGGTAATAGAGGGGTGTCTGTCATCCCAGTTCAGGAAGCACCTGCTGAAGAAGCCCCTCCCCCTGCAAGAGATAGCAGCACTAGCAAGGGTCTATGAACGCGTCGACGTCCAAGCTCCCAGTATCGAAAACCCAAGGAAACTAGGCACGATAGGCGCCATAACCAACAACCTGCAAGGACAGACCCGCCATCTTGGCGCCTCGTCCCGCCAAGACTCCTGGAACACAGTCTGCAGGACCCAAGTCGAGAGGCAGTGCTATCGCTGCGGATTTGAGTTTCCCCACAAAGGACAGTCCCCTGCAATCGGCCAGATGTGTATGATGTGTATGAGGTGCGGCCAGGAAAACCATTTCCAGAGCATTTGTCACAAAAGAACACCACAGCTGCAGGCCTACAGGCCGCCGACTCAGCCGATGCCAAACAGGAGATACGAACAGCCAAGGTCACCCAATCCAAGACTATACCCAGAGAGAGAGAACACTAGGAACAACCCTCTCAGAAACACTACGCAACCTGGATTCATTCGAGCAGTGGAGAACCTACACATGGAACCGGTGACTGGCACACACAACACCCAGGAACACCACTGCCATATGCAACCTATCCCCAGTGAAGAACCGAGAAGAGATTTCTCCCATAGAAGAAAAACCACCTGGGACGGAACAATACCAAGAATATGACCGGTACAGTAGAGAATACGCCCGGCTCATATCCGACTTATCTGACGACAGTGCAGCACCCCAAGTGACAATACACATCGGAGGGCGCAACACACCAATCCTCATCGACACAGGAGCCACGGTCAACGTAATGAACAAGAAAACATATGAAACGCTGACCGGGACATACCCCCTACGACCATCTTAGGCTCACATCTTCCAATGGGGCGCGACTCTACCCCTAGCATCCAAAGGACAGTTCCTGTGTGACCTAGTGCACAGAGGATGAGTGCCAGTCGCGATCTATGTCATTCATAGCCCAGTGACTGGGGGATGCCTTCTAAGCTACAAGACAGCCACTGCTCTCCAACTTATCAACATCAAATGCCCAGTCCATATGCGCCATGTCCCAGAAGGCGCTAGATCTCGAGACCTGCAGCGCAATGTTTCCCAACTTGTTTAAGGGTGTTGATATGTTAAAGGACACTGTGATCAAGCTTCACATCGACCCTTCAGTAAGACCAGTACTGCAACACCCCAGAAGGATAGGATTTCACCTACAGGCCAGAGTAACACACGAGCTACAGCTATTACTCAACAACGACATCATCGAGAGAGTGGAAGGACCCACTCCATGGGTGTCTCCACTGGTAGTTGTCCCCAAGTCAAACGGACACCTTCGTCTCTGCGTCGACATGAGGGTCCCCAACACAGCAATCCAACGGGAGAGACATCCACGGCCAAACATTTAAGACATGCTGGTGTGACTCAACCAGGCCACCCGGTTCTCCAATCTGGACCTGTACCAAGGCTATCACCAACTAGCCATCAACCCCAAATCACGACCTATAATAACCTTTACGACGCACAAAGGCCTCTTCCGTTACAAACGGTTGAATTTTGGAATCTCATCAGCGACTGAAATTTTCCAAGAGACCATACACAGGCTGATAAGCCCAGTCACAAACGCATTTAACTACAGCAACGACATCTTAATCTTTGGAGTAACCCAAGACCAGCACGACAATGCACTATGGCAGATATGCCACATCCTCCAGGAAGCCGGACTTACACTCAACAGCCTAAAGTGTGACATCAACAAACACAGCGTATGCTTCTTCGGACACATCTTCTCACACCAGGGCATAAGAGCAGACCCCGACAAAATCAGTGTCATTGTCAACCTGATGAGCCCGAATGATGTATCTGAACTACGATCATTCTTAGGCATGGCTCGCTACTGTGCGCGATACCTCCTCCTGTAAGGGTTTTCTATCAGGCACACACCCAGATCCCGCCTAGCAATGTAGTGTGCAATGAAACCCTTATTTATTTTTGTCTATAAGTTCAATATTCTGAATGATATACCACTCATATCACACCCTTCTCAAAATACCCCCCAGGTCACACTGAGCCAGGAATCAGACTAGTTTGTAAAGGTAAATATTTATTTATATATTTTAATATTCAAATCACACATAAGTCTAATATAGATATATATGGGGCAGCAATCACCCAAAGTGTGACAATAAAATTCAAAAATAAGCAAAGCTATTGAATTCACTTATACTAGTGCAGAATAGAAACACAGGAAAGAGAATAGTTTTGTTTTGTGCACAGATAGCGTTTAGGTTAATATGTCCCCCTGCAACATTTTTTTTAAATACAAAGGAGCAATCCTACACCAATGTGAGTAATCAGCAGGTATTCAGGAGTAAAAGACATGGTCTAAGTTTATAGGCAATCCTCCCTCCCAAACAAGAGTGAAAACCTTATTTTGGCAAATGACACTTTGAAAAAGACAGGTGAAAATGGCTTTGTGAAATACAGCAAAAGGGTGCAAAAATACTTAAATGGAGAAAAGTTCTAAAGAAAGCAACACTAATTAGGTCCTAACATACATGAGCTATAATATAAACAACAATAAACACTTCAAATCAGGATGGGATGGAAAAAAGCACTTTAAAATGGGGAAATGACATGTGTAAATTTGTGAATTTTGCATATTCACAGCAAACTTTTACTATGTGATATTGAAGAAAAATGGGTCAAATACACTGTTCCCCGATGTGTAGTTGTGGGTGTAGCTAAGTATGTTAGGTATCAGTGAGAGTTGAAATTTCGTTTCTATCTTTAAAACTGAAGGAGGTATAGGGGTTTTAGTGAGAGGCGCTTTTGCAAAATAGGCGCAAAAATGAAAACAGAATTGCACTTTGAAAATGACAGATGGGTTTGATTACACTATATTATGACTATGAAAAAGAGAATGCCACATATGATCTTACTGTCACGTGATCAGCGTAACCCGTCCCGTTGTGGATAGTCTACTTCTTCTTGGGATTTACTTTAGTTATTCAGAATCACTAGGGAGTTCTGGTTTTGGAATAGCAGATGAGACAATCAGCGCAAGAAGGATTCTAACAATACTGGAGTTCTGAATTAAAGATGGGATGGTTTGAGATTGGGATCATACAATGCAGATATATTTTGGGTCTCTGTTCTTCCTATTAATACTTACAGAAGAAGTTATTAAATTGGACCGTCAGCTCTGGTCAATGAATTGGATCTGGTCTACCGGCAGCAGGGCACCTCTAGTGGGATTGGATCAGCAAGGCGGTTCTGGTCAATTTGGACTGCACCTCAGACTGGATTCGGATGGGCCCCTTCTGGTTACTGCACACGGTAGATAGCAGGATGCAAGTTGTCACGGGGCAAGCCTTTATGGTAGCTAGCCAAGCTGAATCAGAATTAAATCCCTTCAAATTTGGAATGTTTGCAATTGGCTCAGGCTAGCAATAATTTTGCAATGCTAGAGTCTGTATTCTGAAAATAAATCTGGATCGTTCAAACAATTCTGGAGTCAGCTACAAGATGAGGATTTCTGCAATGAGGTGCTGAGCGGACATTTGCATGGGTTCTGGAAGCAGTGTGTCTGGAATCAGTGTGTGTCTGTGTAGTGAAACTCCTATATTTATCCATTACAAAGTTTATGGCATGGGCAGAACTTCAAAACATACCCCCAGGGTTGTGAGTGGATACAGGCATATGCTTTGTTTTGGTTGGCAGCCTGAACAGAGCTGTCATCTTATGACAGGGTTTAGGAACGCCCACCTGGATTTTTACCCAAAACATACTTTTGCACAAATGTACATTTCTACAATTATGTACCCTCATAAAATTGGACACATATACTTTATTTTTGATTGTCTACATTTACATTCACTTCCCATCTTTGTGAAAGCTGCATTGGTCATTCTATCGATTTTTATCAATTTTACCCATAACACTTTGGATTAATAATTTCTAATTTGATACATCTCTGGGCGCTTATCAGTGAATCGTGTACATACAATTGTAAGTTTGCAACATTAATAGTTTTGCCACAATCAGAAATTTTTCATAACTTTGTAAATTAGTTTAATGTCTACCAAGTTTCAGATTTATCCCTCTGAAGATTGTTCAGTTAAAGAGTTTTAACCTTTAATCAAAAATAAGGATTTCACATCAAAATCCTCCTGTGTAACCTCCCCTTTTCAGGCAGCAGCTGTCCAGTCCTTTGAAGTTCACTGAGAAACCTCCTCCACATCCTGCCCCTCCTTGCAGAGGTCAATGCTCAGCCTGTCCTTTGTTCTTTAGTCAGCCAGCAGCTGAATGTCTAATGCGGCCCCATTGTGTGGCTTGCTGGCATTATGCGGGAACCATTAACAGCCGTTAGCCTTCCTGTTCTCAAGGGAGTGTCAAGTGTATATGTCAGATTTCCCAGGCCAGGCTGTTAGATCAGAATTGAATAGTGGATTGCCCCCAGACTGGGCTCCTTGACAATAAAGTCTTTTCATTTCAAATATAAAATATAAGCACAGTTTATAAAGGATTTAAACATTTTAAAAGAATTAGCCCTTCACAAACATGCTTGAAATAGTGGATTTTGCAATTTTTCAGGAAAAAGAAAATACGTTTAAACTGGGTTTGACAGCTAGTTCCTTAAGCAGCTGTCAGACATGGAGGCCTGGATTCCTCTGACTGCCTGGAGAAACCATGATTTCAGCACTCTCTCCTTTCATAATTCTCTGGGAAAATGAGAGAATTTTTAAGGGCATTTTCAGATTAGGCCCTTCTGTGGCCTTGTTTCAGGTGACAGATGACAGATGACAGCAGTGATTCCTGTTTTTACACCACTTTGCCTGTGTGTGTGGCAGTGTGAGCAGCTCTTTTGGTGGTTTATGAACCCTGCACAATTTTGCAGATTTAGTGCGCACAGGGGTTATTGCCTCCATTTTTGGCAGTTTTCTTTCCCCATTGGCAAAGGGGTGCAGTGTGGCGCAGTGGTGTGGATAAAAATACTCCACACTAAACTATGCGACACTCACCAGTCCACAACAACTGCTCGAGAAGGACCAATCATTTGCATGGGACGAGCAGTGCCAGGACGCTTTCTCCATGATCAAGCAAGAACTAGCAAACAACTGACAGCTAGCATACTTCAACCTACAGTGGGACACGGAAATCACCGTAGATGCCAGCCATGTGGGCCTAGGTGCCATCTTAGCCCAGACCAACCCACAACAGAACACTGAGACACACATGGTTGCATACGCCAGTAGAACGCTCAATCCCATCGAGCAAGCCTACTGCCAGTCAGAACGCGAGAGCCTGGCGGCCGTCTGGGCATGCGAGAAATTCCACTACTTCATCATCGGGAGGACCTTTGTACTAATAACCGACCACCAAGCTCTCCTGTCCGTATTCGGAAACCCCAAGATAAAGATGCCGCCACACATTGAATGCTGGGGCATCCTCCTCCAGGAGTACGAGTACACCATCATCCGCAAGCCTGGAGGCGAGCCCAATCCAGCTGACTACCTGTCGAGGCACCCGGACAAGCCCCTGGACACTGCTATGCATGTTGAGGCAGAAGAATACATCGCCTACCTATCCCTGAACGCACTTCCCCCGGCAATCACAATGGAGCAATTTGTGGAATGGAGCAGACCTGACCCTACAATACGGGTGGCCGTCCAACTCACGAACACCAACAGGTGGCGACAGGTGGCCACGGAACACTTTGAGACGGAGGAGGGGGGAAGCGGACAGAAGAGACCTGCTGAGAATGGCAAAGATACACAGAGAACTGGCCACGACGGAACAAGGTACACTCTTGAGAGGAAACCAGTTAGTGGCCCCCCCAAAAGCCTCAGGAAACCCCTAGTCATAATCGCGCACAACGGACACCGAGGCATACCCAACACAAAGAAGATACTATGAAATCAGGTCTGGTTCCCACATATGGACACCATAGTTGAGGACACACTGAAGCACTGGTTGCCATGCCAGGTGAATTCAGTGAGCCCAGCCCATACCACCTCCAGAGAGTTCCCTTACCCGAGGGACCATGGCAACAAGTGATGCTAGATTTTTACTGGCCGCTAGAAGAAGGTGGCCACCTCCTAGTGGCAATCGTCGAATACTCCAGATTTCCACTAGTGAAACACGTGCTGTCCATGGCATTTCACCAGGTCGTGGCCATGGCGGACGAGCTGTTCAGCGAATGGGGCATCCCTAATGTGGTAAAAATTGACAACGGCCCACCCTTCCCAGGGCAGGAGTTCAGGAAGTTTGCAGCGCACCTAGTAACACGTGTGTGTCCTACTTGAAATCAATCCTATGTACTGTTTAACACGGGGAACCTTCGCAAGCACTCACACTGTCCAGGCTGGGAAGGAGGAAATTGTCCAGGAGCACAGCGTGGTGCACTTACACCTCCTCGTCTCTATACCCTTAGACACAGCATGGCACTATGGAGCATTCAAGCCAGCAAAGATAGGCTGATGCCTTGACACAAATTAGGTAAGAGAAATGCAGAGCTGGGCTGAGCCTGAAGTAATAGCAAGAGGACTCTAAAATGTCTGGATACTCTGACAGGCCAATTCGGCTGGGACAGGGTTAACCAGATGCATATGACTGATCCCACCTCACCCGAGCAGGCTTTCAAACGCAATGCATTAGTTTCCAGTTTTATTTATTGGACATTTGAATGGCTCCTATACACCAAGTGTTTCCAGGCTTCACAAGACAAGATGGGGGCGGGAACATGGGAATAACAAAATGTGGCAACAAAAAACGGTTATATTGGACTTGTGACAATCCTACCATGCAAGTGCATGAACAAGGAGGTATGTGCAGGGGGAGGGGGTAGAGGGAGAAGTGCAGGAGTGGGGTGCCCACAACAGTGTGGGCAGGAAAGTGCTGGGCGGGCCAAGGTGGGAAATGCTAGGGGGAGCAGGGGACAAGGGAGGATGAATGTGGTGGACAGGGAGGACCAGGTTGGACTAGTCTGGGAAAGGGTGCACAATTGCAAGTGCTGGCTAGGGATGATGGTGGGGACTGATAGGGGGTGGTTTGGCCCCTGTATGACTCTGAAGGGACCAGGCCCCAGTCGCAGAGGTAGAGATAGCATGGGAGGGGGAGAGGGAAATGAGAGGAGAAAAGGAAAGTCTTGAGAAGTTTCTGGAACTTAAGAAGATCCGTCTCAAGTCTAAGGGGAGGAGGGAGGCCGTTCCAGAGGTGGGGAGCCAGCCAAGAGAGGGATGTACCACCCATTCTCTGCTTGGAGAAAAGTTTGACCTGCAGAGAGTTGGAGCCAGATAACCAAAGGACTTGGCCGGGAGGTATTTAAGGAGGGAAAGCTGGATGTAGAGAGGTCCCAAGCCACATGATTGCCTTGTGGATGATGCAAAGGGTCTTGAATTTAATGCTTATGGACACCGAGAGCCAGTGGAGAGATTTTAGGGCAGGAGAGATACAGTCCTTGGGTTTGAGGGCAAGGATAAGTCTCGTAGCCCTGTTCTGGATTACTTGGAGGGGGAGAAGGGATGAAAGAGGCAGATTGAGGAAGAGGCTGTTGCAATAGGCCAGCCTGCAGAGGACCAGGGATCTGGAGACATTGAGCTTCTGGGGGAAGGCGAGGAAAGCAAGAATACCTCTGAGGAGGTGCAGCTGAAAGGTGGCCTTCTTGGCAAGGTCTGTGATGTGTGGAGAGAAGGAGAGAGAAGAGTCACAGATGACCCCACATTGTTTTGCCTCGCAAGTTGGTGAGGGGAGTGGATTGAAGGAGTCAGGCCGAGGGAGGGGGTCAGGGGGAAGGAAGTTGCATAAAAACACTAAACTGAAAATGTGTATGATGCAGGAGAACAAGAGCGTAAAAATGGCGGGAAAAGAAAGTTTTCAGTAAGACAAGGCAATGCCAACAATGTGTATACCCAGAGCACATTGTATGTATTGTACACATGGGAGCACAGCAGTTAGTAATAACTTGGTTTGTATACATTGATTGCTTTCACAGTTTTAATAATTTTGTAACAGATAAATAAAAGTTGTTAATATTAACCAATAATAGTCAATGTGTCAAACTCAAAAGGAAGAAGGACGCAGTTGGCCCTGATAGGATATACAACATTAAACTGAATGTTGAACACAAATACGCCCCTTTTGATTAAAAACAGCGCGTCTCTTGTCATTTTTAAGAAAATCCTTAAGACACATCTGCTCGATGATGGAGAATTTTAATAATCTCTCTTTCCTCCCTGTGTTCTGAGTTTCTGTTTTGTGTTCTGAGTCCTATGGGTGATAGGGCACTATATAAAAAACACAATAGATAGAAATCACAGGTGCAAGTGTTAAACTCACTTGGCTATCTAACTTGTAGAGCCCAATGTTTTTATATTATTGCTTAAGAAATTCTGTGCACAATACATACGCATCCATCACAAGTCAAGGAAGACCCGTTCCGGGGGATTTGCCTCATACATGCAGATAACCACTTGCCAAGAAATGGCATCACATGCCCAGTTGCTTACGCCACTGCCAGGGTCTGCAATTAAATGCCCAATTATTCACCCCATTAACAGGGAATGAAAATGTACATTTGTCCAGGCCTATTTAAAGGTATTTCCAGCAAATGTCCTGTTTCATGCCCCATTACCAGTAATTCTTGTCAAAATATGAGTTGCCATGGCTTGCCACCAATTCCCAGATACCTTCCCTTTTGTGACCTTCAAATGTGTAATTATTTGTGAAACCTGCTTCACACCCAGCTTCTCCGTAATGCTCATGCGCAGGATTGGGGGACAGAAAAAGGGCAAAAGGCGCCGCCACACTCTGCTGCCCTTCTGTATCTGTATGTATGTGCTAGGAGCGGCAATGAGTGGGGAAAGTCTGAGGCGCCGTGTCTGTCATCTCTTGGCTTTTCCTCTTTTAGCTGACTTCATGCCAGGTGCCTCCCCTATTCCCCAGGTTGGGTATGTGGCCATCCTCCTGCCTTGTTGATTCCTTTGCACAGCAGAGATTTTCCTTCTCTCCTTGACGGTTTCGAGCTGAGAGGAGAGAGGAGAAAGGAGAGAGAGAGAGAGAGAGAGAGGAGAGAGAGGGAGAGAGAGAGAGAGAGAGAGAGAGGAGAGAGAGGAGAGAGAGAGACAGATAGAGAGAGACAGATAGAGAGAGAGAGAGAGAGAGAGAGAGACTCAAGCGCTATCTATTTTAGTTCTTGCTGTCGCATCTTGTTCACAGCCACATACGACCAATCATACGACACGCGTAATACAAAATGTTAATGCAGATTTAAAAATACAAGCAAATTAATGTACTGACCCACGCGCGCCCACAGTCTGTTCTACAACAATCGGCCGCAATGGGTCGGATGGCTAGACACTAGAATTATTCTTCTTTAAAGATTTTATTTCTGCATCATGAGAAACCTAACCGCCAACACGTGTTTCGACCTATGCAGGTATTTTTCAAGGCTAATGAAATTGTTCCAATTACAATTTAGTCGGCCAATTCCAAGAGAGCCACTAGATGGCGTTCGTCTATCAAAGACGCCCAATCGAAATTCAGTAAAGCTGCACAACTACTGTTTCCTTCAGCACTCGGATATTCGAGTCAGTTACCAGTGTCAGCTGAGTTGATTAAGCTTAGCAACTGCAGCGCAGCCCGGCAGCTTTACTGAATCTATCCGGACCAGTGCTGCCCTTTTAATGAACAATTATCCGTTCTTTATCTTTCAAATGGATTTTTGGGGCGGGGTTGCTCGAGTCTGCAGGAGCCCAGCTTTTTCTCTTATGCATATTTAAAAAAAAATTTGTGGGTATCTGTCACAACCAGAACCACAATATCATTGCATGATATTAAGCCCATTCATCAAAATTAAACAAAATCAGTTTGACTTTGAGGCACCGCACACTACAACGTACCTTAAAGTTCAGATGCAAAGAACACATCTATGGTGTACCTCTCTTTGCCCTGGACTACACACGTTTGCCAAGCACATGTTAAGCATTAGGGGTGGTTAGCGAACTACCTGGTTCATTATATATTGTTTTCAAAAAACCTTTTTCAGATAATCCAGGCCTCGAATGATCCAGACAAGGCACTATGTCTAGGTTTGAGTTTCCTGGTGTTCTAGTAAAGGAAGATGTTATATGTGTATGTGAGATGGTTCCATGCAGTGGTCGAAGTGTAAGAAAAGAAGTAGTGGAACTATGTTCCCTGCTAGCCTGCCCCGCTCCTCACAAACCCCATTGCCCTGCCCCCTCCTACACACAATACAAACCCCCAAACACATTTGCCTGCTGTTCAAGGGAATGTTCAGTGCAGTGCACTGAAACTGCAAGTTTCAACTTGTTCCTACACTGTTATTTTAAAACGAAACCGTTATGGAACGGTTTATTTTTAAAATAAAAGTATAGGAGCTGTAAAACTTAATTAAAAAAAGTAGAGGAGCACCGCTCCCAACCACTCCCACCCACTTCGACCACTGGTTCCATGTGTTTTTAACCCTGATTTTTTTCATTGCAGAATGTTTCATTTTTTAATTTTGACTGAATTTCAATTCACTGAAGCAGCAGAAACGTGAGGGGAAACCCCTCGCAGGCCCACATTATCTCCAAACCAAACCTCCCACCCAAAAGAAAACATAGCCCTCTCCCAAAACTAAAGGCAGAGCCTGTAGCTGGTGTGTGGGATAAGGAGACTATGGGCCTCATTACGAATTTGGCGGTAGCTATGGAGCTTTTAGCTCCATGGCTGCTGCCAAACCGGGCTCCTTTACCAGCTTCCCAGAATGGGGAATTACCAGGCCATTCCGAGTTCGGAGGGCCCGGTAAGTCCTCTCTCTGGGAACCCGGGCCCGGACCTTTCCCATTCCCATCTGAGCCCCCATAGGGCTCAAAGGGAATGGGAGAGGGAGCTAACAATGGGCCGATTACGACCGGCCCGTTGTTAGCTCCCTCTTTTCCTCGCGGGACCCGGTAAAGACGCCTGGTTTCAAGGAACGGGTTCAACGGGTCCGCCTCTATTAGCGGAGCCGTTAACCCTTTCCGCGAAAGTTGTAATGAGGCCCTACGTGTTCTACGTGGCCATTCAGCCACCATGGACCACACTCCTGCTAGTGAGGAATGTGGGCTTGTGGAAAGCCTTGGCTCAGTATGTTGGCTCAGACTCCATGTGTCCTGGAGCCAAAGGGGAGGAAATAAATGAGGGTCTCTCTCTGCGTCCCTTGCCACATTCAACATGTGAGAACTGTCTAACAAATGAAAATGCTTCAGAAAACTTCCAACGCCTCTAAATATATACAACCTGCTATAATCTATTTTTGTTTTTTTTGCATATCCCGACAGTGAATGACTGTAGATTTGCTTGGTTCTGGCTCAGTTTTTAAGGGTTGACTTTGTTGACTCACCTTCTTTCATTTCAACCAACATCCACATGTATTTTCTTTCCATTGCATGGCATCATTTGGCCTTAGACGTCTTCTTGCATTCACAGTAATTTGGTAATATGAGCCTATACACACGGATATTAACGGTACATATGGTGATCCATTCTGGTATAATATGTATATGATATTACAGTGATATCATAACCATATTTTTCTTAGTGTACTTCGGAACAATGCTATGTGATGCCACTTCCTGTTTTGTCAAGGGGTGAAAGGTCATGTGCCATCACTTCCTGTGATGTCACTTGGGGCAGGTGAAATTACATCACTTCTGGTGATGTCATCAGAGGTCAAGGGTCATGTGATGTCACTTGCGCTACCCCAGCCATTTTGGTGAAATGACGTCCCTGCCTTACCATTGGTACATTGTTTTCTGTTATACATTGAAAATGATGATGAATATTCTGCACTGAAAAATGTGTGGAGTGGATTTTCTGCAATGAAATCACTGGATACCTGTGAGGTGACCTTTACCCTTGAGAGGGCACAATCTTTCTTCCACTGTTCCTTGAACAAACAAGGGAACAAGGGAACAAAGGAACGTTTGAACCTAATGCCACTTTCTGTGGCAGAAGAAGCATAACCCCCAACAGGCACAAGATCTTTTCTCCATCACTATAATAAGTTATGGTAGCCCTGTGGTATGACCTTTGATCCCTATGAACATGACCTTTTCCCCATCAATAATTAAGATGTATAGACCTAGCCTGAGGGATGTACCATGAGTTGTTTGCCCAGAAGACCAAGTTAAAGGCCACAGTGCAGCAAGGGCATTTAATGAGGTTCTCAAGCCCATAACTTTGGGTACGGCCTGAGGGTGTGGTCTATAGCGCTATTATGTCCCTTTAAAAAAAGAAAAAGGCAATCTGCCTGGAGTGGATGTGGGGAATTGGCTAGTTCCCAGCACAGACATCATGAGGAAGGAGGGGCAGGGCTTAAAATCAGCCAGGCCACATCTGCCAAGTGCAGCCCGGTGAAGACTATAGGCAGCAGGTGGCAGATGCCACCCCCCTCGCAAGCAAAGTTAGGAGCTGGTTTGGGGGGGTGGGTGATGTCTGTGTCCAGACGATTTCTGTGTCCAGGCTGCATCCGTCAAGTACGACTTGGGTGAGGAGGAGAGTGGCGCTGACCGCATGGCTGTTATTGTGGCACTCCAATGATGAGAGGGAGCGCAGCGTTGAGAGCTGTGCCGCCAGAGTCCTCTGGGGAATCGCAAGGATTCCCCATTGGCTAATTTACAGGCTATAATGATTTTCTGAGCCACATCGGCTCATATAGCCTGGAAGTTGGCCAATAGGGCAGTACCACATCACTCCCTCGTTGAATAATAATATAAGTTATGTTAACTCTGTGGTATAACCTTTGATCCCTATGTACACAGATAACTCACTTTGGTTTTCTAGTTTGCATTCTATGGGGTTTTACTTGCAATAGTTCAGTGGCTGGTAGTTTGCTATCAGAATAAGCAAGTGCAATGGCTGACTGGTTAATACATTTTAGAGGTGTCTATATTCTTCATGGACTTGCTCTTGAGCCCAAAGCAAGGCATACCAAGGCCTTCTCCCACCAGAGATGCCATGCTCAGTCGCTCAGTCTATGCCAATCTGACACATTCCCATTAGGATCTTCGTTTACCTTCGTAAGATATGCACCTATTCCCAGGCGGTTCTGAATGGTAGCCATTAAGCCAAAGTCCATGGGTACCCAGTTGCTTCCTTGGGGAATTGGTGCTATACAGGACCTGCCTCCAAAGGTGCAGCAATGAAGAGTTCCCATAGGTTTTGTTTCTCTATTCACTGTGTCCAGCTTTGTGAGGCAGGCTTTTGCTTGCCGCAATCCTCGAGGGATCGTGTGTTTTGCAGAGGTTCTTTGTAAGCCTGGTTTTCTTTGGCTGCACCGATTGATGTCATGTATCACAGTGTGGTGGCATTCTGATCAAAATGGATCAATTCTTCTAGAGAAGGCAGATGGAGTTGATTCACTCATATCTGGACTTCGGATTACCAGGAGTTGAGGAATTGATCGAGCAGGTTGGCCTCACTCTACTGCGGGTATTGCAGCGCACCCAGCAGCTACATTAAGGACAGGCTTGTCAAGCAGTAGTTCCATACCTCGGAAAGGATTCTGGTGTTGTGGAGTGTTCTTCGGGAAAATCCTTTCATGTAGACCAGGTCTTAATATAATAGCCTTTTTTATTTCGGCACCTCCATTGACACTGGTGTGTTTGTAAAAATAAAAACTATTTTGGGGACCTGAAGATGGAAATTCCTTGCTTGGCCCAACCCCTCATTTGCTTCCCCGCCTCCGACAATTACTGTTAAGCCAGCTGCATTTACTGATAAGATTTTCCTGTACACTGCTCAGCCTGGCACGTTCTCTTCTCACTGACCTGTTCACTGCTCATCATTTCCCACTCCCTTCTCTCACCCTCTTTCATTTCTCAGCCTATCCAGTTCACTTTCCACTTCCCCATTAACTCATTCATCGGTCATCCTGCCACATTCACTGAACCTAGTCATTCATTCACTGACTAATTACTCTCCCTCACTCACTGGCCAGTGCACTCGACTTACTGATCGGCCTTGCTTGCTCACTAGCCAGTCGGCTTAATTGTCAGGTCACTCACCCTGATTCACTGCCTGCCTGCCACCCTCAAATGGTTGTCCCACCATGTTTACTTGGTTAGGAAATATGTGGGGGTAGAACCGTTACCGGTGCGCTCCAACCATCCGCTTCTATTCGGTGGTTTGCCGCATCAACAACACTTGGAGGTATTCCCTTAACCTCTTCTTCCAAAGTGTACAGTAATTATCTTGCACATCAACCACTGGAATATAAGTTCTCCTATGTCATGGAAAGATACACACAGTCTAATATATCTCTGCCATTAATTTAATATATTAGACTTTGCGTATTTTTGCATGAAATAGGAGAACATATATTCCAGTGGTCAATGCGCAAGACGCCATCTCAAACAAAATTACAGTCCACCATGTTTGCTGACCAATCAACTATAGATACTCTATCACCATGCATCATTCACTAGGCAACATAGCCATCCACTCGTCATCTAGCCAATCACCCGTCCTTCCTCAACAATAATTGGTCAGCCTCCCTCTGCACCATCCCCTTCTCCTAGATCACTCCGCTTCTCTCGCTGGGTCATCCTACCTTGTTCTCTACTCAACCTGCCTCACTCATTGATCACTACGCCTCATGCACTGCTTACCACTTTTCACACACTGGCCCTTCGCCCTCAGATGGTCACTCTAATATGTATGAACCTTTAACCCAACCTCTAATTAGCGGGTCATTGTAGGATGTTCTATTTTATATTTTACTGATCCCTCTAATTGTGCCGCACAATGCTGCTCACTGCCACATATATTTTTGGTCACTGCCTCATATATCAGTCAATATCAATTGATACCAAACATACCATGTGTAGGGCTTAGGCACAGGGCAGGTCGCTCCAGAGTCTCCAAAAACATCTAGTATATTAGCCGCACACAGAACTCAATTTCTTTTGATCGATAATGTGCTTTTCTCCCTCTACTCATGCTATTGTTTGCACTATGGAAGACACACTAATTTAGCAGCGATGTCAAGTTCCCATTTATTAAGAACTTAATTTTTGTAATAGTACTATTATACTTTGCGGTTTGAGTTGATATGATATTTAGCAAATACATTTAATGTAAGGTTGATTCTTAGACCTGCTCAAAATTGCTGACATAAAATTCGATTTTTTCAATGTAGAATGGGTTTTTACGGGCCCACTGTTTTTTATTAACCAAAGTCAAGGAATAATATACTCATGTTGTGCATTTCAGATAAGTAAAAGTGCACAGGGGGAAAAACAACCATGGCACAAAGGTTATAATGTGACAATTCCCTTCTTCAGGAACACAATTCACAAAGTCTGTTCAATTTTGGATGAATCTAGATTTTGAAGTTACAATATATATTTTAAAACTGTGTGTAATAATACATTAATTTTACCTCGATTAAGGTCCATAAGCCCAACTGAGTTGAAAAGTTAACATTAAACCTAGATTGATAGAAAAGACATATTGCAATAATGTGATTAGGATAATGCCATTATGTCACTTTGTGTTAAAGAAACCTTTGGGAAAGGCAGGATCAGTACCATTTGATAACTCTTCAATCAAAATAGTTCTCCACACCGCTGTGGTGATCTGTGTGTGAGGGAGAAAGGGGGTTTCGAGAAAAAACCTAGCAGGAAGGTAATAGCTGAGCAATTTTTAAAAAAAGGCAGCCTACCTTCTGTTAATTACTCAAAGGTATAGTTGGGGTGAGGGAGTCTCATTCATAAAAATCTGTGGATGTGTAATTGAGGATATTGTCAGGTCAGGGGTGGGAGAAAAGATAATCAGATACTATTTATTTTTTGTGAGGTATATTCAGGCTATGTGGAGAAAGTCTAACCTGGCTAATCGGGGGAGAATCATAATTGGTAAGAACACCTCTGCTGAAGTGAGCGTGAAACGCCATAGTGGCGTGCTCGAAAAATGATCACTTAAAGACTGTTACGGGATGCGTACTCAACGAAGTGACATTTCTTTATATGACTTGATGACATCATTTTCGTACATGCCATGATATTGCCGATTGTTATAAAAGAGAATGATCATATGTCTAACTTTTTAATTTTAATTAGAAAATGTAACAAATCAATAAGAAGAAGAGCATGGTGAGTAGAAGATGGTAGACCAACCTAGAGAGGGGGTGAACTCATTTCCACTACTTGAGCTTCCTCTCTCAACATATCAAAAACAGGTTACCTTATATCCAATTTCTTTTTTTATGATGTTAAATGGGTTAATCTATCCATGCCCCTGGCAGCAGTGGGGCTAAAGCCCTTCACATTGGCCCCAAGGGCCTCAAAACTCCAACAGAAACATACATGGGTCAGTCCTGGTGCCAGGTTCGTTATCAGGACTAAAGGAATACCAGTTTTGGACCTTAATCCAACATGGAGGCCTATTAACCAGCTCAGTTCTTTAGAACCAAGCCATGCGGTCTAGTGTTGTGAGTGTGGCTGGCCCTGGAACTACTTGGCCTGGAACTACTTTACCTGGACTATTTAAACCACACCCAAACAGCAGAACATGCTTCGAGTTATTCTGCACTTCTGCAGCGTAACGTTCACCGTGTCCAGCTCCTGCTCATCTGCTTCTCCGGCAGCCCGATCCTGAAGCCCCTAGATCTGGATTCCATTAAAAACCTGTAAGAACAAGAACAGCATTAGTGAGCAAGAACACTTACCTGTGAAATAACCGGCCTTGAATCCATCCTGCGCTTTGCTTACCTCGCCCATCTCCAGAGTTCGCCGCAACCTGCAAAGGTAAAGAAACAAGGACAGCATTAATAACAACTCTTACCTGGGCAAGCAGCGAGTCCTGGCAGCACCCTGCGCTTCTCTTACCTCGCCCATCTCCAGGTTTCCCCACAATCTGCAAGTGAGAAGGAACAAGGTCAGCATTAACAAAGCACTTACCTGGGCAAGTAGCGCTTCTATTGCTCATCACTCCGGAACATCAATGCAACCTGTAGAAAAAAGAGAAGAGAACACAGGTTCGCAATTAACAACAATAAGCAGAGCAGCGCTCCGCGCATCAAAAACTCACCGTGGTCTTCGCCATCGGCACGTCAACTCTGACATCGCAACCATCCCTGGGAAAACAAAAAGAGACAATGGGGGACATTACGAGTTTGGAGGTAGCCATGGCGCTATTAGCGCCATGGCTGCCTCCACACCTGGGTCCGGGTCCGGTCTGGCTGAATGGGGACTTACCGGGACATTCCGACCTATACAGACCCGGTAAGTCCCCATTCAGTTAACCATTCTCCATTCCCACTTGAGCCCCCATTGGGCTCAATGGGAATGGGGAAGGCGCTAATAACGGGCCCGCAAATTGCGGGCTAGTTATTAGCTCCAAGGTCCCTTAACGGGACCCGCAGAGAACGGCTGGTCAGACCAGCCTTCCTGCTGGGACCCGCTAAGAGACCTCGGAATAGGGCGGTAAGGGTTTACCGGCACCGGCATCGGCATCATTACCGGTGACCGTTAACCCTTACCCCCCAAATCATAATGACCCCCAATGTTAGGCAACAGCGTAGCGGAGCAAGACGCCGAGAGGACAGAGAAAACGGAGGGAAAGAAAGAGACAGAATAAAGACGGAAAAGACATTATAACTCACCTGGAAGACAGCAAGCAGAGGTGGAGTCGCAGCCAGTCTGGACCCGACATAAGGGCACACGGACCAGTGAAGCAACTAGGTCCACAGAACTCCCGCACCAAACACACGCTCCTGCACAGAGACGCAGGACGGAGAGTTCAACGCATATAAATCTAAGGCGCTACCCAACGTCTGCTGGCACATAACCAAGCAGAGAGGGGTCCGGGATAGTGGTTAGACCTCCACCCCGTATCGTGTGGCGCCCTCGTGGATACCAGGTGAGCGTAACAGAACTCAAAGCTTCAATTAAAACATCCACCTGAGCGTCATGGAAACATCAGAGACTGACGAACTAGCTCAGTTACTGGGCGAATTACGGGCCAAGGTGCACTCTGCCCGGCAAGAAACCAACGCCCTTGGGAGGGAGTTGATTGTCAGCAAGGACCGCACCGATGAATTAGCCAGACAATTGCTCCAAACACAGGCTGGGCAGGCTCCGTTGCCAGGAAGTATTCCGTCAGTTCCAGCCACATTCTTCAATCCAGTGCAGGTGGTCCTCCCTGGGGCAGTTCCTTTGGCCCCACCGGAACGTTTTACGGGGGACCCAAGAAAATATGCAGTATTCATGAACCAGTGCTGCCTCCATTTTCTTTGTAGACCCGGAGCCTTTTCTAACGATCAGTCACGGGTGGCCTTCATTCTGTCATATCTGAATGGCAGTGCCGCGGATTGGTCCATATAGTTAGTAAGCCAGGATGACCCACTCCTGCGGGATTTCAGGGGGTTTCAACAGGAGATGGAGAAGCTGTTCACCCGACATACCCAGGGCCAAGCTCTGGATAACACACTTCTGTCCCTCTGCCAAGGTAGCCAACATTTGTTAACATATATCGGCACTTTTAACAGACTTGTCATTGAAAATGGGTGGCCTGAGGAGAAACGAACAACGTTATTCCATCGAGGATTACGGGGGAAAATTGAAAGAAATCCTAGATCAGGTGGTAAACCCGCCAAAAGACTGTGCAGAGTTCATCAACCTAGTGGTGCAGCTAGACCACATGCTGCAAGATCGAAGGACGGATCGAGCCAGAACGGAGAATCGGACTGTGTACGTACGCTCAAAGGAGAACAGTCCGCGTTCATCAGAAAACACTCGGAACCCATGCAAATTGGGGGGTACGGAGCCCATTAACCAAGGGCGAAAGAGACAAAAGGAGACAACAGCAATTATGCCTCTACTGTGGGAAATAAGGTCACTTCCTCAGAGAATGTCCCGTAAAACCCCCTAGGAGAACAGTTGGAGCTACAGAGAAAGAAGGAGGAGAACAAGAGTCGGAAAACTTCCAGGCCCAGCAAGCGTAGAGGTCCGTTTGTCGAGCAAAGGAAAAGAGCCACAGACCTCACACCTTGCCCTGCCTGTGATTTTGATCAGTCACCAACAACCGTCTCAGATGCATGCTGTGGAGGCATACATAGATAGCGGAGCGCCGTTGGTAACTACATAGACCAAGGCCTGGCAACAAGGATGGGTCTTCCCCTCTATCAGAAAACGACAACTGAGAAGGCCACCACTGTCGACAGCTTCTGGTCCTGTAACTCAATGCACAGCAGAATTGACCCTTCTGTGCGAAGACTAACATCGGGAAGCCATTGCCTTCGACCTTATCAAGGCCCCTCAGTTCCGGGTGATTCTAGGGATGACGTGGTTGGTGGCTCACAATCCTAACATCGACTGGCGAGCCAAGAAATTAGCCTTCTCCAATGAGTGTGCTCATGCGTGCTACCAAGTAGAAATGCCATCGCCTGACCCAGAGACACCTGTCCAAGATAAAGAGGCGTTGGTACTAGGTGCAACAAGTACACTACCAAGCGAATACCATGATTTCCAAGACGTTTTCCAAAAAGAACAGGCTAATACCTTACCCCCTCACAGGCCATATGACTGTCAGATCGACCTCGTACCTAGTACACAAATCCCATGTAGTCGAATTTATGCACTCACCGAACCTGAAAATCTCCACTTCAAATCATATCTGGACCAATACCTGGCAAACGGTTTTATCCGCCCGTTCAAATCCCCAGCAGACTCGCCCCTATTCTTCGTACCCAAGAAGGAGGGGGACTTGAGAACGTGCATTGAGTACCTCGCACTGAACCAGGTAACAGTTAAAAACCATTATCCCCTACCCCTTATCCCAGAACTGCTGGACCAAGTCAAGGATGCCCAAATTTACACCAAATCAACCTCAGGGGGGCATACCATCTTGTGCGTGTAAAGAAAGGAGATGAATGGAAGACCGCCTTTCATACTAATTATGGGCTGTACGAATATCAGGTGATGCCCTTTGCGCTTTGCAACGCTCCCGCCGCATTCCAGTACTTCATGAATGATGTACTACGGGAATTGATCGACGTATGTGCCCTAGTTTATATCAACGACATCTTGGTGTACTCCTCTTCTAAACAGGACCATGTCAAGCATGTTCGCTCCGTCCTTGCAAAACTCCGACAGCACCAGCTATACGTCAAACTTGAAAAATGCTCCTTCCATGTCACCAAAATTGAGTTCCTTTTGCTTTGTCCTCACTCCCAGAGGCGTCCGGATGGATATGCACAAAGTAGATGCCATCCTTAGCTGGCCATCACCGTCTTCAGTCAAAGGTGCCCAAAGTATGCTCGGCTTTGCAAACTTTTATCGCCGATTCATCCGGGTTTCTCCCAGATTGTGCACCCGATGACATCTTTATTACGAAAAAAAAACAAACTGTTCCAGAAGAGGCAGAGAAAGCCTTCCAGGAACTCAAGAAAAGATTTACCTCAGCCACAGTGCTATGACACCCCCGCCCAGATCTCCCATATGTAGTGGAAACAGATGCCTCCAGCATGGCAATGGGGGCTGCTCTTTCCCAAAGGGATCCCGAAACAGGCCAGTTACATCCCGTGGCCTTTTGGTCGTGAAAATTTACTACACCTGAACTTAACTATGCAATAACAGACAAGGAACTCCTAGCGATCAAGGCAGCCTTTAAGGCTTGGCAGCATTACCTCCTAGGCATCAGACATACCATCACAGTAATCACCGACCATCGCAACCTACAATACCTCAGGACGGCAAAGGCTCAATCATCCCATCAACTCCGTTGGGCTTTATTCTTCGCAGAATATGATTACATAATCTCGTACCGACCTGGAGTCTAGAACGGGAAAGCCAATGCCCTATCCTGCATGGGTATTGATGAGAACGCATATTCAACCCCAGACCCGGTGGCCATTACTCCAGGTGACAAACTACTAGGACTTACAACAACGTTATTTCTGTACAAACTCCAAAAGGAAATTCGACTCGTAATGAACACCGAGGCTCTACAAGACTGGACCACTCAAGGTGAACATTACACAACAAAGAACCAACTCCCATATTTCAGAGGGCGTTTATATCTACAGAATAAGGCACTACAAGAACAAGTCATTTTTGGTTATCATGACCCCCTGATAGAAGGACATCCAGGAATTTCCAAGACCTTAGCCAAGGTGAAAATAAATTATTGGTGGCCGACCTGGCGAAAGGACATTACGCAGTTTATTCTGTCATGTGGCATTTGTGCACAGAATAAATCCCAGAAACAAAGACCTGCGGGCCTTCTTCAACCCCTGGAAATTCCACCTGCACCTTGGCACACACTCTCCCTCGATTTCATCACATATCTGCCTCCCTGTCAAGGGTTCAACACTATCCTAGTGGTTGTTGACCTATTCTCTAAAATAGCTCATTTCATTCTGCTTAAGGGTCTACCCAAACGCATCAAGTCTGGCAAAGGTGTTTTTAGAGAAAATCGTAAGATTACATGGTTTACCCTCCGTCCTGATTTCTGACCGAGGGAATCAGTTTGTGTCTAACTTCTGGAGGAAGAGTTGTGCAATTGCCCAAATCGATATTCGTCTGTCCACTAGTCACCGTCCCCAAACTGATGGCCAAACGGAGTGGACACATCAGACACTAGAGCAATACCTACGGTGCATGTTACATCAAGTGGAAGAAAGCTGGAAGGATGTGCTGTGGATAGCCGAATATGCCTACAACAACTCGCTACACACCAATACCGGACAGAGTCCATTCTATACCATATATGGAAGGCACCCATGTACTTCCGAATTAGATACCCCCATGGCCTTGGAAATGCCGGCAATGAAGACTTTATATACAACCATCACTCAAGCCTTCAAAAATGCAGCAGAACACCTGATCCAAGCCAAAGAAAGACAGAAAAGATTCTCTGATCAACACCGAAGAAAAGCCCCAGACTACCAAGTCGGAGATGAAGTCTGGTTGGCGTCTTGGCACATGCCCATAAGAGGAACTAGAACATTTTATCCCAGATATCTAAGGCCCTATACCATCAAGGCTATTATATATCCCGTGGCAATAAAACTAGCTTTAGCACCAAATATGCAGATCCATTCTGTATTCCACGTGTCACTCTTAAAACCTGTTCAGCATGGAACTCGGGTCAAAACACCACCAAATCTGGTACTGGCTAATGGAGAACCCGAATTTGAAGTCAAGGACATCCTAGATTCTAAACTCACCAGGTCCAAGTTATATTACTTAGTGGACTGGAAGGGATACGGCCCTCAGGACAGGACATGGGAGCCTAGCGAGCATGTCCATGCGCCACGCCTGGTAAGACGATTTCATCTGAACCATCTGACTTAACCAGGGCCAGAAGGACCTTGAGAGGGGCCTTAAAGGGGAGTGCTGTCACGATCCATGCCCCTGTCCCCTCAGGTATAACAGGCCCCTGGCAGCAGTGAGGCTAAAGCCCTTCACACTGGCCCCAAGGGCCTTAAAACTCCATCAGAAACATACATGGAGTCAGTCCTGGTGCCTTTGGTGCCAGGCTCATTATCAGGAATAAAACAATACCTACTTTTGGACCTTAATCCAACATTGAAGCCTATTACACAGCTCAGTTCTTTAGAACCAAGCCATGCGGTCTAGTGTTGTGGGTGTGGCTGGGCCAGGAACTACTTGGCCTGGAACTACTTTACCTGAGCTATTTAAACCACACCCAAACAGCAGAACACGCTTTGAGTTATTCTGCACTCCTGCAGCGTAACGCTCACTGTGTCCAACTCCTGCTCATCTGCTTCTCCGGCGGCCCGACTTGAAGCCCTAGATCCAGATTCCATTAATAACCTGGAAGAACCAGAACAGCATTATCCAGCAAGAACACTTACCTGTGAAGTAACCAGCCTTGAATCCATCCTGCGCTTCGCTTACCTCGCCCATCTCCGGAGTTCGCCACAACCTGCAAAGGTAAAGAAACAAGGACAGCATTATAACAACTCTTACCTGTGCAAGCAGCGAGTCCTGGCAGAACCCTGCGCTTCTCTTACCTCGCCCATCTCCGGGTTTCACCGCAACCTGCAAGGGAGAAGGAACGAGGTCAGCATTGACAAAGCACTTACCTGGGCAAGCAGCGCTTCAATCGCTCATCACTCTGGAACATCACTGCAACCTGTAGAAAGAAGAGAAGAGAACACAGGTTAGCAATTAACACCAATAAACAGCGCAGCGCTCCGCACATCAATAACTCACCGTGGTCTCCGCCATCAGCGCGGCAACTCCGAGATCGCAACCATCCTTGTGAAAACAAAAAGAGACATTGTTAGGGAACAGCGTAGTGGTGCAAGACGCCGAGAAGATAGAGAAAACAGAGGGGAAGAAAGAGACAGAATAAAGACGGAAAAGACATTATAACTCACCTGGAAGACTTAATGACCGTCTGTAATGAGAACTTGCCATATTTGCTATGTCCATGTTTCATCTGGCACAAAAACTGCTTTACTTGTCCGATAATACAGCCAATCAGCCCTTGTTTCTCCCGAATAGCAAAAATGTGGAAACCTAAATATCTAATGTTTGATACTTCCTCAAGTTTCTGTCCATACATCTACCAATCCAACTTAGACCACCTCATGCCTGCCTTAAACACCATCACCTTTGTCTTAGTGGTATTGATAGTTAATGCATTAGCCTCTGCATGTGTCCCAAATGAGTTTAGAAGACGAGATATTCCAACCTGCAATCTAAAAACAAAATGTCATCAGCGTATGTAATCCACTGCAGTCTGTTTCCAATTACCACTGGAGGCACAACAGCAGAAACTCAACCCAACATTCAAAGAAGTGTTTGTGTGAAGGTGGACCAAAATATTAAGCAACTGGTTGGGTATTCCCCATTTCTTTAGCTTTATTTATTTGTTATTTTATAATGCGCCTATAGACAAGTTTTTTGAGGCGCTCCTTCCATAGTAGGTTTCGATCCACCTTACCAAAGGCTAAAGGTCAATGCTTACTGTAATAATAATAATAATATTTATTGTGATTTAGTTTACATTGAAACTTTACACATTTTAAAAAGGAAAATTATCATTTAAAAAACATATGTGCTAATCAACTGCTGTTAAACGCTAGCAAAACGGAAGTATCATTATTTGCCTCAAAACATCATCTGAAACAGAACAAACAGATATTGCCACCATGTTTCCTAGGAGCGCAGCTCAATTTTGCAAAGAAAATAAAAAAACTTGGGTTGCGTGTGGGAAGACAATATGGGTTGTGCAGCGCAGATTAGTACAAAGGTACAGTCAGCATTCTACACACTAAGATTATTGAGACACATTCTGCCATTCATTGCAAATGAGGATAGAGCAGTGGTTGTAGGGACACTTGTAAACGCGCGCCTGGATTATGGAAACATATTGTTGTCAGGAGCACCAGCATTCCAGCTGCGCAGATTGCAGATGGCCCAAAATGCTGCGGTTAGGTTAGTGTGTGGGGTATCAAAAAAGGCACTAATCACCAACTTGAGGAAATCTCTACATTGGCTAGCGGTGAAAGAGCGAATTGAGTTCAAAACTCTCTGCCTAGTTTTTAAATGTATAAATAAATTGGCACCAGGCTACTTATCTGATAAAATTAAGAGCTACATTCCTAGTCGGCAGTTACGCTCAGGGGAAAAGAATCTACTCCAGGTGCCGCAGTCAAAATATGTGAGCAAAGGAGACCGTAGATTTGGGGTCTATGATACCCAGACTATGGAATAAGCTACCGGGACATATCAGAGAGGCCAAGACACTTATGATATTTTGCAAGGCCCTAAAAACCCATATGTTCTGTTGATATTTCCCATAGGAAATACTGATGAGGGCAATCTACTTACTATTCTGGAGAAAGACATTTCAATATCCACAGTTTTCCATCAAACTCAGATCAGTATCTCTCATAAAACGAATATTTCTTAAGCAAACAATAATATCATCATCTTACATATAAACACTTCAATACTCCCAGTTTCAGCGCTCTACCATCTATCACATATTGACTAGGCATGTGAACTACTGCTCAGGATGACATCCAGGTCTTTAGTCAAAGGAACATTAATAACTTGGAATAGTGTCTCGTTCACCTTATATAACAATATTCCCAGGTCACAAAGAGGGTTTACTTGTGTTCCAGGAGTTTGCTTCTTGTCTTCATTAGCTCCTTATATTGTTATGTCTAGGCTGACTTCAACCTTCAGCCAGATGTTATACAGTGCAATCAGTAGACTCATACTATTGGAGTTAATACAATGAAGCCAGAATAGTTCCTCCTTCATATATTCGTAACTATGTACAAATTTACCCAAAAGGAGGTTAACAACACTCATCATTTTATGGCATTCTGTCAATAAATGTTTAGCTGTCTCCAACTGGTCATGTTCTTTACATTGGCGACATAGCCGTAATCCTACTGCAATCTTCTCCCTTCTACCAGTGACCATTAGTGAAGGTAATTGTTCAAGCCTTAGTAGTAGAATAAAGCATCTAAGTCTCACTGCTGGGCACAGGTTCAGGTAGCTCTGTGGTTTTTTAAAGTTGAATAATCTGTAAGGGATGAACTGGTAGCTTTTTAACTCTCGGAGATGATCGTAGTTCTCCAGCCAGTCCCAGAGCTCTATGCGTTTTTCCAGTGCCCTCTGTGCCTCCTCTGAGTCACTTCCTGCCCTTATTTGCCACCCAAAATCTGCAAATAACTTGGTCATCTGTTTCTTGGTAGAACACAGAGTTTGCCTTTGACATCTCTTGGAGGGCTGCTATTAATAACCCATTCCTTGTGTTACTAATCATTTTCAGCCTCATCACGAGTCTGGCGGTAACCCTTAAATGCAGCAGTAGCGCTATTACCGCCACATTTAAGGGTCCGCCAGATCATGGCTTTGGCAGATTTCCGATTGCTGATTTTTGGCGCGAATACCACCGGCAGGAAATCCGCCGGCGATAATAGCGTGAATTTTCCCCATTGGGCCTAATGGGGAATGAGGAATTCCCAAATGGGCCCAATGGGGAATGGGCAATAACCCTTCCGCCAAACCCGTGATCCCGTGCTAATAGCGCCGGGGGGTTTGGCGGTAGGGCTATTAGCACCGGCGTCACCGCCCAACTCGTGATGAGGCCCATAGTGTGGCACGCTTTATTAATACTATCGCTTTCAATGATATCAGGCCAAGTTCCAGTCTTATTATCGCCATGGGTATGCCTGGTGGTAGGCCTAGAATGGAGCGCCAGAATTTCCCTTCTATCACCTGTAACCATTTCAGGTCGATATCAAGGAGAGCTTCCAGACCATAGGTAATCATTGGGGATAAAACTTGTAGATACAGTTGTCGTGTACCCCAAATAGTAAAACCTCCCTGCTTAGTTGTAAATCTATGGAACAGGGCAGTCAGTTGTGCCGCTCTTATGGCACGTGACTGTTTGCATGTTCTGTAGTCACCAGCGATCCCAAATTCTATGCCCAAGTATCGATATTGTGGGGTGCAGTCAATATTCTCTGTGCCTACCCCGAGCTGTACACGGGTAGTATTCCTTTTGGTATATCTCATGACCTTCGTTTTTTCCAGGTTGCTCTTAAGGCCATTTTCCTCAGCATATTCCCAAAGGGCGGTGGACGACCTACGTAGCCCACTGATAGTATTATCAAGAATTACTAAATCGTCCACATATGCTATTACAGGACAGAGGGATTCTCCTATTTTCGGGGGACAGTTTATCGCAGCACTTATGGCCGCAGGAATTTCATGGACATATAGGTTGTTTATTAAAGGAGCCGTGACACAACCTTGTTTGACCCCCCCTATTTTGGAAAACACTTCTTGTAGTGTGACCTTCCTCGTCTAGTTTTAATTTTACTGAGGTATTCTGGTGGAGCAATCTAAGATAGTATATCAGGCATTCTGGGCAACCCAATAATTCTAATTTCTGCCACAAATGGCCTCTAGGAATAGAATTGAATGCCGCTGAGAAATCTATATAAAGGGCATATAAGGGGGCTGCCCCACTGACCTTGCTCGTGACCTAAGAAGGTCCATTACCATGACGTTATGTGCCGTAGATTATCCATGCTTGAACCCACTTTGGAATTTGCATAATATATTTGATTGCTCCACCCAAAGCTGTAATTCTTTTAATAGAAGTGAGACAAATATCTTCCCCGTGGAGTATAAACCTTGAAAGGAGCCTATAATTACTAGGGTCTAAGCGATTCCCCTTTTTAAAGACTGGAATAAGGACCGCCATTTGCCATGATCGTGGTATTTTCCCTTCTTTTAGGATCTTATTAAATAGGATGACTAATAAGGTAGCCCAGAATTCGGGGTGAGATTTCATGACAATATTTGCCAGTCCGTTTGGGCCTGGAGCACGGGAGGATTTCAGTTCTTTAATCTTATTCACCCCCATCTCATATGATGAGTTAATGGGTGGGATTAATGGGGGGCTACCCGAAGAGCTGAATTCCTCCTTATCAACCTGAGCGTTTCGATTTTCTAGAAATGTTGTTCATGTTTCAGCCTCAATAGGGTTAACTAATGGACCTTTCACAGATCCCCGTGTTTCACCCAATAGAGACCAGATATTACAGGTTTTCCTGTACAGATTATCTTTACTAATCTTTGCCAGGACTGGATCTTGTCCGCCTTTCTTTTCGCTTTAATAATAGCTCTATATCTGTTTTTGATGCGCCTCACGTTGATATGATATAGATTCGGGGGGAGAGCTTGTTTCTTGGCATATTGGAGCTCTGCTCTAAGTTCTCTTTTGGCTTCCCTAATCATCTTGTCATAGGGAGGGAGGCTTTTTGTCCCCAGTGCTTGTCATAGTCCCTATAGGGAGCGCAGCATGCTTCCCAACAAAGGAATAGATCCAGTCCTCAATAGAATTAATAGTCATCTCCCTGAAATTCAGTAGAAGATGTGATTTATCTATAGCCAATGCTTCCAGGGCATGTGCAACATTTTTGTCTGACAAGCTGATCGTGTGCCTATTTTATTTAGGTTTATATTACCCATATAACTACAAACAGTTTAGATCAATTTCATTCAGATCAGCATCCACCTCTACATCTACTGCTTTCAATTCATCCTTGTAATTTCTTATCAGTTGTGCTGTTGATAAGAACTTACAATGAAGCGCTGAAACCTGAGAATTGGGGCCTTTCAAAGGCTACACAAATTGGAAATCGTCTGACTTGAGGACCCACAGTTGTGGGACGCAATTCAGTCTGATTAGCAGATCTGAGCGCGATAGCCCCTTCAGTTCTCCACTCCGGTATAGATTCTTTATCAGGCAGATACGATTTCCTTCGGTCGCCCTTTTAGCTTCAATAGATGTATATGCTTTGGTCATGGAGGCTGTCTGCTCCGGTAGTCGTATGGGGGTCTCATCCTCAATTATCACATCTTCTTCACTCATGTTGTCCCCCCTCCAACGCATCTACCTCCTCTTCCAATTCGTTCATCTTTTCTTGTTCGGGTATTAGCCAACTAGTCAGGCAACCCTCACCAGTAATCTTCCTTTTCTTGGCTCTTGCTGCTCTCTTCTTGGCCTTCTTGGAGGGGAGCCCCACGAGTTCCAATTCGAACCTAGGTAGCGCCATAGCATTAGATCTTTTATTCTTTTCGGCCCTCCTAGCCATTCTTCGCTGCTTACGTGAGAGGAATAGTTTGACATTCTCCTGATTTACATCTGCCTCCTGATTTTGCTGTTCTTCAATCTGCTGCTCTTCAATCTCTTCAGCAAACTGTATAGCTTCTGAGAGATTGAATTCTGCTGAAAGATTAGCTTTGGCTGTACCACAGGCTTTCTCCCTCTTGGTCATGTCCAGAGTTAGAGCGTTACTATTGTCAGTATCCGCCCAGATATCTACAGCAGAATCTTAAGAGTGAATTGCAGGGATGCTACCAATGACTAAATCTCTGCAATCTCAACTGCCCCTGGATAGGGATTGTCTGGGCAGTCCATTTCAGCATTGGGGGCATCTTCCATAGAGGCCATAGCCAGATCTGGTGAAACTGACCGTCTACCCATTGATTCCACTGGAGTTGGTGTACCATATGGTATATTTGTCTGCTTGTTTTCTTAGGTACCGCCATTATTATCAGGGATTGCTCCTGATAGGAGAGTCATATTTCTTTGGATGTTCAGACATAATTCCAATAATTAGTTATTTTCTAGATCGTCATAGTTTGAGGTACTCAATGAGCCAATGTTGCATGCGGGCGGTGCAATTATTTCCTCAATCGAGGTAGAATTTATTTCCGGGGGCGGGTTTTGTGGGAAGAACTCAGTGATCATCCCCTGATCCGCTGGGATAACATTTTTGGCTTTCTTTTTAGGTTTCACCTGCTTGCCTTCCTCACTTGGTGAGTTCCTGGCTTTCTCCATTCCCTTAGTTCTTCTTAGGTTATACTTAAGCTGTGTGGATCTTTTCCCAGAAGGCATTTAGGCTTCCCAGACACTGGCACTCCTAAGGTTAGAGGACCAGTTTGAAAGATCCCTTTGTCACCCTGTGGGGCACTCTCTACTGAGCGCTACCACGGTGAATTAAGACCTCAAAGGTATCGTTGGGGCTTTTAAGTCCCCTCAACAGGATCAAAGGCTTGCAGCCCACAGTCTCCTGTTGTTTGTCATATAGCTGGTAATACTACTGTTCAATATCATCAGTCAGAAAAGACCTCTTATAAGAGGGGCGCACCACTTCTTCAGTATGGTTTCCCCCTGTACCCAAGAGATGCAACAGTGATGTTTGCATACACAGTGGACAATTCATAGTACGCCGTGTATACACTCTCTATATAATTGGGTATAGACTTCCCCCCACTGCAAAACAGGGGCGCTAATGCGCTTTTACTAGTTATAGCCAACCAAATTATGTCTTCCACTCCTCCTGCTCTCAGTCAATGTATGCTCATAATGGGAAGCCTATACCTATAGGTCAGCAAGAACCTCAAGCCAGCCACAGTTGGCTTCTAATTGCCAATTCTTCAAAGAACAGGACTCGTGGAACTAAGAAGTCCCATCTGTTTTACCCATCACTCCTGGCCACACTAGGCTGCTCCAGATTGGGAAGCCCTCAGCCACGAATCAGGACAGGCAGGTGGCTCCCTTCTGCACTGCTCTTCAGCTCAGCCGTCACTTTGTGGAGACTTCTACAATAGCTTCCACAGTGGGGCTGCCGTGAGGGCAGTGTAGGCAGTGTAGGCACAAAAACAAAAAAAAGAAAAAAAAGTGTAGGCAAAAAGCCACGAAGCCAAACAGAAGGCAGTGTTCTGCAGTATTCAGCGTTCAACAGCATGCTGCGCACCGCTGTGATAATTCGAGGAAAGGACCTTGCAGCGCCGTTGTGTGTGCATGCTCCGACGGGAAAAAACGAGGAAAGCAGGAAACAGAAATCAAGCCGCACCTCCGATCTCTGATGCACGATCCAGTGAGGCCGCTTCCGATTTAAAAAATGAAGGTTAATGAGCTAAATAATGCTTACTGTGTAAATTTCACTCTGCCTCTTACTGCTGTAATTGGGCAACTAGTAGGCCTGCTGTAGTTGTTCCAACACCCTTTCTGAATCCAATTTGATTTGGTATCAAGACTGCAGCTAGTTCTGCTCATGTTCTTAACTCTCTCAATACCAACAAGGCACACATTTTGGATTCTGCATTTAGCAGGAAAATAGGCTGGTAGTTTAATGGGTCAAGTCTATTTACCCTTTTATATATAGGTACAATTGTTGCCGTGGACCATGTGGGTGGCAACACCTTGCTTTGAAGAATAGCCTTAAATAATGGATACAGAGTTATTGCCCAGTAGGTAGGATCCATTTTAAATATTAAATTACATAGCCCATTAGGCTCAGGTGCACATGATTGACTACTCTTAATTAGTAGTTCAATATCTACCCAGACAAATTCAAAATCCCACTCCCCCTGGTTGCTAATTGGCTCATCAAGATTGGATGGACAGAATATAGCAGCTTGAAATGGGAGATGCAATGTTTCTCTGGGATGGGGTTCTCTTACAAGCAGGACTGAAAGTTATTTTTTAGAATTTACTAACTGACAGAATTTCTATCAGATTTTAAAAGTATGGTTTTCAACATGGCTTCACCTTGCTCCTAATAATACAGGCCAAAACGTTTTATTTTGTTCTTATATTTTTGCATCTCACACTTTATCAATTTGGCCTCGTCCCACTCATTACATGCCCCCTTCTTCAAGTTTCCAATGTTCCTCCTCATTTCCCGTTTGATAGCCTGTATTTCAGGAACGTAACCACTCAATCTTGTGCTCTAATTAAAGTTAGAGAATCCTTCCTGTGTTATTGAACATTGTACAATATCCTGGAATACATTCAGTTGGTTTAACTGTTTTTTTTTTTTACATGTCTCTGGAGTTCTTCCCACTTTACTCGAAAAGCTTCCATAAACCTACTTACTGCCTACTTATAGCCAATTTCTCAGACTTAGAAGGAGCATCTCTGATAACAAGACTGTAACCAGAGAATGTGAGATCATGACAGGTCGTTTCTGATTGAGAGGTTATCCAAAAATTGTGGTAGAACAAGGTTTACAGTAAGCTCTGGACAATACTAGAGAGGAAACACTTATATCACAACCCAAAAGGGATTAATTCCCATTTCTTTACTCTATGAAATACCCAAGCGAGAGCCATCATATAATCAGGCCTATTAAGGAAAACTAGAAGATCATCCCGTTAGACCCTCAACTCACATGCTTATTCCCATGATCAATGAAACCCAACAAACATGGAAGGAACTTTCATGATAAACTGGTTAAAGTTGAGAAGACTAGTCATGATAACCAGAGATTTCTACATAAAAGCAAGGTTGGAACTTATCCCTGTCTCAATTGCCACAATTGTAACAACATAATGAAGGGAGATACTATTAGACATCCACAATCTGGTACAATAATTAAATCACACCATTATGCAATGTGTGATACACAAAATGTGATCTATGCCTATGTTGCCCTTGAAGCCAATATTACATATGCCACTCATCCTGCAGACTTGGATCAAACGTAAATTCAATATTCGAGCGTAAATGAGAAAACAATTTTGGCAAGACGCTTAAAGGAGTGTAGACACACTATAGCACAACTGAAATGTGTTCTAGAGGTCATCATCTACCCAGACAAGGTAATATGTCTAAAAAAACCTCTCACAGCGTGAAATGTACTGAATTGACAAACTTGATTCAATGTACTGTAAGGGTGCAGAAGTAAGGCTCGGACACAATGCTGGCATGTTTCTGGATATAAAATGTTACTAAATAAGAAAAGGTTGAAAAATTGCCTCTCTATCCCTAAAGCTAAGCAGGGTTTCCCCACCTCAAAGGAAACTTGTGAAATTGTCAGGAAGACCGAAAATAAAGAATCCATCCCTGTCGTGTCCAAAAACGTGCTTCTGTCCCTAACACTAATAATATCAGATAACTGTGCAAGAAGGGTCTTCTCTTAAAGTATAATGTGTTTGATGTGCTTGCAAACAACAGACAGGTTCTCAATCTTTCTGGTTATAAAGTGATGCAAAATAATGTTCCAAAATATGCAACTCCAAAGGCTAGGGTTGTGCTCCTTTCCCCTAGGCTTATTCTTCTCTCAAGTTGCTGGATATTTCAGAAGGACCAGTTGCTTGACTTCGCAGAGCCTTTATCCTACCTGCTTGGTATGGTCTACCAAGCGTAGGATTCCTTTTCCTTATCAGTCCTAGGGTTCTTGACCCTCTTCTGCTTAACCTCTCAAGTGGGTGCGGGTCCCAGACTTGCAATACTTTACACAGATTGGTTTACTTCCCTGCCAAGCAAGTGTTATCTCTGATAATGTCAGATAATGTCTCTTTTCTTTTCTTTCTTGTGACTGTCTTTTTTTAATATAATGGTTTTGTAGTCCCAGACCCTCTCTTTCTTTTGTGTCCCAGTCCCTCTTTCTCTTGGGTGGTGGTCCCAGACTCACACCATTGCATTGTACATCTTTGGGTCACTCTCCTGCCATGTATACAGCTGCCTATCCTTTGATTCAGAGTCCAGGACACTCTCTCGCCAGTTTCTGAGCTCAGCCCAATGCTTCCCTGGACCTCTCACAGCTCCCGGGTAGACCACACACCGGCTTGCTTTCTTTTCGGCATTACACGCGGGTCCCCGGGAGCTGTATTCTTCCTAAAGGCCCTGGTAGCGTTCGGATGTCCAGTGTGGTCTGCAGCGCCCCTGCGGACTGAGATTTCTCTCCGGTTGTGCGTTCTGTCTCCTCCATCCATCGCTGTGCGTCTGAGTTAGTTTCTCGCTATTCCTCTTCGGGGGACAGCTCTCCCTCTCTGGCGCATTTGTTCCTGCCTGAGCATGACAATGGGACGTCATTTCACCAAAATGCCAGGGGTAACAGAACTGACACATGACCCTTGACCTCTGTTGACATTACAAGAAGTGATGTCTTTTGGCCCAACCCTGAAGTGACATCACAGGAAGCGAAGGAACACGACCTTTCGCCCCTTGACAAAACAGGAAGGGGCATCACATAGCTTGTCCCAATGAAAAATATGGTTACGGTATCACTATAATGTGATATACATTTCATACAAGAATGGATCACCATATGTATCATTAATATCGATGTGTGTAGGCATACATTACCAAATTACTGTGAATGCAAGCAGACATCCAAGGCCAAATGATAATGATGAGTTATTATAAAGCACTTACGCTTAAGCGCTTTATATAGAACAAATATACATACAATATCACCCAACCTATGTTGGTATTCATTTATCGACCTCAGAAGAATGAAAGGCTAAGTTGAGGTCTTTAAGAAAAGACTAAATCAGGGACTCACCCCCTGAAGTGTCCCTGAAATAAACCTTTAATGAGTCTAACAATTATTGTATAGAATTCCAGAAAGACAAATTATTTGTTATCCCTATGCTTTCTTATTTAGGGTCACTGCTCAAAGTGTTACACTAGTGCAACCCCCTTTTTTTTCTTTTTTAAGAGGCCTGAACAAGAATTCCAACCACTCCAGAAACAAAGAGCCATATGGCACTGGCCACATCCAGCCCAGAAGCTTACACTTAAAAGAAATAAAATAATATATATATATTTTTTTTTGTAGAGATAGCAAGGGAGACATCAGGGGTCACAGCTGCGGCCCCTGTCGACCCCCAAATGACTTACCTGGCTTGACACTGGCTTCCTTTGAAAGTCACACGCCAGGCTGATGTATTCGTTGGAGCCAATCCCTGGGCTCGGAAAAAACTAGAATGCTCGCCAGGCTTCACACAAGTAATCTTTGTACTCCTGGCTATCTTCTTCATCACAGTATCAACCTTAAAGGTGCATGCATAATACGTTAGACTGCCTAGTTTCTCTTTGTTGTCATGTAGGTTAGTTTGGCTGCATAATACTTGGGATTACTTGGTTTCTTATTGTTGTCATGTAGGTTAGTTTGGTTAACTTGACAATATAACATATTAGCATATCCAGGGAGGTGGCAGGATATGATATGATAGAAATAATATCTTTATGAAGGCAGAGTGAATACAAAAAGAAACTTTCTTTTTGAAGTCTGGTGGCTACCCCCACCCCATGACATGAACACCCTAGGCTGGAGGCCTCCATGTCATGGGGTGGGGGAAGCCCTATGACTTCAAAAATAAACTATTTATTTATTTTTGAAGTCACTCTGCCTTCATAAAGACATTATTTCCGTTATGGTTCAGTCCTTGACGGAAATAATTTCTTTATGAAGTCAGAGTGACTTTAAAAATAAACAATTTATTTTTGAAGCTCCCCTCAACCCCATGACATTGTGTGTGTTTGAGTGTATGGTGAAAGAATGCACACTTAAATGTATGGGTGGCTGGGTGTACATGTGTGTGTGTATGGTGAAAAGATTCACACTTAAATGTATGGGTGGCTGCCTGGGTGTGCCTGTATGGTGATAGGGTGCACACTTAAATGTATAGGTCACTGCCTGCGTGAGTGTATGGTGAAAGGGTGCACACAAATGTATGGGTAGCTGGTTGCGCGTGTACGGTGAAAGGATGCACACTTAAAGGTATGGGTGGCTGCCTGGGTGTGCCTGTATGGTGAAAGGGTGCACACTTAAATGTATGGGTGGGTGCCTGGGTGTGTGTGCCTGTATGGCGAAAGGTTGCACACTTGAATTCACAGGTGGCTGCCTGGGTGTGCCTGTATGGTGAAAGGGTGCACACTTAAATGTATGGGTGGCTGCCTGGATGTGCCTGGATGGTGAAAGAGTGCACGCTCAAATGTATGGATGGCGTGGTGTGCGTGTTTATATATGGTGAATGGTGTGTGTGCTTGTGTTCAGGGGTGCAACAAAACCAACATTTCAGGGGGGCTAACCGTTCAAATGTTGAGAGAGGCGCTAACTTCACGCGTGGTGGGGAGGAGCAAACTTATTTGTGTGGGGGCATCTAACTTCTTTACACATTTTAATGAGACTTTTCTAGTGCAGCTTCAATATTACAAGCAGTTAACTCTCTCCTTTAAGTCTGAAAGCACGCTTTTATGGACTGCTGTGAGAATGACTGGTTTCCTGTTTTCCCTCTCTACCCTTCCGATCACTCCCTTGTAATTGCTGGGCCGTGCCCTTGTTAACAGCGAAACACAGGTGCCGTTGAGTGTCTGTGTCCTTTTCTGTCTGGCAACTGCTCAGTAGGTCAGCCAGGCCAAAACAACATATCCCATAATTTCAGGGGGGGGAGGGGTGCTGAAGCCCAGTCAGCTCAATGGTGTTGCACCACTACTTGTGTTTAATGCCTTGATTACTTATTGGTAATCTTCATTACTCCTAGCCTTAGTCTTCCTCATCCCAGTACTTGTGTATGAGGCAGTACTTGTGTATGAGGCACTATGGACTATGCCTCATACACAAGTACTGGGATGAGGTAGAGGTACATAAAGGTAATGCCTGACTTAGCTACCTGTAATCTTCATTACTCCTAGTCCCACTCGTCCTCATCTCAGTACTTACCTATAAGGCAAGGAGCCTCATACGTAAGCACTGGGACAAGGACGAGGGACGTGGAGGTAATTCTGGGCCAATGAGCTGATTTTGGAGGTTGGGGTAGGGGATGGGAGGGATGTGTGGGGATGTGTGGGGGGAGTGTGGGGGGTGTATTTGTGCAATAAATCATAATGGTTGTCAATGTCCATTCTAAGCAGGCATAATATGTTATATTAATGGCTACAGAGGCATTTTGGTGCAGCCAGTCTAGTCATTCCTCAGTTTGGTATGACTTTTTTAACTGGGCGTTTCTGATAAAGCAGTCCTACTAAGTGTTATTACCTGGCCAGACTGGCATTTGGGTTCTGCCAGGCTAGCCGCTTCTTACTGCAGCACTGAATATTCTACTAGACATCTGTGATGAACTTATATGATAAGTCATATATAACATGCCTGTACACAAGTGTTTTTAGGCACGACAAGACAAGGGAAGGAAAACAGAGGGAGGACAAGACAAATGATCTTATTAAGCCTTGTTTCATTCAGATTGTGCAAATTCGAGAAAGAGAAGTGCAAGGGGAAAGGGAGGGGGGAAGTGCAAGGGAAAGGGGAGGGGAGAAGTGCAAGGGAAAGGGGAGGGGAAAACAGGGCAGCAATGCACTGAGTAAGTGCAGCCAAGGCAGTGCGGCTCTGGGTAGTGCAAGGAGAACAAGGGACTGTAGGGTTACAGTTACAGCCCCTAATTGCGTGTTAGGCCCAGAGGCAGTGCAAGGGTGACTGATCAAGTAAGAGCCTTTACTCAGTGAGACTGAGGCTAGCCAAGCAACTAGTTGGTACATCAGACAGGTAGGTCAGCGGGGGAGGGAGAGAGATAAAGCAAAAGAGAAGAGGATCATTTTGAGCTGCTTTCGGGACTTCAGGTGGTCCGGCTCAAGTTTGGGAGGGCAAGGGAGGCCATTCCAGAGGGTGGCACCTGCAGGGGAGAGGGATCTACCCCCACTCTCTGCCTGGAGAAGCATCTAACCCTTAGTGTTCGAGAAGGAAGGTATTTTGGAAGAGAGCGTTTGATGTAGTGCGGATCTCGACCCCGAAAAGCCTTGTAGACAATGCAAAGGTTCTGGAAATTGATCCTTGCAGCCACCGGGAGCAAGTGGAGAGATTTCATGGCTGAAGAGATACGGCCACTGGGCTTGAGGCCAAGGATAAGTCTTGCAGTCCTGTTCTGGATTAGTTGCAGAGGGCGGAGAGTAGAGGAAGGCAGATTGAGAAAGTGTCTGTTGTAGTAGTCCAGCCTAGAGAGAACCTGAGCTCTGGAGACAGTGAGTTTCTGGGGAAAGTGAGAAAGGGAAGAGTGCCTTTCAGGAGGTGCAGCTGGTAGTGGGACTTCTTGGCAATGTCTGAGATGTTAGGAGAGAAGGAGAGAGTGGAGTTGAAGAACGACACCAGTAATAAGCGAGAGAGGAGAGTAGGCTGAGGGGAGCCTGAAGAAAAGCTGAGTGTCATCGGCATAACACTGAAGGTTAGAGGAGAAGGTAGAGATCAGGTGGGCCAAAGGGGCAAAGTAGAGGTTGAAAGACCAGGGTGAGAGGATAGAGCACTGGGGAACGCCACAGTTAGAGAGAGGTGGCGGAGTGAAAGGGACCAAGTTGGACCTGGGAGGGCGGTCCAAGAGGAAGGAGGTCAGCCTCTCCAAGGCCTGATCCATGATGCCCAGGATCTCACGGAGTCGATTGATCAGGATGGCCTGGTTGACCGTCTTGAAAGCAAAGGAAAGTTCAAGGAGGATGAGGACAGAAGGAATGCTGGAATCAAGGTTAGAGATCAGATCTTCACAGGTGTTCAGGAGATCAGTTTCCGTGCCTCTGGCAGCTCTTAAGCCGGACTGATGGTCATAGAGACAACCAACAGATTCAGTGTGGAGAGTAAGCTGGCAGTTGGCCAGCTTTTCCAAGAGTTTGGGAGAGGGGAAAGTTCCAGTGGCAAAAGAATGATTACAGAAATCAGCCAAGGCTGGATCAAGGGTGTCAATGTGGTCCTTGATGGTTCTGGAGGAGCAGGCGAGCACCTGTTTCGATGACACTACCATAGATGGGACTAGTATAGAAATCTCGTCAGGTGTTAGAGAGAAAGAGGAGAAATGAGAAGAGGAAGAAGAGATAGTGGACAGGATGTCCTGAGTTTTAGGTGAGAAGCGAGAGGTCAAAGCTGTACAGAGGGCCTGTTGAGAGAACAGGAGAGGTAGAGACCGCAACAGGATTGGCTGTGTTGTTAGAGGCCGCAGACGCAGGCTTGAATGAGTGCTCTCTTCTTGATGAGTCTTATTTCTTCGACTGGCATTTTGGTGCAACCAGTCTAGGTATGTCTTATTGTTGGCCTGGAATGCTTTAATGTAATGCTATCATGTGTCTACACTGGTCTACCTTGTGCAGCCAGTTGGGCATGTTTTCATTGTGGCATGGCATTTTTAATAGCAAGGCAATAATGTTCATGTGCACTGTTGGTGACTTGCATGTATTGGATTGATGTTACCCTACAAAACAATAGCAAACACAGTGGATTTTTAGCCAATTTCCCTCAAAAAGTGTGCTGTATATTGCTATAAAACACATATTTATATCTTTTTCCTAGTGCAGTGTGTGGCATACCCCTTCAGCAGCATGTTCATGCGTATTGCGCAAGCGTGGTAATCTAGACCGGCCCAGAGTGTGACGCAACCTGTGATTTGTTGCCTAGTTGGGGGGCCCCCTCAGCATGGCTCGCAGGGGGGCCCCCAGATCTTGTGTTATACCACTGCCCCAGGGGGACTATTGTACTGTGGGGGCAGTGCCCTGGCCCCATGGGAAGAAGGGACAACATCCTCAGATTTGTCACAGTCCAATTAGATATGAATGAAGAATTTTACTTCAGATTGTTTTTCTGAATCTTTAATCCCATCACCCAGCTAATGGTACTAGCTTAATATACAATTGTGACACTGGGTTCTTTCTAGTATAGCCATTGTAATGTAATGAAAGGCTGCAATGATGTGGGTATTGACGTGTTCTCTGTATCATCTGAAGGCCCGAACTTGCAACAGGAATCACCAATCATTTTGCAAACCCTGATTTCCATTGCTGATAACATGTCCAGCACATAGCGGTTTTGCATTGTCATAAGTCTCAATGCACGCAACTCAACCTTGATCAAATTGAACCCGTTCTCTGTTTCGTTTGCGAGCTCGACCAGCTCCCAACACAGCATCTGCAACCATTTGCCGTTTTTTGCGGCCTGCCCTCCCGGCAACAATAGAGATGCGAAAAACGATTCTGCTGAGCTGAAAAGCCTGTATTCTTCAGGTATTTCAGCAAGCAATGCAGAAGAGTCTTTGAATATGTAATTTGATCTTTTTTTCCTCTTTAATTGTTGGAACTGTCCTGTGCCTGGCAGAATGCAGAGCTCTTGTGTGGACAACTGTTTTTTCTCTTCTTCTTTTTTGAATATGGGGCATGGCAGTTGGCTCCTCGGCAGGCAGTGCATCCCCCTTCAGGTGTTCCTATGGGATTATTAGCAGCACTGAGCGCAGCATGGCTACCGAACAACAGCCCCTCCATGAACGTGGGAGATGCAAGTAAGCTTGTTGGCCACAGACCCAGTAGTAAAACATTACAGCTGCCGTTCCCTTTTTCATGTCTGCAATCAGGAGAGTGTTATTGCAACGTTTGTTCTAGCCGACAAAGACTGTACCATTGCTGCAAAAACACAGTCCATATACTTCTTTCCTGTGCACACTGACTTTTCCATTGTTGCAATCCACATCAGCTTTGTGATATAATCTGTCCATATTTGTGCACAGAAATTGTCCACTCATGCTATCATGTCCTTGTTATATGTTACCAGTCCTTCTGCCAGGCAAGGTAGTGTGGTGGCCTGCCATTTGTAATCATCATGTTTACATCCTTTCACCATCAAACAGGGTAACTCCACGCACTTGATGTTGTTTGGATTGTCATTGCATTTCACAAAATCTGGGCCCATTACATTCACATGTCGCCAGGTGATACCTTTTCACCCTTGGATCTGCTCTTCTGGGTGCAGACCGTTCTTGAATGTTAGCCTCCCTCCGTTGGGTGCACTACAGATTTCCCAAAATACTTCTCCTTTCGCATTCACAAGTCTTAATGTCCTTTTAGACAGTCCACTGTGGACATCCCTCTGTCGGGTTCACTCTTGTCAACACAGTGTTTTTTGGGGGCATCATGTTTTGCCCCTTTTTGTCGGCATCCCTGCGTTGGGTTCACACTTGCCAACCACACATTTTCTTCTCCTTTCTCACTATTCAGGATTTGTCTCCCTTAGCTTTCCAATTACGTGCCGGTGAAAGACTTTTAACTGTACAGGGGGTTTTGCTAGACCCCTGTATGACGACTTTGACCTATTCCTTACGGCTCTCCTAGGGCCTTCTGGTATCGGGAGTTTTAACAATAGGGGAATCGCCCAGAGTCTTCTCGAGTGAGCACCCACATGGTGCTGCCCCCCTCTGCAGCTGGTTTTCATCTAAGATGTTAACTGTTCTATGAACTTCCATTAATTTGCCATTTGCGACTTTCTTTCAACACAGTTCGGTTTCTTATCAGTTTTCCCCTCGACTCATTGGCTGTGATGAACCACTTGTTTTTTTTGTCTCTGGAGTCCAGGGCGGTACCACGGTAGCACGCGTCTCCCCCTGTCCTGATTATCAGTGTGGAGGCATGCTCCATGTACTGTTGACATCTGCTGCAACACATGCTGGCTATTGTTCGCGGTCTTATGATTCCTTCCACTGTGGCTTTTTTGTGTCTGTGTCGGAAAGGTCAAGGTCACTTCTCGCTTTGTCACCCCTTCGGTTCTCGCCGCCTTTCTCCTCCTCTTGAATTGCCACCCTGGGATAACTGTCTCGTCGTGCGGTCTGCCCTGTTTGTCTTGATCCACCTTTTTTTACCTGTGGGGAAGGGAAAGGGCCATCAAGTGTGTGTGGTTTGGGTCAATTGCCAGACTTTCCCTGACCCTTGTGTTGGGACTTGTCGGGTAAATGGTTTTAGTGTCAGTCTGTCGTCTTTCGCGGTGTAAGAAAGTGTTCATGCTGGAAAAGGGGGGGGGTTAGAGGGTCTGCGTATCCTACTGAGTAGGATGTGGAGAAGGTGTCATGAGAATTTATATTCTTCGTCCTAGTGGGGTAGGTGAATATTGAAATGGTGAGATGTGTAAGGCTTGTGAAATGTATAGGGGAGATGGTGTTTGGTTAAGGTAGACTTGGAATTTGGAAAACAATAATCACAGAGACGGGAAGGATAATGACCGGGAATATTCGGGTAGGACACGGGAATACAGGGATTCTGGGAGATGTAATTTCCGAGAGCAATGGGGTTTGGGTTCCGAGGGGATTTACCATATACGGAGGGGAAGTTGGTTTTAGGCAAGGGAGATTCATTGGGAGGAAGGGAGGTGGATGTGGTACAGCCTACAAAAGGCTCAAGGACTCCGTCCTCTTCACCTTCTTCTCCGGTATAATACAGCGTCTGACCTGGGGTATTTCCGAGTGCTCCAGAGAGGTAGCGGATATGGATCCTTTCACATCCTTATTCAGGGGGCTAAAAAAGATTTGGGGCATGACTGTTCTCTAGTTTTTTTCCTCCTCTCTCAATTGCTCTTCCCCTATTTGTCCCTTTGAATAACTATGGGGTTCTGGGATTTTATTTTCTGTAGAAGGGATCTCTAGGTCTCCGGCTGAGGTTTTATTAAATGATTTTTTCCCCGAGGCCTCACATAGTAGGTTCTCTTTGGGTGTTTTCCAATGAGTTTCATATACCAGGATTCCTACTGTGTCTCTCCTATAGATTTATAAGGGGTTTGAGGAAAAGTTCAGGAGAACGAAGGTTAATTTGTCTTCATCAGAAAAAAGAGGTAGCATTTTCACTTTACCCTCCTTACATGGTAAAATATAAAAGGACCAACCCAAAGGATACTTACTATTAGTTGCAAGGAAATCAAGGCTTCGTCCCTTCCCTGTAGTACTTAATTCTGAGGACAAAAAACATAATACGTGTAGCCCTCCACATTCTTTCGGACAGGAGAGATGGCTTGAGAGGTCAGCAAATGAAATTGGATTCCCCTTCACTGTTCCATGGGTTGAAAGAATTGCAGCATGGCTACCTCCAAGGTCATAATGACCCCCAATGAGGGAGAACATGCTAGTGATGGTGAGGAAACGAAAGTTTGTGTTGAGAAAAAGTACGCCAAATCTGTCAAGGGTAACTATGGAAATAGTGGATCTTGTTTGGCTAGCGGGAATAATTCAGCTTTGCACGATGATCGCAAGGGGCAGTGCACCAGGTGCGGGTTTGAGAAACATTCCATGAATGCTATAGAATGCCCTGCCATGAGAGTCAAATGTAGGCGTTATGGCAAGATCCTGCATTTCGGCAGATTGTGAAACTCTAACAACAAAACCTTGGAGGCAGACAGAGATGGCAAAAAATGAGAGTGAGCATGATGTCAGGGTGTATGAAGTGTTACGGAGACCGGAAAGAGCAGGCTTGACGGTCAAATTAAGCAAGTGCCAGTTTAAAGGTAACCAGGTATCCTAGTTGGGACACAAGATCACAAAAGAGGGCATGGTTCCACATCCGAATATGGTGGATGCTAATGTGAAAGAAATGGCCATCCAACAAAGATGAGGGGAAATCTTTTTTAGGTTTAATTGAGTTTTATTCCAAATGTGTGGGCAATCTTGCAGTAAAAAGCCAACCCCTTCGAGTTTTATTGAAGGAAAGGAAAGAGTTTTGTTGGGGTATGGAAGGAGAAACTGCATTTAGGTGTCTGAAGGAAGGAATAGCGAATGCACCTACTCCATACAGAGTTGGTCCCATGGTAGAAACGATTGTGTCTGTGGGTGCATGTGTTCCAGGTTTGGGGGCTATTCTCAGCCAGGTCAGGAAGGGCAAAGAGGTACCCATGGCTTTTGCACCTAGAACATTGTCAGAAAAAGAATCTAGATATTCTACCATCGAATGAGAGAGTCTTGTATGTTATTGGGCCTGTGTATTTTAGGACTTACATTTGGGGCCTACCTTACAAGATCAGGAGCGACCATAAGCCTTTGGCACATTTGTTTTCTACGAAGAGTTCAAGGTTGGCGACCCCTAGAACAGATAGGTGGTTAGCGGCATTACAGAGTTATAATTTTATGGTTGAGCATGTTTCTGGAAAATGGAATCCGGTGGCAGACTGTTTATTCAGAGCTCCCTTAGAAGGCGTGGAGCCATCTGAAGATACATGCGATGAGTGGATTGCACAGATAAGAAGTACTGTTGAAATGTTTTTTCGAAGATGGTGTGGTTAGACGCGGTGAAAGAGGACCAAGAGATGACAGTGGCCATATTGTGCATGAAGCAATGTTTGATATTAGGTGAATCCATGAAATCCCCCTACTATAAATTCAGAGATGAATTAAGTAGTTCTGTATGGGATCTAGCTCGGGGTGAGAGAATGGTTCCTACTTTATCACTATGGTGCAAATTGAAAAAGAGAGCCCACAAAGGTCATTTTGGAATAAGTCTGACTAAGAGGAGATTGAGGTCAAGATTTTGGTCTACAGGAATGGATGCCATGGTGGATGCAGAAGTGGGGCGCTGTATTCCCTGTTCAGTAAGTGACAAATCCTTGAAAACACATAAGGTGGAAACAGGAAGTGTGGATATTCCATATAGGGCCTAGGAGAAAATTGTATTGATTTAATGGGTCCCCTGCATCCAGATCGAGAGGCTAGCGGAGGAGCAGGAGCACCCCCACACTGCTGGAGCAGTGCCTCTACAGGCTAGCGGAGGCGCAGGAGCTCCCCCACACTGCTGGAGCAGTGCCTCTACACCGTGCATCTCCCTCCATCCTATCGAGGTAAGCCTGTGTGTTTTACCTCACCACAGATGATTGCATCAGCAGAAGATTATTTTTAGCGCGATTCGTGCGGTAATCTCTAGTGGTTCACGCCGTTTCATGTAGTGTGGCTGTTCTCTTCATTTCATTGCATTAGTTACCAACTAGGAAAAGCCCCGTGTGCACCCTGCCTCCATTGCACAATAAGATGGCTGCCCAACTCTCTGAGACCGCATGTGCAGCCCAGCTTTGCTTCCCGGCGCTGCTACAACTTGATTGGCTCATTCATCATACATTTCAGCCAATCCATGCTGGGAGGCGCGAGCCGGCCCACTCACTGGAAGGCCCCCGAGTGTAAGACTTTTTGCCCGTCCAGAGCCTGTCCCGAGATCTGCCAGAGGCCAAGGCCGGGACCCCTGCCCATTTTTCCCTATACACTATCTAAAGATCCATACAAGAACTCGTTCATAGCCGCAAGCCTTGCCTCATCCTCATGAACTCTAATAGCGGGAAAGCCTTGCACGCACGTTCGTTCATTGTGTACCAACTTATATACCGCGTGTAAATAAATGCACTGGATTCCATGATGTTGCATTTTGCAAGCCACGCTGACTCAATCGCCGTATAATATCCTGTATTTTATTGTCTTTTGATTCCGGCGTGTCTACTCCTATCTCCACGACAATTGATCCATAACTTATTTTGTCTCCAAAGTATAACCTGTTGTACCTGGTCGTATGGCGCCAGCCTACGTCTGTGGCTCTCGCATTAACGCTTGTATACTATATTCACCGCCTGAAACCGGACTATTGTATTATGTCACAACACACAATTGTTATTTGACCATTGCACAGGACGCGTTGTGCCTAACCTGATGTAACTGGATGTTACTGCCTCTCTAGTCCTTCGTGGTCTCTCCTAAGCATTGACTGTATATCTTTCTAATCATCCTTAGCTAGTGTGTGCCTTTCCAAATAGCGTATTCACTCGTGCATTTGGGGACTTAGACTGCCACTTATGAGCTATCATCTTTGTGCCATAGTAAGATACCCCACCTTACTATCTATGCTAACATGTTATGCGCAGCGTTGCAGTATGTATGCTAGCATATTAATCCCGCAGAGTCTACTAATGCTCTTACCATACTGTTAACTGTTCACCCTTAAATTAATCTACCAAGCTAACTGTTCCCCCAACAGGTTACCAGGCCCTGCACTAACGAATAACGCATTGCTTACTTACATTACGCATAGTAAAGATGAATTGCTAGGAGCACAATGAAATCCAAACCATATTCATAGCTTTGTCAAGGCGCTCTCGCACCTGAGTTACTTTACGCCCTATACATTCTGCTTTATTACTTTGTTACTTCCAACCAGAGACTGTAGTTATGTCAGGTTGGATCCTCTCCACTATGTTCCCATTTTGTGTGGTACTGAACTGCATACCGTGCACAGGAAGCCCCTTCACTACCTATTGAAATGGCCTGACCAGATTAGGTTGCCCCCGGCATCATCCCATCTCTTGACCCATCCCGTTCCTACCACCCACAGCACCATTCCACCTTTCCAGGACCATACCAACACTCCCAATGCCACCAAAATCCTCAATAAGAAAGCACCTACCACCACTCCATGTAGGTTGTATCACAAATGCACACCAAAGCACCCTTCACAATGAACTTGCCATAACTACCCCCATTCAAGTCAAACCCATCCCTGATCACCAAAATAAAACTTACAAGACAACTGGAACAGTCACCACCAAACAATCTGTCAGTCCTTCAAACGCCCAAACACCGTCTACCACCACTGAACCCAAAATTAAGCCTCCTGTCAATCTTAAAGGCAGCCTCATCAATGCCCATGTCTCTCAGATACATGACCTGATCATCGATCAACAACTGGACTTGCTAATAGTCACAGAATCTTGGCTCCACCAAGCGTCTGGACCCTTACTCGCGATTGCCATCCCACCCGACTATACCATCCTCAGGGCTAATAGATCTTATACTGTGGGATGTGGGGTAGCGATCATAGCTAAATCCAACCTTCAATTAAGATCATGGAGCCTCTGGAGATGAAAGCCGTCTTTTCGTTCTGCTGCAACAAAGCAACTCCATATCAGACACGCAACTAAGCGTTTAACAGTGGTGCTTGTGAACTTGACGTCGCAATGTACGCATAATGCATGGAAGATAATGATTACTGGATTCTTCACTAAATATTTGATAAGCTCAGACTGAATACCTACTCTGTGGGAACTGCCGATTTGTCCCATATATCACGGCAAGTTGGTATTGCAGATTTTGCACGTGTGCATTTATCAACTGATGACCAAACCGGAAGTAGATTTCAACTCACTACTTTCTGATCCGAACTACATCAAACAAATAGAATGCAAGCTCTGATAGCACAGACAGGACTCTGATATAACTAATCCGCCCTGATGATGACCCAAGTGGGTTGAAACACATGTAGGCGGCAGCTTTTAGTTTTTTGGTGGGCAATATAAATCCTGGAATACAAACCTTTGTTTATGGATAAACACGTATCTGAGTAATGTCTCTGCCTTACTAATGGACAGCTAAATACCAGGGTGTGAGCGTGGTTGGTGAGGGAAACCATGTATACCATATTTCACCTTTTCAGTTGATAGTGAGAAACTAACTGTTCCCCACTTCTGTTGCTCCCGATGATTTATCTCAGAATATCTCTAAAAAACAAATAGGTCAGTTGCGCACATTCCAAATAAGGTTTCTCACACACTACTTTCACATTCAATTAAGATCATGTCCCATTGAAAACCCAGAAGGCTACGAAATCCTACTAGCTAAATGTGCCACTAATCATAAAACCACTATCATCCTCGTGGTGATTTACCGATCGCCTAAATCTAACTCCCAGCCTGAGGTAGACATTCCTCTTCTTCTATCTCCACTTATCAAACCTAACACCAAATGTATTATACTTGGTGATCTCAATCTAGGTTTCAAAGACAGCCAAGACCATAAAGCTGAAGCCCTGCACAGTGCCCTTCAAGATATGCACTTCACACAACTTGTGAATGCCCCCACCCATATAAAGGGCAGGACACTGGATTGGATACTTTCACTCAACGCCCCCCTAGATATTGAGTCAATTATACGGTTAGTCTGGACAGATCTTTACAGTGTGAACTTTTCCCTCACATACAATGAAATACGCCCTCCTATGACTAAGATAATGGACTCTTACGAAACGAGAAACATTTGTAAGCTCTCGGCTGAGATCCTAAACCCCATTCTAAGTAAAACTCTAACAGTCAACCTTATCACTAGTCATAATCCAAGCTTTCCGGCAGACACCTACCATAATTGCCTCACCACTACAATACATTCTTTAGCACCTCTTACAACTAAAACAAGACGTGCCGACAAAGAAACATTTTTCTGGTTCAATGACGAGTAAGTATCGCCAAGGTCACATGGCAGGTAGGGCTAGACTCAGGGTTCACTTGGGGCCCCAAGGGCCTTGCATTATCATCATAGACTCTCCTGGAGTCAGTCCTGGCGCCTTTGTCGCCAGGCTCATGTTCAGATTGGGACATTGTCTTGAAGGGACTCCTTTTTCTGTGAAGGCCTGCAGCCAACATGGAGGCACCCACACAGTCTAGTTCCTAAGAACAAGACTGTGCGGTGCAGTGTTTTAGGGTGTGGTAGCCCGGACTACTTTACCTGGACTACTTTACCGAGGGCTATATAAACCACTCCCAAGATAGAGAACGTGCTTCGCGTTATTCTGCAGCCAGCAGCGTGACGCTCATCGTGTTCAGAGACCAGCACCTGGCAATTCTTGAACAGCGGACCTGCAGAGGAGACAAAAGAACATCATTAGCAGTCTCTGCTTACCTGCAACTTTCCATCCATCGATTCCTGCTGCTCGCAGTCTTCCATCCAGTCAGCAGCATTATCAGGACTCCATGCACGCACCGGAACGAAGAACCTGGAGGGAGAGAGAAGGAAGGATACCGTTAAAACAGGTTACTCACAGCATTCACGGCAGTAATCGCGAAATCCTCACCTGACTGGGCATTTCTTGGCCGGTTCCGCTCCGGAAATCTTCACATTCCCAGAAAGACCATCACGACCTGAAAAGGAATAAAGAATACAGGTTAGCAAGAAAAGTCATTACTGCGCCGCACTTCGCGCTTAACCTACCATCCATCATACGCTCCTGGGTCCATCATCCTGGCAGGAGCCTGATCCAAGTAGCACACCCACCGAACCTCTGTGCACCTAAGGGGAAACAAACAAAGAAAAGACATTAATAGCAAGAAAGGAAAGCAAGGACATTTTAAGCTATAACCAGATTTACCTCCTTAAAGACACTTGAATGGGTTAGCACCAGTGAAGTTAACTTGGTCGTTCCAACCCGCAGAAAACTACGCGCCTGTAATGATTCCTGCCCCTCATGTCCCCAGCCCTCCAAGATGTCAGGCCGGAGCCAGGCCACAATCACCTACATGGCCCTCAAGGGCCTCTCCATCCCTCAAAAGACCCACTTGGAATCAGACTTGGCGCTTGTGGCACCAGACTCACTCACTCCCATAGGATAACATTGGGGATTGGACTTGTAGTGCATTGATGGGGACAAGATGGATGCCCCCACATATTTCGGTTCCTAGAACTGCATGTGCAGTCTAGTCTTTTGGGTGTGGTTCAGCCCAGAGACACCTGGGATACCCAGAGACTATTTAAGCCACGCCCAAGCTGAGAAACATGCTTTGTCTTTTCTGCACCTGCAGCGTGACACTCACCGTGTTTGGCTCGGTCTCCAGTAGGCCTGCATCTTTCTTCTGCGCTCAGCTCCTGCAAGAACAAGAACACTGTTAGGAACAGCCTTACCTTACGGAGCTTCTGCCCATCATTCATCGCTTCTTCTGTTCTGCGGGCATCTTCGGCGGTGTCATTCCCATCCCGGCATGCTGCTTCCTAAGGGAAAAGAACAGAAAAAAGGCATTAGTAAGCATTCAGCAAATCTTTGCTTATTTTTAAAGACTGTACGAGCTTCAAACGCTTACCTGAATCCCAGCCGCTCTGGGGGAACTCTGTCTCCGGAACTTCTCATCCATCTGCAAGAGGTAAAAAACACTCCAGGTTAGCGTGGAAACATCTGGAGTTGCAGCATTCCGTGCTTACTCACCGCATTTCTTCTTCATAACCGGCATCCACGCTGTAAACGTTGTGGCACCTAAAAGACACAGAAAAAGAACTCAGTTCAATACAAATACGAAAGGGTTGCATCGTGCATCGCGCTCTTACTCACCTTCAGCGCTACTCATCTCAGCAGCACGTTGCCATCCCCGGATGCCGGCCATCATCTAGGGAAGGAAAGGAACAAAGTTAGAGAACTGTTCAAAAGACTCATTATACTTACCTGTCGGACTCTTGCCAGTGAAGTAACTAGGCAGCAACGAGCCTGCATCAATCAACGCGCACCTGCGCTGAAGGCAGGACAGAGAGCACACCTTCCAAGAAAACAAGGCCCAGTCTCCAGTAGACTCCAGGGAAGGGTTCAAGGTCGTAAGAGGTCAGAACAGGCTGAGTGACGTCCCTGTGGATACCAGGTGAGCGTTACAGAACACAAAGCCTCACATCAAAATCCACCTGGGCGTCATGGAAACGTCAGAAACCGACCAGTTAGCCCACATATTGGGGCAGCTACGTTCTGAAGTACATGCAGCCAGGCATGGGACCAACACCCTGAGGAGAAGGAGAAACCTGATAGTAGCCAAAGAGTGCACTGACGATTTAAGCCAGCAACTTCTCCAGTCACAAGCAGGGCATGCACCATTGCCGGGAAGCGTGCCCTCGAAGCCAGGACCATCAGCAAATCCCGTTCAGATAACCCTTCCTGGGGCAGTTCCCTTGGCCCCGCCCGAACGATTTACGGGGGATCCCAAGAGGTTTGCAATGTTCATGAACCAGTGCCACCTGCACTTCCTTTGTAGACCAGGGGACTTTCCGAATGACCAATCACAGGTCGCTTTTGTGCTATCCTGCCTGAGTGGTAGCGCCGCGGACTGGTCTGTACCCTTTGTCGCCCAAGATGATCCTTTGCTGCATGACTTCAGGGGCTTTCAGCAGGAGATGGAAAAGCTGTTCGCCCGTCGTACTCATGGGCAGGCATTAGACAATGAACTTGTGTCCCTGCGCCAAGGGAATCAAGACCTATTAACATACATAGCCACGTTCAATACAATCGTAGTTGAAGCAGAATGGCCAGTGGAGAAGAGAACCACGTTATTTCATCAGGGGGCGCGGGGGGAGCTCAAGGATGTTCTCGCACAAGTAGTGAACCCCCCGAAAGACTGCTCAGAATTCATTGACCTTGTTTTTCAACTGGATCATAGGTTGCAGGACCGAAGAGCAGATCGAACAAGACCAGACCCTCGCCCTAAGTATGTGCATTCAAAGGACAATATTGCCCGCACAATGGAAGGTTCAGGAGAACCAATGCAAATCGGGGGGGGGTCAGATCCCCCTTGACTAAAGCAGAAAGGGATAAAAGGAGACAGCAGCAGTTATGTCTGTACTGTGGAAGGTCAGGTCATTTCCTTAAAGAATGCCCTGTGAAGCCACCAAGGAGGACGGTAGGGGCCACGGACAAGGAAGATACCATCAAGGAATCGGAAAACTCCCCAGCCCGGCAAGTGTAGGGGTCCACTTGTTGAGCGAAGAAAGTGAACTATAGACCTCCCATTTTGCACTGTGGTCTTGATCAATCACCAACAACCATCTTGGATGCACGCAGTAAGAGTGTACATTGACAGTGGAGCCGTTGGGAATTACATCGACCAGGATCTTGAGGCAAAGATGGGGCTTCCGTTACACCCTAAATCAACCACCGACACTGTTACCACTGTCGACAGCATGGAAATAGCTTCTGGTCCAGTATCCCAATGCACTGCAGCTTTAACCCTTCTGTGCCAGGATGGACACCAAGAATCTATCGTTTTCAAACTCATTAAGGCACCATAGTTCCGGTTGATTTTGGGAATGCCATGGTTGGTAGCTCACAATCCTTGAATCGATTGGCGAGCAAAAGAATGAGCCTTTCCCGAGACTTGCGCCCACACATGTTATCGCCAAGAGAAACAACCAATAGACATCAGAACCGCCACGCTTGCGACTGTGGCAATCCGCACCCTACCAAGTGAATACCAGGACTTTCAAGATGTCTTTCAGAAAGAACAGGTTAATGCCCTGCCACCGCATAGACCATACGATTGCAGAATCGACCTGATACCCGCCGCACAATCCCTTGTGGGTGAATTTACGCACTCACAGAACCAAAAATCCAGCACCTGAAGGCCTATCTTGACCAATACCTGGCCAACAGGTTCATCCGTCCCTCGAAATCTCCAGCAGCCAGTCCTCTATTCTTCGTACCGAAGAAGGAGGGGGACTTGAGAATGTGCATCGACTACTGCGCACTGGACCAGATTACCGTAAAAAAACGCTACACCCTGCCACTGATCCCTAATTGCTTGATCAAGTTAAAGATGCCCAAATCTACACAAAACTAGACCTGAGGGGGGCATTTCACCTTGTTCGCGTAAAACAGGGGGACGAATGGAAAACCACTTTTCGCACCAAATACGGCTTGTACGAATATCAAGTAATGCCCTTTGGCCTTTGCAACGCGCCTGCAGCATTTCAATACTTCATAAACGATGTCCTACGGGAATTGATTGATGTCTGTGCTCTAGTGTACATCAATGATATTCTAGTATATTCTGTATCAAAGCAGGACCACGTTAAACACATCTGATCCGTATTAGAGAAACTCCGTCAACACCAGCTCTACGCCAAGCTCGAAAAGTGCTCATTCCACGTCTCTGAAGTGGAATTCCTGGGCTTTATTCTCAGCCCGAATGGAATCCGAATGGATGTACACAAGGTAGATGCTATCCTGAACTGGCCATCCCCAGATTCATTCAAGGGGGTTCAAAGTATGCTGGGTTTTGCAAACTTCTACCGCCGGTTCATCCCAGGATTTTTGCAAATCGTGCATCCCATCACGTCATTGCTAAGGAAAAGCAACACAACGTTCCAGTGGACAACAGAAGCCGAGGAAGCTTTCCAGGAACTGAAAGCAAGATTCACATCTGCCCCAATCTTACGCCACCCTCGCCCTAATCTCCCATACCTGGTGGAAACGGACGCTTCAAGCATGGTTATCGGAGCCGTCCTCTCACAAAAGGACCCCGAAATGGGCCAGTTACACCCCGTTGCCTTCTGGTCACATAAATTCACACCCCCTGAACTCAATTACGCTATCACAGACAAAGTACTCCTGGCCATTAAGTCAGCCTTTAAGGCATAGCGGCACTACCTCTTGGGTGCCAGACACACAATCACCATAATAACTGACCACCAGAACCTCCAGTACCTAAAAACGGCAAAGGCCCAATCCTCACGACAACTACGTTGTGCTTTTTTTTTTGCTGAATATGACTATGTGATTACATTTCGACCAGGGGTGAAAAACGGGAAGGACGATGCCCTTTCCCGTATGTGGGTGGCATAGCAAGGGTATCAGACCCATGACCCAATAGCAATCATCCCGAGTGACAAGCTCCTAGGAATCACAGCAACCATAACTCAGAAAGAATTACATGAAGAAATCTAAAACCTGATAAGTCAGGAGCAATTACAAGCGTGTAGTGCACACAGAGAACATTACATGATAAAAGATCAGTTGCCCTACTTCAGGAATCGTTTATTCTTACCAAACCAAGAACTACGAGAACAAGTCATGTCCGGTTATCATGATTCCTTGATCGAGGGCCACCCCGGAATAGCTAAAACCCTAGCCAAGGTAAAACAAAATTATTCGTGGCCCACGTGGTGTAAAGACATTATCCAATTCATCCTATCTTGTGGAGTGTGTGCTCAAAACAAGTCATCCAAGCAGAAACCGGCTGGGCTATTACAACCATTGGAAATCCCACCAGCACCCTGGCACACGTTGTCCCTCGATTTTATTACTGACTTACCACCCAGTCAAGGGTTTAACACTATTTTTTGTGGTCGTGGACCTATTTTCAAAAATGGCACATTTTATTCCTCTTAAGGGGCTCCCAAATGCTTCCACTCTGGCAAAGGTATTTCTTGAAGGCATTGTACGGCTCCATGGGTTTCCTTCAGTTTTAGTCTCAGACTGAGGTACTCAATTTGTATCTAATGTCTGGAGAAAATGCTGCTCTATGGCCCAGATCGACATCCGGCTATCCACCAGTCACCATCCCCAAATGGATGGCCAAACTGAGAGGACAAATCAGACGCTCGAGCAGTATCTGCGTTGCATGTTATCCCAAGATGAAGGATGCTGGTTCGACATATTATGGATAGCTGAATATGCTTATAATAATTCCCCACACACCAGCACTGGGCAGACACCCTTTTATACCATGTATGGAAGGCACCCACGTACTTCTGCCAGCAGTCAAAACCTTGCACACGACCATTTCTCAAACCTTTAAAAGGGCAGCTGAACACCTACTTCAAGCTAGGAATCGCCAAAAGAAGTTTGCAGATCAACACCCAACTACCAAGTGGGAGACAAAGTCTGGCTGGCGCCTAAACACGTGTCCATTAAAGGAAACCGGACTTTCTGTCCAAGATACCTGGGTCCATTCACCATCACCTCTGTGATAAATCCTGTGGCGGTCAGACTAGCTTTGCGGTCAAACATGCAGATTCATCCTGTGTTCCACGTGTCTCTCTTTAAACCTGTTCAACCTGGGACCCGGGTAGCAACGCCACCGCAGCCAGTAGTAGTCACTGGGGAGCCAGAGTTCAAAGTCAAGGACATCCTGGATTCAAAGTAAGTCAGATCCAAATTATACTACTTAGTAGACTGGAAGGGCTATGGTCCACAAGACAGGACATGAGAGCCTTGTGAGTACATCCATGCACCTCGCTTGCTTAGACGATTTCATCAAAAGCATCCAAACAAACCAGGACCAGAGAGAAGACCCACCTTGAGAGGGGCCTTGGGGGGGAGTGCTGTCATGATTCCTTCCCATGTCCCCAGCCCTCCAAGATGTTAGGCTAGAGCCAGGCCACGATCACCTACATGGCCCGCAAGGGCCTCTCCATCCCTCCAAAGACCCACTTGGAGTCAGACTTGGCGCTTGTGGCACCATACTCACTATCAGGGCTAACGGGCTGATCAATGGGATCGGCTAAAGGTTCATCAATATCTTCCTCTTCACTTAAGTAACGGAGTTCCCCCGATCTCCCCTCCTCCACCCCCTCACCTGATGAGTTAGAATAGTCCAACTTCTTTCTTTGGGTGTGTCGAGCGTTGGACTTCCTTTTCTTGAGAAGATAGGGTCTGCCTCGAAAGGAAGCCACCGTGACTCTAGATCAAGAGATCCACAGTGTCTCCCCTCCATGACAGCCAGTAATGTTGCAAGGGGAAAAAGCCTTTGCTCAAAAAACCATTTGGTGTGGAGGTGAGTAGATGCCGGAGAAGCAGTCAGAAGACTTGGCAGGGATCTCAGGAGTGTCCACAGCTGGAGAAGCGGGTGGAGGAACGTACCCGTGCCGAGAACGTCCACTGGAAGAAGAGGCAGAGGATCGTCGCTCCTGGAGGATGACTGGTGGAAGATCCACATAGTGAAAAACACAGCGAGAACAGGGGAGAAATCCTTTTGGAAAGGCTAACGGGGAAAGGAAGCAAAAAAGAATGCTCAGGTGAGACAAAGGGAGGCAGGTACAAGGAAAGAGAGAGCGAGCCCGGGAGTAGAAAGAGGGTGAGCACGAGTAGGAAATAGCGGGCGGAGTTAAACTAGAACACCGCCGGGAGGGTAGCAAACGAGCGCACGCAATGGATGAAAAAACACAGTTGCAACGTGCCGAGCCGCCGTCAGACGAATGGTAAATACTATCAGCGGCTGCCATGTTGGGAAAAAAAATTAGACCGTCAAACACGTAGAAAATGAAACGTGGCAGCACAGTCTAATGGCGTCCTTGTTTCCACCTCCTCCACACACGCCAATCGCCAGCGGCTGTGACACTCACTCACTCCCATAGGATAACATTGGGGATTGGACTTGTAGTGTATTGATGTGGACAAGATGGATGCCCCCACATATTTCGGTTCCCAGAACTGCATGTGCAGTCTAGTCTTTTTGGTGTGGTTTAGCCCAGAGATACCTGGGATACCCAGAGACTATTTAAGCCACGCCCAGGCTGAAAAACATGCTTTGTGTTTTCTGCACCTGCAGCGTGACACTCACCGTGTTCGGATCGGTCTCCAGTAGGCCTGCATCTTTCTTCTGCGCTCAGCTCCTGCAAGAACAAGAACACCATTAGGAACAGCCTTACCTTGCCGCGCTTCTACCCATCATTCATCGCTTCTTCTGTTCTGCGGACATCTTCAGCGGTGTCATTCCCATCCCGGCACGCCGCTTCATAAGGAAAAGGGAAAAGAACAGAAAAAAGGCATTAGTAAGCATTCAGCAAATCTTCGCTTATTTTTAAAGACTGTACAATCTTCAAACTTTTACCTGAATCCCAGCCGCTCTGGGGGAACTCTGTCTCCGGAACTTCTCATCCATCTGCAAGAGGGAAGAGACACTCCAGGTTAGCGTGGAAACATCTAGAGGCGCCGCATACCGTGCTTACTCACCGCATTTCTTCTTCATAACTGGCATCCACGCTGAAAACGTTGCAGCACCTAAAAGACACAGAAAAAGAACTCAGTTCAATACAAATACGAAAGGGTTGCATCGCGCATCGCGCTCTCACTCACCTTCAGCGCTACTCATCTCAGCAGCATGTTGCCATCCCCGGACGCCGGCCATCATCTAAGGAAGGAAAGGAACGAAGTTAGAGAACTGTTCAAAAGACTCATTATACTTACCTGTCGGACTCTTGCCAGTGAAGTAACTAGGCAGCAATGAGCCTGCATCAATCAACTCGCCCCTGCGCTGAAAGCAGGACGGAGAGCACACTTTCCAAGAAAACAAGGCCCAGTCTCCAGTCGAGTAGACTCCAGGGAAGGGTTCAAGGTCATAAGAGGTCAGAACAGGCTGAGTGACATCCCCATGGATACCAGGTGAGCGTTACAGCGCCCCTGCACAGAAGGCAGGATGGAGAGCACACCAGACATCACAACAAGGTTAGGAGTAGGCCATCAGGTCGAGTCCAGGGGGCTGGTGGGAGGAAACAAAATCTGTTCCTAAGTCCAGTCCTCCTTTGTTTTCAGGCCCGACCGCCATAGAATGCATCGTCCAGAATCAGGAAGGTCCAGGGTGAATCCGGCAACCAGGGCATAAGGGCGTCCCCGTGGATACCAAGTGAGCATAACAGACATCCATAAAAACTCTCTCACTATTGATTCCGCTAACACATTCAATGCGGCTAACAAAACCTACAAAGCAGCAATCATCACCTACAAAGCCTCCTCAAACTCCAAAGAACTGTTCTCTATCCTCAGAGAGTTGGAAAACCCTATCCCAGCATCTACCATAGCCAACACAAGCAAAGAATGGTGCACTACCATCCAAGATGCATTAGCCTCCAAAATTGAGTTGTTACAAAAGACAAAACCAACAAAATAAATACTAGCTGAAAGAAATACCCACTGCACCACTCCTACTAACTCCAATGACCACAATACCCCATTATTCTATTTTACTCCAGTTTATGAAGAACTATTAAATAATACCACTGCCAAGCTGAAAGCCTCCAACTGCAAAGGGGATATCTACCCAGCCCACTTAGTTAAAACATGTGCATCTTCCCTCACCCCCATCATTACTAAATCCGTCAATGCATCCTTCAACACCAATTTGGTCCCAGCCAGCATCAAAGAAGCCTGGGTCATTCTGCTTCCAAAAAGAACCTACCCTTGACCCAGCTGTGCCCACCAATTACCGCACAATAACTACAGTCCCATTCTTACTTAAAATCATAGACAAATAGCATACTCTCAAATTCAAACCCACCTCCAGCAAAACCATCTCCTGGGAGCCAAACAATCAGGTTTTGGGCCGAACCATAGCACAGAAACGGCACTCATCAATTTGAAAATCCAGATGGACACTATTACAGACTCAGGGAAACTCTGTATTCTACTACTGTTGGATTTATCTGCAGCTTTTACCTTGTAGTTCATGATAATCTATGTACCACCCTAGCCAAAGATTTCAGCTTTTCCAAAAATGCTACATTCTGGGTTCAATCTTTTCTAGCCGAACGTACATTCAGAGTCTCCATTGGCAAAGATGCTGCTGACCCCATAGCAGTCCCCATTGGTGTACCCCAAGGCTTCTGCCTTTCTCCAACCCTCTACAATGCCTACAGGAAGCTCCTCTTTTCTGCATTAGACGATATGGGTGTCATCTACACCATCTTTGCAGATGACACCCAGATCCTCATACCTATCTCTGGGAATTATGACCAAGACACCTTGACCATTAACAAAGTCTATGCCATTATCCAAAACTGGATGGCTTTGAATAGCCTTTGCCTCAACGATGAGAAGACGGAGATCCTCATTATTGGCACCCAATCCAAAATAGGCACCCTTCACCCAGACCACGCTGCCATCAACATTGACGGCACGCTGATTCCAGTACTTAAACAAGTTAAAACATTAGGAGTATACTTAGATGCCAACCTGACTATGGCTAAACATATCTCGGCACTTGCGTCCTCCACACCCTACACATCTAAATTAATCTCATAAAGCCGCCAATTCCTCACACCTACAATCTGTATCACTTTGGCCAGATCTCTGATACTATCAAAACTAGACTATTGTAATGCTTTACTACTAGGAACTTCCAACACAAACCTTTGCAAACTACAACTAATGCAGAACAAAGCATTACAGGCAGCTCTAGGAATAAAGAACTCTGACCACATATCTAACATTAGGAGGGAGACCCACTGGCTCCCCATCAAGGCTAGAATTATTTTCAAAACGTTATGTGTCACCCACAAATGCCTCGCTAATAAAGCCCCCATTTACATGAACAACACCATTAAGAAAAAAACATCCAGGAGGACTCTCAGACCCAGCAACAACGCACTCCTTGAGATCCCGCAGTACAAATGCTCTAGAGCAGGAGGCAGCAGCTTCCAAGTCCTTGCCCCCAAACACTGGTACTCCCTCCCTCTTAATATCAAAATCCTTCCTAGGTTTCAAAATATCCTTAAAAACATGGTTATTTAACCAATACTAGCCACCTCAAGTCAGTCGACTAGGCTATCTTAGTCTCTCCAGGGATAATACAAACTTTGCCCTGTGGTGGACTGAGCTGCTCCTGTAAATAAACTTGTTTGTTGTTGTTTGTTCCATCCCATGTATATTAACAGTCCATGCCTTAAGAAATATTTTGTAACGTTATCCTGCTGCTATGTTGTATGTAACCTTCCACGCTTCTAAACTCTTAATCTCCTCCCTCATTTTCTCCCATCTCTTCTACTGTTCTTCTCTCCTCTTTGGACTCCCTGCTTCTCATCTGACCCACCTCAAATCCATCTACCACTCCTCCATCCGTACTCTCTGCCTCCTCGGCCCTCGCAACTCATTTTCTCCTCCTCACTCTCTCAACTTGGATGGCTTCCCTTCCCCTCACAACTTAAATTTCAATTCCTCTGTTTGGTCTTCAAATCTCTCCATGACCTTGCTCCCCCCTACCGCTCTTCTCTCCTCTCCTTCTACACTCCCTCTCCGCTGACCTCTTTTTACTTACTGTACTCCCGTCTCCTTGTGCCGCTTCTCGCTTCTGTTCCTTTCAGCTCCTGCCCTCCTACACTGGAACTCCTTACCTCTCTCTATCCGCTCCACCCCCATATACACCTCCTTCCACACCTCCTTGAAATCCCTTCTTCTTCACTCCCCCCTTGACCTCCTACCTTCTCTCCTCCCCTTCTCCTCTGTCCCCATACCACTGCTTCATTTCCTCTCACATCCACTTGATTGTATATCACATAACTGAATCTTGTTCCCGTTCCCTTCCCTACCCTCTCTCCCTTCCTTCTCACCTTTCCCTCACCTCCAATATCCAAGGAAACTGTTCTACATATTGTTACACTGGTTTGTCTCATGATTGTTAACTTGCTTCTTCCATTGTTGTATCTTGTTGTTTTATTGTAAAGCGCTTTGGATTAAAGAGCTATATAAACTTAATAAACATAACATAATTATGCCCAATGTCAATGCTAAAGATGTCTGTAACTAAGCTGTGATACCTCAGGGTCTGGGAGTGTAATAAATAAATAAATATGTGCATTCTTGGGCGTATGAACAGGTTTGCCATTGTGATTGTTGAGTATGCTTCGAGGTGGAGTTTGTAGACTGTATATCAAAAGGAGTTATAATTGACTAGTTGGAAAAGTTGTTTGTAAGGGAAGGCTATCCCAAAATATGTGTATCTGACAATGGTTTTCAGTAAGGATCTAATGAAATGAGGCAATAGTTCGAACTTCATTGAATCGAAAATCATCCCACAGCCTTATACAATCCTAGAGCAAATGGTTTAGTGGAACTCACTAATTGCATAATCAAAGAATCCTTACAACTGTCTATAGCATTCAGGCTGGACTGGTTAAGGGGTATGCATGAAATGTTGATGGCACAACGCGACACACCACATGTTTTGATGGGTATTTCAGCATTCCATATGATGAAAGGAAGAGCTATAGGCTCCGATATATTTCCGGATTGTTTGATGAACCAATGTCAGAGTGTCAAGCATACATGTGCTAGAAGGAAGCAAGGGATAAAGGTGGGTGATGCAGCAAGAAACAAAAAACATTTCAGAGTATCTAAAGGATGTTCACAACACTTTGACCCTATTGTAATCACAAAAGTGTGTCAGAAACATGTGGTGACCAGCGATGGCAAACGCTGGAGTATGAACCGAGCTCAACACCAATGAGCAGGAAATCATATTCATGGGACAGCGGGTCTCAATCGACCTGTAGTGAAAGGTGTGATAACAGTGTGGTGTGGCAGGGTGATGGTATTGGTACCAGGTGCTTCATGAGAAAATGACCAGCTAAATTTGATGACTACGTCTGTATAAGTAATTAATCACCAAGCATGTGTTATGTACTTAGTATCCATCACATCAGGTTTTCTTTGAAGATATTTTGTGTACAATGTTCCATATTACTTAATGTTTTCAGTATCTGCTATCCTTAATGGGGAACGTATGTTGTATATTCTCGGTGTGTGAGTTGGCTCCCGCTGCACATCCTCGCGCACCATGTCTATGATGCAAAATGACATTTGCACTGTCATATCGTGCTTGTCTTCTCCGTTGACAAGAGGGTCTTCTTATCTCCTGACCTATAATAAACAGTGGCCTCATTACGAGTTTGCCGGTCCGGATACAACTGTACCGGTAAGCTTGCCAGTACCATTGTATCCAGACCGGCAAACTCCAAGTTGTGCTCGGGGGTGCCTTTCATTTCGCCAGGTCTGACCTGGCGGAATGAAAGGCACCCGCGAGCACAGCATGTCTGTTACACCGGCGCCGTTATGAACCGTGCCGATGCTACAGGCATCCCCATTCCCACTGAGCCATATGCGAAAGGGCAATTGCCGGGTCTGGCGGGGCTGGAATACCCCGGTAATTGCCCATTCGTGCGTGGCGGACTTTCTTGCAAGTTTGGAGGTAGCCTTGATGGTTTTACTGGCAAGGCTACCTCCAACCTTGTAATGATGTGCCCAGAATGTGTTTATACCCAGGTGTACGTACCTCATTGTCTTATTTGGCAAAATGTGGAACCTGTAGAAGGATGCTGTTTATAGTGTAGACTTTCCATTAATCCAAATTCACAGTTTTAACAGGCTATGGTATTGCTTCATTAATGCATCCTGCATATCACAAAGCTATTTGCATCTTATTACATTCTTGACCTGTAACTTCCTATGATGCACTAGATTATAAGACTGATGTCACTCCCTGTGTTGTCATTTTTTATATTCTCACTCACAGCGATGTCAATACAAATACATATTTGGGGGCTTGCCCTTTTGTCTGTCTGGGCCTTGCTAATCCTAGAACCAACCCTATTGTCGCGCACTGTTCGTACCCAGTGGGTGAAGATTGCTCTCATGGGGACATGCTACTGTGAAACGGGGGACATGTTGGGTGGTTGTGTACGCTCAATCCTCGAACCCCAACGGCCAGTCCACCTGCTGGTAGACAACACTCTTCTGTTTCCACCTATACATACCAACATGTCACATACCATTCGGGAGATGTGGTACAGTCCTCCTTTTAATTTTGCAATCTGGGATTTGTAGTCCTGGGGTTCCACATAATAAACCCAAGACTACAGGTCCCAGAATGCAAAATTAAATGTGGGACTGGACTAGCATTTCCCGAATGGTGCACGTATGCTTGCATTTCAGAGTTAAATGCTGAAATGGATTAGCAGAGATAGAAAAACAGAGAAGAAAGGGAGGACCAGTCATGGGGTATGGGATATGATATGATAATATAGCGCCTATACACATTGTGTTTCAAAGCACTTGAAGGCAAAGGAGGGAACAAGGGAAAATACAATGACATTCTTACAGGCCATGAACAGTAAGGATGTGAAATTAACTGATGACATTTCAGATAGTGCAAGAGGGAAGACATGGATAAGGTAGGGAGGGGGAGAGTGGGGAGGAAATGGAAACAGACAAGCGACTACCACACTAGGCCTGATGACATTTCAGATAGTGCAAGAGGGAAAACATTGATAAGGTAGGGAGGAGGAGAGTGGGGAGGAAATGGAAACAGACAGGCGACTACCACACTAGGCCTGATGACATTTCAGATAGTGCAAGAGGGAAGACATGGATAAGGTAGGGAGGGGGAGAGTGGGGAGGAAATGGAAACAGACAGTCGACTACCACACTAGGCCTGATGACATTTCAGATAGTGCTTGAGCGGGAAGGAGAAACTAAGGGCAGCAGGTAGAAGACAGACGAGGTTGCTATCATATTAGGTCCAGGGACAATTCTGATAGAGCAAGTGCATAGAAGAAAGTAAGGGGAGGACATAGGAAAAGGGAGAAAGGGAGAAAGGGAGAGGAGGAGAGAAAAAGAGAGTAAGCAGTCAAAAAAGAGTGGAGAAACAGGAGGGGAGAGCGAATACAATTGCAGAAGTCCGTAGTAACATATAATGTTGCAAGCCAAGATCAAGCTGGGAACAGCATGATTCAGGGCCACCATGAGGACAAGATGCAAAGGATGTCCAGCATGAGAGTTGAGAAAGGGTGACAGGAGGAGGAGCAGGGTAGAAGAATCAAGCAAAACAGGCAACACCTGTGTGCAAGAAGGGAGGGGGGCACAAGGGAACATCAATGGGGGACCAGAGAGGTGGGTATGGCCTGTGGGGACAGAGGGAGTAAATACATGTTAGTGCATGCTCACCTGCTGTCTGAGCAGGGGGTCGGGCCCTGGGTCCTCCTAGTCCAAACAGGAATAAACAGGAATTCCCCTTTTCTTTGTCAGCCCTTCGCTTCGGACGCCCAGGCGAGAGACAACCTTGATCTAAGAGTTAAGAGCAGAAAGCAAGAGGCAAGGCTAAGAGGTGGGCTGGGCTTAGGCCAGGTGACCTAGATCCACTTGCATCTACTCCCCATCTGTAAAGGAAAAGAGGCTGGAGGGCTCCTTAAGTAGGGAAAAAGATCGGCAACTAGGAAGGCACCAGGTGGGCGGGGCTTGCTAAGTGGGGAAAAAGAGCAGAAACCTGGAAGGCACCAGGTGGGTGAGGCTTAGGCCAGGTCACCTAGATCCACTTGCATCTGCTCCCCATCTGCAAAGGAAAAGAGGCTTGAGGGCTTCTTAAGTAGGGAAAAAGAGCAGCAACCAGGAAGGCACCAGGTGGGCGGGGCTTGCTAAGTGGTGAAAAAGAGTGGCAACCAGGAAGGCACCAGGTGGGCGGGGCTTGCTAAGTGGGGAAAAAGAGCAGCAACCTGGAAGGCACCAGGTGGGTGGGGCTTAGGCCAGGCCACCTAGATCCACTTGCATCTGTTCCCCATCTGCAAAGGAAAAGAGGCTGGAGGGCTCCTTAAGTAGGGAAAAAGAGCGGCAACCAGGAAGGCACCAGGTGGTCAGGGCTTGCTAAGTGGGGAAAAGGAGCAGCAATCTGGAAGGCGCCAGGTGGGTGGGGCTTAGGCCAGGTCACCTAGATCCACTTGCATCTGCTCCCTATCTGCAAAGGAAACGGCTATAAATGAAAAAATTGCCATTTTACCGAATTACTTCACAGATTTTGAATACGGAATGAGGACATGGCACTATTTTCATGCAGGACACAGTGCTCCGCTTTGAAACGTTCTCGTGTAGTCAGGGGCTAGCTGGCCTAGGAGATTTCCCAGTAAGACCCTGCACCCTGGGCCTCTTCGTGTGGTAACGTATTTAACTTCCAAATGTCCTTATAGGAAAAGGGTTGGGTTTACTGAAAATGTGTAATATGGACCCCACTTTGATCATTATTCCCAGGGCTTCTTTTGGTTCCCAGTCCACCCCTGCGTGTAGTGGACTGTACAAATATGATAAAAACAATACAGCGCGGGAACTCGGGATATGATTCCGATAGTTTGCAGGGAAGTTGGCCAAGTAACGACGTGCATAAATGGAAACAGCAATTAAACTGCAGCTATATCCAGTCTGCCTCTTGGGGCCTTTCTGGTTAACAGCGTGAATCACTGTCGGGCACAGAGTTATTGTTACTGTGACCTTATGAAAACAACAGTGCCGGTGCGGGGAGGGAGAAGGGGGTGCACACGCCGAGGCCCTTGGAAGTGGGACTGCACTGCCAGTCAGTGCTCAGTCAGTCACTTGGCCCAGGGTCTGCTCCGTCAGTAGTTTCTCAGCAATGTGGACCTGGTGCTACTGGCCCAGGCACTGCTCAGAGAGAAGCCCTTGCACTGGCCTGCCAATCTGACCAGTGCACAAATACCACCAAAGGATCTGCAACGACAGTTGTCAGTCGTCACTCAAGGAAGGTGCCCCTATAACGCCCTGCCCGATACGTCAGTGCTCAGATATGCGCCCTTGTTGCTGTCTTGTTAATCGGGCCTCAGAGGTTCTCCTGGGCCTGCACAGATAGGCACTGCCCTGGGAATTGGGACTATATGCCACTGATATTCAGTACCTGTGGGTGGCACCCCTTACCACTGCACTGACTGTTGATTCAGTGCTCAGGCATCCACACTGCACATTCAGGGCCTGATTCTGAGGTGCAAGCAAAAACAGAAATGTGTTCTTTCAAGGAGGAACAACACTTTTCCTAAAAGTACCATATTCTGTTTAACTAAGAATGTGGCAGCCTGGCATCAAAGCCTCGACTTTTTGCATGTGCCTTATTTACACCTGACAATAGTCCTAGCAACCATCAGTAATGCCATGTAGAAACAAAGGCGTTACAGCACCTATGAGATGTCATTAACCTATACTGCATATTTGTTTCTTTTATAATCAAGTTATTTCATTTATTAAAGGCTCAAGGACACTTTCGGAAATCAGACACACTGCAAACATTGCCCCTCCACAACGATACATTTAAGAAGCTCTTGGTGCTGCAAAACACAATAGCTCACATCCAATCCTTCCAACCACCTCAGAAAGGTGGTGCTGGAAACTGAAGGGGAGAATATTTGCTTTCCACGCCACACTCCTCCCGGGCTCAGAATCGCTCCCTCAGTCGATAAGTGCAAGTGTTACTTTGAGACAGGATGCCTGTGCTTTAAATGGGAGTAGCGTACTGTGATGAATTGCCATCTGGCAAAGGTGTGAAAGCCCTGATAAAATTGTGCAGGTAATTCCATCTCTGAAAGGGAAGTCTGCTAATCAGATTCCCCTTTCATAAGCTCCATGTCAAACGCATAGTGTGTACTTGTGTCTTGTTGCATCAGTATCCTGATTGGCACCAGCTGCTCTACCAGTGGCACGTAGCAGGTTCAGAAGTCACAGGTGCAGGGGAGTTGCTAGGTCTGGAAAAGACCCGGGGCTAAGCTGATGTCACAACTGTTGGGACTGGGGGCTAGCAAGTCTTTTGGCTGTAGCTCCTGAGATTCTATCCGGGGCTACAGCCAAAAGATCAGGGGCTATAGCCCCCTTAGCCCCCCCCTAGCAACGCCCCTGCACAGGTGCCCCATTTGACAGCTGCAGTGAGATCCAACTTTCTGCAGTGCAGGGGCTGCATTTAAAATATATACCCCTTTTTCAAAAACCACATAACTCTGAAGATGTTGTCTTGGTGGCACATAAAACTATAAATATAAACCATACCTGAATTAGGGTATGTTGGCCAGCATCTCACAGAGGTATCCAGACACACTAAATTGATATCACACATGTTTTAGCCCTGTGGGCCCAGTTCTGCTTTGGATGGGTTATGTGTATCCCTCCAGTCAGGCTGGACCCTGTCCTACTGGCAGGAATCTATCCTGATGCGGTGCCTCTTTTGTAAGGGCAGGTAACACCCTTCTCCCTGGGACAGCCACTACGCAGGATGCTGCTCTGGGAGCAGAACCCCCAGAGGCACACCATACACAGAGAGCCAGGCCTCACACCAGAGAAGGATCTGTATAGTTTAGGGAGTTGTGAGAAACCTGAGGGTATTCTGACTCCTACCCCCCTTGGATCCTCTGCAGAGGTGTCCAGGGAAAAGCCATCGCTATTGGATCCCGACCCTGGGGGCTGAGAAGCGAGGGAGGATCACCTGGGTGGAGGGTTCTTGGGGACAGAGAGTGGGGTGCCCTTGGGCGAGACATGGTATCCCCCTTTCCCTACTAATGACCAACCCAACCCTCCCCATGTTATAAACCAACTGCCCACATTTCTCCACAATTGAAACTTGACAGTACAGGGATGAAGAAGAGGCAACTAAGAGCAATGACGACTATGCTCTTTTACCACGCTAGTACTCAGACGAGGAAGATGCCTGCTAAGAGCAATGAAGATCAAGCATGTCCCTTTAATTGTGGTCAGGCAAGGCTGATTGGTCATCCACACCTGCAACCTGTCAAGGGGTTGCAGGTGTATAAATTGAGCCCTGCCCGGCAGCAAAGGGGAACGACAGGAGAAGGACCAGGTGGCTGGTGCATGCAGCAGAGAACCCTACAGCGTGGTGTGGGAGTTGGGACTCCATGGAGCAGATTGAAGAAGGTGAAGGGAGCCGTGCGGGAAGGCTGCCCCTTTCCTTTCTACTCAAAGTGCTCCTTCCCCTGTGGTGGAGCACCACCACAGTAGAGTCTGAAGTGCAGGAGCTGGTCACTAAAAGAAGAAGGATGTGTGATCCGTGCTGAAGCACAAACTCTTAAAACGACCAGTGAGTTTCTGGTAAGTTAGAAACCCGGTGCGCGCATGCGTGAACTTTATCATTTTGAGAATACTTTGTATCAGAGAGATCAAATGCTTTGGATTAGTACGTTTTCGAAAGTATCCAATCATTTAATTGTCAATTATCAAACAGATGGGAATACTTTGTATCGGAGTGGTCGCTGGTGTCAAGAAACACATTTTTTCGAAGGTCTCTAAACAGTCAATCATTCGATTAAAGTGAAACAAACAAATATTGAACCATGGATGAAGTCAAAATGAACCATAAGCAAGATGTATAATTATTGGATACCGAACTGAACTAAAACCTTGCTACCAAACAGAATTAAAACCTTTGGAAGCCAATAAGGGGAAATTTACTTTAAATTTGAGCAAACCATTATACATTTAAGTGCTAAAAAATGAATATAACTCTAAACAAACCACACTATGCTGAAATCTAATGTAACTTTAATGCAAACAAAGGATGCTGAAGCCTGTTTTACAGGGATATGTTTAACCTGGGTGAAAGCTGAAAATGTTCTGAACAAATATTTGAAAACACCTTTAGCTGAACTGCAGAGCCAAGGATCTTTTGCGTTTCTTTTTGAACTGTATCACTTGAAACTTGGTTATAGGAACCCTGAGTCCTGACTAGGAGAATTTCATTTCCAGGTTGTTTAAACTGTGTGACTTGGAACTTGGGGAAGGGACCCCTAGGTTCTGACCAGGAGCATTTCATTTCCAGGTTGTTTGAACTGTGTGACTTGGAAGTGGGGAAGGGAACCCAAGGTTATATATAAAAGGGAAAACCTCATATAAAATCCCTGTTATCTTAGATGAAAAACTGGTTTGTGCCGAATTGGACACTGGAAGTAAGGAAAGTGCCATAAGAACAGAGTTACTTCCCCTGGGGGGGAAAGAAGTGGGAAAAGATAAGGTAACTTGAGTACATGGACATACAAAAGATACCCGTTAACCCAAATCCTTATTACCATTTTGAGTAAAAAAACTAGATTTGAATGTGGCAGTGATCTCCAACTTTCCGGCTCAAATAGTCCTGGGGAGGGATATACCCCAATTTGATCAATGGGATTCATGGGTAGCCCAAATAAACTCTAAGGATTCTATAGTTGGACCACCTCATCTCATGAAAATTGAACTTCCCTAATTTAAACAAAGAGCTAGAGAAGAGGAAAGTGTTAGTATGTTGGAAATAAACCCAATATACCAGCAAAAAGGATCTAACCTAAGGGATATGCAAGGTTTCTTGGACCGTCAACCTGGTTGCTCCTCAGATACACCTCGGAAGGATTGAGAGAAAGATGAGGTAAACTTCCCCTCCCAGTTTTGCTGTGAAGCACCCCGGTCCGACCCGCATTGGGGAAGGCTATTTGAAAAATCTGGGGGTATTCTCACTCCTAGACCCCTTGGATGCTCTGCACAGGTGGCCAAGGAAAGGCCATCGCTATTGGATCCCGACCCTGGGGATCACCTGAGTGGAGGGTCCTTGGGGATTGAGAGGGTGGTGCCCTTGGCCAAGACATGGCATGCTCCTTTCTCTACTAATGACCAACCCAACCCTTCCCCAACCTTAATGGGATGTTATAAACCAATTTCCCTAGTTTCTCCACAATTGACACTTGACAGTATTGGGACGAGGAAGAGGCAACTAAGAGCAATGAAGACTATGCCCTTCTACTGCTCTAGTACTGGGACCTCTGAAGATGCCTGCTAAGAACAATGAAGGTCAGGCATGTGCCTTTAGTTGTGGTCAGGCAAGGCTGGTTGGTCATCCACACCTGTAGCCTGTCAAGGGGCTGCATGTTTATAAATGTAGCCCTGCCCAGCTGCAAAGAGGAATGACAGGAGAAAGACCAGGAGGCCGGTACATGCAGCAGAGAAACATACAGTGTGGCATGGGGGTTGGGACTCCCTGGAGCAGATACAAGAAGGTGAAGGGCGCCATGCAGGAAGGCTGCCTCTTTCCTTTCTGCTCAAAGTACTCATTACCCTGTTGTGGTGGACCACCACAGGAGTGTCTGAGGGACAGGGACACTAAAGGCAGAAGGCTGTGTGATTAGCACAAACTCTTAAAGGGACTGGTGAGTTTCTGGTGAATGAGAAACCTGGTGCACGTGTATGTGAACTTTATAATTTTCTGAATACTTTGTATCGGAGTTGTGATGTGCTTCAGATTAGTACATTTTTCAAAAGTCTCTGATCATTTAATTGTCAATTATCAAACAGATGGAAATACTTTGCATCGGAGTGTCCGCGTGTGTCAAGGAACACATTTTCAAAGGTCTCCAAACAGTGAACCATTCAATTAAAGTGAAATATACAAATTTTGAACTACAGATGAAGTGAAAATGAACCATAAGGAAGATGTATACTTATTGGATACTGAACTGAATTAAAATCTTGCTATGAATCAGAATTAAAACCTTTGGAACCCAAAAAGGGGAAAGGAACTTTAAGTTTGAGCAAACCATTATATATTGAAGTGCTACAAAAATATATAACTCTAAACAAACCACATTATGCTGAAATAAAATGTGACTTTAATGAACGTGCAATAAAGGATATTGAAGCCTGTTTTACAGGGGAATTTACAACCTGGGTGAAAGCTGCAAATTATCTGAACAAATATTTGAAAACCAATTTAACTGAACTGTGGAGCCAAGGATCTTTTGTGTTTCTTTTTTAACTGTGTCAGTTGAAACTTGGGGAAGGGAACCCTGAGTTCTGACCAGGAGCATTTCATTTCAAGGTTGTTTGAATTGTGTGACTTGGAACTTGGTGGAAGTAGCCCAGAGTCCTGACTTGGGGGAGGAGACCCTATGACCTGAAAAAGAGTATTGCATCCTAAATCCAAGAAAGGGAATTTGTAGACTTTTCTTTGTGGAACTGTTTTTACTTGGGGAGGACGCCGACAGGAAGCTGTGAGCTGGAAGAGGCTCAGATCTTTGTGTTAAACACTGTTTTCTTTTGGTTGCTGACATTCCTACACATTGCACAGATATAGTGTGAGGGCAAGTATAGGGTTTGGATACAGACAGATTCCTAAGTTGAACGTTTTGACTCAACCTTTCCTTAGTTTTATTCAGGTAGGGAAAATCCACCTTAGCATAGGGCAAGTTAGGCCTTTTTCCATCCTGAATTTTAAGTTAATAACATTGGTTGTTTTTAATTTGAAATCTATTGTCTGGGTCATCCTTCATGATTCTTTCACAGAGGGTTCTGCCAACTTGATTCTCTCCGCCTTTCTCTCTCTGTTTTCTGCCTCCTTCACTTCCTCGGGAGCAAAGCACTTTGGGTGTGACATCATGAAGGCAAAGTCCACACAAGAGTAGGGATTGGACCGCTAAAGCAGGTTTGCTTTAGTCAAATCACCTGGAGATTTTTATCTATATAAGAAAGTTTCTCCCACCACTTCTTTGAATCACCTTGGGAATCATCTTGAAGAATCTTTGGGTCCTCACTTGAGAAGATTTTGTTGGTTCCTGCTGAGAGCAATCCTTTTGAAAGTCTTCCAATTGTGAGGTGAAGACGCATGGTCCAAGGCAGAGACAAGCTCTGTCCTCTAACCCTCCCCAGGGACCATTGGGGGGGGGATCTGCTGCTGGAACAGGACCTACCTCCCTGTTAGCCACAGCAGTACCCCTGACCTCACTGTGTTGCAGGAACCCTGCAGTTGTGTGCCAGCCTCCCCCACGTTTGGAAGACTGATATCAAGGACACAACTTGTGCCTGAGACAGTGGAGTGGGATTTGTTAGGGCAGTTTTTCTAAAGTCCGCCTATTCAGGACTTTATAAGATCATCCCTTGGGCAATACAAAACTCCAACTCTTAGTGTAGGCCTGTACCACTCAAGATACTGGTAACGTTAGCAGAGCAGCCAGGCTCATTTTAGGAGGGCGTGAGGGCTGTAGGAAGGTACTTTTAGTATACATATGGTCCAAAGAAACACTTGTAAATGAATATATGTAAAAATAAAGGTTTATTTTATATGTACAGAGGCAAATAGAATTCTTTAAAAAGGTAAGTATTATCATGAAGAAGAAAACACAGTAGAAAAATGAATACACTATTTCTGCTAAGCAAACTACAGTATAAAAGACGTTAAGAAGAGCAGTATGCAATTCAAGATAAGTAAACCCCACTTTGTAGTAAACTATGGGCCTCATTATAAGTTTGTCAGTATGGAAACAATGGTGCCGGTAAGCCTACTGGCACCCTTGATTCCGGTCAGAAAACTACAAGTCTGCCTGCCCGTGCCGCTGTGCCTGACAGGTCTGCCCCTGCCGGGTGCAGTGGCCACGGTAGGCAAACTTGTCACGGGAGCACCGGCACCGTTCTTAACGGTGCCGGTGCTCCCGTGCCCCCATTCCCATAGATCGCAAAGGACTCTATGGGAATGGGGATTAACGAAATTGCTGTCGCCTGACTTCCTGGCCGCTGGACTGATATAATTTAAGAGCTTTTTGATTAAAAGAGGAAGCATGGATACAATATAAAATCAATCTTACAAACAAGTCTCGGTCAAAATTCTTTTTGGATCAAAAAGTGACACACAAGATCTAGCTCGCATAGGTGCTAGATAATTAGACTAGTTCTCTCAGAACTGAATTACTCAGTGATGTACGATTTGTGGCCGCAAGAAATTGGACAGTTGTTATGATCAGTAAAGTTTTAGTGGCATTAAACACTGCCTCCCAGAGTTGTACTTTTGTCGTTAGAGTCCTATGTTTAAAGTGTTTGTGGAAATATCAGATTCTCAGGTCTAATGTGGCAGGGCATTCAACTATGAGATGCTCAATGGTTTCAATAGAGATTTCAATATTACTGAATCTGCATATTATGTCTAATGCAGATTATTTGTTGTAGTTTGCTTTCCTTACTTTTGTCGGGACAAGGTTAAAGCGAAATCTCAGGAAGGAATCAGCATAGGTCTGATCTGGAAATTTACTCAAGTACTGTGGAATTGCATTCATGGCTTTAGCTAATAATGTACTTGCCTTAAATGATGCTTAAAAATTACATTTATCCCATGTCGAGGTCCAATCTAAGCGCCAAAGTTAGATTTGTGCTTTCTCAGGATTGTCTAGTAGAAGCTCGAGTGCAATATCTGCATTTTTAGTGACAATATGCACAGCTTTTCAATGATTGAATCGGGCCTAAGCATGAGGATTCTAGTACGGCTTTTTGTTTGAGGCTAAAAGGCACTTCCTATAGGTTGACAACATTAACCAGATAACAGTTGCAAAAAGAGAGGTCAGGCCCAGTTCAAATCTGATAATTGCAATTGGTGTGTTTGTCGGTACAGGAAGTATACTTTTCCAGTAAATGCCTTCTATGGTGTCCCATCTTGGGGCCTCGGGCATTGATTTAGTCTGGCTGCCATATGTGATGATCGGGACCACTTTTTCTTGGTGGAAATTTCTTGCTGGCCAAATTGAAAAATTCCCGTATTTGGTTTGCAATGCTTTCCCTTGTATGGCAAGGAATCTCATCCGAGCATGTAGTTCAGTTTTATAAGGCTGATCAGAGTGGTGGGAGTTGGTGTTTACCCCAGGGTATTTATATTGGTAAATTTGAGACAGAGATCTCTTCGAAAGTTGCCAGTTGAATGTATATCCTGTTTTTTTCTGGATGATGTTGGAAGATAAGTATGTTAGACTTGCTAGTTTTAATTGTAAGGTTATTTTCTTAAGCATATTTACTTAAGGCTGATAGTTTCCTTTGGAGCCCTATCAGTGTTCTACCTAATATCACCAGGTCGTCCGCATATAAGAGATACGGAATCTCGGAGGAACCTAGTTTTGGTGGAAATGATCGAACAGATTTAAAAGCAAAATAAATATAATTAATAAAAAAATCTAAAAGAATCGACGCAAAAGGGCAAGGGTGTTTGTTTGTATAGCTTTTGATAAAAGGCTGCCCGTCGTGAGTTTCACTTTGATGGTGGTATCAGAATAAAACTGGTGAATTAAAAAAATAATGTAAGCAGGGCAGTTGTTTTTGAGGAGTTTGGTCCATAAAATCTCACGAGGGATGGAGTCAAAAGGGTATCAGGTAATATTATCCCCACCAAAAATATCACTGTATATATGGTCGTCGGGAACGGCCATAGGCGATATTTTTTGTGGGGATAATATTAGGGTTTTTGGGAGCAGGGGTAGCGGGGGTGCCCACTGCTCCTTTTAAAATAATACAGGGGTGTCCCCCGCAGGTTGCATGCCTTAATATCATTGCAAAAATATGGCGAGGATATTAACACATGAAAACCGTCAAAAGCTTGTTTAAAATGTATTTGTGCTAGAAACACTGGTTGCTTTGTTTGGATTGCTTGGTTTATATTGTTGATAATAACATTAAATTTAAAGGGATGCCAATACCTATTACAAAGCCTGACTGGTATACATCGTGTAGATTTGTCAGAGCGAGACAAAAAGGAGCAATGAAGGTGATGACCCTGTCTCTTGCAGAAACAACCTAGCAGTGAGTATACCTATTACCGGAAGAGGTCAATTAATTATAGAACAAGATCAACATTTAAATCGATGTTCATGAGGATGCCAGATTGACTAGGGCAAGTGTAGTTATTACACCAAAAAACGAATTTTAAAGCCAACCTAAAATTAACAGTACAAATAAATTTTATTTCGTTCTCAATAAAACATATATAAACAGACAATTGTTATTTTTTTTTAAAAGATGTTTGACTGAAAACATTACACAAAAACATAAGAAACAGACTTGAAATCTAATGTAACACAATTAAAAATGGTGGTGGCGTTAGTACGTGAGTATTGTGTCTTGTGTTTAATTAATATAAAACAGGCACAAGGGTTTTGTTGCTAATGGACAGCTCTATCATGGAAGAAGCCTATTAGAACCCTTAGGCTTTTTTTGCGATGGTCAACATATGTTTCGGCTAATGGCAATAGGAAAAATCAGACAATTCCACAATATGTCTGTTGTCGCAGGCTTAGCCGTCTTCAGGACAGAGAGAAGATGTTTTTTTCTGAAAGTATTTGTTGTGTTGAGTACCTCTCAATTAGCCTGCAAGATGGCTGCCTAGTTCAAGAGCTCCTTGCCTAGCCGCCTCTTATCTGTTGACATCTGCGGTTCTGCTTTGGATCCTGTGTCCCTGCTACGATACCTGCACTGCGGCCAATGAGCTCTATGCGCATGTCGAGTTCTGGGGGAAATCGGACCCTCGGAACTGGAAATTTTTGTCCCGCCATGTCTCGCCGCCATTGGGACTTCACTGGGCCCTGTTCTCATCGTGACCTGACCGGGTGCCTCCCGTCGGACTCGCTGCTGTCTGCTCTGCTGCTCTGCCCCTGGCACCCTGGGGCGCACACTACACTCGCGGGCCGGCTTGCTCCTGCACTGGCCCCACCGGACAATCCTTTCCACTGGGGGCCTAGGCCGCTGACGACCGAGGCGCATCGGCGGCCCATCTGCGGCCACGGGGGGCCTGGGCTGGGCTGCCTGGCGCGAGCCGGCGGGGACGGCTGTCGTGCCCTCACGGGATCTCTTCAATACCCGACTCACTGACCGAGCTTTATCGTGCCCGTGGCGGCCCGTTACGCCGCCGGAGCCCGCTCCCTTCATCCTGCTACCTCCCCCTCTGGTTCCGGCCATGTCGAGTCGCTCCAAAGGATCTGCTAAAGGGGGTGCCATGGACAAATTTACTAAGACGGTCCCTCGACCGGAGGTGGGCCACACGTCGCCTCCGCAGGAAGAACTTGACAACGACCCTAATCCGGGGGTGGCGGTGCCAGACCTCACTGCCATGATGGAATCAATGGCTAAAAACGTTGCCTCCTTTCATGAGAAGCTTAACGATATCAATGCGAATGTCGCCTCGCTCAAGACCAGTGTAGACCAGGCTGGATCTAGAATCACTGAGGCCGAAAACCGGATCTCCACTAATGAAGATGCGATACACGTACTTCAGGACACTGTGGCCACCTTATTGCGCGACATGAAGAGTGTTAAAGCAAAATGCGATGACTTGGAGTCCCGCTCCCGCAGAAACAACCTTCGCATCATTGGGGTCCCTGAAACTGCCCTGAAGGGGCGCATGGAAGATGCAGTCGAACAACTAATCAAGGACTTGCTGGGGGATCTGGACCTCTCCCCTTATTTCACGGTGGAGCGGGCTCACCAGGCCCTTGCCCCGCGACCCAGACCCGGTGACAGCCCCAGACCCATTATAGCCAAGATTCTTAATTATCACGATAGGGACCTCATCCTTCGCCTGTCACGGGAGAAAGGGGAGCTGCGACTGGAGTCTCACACCATCAGAATCTTCCCAGACTTTTCAGTGGCGGTGCAGCAGGAGAGACACCAATTCCTTGGCGTCAAGAAAATGCTCAGGGAACGCAATGTACCATATGCCATTTTATTCCCGGCTCGTCTCAAACTCACTCATAAGGGCAAACTGTACTTTTTCACCGTCCCAGACGAGGCTGTGAAATTCATCAAGATGCAAATACCACTTCAGGGCTCTGGAGAAGGCTGAGTGGACGCTAATCAACTGTGAATGGCACGGACTGTGGACATGTATTGAACTTGTTTACTTAATCTGCACTGTGGTACTGGTAAGGCTGCTCTGTTTATTGTAATGTTCTGCGCCTGCGATGACCCACGCCCCTGCAGTCCTTACGAGCAGCAGCGTTAATGTGCGCATCCTTACTACACACTCCACAGAGCCGGTCTCGCATTGTTCTGTTGTCCTACCTCAATTTCTGTCTTCCTGTTGTTCAGGTCCTTAATCTCTCAGTGATATACCCCGCTCCCCGCATATGAGATGCAGGGATGTACGATATTCGACTGTTGAAACTGTTTTGGTTTATTTCGGAACCGTAGGGGCTCGTGTGCTGTCCACGATTACCCACTCTGCGGGCGGGGCCAGAGCCACGAGTCCGCCACCACTGTTCGTTTTGCAACTGGCCATTTGGCTCCACGCGTGCTAGTGCACGGCAACGGCGCACCCCATTGCGATTGCACTGTTTTTTCTCAAATCTTTGGTATGTGTTGGCCCCAGTTGGGCCTCGGGGCAGATTGGTCCAGGTTGGGGACGGCCCAACTGCGCGCTGTTAAGGGTGGGTGATGTTCACACTGCTGATCCATGGTTAGTGGTGAGGGTGGGGGGTGGGAAAGGGGTTGTTTTACAAAAAGTCACACGAGGTTTCGTGGCGCGCATGCTGAAGGGCCACATGCCCACTTGCTGTTCCAACTTTGGGAGCTCATACCATCACGGGAGATGGGATGTTCACTGATTTGTGGGTACTGTGTCTGTAGATACCTACCTCTGAAATGGCTACTGTCATAATCTACTGGAATATTCGGGGGTTGAGCAACCACACTGAGGCCCGCAAGATCGTTGCATATGCTAACAGACACAATTGCAAGATATTGCTTCTACAAGAGACACACTCCGATGGCCTCATTCCGAGGGCTGTTGCCCCATCATGGGGCTCTGCCAGGTTCTTTACCTCTTACTCCACACAATCCAGGGGCGTTCTCACAATGATCCACAAATCAATCAAGTTTGTGCTGCATAAAAGCTAAGTTGATCCTGAGGGTTGTTATGTTATATTACACTGTACACTGGTCAATAAAGAGTACTTGCTGGTTAACACTGTCCCAAAGTAGATTCTCCGGAATTCTTTGACACTGTAACTACCATACTGCTGGGCTTCGTGGGGGTGCAGATCATATGGGGGGGGACCTGAACCTTATACTGGACACTGCCCTGGACAGAACTGCCACGGCACCCAGAGTTCTGTCTGGTGCGGCACGCAGGCTGCATGGCCACATGCAGTCGCTCAACATTTGTGACGCCTGGAGAACACTTCACCCCCAGCAGCGGGATTACACCTATTACTCTTCAGTACACGATAGTTCGTCCAGGATAGATCTGTTTTTGGTCTCTAGAGAGGTCATGGGTAGGGTGGAAGATACACGCATTTTGCCCCGCACATTCTCGGATCACGCTCCAATCACATTGTCCTTAGGACTGGGAATTCCCATCCTAACACTCTGCACCTGGCGCTTTGAGTCCGAAGCTCTAAAAGACATTGTATTTAAATCTGAGATACTAGCTGACATTGAGTCCTTCTTTGAGCTTAACTCTCTTCAAGACATGACCGCCGCGGTCAGATGGGAGGCCTTTAAAGCTTACATTAGGGGTATGTCTATTTCTCGGGAGGCGGGGGTGTTGAAAGCTATTAGGGCCGCTCTGGGGCGATCTGAGGCCAAACTGAAAAGGTTGGAGCAATGTTGCTCCTCCGGGACTGACCCCACCACTCTGGCCCAAATCTCTGGGAAGCATCAGATTTATTGGGAAGGTGGACCCCTATATAGTGAGCCCACAGGGTCTACAGAAGGAGACCATAGGAGGTTGGTGGCCCCCCTTGCTGTAAGACTCTTCCTCCTGCAGTTGGCGCATGAAGTGCCCTTTGCTGGTCACCTTGGTATTAAGAGGACCATGCAAAGGTTATCCATGCACTTCTACTGGCCCAAGATGGGGGTGCAAGTAGAAAGTCGCAAGTAGGAGTTGTGCCTCCTGCCAGTTATCTGGTAAGAGTGGCTCAGCAATCCAAGCTACATTGGTACCACTCCCAGTTGTCGGAATACCATTTGAAAGGGTAGGGATCGACATCGTTGGTCCCCTTGACCCGCAAACATCCTCAGGCAATAGGTTTATCCTGGTGATGGTCGACCATGCTACCAGATACCCTGAGGCCATCCCATTAAAAACTGTAACTGCCAAGTCAGTTGCAAAAGCGTTACTTGGCATCTTTACTAGGGTTGGCTTCCCTAAAGAAGTTGTGTCTGACAGAGACAGCAACTTTATGTCGAAGTATATGCAGGCTTTGTGGAAAGAATGTGGGGTCACCTACAAGTTCCCTTCCGCATACCACCCCCAAACCAATGGTCTGGTAGAACGGTTCAACAGAATGTTTAAGAGTATGATTGGGGCTCTGGAAGAACCTCAAAGAAGAAAATGGGATCTTCTTTTACCATGCTTACTGTATACCTACTGAGAGGTACCGCAGGAGGGTGTTGGCTTCAGCCCCTTTGAACTTCTGTTTGGTCACCCTCTGCGGGGACCCTTAGCCATAGTCAAGGAGGGGTGGGAGATGCCCACTCCCCCTATTACTACCAACATAGTAGACTATGTGTTAGGGCTCAGAAAAAGGATGGTACTCCTGATGGGTCTGGCTAGTGACAAGTTGAAGGCAGGACAAGCCCTGGTGAAACATTGGTATGACCAGAAAGCTTCCCTCATCAACTTCACACCTGGTCAGCAAGTCCTGATCATGAATCTCATGAGGCCTAGAGCTTTACAAGATAAATGGTCAGGCCCTTACACAGTGGTGGAGTCCCTGGGTGAGGTCAACTATTTAGTGGACCTTGGAAGGCCTGGACAGGCTCCAAAAGTGTTCCATGTAAATAGGCTGAAGGCTTTCGTTCCAAGAGTCGAAATCGCAGCACTGTTACTGGCTTCAGATGTTGAGGAAGAGGAGTCTGAACCTCTCCCCGACCTGTTCCAAAGCGGTCCTTCAGACAGCTCCTTTGAGGGTGTCCGAGTGGCCCCTCACCTGACTTCTGATCAGCAGGCTGAGGTGAAAAGTTTGCTTAGGCAATTTTCCCCCCTGTTTTCGCAGTCCCCTGGTTTGACACATTGGTGCAAACATAACACAGACCCAGGAGACAGCGTACCTACCAAAAGTAGAGGATACAGAATGTCAGACAAAGACATTAAGACACAGGTCAACAAAATGTTAGATCTTGGGGTGATTGAACCCTCTAGTAATCCTTGGTCCAGCCCTGTGGTTTTGGTTCCAAAGGCAGGTACTTCTGAATTGAGGTTCTTGTGGATTACATGGCTCTGAATGCTGTCACCAAGACAAATGCACACCCCTTGCCTCGAACAGATGAGCTGGTGGATACCTTGGGTGCCTCCAAGTATCTCAGCACGTTTGACCTCACTGCAGGCTATTGGCAAATAGCCCTATCAGAACATGCCAAGGAGAAGACAGCGTTCTCAACTCCAGGCAGTCTTTACCAGTTCAGGGTAATGCCGTTTGGGTTGAAGAATGCAACTGCCACTTTCCAGAGGCTTGTGAATCATGTGTTAAACGGGTTGGATGAATTCTATCTTGCATATCTGGATGATATAGCAGTTTTCAGTGCCACCTGGGAAGACCATGTGAAACACCTCGGGATTGTGCTACAGGCTCTTCAGAAAGCACACTTGACCATAAAGGCTAGTAAATGCCAGATTGGACAAGGCTCCATGGTTTACCTTGGACATGAAGTAGGTGGAGGGAGGGTACAGCCTCTACCCAGTAAAGTACAAGCAGTACAAGACTGGCCTACCCCCACTACACAGACCCAAGTGAGAGCCTTCTTAGGACTCGTGGTGTATTACCACAACTTCATGGCGGACTATGGCACCATAGCTGCCCCTCTGACTGCTCTCACCACTCCGAAGAAACCCAAGAAGGTAACGTGGACTGAAGAGTGTGAGAAGGCCTTCAGTGGCTTAAAAGACTCCTTGTGCCAGCACCCTGTTCTCAGGGCCCCCGATTACCAAATACCTTTTATTGTGCAGACAGATGCCTCTGACACTGGGATAGGAGCTGTACTATCACAAGTAGATGAGAAGGGTAAGGAACACCCTATTCGTTTCATTAGTCGCCAGCTTAAGGACAGCGAGCTCAGATGGTCCACAGTAGAGAAAGAATGTTTCTCTGTTGTGTGGGCCCTACGGAAGCTGAGGCCCTACCTCTATGGGACCCACTTCACTGTGCAAACCGACCATAAGCCCTTAAAGTGGCTAATGAACATGAAGGGAGAGAATCCAAAGTTGCTTAGGTGGTCCATAAGTCTGCAAGGCTTTGACTTCACTGTTGAGCATAGACCAGGTGTCAAACATAGCAATGCTGATGGCTTGTCCAGAATTTTTAACTGACCTGAACAAGAAACTCATCCATGGATGGATTAGTTCCCCCTGTCCTTAGTCTGGGAGGGGCGAGTGATAGGAAAGATTTCATAATTGTAGGTAATTTTCCTTCCATGTGGCAACCCCCAAACTTTTTGCTGTTGTTTTACACCCTGATCTAGACTTTGCCCGAGAAGCACAGCCTCACGCCGCACTCCTCTGGGCTTTCGCTCAATTCTTCTAGGGAAACTGACATGACCTTAAAACAGTCAGTACTGGGAGACTTCGTTTCCCTTAGTCCTTTCCTCATGTTGCAGCTTTTGAGCAACATGAAACAAGAGTGCCCCATAACTTACATTACCATGCTCTTGGGTCTCTAGTCATTCCAAAGGCCCTAGAAACTCTTGCTGGACTTATTATAAAATATGCAAGTGTGTCACGGACGGGACTGGTGGCAGCTATCGTTTCTTTGTGTTTTGAACCCCTTTTTGCCATGTTAACCGCGCTTCCCGAGTTTGGCCCAAATAGGTGGCCTCCAAAATGGCCATGCCATGAGGTTCTTTGTCCTGTCCGCTGACCGTCTTGCCCCTTAACCTTCACCCAGGTCGAGCCGACCCGGGGCAGTCCTTATTTGATAGGGTTCATTAAACTATTATACACTTCCTCCGTTGCGCGGGTACGAGTCAACTCACTAACAACCGAGATGTTCACTCTATTCAGAGGCACCAGACAGGGCTGTCCCTTCTCCCCGATTCTTTTCGCATTGGTGATAGAACCGATAGCGGACTTTATCCGTGCACGTCACTCGCGTAAAGGTGTACGACTGGTTGACGATCCTGAAATAATATCTCTATATGCTGACGATGTCCTACTATACGTCAGAGATCCCACAACCCATCTAGGTTCCATACTGAGAGACATTACCCGGGTCGGCACCCACTCCGGATTTACGATTAACTATTCCAAATCGGAGATTTTCCTGCTCACTAAGGCTACCCTGCAGCCCACCACCGAGTATCCCCTGCACTGGGCCCCTGAGGGTGTTAGATGCCTTAGGGTGCAGATGTCCCGCACTAAGCCCACCTTGCTTGCCGATAATTAATCAGCTGTAGCACGAACAGTTGAGACCAAAATTTCACGATGGCGCACTCTCCCGTTGTCCGTCGCTGGCCGTCTATCCCTTATTAAAATGATCTTGCTCCCCAAGCTCCTATACACCTTTTGCAACATTCCTATATGGCCTGGGAGGGTTTACTTCACTAAATTGCATACGCTCTGTGCACAATTTCTCTGGCACTCTGGTGCAGTGCGTAAGAAGTGGACTGACATGGCACTCTCATACAAACGGGGTGGTATTGCTGCTCCGGACCTAGAACTATACTGGATCGCGGCCCAGGCCCAGCATGCTACTCATTGGTACCCGGGTTCCCCAGTGCGCCCACATGTCAAACTGGAACGGCTTGCCTCCGCTGGTATTAACTTGATGTCTCTGATACTACATCAACGCTACACATCTGATTCCCCCGTCGACCCCATTGCTGTGACTCTGCATGCCTGGTCACATCTGCTACACTCGACAAGTGGGCCCTCCCCATATTACAAATGGCTTCCCGTGTGGGCCCTTCCTGGCCTGGAGCCCACGCTTGATACCGCTTTGGCCCGACACTGGGGTGCACTGGGGTATCGGTCCGACTTCTATCCCGAAGGCAAATTCATAGGCCCCCAAACCTGGAGACCTATAGACTCTTCAATACTACAGGCTTCGCGCCGCGTTCCTCACCATGTGGCCCTCCTTTCCGGATGAGCCCCCAGATAACCCGGCCATAGCCTAAATCGCCAACTCGGGTGGTGCACGTGGCATCGTCTCTTCACTGTATCAAATCCTACAAGACATCATCCCCACTCCGGCTCTTGGGGCGTGCGACGGATGGTCGGCTGAACTGGGTCCGGAAATACCTGATGAATTGTGAGAGGACATGTGCTGCCACACACAAAAAGTTTCCCTCAATTTCTGTTTTCGTGCCATGCAATACAAGCTTCTCAATAGGCTTTACTATACACCACGCAGGACATCGGGGTTTGCTCGCTCTGAGGTGCACCTCTGCCCGCGCTGCAGGGCAGTGGATGCTGATCACTTACATATGTTTTGGACCTGTAACAAATTGTCCGATTTCTGGGACAGTGTCCTTCATACACTAAGTGCAGTAACTGAAACTGTAATTGATCCCGATCCTTTGGCAGTTCTGTTTGGGGTCTGGAGGTCTGACGAAACTAAGCGCTTGAAAATGTTTTTGAATGTAAGCTGCATGATTGCCAAAAAATGTATACTTCAGAACTGGAAGCGCTCCTCCCCACCGGCCTCTCAGAAATGGCTGGGTATGCTCACATGGTCACGGAACTGTGAGGAGGAATACCTGACAATGCGGCCCGCCCAATCTCGCCCCAGGAACATCTGGAGCAAATTTAATACATATCTGAACAATCAAAGTGAGAACACGCCCGGATCTGGCTTGTCTCCGGTCTCCATCCATGCGCCGTGATCTCTGCTGTGTACTTCTGTATTGTTGATGCTCTATAACCACTGTTGGAACTATATTCTGTAACCACCACAATGTTTTATGCTATGCTTGATTTAATTGTTTGTTGCCTTGAAGTATGTGCCTTGTGAACCTCTGCCGACAAAAATAAAAGTTTAAAAAAAAAAAAAGAAATTAACCGTACTTATTGTAATTGTAACCCACTATTAATGCATGCTGTAAGAAAATAGTTTTTTTCAGTTGCATAGTGCTAAATTTCATTATTCCAGCAGTACAACATTCTGCTTCTTGTGAGGTAAGTCTGTTTAGATTATTTTTTGTGCGGATGCTCCTAGGTAGGTTAAAGTGGAGCGGTGCTATTATTCTGTGTCTGGAATTGACGCAGTGTCCTTGATAAGGCAATATGTGCTTTATTATGCAGTTCTGAAGATCGCGTGACCAGCCTTTGGTGGTCTTTTCCGTTTCCAATATGGTCAATATACTGGAAAGGGCGTTGGTGCAGTATAAATCAAGCCCCTGAGTGTGGGCTATCAAAGTGCCTAGATTTTATGAAAACTGCGAGGTAATCAAGGAGTGCACGCAAGGATCTTGTCAGAGCAAGCCGTTTTAAAAGGTCACAAAGTAGAAGTCTAGCTAGGATTTTGCTCGGGGCACCTAAAAGTGCAATCGGTCTATAATTGGTGGGTTCATTTGTATCGTCTGTTTAAAATAAATTGTCATTAGTATAGCTTCTTGCCACGATGGAGGAATTTTGCCAGTTAGAATTACTTTTTTAATTTTTATTTTTTATTGTGCATATTAGCCAATAAAAATAGACTTTTTACACAGTATATCAAAGAGAAAAAAAAAACATTTCATATTACAAAATTATACAATCACTTAGTCAACTAATTTTAAAACATTAAGTAGTTTCACTACTTCCATTGACAAAAAGACTTCATTACCAGCAATCATCCTTTCCCAAAAGTCATCAGTCGGGCCATTTCCCCCTGTCAAAAAACCTCTGTAATCTCCCCTGAATCAGTTCACTTGTTCCTGAACAGGATAGGATAAAATGTTTCAGAGTCTGTTTAACATTCCCATCCCATTCTTGACATACGTCAGATGGATAGACACACTTATCACGAATGTGTAGGATTTCCAACGTCAGTTGAATGTTTCATTTAAATTGAAAAAAATTCATCCTAGTCTGAGGGTCCGGAAAACTGTTTCAGGTAGGTAGCAAGGACAGCTCTAGGTCTATCATAGAGAGAGAAATGAGTAGATAGTTTAGCTACCCGTAACCCCTCAATAGTCCTGGACCAATCCCTTCTCTTGATAAATTCCTTAGATCTTAGGGGGTTAGAGCTCAAGGTATCAACATCTGAATCCGCTGAAGCGAGGATATCGAGGGATTTAGATTTGAGTATTTCCAAAAAGGTATTATCCCCCTTAATCATTTGACAATGAACACCCTCATAAAGAGTGTCACATTGAGGATCATTTATCAATCTAAACAATGAGATCCATCTTAGTTCCATCGAAAATAAAAGGGAAAGAAGGCCCAACTCATAGCAAATAAATGACATAGGAACATAGTTTGGGAGGCTAAGAACTCTTTACCATAACCTCACCTCCACGCGTTCCCGATTGATAGCAAAGCCTTGAATGTTGCACTCGAGCGAAACAACAACGTTGGTACAACCTTACCCACGTAGTACTTTATCAGGGGAGTAAGTGTAAATTTACAGTATTTTAGGTGGATTTTAATCATATCGTAACCCAATTTTGCTGCTTTCAGTTCTAAAATACTTATCAGGTCTGATTTATTGGGACACAGTGTGATCTTTGAGCCGAGATAGCCGAGTTCCCCCACCACCGATACAACCGTACCATTAATTCTCCAAGGGAATGGCTTCGTTTTCATCAGCGGATGCTTAAAGATCATCACTTTGGATTTATCTGGGTTGATTTTCAGATTGTTAACTGGCGCATAGTCTCCCAGTGCCTTCATTAGCCTTTGTAGGCCAATTTGCGTGTAATCCAGGACCATAATATCGTCCGCATAGACTAGAAATGATAGCCTGGTCTCACCGATCTTAGGGCTGGCCAACAGAAGAGTCAAAAAGGAATCTAATATATCTGAGATATCAAGATTGAATAAGAAGGGGGCCACCAGGCAACCCTGTCAAACCCCTCTCTGAATTCGAATCATCTGTGATAAATCTCCAGCGGTCGATAGTCTGACTCTTAGCGTAGAGTTATGATGTAGTTCAATAAGGATTGCCAACAGTGGATGTGGAATCTCCCAATTCTTCTACTTCCACCACAGGTGCTCCCTATTCACGGTGTCAATCGCCTGCGATTAATCCACCCATGCCCCAAAAAGTGGTCTCCCCCTTGACTGCACTCCGAGAGCATAGACAGATTAGAATGAGATTGAGTGATGTGGAGAGACCCCTGCGGAATCCAGTCTGAAATTTAGAGATACTTTTATCAATGCCCACTCTTCAAGATCTCTAAGGACCAGGCCTGCAAATATTTTGCTGTCTGCATCCAGAAGCGAGATCGGACGATAATTACCCGCAATTAGGCGATCACCACGCTTAAAAATTGGTATTATTATAGAACTCCTCCAAGAATTAGGAATGTTGGATGTTGCGATGATATCAAATAATGCCTTTAAGACCCTGGACCAAATATCTGGGATGGATTTCAAGATTGCATTAGAAAGTCCATTTGGACCTGTGGGAGACTGATGCTTTAGTAATTACTAATCTAATCTCTTCCACAGAGTAGGACAGAGCCCAGTTCCCCAGGGGTATATCAATCAGTGGATTACACTTCGTTGCGTCATAGATCTTAGTAAAGTGCTCGACCCAATAATGCTCCTGGATAATGGTTTCCTGGCCTTGTACATTAGTTTTATTAATTAATGACCAAACATTGCGGGAATTTTTAAGACAGACGGTTTTCAGCATAGTCTCTCCCTCTTTCTGCAATCTTATTGCACAATGCGATCTCATCCCATTCCTGAATGAGTTGTTTATTTGTCCAACCTCCAAGAAGTATTCAGCCTTATCCTTATTTGCAAGTTTTAACAGATAGAGGGTCCTCCTCCTCTGTCTTTTCTTTTCTAAGATACCACTATCAAAACAATGCGTGTGACTTGAGTTCTTCTTTCTCAAACCCAATTGTGGAGGGGCCAAATTCCACAGAAAATTCACAAAGTTATTTGGTTCAAAATGACACAAAAGATCCTGATCATTATGATACAGGATCATTGTCTCTAATCTGCCATTCAATATCTGACCCCCCCTTATTGAATTTGACCAGCCTGTTGCCCGCCATATTAATTGAGAGCAGCTGTTTCATATATGTCACCCTTTGAATCAAGGGAATACAGAAGGTGGCAGTCAGCATAGTATGATCACTCATCATTTCTTTTCCGATCTTAAATTGACTACAAGCATCAAACAAATTCTGAGAGACAAAAATATAGTCAATGGTTGAGTATGACGGGCTCCTTCTCCAGGTTGGGGCAATTCCACTAACCATTTCCAAGTTACCATTAAATGCCTGCAATTCCCAGTCTTTCATAAATTCAGCCCAAACTCTCCCATCCAATCTCCTCTGCTTTCTTTGACCCACAACAGACATATTATCTTTCAAACAATATGAGATAAGATCTCCCATCATTAATATATCATCATTAGGAAATTGCATGTTAAGTAGAGTCAACAGGTCCCACAGTATCTGTACAAATGGTATAATTGGGTACCGGACAGGATTCTAATACACATTTACCAATAACCACCCTCTATCTCCTTTTATATCCTTCAATACTGCTCTCACAATGATAATCCCTGAGGCGTCATTTACAAGTAAATATGAGCTCCCTAAAATCTTGTTCCTACAGAAGATAGCTAAACCACCCATCGGGCGTCCCACTGTCTCCTTTGTTGACAGTTGATGGTGAGAGGCGAAACCTTCTATGTCAAACGATTTTATGAGCCTTGTTTCTTGAATGAAAATCAGATTGTGAGAGAGAAAGATGAAGGACTTCATAATACCATTACAAAGTGAGTTAGGGCCCCTCGAATTCCAAGAAAGGGCTCTAACCCTCAATGTAGTTGGAGATGCTGATCAGCCAAACCCAGTTTAAGTAAAATTTGAGAAACAATCTCCGGAACCATGGCCAGGGCTGAAAATGATGGATTTGGGGTCCTTTATTTGCCTCTCTTCCAACCCATTCTATGGCATATTTGAATTGGCCAAGGTGCTTCCGGACGAGTCTTTAGGTTGGATTTCTGACACCATAAGACCCCTATGAGACCAGTCAACACTAGCCCCAAAATAGATGACCAGCCAACCTTAGATTTAAGAGTCAATCTGGCAAGGTTCATATTCGGAGAAAATGGAAAGCCAACAACATCAATATCTTCTGATGTAAAGAATTTCAAACTAGGCATTTTCCTTGTTTCCACCAAAATGGCAGACCGATTCAGCGGGTTTCTTTCCTTTTGCATTGATGGGAGTCGTGCTAGTTAGAGAACTTGCTACGGGCCAATATTTTTCGTTTGATTGTTCTTGTTGGTGTCCTTTCGAGGCTCTGAAGAGTGAAATCCTCTTAATGTTTTTCCTGTTGATTATTATTAACTCCTCAGAATGGGCCAGTGGGCTGCTTTTTTTGGGGTTCAAAAGGCAATGACTGTTTAATTCTTCCTTTGGATCTTGCCACTGGATCTCATTTTCATTACCTAACTCCCTCTGCCGGTCCTCTTCGGCCGCTAGCACTGGCCTATTGCCCTCCTCCATTTTCTTTAGAAAAATTGGTGCAATTCTTAGCAATGATTTTGGTTTAGGTAGGAAGATTGGAGCAACCTTTACGGGGGGTTTAATGGGATCAGTCTGGTTCCCCCTTGTTGACATACTTGTTTCTTTTTTTTGGGCTGATGATTTCAATTCCACAGGACCTGTAGCATCCTTTTCAGTCTCTTCATTCATTCCCATCCGCTTACTTTTCTTTGTCATCATCCTCTCTCCCAAATTTTCCTGTTTTTTTTAAAGTCTCTTAAAAAACACTCAGAGGATTTTTAGTTATTCTTTTTAGGAAGATGAGCCTCAATTTCTGGATCCCCACTAGAGTCTTGCAATTGTCTTTTCTGCTTCTTTTTCGTTTTCCCATTAGATTTTGTCATTTTTTGTTTTGTTTTGGGTACTGGAGAAAGGGCTATTTTTCAAGAGATCTCTCTTTCTCTATTCGCTTCCTCGGCTTGTGGTCTTGAGGCTTCTTCTATTTCCACCAGTTGTGCCAAGCGGACAGACTCCTCCGTAGCAGATGTAGAGAGAGGGATATCATCCATCTTCTGTTGCTTCATCCTTCAGTGGGCACAGTTTCCACATTTATTTCCACTATCTTTGGAGAGTTCCCACTCCAGCCAATACTGATGGAATTTAGCCATATCATTCTTCATCTCCTCACATTTGGAAAGGATCTGATCTGATCTCTAGAGTACCTTGTTGACTTTGTTCTTTTTGTATTTCAGTTGTAAGGTCATTTAGAGCAGATTTTAACGCCATCACAGAAGAGTCATATATTTCTCTATCTTTTGTCATTTCCAAAAGATGGCCAGAGTTAATTTGTACTTCATTCTTTGAAGCTTTACAAACCCTTGATAAGTGAGCCCAGAACAAAGCTAAGAGCTGCCATAGACTGGGAATTAAGATGTTCTTCCTCAGGGGGAGATTCCCTCTTTTCTCCTTCCATGGGTATTAGGTCTTTTTCTACTCTTCAATCCTGGTAGCCTCTGGTAACTCTTGATACCTCTGACAAAGCGCAGATAGCATTCAATTAAAAGGAAGAGTCCAGATTTGGGAGAGTGTCTGAATCTATCAAATCTTCCTCCAGAAGATCAATTCTCCCTTTCTCCACAATCATTGGACATGCTTGCGGGTTGACAGTCACAAAACTCTCTTTCTCCTTCACTTCCACCAACGGGATCTTTATCTGACCGAGATCCCGAGGGAAGTTGTCAAGAATTGTATTTTTGATAGAATGCACTGTTGAGGTACTGTCACAAATCAGGGGTTGTGGTGTAAGAGGAAGCGGGTACGGCATAGATAGACTACAATTCCCAGCAGGCATGGGGAACTGGAGTAGTTTCCTGGGCCCGCCGGTATCCAGTTGGCGGCACTTTGCACTTAGAGGATGTGCTCATACCGGCCGCCCGCCCTTGCTCAGTTGCATGTTGGAGAGCACGGGCGGTGGAGGCAGCAGCAGCGGAGAAGTAACACGTGAGGCGAAGGCGCGAGGGAGCTGAATAACGAACGCCGACTATGCACCAAGGTGTTTGCATTCCCCATGCCGCGGCGGTGAACGCTTGCTACCTGCTCGATTACTTCAGGTCCGGGGCAGCCGCAGGAGGCGCCCGGACCATCAGTTAAGAGTTCATGTTTGTTTGGTATTCTACCGGGCCGCGGAGGTGACTTGCAGCTAAAGAAAACGCTTCACTCATTAATGTCCGGACGTAATAAGGGAACGTCCGGACCATGAGTTAAGTGTGTCCTCGTAATGCTATCATGGGTGCTTCTATTTGTTTATATGTAACGTGATTATGAGGTTTGGCAACTAAACGTCGATTATTTCACAGGCACATGGCTTTAGTTGTGATTTCTTCACTAATTGAAAGCTCTGTTCTAAGTACAGAGGCAAACAACCTGCTAAATCTGCATTTTCCAGTCATATTGCTTTCTCCACATGGGGAAAAGTGCTGTTCTATGTACAGTGTCTTGTGTCAATCCATGTTTTGAGGCATGTGGGTGTCTCAGTGTTCTCTGCTTGCTATCTGTTTGTTGTGGCTTTAAGTCATGGTTACTAACATGCAAGAGGTCATGTATATTGCTTCATGTATTGTATGAAAATTATGTTATGTTCTACTAATTTCTGAAGTAAGAGTCAGGTCAGGTTGCAGGAGTATTACATTACCAAGTCAGGAATTGTAGGGGTCGTTTTTACTGTTTGTCTTGTTGTCTTCCTTTCCTTCCCTTTATTCGTCCATCCTCTTTCCCTAACTTTTTCTTCCCTCCATTGGCTGCCACGTGGCTACCTGTACTTCGAACATCCAGGTGCCCGTGCCAACCACGGTGGGAGGGGTCGATCCATTCGGCTTCTGTGGTTCGGGAGAGGGGATTGAAATCCTCCTCCCTTAAGTTTATTTGTGACAGGTACAGTCCCTGGTTGATGATGATGCTTTAGATGATAGGGGACCTTTTGGTGTAGAAACCTCTACCTCCTTTTGCATTAGGGTAAAAACTTGCAGGAGGCCATTTGGTCATCTACCAGAAAGATACTTCACTTCCCAGAGAAGGGCCCCCTATTTTTGTCCCCTCGGGTGGGGATTTGAAAATTGACCTGTTTATTTTAGACATGGTGGGAGGATAATTGCCAGATTCCTCCAATTCAGGATGTATGTCCCAGTCCACCGCAGAACTTCTCAAGTTGCACCCTATGGGGAGAGGCGGGAATTCCCCTGTATGCCTTCACTTGATCCAGTCCCTTTTGCGTCTTCCTCGGCAGTATAAAGGGAGATTTCACCCTAGTCCTACAGATTCAGAGATCAGAGCATCAAACTCAGATCTCCAAGCCAGGCACACAACGAGGCTCCGCCCCCCAGAAAAGCACATCTATTGTGCTCATTATCTCTACAAAGACTTCCCAGCCGCCACAACCAGCTCAGCGCTCGACCGGAGGGTCAAAGGTAAGTTTACCCGCAGTCCCCTTCCGGTCGGCGGTACAGAGTCAAGCGCTGCAGGGTCAGGTCCCCCACCTGGCACGGCAAGGACAAAGCCGGCACTCAACCGCTGCACCACAGAGACAGGTCCACCCACAATGCTGCAGCGTGCAGCAACCCGGCACTGGCAACGAGGCAGAACTAAACCAGGCAGAAGACCAAGATGAGGGGTAAGACGTCACTTGGAATGTAGTGGTGATTTACTCCCTCATAGGAACACCCAAATTCTAAGATATTCTAGGGTATTCCACAATCAGCCAACCCTAGAGAGACCCCCATATCTAAGGCTGGATTTCACAATTTTCCGTGGAACAGCCCTCTTTGCAGGATGAAATGTACGATATCAGGGCCACACCAATCACTGTGGTTGTAATACTCCAGTAAGTCCGATGTTAACAATTTGGAAATGAAAGTTCTTTACCTCTTTAAATGTGCCCCAGTTGCCACCGTCTGCCAATGTCTGAGCAACACTCTACTGCCTCACTTTGCGGCTCATTCCGCGGCTACAGTGGATTTTTAAAGGTGTTCCCAAGCAAGCAGGCAACAGACTCCACCTTCCAAGTATAGCAAGGGTAGAAAGACTTAGGTTCAAGAAGGGGTATGCAAATGTCTACAGCAACACTCTGCTGCCTCGCTCTGATGCCTCACTCCGACTCACTGACTCACTGAATATTAATTCAAGCGCAGAGGCCCAAATTTCAGGGTGAGCTTTAAGAATGGCGTTAGTCAAATTATCAGGACCAGGAGCTCTGGACATACTTAGCTTTTTAATTCTCATAAGGATATCGAGAGTATCGAAAACAAATTTTGTCAGGTCCGGGGCTACCGAAAATATCAAGGTCACTTGAGCATTTGGGTTTTTTAGCAACGTTTGGTAATGATTTATCTCTATGGTTTCACTTATGGGGCCTCATTAGGACCCAGGCGGTAAGGGGTTTACGGCGGCGTAAACAGCACCGACCCTTACCGCCTGATTCCGAGGTCCCTTAGCGCCATGGAGGTTTTAACACCTGCTTTTAGCAGGTGTTAAAATCCATGGCGCTAAGGGACCTTGTTGTTAATTACGCCACCGTAATTTACGGTGGCGTAATTAACGTCTTCCCCACTCCCATTATGCCCTATGGGGCAAAAATGGGAATGGGGAAGGGTAAATGGGTTAATGGGGACTTACCGCCCACTCACCTCGGAATGGGGCGGTAGGTCCGCTAACCACCATGGCGTAAACGTAGTTTACGCCATGGTGGTAAAGGTACGACCTAGGCGGTAACTTACCGCCTGGGTCGTAATGAGGCCCACGGTGTTTAATTGAAGAGATTTATGAGCACTTGCAGGTGAATGGTTGATTACACGCCATATGTCCCCAGCAGATTTAGATATAATTGCTTTAAGCATTACCTCTGCATCACGTTGTTTTTGCGCAACGAGAATCTGTTTGATTTTGTTTTTGTATCTAGTTTTGATTATGGATCTTTCTGCTAAATGAGTTATGGTGGATAGACGACACAGAACATGTCGTAGTTCCGTTTTGAGTTCCATAATACTCAAATTAGAGTTATATCTATGCTTAAATGATGGGCGGATATTAGATTGTGTTGATTGAGTTATAATTTGTATACAATCTGTACAGAATGTTTGAACGATTGCCTCTGAGCATGCCTTGCATTCATTAAGCTTATGGCCTAAGGAGGTTATAAGTCGCGGGTTCCACCGAAGACGATTTCTGCCATTATTCAATGTGAGTGATGGGGTATTGGGTGATTTGCTTCAAATGGGGAGACCAGTGTGTTTCGGGGAAATGATGGTAACTGGCAGTAGAGGTGGTCACTCGAATGGATGATATATGTTTGTTTGCGTTGGATGATATAAAAATGTAGTCTATCAACGAAGTACTCCGTCCTCTAGACCACTTGAAGTCAGGAGGACAGTCTTTAAGAGAAGAACCATTTAACATGGTGAACTTTCCAATTTCGATTAATGTGGCCCATTTTTCTGCTCGGGATATAGAATGGGTTTTGGCTGGAGTGATATAGTTCATATTGAAGTCTCCTGCGATGGTCAAGCAAGATACCATGTAAAATGGCTTCAATCTTGTCCATGAACAGGGATTCGTTCAGTGTGATAGGATTTGTTAGGAAAGATTTCATAATTGTAGGTAATTTTCCTTCCATGTAGCAACCCCTAAACTTTTTGCTGTTGTTTTACACCCTGATCTAGACTTTGCCAGAGAAGCGCAGCCTTACGCCGCACTCCTCTGGGCTTTTAGTCAATTCTTCTGGGGAAACCGACATGCCCTAAAGACAGTCAGTACTGGGAGACTTTGTTTCCCTTAGTCCTTTCCTCATGTTGCAGCTTTTGAGCAACATCAAACAAGAGTGCACCGTAACTTACATTACCGCGCTCTTGGGTCTCTAGTCATTCCAAAGGCCCTAGAAACTCTTGGTGGACTTATTATGAAATGTGCAAGTGTGTCACGGACGGGACTGGTGGCAGCTATCATTTCTTTGTGTTTTGAACCCCTTTTTGCCTTGTTAACCGTGCTACCAACGTTTGGCTCAAATGGGTGGCCTGGCCTCCAAAATGGCCAGGCCACGAGGTTCTTTTTCCTGTCCGCTGACCGTCTTGCCCCTTCACCTTCACCCAGGTCGAGCCGACCCAGGGCAGTCCTTATTTGGTCATGCACTTTCCCGTGAAACACAACGCTTTTGCAGGCTTCTGCATGCCTTGTGTGTGCCTCCAGGCTGTGGGCTGGGATGTCTGTTCCCAATACACATCCTGGATGCCAGAGAGTCTAGAGTGTCCTGAATGCCTGGGACCACTGTGGTCTGTGATAGGTCCACATATGGTGTGAGTGTTTGTGAGCGGATCTCCCATTGGACCCTCTCCGTTTTGGCGCAAAGGGAACTTTGGCTAAGAGGAGGCTGAAAACACCACTACCATGTCGATCTCCTGAGTTCTCACGAACAAAGGATAAGGAGCCAAGTATCCTGCAACTAAGAAGCTGAGTCGAGGAATCGCTGGTGACCCGCTGAAGATTTGGCACCCTGCACTGCTGTTGTCCTGTGAGACCACTCGGCCTCTGATCGTACGAGAAGGTCTGCAAAGGCGCTTCGACCCTTTAGAATAGTGGGAACAACTATTCTCAGCATCTTCACCAAATCCTGTGCGTAAGCCTTCGGAAGCGTCCCTGGGCCATCCAGTGGACTGACCAGCCTACACAGGAACTTTGCTCTGTCACCGCTGTCTGTTTTACTGCTAATCCCGTGTCCTCGGCACTCTCACACGATTCGTACACTTGGCGCTCCGAGGTCTGAAGTGAGATGTATGCTTTGGGACAGAATACACGCGGTTGCCGAGTTGCCCTGCTGTGGTACCAAACCTGTGCGTGTTCACTGCATCTGGGACACCTTCGTCCCTGACTCCTGCTGCCGTGGAATCTACACGGCGTTGAGACATCCCTCTGATCCCATCTGAACCTGCCAGTGCCGAAACTAAACCGGAGAAACATGGGTCTGCGTGCATCGGGGACCGGTGAGTAGTCAATACCCTAACCGGTCGCCTTCCCGCAGGAGCCTGTGGATTTCCATCACTGTTGTGAACAGCAAACCCTTTCCCGCACTCACGCCCTGCTTCTGCCCCCAAGTGGAGGCCTTGCCTGAGTCACAGGGATTTGTTCACCATCTTTTTGTCCACCTTTCTGAACGGCCTGATTTCCCTGAAGAGACTTTCCTTTGCCTGTTGGCACCCACATGTGCAGGTACTTTTGAGCACAAGGCTCCACTCTTCGTAGGGCTCTGACTTCCTTCTAGTTAGGTGGCCTCTGATGTCGAACTGGGTCTAACGATTACTTGCGCTGCCTGTTTTCCTCCCCATCTAGGTGGTCTGCATATTTCGTGCTTCTAACTCTTTAGACCTCTCGGTCTTATATATATATATGTATTGATTGTGATGTGTTGGTTTACTGGAGTTTTACCGTGATTCTTTACTATGGTCGATGTTACAAAGGCCTTGTAATAAATGTGTCTATATTTTTAATATAACACCTGTCTGGAGTAATTTGTAAGCGTCCTTGCTTTGTGTGCTCATTGCAGGCTTTCAATCACCCTCACCCCTCTTGAGATCTAGTCTTGACCGCCGCCATCACTACCCTGATTGGTCTGGCTTGTCCAGAGGTTATCCTGTTCCAAGAAACTAGGCTGGCCTTCTGAACCTCTGCCCCTCCAGGACAGAGTTCAGAAATCCATCTTAACAGGATTCCATTAAATATTTATTATTATTGTCATGGGAAAAAGTGGGCGATAAGGATTAGTAGTATAGATTCTAACTGCTTGGATGCCAGGATCGGGCAATAACCAAGGTTCAAGATGTAATTTGGTGTCTGTATGGGCTGCTATTAACAGGCCTGCAGCAGGGCACCCTCTAGCTGCTTTAGTAGCGGATACTGCAGCAATTTCATGATCGGCCCAGATTGGAGTAGTCGTCATCCAGGTTTCTTGGAGTATTAAGTCGAATGTATTTAGGGATACAGCAATCTTCTTCAAAACGTAGAAGAAGCCTCTTGTATTCCAGGAGGCCAATGAGCAGGCATGTAGCAAGCTTGCCCCGATATACTATTGGGTTGGCAGCTTGTGTAAATTGGCCTTTGTCTCATCGACCCAAGCCCACTTAGCTATGGGCCGTGTCTGCGGGTGTGGTTGCAGGTTTATTTTTCAATTGCAACAAGTTTGCTCATTGGTGAGAGGGAAAGGTAGTATGTCTGGATTTATAAGGCCCTGGCTTTGAATCTCGTAAAGAGGGAAGACATAGAAGTTGGATAGAAGAATTGAATACAGATTTGAAAGGGGTAAGACAAGAACTAGGATGTCCTAAGAGGGAAGTAGAGCAGTAGAAGAGTCAGGAAAAAATGAAGGAAGAAATTGGGAGTTTAGAAGCTTGAAAGGTGAGAAATGGACGAGCTTTGTGAATATTGTGAAGGTGGAAGTGACAGAAGCACGAGGTTAGAGAGATATCATGAGAGAAGGAACGATTAGAGTCAAATTGAAGGCCAAGATTTCGGCCATAGGTTAGATTGAGAGCTGGGATGGAGGAAAGGAAATAAAAGAAGGGGCAGGTTGAGGAGGAAGGGTATTGACAGGAAAAAAGAGGACTTCAGTCTTCCCAGCATTGAGCGTAAGATAATCGTAAGATAATTAGAGGACATCCAAGATTTAATAGCAACTAGACAGGTGGAAAGAGTATGGTGAATTTCAGAGGAAAATGAAGAGAAAGAGAGGAAGAGTTGAGTGTCATCGGCATAAAAGTGGTGTGATTAACCAAAAGAAGAGATGATAGCTGCAGGAGGGGAGGTGTAAAGAGAGAACACAAAAGGGACCGTGAAGGACCCTTGAGGCACACTGTGGGAAAGCCGGAAAGATTTAGATGACTAGCTGACCCAAGAAACTGAAAGTGTCAGAACCCGTGAAAACAAAAGAAGAAAATGAGGCCAAGATTAGAGAGCGGTCGACGGTGTCAAAAGCAGCAGATAGGTCGAAGAGAATGAGAAAAGATGAGTGTTTGGAGTATTGCACATAAAGGAGAGGATTCAGTACTGAGAGAAGAGCATTCTCCGTGGAGTGAAGAGGACGAAAGCCAGATAGTTTGTGGGAGAATAGAAGAGTTGGAGACAAACGTAGAGACTTTGGAGTAGATGAGCCGTTCTAGTAATTTAGAGAGATAGGGTAGTAAAGAAATAGGACACAAATTAGAGACAGTCCTTGGATCAGCTGTGGGTTTTTTCAAGATAGGGATGATGGAAGAGTGCTTAAAGGACGTGGGAAAGGTGGGGGTAGAGAGGCAGATATTAAAATTGGAAGTGAGGTAAGAAACTAGAGAAGGATAGACCTTAAGAATAAGTGCAGAAGGGATCGGATCATTAGGGGATGCAATAGGGTGAGCTTTAGTTAATAGAAGAAAAACATCAGTATTAGAGATAGGTTAAAAACTAGCAATAGAAGTAAGAGCGCAGAGATAGAAGGAGTTGCAACTTAAGGTAAGTTGGAAGCTTCGATATCAATATGAAGAGAAGTTACTTTATAGGAGAAAAATTGAGTAAAGTCAGAGGCAGATAAGGTAGAATTAGCAGAATAGTCAAGAGTAGGAGGAGACAGAAGCTGAGCGAGGATTTGAAAAAGACACCTAGGGCAGTGGTCGAAGTGGGGGGAGCGGTTGGGAGCGGTGCTCTTCTACTTTTTTTGGTTAACTTTTACCGTTCCTATACTTTTATTTTAAAAAGAAACCATTCCAGAATGGTTTCGTTTTAAAATAAAAGTGTAGGAAGAAGTTGAATCTTGCACTTCAGTGCACTGCACTGAACATTCCCTTAAAGAGCAAGTGTGTTTGTTTGGGGATTTGGATTGCGCATGGGAGCGGGTGTGGGGATTAGTTTGAGGGGAACTGGGGCCGTCTGTAACGCTCACCTGGTATCCACAGGGATGTCACTCAGCCTGTTCTGACTTCTTATGACCTCGAACACTTCCCTGGAGGCTATTCGACTGGAGACTGGTCTGGAACACAGGATTGGTAGAGTTTAACTCCCTGTTGTCTCTGTGTGCTTGAATCCCTTCTTCCCCGGGGTCCAACCCTTCCCTTTGATCCACAGCTCACCTTGTTTTCTTGGATAGTGTGCTCTCCATCCTGCCTTCAGCGCAGGGGTGTGTTGATTGATGCAGGCTCGTTGCTGCCTAGTTACTTCACTGGCAAGAGTCTGACAGGTAAGTATAATGAGTCTTTTGAACAGTTCTCTAACTTCGTTCCTTTCCTCCCTTAGATGATGGCTGGCGTCTGGGGATGGGGGCGTGCTGCTGAGATGAGTAGCACTGAAGGTGAGTGAGAGCGTGATGCGCGATGCACCCCTTTCGTATTTGCATTGAACTGAATTATTTTTCTGTGTCTTTTAGGTGCCGCGACGTTTTCAGCGTGGATGCCGGTTATGAAGAACAAATGCTGTGGGTAAGCACGGTATGCGGCGCCTCTAGATTTTTCCACGCTAACCTGGAGTGTCTTTTCCCTCTTGCAGATGGATGAGAAGTTCCGGAGACAGAGTTCCCTCAGAGCGGCTGGGATTCAGGTAAGCGTTTGAAGCTCGTACAGTATTTAAAAATAATCAAAGTTTTAGAGAATGCTTACTACTGCCTTTTTTCTGTTCTTTTCCCTTTTGATTAGGAAGCGGCATGCCGGGATGGGAATGACACCGCCAAAGATGCCCGCAGAACAGAAGGAGCGATGACTGTTGGGCCGAAGTGCCACAAGGTAAGGCTGTTCCTAACAGTGTTCTTGTTCTTGCAGGAGCTGAGTGCAGAAGAAAGATGCAGGCCTACTGGAGACCGATCCGAACACGGTGAGTGTCACGCTGGAGGTGCAGAAAACGCAAAGCATGTTTCTCAGCCTGGGTGTGGCTTAAATAGTCTCTGGGTATCCCGGGTGCCTCTGGGCTGAACCACACCCAAAAGACTAGACCGCACATGCAGTTCTGGGAACCAAAATATGTGGGGGCATCCATCTTGTCCCCATCAAAGCACTACAAGTCCAATCCCCAATGTTATCCTATAGGAGTGAGTGAGTCTGGTGCCACAAGCGCCAAGTTTGACTCCAAGTGGGTCTTTGGAGGGATGGAGAGGCCCTTGAGGGCCATGTAGGTGATTGTGGCCTGGCTCCAGCCTGCCATCTTGGAGGGCTGGGGACATGAGGGGCAGGAATCATGGCAGCTCCCCCCCAAGGCCCCTCTCACGGTGGCTCTACTGTCTGGTCCTGGTTTGGTTGGATGGTTTTGATGAAATCGTCTAAGCAAGCGAGGTGCATGGATGTACTCACAAGGCTCCCATGTCCTGTCTTGTGGACCATAACCCTTCCAGTCTACTAAGTAGTATAATTTGGATCTGACGTACTTTGAATTTAGGATGTCCTTTGTTAAAACGGGTTTCTGAACTCTGTCCTGGCAGCGCAGAGGTTCAGAAGGCCAACCTAATTACTTGGAATAGGGTAACCTCTGGACAAGTCAGACCAATCATGGTAGCGATCGCGGCGGTCAAGACTAGGTCTCAAGAGGGGTGAGGGTGACTGAAAGCCCGCAATGAGCACACAAAGCAAGGACAATTACAAATTACTCCAAACAGGTGTTATATTAAAAATATATACACATTTATTCCAAGGCCTTCGCAACAATGACCGTAGCGAGAAATCACAATAAAACTCTAGTAAACCAACACATACCAAACCAATACAATATATATACAAATACAAACGAGTCTAAAGCGTTAGATGCATGAAATGTGTAGTCCACCTAAAAGGGGAGGAAAACAGGCAGTGCGAAATAATGATTAGACCCAGTCCGCCTTCAGAGGCACCTAACTAAAAGGAAGTCCAAGCCCTATGAATAGTGGAGCCTTGTACTTCCTTTTAGTTAGGTGACCGCCGCGATCGCTACCCTGATTGGTCTGGCTTGTCCAGAGGTTACCCTGTTCCAGGTAATTAGGTTGGCCTTCTAAACCTCTGCGCCTCTAGGACAGAGTTCAGAAATCCGTCTTAACATCCTTGACTTCGAATTCTGGCTCCCCGGCAACTACTACTGGCTGCGGTGGCGTTGCTACCCGGGTCCCAGGTTGAACAGGTTTAAAGAGAGACATGTGGAACACAGGATGAATCTGCATGTTTGACGGCAAAGCTAGTCTGACCGCCACAGGATTTATCACGGAGGTGACAGTGAATGGACCCAGGTATCTTGGATGGAAAATCTGGCTCTTTTAATGGACACGTGTTTAGACGCCAGCCAGACTTTGTCTCCCACTAGTTTGGGGCCTTTGCTCGGTGTTGATCAGCAAACTTCTTTTGGCGATTCTTAGCTTGAAGTAGGTATTCAGATGCCCTTTTAAAGGTTTGAGAAATGGTTGTGTGCAAGGTTTTGACTGCTGGCATTTCCAGGGTTGTAGGAACAGCCAACTCAGAAGTACGTGGGTGCTTGCCATACATGGTATAAAAGGGTGTCTGCCCAGTGCTGGTGTGTAGGGAGTTATTATAAGCATATTCAGCTATCCATAGTAGGTCGAACCAGCTTCCTTCAGCTTGGTGTAACATGCAACGCAGATACTGCTCGAGCGTCTGATTTGTCCTCTCAGTTTGACCATCCGTTTGGGGTTGGTGACTGGTGGATAGCCGGATGTCGATCTGGGCCATAGAGCAGCATATTCTCCAGAAGTTAGATACAAATTGAGTACCTCAGTCTGAGACCAAAACTGAAGGAAACCCATGGAGCCGTACAATGCCTTCAAGAAATACCTTTGCCAGAGTGGAAAGATTTGGGAGACCCTTAAGAGGAATGAAATGTGCCATTTTTGAAAATAGGTCCACGACCACAAGAATAGTGTTAAACCCTTGACTGGGTGGTAAGTCAGAAATAAAATCGAGGGACAACGTGTGCCAGGGTGCTGGTGGGATTTCCAATGGTTGTAATAGCCCAGCCAGTTTCTGCTTGGATGACTTGTTTTGAGCACACACTACACAAGATAGGATGAATTGGATAATGGGCCTCATTACACGGACGGCGGTAAGGGTTAACGGTCACCGTTAATGGCAACGGTGACCGTTAACCCTTACCGCCGTACTACGAGGTCCCTTTGCGGGTTGGAGGAATTAACGCCTGCTTCTTGCAGGCGTTAAGTACCAACCCGCTAAGGGACCTCGGAGCTAATTACGGCACCGCAAAATTGCGGTGCCGTAATTAGCGCCTTCCCCATTCCCATAGAGCCCTATGGGGCAGAAATGGGAATGGGGAAGGGCAATGGCGGAAAGGGGATTTACCGCCCCTCCAACCTTGGAATGGGGCGGTAAATCCCCTTTCCGCCAAGGCGGTGCCGGTAATTTACCGGCATGGTCCAGGGTGCTAATAGCACCCTGGATTACCGCCTTCCGTGTAATGAGGCCCAATGTCTTTACGCCACGTGGGCCACCAATAATTTCGTTTTACCTTGGCTAGGGTTTTAGCAATTCCGGGGTGGCCCTCGATCAAGGAATCATGATAACCGGACATGATTTGTTCTCGTAGTTCTTGGTTTGGTAAGAATAAACGATTCCTGAAGTAGGGCAACTGATCTTTTATCGTGTAATGTTCTCCTTGTGCACTCCACGGTTGTAATTGCTCCGGACTCATCAGGTTTTGGATTTCTTCATGTAATTCTTTCTGAGTTATGATTGCTGTGATTCCTAGGAGCTTGTCACTCGGGATGATTGCTATTGGGTCAGAGGTGTGATACCCTTGCTCCTCCACCCCCGCATGGGAAAGGGCATCTGTCTTCCCATTTTTCACCCCTGGTCGAAATGTAATCACGTAGTCATATTCAGCAAAAAAAGAGCCCAGTGTAGTTGTGAGGATTGGGCCTTTGCCATTTTTAGGTACTGGAGGTTCCGGTTGTCAGTTATTACGGGGATTGTGTGTCTGGCGCCCAAGAGGTAGTGCTGCCATGCCTCAAAGGCTGACTTAATGGCCAGGAATTCTTTGTCTGTGATAGCGTAATTGAGTTCAGGTGGTGTGAATTTACACAACCAGAAGGCAACAGGGTGTAACTGGCCCGTTTCGGGGTCCTTTTGTGAGAGGACGGCTCCCATAGTCATGCTTGAGGCATCTGTTTCTACCAGGTATGGGAGATCAGGGCGAGGGTGGCGTAAGATTGGGGCAGATGTGAATCTTGCTTTCAGTTCCTGGAAAGCCTCCCCGGCTTCTGTTGTCCACTGGAACTTTTTGTTGATTTTCCATAGTAATGACGTGATGGGATGCACGGTTTGCAAAAATCCTAGGATGAACCGGCGGTAGAAGTTTGCAAAACCCAGCATACTTTGAACCCCCTTGAATGAATCTGGGGATGGCCAGTTCAGGATAGCATCTACCTTGTGTACATCCATTCGGATTCCATTCGTGCTGAGAATAAAGCCCAGGAATTCCACCTCAGAGACGTGGAATGAGCACTTTTCGAGCTTGGCGTAGAGCTGGTGTTGACGGAGTTTCTCCAATACGGATCGGACGTGTTTAACGTGGCTGCGTTACTTTGATGCAGAATATACTAGGATATTGTCGATGTACAATAGAGCACAGACATCAATCAATTCCCGTAGGACATCGTTCATGAAGTATTGAAATGCTGAATGCTGCAGGCGCATTGCAAAGGCCAAAGGGCATTACTTGATATTCGTACAAGCCGTATTTGGTGCGAAAAGCGGTTTTCCATTCGTCCCCCTGTTTTACGAGAACAAGGTGATATGCCCCCCTCAGGTCTTTTTTTGTGTAGATTTGGGCATCTTTGACTTGATCAAGCAATTTTGGGATCAGTGGCAGGGGGTAGCGATTTTTTACAGTAATCTGGTTCAGTGCGCGATAGTCGATGCACGTTCTCAAGTCCCCCTCCTTTTTCGGTACGAAGAATAGAGGACTGGCTGCTGGAAACTTCGAGGGATGGATGAACCCGTTGGCCTGGTATTGGTCAAGATAGGCCTTCAGGTGCTGGTTTTCTGGTTCTGTGAGTGCATAAATTCGCCCACAAGGGATTTGCGCGCCGGGTATCAGGTCGATTTGGCAATCGTATGGTCTATGCGGTTGCAGGGTATTAGCCTGTTCTTTCTGAAAGACATCTTGAAAGTCCTTGTATTCACTTGGTAGGGTGCCGATTGCCACAGTCGCAAGCGTGGAGGTTCTGGTGTCTATTGGTTGTTTCTCTTGGCGATAACATGTGTGGGCGCAAGTCTCGGGAAAGGCCAATTCTTTTGCTCACCAACCGATTCGAGGATTGTGAGCTACCAACCATGGCATTCCCAAAATCAACCGGAACTGTGGTGCCTTAATGAGGTCGAAAATGATAGATTCTTGGTGTGCATCCTGGCACAGAAGGGTTAAAGCTGCAGTGCATTGGGATACTGGACCAGAAGCTATTTATGTGCCGTCAACAGTGGTAACAGTGTCGGTGGTTGATTTAGGGCGTAACGGAAGCCCCATCTTTGCCGCAAGATCCTGGTCGATGTAATTCCCAACGGCTCCACTGTCTATGTACGCTCTTACTGCGTGCATCCGAGATGGTTGTTGGTGATTGATCAAGAACACAAATAGTGCAAAATGGGAGGTCTGTAGTTCACTTTCTTCGCTCGACAAGTGGACCCCTACACTTGCCGGGCTGGGGAGTTTTCCGATTCCTTGATGGTATCTTACTTGTCTGTGGCCCCTACCGTCCTCCTCGGTGGCTTCACAGGGCACTCTTTAAGGAAATGACCTCACCTTCCACAGTACAGACATAACTGCTGCTGTATCCTTTTATCCCTTTCCGCTTTAGTCAAGGGGAATCTGCCCCCCCCCGTCGTTTTGCATTGGTTCTCCTGAACCTTCCGTTGTTTGGGCAGTATTGTCCTTTGAACGCACATACATAGGGCGAGGGTCCAGTCTAGTTCGATCTGCTCTTCGGTCCTGCAACCTATGATCCAGTTGAACAACAAGGTTAATGAATTCTGAGCAGTCTTTCGGAGGGTTCACTACTTGTGCGAAAACATCCTTGAGCTCCCCCCGCAACCCCTGATGAAATAACATGGTTCTCTTCTCCACTGGCCATTCTGCTTCCACTACGAGTCTATCGAACGTGGCTATGTATGTTAATAGGTCTTGATTCCCTTGGCATAGGGACAGAAGTTCATTGTCTAATGCCTGCCCATGAGTATGACGGGCAAACAGCTTTTCCATCTCCTGTTGAAAGCCTCTGAAGTCATGCAGCAAAGGATCGTCTTGGGCCACAAAGGGTACAGACCAGTCCGCAGCGCTACCACTCAGGTAGGATAGCACAAAAGCAACCCGTGATTGGTCATTCGGAAAGGCCCCTGGCCTACAAAGGAAGTGCAGGCTGCACTGGTTCATGAACGTTGCAAACCTCTTGGGATCCCCCTTAAATCGTTCGGGCGGGGCCAAGGGAACTGCCCCTGGAAGGGTTATCTGAACGGGATTGGCTGATGGCGCTGGCATCGAGGGCACGCTTCCCGGCAATGGTGCATGCCCTGCTTGTGAATGGAGAAGTTGCCGGCTTAAATCATCAGTGCGTTCTTTGGCTACTATCAGCTCTCTCCTCAGGGTGTTGGTCTCCTGCCTGGCTGCATGTACTTCAGAATGTAGCTGCCCCAACATGTGGGCTAACTTGTCGGTTTCTGATGTTTCCATGACGCCCAGGTGGATTTTGATGTGAGGCTTTGCGTTCTGTAATGCTCACCTGGTATCCACGGGGATGTCACTTAGCTTGTTCTGACCTCTTACGACGTTGAACCCTTCCCTGGAGGCTATTCGACTGGAGACTGGGCCTGAAACACAGGATTGGTAGAGTTTAACTCCCTATTGTCTCTGTGTGCTTGAACCCCTTCTTCCCCGGGGTCCAACCCTTCCCTTTGATGCACAGCTCACCTTGTTTTCTTGGATAGTCTGTTCTCTGTCCTGCCTTCAGCGCAGGTGCGCGTTGATTGATGCAGGCTCGTTGCTGCCTAGTTACTTCACTGTCAAGAGTCCGACAGGTAAGTATAATGAGTCTTTTGAACAGTTCTCTAACTTTGTTCCTTTCCTCCCTTAGATGATGGCCGGCGTCCGGGGATGGCGGCATGCTGCTGAGATAAGTAGCGCTGTAGGTGAGTGAAAGCGTGATGCGCGATGCACCCCTTTCGTATTTGCATTGAACTGAGTTCTTTTTCTGTGTCTTTTAGGTGCCGCGATGTTTTCAGCGTGGATGCCGGTTATGAAGAACAAATGCGGTGGGTAAGCGCGGTATGCAGCACCTCTAGATGTTCCACGCTAACCTGGAGTGTCTTTTCCCTCTTGCAGATGGGTGAGAAGTTCAGGAGACAGAGTTCCCCCAGAGCGACTGCGATTCAGGTAAGCGTTTGAAGCTCGTACAGTATTTAAAAATAAGCGAAGATTTGCAGAATGCTTACTAATGCCTTTTTTCTGTTATTTTCCCTTTTCCTTAGGAAGCGGCGTGCCGGGATGGGAATGACACAGCCGAAGATGCCCGCAGAACAGAAGGAGCGATGACTGATGGGCAGAAGCGCCGCAATGTAAGGCTGTTCCTAACAGTGTTCTTGTTCTTGCAGGAGCTGAGCGCAGAAGAAAGATGCAGGCCTACTGGAGACCGATCCGAACACAGTGAGTGTCACGCTGCAAGTGCAGAAAACGCAAAGCATGTGTGTGGCTTAAATAGTCTCTGGGTATCCCAGGTGCCTCTGGGCTGAACCACACCCAAAAGAGTAGACCGCACATGCAGTTCTGGGAACCGAAATATGTGGGGGCATCCATCTTGTCCCCATCAATGCACTACAAGTCCAATCCCCAATGTTATCCTATGGGAGTGAGTGAGTCTGGTGCCACAAGCGCCAAGTCTGACTCCAAGTGAGTCTTTGGAGGGATGGAGAGGCCTTTGAGGGCCATGTAGGTGATCATGGCCTGGCTCCAGCCTGACATCTTGGAGGGCTGGGGACATGAGGGGCAGGAATCATGACACAGACCAGCAGGGAATATAGTTCCACTACTTTTTTCGTAGACACTTCGACCACTAGCCTAGGGTGGGCACACTGAGCGTGTAAGAGATCAGAAAAGTAGAGACGCTTAGCAGAGAGTAGAAAGTCGTCATAGGCAGTGAGATAGGAGAAATAAGATGAGTGACCAGACGTCGATTTAGTCTTTAGCCATCTATTAGCTCCATGGCTGCCGCCAAACCGGGCTCCTTTACCGGGTTCCCAGAATGGGGAATTACCAGGCCATTCTAAGTTCGGAGGGCCCAGTAATTCCTCCCTCTCGGAACCCGGCCCCGGACCTTCCCCATTCCCATCTGAGCCTCCATAGGGCTCAATGGGAATGGGAGAGGGAGCTAACAACGGGCCGATTACGAACGGTCCGTTGTTAGCTCCCTCTTCCCCTCGCGGGACCCGGTAAAGACGCCTGGCTCTACCAGGCGTCTTTACCGGGTCCCGCGAGGGGACCTCGTAATTTCGCGGACCGGTTCAACGGGTCCGCCTCCATTAGCGGAGCCCGTTAACCCGTTCCACGAAAGTTGTAATGAGGCCCACAGTATGGATGGAACAAAGGGCCATTCATACTGCGTCTCTTCTCTGCGGCGGGGGAGGCTCAGCCCCGACTTCTTTCTGCTGGCGGGTGCCCGGTCCCGGAGCACCCGCGTACTCTATTAGTGCAGTACTGTTTTTTCTTTGCATTCTGGCACTTGTAGTCCTTGATTCACAATGGGCCCACCTAAGATCACAAGTCACGGGATGCAATGAATAGTCCAGGGCTGCACATTCATCTCCCGAGTGGAATAAAGCATGATACAGGGTTTGCAAAGGGCTACAGCAGGGGCTGTGGGGGTTTACAGAGTTGCCAGGGAACGAGTGAATGCGGTTACAGAGGTTTTGGTAGGAGGTGGGTTAGTAAGCACGACGTATGGAGTACGTCTCAAGGGCTGCAAGCAAACACAGGTGCGTGAGTCTGAGGGGAATGCTGTGAGTCACGTAGGGATTGGCCTGGATTACAGAGTTCTGTGGCAGAGGTGGGAGGAAGTTAGATGGGGCTGTGTCATGGAATGGAAGTGAAGGGGTAGGCCTATCCCGCTATGATATATTTCATGTTGATGTCAGTTCATGTAATTTTGTGTTTCATGATGGGAATATTGTCCTTCCTACATGTTCTCCTTTATTCCATCAGTGTTAAGGTTTGATTTAGAAAATATTATAAATTAAATATGCACTACATACTTGCCAGCATGACCCATTCCAATCTGTAGGTGCTTATCGATTCCTGTTTTTTTTCTTTGCAGTCTGCGATTTATAGTTCCACTTTTCCCATTATAAATCACGGACTACAAGTCCTAGAATGCAAAGAAAAAACCAGGACTGGATAAGCACCTACAGATTGGAAGGGGTCATGTTGGCAACCATGTGCACAGCCAGGCTATGGGTAGTGTTGGATCCTGATAGCTACGCCAGGGATTGGAGGTGGTTACAGAAGCCTGTGTTATGGGGATGGATGAGGAGTGTGTCAGGTCAGAGTCATCTCACTGGAGGGCAACGGGACATGCGGCACGCTACCCAGGCCTCTCTGTCTGAAAGGGGCTCTGGCTTGGCTGCAGGCAGGGACGTCATTTAGGGGTTGCCAAGTGTCTCACCTGCGACCCCTGAGGTCTCCCTCACTACCCTTAAAAAAAATGTTTTTCTTTTTCTTTAAAAAATGCATTGAGGCTGCTGGGCTGAGGCCAGCAGCATGTGGCTCTGTTTCTGAGGTGGGTGGTTTTCTGATGGCTATAACTGTTAAGTTAGCTCAGTAGGTTAAACACTCGTTTCTGCAATGTGTGTGTAATCTGCAGGTTGCATGTATGACTCCCCGGCAAAGCCAACTCAGCCTTTCATCCTGCTGAGTCTGATAAATGTGTAACAAAAGAGGTTGGGTAATATTGTATGTATATTTGTTCTGTATGAAGTGCTTAAGCTTAAGTGCTATATAATAACACATTGTGCGATACAAATGTCCGTTAACATTAGCATTATCGTTTGGCCTTGGACGTCTACTTGCATTCACAGTAATATGGTGATATTAATGATACATATGGTGATCTATTCTTGTGTAAATGTATATCGCTTTACAGTGATATCGTAACCTTATTTTTCGTAGTGTACTTAGAAACAATGCTATGTGATGCCACTTCCTGTTTTGCCAAGGAGTGGAAGGTCGTGTTCCATCACTTCCCGTGATGTCACTTTGGCATGGGGTAAAATGACATCACTTCCTGTGATGTCATCAGAGGTCAAGGGTAAGATCACGTCACTTCCAGTACCCCTGGCCTTTTGGTGAAATGACGTCCCTGGCTGCAGGAGGCATAAATGTCAGTGCACATTGTTTACAAAACATAAACCACACACCATGCGACAGTTTTATTTCTTGGGGGTATTAAACCCTTAAAATACGTTAGTAAAACTCAGATCTTATTGTTTACGCCGGCATGAGATTCTGTTACAAACAAGCCCCTTTTGTATAACATATTTCTAGATGTGTTTTAAATATTGCAATGTTGGTTGATCATGTGGTTTGTGTACTTTGCAATTCAGGTCTACAAAACGTGTTATTTTAGTTGTTGAAAGTCAATTGTTCACAGATAACTGCACTTTGCTGTATGATGAGTTTTGGGGAAATAATGTGGTCAAGGGCTGAAATTGCAGACTGGGCTCAAATCGCAGCTTCGCCACGTTAATAAAGTGTGTGATCCTGAGGTTGGTGCGGGTTTACATAGTGTCAAGTCTAGGATGGTGGAATTAAAGAAGGCTGAGCGGCCGGAATTGGAGAGTTCCTGCTAGCCAACCCACGGAAAGGAAAGAGTTAATCCCAAGGGGCGGACGGAGAATAGCCTGTCTCCTCCCTGGCACTAGATTCGGACTTGCTGCTGGGACAGCGAGCTGGCGAGACCCCCGTGCGGACTCCCAGGCAAGGTGAGACTGTGCTCAGAGCGGGGTGTCATGAAGGGGGGTGGGCTTAAACCCAAGTTCATAGAGGGGGGGACGCTGGTGATTCCCCTGGGATGCTGCTAGGAGACATGGGGTGGGAAGGAGGCATGTGTGCGATTTTTAGTCTGGGTTGGGAGTTTGGGTGAGGTGCAGTTCAGGGATGTGTGTCACCCCCACTATGATCAGTTCCTTAGCTGTGACCTGTTGACCCGGTTCACTTAATGTACTCTGTGTCTCCGCTGCCCAGCTCCAGTGAGTCCCCCCCAGCCCCCCTCTTTAGGTGACCCACGCTGACTCAGCCCCCAGCTTCGCGCGTGGCGCCTCTGCCCGTTGATCATACCCTGCTTTGACAGTGCCAGCGCTCTCTAGACCGCCCGCCACCGCCCCCCATGAGATTCGTAGTTGTGATGTTCCCATTTTACATGGAACACTGCAAGTCCCAGAATGCAACGATGGATGAGCAGGTCGCTGACATGACGGCTCGGGAGCAGTGGACCACCCGTCACGTCTGCTCTGGTCCCGGGGATTGCCCCTCCATCGCTCCCCTTTCCCATGCAGTGTCCCCATATGTTCCCCTCCCACACATCCCATGCCTCTGGTGTGCGGTTGCTCGGAACTGCTGTTTTTAGTAGGGTGTATTTTTGGTTTCGCGTACCAGCCCTTGTTTTCAGGCTGGAATTAGACACAGTCCGTCTCAGCTGTGCGCCCTGTGTTTAGCAGGGATGTCTCTGTGTGTGTGTATAGTGCAAGGAGCGAAGGGTGGGTGCCTGGGGGCAGGTGAGGCCGGCGTATAGTGGACTCCGGTTCCCACAGCGGAGGAGCTGGGCCGGTCTGGGTGTCGGGGCAAGCTGCGTGAATAGCCCCTCGCTTAATCACCCGACAGCGGGCCTTTGAACTTATAGTGGCAGAGGTGAATGGCATGTGTGGGTCGCTTATATCTCTGCCCCCGTGACTCTCAGAGTTGCTCTGCCCTCCTTACTGAACCCCTCCCATCAGCATTGGGTGAGTTTGCATCCATGTCCCTCTGGCCATTGAGAACAGAAGCCCTTCTGAGCGGTGGCTCGTGGGGGTCACGGAGTCAGTCTGACCTGGTGACCTTTGTCCTGGGGAGCAAGGGGGGCGGTTATTGTAAACCTTCAGGACTTGGCAGCTCGGGGGGGGGGAGTCTCAGACGTCTGTGTTGTGGTTCTTGCCCAGTAGCCTTTGCCACAACATGTTTTGGGAGACGTGCAGATACTGTTCGTGTGTGTTATCTACTAGTGGACTGGTGTGTGCCTAGGGCTGCTGTGGGACACAAACGTAATCCAAGCAAGAAACAGTGCCCCCACCCCCACAAGTCACTTACTCCACTTTTTCACAAGTAACGATGTGAGTACAGGCTGGGGAGAGTACTAGTGTGCAAATAGTGAATTTCAATGCACATTGGCCCAGTAATTGGCTGCCCCCTGGATCACATTGGCCCACAGCGCTGCACTGGTCTGCGGGGGGTGGCGCTTGCGCATTGCACTGTAGGCCAGTCGGAGTGTACCCCAACGGTTAACCTCTTCCCTAGACTGTGTGCATTCCCCCCGCACTCGCCCCCGAGGTGACCATTCCACCCAGAGAGGACCAAGGATTGCCTGGGCCACGAAGCTTGGCCCTCGGTGCACTATATGTCCCATAGCAGCAGTGGCGGGCAGTGCCCTTTACTGAGGGCGAGGCCACCCATCCAACACAGCCCGCAATGACTGTGTCTTATTTTTTACAAATAACTGGGGTCAGACCAAGCTCTTCCTATTGCGGAAAAACAAGGCTGCAGTTTGCTCTGGCATATTTACTACCATCAATTCAAAACACACATTAATGTTCATAACACAGACGATCAGTAGCACCTTTTGTTTGGTCTTATTTCATCCACGCCGCCTTTTTCCTTTGAATCATTTTATTAATCTCCAGTCGGCTCTCTTTTTACCAGTTCTTTACCAAACATCTAAGGATCTCATAACCTGGGCATCCGTCCATTATTGTGGCAACATACATCACCCTCGCTCATTCTTTTGGCCCTCTTCTTTTTCCCACCATTAAGGTGCAGAATGAAACATGTCTTCTTTTGGCATAAAAGGCCACAGATTTATTTTCACACATAATAAAACACAGCAAAAAATTGTGAAAATAGTGCAGCGACTGCTCCGTGTCCAAAACCTGCTTCCCTCTTTTCCCAGCAAAGTCCACAGTAGGCACAACTCCCCCAACCCTTCCTGTCTGAGACCTGCCTGCCCCTGCAGGTGTTCCTGGGCTGAGAGAGTGCTGTTTGTTGGGAGGAAGCTGAGCTCTTCATTGCTACCACCAGACGCACCCGCTGCTTAGGCTCCAAAGAGGAACTGGTCCGAAAGGGCGAAGACCCTTCTGGCTTTGCAATGGCTCATTTGAAGTCTGTCTCTTACAACTGGTCGACAAAACACCGCTTTGCCGTCCCCCGACATCAACGGCCAGGCTTGTCGTAGCTGTTCCTCATGCAGGGTGGGTAATGAAAAGCCTCCTCTGCAGCGGCGGGCATCCTTCCGCTGAAAGTTCTTTGCAGCGGGACACCCGCCGCTTATATGGGGCTTGGGCCGCCCCTTTCTTTTGTCGGCCTTCGCAGGCTTTTTCAGCGCTTTGGCGCGCTAGGATTTATCCCTCCCCTTACCCAGGGGGGGGGGGAGGGAGGAAGAGGAGGACCCTGCCCCGGTTATTGGGGTGCCTCCTCCATTTTGGTTGTTTTTTTCTGTTGACACCTTCACTGCCCGAACCTCCCGGGGCCTCACGCTCAGGGCGAAACACAATGGCAGCTGCTGCAGCGGAGAGCGCCGTTATGCTTTGCTTTCCAGGAGCCAAGTCTGGAAGCTGACGACTAAACGGGGGATGCACCTCTACGACGCCACACCGTCCCCCGCCAGCCATGCTAGACTACCAAGGGGGCTATTTACTCCTGGTCATTCTTGCCCCTGCCGTGCTAGGCTACCAAGGGGGCTATTTACTCCTGGTCATCCTTGCCCCTGCCGTGCTAGGCTACCAAGGGGGCTATTTACTCCTGGTCATCCTTGCCCCTGCCGTGCTAGGCTAACAAGGGGGCTATTTACTCCTGGTCATCCTTGCCCCTGCCGTGCTAGGCTAACAAGGGGGCTATTTACTCCTGGTCATCCTTGCCCCTGCCGTGCTAGGCTAACAAGGGGGCTATTTACTCCTGGTCATCCTTGCCCCCGCTGTGCTAGGCTAGCAGGGGGATATTTACTCCAGGTCATCCTTGCCCCTGCCGTGCACGGCTACCAAGGGGGCTATTGGTCATCCTTGCCCCCGCCGTGCTAGGCTACCAAGGGGGCCATTTACTCCCAGTCATCCTTGCCCCCGCCACGCTAGGCTAACAGGGGGGCTATTTACTCCCAGTCATCCTTGCCCCACCACGTTAGGCTAACAGGGGGGCTATTTACTCCCAGTTATCCTTGCCCCCGCTGTGCTAGGCTACCAAGGGGGCTATTTACTCCTTGTCATCCTTGCCCACCATCTGGAGGTTAGTTCTGGGACTGCTCGATCGCCCGAGTAATCACCCGCACAACCTGCAATAGAAGTCATGTTGGGGTGTGGTGGGTGGAACTTGCAGCAGGGGCTAAATCGGTGAAAGAGACTGCGCCCCCTGCACCTCCCCTATTTATATATCGGGGCTGTAAAGGGCCTCTGATGTCACCTGTTGGAGGTGCGAAGATCCCTTTGTTGTCCAATCAGTGGATTAAACAGGGGAAGGGTCTTCCTCTCCTTCCTGTCCCTAAGCCCCGCTTTGCCTTCTGCTTCCCCTTACTGGTGACTTGGCTTCCTGCTCCTTCCCTTAAGGAGGAGGCAGGGCAGGGGCTTGGCCACTCTGCCATGTTAAGCCCTGAGTGAGTGAGTGAGTGAGTTTCAGTGATGCTCCTGGTTATGGTGAGGGAGGGTGAGGGGGGGGCGGTGGTGGCCATGGGTGGTGCAGGGCTCCCATCCGTGGATAAAAAGGATCAAGTGAGAGTTGAGAGGGCTCCAGAAGGTTCCAATCTCTAAGTGCATGTTATTCTCAGTGGGGAGACTTCGATAGTCTTTAACTCTGGGCTAGAGTGACTGCTCCACGGCATGACACTCCCACCCAGTGGGGAGTTGGGCACCTCGGAGTGTCCGCACCCAGGCCGGCTTGCCCCCACTGTGGGAGGGGAATGCTTCTGGCTGGCGCCTCGTCTGGAGGAGAGAAGAGCCCACGTCCTCAGGAAGGCCTTCGCTTGGCCAGGCTTCCTGTCGCAGACGCCTGTGAAGGCCGCAGGCAGGAAGCCTCGGCTCAGCCCTTCCTTCCCCTCTACTTGGGACTCCATTCAAACTGCCGCAAGTGTATCACTCCACCCGCCTTGGGTCTCCAGCACTTCCTGTCCGGGGGGATGTCCGGGGAAGGGCCCTCAAGCAGCCTCCAGTGTGAAAGCGCTGGAACCTTGAAACAGCACGCCCGCTTCTGCAGAGCCAGAGTCGCCGAGCAAGAGTCACTATGTGAGGTGCAGGAGCTGCAGCGCTTCACAAGTCTGTCATAGCTCCGGAGTAGTGCGAGGCTCTATTGTGAGGTGCAGTAGCTGCAGTGCTACCAGTCTATCATAGTCCTGGAGTAGTGTGAGGCTCTATTGCGAGGTCCAGGAGCTGCAGCGCTTCACAAGTCTGTCATAGCTCCGGAGTAGCGCCAGGCTCTATTGTGAAGTGCAGGAGCTGCAGTGCTACCAGTCTGTCTCATAGTCCTGGAGTAGTGTGAGGCTCTATTGAGAGGTGCAGGAGCTGCAGCGTTTCACCAGTCTGTCATAGCTCTGGAGTAGTGTGAGGCTCTATTGCGAGGTCCAGGAGCTGCAGCGTTTCACCAGTCTGTCACAGCCCTGGAGTAGTGCAAGGCTCTATTGAGAGGTAGAGGAGCTGCAGCGCGTCACCAGCCTGTCACAGCCCTGGAGTAGTGTGAGGCTCTATTGAGAGGTGCAGGAGCTGCAGTGCTTCACCAGCCTGTCGTAGCCCTGGAGTAGTGTGAGGCTCTATTGAGTGGTGCAGGAGCTGCAGTGCTGCGAGTCTGTCATGGCCTTGGAGTAGTGTGAGGCTCTATTGCGAGGTGCAGGAGATGCAGTGCTACCAGTCTCTCACAGCCCTGGAGTAGTGCGAGGCTCTATTGTGAGGTGCAGGAGCTGCAGCGCTTCACCAGTCTCTGATAGCCCTGGAGTAGTGTGAGGCTGTATTGCAAGGTGCACGAGCTGCAGTACTTCACCAGTCTGTCATAGCTCTGGAGTAGTATGAGGCTCTATTGTGAGCTGCAGTCTTCCAAAGTCATGGAGTGGTGTTATCGCAATGGTGAGGTGTGGGAGCTGCAACACCATTACCAGTCATTCACAGACTGTAGTAGTGTGAGGCTTTAGTGTGGGGGTGTTGGAGCTGCAGAACCTGGCCCTGGGATAGTGCGAGCTTCTTTGCTAAGTTGTGGGTGCTGCTCGCCTCACCAGGCTGTCAAAGCCCTGGAGTACTGAGCGTCTTTATGGTGAGGTGTAGGAGTTGCAGCACCTATAGTCCTATTGAGCCTATGGGATGTGGGTCCTGCAGCACCCCAGTCTGTCAAAGCCCTGGAATAGTGTGCGCCTCTATTGTGAGTAGTGGGAACTGCATCCCCTCACCAGTCTGCTAATGACCTGGAGTAGTGTGAGCCTATGGGGTGTGGGAGCTGCACCCTCATTTTGCTAGAGCCCTGTAGTAGTGTGAGCCTGTACATTGACGTGTGTGGGTGCTGCAGCACCTCGCAGTCTCCGAAAGCCCTGGAGTAGTGTGCGTCTCTATGGTGAGGTGCGGGCAATGAGGTACCCCAGTCTGTCAAGGCACTGGAGTAGTGTGCGCCTCTATGGTGAGGTGCGGACAATGAGGTACCCCAGTCTGTCAAGGCTCTGGAGTAGTGTGCGACTCTATGGTGAGGTGCGGGTAATGAGGTACCCCAGTCTGTCAAGGCTCTGGAGTAGTGTGCGCCCCTATGGTGAGGTGCGGGTAATGAGGTACCCCAGTCTGTCAAGGCTCTGGAGTAGTGTGGTCCTCTATGGTGAGGTGCGGGTAATGAGGCACCCCAGTCTGTCAAGGCTCTGGAGTAGTGTGCGCCTCTATGGTGAGGTGCGGGTAATGAGGTACCCCAGTCTGTCAAGGCTCTGGAGTAGTGTGGTCCTCTATGGTGAGGTGTGGGTAATGAGGCACCCCAGTCTGTCAAGGCTCTGGAGTAGTGTGAGCCTCTATGGTGAGGTGCGGGTAATGAGGTACCCCAGTCTGTCAAGGCTCTGGAGTAGTGTGGTCCTCTATGGTGAGGTGCGGGTAATGAGGCACCCCAGTCTGTCAAGGCTCTGGAGTAGTGTGCGCCTCTATGGTGAGGTGCGGGTAATGAGGTACCCCAGTCTGTCGAAGCTCTGGAATAGAGTGCGCCTCTATGGTGAGGTGCGGGTAATGAGGTACCCCAGTCTGTCGAAGCTCTGGAATAGAGTGCGCCTCTATTGTGAGGTGTGGAAGCTTCAGCACTTCCCAAATATAGTCATATTCCTTGTTTTCTTTTTAGCCCCTTGGCATGTTGGCGCTGCAGCAGCACCAACTGCTAAAGCCCTGGAGTAGTGTGAGCCTCGTTGGTGAGCTGTAGCACCTCCCCAGTACAGTCACATGCTATTGTGATCTCCTGGGGTGTTTGAGCTACAGCACCACAGCCTGCTAAATCCCTGGAGTAGTGGGAGCCTCTGTTGTGAGGTGTGGGAGCTACAGCACCACAGCCTGCTAAATCCCTGGAGTAGTGGGAGCCTCTGTTTTGAGGTGTGGGAGCTACAGCACCACAGCCTGCTAAATCCCTAGAGTAGTGGGAGCCTCTGTTGTGAGGTGTGGGAGCTACAGCACCACAGCCTGCTCGATCCCTGGAGTAGTGTGAGCCTATGTTGTTAGGTGTGAGAGCTACAGCTCGTCAACAGTCTGCTAAAGTCCTGGAGTAGTGTGAGCCTCTGGAGTGTGAGGGCAGCAGCACTTCACCAGTCTGCCACAGCCCTGGAATAGTGCAAAGGAAAAGTGTCAGCGTCTGTGGTGTGCGTGCTCTACATTTACAGTCTAAGACTTGGAATAATGTGACCTTCTCTGTTGAGGTGCAGCACTTCACCAGTCTATCCACAGCCTGGGAGTGCAATGCGTGCCTCTGGGCTCAGGTGCTGAAGCACCCTACAGCCTGCTAAAGGCCTGGGGGTATCGTGAACCTCTAGACTGAGGCGTGGGAGCTACAGCACCCCAGTCTGCCAATGCCCTGCAGTAGTGCGAGACCTGCAGCACTTCACCACTCTGTCCACAGCCTGGGAGTGCAATGCGTGCCTCTAGGCTCAGGTGCTAAAGCACCCTACAGCCTGCTAAAGGCCTGGGGGTATCGTGAACCTCTAGACAGAGGCGTGGGAGCTACAGCACCCCAGTCTGCCAATGCCCTGCAGTAGTACGAGACCTGCAACACTTCACCTATCTGTCACAGTCCTGCACTTTGGGTGTCTTTGCTCTTTGCTGTGTCAAGCACCCCAATAGAGTGTCCTTGGCCACTGCCTCTGTGTTCCAGGGCCCGGGAGATGCACCGAGACTAAGAACCCATGAAGAGCAGTGGCGTGTCCTGTTCCAGGAATATGTGTAGTCTCCCTGACCACCCTGCTGTTCCCTTTCCCAGGGCTGGTATAAGAACCCATGAAGAGCAGTGGCGTGTCCTGTTCCAGGGCTATGTGTAGTCTCCCTGACCTCCCTGCTGTTCCCTTCCCCCAGGGCTGGTATAAGAACCCATGAAGAGCAGTGGCGTGTCCTGTTCCAGGAATATGTGTAGTCTCCCTGACCTCCCTGCTGTTCCCTTCCCCAGGGCTGGTATAAGAACCCATGAAGAGCAGTGGCGTGTCCTGTTCCAGGAATATGTGTAGTCTCCCTGACCTCCCTGCTGTTCCCTTCCCCAGGGCTGGTATAAGAACCCATGAAGAGCAGTGGCGTGTCCTGTCCCAGGAATATGTGTAGTCTCCCTGACCTCCCTGCTGTTCCCTTCCCCAGGGCTGGTATAAGAACCCATGAAGAGCAGTGGCGTGTCCTGTTCCAGGAATATGTGTAGTCTCCCTGACCTCCCTGCTGTTCCCTTCCCCAGGGCTGGTATCGCCCAATATTTAAGGATTATACTAATTTATTATACACTGAAATAAATGTGAAAGGCAAAATGTAGTTGCAGTATTTTGAGATGACAAAAGATGTACACTGAGAAATCATGATTTATCTGCCACTATTTTCATAAAGCCCACAGATGTTGTTGATAGACTTGATTATTCTAGTTTTCATCTGCGGCTCCTCAATAACAGTCTGCCTTACAGTCCCTTTTCCAGAAGGACTCTCTCAGATGCCGATACCCTACCGAAGGAAAGCATGATTTAGAATCAACTGTTCCCTCCTAGAGGCTACCCGGACTCAGTTCTCAAATCACCCATTGTAAAAACGCAATATATTGATATTTCAAGTGTGAAGTTAATTTATTTTTTCAAAAAGATAATGAGATTTATAAAATCTTTAGTGGTGACCTAATACACAAGAACATCAAATGGAAAATATGATATTCAATCGGGTGCAGTAAAAAAATCAATTGATTCACACATTCAGTTGAAAAGGAAACAAGGTGAGTGCAATCAATTAGTTCAAACATTTAATCTCCATATCCAGATAGGAAATGAGTACTTGATCGTAACTAAGAGGGTTCAGTGATTTCTTCCCTATAACTCATAAGTACTTGTATGTCAATGAGCTATCCATTTTTTAAGGCAGTGAATAATATTTTATTCTATAAGTAGCACAACACAAAACAAATCTGTTGTGAAATTCTTTTTAACCTAAACTCGTGACAGAACGGATCACTCTTGTGTGCATAGTATTTAAATGTCCATATGTGGGTCTGCCTAAGTGGATGTAAACATATTTGCTACTCTCAGGAACCCTGGTGTATGATTGGGATTCAGCTTCACGTTTCGGCGGTGAGCCAATAAGTTGGCAGTCAATACAGCCTTCCTCAGGGCATATGGGCGCACCCTAGGGGGAAGCGGACACGATGGAGGTATGTTAACGTGAATGCTTCTGCCAGGAATACCTAGAAATGATAAGTGCCGGATGTTGGACACGTCCCTGGTTATGTACTTATACTTGTTATGAGATGGGGGAGTTCTGTAGAAACGTCACAGATAGGGGAGTTGCTAGGTCTGGAAAAGACCCGGGGCTATGCTGATGTCGGAACTGTTGGGACTAGGGGCTAGCTAGTCTTTTGGCTGTAGCTCCTGAGATTCTATCTGGGGCTACAACCAAAAGATCAGGGGCTATAGCCCTTTTAGCCCCCCCTGGCAACACCCCTGGTCACAGAGGTCAACTTTTGGTACCTAAACCTAAAATGGATCTATTCCCATTCGTACATACCCAGTCAGAGTTACCAAATATTGAGAATTATCAAAGTTAGAGACTTATACAGTTAGATGCCTTTTTCACAAACCACTGATGATAGCCTATTTAAACGCGGGAGAAACGTCGGAGACCAATTGTTCAATGCCGAAAGAAATGCACATGATGTGCAAAGATTCCTTCATAAAGAGAAAAAGGGTAATTACCCATGTTTGCACTTTCAGAATTGTAGTTAATATCATGAGAGGTTACTCTTTAAGGCATCCAAGCACAGGACGCAGATCAAACTATGTGGGTAAAAACAACAAGAAAAGTAAAAGAAACGTTGGAACGTAAGTCCAAAATAGTATGGCAAATCCCTAGTGTATAGGCACTTCATGAGAATGCACATACCATCGCACAGTTTGTGAGTATGTGCTCTTTAGATCATTGTCCCATTTCTTGGCATTCATGCCACATTTCTGGTTACTTAATCCCAAACGTTTACATATATACTGTAAGAGGATTCAATTCAACACTACAGCTAGGTCAACGCCTAGTCTAGAATACTGAATGAAACCCTTATTGATATATCTTTATGCCCAGTTCATGAGTTCTGGATGACTACCCCTGTATAACACCCCTCTCTTAGAATCCCCCTGACTTCACTGAGTCAAGAAGTAGGTTTGTTTTGCAAATTTAAAAGATTTATTTGAGAAATTAACAATTTATAGCTATATCACACTTTGATAATACATTAATAATTGATAGCACACTTAGGCATATGAGCAGTAATCAGCAATAAGCAATCCTACAATAGCACAGTTCTGGTGACTTATGACTAGGAACAGGGGAATAAAGTATCAGAGAATGCTTTATGGTTTCAATGAATTGCACAGATGAAAAAGAATGCAGCACAGAAATCGACTTGATAGGACTTCACTAAAAGACAATGTAATCGCTTTTCTTTGAAAATTCACTCCCCCCTTTATGCAATATAAGGAGATGGAAAGGAGAGCACACAGTTCTCAGGAATGCAATCAATACAATACGAAATTCAGTTCCCCCCCCAGCAAGCTTAGAGGAAAACAGGTCGGAGTTGTAAACACAGGCCCAAAATGCTTTGAATGTGGTTTGCAAGGAAGTGAAAAATATGCTAAAATGCTTTTAATTCCCTCTAGAGGTGCAGGGTGAGTGATAGATACTTTGAATGAGTTCAGGATCACTTTAGCAATGCTCTATGAATGGTTGTCAGGTTGCAAACGAATTTTTGCAACGGAAGGCAAGCAGCTGCAGATTTTTACACGTGAGCTAACCTTTCAATTCGCAGCAAAATGTCAAATCGCGGCAGATTTATCCGAGTGCGCTGGGCGCGATTACAGAGGAACTACAAGGAGTAGCACTATCGTTTTGGGGTCCCAGGACAGCCTAGGATCTCAGCCTCCAGATGAAAGTTACATTTCGTTCCTAACCCAAACGGTTCCGGATTTAGTAAAGGTAGATTTTCAGATTTAAAACAACTCAAAATGACAAGTGACAGCGTGCAACTTTGGAATTACATCTGACAGCTCGCAGCTTAAGAATGACAGGTGACAGGATATCTAGGAGACAGTTCTACTCAAGTTAAAATAGCTTGCATTAGATTATTTTAACTAAGAGATTGGGTTCTGCACAGTTTTGGCAGATACTCACTCCTAATTTTTAGAAGGACTGGGCCTCGTCACGATCTGGTCAGCGGGTTTTCTTCACTCGCCACGGACGGTCTCTGCACACAGCGTCTGGGTCAGCTTTACTCTGCTGGTCTGGTCTGGGTCTCTGGTTCTGATCAGGTCTGTGGGTCCGGATACAGCGGTCTCCGGTTCAGCTGGTCTCTCTCTGGATACAATGCTGCTTTCTGGCAAATGGCAAGAGTTCTTGCAAAGAATTCAAACAGCTCGCCTGGCTGTGAATAGTTGCAATGATTTGAGGTCTGCTAAAGAGGGATTTAGCTTGACCTCTCTGCTACAAATTCTGAGGTAAAGTCTTGGTCTCTGAAGGTGGATAGATTGAAGTCTCTGTGTTGGCTCTCTGGAGGTTGATGGAGGTAAAGTATGGATTTTCCCGGCGGAGCGTCCCGCAGCAGATGGAATAGAATGTCTCTACCTGTCCTGACTGTCTGCTTTTATGTGTTTTGAAAGTGGGTGGAGAGGCTAGCTTTCTAGGCCCTACCCCTCTCCACTTGTCATTGGCCACTTCCTCCTCTTCCCCTTGATTGGGGGAATGAAATGAAGTGTCATCATGATGAGGTCGGTTTATGATACAGAGAACCCACCCCTGTCAACTTTACACACAATCTATATCTGATCCAAATACATACTTCTCCGATAGACAGTTGTTTGGCATTGTATACACACATCATGCATTTACTGATGGTAGCCCCTGTTCCAATTCTGTCGTTTCTAGGAGCTTGGGTTCAAAAATGGCAACATATTTCACTTTTTGGTCGGGTTACCAATATTGGATTTGTCCCCGCATTTACACAAATGTTCGCAAAGCATGTGGGCATTAGGTGGTGGAGTGTCAGATTTTTAACATACATACATTTTGTGTAATATCCTCTTTTCCGCTAAAAACCCCCCTGAACATACCACCGGGTCCTAACACGTCTTCAAATGTGCACAGAAAAATCATAAGAATAATGATATCACTTATAAAATTTTCACAAGTCCGCTCTATGAATGATCCATCTTTTTAGATTTATGTTCTGGCCCCAAAGGGGTGTGGTTTCCCCCCAGCACAAGGTTGAATTTCTGGTTTTTCCAGTTCTGCCAAGCCAGCATGCTCTCACAGGCAGTGCTCCTCCCCTTTCCTTCCAGGAGGAAGCCACTTTTACCACCCCCCCCCCCCAAATAAAACATTTGCCTGAGTCAGGACAGGGCTTTGTTCAATTTCCTGCAGAGCCCAGGTAAATCAGAGAAGTGTCATATCCCTTTTGGTGGGAACAGCAAAAGGCAGCTAGGCCTGGGAACACAGCTGTTGTGCAAGTCTCAACTCCTGTCGGGGGTAGCTGGTGGGCAAAATTCCCTCTCTTTTTAAGCCAGGCCTCAGCTAAATGTCTCTTTGGCTGCCAGTTTTCCTGTCCAAATCAAACTTCCAATTTTTACGCATGCAGCTAGAATGCTGATTCTAAGTTTAAAACTATGACATTTAAACAATTGCAACCTATGTGACACTCAAAAGTAGGTCACTCATTTCTTTTGAACATTTAGATTTTTAGTGTCTTTCAGTCCAAATTTACTTAAACTGCTGAAATCCACAGCTCAGCCAGTTTTGCTATGAACATTATTTTAGGCTGATCCTCTTTCCAGATTTTGTATGCCCACAAGACTTTATTCTGTCAAATGTCTGCTGGTGTTCAGTGAGATAGTTGGATATTCTGCAATGTTGAAATGGGCATTCTGAGCTTGCCTTCAGAGAAACAAAGGGTGATTTTTAAAGTGCTTTCTAGCGAACAGGCACTGCTGTTTTTCTCTTTGGCACCCCATTTCACTCATGGCTCTTCTGACCTAGCACACCCGCACCGGGGGGTGGCAAGTCAGGCGACCATTTTGGTGTGCGCACAAACTGCGCGGTTTTCATAGATTCTGGCGCACATGTGGGCTTTTTCGGCCATCTTGGATTTCCTAAGCCCACAGCACCAAATGTTGTAGCATAATAGTCCAAACGTGGGTCAGAACACCCAACAATACTACATCTCAAATGTCTTATCATAGATTTTTTTTTTTTAAACATTTATCTTTTTTGTATAAATCTTTCTTCAATTGAGTGTTGCTCATCTGTAGATCGATGACAAAAGTCCACAATATGATGCATAAAAGACTAAGTGTTTCACCTACATATCAGCTTTAGAGGTTTAACATACTCTACACACCATTTTACTCCAGCCATTTTAGCTATTCCTAAATATTGAGATCCGGCACAGTGATGTTTACTAACACACCGCATCATTACAGAATACACTTTCACGCAGTCGTGACGTTACCATGTTCTAAGTCGTATGACGTCTTTACATTAGTAACAATCATTTTCTTGCCAGGTTGACACATTTCTCACAGGTCTACGTGTAGCCTTTTACTATCTGGTGGCATTAGCATTATTTTGGCATTATTTTGGTACGTAATCCACACATTGTTGAATACGTGATGGATACTCTTATTTGACACTGACACACAATCTTCTACTTAATACTTATCGTCACCTTATACTATTTTAGACTTATTGTGACTTCATGATATGCTTGTGACAATCCTTCATGAATGTCATAACTCTCCATGAGAGAGGTAAGCTGATGTTACACATTATTAATCCTAGAAGGCCCAATTATGTTTAACTTTTCTAATAGATCGGTTCTCAAAACATGTATTCTCTTGCATTAGATACCTAGTGGATCCTGACTGATGTTTCATTTGACCATCTTTTGAACGTTTAATTCCTCTAATTGAAAGGTAAATAGATCTAAATAGGCATACAGTTTTACAAATAAAGGTGTTTGCCAAAATTGAGACCTACTCATTGAATTTTATTGATTCATATTTGTTTCTCTAGTAGAGTGTATTTTGGAGCGCTTGAATACTGATGCCCCTGATGAAGGGAGTGTATCCCGAAACACGTTGAGCTGGATAAGCTGAATTAATATATGAACTGGAAAAGCTTAAGTAAAATATTGTTCTTTTCTTAAAGATTGTCAATCAATATTTACTCAATCCCTTATGGTAGTTCCATCAATAGTTGCCTACAAATCTCTTAACAAGTGTCCAAGCAGATAGTTGGGGGCAGATCAATCGCCCCCCTTCCTCTCTCTACCCGGAGCAGAACCACCTCTGGTCTGGAACCAACTCAAGATCTTTCTTTCTGCTTCCGCTTCCTCTCATCCTCTCCCTGCAGATGCACCTGACTGCTCCGCGCACTGGTCACCCTCTGAACTCGGGCCAAGGCTCCTGCATGCCCTCGTACTGCCTCCGGGCTCCCCAGCACTTAAGTCCAAGGGTCTGTATCTGAAACCCTACAGTTCCTCCTCTCTGTACTTATGTACCACCTTCTGGCTACACTTGTGAGTGCACTTCTCCCCTTCCCCGCACTTGTGGGAGCTGAATGACACATAGCCTAGTCAGACCGTTATTTTGTCCTCCCTTTGTTTCTCCCTCTTGTCTTGTCGCACCTAGAAACACTTGTGCACAGGCGTGTTATAAATGCCAACTCATATCCTATTGTACATCTTTTGTCATTTAAAATTATTGCAACTTATTTTTGACCTTCTTAATTTTTTTTTATGTATCATAAATTAGTATAATCTTTCTGAAACATCAGGCAGTACCAGTCCTGGATAGAGTGCAGTGGACGGGCGGGAGTAGACTTTTTAATTTAGGATACCATTTTCTTGCTGTTTTGTATTTCCAATCTTTGTGCCAAGGTTGTTGCTTTCTCCCCTGCCCCTCTTACTAAATGTTCTTTTAGCTTGCTTAAACAACACAAAATACTTTCGTACCATTGCTGTGCAATTGGGACCGCTTTATTTGCAGTTTTCATGCTGTTCCCACGTGATTTATGTTCTTCCAGCGTCGCTCACTAGTGGAGAGTGTTGCATCTCCCAGAGTACTTTGTAGTTTGCATTTTAAGTGGGCCGTTTCCCAGAAGATCGTGTGTCTGGTCCTTACCCAGAAGCCGGTCTCTTGTGTGGTAGCAGTGCGTTTCCTAAAGTCTTCGGTTAGTAGGCTGGATCGTAGACGCTTCGAGTAGTGCGCCAATTCCCAGAGACTCCGTACTGTTCACATAAGCTCTTTGGTACCAAGTACTAAAGTAGATGGCCACTTCCCAAAAGCTTTTTGGGTTCTAAGTTAGTTCTTGGTTACCCTTGGGGCAGTAGTGAAATTCCCAGAAGCCCCTTTCATAAGTCATTTGAGAGGTTGCTAATTTGCAACAAGTTTTCAGGTTGTAACATGTTCACTCCCCGAAATTCTTGTACTGTTCTTGGTCAGATCCCAGTGTCCATTGGGTAGTGGGAGCAGTGTTCCCCAAACCACTTAGTTTATAGCAGTGCAGAAGCCTCTGGGCCCAGTGTGATTCCCAAAAGACCTTGTATCATTTCTAATCCTTTCTTTGGTTTATTTTTAGGGCAGCAGTGGATATTCTGCACATCCGGATGACTTCTGAACCCACAGGGAGGCTGCTGCCTGCAGCGTTCTGCGATGCCCCTTCCCTGGCCTGCTGGTGACTTGCAGCTGAAGGAGGTGATGACTAGAGCATGTTTCCTGATACAAAGAACGAAGAGGATTCTGGTTTGCTGAACCAGCACTGCATCACAAGGGGCAATACAACACTGGCCAACAGGAGGACACCACTGCACCATCAGCATATCCCCAGCATCTGCTGTTGCCGTCACCCCTGTGCCAAGCTACCAAAGCATATCCAGCTGTTTGCTTTCTGAATTCTACTTAACCTCATGGATGCATGCCACAGCTGGAGCCAGGCAGCCTGCAGAAGAAGCTGACCACTAGACTGTCAAAGGTTCCAACTAAACAAGTGGGGCCACTTTACCCTAGAGCTGAGGCGGCTCCTCTGGCTTCAAATCCATGAATTAATTGCCTTCAGGGCCCTAACTGCCCATTAATGCATCTAATCAAAACAATCCTAACAGCTTAATACGAGCTGCACTACATCTCTCAGAAGGTTCTACGGATCGCCTACTTCTCTGAATTCACCGCAGGTAGCCAGTCCAGGCAGCACCCTGCTCTAGCCTTCGCTGGTGTACTGCCCGTGGAAGTCCACCAGTAACCCAAGCCAACATTCTTCAGGTAATGCAGTCAAGACACACCTCAGTACACACATGCAAAATGCGTGAGTTCCCAAGCAGGGTTTGATGCGACCCAAATACCCGTAATGAAGATTTCTGCACCAGAAGTGTGAATGCACGCAAGAACTTCGTTCAAGATAAAAGTGTCCTGGAGGAAACAGTGTTCACTTGGTGGCACCACAAGACTATTGGTGCAAGAGAATTGTGCACCAGGAGCCGCAGTGCTTCATCTCAAAGGAAGGGCTTCCACCTCGTGCCTCAGCGGCCCAACTCACACTGCACTAGAAGATCATAGATCGGACTTACACTTCCAGTGAGTGCCCCACTAATGGTAACCATGTTGAGGCCGGCCCCTCTCGCAGGTTCCAGTTCTCCACTTGGCTTGATGAACAGGGGCCCAGAATACTTGCGCAGACAGTTAGATGGGGGTACCGGAGCCCGTAGCCCCAGTGCAGTGGAGCGCCTTGAAGCAGACAAGGCCAAGTATGTGAAAACACAGCAGGTGATCGACAGCAGGCAAGACCCGGCCTTAGCGACCACACCATCCTGTGCACGAAAACTGCTCTCTCCGTGGTCTGAACCAGGCCCGCATGGAGTCGCAAACCCTTCCAAAACCACATCTTCCCGCCTGGGGTCTGTGGTCCGCCGGAGCAGTGGAAGGCGACTGATGAGACCTGACTCTCTTGTCATGTACCGACAGCAGCGGGACTGCAAAGCCGTGAACAAGGAGAACGCCAATGGCTTTAGTCTTGTGCGCAGACTCTTCCAGAGCCCTATGCGTGAGCGGCATGGAGACTCCATAGCAAGCGCAGCCGTTCCTGGGACTCCCTTTCCTTGGATTCTGATGGAAAAAGGGGAAGCCCGAGCTCCCAGCTCACCTTGTAACAGCCCCAGTAGCCGAAGACTGGCTGTCCCTTGTCTAGGCTTAAACCTTGCAACTCCCCGATCTCCAGCTCTGGCTCGCCAATCACCACGCTCAGGTGGCCATTGTCCCCGATCCCCGCGCGAGTGTCACTCTTCCAAATCCCCACACTGTAAAGGTCTGTCGCCTTTACCTGAAGCCCTCGAGGGATCCCGGTGTGTGCTACTTCCACAGAAACCTCTTAGTCCCTCAGAGGAGGATCGGTTCTTTGAGGCTTGTGGCCTTGATGAGTTGGCTCTCACTAAGGACCGAGTGTCCCCTCCAGGGGCCTTGCTTGAACTCAGTTCGGTAAGCAGTTGGGAGTCCAGGCACAGTGGCCATTCACACAGCAGTTCCTTGGACGAATCCTCATCAGCCGAGAAGGGGTCTCGTGGCCAAGCCCGATCACCGGTCTCTGTCATCGAGAGGAATGCCCGAGTCATCCGGTGGCTCTATAGTTGCCAGAAGGCCCGGATCACAAAATGCGAATCCACAAAATGTGAGCCTGCAAAATTTGAGTCCACAAAGCTAGAGTCCACGGTGTAAATGTATAAGATTGCAAGTTGTGGGACAAGAGGCGGACCTTTCCTCAATGAGACTGCTGGAAGACCATACACTCTACTGCTCTAGTAAGGCTCCGGGGTGTAAAGGCAGAATTGCACCTTCACCAGGAACCAGCAGGATTTGTGCCCACGTTCGCTACCAAGATTGCGACGGTGCCCGGCCGCGTTCTATGGACCGACTGCAGTGTTGCCGGAAAGACCTAATGCTCTTAGTGGATGGTTGCCAGGCGCACGTGTATTTCCGGAGACCTTGGACCTCTTCTGCTACTTGACGTAGTGTGAGAAATGTCCATGGATCAGGATCTTGGAGAGATATGGTCCGCCTGCGATTGGACCTTCAGCGTGAGTGACTGAAGCCTCTGTGATGGCTTCATTTTTAATGGTCTAGGCTAGAGACCGCCCCCATCACTGTGCCCCTATACTCACTATATGCTCTTCTTCAGCCCTTTGTCCCCTGGCCTCTCTCCTCTCTTGGGCTCACCCACCACTTGTCCATCCCCCCCCATGGTCATCACACCCAGTCTTCCTCTGCACCTATCCATCTGTTTCTGATGCTCCCCCTCCCCATTGCTCTTCTCTCCCTTTCCCCTTCTCCCCAAACTGCGCCAATGCGAGCCTAACCAAAGCACTTGAAAGCCATGTGGGTGAATACCCACATTTGAAAAACCGTAGTCCCCGCTAGTTCATTTATACCTGGGAGGGAAGCAGCTCCATGCCCTTCAGCTCCCACAAAACACACTCTAGCTACATTCCTGGCACTGGGCACACAAATGCACAACTCGAGCATGTTCAAAGGTTGGTGGCAACACAGAAGGTATTGAAGTTCTGCTCATGCAAAACTCTCAACTTGCGTTATTTTATCATTGGAAAAAGCTCCACACGGTGTCCACGCGCTGGTTGGTGGACAGTACAAGACAACATATACACAGTTGCCTCTTGGTAGTTTTGAACGCTGGGAGGGGCCCACACACTACCATATGATACAGGGGTTATTTCCCTAGCTTTGGCTCCGTTTAGGCAGTGTATAGTCCTAGCTGTGTATCCCAGAAGGCCTTGCGTTGCTCCAACTGCCTCCTAGCTGTGTCACAGAAGGCCCTGCGTTGCTCCAACAACATCTCTCTGAATGCCTAGTCTTACCCACGCTCTATGGATGCCCCATCTGTTGACTTAGCCATTTCCCTTAGCAGGCCCTGAATTAAACTAGTCCTTCGTCCCAGTAGCACCCATATTGCACCAGCCGTCTGTCCAGAGAGCTCTCCGTTTCCTGGTGTGCCTTCCATAGAGGTCTCGGTTCAGAGTTTGGACCATGGCTTCCATGGTTGCGACTGAATAGCGTTGTGTTGAACTGGGCACCCCAGTCTTAACTCATTGAGGTTGAACGGGGAAACACACCAGCCCACCCTCCTCCACTCAACGGGGGTGTACAGTTGCACATTACTAGCCTTGTCTTGACCCGCCCACCCCACCCTGCGATCTCCCCCGCTCATTTTATAGACTTGGAAGCTGAATAGGACGGGCTGGCGTTGGACCATTCAGTTGGTCATTGGTTGGATGCGGCTGGCGTGAGGTTTTTCCCTATCTCACCCATTGGTGAAATTTGAAATCCAGCTGTACGAAGGTTGAGGTTTGGGTGGGAGATGCGTTGCTCTCTCCCGATCGTTGATGTGGTTGACCATGCAGGCCTAGCCTGCGCCGCTGCCTTTTGGTTATTGATAGCAGTTTTACTGAAGTCTGTCATTTATGTCTTTAACAGGGGTGGAGTTTAATCACAGAGGCAGGGTTTTAACAGGGCTGATCTGTGTTTGTAACCCCAGTTTCGCTCATTGATGAGGGCGTTAGCTAGGCCAGGCTGAGACCATCTGGCTCGAGCCACAGATTTAGGTTGAGGTTAAAAATTAGTTGGCTCGGGTGTAATTGATGTGGTTAGCAGAGGTTTGGGAGGACATTTCTCTCCTGCCTCACCCAGTCAGGCTGAACACAGCTGGGATGTTTGTGTACCCATTTTCATTACGTTGGTTGGCAGAGGCGGCCCATGGCTGAATTTGCACCCCACTTTCGGATCAGCGATGAGCTTGCTGCATCCCAGACGAGCCAATCTTCTGTGATTTACCATGCCCAGGCTCTCATCTCTGCACTCCTGGCCCCCACTTAAACTGTATCTGTTTCGCAATGCCGCCCCCTGCCTTCCAGTAGAATGCTGCAGCTGCTTCAACCCCTTAAAATTGGACCCGTGCTGGCGGACGGGTCAAAGGTCAAGTTGTCTTCTTGAAACCCAAATCTTGCTTGACGGTGTCTGGTGTCTTGTACCTCTCATCTCGCCCTCCTGCCCTTAGTGTGTACCTCTCGCTTCCAGCCCATGTCCTCTCTGCATGTGGCATGTCCCACTCGCCTGCATTTCCAAGTCTGCCGTGCTGTCTATGCATGTTGCCCCAGCTGTCTGTGCCGCGGCGTCTCTGTAGCTTAACCCCCTGCCTTGCTTCCCTGCGTCTGGCCGCCATTTTCTGAATGGCGCCCTCTGACCGCGTGCCTCTCCCCTCTAGTTCTTCCTTCCTCATTACCTGTGCCTCGCTAGGACATTTCTGGCTGGCCGTCACTGAAGGAGTAGCAAACACGAGGACAAAATGCAACAGCAAACCTCTGAGCATCATTCATGAAAGAAATGTATTTGTTTTTGATCAGGATAACCAATAAAAAGTATTGTACGTTTTTACAGCGACTCTCTCCCCTTTCTTTTATGAGGGACCCGTAATCTATTATGTGATTTTTTTTAATGTACGTCACCGCGAGGTTGTGCTCTCCTTAATGTCTGCAGTTATTGACGATGGCAAGGTGACCAAATGCCGCAGTTCTCGGTACCTAAAATTGCATTTATATGTCAAGATTTCGCGCGTTGTCCACATTCACAGTCGGGCTAGGCCAACTTATTTTCCAGATGGAGACAGCACGCTGGCCTGCAGGATGAGAAGCATTCCTGGGGACATGTTTGCACACTGAAAAGAGACATTTACTAGTTCTGTCAGGTGGTGGGTGTTGTGTGGATAAACATCCAAACATTGGCATGCTAATTGCTACAGCCGTTCACAACTGCTTCTCTTGGGATCTCTTTCAGCTAACTCTGGCATGCAGTAACCTCCAAATGTGTGCTCTTTAGGACCTGCTGGTGTTATTTGTAAGAAGAGTTCGAAGGGTTAATGGCTTCATTGCTCCTGTAAATTATCTACGGGTGTCGTAAAAATGTGTTAGCCAAGTGTCTCTTTAGCTACTTAGTTTATTAGAAATATGTGTCCTTGCATCTGTTCTATGCACTGATGTCATGTTAAAAGCCAAGGCAACAGGTTTGATTTCATGCCATATATCATATTAGATTAGCATTTGCCAGGCACTGACATTATATGCCAAGACACTTGCACTATTTCCTAGCTGTTGCTATTTTATGGTCCGGTGTTATCAAATGGTAGTACCTATACCATGCCTAAACAAAGGGTTCGCCACTGTTGGCTTTTATTCTGTGTAACTGAAGTCAAAGGAAAGATTAAACAAGCTTTCACAAAGCCAGCACGTTTTGCATTGTCAGTGGCAACTCCTTTGACCTCCTCAAATGACCCAGGAAGTGTCTGTCTTCTTCTTGCTGGTAGAATGTATCCATCAGCGGTGATTATTGGTATGGGTGCAATTTTAGGGGGGATTTGTCCCCCCAAACTTTTGTGACACACCGCTTTGGTCTCCGTTATTTGACAAGGTGCCCTTTCATTTAGCTGTCATGTCCCTCCCAACATTTTCAACAAAGTTACTCCGCTGATTATTGGAGACCAAGGCTTGAGCCTCATTACTCCATATTCTCGGGTTGAGAATGTAGTCGAGTGTTAGGGTTAGTGATGGGCAATGGCACCAGAGTGCAAGTTAGAAAATAAGTAATTGGTGGGAGGGGTCTAATTAGCATTCAGTTTGGGAAATGCCTCAGGAAGTGAGGCCACAGCAAGGCAATGGCTGCCCATTTTAGTACATTTTGGGGAGAGGGGCGAGCAGGGGGATATACTTGACTGCTTGTACACTTGATTCGCAGTAGCAAATGTTGAATTATTGTATGTGTGTAGTAACCTGCATGGAGAGTTACTGCCTACCAGGAAATGCCATTGAATCTACTAATCTTTAGAAATAGCGGCACATTTTTCTTCTCGACCACCATCAGTCCCTGATCACTCACACTTAACAAAAATAAAAATGCAGACACTTAAGGTGATGTTCTAGAACCATGTCACTGTATATTCTTTTAATCTACTTCTTGTAATCTACTTCTTGTGTTATTTTCCTGGAATAAATGTCGGGCTACAAGTACCAGAATGCAAAGTGAGGTGAGCTTTGTAGTTGAACATCTTGTGATTGGCAACAAGGCCTAGACTAGGATTAGTGGGGGCCTGTAGAGCACAAAACGTAAAGGCTGCCTAGTTCCTAAACCTGTTGACATCATGGAAAATGACTTGCACGGAGCGATACGGCTCTGCTACTTGATTGGCTCCTGCGAAGTTACATGGCGATGGATTGTAGCGTGCAATATGTGAATAGTGCGTGTTATTAGAGCAATTGCGTGAGTGCGCAGTGTGAACTCAGTCAGTGTTGGTGACTTTTAATTTCGGAGCTAAGGCACAGGGATGTCAAACTGTTTGGCCAAGATCACACATTTCCATTCAGTGGTAAAGTCTAGGTTTGAGACCAGTCTGCCAATTAACCACGGTGCACATATCCTCTTCGTCCTAGCTGGTAGACTTGTGATATATGACTTTCGAGAATACACTGCTTTATAGTGGTGAATACACACCCACATCATAATATACTACGCTGACAAATATAGAAATCCTTAGAGAAATGTGTTAAGCAAAAAGAATGTAGCTTTATTTTCTGCGCTTTAAGCCCACTATGGCGGTGCTGTGCGCAGTATGACCTCTTAAATGGAGGTCCTCATGTCCCTGAATAAAAAGCAGTATGACGCTAAAAAAATGACCATTTTATTTTGTAAATATATAATTTCATGATTTAGAAGCACACAAAAAATGAAAATGTGTGATAAGGTCACATGGTTGGAGTCCTTGTTTAACAGAGCTTGCTGCACACATGACATAAAGAAATTACACAAAAAAGCACACATATATCTGAGGCAGTTTAAAACAAGTTTGTTTGCAGAGAGCCACCAACATTACAATGTATGTGCACTTAGGTCCTCTGCGTGCAGTTACTTAGGTCCTCTGCGTGCAGTTTTAAAAGTCAGCGAGGCGGAGTGGACAAGGTAAGAGTAAAACCGAGGCAAACTTGCTTTTAAGCTCTCATGGATATAAAAACACTGAAAACAGAGGCATATCCCATCGCTGAAAATCACAACAACACATAAGCCGCACCAACAGCACACGAGGACTGACATCGATCCGATACTTGCACCAAAGCTCAGCACCCGGTGTATACCGAGTTGAAGCTGCCAACAGAACACCACTCCTCTCACTATCCTACTCCCGCTTCACCTACTAACCCATCCCAACTTCTCGTTTGCAGATCCGCTAGAGCACCTGGGGAGCAACTCCGTTGGTGACGGTGCGCGGTACAAATACCTTTAACATGCAGGCGTAAAAAGAAGCATTCAGGAGATGGAAGCTGTGAGTGGGTGGAGATCTGATCGGCACTCGGTGCTCCTCCCCTGTCCCGTAAGTGCTGCAGAATGAGGTGGGCCATTAAATGGAAGCGTAAAAGCATCGCGCCTCACGTTTTACTCCTTCATTCAACACTTTGCCTCCTGTAAAATGAGTCTGAAAAAAATGCATTTTAAAAAGAAATAAAATGTTCAAAATAGTCTCACCCTAGAGCCACAAATAAACGCTCTACTCAAGAAATGCTTCTTTCTCCGTTCCTATCATTTGCCAACAAAACAACCACCATCATCGCTCTCGTCATGTACAGAGTAGACTATGCCAAAAGCATATACTTGGGTATGTCTGAACGACTTCTAAAAAAACGACAGAGCATAAAACTACAGCACATACAAAACGCAGCAGCCAGATTGCTTCTCAATCTACCCCGAAGAGAAGACATCACACCTGCGCTAAAAACAATACATTGGCTGCCAATAAAAAAACGAATAAAATTCAAAACAATGTGCATGATGCACAGAGCAGTACACAAGGCGCTGAGTTCCTGAGAGACAAATTGCGCCTACATCAACCAACCAGAACGCTCGGATCAAGCAATGACATCCGCCTAGAATCGAAACCCTAGAATAAAAGAAAACTCAGAGGATCATCTTTCGCTCACGTGGTTCCCTAAAACTTGGAATTATCTACTAAAGAACATGCGCAACACAAGAAACCACCTACTATTCAAGAAACTAGTAAAACCTTGGCTCTTCACTTCATAACTAGAAGAACGCCCACAGGGGCACACGAACAACTGAAGCAATGATGAATGAAGAGACAGACCCCGATTCACACTAAGCAATCGATTGGGAATAGATTCTAAGGAAGACACTCTACGACATAGCGAACAACCAGCCGAGAGATATCCATGATAGGAAACTAAAGACTGAATACATAGCAACACTAAAGCACTAGGACAAATCATCAATAGCGCCCTCAAAGAATAGGGAACACCCATCCCCTAGCTCAGAAACCAGAGGGCGAGGAAAAGACATACCCAATCACATTATACAAAGCTCATTAGGCTACAGCTGGGAATGCGCCGCGCCATCAGACATGCAACAACCACATAATAGATTTTAAAGAAGATACCCCACGGCACTCCGAACGATTGAGAGATAGCCATGATAGGAGGACACTAAAGACTGAATCCATAGGCGGACCAAGATGGGAGTACTAGGACGTGAACCATACCTAGCGCCAACTGACCAATGTCACAATAGATAACAAGGGAATGGGGAACCCCCATCCTCCGCTCCCACAATAGAGGGTTAGAAATTGGACATACCTAACTGCACTATACAATGCTCATTGAATACAGCTTCACCGCGCCGCACCATCACACACTACAGCCAGACAGCCAATAATACATCGGTAACAACCCAACCCACAGGGATACAACTCAAATTCGAACCAGTATACCGAACCCACTAACTCTACTTTCAACTCAATGCATACCCAACCAAAACTCACACAACCATCTCTCACCCAGCAATCTGCACACACTTTACAACACTACATCAACAACATACAAACAACACATAAACGGCACCAACAGCACACGAGGTCTCGCCCGGTCCGATGCTTGCACCAAAGCTCAGAGCTCGCTGTATATGGAACTGGAGCCGCCAGCAGCAAACCACTTCTCGCACTCTCCTACTCCCTCTCCACCCGACTAACCCGCCCGCGCACCATTCTTGGTTACAGATCCGCCAGAGCGCCTGGGGAGCAATTCCGTTGGTGACTGTGCGCTATATAAATGCCTTTAGCATAACATAACAATATGAGGGAGCAAGAGTGAGAGGTGTGGGCCAGAGGGGGAGGTACATTTTGAGCAGCCATTCAGTGTGGGGGGGGGGGGTTGTCTTGCGATGCAGATATACAGGCAGCAAAACGGCTCAAACGGAGCACATGAAAAACCTTAGAACGGTCCAGCACAGAGCTCTGCAGGGAAGATTGCCACACTTAGTCGCAGTCACCTCTTTTCTCGTCTGGCCTAAGGGCGACCGTGAGCCCCCCCTCTTCAAATATAGTGGTGCGTTTCTGCTTGCTTGTGTGTGCCTCGAATTGTTGGCTTTAGTGGAACCAGGCAGGTGGCATAGCTGTAAACCCTGCACTCTTCGAACATTCTCGGGAGAATAGCTCGGGGGCAACGTGCTTGCCTTGCAAGTAAAACGACATGGGCACCACAGGTTCAATCCCCGGGTCGCACTTCCGCACTTAGAAACCTCTCAGTAGTCATGTCATTCACCTCATAGTTGCCAATACGATCCATTCTAATCTGTAGGTGCTTATGACGCACTGATCATTTTTTAAAATTATTATTATTTTTTTGTCCTTTGCATTCTGGGACTTGCAGTTCTGCTTTTCCCAGTATTAAACTCAGACTACAAATCCCAGAATACAAAGAAAATAACATTATAAGGACCAACAGATTGGAGTGGATGTAGTTGAATATTCACGCCTTTAATAGTTGAATATTCACGCCTTTAATAGTTCCCACCAAGTGTTCTTCAGCCTAAACGTTAACAACGGTACAACGCTCACCTCTGTAAACATTCATTTCAGTGCGCCACCCAAACCACTTTGTGTTACACTACAAAGCACTCGCCTCTGGTCGCACTGGCACTACCCCACGGAGTGTGATTTATACGGGCGTATCCTTTACACCGGATCTGCTGAAATGTATACACGCTGGCCTGGTGTGCCCCACAGGACTTCCCGAGCCCCACCCCTGCGGCTTGCTGCAGGGAATAGCCCGACTGACGCAGTGCCAAGGTTTATCCCGACCGTTCCTAAACCTCACACGTGCACGTGGGGGAACCCGGATTAGAGGTCCTGCCACCGCATGTATAGAGTGAGCCCACCCGCGCGTGAGCTATCTTGAGTTTGCATATGTGCACACATTGGCATAGCCAGGATTTCTTGGCAGGGTGGGCCTGCACTTTATATACGTGGTGTGATGTCGGGCCTGTTGTGATTGCAGGGCCCTAACACAGGAGGTGGGCCTAACCAGGCCTAGTGGCGCAGCGATTCGCCGCGCGCAAGTAAAACACGTCCACTTGTTAAACTGCATAAACCCGGACTGGCGCTCAGGCGCCAGTTACGTTGATCCATTTATTTCCTGTCCCGCCCCTGTCACGTGACCGGGATCTTCCGGCACGTGACACCACATTCCTCCCAAACTTGGAATGTTTTTCTCAATAATTAACATATCAAACGGGTGTAGTCTATTCTAGTCTCTCTGAGCTTGTCTTGGCAGGCTTATATGCTGGTAGATTCCATTTACCACGTACCCTTGAAGCCCAGATGATGATCTCGGTTTCTCCCGCAGGTGGTATTGTGGATGACTCCTCTCCGGTTCTTCCGCTGGAGGGCTTGCTGTCCTGGTTTCATCTTCGTGCTGGTTGGGTGTCCTTGGCACTTGGGGTGTGCCGTAGGCTCCGGTTGAATCCCGGTCATTTGACCGATGGGGCCGTCCGGGTTCTTCTTCTGTGGTTCTTCAGCTTTCTTTGGCTTCCTTCCCACAGTTCCGTCGGTACGCTCCAGAAATGTGAGATGTTCCTGGTCACTGTCTCACTCCCTCGGGTGGCTGTGATCATGCTGTGATTCGCAGCACTGACTGTCCAGGGCTGGAATTCAAAGTTCAGGGACATTTTCTTGGGCGTGGCCCGGTTCTTGACTAGTAAGGTGTCCCCTGGTATCAGTTCACGGTGGTAGGCCCAGTGTGTGAGTCTGGGGTGCATGGGGAGTTCTGTTTGTATGGTTACCCTGAACATGAGTGCGGCGGGGCTGATCCCTGTCGAGGAGTGTGGGGCTGCCGGTGGGTCCTCAGGAAGCGATGTACTGCCTTGAGCAGGGCTGTCCTCGTTCCTCTGCGATGCAGATGACTTTGTTGGATGACCCCATGAATCGTTCGTCATCGCCATTTGCTTGTGGCCATCCTGGGGTGATCCGCTTGTGTCGTATGCTGAGGTCTTGGAAGAATTGGCGCAACTCTTGGCTGGTGAAGGGCGGCCCATTGTTACTCTTGATTTTTGACGGGATTCCGTGTATTGCAAATATCTTCTCTAATGCTAGCGTCATGGTCTCCCCGCGTTGGTGGACGCCACGTGTTCAACCTCAGGATACGGCTGAACTCGTCGAGTAGGCAGCCTTCTCCTGCGATGGTGCAGTGATCAATGCTGATTTGAAGAAAAAGTAAGGTAATAATACCGTACTTAAGACTGGTGCTCTCAGTTGACCTTAAATAAGGTTGCACAGTTGTATATAACTCTTGCGTGAAGTACTTATAATGTCAAACAAATGTATCACCAGACGGTACATGGTTTTCCAAAAGAAATGTTTAATTCACATTTCTTGGTTTTGTGTTTCTTAGTTCAAATATTGCGAGGCAACTCGAAATAGATAGGTCAATTATTCAAAAAAGCACATATGCCAATGCATTTCGGTCTATGACCATCTTCAGGGCTGTACTGAAGTGAATATAGAATCTAAACAGTGTTAACATAATTCATTTATCGAAAGACACATCAATGCAATTCATGGTTCGAAAAAAAGTAAAGCACATACCCCAGGTAGATCCAAATCAATGTTGAAAATGCGGGAGGAAGGTAAAGGAAAGTGTGTCAGAATCGCCATATTACTAAGTATTTACAATTATTTACCACCTTTGCATACAGCACCCTGTACCTGCTAAATGCAAGTTGTCCTCTCCTGTGAATGCTCTTGAAGAATGTCTCCAAAGTTCCTGTTGATTACCAGAGGGGAAGTATGTATTACTATTTCTGTCGCTATATCCAGATGCATAACTAAGCCGATTAGATCAGTGAGCTCTTACCTGCACAAGTATGACTCGCGCGCAGAACCGATCGCGTTCGCTGTGGAAGCGAAAGTAAACCGCGCGCGAGCAATGATGCTTTTAAGGGTTGTCATGGGAACGTGGGCGGGGCGTCGAGCAGCAGCGCGTTTGCCGCTGCACGTACGCCTCGGGACCCACCGTCCTGCGGGAGCACAGGGGGGCGGGACTGTTGCCATGGCCCTCAGGTGGATGCGTGTTGTACGTTGCTATTGGAAGCTCGAACTGGTATGTATAGGTGTGGACATGTCCTCGGTAATTAAATGTGGTTAGTAAGGTTTCCAAGTGCAATTAACACATACGTGTTCTATAAAGTCAACAAATATTATATTGGTGCTAGCCATGGTCTTAAATCTGATTATAAGGAGTAAACCGCGTGACAAACAAAAACTTAAAAATATTTCATAGTGTACAATCAGTGCATGTCTATAAAAGTACAAGAATACAAAAATACAAAATCAAGTTCAATCACATGTTTTCAATGTGTCCTCAATAATATTGGAATTTAGTCCATAACGCCTCACCACCAAAGCCAACACATTGGAGAAAAGCCATATTCCTGAACAATCTGTATACTTGGCCCTATTAGGGGAAACGCATATAGTTGATCTCTTCGTTAATTCCCTTAGGTGTAAGGGAATTTAGTCTATCCAAAATGTTTCCCGTTGATCAATTCTTTTTTGTAGATCCTCATGTTTCTCTCTTCTTTGGACTCTTTCCAGGACTACAAATTTGATCTGTGCCAAATTATGTTGTTTGCTCTGCCAGTGTCTCGCTACTGCGGAACTTGCAGTCTTGTTCCTGATGCAGGATCTATGTTCATTCCACCTGATCTTTGCTGTGCGTTGTGTTTGTCCGACGTAGTACAAACCACAAGGACATTTGATTCCATATATAATTCCTGCTGTATCGCATGTGGCATAGCATTTAAGCTTTATTTTTTCTCCAGTGTAGGGATGGTTTATGGTTTGTCCTTTCATGATGTACGCACAGTTGCTGCAGTTCAGGCATGGGAATGTGCCTATGCGGTCTGTACTTTTCTTCTTCTGTGGGGGTCTGGTATGGACTAATCTGTCTTTCAAGTTGGGACTTCTCTGGTAAGCAAATGTGGGAGTTTCTTTAAATAGGTGTTCTACCCTTTTATCACATGTCACAGTGTTCCAATTATTTTTTATGATTGACTTGATCCGATTGCTTTGATGTGAATACTTGGATACGAAAACTAGTGGGGGTGAGGTATCTTGTTTGCTTATTCTTGGTTTGAGTAGTTCTTCTCTATCCTGTGCAAAAGTGCGTATTTCTGCCGATGTAATTTCCTCTTCTGAATAACCTCGTGCAAGAAATTTTTTACCCATTTCTCTGACAGCTATTTCGTATTCACTCTGGTTGCTGACGATCCTTTTTACTCGGAGCAATTGACTGTAGGGTAGATTCTTGATGAGACTGGGTTGATGGAAACTCAGCCTCTGTAACAAACTATTTCTATCTGTGCTTTTCCGATAGATTGTTGTTTGGTATTCTGTTTCTGTAACAATGATCTCAACATCTAGAAAATGGATGGATTTGCGTGAATATTCATATGTGAACTGTATCCGTGGGTCTATGTTGTTAATGTAGCCAAAGAATTCTAGCAGGTGTGATTCTGTGCTCTTCCAAATGCCAAAAATGTCATCTATATACCGGATCCAAATAATGAGGTCTTGATTCCATAGATTATTTGTCAGGACATGTTCTGTTTCAAATTTATGCATGAATGAGTTCGCATTATGAAGAAGAATGTCATAGACAGCTCAGTGACATCAATACTTATGCAACACTTGATTCAGATCCTACAGAAGAGATCCGGTGCAATCTAGATAAACTCCTAGAAAGAGCAGAGGAACTGAAATGGATTAATCATAACACAAAGAAATTTCTGACTAATACACATCCGAAAATACCACATTTCTATACTCTCCCGAAGATACATAAGGACATACAGAAACCTCCGGGAAGACCTATAGTAGCAGGAATCAACAGTATCCTTGAACCACTCGGTAAATACATTGATTATTTTTTACAGCCATTGATTCAAAAAACAAGTACTTACATTAAAGATTCTACTCATTTTTTGCAACACCTCAGAACCATCCCATTCAGCAACAACAACATCTGCTTCACGGTAGATGTTAAAAGCCTATATACATCGATTCCTCATGACCTGGGCAGAGAAGCAGTGGAGTGGATGCTCCTGAGAGAAGGAGAAATAGCTGCACAAAAAGAATTTATCATGGGACTTTTGGAATTTATCAGTAACAACTCATACTTCCAGTTCAAAGACTCATATTATTTACAAGTTGCAGGCACTGCCATGGGGGCAACCATGGCCCCTTCATATACGAACTCATTCATGCATAAATTTGAAACAGAACATGTCCTGACAAATAATCTATGGAATCAAGACCTCATTATTTGGATCCGGTATATAGATCACATTTTTGGCATTTGGAAGAGCACTGATTCACACCTGCTAGAATTCTTTGGCTACATTAACAACATAGACCCACGGATACAGTTCACATATGAATATTCACGCAAATCCATCCATTTTCTAGATGTTGAGATCATTGTTACAGAAACAGAATACCAAACAACAATCTATAGGAAAAGCACGGATAGAAATAGTTTGTTACAGAGACTGAGTTTCCATCAACCCAGTCTCATCAAGAATCTACCCTACAGTCAATTGCTCAGAGTAAAAAGGATCGTCAGCAACCAGAGTGAATACGAAATAGCTGTCAGAGAAATGGGTAAAACATTTCTTGCACGAGGTTATTCAGAAGAGGAAATTACATCGGCAGAAATACGCACTGTTGCACAGGATAGAGAAGAACTACTCAAACCAAGAATAAGCAAACAAGATACCTCACCCCCACTAGTTTTCGTATACAAGTATTCACGTCAAAGCAATCGGATCAAGTCAATCATAAAAAAGAATTGGAACACTGTGACATGTGATAAAAGGGTGGAACACCTATTTAAAGAAACTCCCACATTTGCTTACCAGAGAAGTTCCAACTTGAAAGACAGATTAGTCCATACCAGACCCCCACAGAAGAAGAAAAGTACAGACCGCATAGGCACATTCCCATGCCTGAACTGCAGCAACTGTGGGTACATCATGAAAGGACAAACCATAAACCATCCCTACACTGGAGAAAAAATAAAGCTTAAATGCTATGCCACATGCGATACAGCAGGAATTATATATGGAATCAAATGTCCTTGTGGTTTGTACTACGTCGGACAAACACAACGCACAGCAAAGATCAGGTGGAATGAACATAGATCCTGCATCAGGAACAAGACTGCAAGTTCCGCAGTAGCGAGACACTGGAAGAGCAAACAACATAATTTGGCAAGAGTCCAAAGAAGAGAGAAACATGAGGATCTACAAAAAAGAATTGATCAACGGGAAACATTTTGGATAGACAGACTAAATTCCCTTACACCTAAGGGAATTAACGAAGAGATCAACTATATGTGTTTCCTCTAATAGGGCCAAGTATACAGATTGTTCAGGAATATGGCTTTTCTCCAATGTGTTGGCTTCGGTGGTGAGGCGTTATGGACTAAATTCCGATATTATTGGGGACACATTGAAAACATGTGATTGAACTTGATTTTGTATTTTTGTATTCTTGTACTTTTATAGACATGCACTGATTGTACACTATGAAATATTTTGAAGTTTTAGTTTGTCACGCGAATTACTCCTTATAATCAGATTTCCGACCATGGCTAGCACCAATATAATATTTGTTGACTTTATAGAACACTTATGTGTTAATTGCACTTGGAAACCTTACTAACCACATTTACTTACCGAGGACATGTCCACACCTATACATACCAGTTAGAGCTTCCAATAGCAACGTACAACACGCATCCTCCTGAGGGCCATGGCAACAGTCCCGCCCCCCTGCGCTCCTGCAGGACGGTGGGTCCCGAGGCGTACGTGCAGCGGCAAACGCGCTGCTGCTCAACGCCCGTCCCACGTTCCCATGACAACCCTTAAAAGCATCATTGCTCACGCGCGGTTTACTTTCGCTTCCACAGCGAACGCGATCGGTTCTGCGCGTGAGTCATACTTGTGCAGGTAAGAGCTCACTGATCTAATCGGCTTAGTTATGCATCTGGATATAGCGACAGAAATAGTAATACATACTTCCCCTCTGGTAATCAACAGGAACTTTGGAGACATTCTTCAAGAGCATTCACAGGAGAGGACAACTTGCATTTAGCAGGTACAGGGTGCTGTATGCAAAGGTGGTAAATAATTGTAAATACTTAGTAATATGGCGATTCTGACACACTTTCCTTTACCTTCCTCCCGCATTTTCAACATTGATTTGGATCTACCTGGGGTATGTGCTTTACTTTTTTTCGAACCATGAATTGCATTGATGTGTCTTTTGATAAATGAATTATGTTAACACTGTTTAGATTCTATATTCACTTCAGTACAGCCCTGAAGATGGTCATAGACCGAAATGCATTGGCATATGTGCTTTTTTGAATAATTGACCTATCTATTTCGAGTTGCCTCGCAATATTTGAACTAACTAAGAAACACAAAACCAAGAAATGTGAATTCTATTTCTTTTGGAAAACCATGTACCGTCTGGTGATACATTTGTTTGACATTATAAGTACTTCACGCAAGAGTTATATACAACTGTGCAACCTTATTTAAGGTCAACTGAGAGCACCAGTCTTAAGTACGGTATTATTACCTTACTTTTTCTTCAAATCTGTTTAGTGCGATCCGGATGCCATAGGATCTCTTACAGACTGGTAGCTCCAGGTCAAAACATTGATTCAAACAATTTATCCAAACAAACATTACCTATATTAAAGTATCTTATTACCGTGGTGCCCACCTACACATTGGACTGCAGTAATCAATGCTGACAGCTTCCCACCGTTTGCTGCTCCTCCGGGCACTGATGATTGGTTCTGGGTTTTCAGTCCTCCTGGTGGCTTGGCAGGCTGCACAGGACCCTATGAGGTCCATTACTCGCTGTTGCATGTGGGGCATCCACATCCTGGACTTCAGGTACGCTGTGGTTTTTACAATCCCCTGGTGCCCACTGTGAGCTAGTTTGAGGGCTGTTTCTTCCAGTGTTGTGGGTAACACAATTCAGTGCCCTTTGAGTATTACCCCGTTGGGGGCTATGGTAGGTTTGTGGCGTATTCTGAATAGTGTTTGCAGTTTTTCTTGGGCTGAGCCATGGACGTTCGGAAGTTGTTCCAGTTTCCAGATTTGGTGGCGAGGGCGGTGTGGGTCAGGATGGCGTCGGCCTCAGTCTCGTTGGCTATCTCCTGCAGGGTCAGGGCTCGTGGTTGAGCGCATGCTACCACTTGGCACACATCTTCGTCTGTCTCCGTCGGGTTGCGCTCTTCCTGGTTGGTGGCGGGCCACGGCTGACGGGACAGGTAGTCGGCTGGGTTATCCGCTCCCGCTCGATATTCCACTTCGATATTGTATGGCTGGAGTTGTAGCATCCACTTCTCGATGCGTGCTGGGGTGTGTGATGCTGAACCTTTAAATATTGGTATGAGGGTCTTGTGGTCGGAGAACACCTTTGCTTCTTTGCCTAGTAGATACACCTTGAAGTGTCTTCACACCCACAGAATTGCGAGGGCTTCTTTTTCTATGTGCGCATAGTTTTGTTCAGTTCTGGTTAGTGCACCACTTGCAAAGGCGATAGGGTGCACATTCCCTTCCTTGTCAGTTTGGGTAAGCACGGCCCCTAAACCGACTGGGCTGGCATCAACTAGGAGTTCAGTGTGTCTCTTAATGTCAAAGAATGCCATTGTTGTAGAGGCGGACAATGTGTCTTTGATTCGTTGGAAGGCTTGTTGGTGGGTGGACGACCGCTCCCACGTCTGATCCTTTTTTGTTAGTTCGCGGAGGGGGCTTGCGATGGTGGCGAGGTCTGGGATGAATCTCGCACAGTATGTTGCTATACCCATGAAGCTCCTTACTTCAGTGGCAGATTGTGGGGTCTTGGTGTTTTTGATATCGTTGACTTTGGCTGGATCCGGCAACAATCCTTTGGCGATAAAGATGTATCCAAAGAAACATAGTTCATCTTTCCCAAATTCGCACTTCTCAGCGTTCAGGGTTAGTCCAGCTTCCTCTAGTCTGCATAGAACTGCTGCGAGGCACATGAGGTGTTCGTTTTTGTTGGTTGCATATACGATGATGTCATCACTGATGTTTGTTGTCCCTTCCAGCCCATGGAGAACCTTCCTGATTTCGTGCTGAAATACTTCAGCTGCTGACGATATTCTGAAATTTAGACACTTGTATCTTCTCAGTCCGAGGTGGGAGGAGAAGGTGGTGATGTATTTCGACTCCTTGGCCAGTTTGAGTTGGTGGTATCCGGACCTGAGGTCAAGCTTGCTGAAAATTGTCGCCCCTGTCAGGTCGACAATAAGCTCGTCTATTGTCAGTGTGATATGACGTTCTCTCCTGATGGCTGTGTTGGGGAGTCTCATATCAACGCAGATGCGCACTGCGGTGGGTTGTTTGGGTTTCTCTGCTACTACCATGGGGGATACCCACGGGGTTGGGCCTGAGGTCTTCTCTATTATGCCTGCTTTTTCCAATTTGTTGAGTTCTTCTTCTACGGCCTCTCTCATGTGCAATGGCACTCGGCGAATGGCGCACTGCTTTTGGTTCGATGGTAGGGCCAATATTGAGCTTGATGGACCGGCCCTTCAGGCATCCGATGCCCTGGAATACTTTGCTGTGTCGTTCCAGTAGATCACTGATTTCCGTACGTTGGATGCTGAAAGCGAACCGTATTAGGTGCAGTTTTTCGGCAGTTCTACAGTTTAGGAGTGTCTCACAGCCCGCATCGACAATGTAGATTCGTGCTCGGCACGTGTTGTTGTTATGGGAGAAGTCTGATCTGAATGACCCCTGCACTGATAGGGGTTTCTTGCAGCTGTACGCGTACAGTTGGACTTTCCTATCTTGGAGTCTTGGGTGGAGCGTGTCGAATGCTGTTACTGGCATGACATTGATGGTGGCGCCTGTGTCGATGACTACTCTTAATGGTTTTCCGTCGGAAACAACAGTGCATGATGGCCTTTTCCTTTGTTTGGACCTTTTTTATTTCTACTGCTGAGATGAGGTGTACCCAGGGTATTCTTTTGCTGGCTTTCCTCCGCCTCTCTTTGTCCCGTCTGTCGGGGGATGTGCTGTCTTCACTGTCTTCTCTTTCACTTGTGCCTGGTGACCTCTATGTGTGGTCTACGGCTCTCGCCCTCCCTTTTCTGCTTGGTTGGTGAGAGGATTCTCGAGGAGCGAATTTCTTTCGGTGTTCTTGTGTCTACCACAGTTTTTGTTCCCAGTCGTTCATGTTTGGTGGATTTAGGCAGACGGCTGCACAGTGGTTGAGGTGGTTGCACTTGCGGCAGGTTGATCCCCATGCAGGGCATGATTCCCCTCTGTGCAATGGGCCACCGCATCATTTGCATGCGTGCTCCCTTCCTTGAGGTGTTTGGTGTTTGTGGGGGGTTCGCTCTTCGTTCGCTCTGTTCTCTTGTGGTTTGGTGTCTTGATATGGCTGCAGTGTCTTCCGTTTTCTTGGGGTTGTCCAGTGGAAGTCGTTGCATTGCAGATTCGATTACTGCTACCTGGTCATCTCTGCGTTCACCCAGGCGCGCCATTTTGAGAATTCGGGAAAGTCGTACGTTTTTCTCCGATAAGATGGCCCTCCTCAATTGTTCTGATGAGATTCCGTTTATTATTTGAAGGCGGATAGCGAACTCTTCGTTGGGGAACTCGCAGCTGACTGCCATTTCGCATAGGTGGGCACGGAACTTGTCCACCGTCTCACTCTCTCGCTGCCTGGCCATGCAGAAGTGGAAACGCTCATAATCAGGGTTGAGGTCAGGCCTGAAGTTGTTAGTGAGTGCATTCTTGGCGGCATTGTAGTTGTTTGCGTCTCCGTTGTCTGGGATGGCGTTGAATAGGCGTAGCGGCGCTGCCCCAATGTTGAGCAGGAGGAAGGTGCGTTTCTTTTTGGGTGCCATGATCACCCTTGCGTCGAGGTGCATTTCGAATTGCTGCAGCCAGATTCCCCATCGAATGGCCGCTTCAGTGGTGAAAGGGTCAAAGGGCGGCATGAGAGTGGTGAGTGCTGGGTCAGGGTGTTCTGTACTGGTGTTCACCCTTGCTGACGGGCTTGCCCTACTGTAGGTGTGACCACGTGTTCTCAGATCGTGTCCGCGCTTTGTCTTTGCCCCTGGGGTGTCACTCACCAGTGTCTTTGATTGTTGTCCTGGATGCTTGGGTGGCTTCTTGGTGGTGAAGTCAGGGCTTGGTAGAGGTCTGTCCCTGTGGAGCGTTATGGCTCCATGTGCGCTGGTATCCGGCGTATTTGTAAACCCCACGGAACATTGGGGGTGTGGAAACGAGGCTCTGCTTCCTTGTTTGTTGATGGGGAATCTTTCGGAACGTTGGGGGTGCCAGAACGAGGCTCTCACTGCCGCGTGTGTTTATACGCGGCCTGGGCAGAATGTTGGCAGGCCTCTTGGAACGTTGGGGGCTTGAGAGCGAGCATGCAGGTTGTGGCTTGTTTTATGGGCGCGTGGGGCTTCAGTTTTTTTTCCTCGTCGCCAGTGTGATGTCGGGCCCGTTGTGATTGCAGGGCCCCGACACAGGAGGTGGGCCTAACCAGGCATACTGGCGCAGCACTTCGCAGCGCGTAAGTAAAACACGTCCACTTGTTAAACTGCGTAAAGGTGGACTGGCGCTCACGCGCCAGTTCCGGTGATTCCCTTGTTTCCTGGCCCCATCCTGTCACGTGACCGGGATCCTCCGGCACATGACACCAAACGTGGGACAAATGCCGCCCCCCAACTACTAAAAGGGATATATTTGTTTTTTTGGGTTGTTTTCTTTCACATGCTCCTGCTGATCCAAGTAAAGGTTTCAACTACTCTAGGCCATGAATACTTTTAAGTGGGGTATAGGGGTGCACAGAACAATTTAGATAATCATAGACACTTGAGGAGAGAAACAAAGTTTCAGGAAGATGTATATCAGCAATGATTAGAGAACAATGTAATAAAAATTTCAGGTGCAGGCGGCCTCAAGTCATCCAGCTACCGCGCAGAGAAACTTGGCATCTCTGGTGGACAGTGCACCACCAGAAGCCAGGACACGTGCAGACTTGAAATCCGCTGCTGCAAAAAGGAAAGGACCAGAAAATGATTCTTCTCTTTCTACGCCCCACAATACGGAACCTCCTGCCCATCAGCATCAGACTCACCCCCAGGGACCTACAATTCAGAAAAGACCTTGAGACACACCTCTTGAAGGAGTCTCTCCTCTTCAACACCTAGGCCATCACATCACCCCCCTCTGCCACCTGACTCACTAGATTCCGTCCACCCCTCTCCTCCCCACTACCCTGTACAGCTGTACCCCTCCTGTGTGCCCCTCTGCATCCCACCCCCTTGCTGTATATCTGTTCTGTTACCTCTAAAAAGCAGTCTGTTGTGTATCTGTATTGTTGAATATCTCAGTAAAGCACTGCGCTGCTTCTCGAAGCTTGGCTCGCACTCGATATATACCATAATAATAAGGAGGATGGTTCACCCCTGATGATGTTTCAGTTTACAAAAGTATCAGCAATGTCTTTACAGAAGGCAGGGTTTCAGGGAAAGGGTTGATCATCATGTTATTTAGGATCTGGGCAGCCACAACTGCATTTCAGAAATACAAAAGTTGGGCAGATTGGAGTCTGGCAGGTATAGGCTGTATGTTCACCAAGATATTGTAGAAAAAAGGGGTCTCTTGGCACATGAGTAGGCTGTTTTTTCTACAGCCAGAAGCAAGGGGATGTTCCACAGCGATTGTGAATATGACGACTTGTACGATATTACAAGAGGTGTGCAGTATGGGTGCGGTACAGATGAGATGCAGGCGTGACGGCGATAAGGTGAAGTGAGATGTCCTGTCAACATTAGATGTTGATTAATGCATTTCATTGCCCCCAAGAGGTGGTAAAGTTTGGCTCATTGGAAATTCCTTTATCACAAGAGCAGAGAAGTGAGGTCACCAATGGCCTCGTAGAGGCGGCAAAGTGGGACTGAGGAACACTGCGATGGTTTGGCTGGGAGTACCATGCATGCGATGGGCTGCCTTCGTTTCAAAGGCATTTGAGGTGGATAGTGGGCCACAAGGTTTTGGTGATCCACCGGGGAGTAACAATGTTACCATCATAGGCAGGGGGTGGCAACTGAGCCAAATGCAAGAGGGCTTAAAAATCCTTCGGCAAATGTTGGTTGGCACTGAAATTGTTTGGTCGGAAACAAAAACTAGAAGGGTATGGCGAGGAGCGGGGGTCATCTCTGCTGTGGAAAAATCTAGAAAGAGGATCAAAAAGGCTATTGAAAAATGTATGCAGGTGAACAGCTTGGGTTTCGGCAGGCATAGGATGCTTGGGGAGAAGGACCCCCGACAATTTCACACAAAATGGGGTGCATTTATCAGACCATGGCCACCATGTTTTTTTCGGATGTTTTCGTGGCCCTTCGGAAGGCAGTTTGCAACCAAGAGGAGTATGTGAACTGAAGGTGTGGGGAACTGGGGGACACAGGAGTTTGTGAGGTATAGGTGTGGAGGTACTGGCGGAGGTGGGAGGGGCACCCAAAAGCATGATAGAGTAATAGGGCGGTCCTGGCTGAGGAGGAATCACGCTGCGGATGCTTGCTGCCAGCATTACCAGCTGGCTGAAGGAGCCAGGGTGGGTTCGACGTGCACTGACAACCCTTACGAACAGTTGGACTCCTCATCAAACTGCAGTAGCCTGGAGTTTTTCGCTCCATGCAGGGGCATGGGAGTTACCCTGGCAGAAGGCGGGCTTGAGCCGAAAGAATAAAGACCGTACCTGACAGTGTCACTGGGAAGGACATTAAACCGTAGTGAGGGTTCACCAGTTTGGTTGAAGCTTGGGAATGGCAAAGGGCCACACAGAAACATGCTCAGTACCAGGTCCCCTTGGGGCCTGGGCAAGGCTGGGACCCCCCGTGATTTGTGCAGTTATTTTAAAGATGGTAAGGAAAATGTCACCAGGTGAGGGGCCACAGTAGGGACTAGCTATTCTATGTGATGTGATGATGAAATGTAAAGTCCTACAAAAAAGGAAAGGGCTTTAACTTTGTGGTTCAATGTTTTTGTACTCTTACGCGCGGTCTCCTCCTCTATACTTGTGGCAGTGCCCCTTCGCAGGGATGGGACTGGAACAATTTGGTGCATAAAAAAATGACCTAAAATTTGATTGGCTGCATATATGTGTATGTATGTGGCTATACTGCTCCAGGTGCCTGCCCCCAACCACACTCGGTGATCCCTTGTATACACGCTGTATTGGATGAAGCTCAACTGATGCATTAATTTTTCTTTTTGTCTCTACCTTTTGCTTTTCTTTCACTCTTAGTATGCTATGCTTCCTCCACCAATCGGGCTGCTCTTCGGGTTTCCTTACCCCCGCCTGGGTAAAGCTGGTTTTGCGGCCTGTGTCATCCAGGTGGCCTGGACACGCCCATTGCTTTTGGATCCTGTTACTGGAGTTGGACCAGTGAGGGAGGGTCACCTGGGTGAGGGGCCTTTGGGGAGTGGGACACCAGATGGTGAGACGTGGTATCCCCTTCCCTGTAACAGGCTTTACCCCATCCTACCAGGTGGGATACGTAGGAACTGGACTCCCCCCCCCCTTTTCCTACACAAACACATTCACATGGACAGCCCGCTGTGGGAGAAAACAGACTTAACACCCGAGCTTTATACCTGACATGTCCCAATACAATGGTCAGGCAATCATTGACTGACACTCACACCTGACTTCCATTAAGCTTCCCGACATGGATAAAAGGTGGAGCACGAAAGCACACTTTGAGCGAGGCAAAGCATATGAGGAAACAGAAGTTTAGATACGGCAGCTGAATTGGGGACACAAAACTGCTAACCAGTAGGTGTTTTCAAGGAGGAACATTTCCTTGACCTTTCTGGAAAGAAACCTTTATGTTCAAGAGACCTCCGGATTGGACTGTTTAAGGCCCAGAGACAATTCTGAAGAATCCTGCATTGTGTGCCAAAGGTACCTGCACTCCTCCTAAATCACTAATCGAGTCATGGAGAATCATCAACCCCAGTGGTACCATCCTTGGCTCCAAGAACAAAGTAGTGACAGAGAAATCCACACAGCTTGTGAGACCAATACAAGACCGGTCTGTGTTGAAGCCAAGGTTGCAAGATGCTACATTCTATACTGATTGCTGGAACGGACATTGTTAAAATGAGTGTGGTGAAAGACGCGAGTAAAGTTGAACTGCTGGTGAATGTTTGAGCTTTGAAAGGATATTATATGGTTGACAGAGTGGTCCGGCACTGCGTGCATGCTCAGTCAAAGGTCTCTGTAAGGTATCCAGCTGAGAGGTGGCATGGCAGAAGTGAAGGCCAAGAATTGTAAAGAGAAAGATTTTGTGAGTCGAAGTAGTCCTGCGGTGGGTCAAGCAAAATCCTGAACACAATCGATTAGTCTTAGATGTTTGATATAGAAAATGAAAGATTGGAAAATGAGACAAAATGGTCCAAGCTCGATCGTGGGAAATCAATCAAGAACATTGAGTTAAAGTGTTTCAGAGCCCATCGGAGGTGGACCCGGTGTGAACATTACATCACAAGAGAAATAGTGCATGTGAAAATCCTGAGGGAAGTGGGTCTGAGCATAGCGGAAGGGGAACCGGGGGGAACAGAAAATCACCCGAGAAATTGTGCATGTGAAATTCTGAGAAGAAAGGAACTTTGGTGTTTGTCACATCAGGCCCTCTGCAATAAGAGACTTTGAAGGACAAACAGACTTTGTCATGGAAGGTCCTGGTGCTGAGGTTTTGAACTGCATCCTGATGCCAGAGAAGCTAGTGTTTAGTTTAGTTTATTATTTATAGCGCACATCTAACCATCGGGTAACTAGGTGCTTGAACTTATGAAGGAGACACAGAGACAAACATACAGAGTACATAGATAAGACAGGCTTATCAACAGTAGGTTACAAGTTAGTCAAATAGAAAAGTGGTACATATAAGAGCAAGGGATTGTCACCGGAAGTTGCAGTTTTGGTCGACAAAACCAATACATACAATTATACATTGTGACATGTGTTGGGGTGCATGTGTTTCAGCATAATAGAATCCTTTAGTGTTTTTTGTCAAAGAGACAGTTTTTTGGCTCTGAAAGACCAGAAGGAGGGTTCAGTTCTGATAGGAAGTGGGAGACAGTTGCAGCATTTGGCGGCCAAAACTGGGAAGCTTGATCCTCCAGCCTTTTTTAATTTGAACTTCAAGATAATGAGGCAGTGCGAATAGAAGGATATGGTTGATTTCTAGAGAATTTGATGGCCAAATATTTAGGGGCAACATTTGACAGACATTTATGAGGGATGACTAGCGTGCGGATTGAGATTCTGTCTAACACCGGAAGCCAGTGGGTATCCCGTCCAATGGTTGAAATATGGTTAGATCGGGGATGTTTAAAGCTGATCTCAGGGCATTATTCTGAAGGACCTGAAGTCTATTAAGATTCTGCTCTGTGGAGCCTAAGAAGAGAGTATTACATACAGTAGTCCAACTTCGATAAGACTAGTGCCCTGGCTAACATGTTACAGCTATAGGATGACAAGTATGGTTTGCAGGCATTAATCAGTTTATTGATATAAGCTGTTGTTGAGGCAATGGCATTCACTTGTTTCTTAAGTGACAGTGGAATCCAGGTATACGCCTAACGTTTTGACCTCCTTGGGAAATTTGATAGTGTTCCCATCAATGTTGATGGTCGTGTACTGTGTGTCAAGTTTTATTTAGACGTGCTTGGGATCCATTGATCAGGAGCTCTGTCTTATCGTCATTAAGACACAGGCTGTGTGCATCCATCCACACCTGGATTTCAAGGTAGATTTCATTCATCAATTTGGAGTCATTTTCATAGCAACCAGTGAGCGTGATGAGGACCTGGGTGTCATCTGCATAATTCATGTAGGTGACACCCAAGTTGTGAAGGCGGTCAAAGAGGAGCTTTGTGAAGATGTTATAAAGCATTGGAGAGATGCATGTACCCTGGGGTACTACGCAGTAGATTGGGACTGGCTCAGCAGATGCTGAGGTGCAAAGACTCTGGTAGTTCATTTTGAGAGAAATGATTGTATCCAATTAGAGGCGTTTGTGGAGAAGGCAGCAGCTGAGGTCAGGTGTTCTGTAAGGATCTGGTGATCAACAAGATTGAACGCTGCCGAAAGGTCCAATAGCAGAAGGATGGCCAAGTTGCCTTTATCTTTGGCTTCATCCATCTGGAGTTTTAAGTCCAGGAGGGCCGTTTCCGTGCTGTGTCTAGGCCTGAAGCCAGATTGGCAAAGACCTAAAAGGTTGTTATCCTCCAGATGTTATTGGATTTGGAGATAGGCCACTCTGTCCAGAATTTCTAAGAGGAGAGGGACTTTAGTAATGGGCCTATAATTGGTCGGTATGTTGGGTTCTAGGTTTATTTTATTTTAGCAGGGGCATAGCCCAAGCCTCCTTGAGGTTGTTAGGGATTGAACTGGAGTTGAAAGAGGAGTTAATCACCGCGTCAATGATGGGGCTAAGTCTTGAGCTCCTTCCTTAATGACTGGGGCATGGTAGATATCTCACTGGCACCTTGATGGGTTTAGTCCCAGTATAATATTTTCTACTTCTTTTGGTGTGACCAAAGAGAAGAAGAAAGGGGGGCAGCAAGGGGGTAAGGGTCCAGAAGGGTCTTAGTGTTAGCGCTATTGGCCAGGCTAGTCTTTTTTGTCTCTATTTTGGTTCGTAGCATTGTAATTTTGTCAAATAACACCTTCTGTATTTTGGTACACCAATCTGCATCCTTGACGCAGGCTTCTGTTGGTGGAGCTGGGGTCTCTAGTTCTCTCAGAATGCTGAAGAGCTCTTTGGTGCCAGATTTTGCATTATGTATTCGGTTGTTATATGTCTCTTTTTTAGTGTTGAGAATGGCCAGTTTAAAGGAGGAGGCAGCAGATGCGAACACTGCTTTATTCAGAGTGGTCAGTGCTTTTCTCCATGAGTCTTCAGCACATCTTTTGGCATTACAGAGGGTTTTTAGTTTGGCCATGAACCATTTATTAAGATGGGCTACCTGTTTAGCTTTTCTAAGTTTGATGGGAGCGATATTGTTTATGGCTAGTTCTAGGGAACCATTGTACAGGTCTACCAATTTATCTGTGTCTAGGTTGTTGTAGTTAGTTGGGTCCAGGATAGCGTGGGGCAAGGGTTGCAGGTTCTGTAGCGTTAAGTTCCAGTTAAGCTCTGCCAACCAATCCAACGTTCTGCCCTTGATGTCCGTGGGCCCAAGGATGCGGTGTTTGAAGCCAAGCTGCGGTATACAATGTTCCATTGATGTGGCATTCGTGTTGTTAGGATCGTGGAGGCTTAGATTGAGGTTTCCAAGCAGGATAATTTGGGAGCCTGGTTTGGTGTTTTGAGTCAATAGGTCTGCGATGTCTTCCTCAAAGGAAGAGATAGAGCCCGGGGGTCGGTAGATTAGGTGAAGTAAGATCGTTGGGGTTGCTGGTAGAGGTACTTTAACTCACCGTAGTTCTGCAGAAGGGAGGCCGACATGGGAAACGGCTTTATGGCCAAGGTGGGTTTTGGCTATGAAAGCTACATCCCCTCCTTTACCAGTGTCTCCCTCCGATCTCATGATGGTATAGCTCTCTGGGAGGGCAAGTGAGAGGGCTGGACCTGCTGCCTTGTGCAGCCAGGTTTCGGTGATGGCAAAGAAGTCTAGGTGGTTAGTTGAGATAAGGTCGGAGATATCGAGTGCATGAGCAACCAACGACCGTGCATTGATGAGTGCTACTTTGATGGTAGGAGAGCCTAGGTGCAGAGCTTCCAGTTGCTGAGATGTAGGTAGCAGTGTACTAGTGTTTAGATTGGAGTCTGTGGCACATACCAAGATGGTATCGGGCAAGGTGGTAGTAGTTTTGAATGAGGACGGCCAACCAAGAGGTTTGGAGAGGGGCTTGCTGTTTAGGAAGCGCGACCCCAGTCTCTCGTTTCTGGAGCTCACTGGGCAAGGAACCAGTGGTGTTAGTGGTGTGGCAAAGTGTTGCATCCAATCCTCAGGACTGAGGGTGCAAGCATTGTCATTGCGAGGGGCTGTGGTAAATGCTGTTTGAGATATATGTGGGTATGGGGGTAGGAAGTTGGTGCGATTGTGTGGAATAGCGGGAGGAAAGTACCCATGGTAAGCGTGACCCAGCGTAAGGTAGCCATGGAGATGTGGGTTAGGCTAACCTAGTTTAGGTGTAAAGTTCTTTGGGCCAATAGTGATTGTAGCCGGCTGAGAGACGCTTAATGGGACGCCATAGGTTAGATGCATGTTTCCATAGGGCCAATTCAGTTTAGTTCACACTGTGATGTTGTGAAGGAGTGTAGGAGGATAGAGAACTGATAGCAGGGGGAGTATTGGCAAGGTGGGGAACAAGTAACATAATATAAAATGCAATGTAGCCAATGGGCAGTGTTGGTTCAGTGAGCAGTAAGCTAGAACGGCACACTCAGGGAGCTAGTACCAGGTTAGTAACACCATATACAAAAGAAGTGTATCCAAGAGGTAGTATTGGAGCTGGTGTAATACAGCATGTTAGGTGTGCCAAGCTCAATATCACAATGGGCATATGCTGAGTGTCATAAAGACGCGAGATGCAATGAGCAGCACATAGGCTAGTGCAGCATGTTTGGTGAGCTACTACAGAGCTAAATATGAACGTGAGGTGGTAGGGTGAGTCGTAATGACATCTGTAATACAGTGGAGCTGCAGTTATGCTGAGAGTGTGGGCACATACATGTACATAGTAGAAATAGGTACGTATAAAGGGTACAAGGCAAACATGAGCATTGGTGAGGAGCGGTAAGGGTACAGTAACTGTAAATAAGTACACAGTAAGGGGAGAATAGCTGTAAATAAGCCCAGTAAATGCAGGCAAACATTAGTGTAAATAATCTACGGAGAATATTTGTCCTGCAACAGCCGGTGCATGAAATAACCTTGTGGATTGGATAGGTATCTGGCAGGTGGACACTGCATAACACATGAGACAACAAGACTTATAGCTGACTGGAACATTGTACTTAGACCAGAGCTGTAGCAATAGATATGTATACAATGCATGAGTGGCTACGTGTGTGCAAGTTCACTATTCCAATAGTTGTAGGTTGTTATTGCACATAGTCGAACTATGATAGCCTTCCGTGTGTAGTTGCCATTTTAGTGTGCAGGAGGCCGGAATGTAGCAGCTGCTAAATATTTGTTAAGGAGTCATAAGCAAATTTAGAGGAGGTGCAGGAGTAAAATATTTGAGGGCCCAGTTCAGGGCTCAATGTTCAGTGAGAGTCTGGGGCCTTACTAGCGGATGTGCAAATAACAATCTTAATACGGTTTCCACGGTCTTGGTTTTACAGATCTGTTAGAATCCGGACGATTAATCTGTAGCAACATTGAGAGACTCATAGTGCTTACCAATAGCATAGCGTGTTATGTAGGGAATGCATGGATAAGGCGGTCAGCTGTATTTACAGATGGGAGAACGATGAGATGCGGGTCAGGCAGTCAGTGGGCGTGGCAAACCAGGAGATGAACAGTGAGACGGCAGGGATTACGGCTCCGACAGGAGCCTTGTTGGTGAGCCTTTATGGAGGGCTGGCTAACGCCTGCCGGTGCCCTTGGATTGGCTATGAGGGACAGCTCAGCCAATCGCCTAGCAGGTATAAGTAGACTGTTGTGAAGCTCAATTGTGCCTCCTTGTCCAGTGCAGAAAGCATGGGGAAGGGAAGCCAACATCTCAAATAGCCTAAAATATTATTTCTTCGACACTTTTCTTTTGCATAACATTGTTTTCCAACACTGCTTGTATTTAAAAGTACGGATTGCCGATAGGTTTATTAGTATAGGCCCTTTTATCTTGACAAGACTCCACTAGGACTGCGTTATTATTATTTGATGGTCGTAGCTTGCTACCATCTTTAGAATAAGGTTTAGATAGGTGTTTTACCAACCCATCTGAAAGTTCAATAAACACCCTTGAAGTGTGATCACTTGTGCCTGTCTTACTGTTTGATTACAATTCATTGGTTTGCGCCACTAGCATACATATATTTCCTTTAGGTGCAGCACTCCGGATTGGAGGGCCCCTTATCTACTGGCCAACCCGTTTTAGATACCACATGCACTTACATCATTTTACTTATATTTCATAGGCTACCATCAAACTGAGGTAATGTGGATTCCTATTGGTTGGCACAGGCTGTGCTCAAACCTTTACTGAGCAGGTTTGAAAAATATTTTGTAATAATGAGGATAGAGAGATCAGCCACTTATAATTGCCATTAACTACCAGCTCTCGTTATCTCAATACTATGACTGCAAACCCAAGTGTACTCTCTTAGTCATCTTCCTCGGTCTAGTTCGGCAGGTGTCCTTATCTTATTTGTCACCTTAATAAACTGCTTCATTATGTGTTTCTTGAGACCATGTTTTAACTTGGAATATCTATATTTTATTCAGAATTTAGCTAGTGTTGAACGCACAGATTGTCTTGCTGTGTCCATCATTATGTCAACTAGGCCACCTATTTTTGTGTTGCTTGTCCATCCACCTGGATATCAGAGGCTTTATCTGCCTTACACTGAAGCTTATTAAATATAATTGCTGCACATTGGCCAGTTTGCAAACAAATTCTCTGTGCCCTGCATGCTTAGCTTATCCTGTGGCCTTGAATTGCGTTCTGCTTAAGCACTGTGCAGCTCTTCTGGGCTGCTTGGAATGTATGGTTGTCTAACCCCTTTTGAGTTTCAAGGCCTAGCTGGATTTGTAAAGCCTGCTTTCAATTTGGAATGCTTTAAAAAAAAGAATGTTTCATGCTATCACTGCACTGCTGTATTTTATTTTAAATGCATATCCTGCCATATGGAGATTCCCTCTAGGTGTATGCAGCATCTGGCACTGAACATTTGAAAACCTTCCCTTCACCAATGTAGTGAGACCCTATCTATTGTGCGCTGGAATCATATGAATGTTTAGCACATTGTGTCCTTCTGTTATCTTATTTTAATTCTACACTGTCATTTTACTAAATAATTCTTTATGGCAGTGTAACATGCACTGCAACATGCACTGCCTGTTTAAATGTAAGTTTGTGGATTCTGCTTGTCAGCGCATGTGCCTATGTGTCATTTTTATATCTCGGGAATGGAGCAAGGTTGTCTTAGCTTGTATCTTTTTCACCTGCTCAGTACTCAGGGTAAATGCTGGTACTGGCTGATCCATCTGTACTCTTACATACTCCTCTGACGGATGCTCTTTAGCTTCTATGGTCCTGCAGCTACTGAACATCTGGCAGCAGAGGAGGTCCACCATTCTTCATGGGAATAGGGTTCTTCCCAGGCAGTTTATAGTGCTGAAAAAGAACCATTCACATATTCTTCCTTTGAAACAGTTAAAGAGGATCACACCAGTGCAGACCCCATCTACCCTCTGTCAGGGAGTTTGAATCTGTGCAGTGGATCTGAAGGACACCTCTTGACATGTCCCGATTTGGGAGCCACATAAGTGGTTTTTCACTTTCCCTGTAGAGACGTGAATTTCAATGCAGGATGCTCTCCTTCAGGCTGAACACAGCACCAAGTATATTCACAAATGTGATGTTAGCTGCAGAGGCCTTCATCAGGAATGGGGCATTTGCATCTTTGCTTACCTCAATGGCCAGTTGGTTTGGGCTGGCAGTCTGCCAGACGTGAAGTCCTATCTTTGTGTTCTGCTCAGTCTCCTGTTTCACTTTGGCCTGTCTGTGAACTCGGCAAGTTCCTACTTGACATCTACTCTGAGGCTGACCTTTATTGGTTGTGTATGGAATTCACACCCAGTCAGGATGTTTCGGCAAATGATTGGATTCTAGATCTTCTTTCGACCTGTCACTACCTTCTGACAAGTTCTTCGACCACTGTGTGGTCGTACCAGAGACTGCTCAGACTCATGGTATCCTGCGGGTGCCTTACTGCAGGGTCAAAATGAGAAGAATGCAGCTGTATTTGGTCTCTGCCAGAGCTCAGGCCAGGCATCTGCAATCAGCTGTGCTCCAGATCCCTCCTTTCCTTCAACTGGATCTGGAGTGGGGGAGCGATTGCTCCAACCTCAAGATGGGAGTTGGATTCTAGGGCCAACTTCCCACATTGACCATAGCCACTGACTCATCCCTAGTTGTCTGAGGGCAACCATGATGGACCTGGGGGTGGACAGTTTGTGGCATTCGGAGCAGAAGCAACAGCACATCAATGTTGTATTTTACGACAATGTTGTATTTTACGCCATATCCAATGCCCTGGGGGCCTTTTTTCCAGTCATCAGGAATTCCTATATTCAAACCCTAACAGAGAAAACCATGGCCATGCTTTATATAAACAAGCAGGGTTGGCCAAGGTCTCATCGGCTTGTCAGGCTTGCAGTGGAAATGTGCAAGTGGGCCATCCACCTTCAGACTCTCCAACATCTGGGGAGGAAAACCTGGAGGCTGATTATCTCCCCAGACTGGAAGCCTGTAACGCTCACCTGCTTCCCACGGAGGCGCAGGTCTGGCTTCGAGTGCTGATGCTTCTTCAATGGTGAAGCGCAGGACTCTGAAGATGGACAGGAAGGGCCCCTCTACTCTGGCTTCTCCGGCTCACAGGAATATTCCCCTGTGCGTGAAAACGGAGTATTACCTACTGACTGAGTTATGCTCAAGCCTCCCACTCTCTTCCAACCCTCCATGATACCCTTCCACGATTCCCCGTGAAGTCTCACCTTAGGGTCAGGAAGGATGAGCTCTCCATCCTGCTTCTGATGCAGGGGCGCGTTGAAACCCATTTACTTCACTGGATTGAGGATTATGGGAGTTCAGGTAAGCTTGACTATTCAGGTAAGGCTCTGTAAAAGTTCTGTTGCAAGTTCAAAAGTCCAAACTTAATAATAATGTTCATTGTCTTTTTCCCCTTAGGGGCCGGGGTTCGGAATGCCGGAGATATGGCGCCGACCCGAAGTGATACGTGCAGTTCCAGTAAATGACAGGTAAGTTCTGGATGAGCGCTCAGGTAATGTCTTTGCATTCGCTCATTCAATGTCTTTGTCTTTTTTCCCCATAGGGGCCGGGGTCCGGATGCCTGGAAGCGGCAAGACCCGAAATGAAATGGGAATGACCCAACAGGTAAGACTTAGAAGGAAACTGAGCTTTTCCTATTCCCTTCCTTCTCTCACCTTGTTCTTGTCTTTCTCTCTAGGTTCTGGGAAGTGGCTGTGGATCCGGATGATCGCTGCTGAAGATGGTGGCATCCAGGAAAGGTGAGTGAAATGCAGCGCTGCAGCGATCGTAGCGAAATGCTTTTAAAATGATGTCTTCCTTTTCAGGATCGTCGGTGTGATGTCTCTGTGGTGCTGATTTAGCAGGTAAGGTCTTTTGTCTCCCTTTGCAGGTGACCCAGGATACTGACAGGCGTGGCTGAGGTCCAGATGCAGGAGCTGACACGGTGAGCGTCCAGGACCTGTTTGATTATTCTGGTGGCCTCTCTATTGCCGGCCACATTCTGGGTCTCAGAGCTGAAGAAACTATCCTGGCTGGACCTGATGAGACTTCCGCTGGGACTGGACCTACTATCTCAGAAGGTGGGGAGGAATTGGCACCCTCTCCTCTGTGAAATTATCAGCCTGGTTCCTGAAGAAGTGAACTTGGTTCATCTGGGGCTGTCTAGGGAGAACAAGGAGGTCATCCTGACACTTTGTCGTCCCTCAGAGAGACCAATACAAAGGGATTGTTTTGCCACTCTGTACTTGCGGCTTGGGCCCTGCTCCGTCCGTCGTTTAGGATCTGGCTGTTTTGGGGGTTTGTCATGCAGCACATGCTTTGGGGTAATCTCAACCTACAGGAATGTGGGAAGAGACTAAATGAGTTCATCGGGCAATAGTTTGAGGGTCTCAAATGCCAGGTACTACCAGTGAGGAGTACTCACATTTCCTTGGACCTCAATGTTGTCCTCCCAGCAGTGTTTCACAAACCCTTTGGACCTATGGCCACAGTAGACCTTTGCTGGTTTGCCTGAAAAATGCTTTCTTGGTTGCCAGGAATGTCAGCTCAGCAAGTTGGAGAGCTACAGGCTTTTTCAGATAGCGTGTCATTCATGACATTCAAGGAAGACCAGTTGCTGCTGCACAAGCGTCCAACCTTCTTCCCCAAGATTGTGTCTGAGTTCCACGCTTACGCCAGAGATTTCCTTGCCAGTGTTTTTTTCCTAATTCCACCTCCAGGATTCTACACGATCTCGACGTCCACCGAGCTCTTACATTCTACTTGGATATGACCAGGAAATCCAGATTTTACGACAGGCTTTGTGCTTTATGGGTGCAGGTTGCTGCGTCTAGGACTTCTGAAGCCACTGTTGGCCACCGGATAGTCTTGTAAAATGTGGAAAGCCACAAGTCTCAAGGGCTGCAGCCTACAGGTCTTCATGCACATGCAGTTGGTGCCAAGGTGGTCTCCAGAGACAAATCACTTATGCCTAGCCCTCTGCTTTCTTCTGGAACTACTGCTTGGATCCTCGTTCTACAATGGAAATGTGGTTTAGTCAAACAGTTCTGCAAACATTTGTTTGATGAAGAAAGTGTCAGGAATCCTGCCCCTCCAATGTGTATGCTTGTTATTCTCCCACAAGTATGCACATGGGGATGGGAGGTAGGAGTAAGGAGAAGTTACCATAGTGACTACTCTATACCTAGTGCATATTCCCCTCTTCCTCTGTAAGCCCTCCCAACTTCTCTGATAAACTAGTAGCCAGCCGGGTACAGCCTAGGTGACGCACAAGCACTGTCAAGGTGCGGCTGAGGGCGGTGCATGGAGGGGCACAGCCAGATCCGCACAGGTGTGCTTCTATGCGGCCAATCAAATTTGAGAGAATATTTTGGTATGCACCAGAATGCTCTGGTCTTGTCCCCGCAAGCGGAAATGTGCACAAATATGGAGAAAGGGGGTACTAGGAACTGGGAGTACATTAGTCACTACAGTGAGTAACCTTTGCTTTTGGAAAGATTAGATTGGTAAATGGGGCGTGTGTGAGTCCAGGTTCACCTGTTGCAGTGTGAGTGAATCGAACAAACATTCACACATAGTGGAGAAGTGTCACAGGCAAATAAGGAAAATTCACTGCACACAATGAGTGCCATTTGCTGTACAACATTTGAAATATTACTTGTTGATGTTATCTAAGTAAACATTATTCATTTCGTCTACTACACAAAGATAAAATAAAGAGGTGGCCATACCATGTTTTTCTTCTGGCACAGAACAGTAAAATGCATGCAAAGTAACTGCTGAATATGAAGTCCTACTCCTGCCAAAGGTAGAAATGTTAAAAAATATGATCCGCTTTTCTCACCTAACATCATTCTTTCATGGACACTCCTGTTCCTCAAAAATATGCTTAAGCGTAGCTCCCAAATCATGTTCTACAAGTCCTGCCATTTGTATTACAGGCCACTACACATTCCTGCACATTTTATGAAGGTTGCACTACATGTACCAGAATGCAATTAAATGCAAGAACACCTTTATTTCACAACAGACATAGCACAGCTTGACATCTCTGTACATGTTCACGCATACGGCTGCACCTCTTTCAGACTTTCATACAGTTCAGAAGCGTCTGTGGTAGGTACCCATTTATATTCATCGTATGGCACATGCAACTATCTTGGTGCCATGCATAAGATTTGCAGGTCTGCAATTAAAGGTGTGAACTGCCTTGCAACAGACTTTCAGTCAAATCCTCCTCCTTGGGAAGGAACTGGGAATATCGCAGATTTCACTGGGCTTTATTTATGTTTGCTTTAGCAACAAGGGCTTTCTGCAAAGGTTCCCAGTGGTTTACGTTATGGTTAGGGTCTTCATGTGTGAGAACACGTTCTTAGTATGGATGTGGAGCTCCTGTAAAAACGTCTACATTGTAGCATGATCATACACAATCCTGCAGTGAGAGGAGGGAATACTTCCCAACAAGATATTTAATCATTTTTTGTATTGTTATTCTATATTTGTATAGTTTGACACTAGCTCTGGAGCAATCTAGTGCTCTATAAATCATAGAGCAAAATATTGGTAGCGAGAATTTAACAAGTCATCAAGTAAAAAATGCAATTAAATCAAATAAATAAAAAAAATAGTAATAAATATCACAGTACAATAAACGGGTGTCAACAAGATAGCTGGAATGCAGGTTACACCAAGGTGTCTTGAGTTCTTTCCTGAACTGAAAGAGACTTGGAGCCAGGGGTGTTGCTACGTCTGGGAAAGACCCCGGGATAAGCTAATGTCGGGACTGGCGGGACTTGGGGCTAGCTAGCCTTTTGTTTGTAGCACCTGAACTTCTATCCGGGGCTACAATCAAAAGACCTGGGGCTATAGACCACTTAGCCCCCTCCCCCCCTAGCAACGCCTCTGCTTGGAGCAGTCCAGATTGCCACTGGGATGGAGTTCCTGAGGACTGGGGCATAGCATGAGAAGGATTGTTTCCTAGTTTTCACCTTGCGAGCCATCTGGTGGCCATTTTGTTGGCTGGCGTACAGATGGTGGTTGCATTGGAATTGGGAGCAATTGTAATTCACACGTGGTGGGTGTGATGTGGTCAAATTTCCTTGAGCCAGTGTTGAGGAGGGCTGCGGCATGGCAGACTCCTTTAATGCGGTCCAAGTGATCATTTGGGAGCACGGCGAGAAGAGCGTTAGTCACACCAATGTGTGAGATCACCATGGCCTGGACCACCATTCAGAAGTCTTGTGTTGGAGGAAGGGCTTGGTGTTGCATAGTAGATGTGTGTTTTTCTGTGCCCAGGCTCCATTTGAATCTGAAGAAGGCACATAAATTGGCGAAACGATTTTATTTTACCTAATGCAGTAAACTGCACTGTAAAAGGTGCCGGGTGGTTTATTTCTCTCCTTTGCAGTCTTCTGTTTCCTGTGAGATTGTGTCTGCCCCATTTCAGTTAGGGCCATCTTTACATATTTTGAAGCCCAGGGCACAGACCCCCGACACCGAAGCAATGAAGGAACCCCCAAGACTCTAGTAGACCCCTCACAACCCACAATCACTATTGCAGCCTATAGCTTGGTATGTTGGCCTGGTAGTGATAAGAATAAGGGTAGGAGTGCCCTCAAAGTCCCATCATCCAATCCATCAATGCTGAAGTCAGCATAATAAAAAGTGGGACTTCAAGGGCAGCATTAGCTGCCCACAATGTGTGGGTGATTGTGTTCTAGCATAGGTACAAGACACATTTTAACAATAGCAGCCACATGGAAGGTATACAGTCTGCAGTATGGATGCAGGACGCAAATCAGTAGCCTCATGACAAAGGTATACATACCCCACTTTAGGGAACAAAGATTAGCAGCCCCACATAATGTACTCGGCTGAAACATGTTTGAAGGAGCTTAATTAGATGCAAATTCACAAAAAATGGGGGGGCAAAGTGCGAGTTAACAGGGAGATGCCCTTACTCTATATACTTGTAACGCGAAGAATTAGGGCAAAACACAACTGCGATGTGATTTGGTTACAGCCTAAAATGTCTGATTTCCAAAAACACAGGAGAAAACAGCCTGTTTTTGGGATAAAACCACTGTGGTTGAGGGCAGAAATATTTTTCAAGAGAAAGGAGAACTGCTGTGAAAAACAACAGCAGTAACAAGGATGTGGAGACAGCAAAGGATATGGTGAAATTGTGACTGTCCCTTCCTCCCATCCACGTCTTACCCTTTGATGCGCTGGTGTGCCGCCTACAAAAAGGGGACAGGATAAGAAGATAAACTACTTACTTCTATTAATTGTAAAAATTCAGCCTTGTTCCAATCATGCCCATCAACCACTCTCTTCCACTATGTGTATGTATTGGAAGAGACAAATAGCCAGACAATATATCGGTGCATTAATGGTTTGATGTACAAACATCTACTGGGTTATACATGACTTTAATGACCAAGGGATTGTGTGTAAACCACGTGCACCGAAGGTTTTTTAAAAGAAGACACAAAATACAAACACTCCAAGTTTGTGTCAGAAACCAACATAAAGACAATACACACTCCACTTGGCATTTTCCAAGATATTGGTATTACAGCATCAAGTGGGGCGAAGTAAAAAATTGCTCACATACAGAAAGTTAGGTTGGTGTCTATATAGTGTAGCAATTACTGTCTACCGGTTTCAGTGGCATCTTGTGTGTTATGGCCACTTTATTCAGGACAGTCTTTTGGTATTCAACAACAGAGTTGGTCTAATCAGTACCTACCAAGTGTCAAAATCTAAAAAGAAGGCGGAATTGTACTTTACCACCTACTTTCTATGTTTTGGGGCTGGCACAGACGGGCGGACCTGTGTGTAAAAAACAAAATGCACTCCAGTCACCATTTGGCTGTTAACGGCCATTATATGGCTTTTGAAAAAGCAGTTCTGTTAATGCCATTCATTTTCTAAAAATACAACTGGTGGTGTGATTATCACCTCTATCATAATTGCAGATACAATGTCATACATTTCTACCTAGGATCCACTAGTTTTTATGTATATCAAAAACTTTTTTCTACTAGTTTGGGCATACATTTTTCAGTATCTCATTCTCACGGTAGTACAAGATGACCGGATGTGTGTTAATGCCAAAATTGCCTATCCACGAAGCGTGTCTATGTTCCCACAACACTGGTGGTGTGGCTACTCCAGCCAAATCCCAGACCGGGTTGCGTGTGCCACACGCTACGTGTCTTTTTCACGGCACAAATACAAAGGGTTTACCTTTCTGCTTCATCTGCAGCAGCTACGTCTTAGCTCCCGTGTGTTTTCACGGTGCCAGTATGGAAGCCCGTTGTTTAATGAATCAAGAGTCATGTGATGTCTACTACATGCGTCACGTGTTGTTCAAAATGTGCGGTCACGTGACCCAGAAGTCAGGCAACTGTCCTCATAGTTCGAATGTTTCGGAATAGTGGAGCTTCATCCAAAATACAGGTTGTTGCTTAATTAGAAGCAACAAGTAATGTACACCTACCACAGCACAGCTAGAGAATACAGATTTTAATTTACCAGGAAAGTGCACATACCTGAACATATGCTGGTATTAGAAGGTGCCATATAATATTTTAAAACATATTTAATATTTATTATTAATGTGATTTAGTTAATTACAACTTTTCACACTTAAATAACATATTAATTACAAAACAATACATTACACTATTTCGTCTAAGATCAAATAGATTAAGATACACAACCTATACATCAAATCCAACCCACATTTACACCAGCTAAGATCAAACAAACTTAACATCCACATTTAAGATTTGATATTTCCAATAAGATACAACCTTTCTTTTGAATTAAACACTTTCTCTTTTCAATTTCATATGTTCATTAATTCCTAATAGTGTTCCCATGGAGCCCCAAGTAGTCACATACCACACTCAGCTATCTATAATCTTCTAATATCTATATGATTTATCAATAAGTCATCAGAGCTGATAACTACCATAGGTGGCTCCCCTGTCATTAACAAATGTGTTTCACATAGGGTAATTTCTGCATCACTACCAATCAATGTAAAGTGCTAGGTGCAAATATTTAAAGTGAGTGTTCAAACAGCGTAGCCAACAGTCAGCATCCTTAATAGTATCAACAGTATGGACATATGTCCCCATGAATTATACCGAGGTTAATTCAGGACAGTCGGTCAACAAATGATTGGCCGTCTCAATATGGACGCTTTTGCAAATTTGACGGGTTCTTTCTTGGTCGGGGATCTTCAGCCTAGTACCCAGTATGGACAAGAAAGGCAAATAATTCATTTGTAAAAGCATTATAAATCTTTTGAGGGGCATAACATCAAATTATTCAGAGGTTTCTTAAACGTATAATGTGTGTGTTCCAAATCCATACGACTTTAAGGTGCATGAATGTAAAAAAGTATTGCCCCAATCCCGTAGTTCTATCTTTCTTGTAATGAATTTTTTTAATGTCATGAGTTCCTTTCCAGTTTGGAGTCCAACCAATGTTTTCAAAGTCTTGTTTGATTTGCATCACATAAATTGTGCGATCTTTATTTCCCATTTCCTGCCAACGTCAATGTTAGTTTATTATTTTATTTTATTGGACATTTGTATAGCATCTATACATATGGTTCCAGGCGCCACAAGAAGGGGCCCGCGGGGTGGGGGGAGTTTCGACATGGGATATCGTGAGAAAACAAGAACAAAGAAACAGTTATATTGGCCTTGTGACAATCGTACCGTGCAAGTGCATGACAAGGTGATAAGTTCATGCCGGTTAGGGGGTAGAGGAAAAGTGCAGTGGACAGGAGAACTGGGTTGGGATATCCATTCCCAGTTTGCAATAGTTTTGGATTCGAACCCATAAGTCACATCTTGAATGAAACATTGGAGATATAGCTTTCTCGCCTGCATCAGAGAGAAGCTACCATTCTTTAGTAGATATTGTGAGAACAAGGCTATCAATTATTAGCTTTCTTAACACGTTCTTTAATACACCCAGTAAAACCTTTCAGGGTCTCCAGAGTAACCCCTAAATATTTGTATTTACTGATGTATTCAATAAGGTCACCATTAATTCTTAGAACTGGTTTTGGGATACCGTTTTTCCCGTACAGAATGACTTGGTCTTACTCATGTTAATAATTAAATCATTCTCTTGAACGTGGGCCCAAAAATTCTGCCGCAGATTTTCTTTAAACCCTTGAATGTATAATCTAGGATAACCAGGACATCTGCATTGGCCATGACTTGGCAGGCAACCCCTCTGTCTTCGGAGGACACTCTGCCGCCTTACTTAGGACCCCATGTAAATCCACAAGGTAGAGGTTAAATAATAATGGGGCCAGCACACAGCCCTGTTTCACACCTCTCATAACAATGACAGAGGTGGCCAAAGCCCCTTCCCCATCTAACCTCACCTGCACTTCATTATCGTCATGTAACAATTTAATAAAGTCAATATATAATCTGGATAGCCCATATCGGCCAACTTTTGCCATAAGTAAGTTCTATAAACAGAATCAAAAGCCGCTTTTAAGTCAATGAATAAAGCATAGAGACTAGGGCTACCATTAGTATGAGTTCTTTCGATCAACATATTCATTGTCCTAATGTTAGCCACCGTAGAGTAACCTGCTCTAAAGCCAGATTGAAATCTGTCCGTCAGGGTATTCTGCGTTACCCAGGCTTGCATTCTTTGCAGGAGTATAAATGCAAAAGACTTACAGGTAATATTCTGCATCGAGGGAAGCCTATAGTTTCCATGGTCTCTTATGTCTCCCCTCTTGTATACTGGTACCAAAATGGCACTTTGCCATGCTTTAGGAATCTGAACACTCTCCACAACTTTCTCAAACAGTCTGCTCAGTATCTGTGCCCATATTTCCGGTTCTTGTTTTACCACTATGTTTGCCAGACCATTGGGACCAGATGTTCATGAGGACCTCAGATTCTTGATTTTATAGAATATTCCTCTTTCATTCATCATTTATTCATTTGTATACGTACCACTCGGTGACTTATCTGTGGGTAATAGGAGTTCATTCACAGAGGTCTTATTGAGATATTTGACCCATTACACGGCTCCGATGGGCTTAATTATTTGCCGCTTTTTATCCCCTAAAGCTTTCCCCAACAGATGCCAAATGTCAGGACAGTTCTCTGTCCTCAAAACTGTAATCATCCACTGCCATTCTTTTAATTTGCTCTCATTCTTACACCAGCGGATGAAATGTCCATATTTATTCTTAGTTCTTTTAGCTGTAACCATAGTCGTACCACTAATCTTAAACCTACGTAACTCTCTCCTCACTTCACATTTCTCATCCCTTATGGCAGTCATACGCCATTAATGTTTTACCCTTGCACACAATCTGTTTCACAGAACAACCACCACGCTCCATTGTATGATACTGAATCCATCCTTCAATCTCCTCACTGGACATATATTCAATATTAAAGAGCAGGGCGATAGCTCTCTCCTGAATCGCTGCCTTGGCTCTGGTGATGTTTCTATATGACCATGATCACTATAGTCGTTTTTCTTTGTAGTCAATCCTACTATCCCTGTAAGCAGAGCTGAGCTAACAAAGAAATAATCAAGTGTAGCCCGTTTGTTGCCTGACTTCAAAGAAAACCCCCTTACTTGTGGTTCGTAATTGCAACATGCACATAAGTGTTAGAGGGAACTTCCTTCCTACCGCTACATCAGCAGTTGAAATCACCACCCAAAAATATAACGTCTTTTGGGTCCACCTCGTACCATTCACACAGCATCTCAAAAAAGCATTTTGTAGCATATCTGACATAATAACATAACACCCCCAGGGGGATTATAGATGTTGACAATAAGAGTTATACCACCAAACCAGGCATTAATATCGTCAACCTCTACTGCTAATAAATACTCTAGTTAATTTACTTTCAGTACTCTGGGGCTTAAATGGATGTTTCACACCTCCAAAAGGCCTTCCGCCATCTCTTTTTTTGCCATGGTTTGATACACCACACAGCCACAGTGTTTGTTATATAGCAAGGTGAATGTGCGACTTTCATGAACTTAAAATAATGCTATGTTTTGTAGACCTGACTTAGTGCACAAATCACATGATCATCCTTCATGCCAATATTTTTATAAAATCTCTGTGAAAACATGTTATGCAAAAGGAGAATGATTGGAGTTTTTTCTCCATCATAAATTAAACAGATGTATCGGAAATACTAATTGATGGTAACCCAAAGGATGTCATTAAAGCTACTATATTTTTAACCACTTAAGTGCAGAAGTGGGCGGAGCCTTCAATTAATATGTATGTGAATTCAGGACGAACATATTCAACCTTAGCACTACTTAATGAGTTAAAGATCCCATAATAGAAAGTATGTGGTAATTAAACGTTTTTGTTTCAGATAAGCAAGCGGTCATGATTTATATCCTACCTTGCATGGCAGAGCCTAACCTAAACCCCAAAGGTGGTTTAAATGCCCACCTGCGACTATGATGGGGTTTGCAGCAGGGAATAGTGCTGCAAGGCTCTGGAGAAAGTTGGGTCTTTGCATTTTAGTGAAAGAAGCACTACTATTTTTGAGCACCTAACAGGCTTACGATTGGACAGCAATATTATAGTGGGTCTACCTCTCTGGGATTCTGTGTATCGTTGCGTATAACCCCAATAAACATTAGATGCTATCAATATATTCATTGCACATTTTTGTCAGTAAACCAACACATGTTTTCACTTGCAATAAAGTATCCTTTGTACTACAGTACAGCGCTCACTCTTAGTTAGCATTTACGTTTATGTATTCTCTTTTAGTGATTATCTGAGCCTTAAAAATAGAATAGTCAAACACTTATATAGTTCCTAATATTGGCAATAAAGTTGAGTAGATAACCAGCAACCCAATCTTCTATTCACTTCTAAAATGGTAAAACTACCTACATCCATTCAATCAACAATGTGTGTGTAGCCATAGCAGCCCAGTAAAACTCGGTATCGTACTCCCAATTGTGATGTTGTGAAATGGAAGCCAGGCGACAGGTAAACCTTTGGATAACACAACAGGAGGAAAGGGTTAAAACCTGTCAAAGTCCATGACTTCTATGGGCAGCTAACTTAGAACAGCCTTAAACGTGATCTACAGCCAGGCATAAAAATGATTACAGGCAATGCAATTTATCATCCTCCTGTAAGTATTTCACAAGTCCTTTCTCTGTGATTTGATGGTTGCTCTTATCCTGGCCATAAAGGTATGATAAAAGTGGCAACATAGGTTACATTTTAACACTATGCTGAAACTCTATACCAACCTAAAGTCAGTGTTTTACCACTACTGGGAAAGTTGAAAGGCTAACATAACAAAATTACAAAGTAATGGTGCTACCATGGAAAAGAAAAATATATGTTGGAAAAACTGGTAAAATTGCTCCCCAAAATATTGAAACAGAGAAAATAATTAGAATTTAGACACATTTACAAAGTGTCCATTTTTAGCCCCATGATCAGTTTACTGTCTAAGGGAAGGCATCTGAAATGTGTTTGTTTCTTGTTACCAAGGCAATTCAGCTTGATAACTTCACTGTTCCTCCACAATACCAAAACACGGATTAACAAATCCAATCTGGGAAAAATTGACATAGTGCCAATTTTTAGGCCCGTAGACTAGTGTTACAGTCTTGGCCTAGTCATTAAGGTTTCTGCTTGCCTCCTTACTCAGGCACGCAAAGTCTTCTGGGATCAGTGATCCTCCATGCTCTGCCCCCTCTGGTTCCACAATGTCCTAGCACTCAGTGTAATTTCAGAAGAGGATCCCAGTCAGCTAAAACAGCTGGTTTATAAAGGATTTGTTCCTACCCTGTATTCCTGTTAGCCAACAAAATCCTAAAATATTATGTTGTCATTCATGTAAACGGTAGAATTGTATCATAGTGTTTGTTTATATTGGAAATGAAGCCAACTTGCTGTTATTAACAACGTGCATATACATTGGCATGTTTTGAACAAGGAGGGCCTTTGTAAAAAGGTTAGGATGTCAGTGCTTATCCACAACATTTTTGGATATCCGCTTGTCTCAGTTGGTCTCAATTGGTATTTATTGACATTAGCTTGGATGGTTGCCATTTTTGTACCCTAAGCAGCTTCAGATGTGGACCGGTTTGGAGCACATGCTGTGGTTGTTTTTGAATTGTTGTATTTGGGGTATTTGTTTTATAGCATGCAATTAAATCTCTTAAAAATTACAATTGGGGTTTATTTTGTTTTGAATTGCTCATCTCCCCTTTATTTACTTCTATAACAATGCTCATAAAATAGTTACACACTCATTATGGCAGACTAGTGAGAGCACTTGCTTTGAAAAGCAATTTGTAAACGGGACATTTTAGAAGTGATGTCTTTTACACAGTCCATATCTATCTTATTATTGGTAGGGTATTGAGCGTGGATCTCGCTTCGGCATAGCAACTGTGCGCTTTACAGTCATGGGGGAAGAGAACCGTGAGGGAAGCAGACAAAAATGGAGTCGGAAACTAACGGGGGAGAGCGAGGGTTGGTATTTGGCAGCAAGTGATGTACAAGAAACTGGGGGAGACACTGGGGAGCAGATCATAGTCTCGGGTGGGTTGGGGGAGTCCAGGGTGTGTAGGCCTAGGTGTTAAGGAGGATCCATTCCTTGAAGAGAAAGGTCTTCAGCACTTTCCCGAACTGTAGAAGTGATGGGGCAAGTCTGATGTTGACGGGGAGGAGGTTCCAGAGTCTTGGACCGTAGACCAAGAAGGCCTGTCTTCTGGTTCTTTCCTTCCTGCACTGTCGTAATGCAAGTCTGCACATTTCCTTACTTCTGGTGGATTGCAGGCCTCCATAGATGCTGGGTTTCTCGGTGAGGTAGCTCGGGTACCTCAGGATGACAGCCTTGTAGATGAGGCACCAGGATTTGAAGATGATGCAGGCTTGCAGTGGAAGTCGGTGCAGTTTGATGAAGGTCGCGGTGATGTGGTTGAATTTGGGGAGTCCTTTAATGAGTCCTGCTGCAGCATGCGGGCCACAATTAAGGGATGCCAGGCTAGTTGCAGGAAAGCCTTCCAAAAGGGCAATGCCACCATCCTGGTGGGAGAGGACCAAGGCTTGGACAGCCGATCTGAAGTTGTTTTTTGGGGCTTGATGAAGGGCTTGATTTTTCCGCAGGAGAGAAAGTTGGTACCAGGCCATTTGTATTCCTTGCTATGTACTGTTTGAACGTGAGTTGTCTGTCGATGTTGAACCCAAGGAACTTGGCATAAGTGGCCAGCTGGCGTGTGCATGCCTCAAGGTTCATATCAGAGAGCCAGGTCTGGATGTCAGGGTGTTTACTGTTGTTGGTCCGCAGTAGGAATTCAATCTTGTTGGGGTTGAGCTTTAGGTAAGCACTGCACTACCAGGACTGTATCAATGTGAGTCAGGCCTTGAGCCTGTGGATGTCTTCCATGGAGGATATCTTGAGGTAGATATGCGTATCATCTGCGTATTGCTCTTGTGTGGATCAAGGAGGGTCTCCACAGGTGATGTGTACAGTTGGTGATCTGGAAGAGTCCATTTGTATGAACTGTTGGTGATTTGCAAGGACGATTTCACTGATCCCCATGCAGCGATGTAGATTGCCGGTGAGTGTTTGGTGGTCTACTGTGTCAAATGCTGCTGAGAAGTCAAGGAGAACTGGGAGGCAAGGATGGCCATTGGAGGATTTTAAGGCATCTTCGTTCACCTTGATGGTAGCAGTTTCTGTGCATTAATTATAAGAAGAGGTAGATGGAGACTATCAGTAATTAGGCCATTAGATTTGTCTTCAATACAAAATTACAATTTTATTAAACACTCAATAAAAACATATCAATCTAAAAAAATACAATACATACATAAAAAAGACTTGTAACTAGTCTTCGTGACAAAAAAAACCTTTACCAGGCATCAAGATCAATACATTTTATTATAGAACATCTTCCTAAGTGATGATATTTTCATATTCAATATGAATTTTTAAAACCTTTTCTAAGACGATCTGTAATCACTAGACTCTTAAACTCGAACTGTTTCAGTCCTCAAAACATCGCTCTGGGACTTTCATCAGGAGTAATGTCACGTTCCGTCTAAAAACACAGTCTCTTTAAAAGATTAACTTGATCTTCGTTATTGAAGTAGTTATCTTATTCAGATTGGCATAACTGCTGATAGAGAAAAATAAATAAAATCAGGGTACACGATACTAGAATTCCTATACCTTTAATTTTGGTATGCTTAGAAATAGGTAACCAATTGCCTTTTCCAGCTTGTGGGTTTGGTTCTTGGATTGCCAAAACATCCTCAATAAATCAGGGGCTGGCCCATAAACATATCGTTTTCGTGTGTCAAGACATATATTAATTATACTTCAGGACTCGCTATTGTGACTCTGGCCATCAATGATTATTGTCTACTGTCTTTCCCTGTTTTTACCTTTTTGAAGGTGGTTTCCTAACGGGAGTCTCTAGTTTAGTCTCTTCCCGCTTATTACTCCACTTTGTCAAAAATCAGTACCTATCCGTGAGAAACCACAGAAAAAATACAAGGTGTTTTAACTTTCCTAGTGAGAATGGCAACTCGTAATTTGTCATTCATCATTAGCCAGTAAAAGAATGGCCTTAACATTTTGCTTACCCTTCTCTGGGCTTCAACAAAAAAGACTCCCCCTCCAGAGTTGAAAAATTACGGGTGAGTATATAACTTCTTCCTTATGAGTGGCTGCTCTATCGCTCTAACATATGATCCTTCCTCCTCAATCCAGAAGGGCTCCAACTGTAACGGATCAAATATTGGTATAAGTCCTACCTCATTATATATTTCTCATGCGTTCTCATTCTAACGCTATGTGTTTCCTACAGCCTGCATTAGGGCCACTTACCGGTTGATTTGATTTCTTCCTTGTAGTCTATGTTGCCTCTGTTAGGGTTGTTAGAACCCAGATCCTTCCTTTACTAATCCTTGGTACGGCGTCTCCCACATTGGCAAGGGACGACCAAAACAACGTGCGGCCAGCGTTTCTCCTATTTTTTCCATTTCTATTCATGAACGTTCCGTCCTATAATAAACACTAAAAAGGGACTATAGATTTGTCCGAGTGTGTAAATATTCCGAAAAGGATACAATTCTTACTGGATCGAAAGTTATGTTGCTGTATAATCTTACCTATAGTTAAATTAAATGCTTATTCCTGGGCTAGAAACAATGGTGATTTTGATTGAATTTAATTTGCAGCTTTTCGTCTCTTTGAAGGGCAAGTTTCTTGCCGCGATCTTCCTTTAATGGGAGACACTAAAAAGGGACCATTATTCTGTATATGTATTCTACCTGGTTGGAAAAAAGGGGGTCATGCAAAAAGTTATTTAGAGAGCAACATACACCACAGTGTATTCCCACAATATAAAGGGGTGACACACTTTTGGAGGTCTTTCCTGATCGTGTTGTTTTCTGCACTTGAATGTCAGGTTTGCCAATTTTCGTCTAGGGTAACCTCTTCTAAATCCTTATTGTCAGCAAAGGGTCAGAAAAAATAGTGCAAAAAGGGTTGTTTATCTTAACTTATGCCATTCAATAGCTTCGTTCAGACCCTTTGTGTCAGTCTGTGTTAAAAAGATTAGTTGTTGTTCTTGTGCAAATAGAACTCTATTTTTGACATTGTGATTGGGACCTTGCACCGTCCTGAGAATCGTCCATTTAAAATCGTCACTTCCGTGGTTGTTATCTACAAAATGTTTAACCATCGGCGCAGCCAAAATTTTATTTTTTATGCAGCTTTTATGTTCAGCAATTCTACTCTAGATATTCCTGTTCGTCTTGTCTATATAAATCAACGAGCATGGACATCAAAATCAAACGAGGTTAATATTGGAATAAATAAGAACTGGCAACAAAGGCATTTTTCAAATTGTAATTTTGGACACTGTGTATACATGATCACCTGGATCATGTATACACAGTGTAAGTCTTTTTTAATGTATGTATTGCATTTTTTTTTTACATTGATATGTTTTTATTGAGTGTTTAATACAATTGTAATTTCGTTTTGAAGACAAATCTAATGGCCTAATTGCTTATAGGCTCTATCTACCTCTTCTTATAATTAATGCATCTACCCCCAACCAAAAGGTAAAGTTATCACTATAGAGTGACACGGGTGGGTTTCCCCAGTTTAATTGAGTAGCAGTTTATGTGCTGCATCTGGGTCTGAAACAAGATTGGTAGAGCTGAAGGGGGTTATTGACTTCAATTTGATGGAGGAGTTGCATGTCTACTGCTTTCTCAATGATCTTACCATGGAAGGGAAGATGGGTGATGGGCCGGTAGTTGCTGCGATTGCCAGGGTCATTTATTTAAGAAGAAACCCTCAAGCCTCTTTTCCTTTGTAGTTGGTGCTAGTGTCTCTAGATCATGTGGCCTTAGCCCCTCCCACCTGTCAATCACTAGTAATCTCTTGTTGCCTTTTTATTTTGCCACCCTTTTTCCTACTTAAGCAGCCCTCCAGCCTCTTCCTTTGCAGTGGTGAGCAGGTGCAAGTGGATCAAGGTCACATGACCTAAGTCCCACCCTCCTTCTTACCCCTGCCTCTTCCTTTCTTTTCTTAACTCTTAGATCAAGGGCGTCCCTCACCCAGACATCCAAAGTGAAGGACAGACCAAGAAAAGGGCAATTCCTGTTTGTACCTGCTTGGACCGGGGGTACCCAGGACCTCTTAATATCAGGTAGGCTCCCCGAATTTGTGTTTCTCCCCTCTCTCCCAACACCCTATTCCTACCATCACCACTCATCTCCAACCATGCTGCTCACCAGCAACATCATGGACACTGCATCACATCAACCTCACCCATGTCACCATACACCCATCACCACTCCATCATACTCAAATATTGATGCTCGCCAATGTCTGCTCAGCAATCAACCATGCAGTTGACCTTGCTGACCTCATCACCACACATGCCTTGGATGCCTTCTTCATTACTGAGACGTGGATGACATTCATCGCCAACCACAGTAATCTTTCATCTCATTTCCAGACTAACCAAACCCAACACCTCCTTCATTGAAGACTTCAACAACTTGGTCTCCACCATATCTCTCATCCATGCCAATGGCAAATTCCTCAGCGACTTCAACATCCCTGGTAACCTAGCATCCAAGTCAAGCAAAAGAATATCTCCACTGCCCGCTCAACACACTAAAACTCACAAAGCGCACAAAAGAGCCAACTCACAGGAAAGGTAATATCCTCCACATCACCTCACTGCCCACCCTCCATCAGAGCTCTCCTATTCTGCTCAACTGGTCGGGCCATCTGGCAATCCCCTTTGAGATTCGTCACACCACACCTCTTGAGCAAAACCATTGCAAAGCAAGCAATCAAGCCATCAGATCCTTCAAGAACTTGCCAGTGGAAGCTCTCACAGAAGACCTTGCCAAACTCCACCTCACTGATGTACTTCTGATGAACCAGGACTCCAACTCGTTTCTCCAAGAACCCAACACCACACTCACAAACAACATCAACCACCATTCCCCCAGTAAAACGGCACACCCTGAAGCCTAAACCTTCATCACCCTGGTACACTCAAGAACTCAACATCAACAAATGAACCAAGGAAAGAATTGATGAAAATCCTGCAGCACGTCTGACCTCGCCCTGCTCAGGGAACTCCATGCTACACACAGGCAACTGATCAACACTGCTAAGGTCTACTACTAACAGAACACAGTAGCCAAAAATCAAAGCACAGCCCTCTTCAAAGCCATCAATCACTGCATCAACCCTCTGCCTGACCCACCCGTAGCACATTTCATTGAAAAGTCCACTGCCATGAACTTTTTTTTTCTTCTTTTTTTTTGTCAACATGATCCGTCAAAACGGACAGCACACTAGACATACCATCTCACAAAACCACAACTACGACAACTTTCAAGACACTAACTATGGAAGACCTCACTGCCACCTCAGCGTCCCTCAAGGCCACATCGTTTGCGGACGACATCCTCCCGCCCTCTCTACTCGAGACCCGTCCAACTGAAGCACCCTTACCTGACAATTATCAACAGCTCCCTAACTCAAGGCACCTTCCCCTCGACCCGTTTGCTTTTCGCATAGAAACATGCAGTTTGCATGCACATTACATTTGCACCTTGCAGTTGAACCAGGTTAACCCTATCATGCATTCTGAAAGATTAAAATGCATTGTCGGTATTCTTTTAATCTGTGCTTGTAAAGAGAAGGCTGTCAAACCCAATAGTTGGAATGCACATTTGTGAAATGTATTCCTGTCAATGTCAATAGGAACGTTCCATATGTGGCTGCAGGTCTATATAGCCTGGCTTAGACATAGAGCTGTTCAAACTATTGGTAGAACATGCAATTTATGACAAACCAGATCTTAAATTAAGCTTACATCTGGTCGGCCCTTTCCCCTGAAAGCGTCTACCTGGATAAAAGAGGGGGCGATGGTCTAAAAAGCAATAAGAATGTGAAAATGCAAACCCTTCACCGAAGATAGCGCAGTACCGTACAGTGAACTAAGATCTGTCCAGGATCACAGTATTGTCCGGTGGAGACACTGGGATATGGAACTTAACACTTTCAGGGTAATTCATAGAATTTCGCACAAAAGTGGCACACGCGGCTGGCGCACAGTGTCCCCGTGCGATACACTGCGCCAGCCGCGTGCGATAAAATCCATTTCATCGCACAGCGTATTCATGGATTCCAGCCTCCAAAACCAGCCGTGGCGCAGAGTGCCGCAGCGACCCTGCAGCAGCACCAGTTACGCCCCCAAGAACGCCCTCGCGCAAGGAAAACACTTCAAAATTCCCAATTCATCGCAAAGGGCTGCGCTAACCCTGGACCAGTTGCACAGGGCTGTCAAACAGCAAACGCCAAGCGGGGAACGTGTATTTCAGTGGTTCGCGGGAAGTATCACACGAGATTGTCCTGGGTACGTGTACATCAGGGGTTCGCGTGAAGTAACACACGCGATTCCATCAGGGCACGTGTACTCCAGGGGTGCGCGGGAAGTATCACACGCGAAATCAGCAGGGTACGTGTATTTCAGGGGTGCGCAGGAAGTATCACACGCAATTCCATCAGGGTACGTGTATTCCAGGGGTGCGCGGGAACTATCACACGCGATTCCATCAGGGTACGTGTATTCCAGGGGTGCGCGGGAACTATCACACGCGATTCCATCAGGGCACGTGTATTTCAGGGGTGCACGGGGAGCACTACACGTAAATTGGCCGTGTGGGTCCTCCCAGCTGCCCCTCCAGGGCCCCTGCAGCCAGCCCACACCACAGGGGACCACCCTGCACCCCTGCCCATGTCCCGCAGGCAGCCTATCCACCATGGCCATGCCCCCCAGCCAAGCCACATGTCACCTTGCACTACTAATCAACAATGCATGTCCCCCTGCACCCCCACCCCACCAGCACTGTGGGGGCACCCTCCACCAGGCCCCCACTCATGTCCCCCTACACCCCCACACCCCTGCATCCAGGGGCACCCTCCACCAGGCCCCCACTCATGTCTCCCAGCACCCCCACCCCCCTGCATCCAGGGGCACCCTCCACCAGGCCCCCACTCATGTCTCCCTGCACCCCCACCCCCCACCAGTCAGGGGCACCCTCCACCAGGCCCCCACTCATGTCCAACTCATGTCTCCTTGCACCCCCACCCCCCACCAGTCAGGGGCACCCTCCACCAGGCCCCCACTCATGTCTCCCAGCACCCCCACCCCCCTGCATCCAGGGGCACCCTCCACCAGGCCCCCACTCATGTCTCCCAGCACCCCCACCCCCTAGCATCCAGGGGCACCCTCCACCAGGCCCCCACTCATGTCTCCCTGCACACCCACCCCCGCCAGTCAGGGGCACCCTTCACCAGGCCCCCACTCATGTCCAACTCATGTCTCCTTGCACCCCCACCCCCCACCAGTCAGGGGCACCCTCCACCAGGCCCCCACTCATGTCTCCCAGCACCCCCACCCCCCTGCATCCAGGGGCACCCTCCACCAGGCCCCCACTCATGTCTCCCAGCACCCCCACCCCCTAGCATCCAGGGGCACCCTCCACCAGGCCCCTACTCATGTCTCCCTGCACCCCCACCCCCCTGCATCCAGGGGCACCCTCCACCAGACCCCCACTCATGTCTCCCAGCACCCCCACCCCCCTGCATCCAGGGGCACCCTCCACCAGACCCCCACTCATGTCTCTCAGCACCCCCACCCCCCAGCATCCAGGGGCACCCTCCACCAGGCCCCCACTCCTTCCTACCACCCCCCCACCCCCCAGCAGTGCGATTCGCCTGTGTACGTGTATATCAGGGTTGCGCGTGTAGTCTGACATGCAATATGAGCAGGGTACGTGTATTACGGGGTTCGCGGGAAGTTCCACACGCGATTGCCCTGGGTACGTGTATTTTCGGGGTGCGCAGGAAGTTCCACATGCGATTTCAGCAGGGTACGTGTATTCCAAGGTGCGCGGGAAGTTCCACATGCGATTTCAGCAGGTAGTGCGGGGGAAGTTCCACACGCAATTTCAGCCGGGTATGTGTATTCCAAGGTGCAAGTGCAATTCCACACGCGAATCCAGCAGCCTACGTGGATTCTGGGGGTGCCGGCCAGTCCTACATGTGAATCCGCCGTGTGGGTCCTCGTGTTCAACCGATGGCCCCTGCAGGCGGCCCACACCACAGGGGACTACCCTGCACAAGTCCCGCAGGCAGCCCATCCACCATGCCCATGCCCCCCAGCCAACCCACATGTCACCTTGCACTACTGCCCACCAACGCATGTCTCCCAGCACCCCCACCCCCCAGCACTGTGGGGCACCTGCCAGCAGGCCCCCACACATGTCCAACTCATGTCCCCCTGCACCCCCACCCCCAGCACTGTGGGGCATCCTCCACCAGGCCCACACTCATGTCTCCCAGCACCCCCACCCCCCAGCATCCAGGGGCACCCTCCACCAGGCCACCACTCATGTCTCCCTGCACCCCCACCCCCCAGCACTGTGGGGCACCCTCCACCAGGCCCCCACTCATGTCCCCCTGCACCCCCACCCCCTGCATCCAGGGGCACCCTCCACCAGGCCCCCACTCATGTCCAACTCATGTCTCCCTGCATCCAGGGGCACCCTCCACCAGGCCCCCACTCATGTCCCCCTCCACCCCCACCCCCCAGCACTGTGGGGCACCCTCCACCAGGCCCCCACTCATGTCCTCCTGCACCCCCACCCACCAGCACTGTGGGGCACCCTCCACCAGGCCCCCACTCATGTCTCCCTGCACCCCCACCCCCCAGCATCCAGGGGCACCCTCCACCAGGCCCCCACTCATGTCTCCCAGCACCCCCACGCCCCACCAGTCAGGGGCACCCTCCACCAGGCCCCCACTCATGTCCAACTCATGTCTCCCTGCACCCCCACCCCCCAGCACTGTGGGGCACCCTCCACCAGGCCCCCACTCATGTCTCCCTGCACCCCCACCCCCCAGCATCCAGGGGCACCCTCCACCAGGCCCCCACTCATGTCTCCCAGCACCCCCACGCCCCACCAGTTAGGGGCACCCTCCACCAGGCCCCCACTCATGTCCCCCTGCACCCCCACCCCCCAGCACTGTGGGGCACCCTCCACCAGGCCCCCACTCATGTCTCCCTGCACCCCCACCCCCCAGCATCCAGGGGCACCCTCCACCAGGCCCCCACTCATGTCTCCCAGCACCCCCACGCCCCACCAGTTAGGGGCACCCTCCACCAGGCCCCCACTCATGTCCAACTCATGTCTCCCTGCACCCCCACCCCCCTGCATCCAGGGGCACCCCCCACCAGGCCCCGCTCATGTCCCCCTGCACCTCCACCCCCCGGCACTGTGGGGCACCCTCCACCAGGCCCCCACTCATGCCTCCCTGCACCCCCACCCCCAGCACTGTGGGGCACCCTCCACCAGGCCCCCACACATGTCTCCCAGCACCCCACCCCCACCAGTCAGGGGCACCCTCCACCAGGCCCCCACTCATGTACAACTCATGTCTCCCTCCACCCCCACCCCCCAGCATCCAGGGGCACCCTCCACCAGGCCCCCACTCATGTCTCACAGCACCCCCACACCCCTGCATCCAGGGGCACCCTCCACCAGGCCCCCACTCATGTCTCCCTGCACCCCCACCCCCAGCACTGTGGGGCACCCTCCACCAGGCCCCCACTCATGTTCCCCTGCACCCCCATCCCCCTGCATCCAGGGGCACCCTCCACCAGGCCCCCACTCATGTCTCCCAGCACCCCCACCCCCCTGCATCCAGGGGCACCCTCCACCAGGCCCCCACTCATGTCTCCCAGCACCCCCACCCCCCACCAGTCAGGGGCACCCTCCACCAGGCCCCCACTCATGTCCAACTCATGTCTCCTTGCACCCCCACCCCCCACTAGCCAGGGGCACCCTCCACCAGGCCCCCACTCATGTCCCCCAGCCAACATGTCATCACAATCTAGATCCCTGGCCCTTATGGTCAGCCTCCAAATGCCAAACACCCACCCGAGTATTGCATCCACCCACTTAGAAATGGAAACAACATGATAGAACCCCAATAGCAAGTTTGAAAATGAACACATGTCCCTCACATACACACAATGGGTGTCAGTGAATGTCAAAACCCATATCATGATATGCATGAAACCAATGAGATGATACTACACACTGAAGTTTGAAGAAAAAATATGTATTAAAAGCAACATAAATTGAATCAAAAATAAACAAACAAAAATCACAAATCATAATTCAAAGGAAAGGTGTCCAAAGTCACAGTCCACAAAAGTAAATCCAATGGAAAATTAAAATCCAAAACCATTGCTCCATGGGTAAATCATAAAAAAAATGAAAATCCAACAGTCAACTATATACAGATAAACAATCCAGGGTCCATGATCCCAAGAGAATAAATGAAACCTATCTAATAACACTACCTAATAAAAATAACTATATACAAAAATGTGGCCCATTGTCCAAAAGGTCCAAAAAAAATGCAAGACCAAAGGAAACCTAACACTAACTACAGAACTATTTACAAGGGCAGCGGGCTAGTCCGACGGCTCACTTCGGGATGTTCCGGGCCAGGGTATCATCGAACTCCCGCTCAATGTCCCGGAGGCGGTCCTCCTCCATGGCCCCCAGGGTCCGCAGGGCCGTCGACATGTTCACCTCCAACTCCCTGCGGATTGCCTCGAGGCACTCGGCCCGCCTCAGGGCCCTCCGCATGGAGTTCTCCGCCCTGACCATCGCGAGCCGTGCCTCTTCCGCCCGCTGCCGCTCCGCATCTATGGCGTGGCCCAACCGCTGCCACACGGAAGACACTTCCCATCCTGGGTCCTCCTGCCCTCCGGCCGATGCCTGCCCCTCCGATGTCGAAGGCCCCGAGCCATCATGGCTCTCACCTCGTTGCTGCTGCTGCTGTGCCTCTGCCTGTGCCCTGCCTCCTGCTGCCTGCACATCCTCCACTGGCTGGGGTGCAGTCGTTGATGTGGCCACCCCTGCTGGACGTCCGACTCCCGACTGTGGCAGGGATGCCTCCTCCACCAGCCTGGCCGCATCGTCAGAGGCAGCTCCACAGGGCACCCAGGTGACTAATGGGTGGGAAGATGGTACGGAGGACGACTGGCGCATAGGAGGTTCAGTTGAGGAGGGGGTCTGAGCAAGCCCCATCCAACGGAGGAATCCGGCCTGGGTGACCTGTCCCAGTAGGCCGACGCGGTCAACGAGCCATTCGAGATGACGTGCAGTCTCCTCATGAAAAGACTGCAGGTCACCTCGCATGGCCCGTTGACGCAACGCCACACCAGTCAGGACAGGCTCAACCCGGACCCGGATAGCCACATCTGCAGGCAGAGGAAGGCCAGTTGTTGTGAGCTCATCCCCTGCCTGAAAACAGGTCTGGACGTAGGCATCCCTGCTGGTGCAAGATGATGCAGTGACAGGATCAGGGACATGATTGCACACAGGCACCTCCGCGGCGGCCTGTGCTGCCTCCTGTCCCAGGTCCTGCACTGCACCACTAGCACCAGTGGAATCCCCACCTCCAGACCCCGTCTCTGTTGTTTGCACGGCCTCCTCCTCCACCAAACCCCCCACCAACCTGGATGACTCTGTGCCATCTTACCCCGTTGGGCCCTGTGTGGTCCCAGCTGCCTATTCTGCTGCCGAGGAGTCCAACTCCGACCTCCGCCTCTTGGACCTCCCCCTGGCAGCTGCGCGGCACCGGACTCCTCACTCCCCGACGAGATCACAATCTGGGAGGGGAGCCGGGCCTTGCGTCTCCGGCTGGCGGTGCGATCCCTGCCGCTGTGCTCCACACCACCTTCTCCGCCCTCTTCATCAGTTGACGCTGCAGACAGGGAGAAATAAAACACAGGCATCAGGGCACTGTACAATGGACACATACACACATGACAGTTGTACATGAGTGGCATTGGCAAACCTCAGACATGGCATCACGATCGCCAACACACATTTCATTTCAACTTGCACACATGAGCCATACCACAGCCATATCGCAACTGCAGGCACCATCCATACACATACAACAGCATGAGCAGGCAAAAGTGAGCCAGACATCACATGCAACACAGGGAGTGCACTACACATGCACACACACCACCACACTTGCATGCATGTGTACACCTCTGCCAACTGTCACAGTGTTCAGATGGGCATCCATGTCACATCTGCCAATCAGGCTTCCACATCCCGCTGTCACATGCATCCATGTTGCATCACTGTTGCACCCTTGTCAAATACACACACATGCACATGTACACAGTGCTGATACATGCAGCTGAAAACAACATCCATGTGTGACATCACGAACATGCCTACTTACATACACATTCATCCAAACATGTGTGCCCACACAACTGCATTTGGCATGCAAGCCTACACATACGAGCATCATCCATGTCTCACACATGACAGCCCTCGCATGTGTTAGCCTCACGGCCCTGTACCCCACCACCCATACTCAGCCCCATACAAACAGATGTGCAACCTGCACACTACTGGCACATTAACACATGCACAGCTTACAATCATGATGCATGTACACTTACCGCTCGACTCCAGATGGGTCTGCCTCTCAAGGACCTGGACGTGGAGCGCTGGGGATAAGCGTTCCAGGATCCTCATCTGATCATCCGACAAGTGGCCCCTTAGCATCCGCTGCCTTCAAGAGGAGCCAGGCCTTGTAGAGGGTCCTGGACCTGAAGTCCTCCCAGCGCTTCTTGACATGTTGGAAGTCGCGGACTGCGACCCCCTCAGCGTTGATGGCAGTCACGATGTCCGTCCAGATCCGAGTCCGTCCTTCCTTGTCGGCGCGCAAACTTCCAAAGAGGACATCATACTGCCCCAGTATTTGCTCCACCAGGACACCAACTTCGGTGGCAGTGAAGCTGGTGCCCCTCTGCCTCTCTGGCCGGGGGTTGTCAGTGGTGCCAGATGTTGCAGTGCCCGACATGACAACCCCAGAGGCAGGAGTGGGTGGGCAACTGGGTCCTGGGGCTGGGCTGTGGAGCGATGGAATCCCAGTCGGTAGTCTTCGGTTCCAGCAGAGGTGGTCACAGCAACAGCACCCCTGGCTGATGTGCAGGCAGCAAATGGCAGGGCACGTGGGCAGCAGGCAATCAGGCAGCAGCAGATAGCAGGTGGGAGCGTGCTCGGGACTCTGGGGGGCAGTAATTCGGCCTTCTGGGCAGAAGCGTGATCTTCCGTGTGCTTACGCGTGGCCAGCTTGATACAGAGTGATTTGGCACGTGAAAATCCAGCACGTCTGCGTGTAATTCGAGGAAAGGGCCTTAGCGCGTAAGCGTGTCGGCACACGTACGCAAATACATTGGCCCAAAGGCCAACAGCGCGTATGCGCGTCTGTGACGTGCGTGCGCGGGCATTTCCCTGTACACGGGTGCATGTTACACGTCCAATGACTGCACGTCAGAGTGTCAGCGTGTGTAATTGGAGGATGGGGCCTTAGCGAGTACACGCGGAAGTGACACTGGACGTGTGGGTATGTTTACAAGGTACGCGTAGAACGCCATTTTCTTGTACGTGCTTTTCGTGGAGAGCGAGTGGGTGAAATCTGTACTTCTTGTCGGTTCACACGCGATTTACTTCACGGCGTTCCAAGTTCGTACTCCCTGTTACATCTGACAGCTTTTTCTCTTCTTGTTTTTTTCCTGGGCCTGTTTCCTCAAACAGCGTTCACTTCTCCTGTTGTCCTGTCTCCTCAGACAGCGTACAATTCTTCTTTTGGCGGGGGTGTTGCCAACGCGCACACGCGCGTATTTTACACGTGATTTTTCCTGGCAGACGGTGAGTTGCGCACGTATTTGACATCTGTGCTTGCCCCGTGTGTTGCCTACCCCTTCAGAGGTCAGTCTAGGCTGTGTGTGACACGCATACGTTCATTTTTGTGTTTCTGGGTGCCACAGCGTAGTGAAGGTTTTTTTTCCACGCACGTGGTCTAGGAGGGGTTACGTGCACATTATCTCCCTTTTTCAGGGTGCCTGTGCGTTGCGTGACCCGTCATCTTCCCCCAGGGGTCACGTACAGCCTTGCTAGAGCACTAGGGTACGAATTCCATCTAGTACCCTACCCCTTTGACCCCCAATTGCCCAGGACAATAGTTTACTGCAACTCCCATACGCACAACAATATCAGTGCCATGGTTGGGAGGCGAGCACGCGGTAAGGGTGGCAAAGTTGGGCGAGCCACAAGAGGTGGCTGTGGTGGATACGGTAGGGGATGTGGCCAGGACTTGCAGGGTGCCCCTAGCCCCCCATGTGTGGGTGACCAGTCAGGGACACCCATGTCCCCCCTGGTTGAGGGTAATGTGGCTGACACCATCCCTGCTCAGCCCTTGTTGGACCAGCCCATTGTGGCAACAGACCGGCACTGGGTGACTCCATGGCTGACTTCCAGGTCAGCAGGTCTAGGCCACGTGTGGCGGTGCACGTTGGTGTCACCAGCCCACGTGGATTAGGGGCAGCTATGTCATCTGCTGCCCCGAGTAGGCAGGGTGGGGAGGCTGCAGGGGCAGCTGCGGCTCCATCCACCCCAGCTCTGAGTGTCCCAGCCAGGACAGTGTCGGTCCTAGTCCATCCTGCTGATGTTCCCCCTGACCACATCACACTTCAGCTAATGCCTGCACCAACTCCCATGGTGAGTGTTCATTCCCACACTCCTAGTCCACAGTCCAACCGGGCTCCTGCCCCTAGTGTCCAGAGCGACGTAGGACACTCAGTATCACCACCACCTTCCAAGCTGAAGAGGAAGAGTGCTCGTCCAGTACAGACTGATGCCCCAGACACGGCTACACAGTCCGGCCCAGCAAGGAAGCCCTGCTTCAATCGGGTCGAACTTGATGCACTTGTGGAGTATGTGTCCGCACATGACAGCGAAATGGTGATTACTGCAGGATGCAAGACCACACCTGCACAACGTCAGGCACACTGGCAGACCATTGCGGAACACAAAAGTGCCCTTGGATTCGTGAGGCGCACAGCTAATGATTGCTAAAGCGCTGGAATGACCTTAAGCGCAGGGCAAAGAAAAAGCTGGCCTCAAGTCATGCCGCAACTCTAGTGACTGGAGGTGGGTCTCCGGCAGAGGACATAGAACTCACTCCACATGAGTATGTTGCTGGGACCTACGTCACGGAGGAACAGATCCAAGGCGTGGGAGACCTGCCAGATTACGAGGCATTGTCCGGTGAGTGCACATGCATGTGTGTGTCATCCATGCACATGGCGTGTGTGTGAGTGCTTCTGATTGAGTGCCAGGTGAGGGGGTGTGTGCCTGAGTGGTTTGGGTCACACATGTGCTTCATCCAAAACATTATGTGCACCAGGATTTGGGTGTTGCAGTATCCCTTCTGGCAACAGTAGACATTCAGCCCAACCTCACGCCAGTTGCCCTTGAATTGTCATCTTGCCACAACATAGTTGCATGTTATTCTGTGTTCATTCAGGCTGATTGTCTGCATTCCACCACTTTCACTAGGCATTTCTCAGTCCTATTGTCACATGTGTGACATGGCTAGGGTACATGCCATCTGTGTGATGGCATGTGTCATGTATGTGTATTGGACATGCCAATCACAGGCCAATGTGTGATGGCACTGCTAGGCAGCATGCAGCAAATGTGTTGGTCTTCCATCTTGGTGTCATCAATGTGTGCCATTTACCTCCCCTTCATACACAGTGACAGTGCATGCATGGGAGGGTTATAGTCATGTGGGACATGTGTCAATGAAGTACTGTTTCTGTTGCTTCTCAGGCCTAATTGTGTTCCATGTTGCTAATGCCTGTTCCCATTTCTTTTCTTTCATTTCTTTGCAGGGGATGACGCACTTGATACTGCTGGGGCTGTGGAGATGGTGCAGACCCAGGAGGGGTCTCAGGCCCGACCGGGCACCAGTGAGGGACGTGGTGTGGTGGTGGGTGAGAACCCACACTTGCTGCAGGCTGTCATCTCAAGGGGTGTCTCTGGGTGCACCTCCCCCGAGCTCTATTCAGGTGTCGATTCGGATGATGACACCTATGTACCGTCGCAGGTAAGTGTCTCTGGGAGGGATTCTGTACTGTCCAACCCACCTGCACCAGGGGTAGAACCCTCAATGGGGATGTCAGTGTTGGTAGGTCAGCCTTTGGTGGTTACGGATGCAGGGTCACACTCCGCTACATCTGATCCTGTTCCTGGGCCAGCAGATCAGAGGGGGAATGCAGTCCTGCAGCCTCAGGCAGTGGCGGCACAGCAAGGCGCAGTTCGCCTTGCCCCAGACAGGTGTGGTGCCCGCCGACGCGGTGGCCGTATGCCACCTGGCAATACCGCATGGGAGCAATCCATATACGGTATGGCAAACCAACAGGCAGCATCAACTGAGATGATGGCTCAGGCCATGGATAGGGTGGCCACTTCCATTGTCCCCCAAGAAAGGCTAATTGAACAACTACAGCAGGTAACAGACTCCATTAGCCAGTCACACAGGGAGGACATGTTGGCGTCCTACAGGGACAGGCGGGCGGCACTGGAGACTCTGCGGGAAGCCATTTCCATTGAGTCCCAGGGCCACAGGGAAGCCCTGAGGGTGGAACTCCGTCAGCTCCGGGCAATTCTGGTTGAGCTTGAGGCTTCAGCTAACAGCAGCTGGAGCGGCTCACACGTACGCTCTCAGCTGAGATGCAGGCAACTAGGGCGGAGGTCCGTGCATCCTGTGAGTTGTTGCATGGGGACCTCTGCACAATTATCCTCCAGAACCAGACCTTCCACACCCGCATGCTTGCTGCCATGGAGGACCAGACTAGGGCTTTGCGTGGGCTGCCTCCCATAGTGCCGCCACCTCCTGATGAAGATGCAGAGGGTGAAGAGAGCGACAGCAGCGATTCTCCCACAATAGGGTAGCCGTGCAGGCCATGAGCCCATGGAGGTGTTTTTTTTTTTTTTGCAAGATCCACACAGGTGGGTTTTGGTGTGCACCCTGTCCTCGGACCTCCTGGGTGGCCTCCCCCACCCCCCCGGGCCCATTAATGTCAATTTTTGATTTATTATTATTATTTTTTTTTTTAATTTTTTATTTTTTATTTTTGATTTTTTGGACAGTGTGTTGCCTTGTGTGGCTCCCGTGGGCATACGCTGTATTGTGGCTGGGCACATGCAGGCTTGTCCTGAATTTGGGTCAGATGCTTGGGTTTGTGTGACACACACACCCCTCCTGCTTCCCGTTTCCATGGGCTTGCAAAGGGTGTGCCCAAGTGACATTGACTTACACAGTGATGTTGGACTCCCATTTGATGTGTGGGCAGTCTGTAGTCAATACTGTGTATACATTCCTAGTGTATATTGTTGTTGTATTGTACACTGCATGGTGTATTGATATGTGCCTCTGCATCCATCTCATCCTCCTAATTTGCAGGTCCATTTCCCATATCTTCACAAGCCGGTCTACTTTGGGACTGGAGTCCATGTTGTAAGCAGTGCACCTACACTCTTGCGTGGCGCTAACACTGTATACTTGGAAGTGTTCGAAGTGCTGCCATTATCAGGTAGTGAAGCTACCAATTTTTTAAGTCCGTACTGTCATGTTTATGGTAGGTTGGAGGTTGTGTAGGTGATTGGTATTCTTGGTAAGTATTTGGTAATGTGTGTTGTTGGTCCTGCATTACTGTGAGCATTTCATGTGTGGCCAATTTCCATTAGGGACACTGTAGTTGGTGACACTTGGGGCATGTTGTGGGGATTAATTTGTTTGCTCTCACATTGCATGACATGCCATGGTGTGTCGTGTGGCCGTGCCGGGGAGGGGTTGGGTGACATGCCACTGTTCTCATGTTGTATTTTGCAAGTGGGTATTCATTTTTGCTGCATGGAAGTGTGTCTTTTGATGACACTGCATTGGTGGTGTTTGTGTAGGTAGGGATGCACACATTGTGACCCTTTCAGATGAACAATCTCAGGCTGCTATGGTTCTGACAGTTGACTGTCCCTTTGTTCATCATAATTGTCAGATTGAGTCATCATTGATTGTCAGATGGTATGTGCCAGGGCTGTGTGCACTCCACAGGGGTGTGCTTTCTATGTAAAGTAATTAGCCACCAGCTGCGTACGGGCTGCCTCACTCCGTGCCATTTTCCCTCCCATGCGCAGCGGGCATGCATGTGGTTGGGGATGTGGGGGCACCACCATGTCCACAGCCAGGCCCCGGCGTGTTGCAACATTGTGCAGGACACATGCTGCCACTATGATCCTGCACACTACTGGGGGAGCGTATAACGGCTGCCCGCCAGAACGGTCAAGGGAGCGAAAGCGTGACTTGAGCACTCCGAATGTGCACTCCACTATGCCCCGTGTTGCAATATGGGCTGTGTTGTATCTTACCTCGGGAGGCGTGATGGGGTTCCGAATTGGCGTCATCATGTGTGTGCTCAGAGGGTAGGCACTGTCCCCTGGGGAGGTGGTGATGGGGATCATTAGTGGGGTATTGGCATTACTCTGTATCTGTCATGCATGCGTGTGCTGTGGCATTTCTACTCACCAAGCAGCCATGCATCACCATGCTGCCCAGCTTCCATGTCCTGGTTTAGGGTTGACATCCTGTAAATGAAGCTGTCGTGGGTGGACCCTGGATAGTTGGCATATACTGAGGTGATGATTCCCTTGGCATCACATACTACCTGGACGTTGATGGAATGCCAGTGCTTGCGGTTTCTATAGATGTGCTCAGATGCCCTGGGGGGACGTAGAGCCACATGGGTGAAATCAATGGCACCTAGCACTTTGGGGAATTGTGCCACCCTGTAGAAATCCTGGCTGACAGCCTGCCTTTCTGCAGGTGTTCTGGGCAGGTATATGTGCCTGCGGACTGATGGGCGTGCAGTGATGATGGACAACACCTGGTGTAGGCACCGTGACTGCGTGGCCTGTGACACCCCCCTCACTATGGCACTTGTCCGCTGAAATGATCCGGTAGCCAAGAAGTGCAGTACATTGAGGACCTTCTCCAGGGGGCTGAGTGCTTGGGAGCACAGGGTGGGTGATGTGAGGTCATCCTCGCACTCACTGACCAGGTCGAGTATTATGTGTGGTGAAAACCTGTACCTCCCATACACCTGGTCATCTGGCATACCAAATAGGCTGGTTCTGGGTGTGAAGATCTGGCCCTGACTATCCTTCTCCTCCTCCTGCGGTATCCCACTGCTGCTAGGAACGGTATATTCATCCTGGCGTCTGAGCTTGTTTGTTGTTTGCGCACTCTTTTATGCTACGCGGGACGTGCGCCTGCTTCATGCTGGCATACGTGTTTCAGGATTGGTCCTTTTATTTTTTGGCGCGTTGTAGGCGAGCGTGTAAATCTTCCCGCCCACCCCAGGAATACACATAACACGCTCTCCCAGGCACAGTCGCGAGTAAATAATCCCGCCCACCCCTGGAATACACGTACCCCACTCTCACAGGCACAGTCGCGTGTATAACTTCACGCGCACACACCGAAATACACGTACCCTGCAAATTCACGTGTGAAACTTTCCGCGCACCCCGAAATACACGTACCCTGCTGGAATCGCATGTGGAACTTCCCGCGAACCCCGTAATACACGAACCCTGCTGATATTGCATGTCAGACTACACGCGCAACCCTGATATACATGTACACAGGCAAATCGCACTGCTGGGGGTTTGGGGGGGTGGTAGGAAGGAGTGGGGGCCTGGTGGAGGGTGCCCCTGGCTGGTGGGGGGTGGGGGTGCAGGGAGACATGAGTGGGGGCCTGGTGGAGGGTGCCCCTGGATGCAGGGGGGTGGGGGTGCAGGGAGACATGAGTGGGGGCCTGGTGGAGGGTGCCCCTGGATGCAGGGATTGGGGGTGCTGGGAGACATGAGTGGGGCCCTGGTGGAGGGTGCCCCTGACTGGTGGGGGGTGGGGTGCAGGGAGACATGAGTGGGGGCCTGGTGGAGGGTGCCCCTGACTGGTGGGGGGTGGGGGTGCAAGGAGACATGAGTTGGACATGAGTGGGGCCCTGGTGGAGGGTGCCCCTGACTGATGGGGGGTGGGGGTGCAAGGAGACATGAGTTGGACATGAGTGGGGGCCTGGTGGAGGGTGCCCCTGACTGGTGGGGGGTGGGGGTGCAAGGAGACATGAGTGGGGGCCTGGTGGAGGGTGCCCCTGACTGGTGGGGGGTGGGGGTGCAGGGAGACATGAGTGGGGGCCTGGTGGAGGGTGCCCCTGACTGGTGGGGGTGCAGGGAGGCATGAGTGGGGGCCTGGTGGAGGGTGCCCCTGGATGCAGGGGGGTGGGGGTGCTGGGAAACATGAGTGGGGGCCTGGTGGAGGGTGCCCCTGACTGGTGGGGGGTGGGGGTGCAAGGAGACATGAGGTGGACATGAGTGGGGGCCTGGTGGAGGGGGCCCCTGGATGCAGGGGGGTGGGGGTGCAGGGAGACATGAGTGGGGGCCTGGTGGAGGGTGCCCCTGGATGCAGGGGGGTGGGGGTGCTCGGAGACATGAGTGGGGGCCTGGTGGAGGGTGCCCCTGGATGCAGGGGGGTGGGGGTGCTGGGAGACATGAGTGCGGGCCTGGTGGTGGGTGCCCCTGACTGGTGGGGGTTGGGGGGTGCAGGGAGACATGAGTGGGGGCCTGGTGGAGGGTGCCCCTGACTGGTGGGGGGTGGGGGTGCAGGGAGACATGAGTGGTGGCCTGGTGGAGGGTGCCCCTGGATGCAGGGGGGTAGGGGTGCTGGGAGACATGAGTGGGGGCCTGGTGGAGGGTGCTCCTGACTGGTGGGGGGTGGGGGTGCAGGGAGACATGAATGGGGGCCTGGTGGAGGGTGCCCCTGACTGGTGGGGGGGTGGGGGTGCAAGAAGACATGAGTGGGACATGAGTGGGACATGAGTGGGGGCCTGGTGGAGGGTGGGTGTGCATGGAGACATGAGTGGGGGCCTGGTGGAGGGTGCCCTGACTGGTGGGGGGGGTGGGGGTGCAAGAAGACATGAGTGGGACATGAGTGGGACATGAGTGGGGGCCTGGTGGAGGGTGGGTGTGCATGGAGACATGAGTGGGGGCCTGGTGTAGGGTGCCCCTGACTGGTGGGGGGTGGGGGTGCAGGGAGACATGAGTGGGGGCCAGGTGGAGGGTGCCCCTGGATGCAGCGGGGAGGGGGTGCTGGGAGACATGAGTGGGGGCCTGGTGGAGGGTGCCTCTGACTGGTGGAGAGCAAGGAGACATGAGTTGGACATGAGTGGGGGCTTGGTGGGGGTGCCCCTGACTGGTGGGGGGGTGGGGGTGCAGGGAGACATGAGTGGGGGCCTGGTGGAGGGTGCCCCTGGATGCAGGGGGGTGGGGGTGCTGGGAGACATGAGTGGGGGCCTGGTGGAGGGTGCCCCTGACTGGTGGGGGGTGGGGGTGCAGGGAGGCATGAGTGGGGGCCTGGTGGAGGGTGCCCCTGGATGCAGGCAGGTGGGGGTGCTGGGAGACATGAATGGGGGCCTGGTGGAGGGTGCCCCTGACTGGTGGGGGGTGGGGGGTGCAGGGAGACATGAGTGGGGGCCTGGTGGAGGGTGCCTGCGGGTCATGTGCAGGGTAGTCCCCTGTGGTGTGGGCCGCCAGCAGGGGCCATGGATGGTGTAGAGGGAACAGCTGGGAGGACCCACACGGCCAATTCACGTGTGGGACTCCCCGGCACCACAGAAATACACGTAGGCTGCTGGATTCGCGTGTGGAATTTGCCACGCACCCGGAGTACACGTACCCTGCTAATTTGCGTGTGAAACTTCCCCTGCACACCGAAATACACGTGCCCTGCTAATTTGCGTGTGAAACTTCCCGCGCATCCCGAAATACACGGACCCAGGGCAATCGCGTGTGGAACTTCCCACGAACCCCGTAATACATGTACCCTGCAAATTTGCGTGTGAAACTTCCCGCGCACCCCGGAATACACGTGCCCAGGCCAATCGTGTGTGGAACTTCCTGCGAACCCCGTAATACACGCACACGCTATTTTTCACACAGCGGGTGTCCGTGTTTGTCGGTACCCCTTTGCACCTCATTTGTCCTAGAGGGCCACTGTATGGACCATTCATCATAGCTGTATATGGGTGCTTTTTGTTAGCGCACTTTTTGGCGCACATTTATTTCAGGCGCAGGGACGCTACCGCCTGCGTTCTTGTGGCGTACTTGTTTGGCCCTGTGCACGTCTTTCAATGTGCGCTGGTTTGCGCTATTCGATTCCATGAATACATGTTGTAGGCGAGCCTGTGTGGGCGTTCCGCGCACTTGCCTCCTGTACTTCCCCTGTGAGGCCCATATTTTCACGCGTTGTTCCCCATTCCGAGTGTTACGCCCCGTGTTCCGCCTACTTTTGTGATGTGCGCCGCGCTATGTGCGATTTCGCCGTGGCGCACGCCGTTGGATGACCTGTGCGCCGGCGTGCGCCGTGCACTTTTTCAGCGCACCTCCAATGTTTTTCTCACGCACGGACTTCCATGAATCGATGTGCTCTGGTTTCCCTGCGATTTTCGCAGTGGTGCCAAAACGTGCGATTCGCAGTGCAAATTAAATGAAAAATTGAAATCGCACGTTTTGGCACCACTGCGCGGGAATTTTCGGCGCACATTAATTCCATGAATCGACCAGTTAGTCTCCACTATTTCTAATTTTGCTACCAAATCTCCTCTCCCGACTAGCGCGTTATGCTCTTCATTGAAGTGGCTACCCAGATTTTACAAAAGTTGTATGCAGGGATTACGCCTCGACCTGCACCATGCAAATTCTATGTTTGTCTGTAGTGGCCTTAAATCGAGAAGCCTTGTTCATGTAGAGGCGAATTGCGACCCTGCCCACGGTGGTAGCCAGACAATGGTGACTCAACCTTGTTTTAAATTCCCCAATTGCTATGTACATTTGTATTACTAGTGTTTTCTGGTACAGGTATCTTGTTTCGTTGCATAGTCTGTGTTAGTATCGCCTGCGTTTATATACTCAAGTTGATCAACCTCAGTGAGAAGAAAGGCCAAGTATGTCTTGTGACAGGATTGGAAAATGTAATCTGTTATATGAGCATAGATCTGTTTAACAGGTTTTTGACACACTAGCTATATTCTGAACCATTGTGGCACTCTCAACATGCATTTCAAATTTGATTTTTGAACGTGTACAATATTTTCCCTAAAAGAAAGGTAAAATTGTGATACGTTTGTGCATTTTACATAGCACAATTTATAGGTACTCCAGTGATCACAGAATACTCTACAAAATTAATTGATCAATTTAGACCGTTATCAACAACAGCCAGATAGCACACCCAGTGCTTTATCAGCACTCTACACAAATGTTTAATAAATGTATGGCCTGAATTTTCATGTTTTGGGCACGTTATCCGTGTTGGGGCCACTCGAAGGTTATCAGCAGTGTGTGGGAACTGTTTATGGGTTAACTGGAATGCTGATCACACTCTTATCAGTATTGCTGTTAACTCCCGAATAGCTCCCGCTCCACACTAATTTTGAATGTCCCAGAATGGACCTTGAGGAATAGTGGATGGGCCTTGCCCCTCAGGCCACAGCCTGTCTACACTACTGTGTGTGCAGCAGAGATCTGCAGTGGCAGCTGCAATTGAGACTGCACTGTTGCCATTCCTTATGATAGAATTGCATTTCTTTCAATGTTTCTGCTTGCTCAGTGAAACCTGGCACCAGAAAAATAATATCAGTCGATGGGACCCAGAAGCGCCTTGGTTCTAGGTACATAATTTGTTTTCTGAATCCTTTGTATCAACACTGCCCTTTAAGCCCAAAGCAATCCTCGCAGAATTTACAATTCATAGCACGCTTCATTCGTGCTCCTTTGGTAAGATCTCAGAGGAATACTTATATTTAGTTTTGGCTATTAGGTAGGGTTTGGCACCATCGTCTAGCCAAAACTATTGGCATAGGAGTACAGATAGGAGTGAGATGGGATGTCAGGAGAAACATACAGCCCGTGTGTTTTTTAGATTCTTTGACATAATCATTGACTGCCCATGGCCATACTAATCTCTATGGCCATTCCCACCCACTACTCGTTCAAAAGGCACCCTCTTGAGATGTCTTTGAAGTTACTGCGTGACAAAAGTAGATCTAGTAAGTGTTGTTAAGGCAGAGCATAGCCATTTGTATTTATAAGTAGTCTTATGAAATGTAATGGCTTATTTGCAGATGTAAATGAGCTCCTGTTTCTTTTTTAAAGGCCTTAACAAAGTGTGCCTTCCACCGCTGATTTATGAGCAGTAGGTGTATCCTCCCATCTGTTCCTTGCATGGAACACCTATTAAAAACAAGCATTGGCAAGGACAACAGTTTTGGATCTTACATATGGGTTAGGCATTTACCAAGCACTGCCATCCTATGCCTTGGTACTAAAACCATTTGCCAAATGTGGCCAACTTATGGCTAGATAGTAACATTATCACAGAACCTGGCAAACGGCTAAAGAGGTGGAGCCTGCCTTTAAAACCACCTGAACCTCACGGAGCGGAGCAGAGAGGCAGTCGGGGCAGTCTAAGCAGCCTAAGCAGCCTGCACAGGCTCGTGTGCTCCCTCTCCCCCCCCCCCTTCACTTTCCATTAGGATTTGTTTTGGATTTGGTATCAGTGAGGAGACAAGGAAGCAGGACGCTGAAGGTAAGCGCGCGTCACCTCTAAATAAGGAGGTGGAGCTGTAGCGCAACTAAGCAAGCAAGCGAGCAAGCAAGCCTTTGGGGTGGTGACTGTGCATGGCAAAAGCCTTTGAACCATCCCATTCTGTGCGCTGTTATAAATCAGGCAATCCCTAAAGAAAATGTATACTCAAGTGTCTGCCAAATGTAATACTTTTCAATATACTGCAGTCTTAGACTGTGGCAGTTCAGCAACTAATTTATCATCTGAAGGTTATTGAGTGCGTGGTAGATAGAGGGCTGAGAATTGTTTCTATTACAATTCTGGTATGACGGCCCAGAGGGGCTCGAAAAATGCTCAGGGGCAAGGACAATTCTGCCTCGGGTCCTTCCCCCACATCTACTTTAAAAAGACCCAATAATGACCCCCCTCCTGCGTCTGCAGTGCGCCAAAAGCACAGCATGACCAGAATATGAGTGCAGTGCAAAGCCATGATGCTTGAGCCTAGAGGGTGGGAATATATCCCATGGGTAATACATGTGAAGGAGCAATTAATAGGGCTGAATGAAGCGGCACTATGGGAAATTCCTGATAAAATAGATACATCTGCTTTGCCAAGGATTAAGAGGACAATACAATTGAGAGACAAAGTGCTGATGCTGGAAACTGTGAGATGCATCAAGCTGGGATCAGCCCATATTGAGGGCAAATTCGATTTTGGTTTTGAATGTTATCTTGATTACATAGACCCGCCATCTGAGAAATCCCTTTATATGTGCTTTAGGGTGGGAACGCTCCATTTAGAGTAGTTTACTAAATCGTGGCATTAAGGCGGATCTGGTATATCCCCCCTTGTGTGTCTTAGGTCTGGAAACTGCTATCTGTTTCACTGAAAGATCTAAGAGTTCGATACTGAAGACCACTCCTCAGGATAACTAGCATCCTACTACTATTGAAGCAATTACAGTCTGTAGATTGTGCAGCGAGCTGTATACTGTATTTACAGTAGCCCATTGTATTCATAGGGCTTGGCTGCTAAAATTGAAACTACTGAATAAGGGCATTTTAGGATAAAGTGATTGATTAAGTTTGGGATATTAATGTGGTTGCACGAATATTCTCTTTTTAATTAGGATGGGAAAAAGAGAAGAGAATACGAATATATTTTCTTATAAATCTGGAAATGTTTGTATGTTTTATCTTGTATGTACTGCATGTTTGTTCTTTTATGTGTACTTTGGGTTTTTCATACTGTATAAAGTATTAATGAATGACTGACAAATCTACAGCAGGATGAGAAGATCAGTGCACTGTAGTGCTCCAAAACCACAGTATGTCTAGAAGAGTAGTGCACTGCAGTGTGCCAAAACTGCAGCATCATTAGAAGTTCTGTGCACTGCAGTGTGCCGAAACCACAGTATCACTAGAAGATCAGTGCACTGTAGTACTCCAAAACTACAGTATGTCTAGAAGAGTAGTGCACTGCAGTGTGCCAAAACTGTAGCATCATTAGAAGTTCTGTGCACTGCAGTGTGCCAAAACCACAGTATCACTAGAAGATCAGTGCACTGTAGTGCTCCAAAACCACAGTATGTCTAGAAGATCAGTGCACTGTAGTGCTCCAAAACCACAGTATGTCTAGAAGAGTAGTGCACTGCAGTGTGCCAAAACCGCAGCATCATTAGAATTTCTGTGCACTGCAGTGTGCCAAAACCACAGTATCACTAGAAGATCAGTGCACTGTAGTGCTCCAAAACCACAGTATCACTAGAAGATCAGTGCACTGTAGTGCTCCAAAACCACAGTATCGCTAGATCAGTGCACTGTAGTGATCCAAAACCACAGTATCACTAGAAGATCAGTGCACTGTAGTGCTCCAAAACCACAGTATCACTAGAAGATCAGTGCACTGTAGTGCTCCAAAACCACAGTATGTCTAGAAGATCAGTGCACTGTAGTGCTCCAAAACCACAGTATGTCTAGAAGAGTAGTGCACTGCAGTGTGCCAAAACTGCTGTATCATTAGAAGATCTGTGCACTGCAGTGCGCGAAAACCACAGTATCACTAGTAAAGCAGTGCAATGCATTGTGCCAAAACCACAGCATCACTCAACGATCAGTGCACTGCAGTGCGCCAAAACCACATCACTAGAAGATTGGTGCACCAAAACCACAGCATGAACACCAGATCGCTGCAGAGCGCCAAAACAACAGCATGACTTGCATATCTGTGCACTGCAGTGTGCCAAAACCACGGCATCACTCAACGATCGGTGCACTGCAGTGCACCGAAGCCACAGCATGACTACAGGATTGTGCACGGTAGTGTGCCAAAACCACAGCAGGACTAGAGGATGGATGTACTATAGGGTGCCAAAACCACAGCAGGACTAGAGGATAGATGTACTATAGGGTGCCAAAACCACAGCAGGACTAGAGGATCGATGTACTATAGGGTGCCAAAACCACAGCAGGACTAGAGGATTGATGTACTATAGGGTGCCAAAACCACATCATGATTCGAAGATCAGTGCTCTAAAGGGGGCAACCCCACAGCATGACTAGAAGATCAATGCACTATAGGGTGCCAAAGCCACAGCGTGACTAGAAGATCAATGCACTATAGGGTGCCAAAGCCACAGCATGACTAGAAGATCAATGCACTATAGGGTGCCAAAGCCACAGCATGACTAGAAGATCACTGCTCTAAAGGGGGCAACCCCACAGCATGACTAGAAGATCAATGCACTATAGGGTGCCAAAGCCACAGCGTGACTAGAAGATCAATGCGCTATAGGGTGCCAAAGCCACAGCATGACTAGAAAATCACTGCTCTAAAGGGGGCAACCCCACAGCGTGACTAGAAGATCAATGCACTATAGGGTGCCAAAGCCACAGCATGACTAGAAGATCAATGCACTATAGGGTGCCAAAGCCACAGCATGACTAGAAGATCAATGCACTATAGAGTGCCAAAGCCACAGCGTGACTAGAAGATCAATGCACTGTAGGGTGCCAAAGCCACAGCATGACTAGAAGATCAATGCACTATAGGGTGCCAAAGCCACAGCATGACTAGAAGATCAATGCACTATAGGGTGCCAAAGCCACAGCATGACTAGAAGATCAATGCACTATAGGGTGCCAAAGCCACAGCATGACTAGAAGATCAATGCACTATAGGGTGCCAAAGCCACAGCGTGACTAGAAGATCAATGCACTATAGGGTGCCAAAGCCACAGCATGACTAGAAGATCGAAAGAACTATAGGGTGCCAAAGCCACAGCATGACTAGAATATCAATGCACTACAGGGTGCCAAGGCCACAGCATGACTAGAGGATCAATGCACTATAGGGTGCCAAAGCCACAGCATGACTAGAAGATCAGTGCTCTAAAGGGGGCAACCCCACAGCATGACTAGAAGATCAATGCACTATAGGGTGCCAAAGCCACAGCGTGACTAGAAGATCAATGCACTATAGGGTGCCAAAGCCACAGCGTGACTAGAAGATCAATGCACTATAGGGTGCCAAAGCCACAGCATGACTAGAAGATCAATGCACTATAGGGTGCCAAAGCCACAGCATGACTAGAAGATCAATGCACTATAGGGTGCCAAAGCCACAGCATGACTAGAAGATCAATGCACTATAAGGTGCCAAAGCCACAGCATGACTAGAAGATCAAAGCACTATAGGGTGCCAAAGCCACAGCATGAATAGAAGATCAATGCACTATAGGGTGCCAAAGCCACAGCATGACTAGAAGATCAATGCACTATAGGGTGCCAAAGCCACAGCATGACTAGAAGATCACTGCTCTAAAGGGGGCAACCCCACAGCATGACTAGAAGATCAATGCACTATAGGGTGCCAAAGCCACAGCGTGACTAGAAGATCAATGCACTATAGGGTGCCAAAGCCACAGCGTGACTAGAAGATCAATACACTATAGGGTGCCAAAGCCACAGGGTGACTAGAAGATCAATGCACTATAGGGTGCCAAAGCCACAGCATGACTAGAAGATCAATGCACTATACGGTGCCAAAGCCACAGCATGACTAGAAGATCAATGCACTATAGGGTGCCAAAGCCACAGCGTGACTAGAAGATCACTGCTCTAAAGGGGGCAACCCCACAGCATGACTAGAAGATCAATGCACTATAGGGTGCCAAAGCCACAGCATGACTAGAAGATCAATGCACTATAGGGTGCCAAAGCCACAGCATGACTAGAAGATCAATGCACTATAGGGTGCCAAAGCCACAGCGTGACTAGAAGATCACTGCTCTAAAGGGGGCAACCCCACAGCATGACTAGAAGATCAATGCACTATAGGGTGCCAAAGCCACAGCATGACTAGAAGATCAATGCACTATAGGGTGCCAAAGCCATAGCGTGACTAGAAGATCAATGCACTATAGGGTGCCGCCACAGCATGACTAGAAAATCACTGCTCTAAAGGGGGCAACCGCACAGCGTGACTAGAAGATCAATGCACTATAGGGTGCCAAAGCCACAGCATGACTAGAAGATCAATAAACTATAGGGTGCCAAACCCACTGCGTGACTAGAAGATCAATGCACTATAGGGTGCCAAACCACAGCATGACTAGAAGATCAATGCACTATAGGGTGCCAAAGCCACAGCGTGACTAGAAGATCAATGCACTATAGGGTGCCAAAGCCACAGCATGACTAGAAGATCAATGCACTATAGGGTGCCAAAGTCACAGCATGACTAGAAGATCAATGCACTATAGGGTGCCAAGGCCACAGCATGACTAGAAGATCAATGCACTATAGGGTGCCAAAGCCACAGCGTGACTAGAAGATCAATGCACTATAGGGTGCCAAAGCCACAGCGTGACTAGAGAAACATTGGCGTCTCTAAAAATCCGTATTGGGAGGGGAAGGCGGGGGCAAACGGGGCACAAATGAAACAAGGGCGGGGCGGTTGGGAGCCCAAACAGATGAGAGTCAACAGACCAAACTGGTTTAAGTAAACCTGTGTTTCACCAACCTGTTTATAATTATGTAAAAACTGCTACGTTTGGAGCTGACGACGTAAAACCTCCCCAAAATGGAGGAGGCAGCAGGGTAACCCCTGCGGGGTCATGCCGCCGGGAGCGGGGACCCTCACCCGGAAGGGTAAAAGGGCAAAGGGGCGGAACGGCGCCAAAAACTCAATAGCCCGAAAAGCCCGCGAAGGGTAAACAAAGGAAGGGGGGCGGGGCTTGCAGGATAAAAGCAGGCGAGATCAGGGACCAGGCATCTTGCTCCTGCACTGGGACCCGGTCGCCGCAACCTGACAAGGAAGAGGAATTTCGTTTGGACCAGACTCGAGGAATTCGTTTGCGCCCGCACAGCAGAAGGAAGGTGGTCCAGTGGCCAGGCCGGGAAACGCCTCAGGGAAGCAGTTTCTGGATCGGGCAGCCGGTGGAGGACAGCCGGCGTACGCAGAGGGGTGGCCCGGCGGATCAGAGGTTGCGGCGCGGCAGGAGGAAGAGACAGAGGACTGCCAACGGGATCACCCGCCTCGCAGTAGGAAGGAGGACCAGTGGCAGAGCCAGGAAACGCGGAAGGAGGTCGGCAGCAAGAAGCCGGGAAGCGTCGCGCAGCCGGGGAACGCAGCCGGCGGGCTGAGAGAAGCAGCACAGCTGATCGGAGCAGCGCGAAAGAAGGCGGGCCCAGCCCAGGACCAGGGACGAGGCTCCGAAAGCAGAGCAGAGCTACGGGTGAGCCCGCCTGGCGGAAGCCAGATTCAAGGAACGGAGGCCGGGCGGAGGAGCAAGGCGAGGGGAACACCAGTCGGAGGCGCAGCCTACGAGCGCAACCCCGCGCCCGGTCCCTCGCTCCCCCCCCCGCACACGAGCAGAAACATCCGGCGGAGGGGCCAACGTCAGGGGCACTCAGACGCCCACGCCCGCCCCCCAAGGCACACGACAGGCCACAAGGAGGCAGCCGCAAGGGACACCTGAGCACGGAGCACGGGCAAGAGCAACAAGCGGCCCATAAGGAACAAGAAGCAGGTGGCTGGCCAGTTGGGAGACCACCAAATGGATCTAGCATCATTCATGGAGTTGCAAATTCCGAGTAGGTTTAAGACATTAAAAGGTTTGTATCCAGTTAATGTGCACCCTGAAAAAGTAACTTATGTTCAAAGGCTTTAGGAATGCCTCGCCAAAATAGGGCCAAGGGCATTTGGTCATAAAGTGTTTTACAGTGTGTTTCATTGAACACGTTATCATATTTGATTGCTGTATCTTTTAATCAGTTAATGAACAAACACTTAATGGAAGAAATACACACTGAAACCACGCCCCCTGCTCCCCTTCATCGGGTACCTTGAAGGCACCTCTAAATTGCACCTCAGCCAAACACAACTATTTCATTACCGTTCAAGGGCCTCCCATTAAGTACCCACTCAGTGCTTTTAACGTATAATCCATCTAACCCGTCTTCATTATTCTAGTCCATTTCACAGGATCGAGGCATGGAGGAGGCAATTGGCTTCTTTGTTCTTTCGCGGTGGAGGCAGGAGCCTCACCTTTCCTCCATAGATCTGCTCCAGTTGTTAGTGTGACTGGGCCTCTCCATGACACTGTGAAGTGTCAGTATGGGTACAGATGAAATGCAACTGACTTTAAAGTCATGTATGTGAACTGCACGGCTGGCAATGCAGTCAGTTTGGGCACAATCAGGGAGCCGCATCCGATGTTGACACTTCCTAAAGCAGAAAGGTATAGGTAGCTCAGGAGGTTAAATGACTGTTGCTGATATGTTATTAAAGTGGCCTGCAAATCCTATCACAATTGATTATAAATTATATGTGCTTTCAAGTGCGACCAGGGTGGGGGTTGGCATGGTTGCCTGTTCATGTTCAGGCCAAGGGTGCTGCCCTCATGGTGGTGAAAATTAAACTTTGGCACCCAAGCACCAACAGCTGAGCTTTATAATGACCGATTTAGGAATAACATCAGTTTGACAAGCCAATATCAACTTTCGAAGTATACCGGCAGTAAATGACTAAAAGGAAGGGGTGTACAAGTGGCAAGGTATTTGTGGGCAAGGCACCCAAAAACACAGCTTTGAAAAAAATAAACGGTTGGCTTTAAGTGATGTTTTCCCTTTGAAAATGTCTTTTTTCTTTCATGTTAAATTGTAAGCAGCGCAAATGACAAACTCTGGCCCCAGCATGAAAGGACAGGCCAAGCAGACAAAGAGACCCTAAAAACGTGGCAGCCTGTAGTCAAAGGAGCAACTCAACGGGGAAGGGGGACAGAGCTCCAATCAAGGGTGCAGGGGGGACGGAGACAAAGCAGTTATTGGCATGTGCCCCCCCCCACCCCCACTGGGGATGTCTGTGTAGAGAAATAGTGCACTCGCTTGTGCCAAATACACACTATTACAGGACAATGGCACCAGGGTGTACCAAATAAACATGATAGCACATTATGGTACGTAAAATGCACACCGTTACATGCGATTGTAACGAATCGCAGAATAGAACATCTTTAACGGACCAAAAATGTCTATTAAAAAATCAATTTGTTTTCTTTGTTTTTGGGGTCCCCCAGTACTCCTTTTTAAATTCATACGTTTCCCCCACCCCTAACATTTCTATTTTCCATTCCCAACTACTAGTTTAAAAAAATGTGTTTTTTTTAACGTTTTGGAATTGTCAAAAATGTCCATTCCTTGTTTTGTATTCGGTAAAAACACTGCATGCCAATGCACACATACTACAAGAAAAGAAATCCTGCGATATAATGTGCCAAACCCCGCAGCCGTACTAGAGAAATGGTGCCCTTTCTTGTGCCGAATGCACACTATGACAGGACAATGGCTTCAGCGGGTACCAAATAAACAGTAATACGTCAGAAATACTACATTAAGGCGCGTCAAATGCACGCCTACTCTTTATTGGTCACTCATTAGGGGCTTATACAGTCAGGGCAACTGTTTCAAAGCGTCCTCAGGGCAAAGAGGGGAGGTAGACGAGGAATTACAGCACAGATAAATAATTGCATTAATAGTACAAACAAATAATGAGAATAAGGGAAGACGAGACAAACCTACTGTGCCCAGAACATGAAAGTGCAGGGGGGATAAGGTGCTTTGATGCTCATGCAGAAGTGCTCAGGGTAAGTGCTAAGAGGAGAAGAACGTCAGTGCAACCACCCATGGGTAGAGTGAGGCCCAAATAAGTGCAGCAGAAGACATGGGATGAGTTCTTCTACAAAACAATACTGCAATATAAGAGGGCTAAAATCACAGCTCTGTGATGGGGCTGACTACGGCATCCTAGTGTGAAAAATACACATCATTGCCATAGGAACACAACAGCGTGGTGTGCAAAGTACACAGCATTTGCGATGGAAAGGGCAGAGTGGCCCGGCGCGCTGTGCACCGCATTGGCCCCTTAGTTCCTGCCTGCTGCATGCACGAGGCTCGCGCCTTCACAGTGGCGCGAAGCTGCGCTCATTTTAAATGACATCCATCAATGAACCCAGCGGCTGGATCCCGAGCCTGGAACGGATGTCATCCTGCGCTCACACAGAGCACATGGAAACGCTTATCACGCCTGTGACCTCTGCCCTTTAACCCCAGGTGCAGCGCATCCTCTGTTTTCCTGACTTGACAAGGGGCAGATCGTGAGAAAGGGAGGGGTCCGAATGAACGCCAGGCTGGCGGCAATTGATGCAGGAAGAGTGCGCATAGCGCCCTTACACTATTTACGCGACCTCTTGGCGCTCAGGGTTTTTTCTTCCCTTCCTATCCTTTCCAGCTGTCATCAAATCAGCACATTCTGTGCGAGCTGGTATAACAATAGAACCTTTAACCCCCATCACGCCACATCAAGACGCCTCCCAGATAGCACCAAACTATGAGCACTCTCGCTTACATCAAATCTGAACACTTCCTGCCAGCTAACACTGAACCCGGACCCTCAATGCCAGCTTACACTAAAAGAGGACCCTCAATACCAGCCAACACCAAGATTACATCAGGGGTTTGCAACCTTTAGCTCGGCAGGTGATTTTTAGACTCGGATGGGCAACTTCACAAAATGGTTTCGCTGGGCACTTGAGACGCAGTGGCTCATCAGAAGCGGGTGGTGGCACACGCGTTTCACTGTGTGCCCCCAGCCCCTGGCTCCCACGTGAAGAGAGAAGGTATCGCTCCACTGTGAGCCAGGCTCGAGGCGTTTGCAAGAGCCTGTCAGATTTCTCACCTCGGAGAGCAGAGCAGTTAAGTTTAAACAATCATTAACCTGATAGCAGCAGCAGCAAACGCAGTGGCAGAGGACAACAGCCTGCCCAAGCCATATCAGTAGACCCCCCCCTTTACTGTACTTGAGTTGGTTTGCACCGACTGCCAACAGTAGGGTGTCCAGATTTTGAAACTAAAAAACCGGGACAGGCCAAAAACATAAAAGTAGCACTAGCACCCCCAGCCTATTGAACCCCCCCCATTGTTACACCATCCAATCTCATGTCCCACCATATACATTACAATAAATATTTCCTGCACTTCAATATATTAACTGCAGGGTTGCAAAATGATATGACACTAGAGCGTTTTTGCTTTCATAATTGATACAGGCCATGCGCGTTGTTCACTAGTCCCTGTGCCACAATTAATAAAAGCATATAGCTATGAGCAAGAAGGATGTAGGTTCGAGGCTGTACCGTGGTGTCCTAGATCTGGTAATGGGATGCAGGGGAACTGTATATTATGTAAAAATGCTGACTTTAATTGTTATATGTCTGCAGTGACTACCCTCCTCTTCCCAAACCCGGGACGTAGTTTTTAAATTGAAAACACTCTCGGGATGGGAGGGGGCAGCAAGTTTAATTCCGCGACGGTCCAGGCAAATCCTGGACGTCTGGTCAACCTGCCTGAGTTTTAGAAACAGGAAAAACTGAAGAGTATATTATGGCACAAGGTGTTGGGCATCGCAAATGTAAATGGATCGAACCTGTTTTTCTCTGCATCATTTTGCTTCCAAGGCGATCACGTTGCCCCTGACCATTCCCATAGCAGGGACGTCATTTAGGGGTCGCCAGGGGTTTGTCGGGGGGAAATTCTCCCGGGGCCGGCTGGGCCGTTCGCGGACCTCCGGGCAGGGAGGCCCCAACTCCTCCCGCGTATCCCAAAAATGAGTATGAGGCACACGCAAGAAGCAAGGTGATTCTGCTGTTTATTAAACAAACGGCAGGGATGGGTCAAGGATCGTATGTGTCCGTCCTGACACTCTCTCTCTCTCCGTGGGGCTCGCAGGCCCTTTTTTACCTTAGTATGACACGCTACTTGCGTCACCTGGGAAAGTTAGCAAAAAACCTATCGCCACTCTGGATTGGTTCCTCGAGTGGTAGGGCTAGTATAGCATACGTATAGAGAACGTTGTTAGTGGTTGAGGGTCAGTCAGGTGGTATACTTGGGTTGTCCCTTCAATTAGATACATGAAAATTGTTACATGAAGACCCCTGAGGATTGGCTAAAGTTAATGGCGTCAGTGATAAGAGCCCCATGTTCTGATTGGTCCACTCGCGAGCCCCCCAGTCTGGGACCATCGCTGTTCCCAGCTCGCGGTGCACCTGTCATTTGCAACAATGTATAACTATGGGTATGTGCAGACAATGCGAGGATTTGTTCATATGCTGGAGGGCAGACTACTCCCACTGCCGCAGATGTCCATTGAGTCGCTTAATTGTTGCTGCCTGTGTCTCAAAACGTTGGATCTAGGCGCCTCCCTCCTCCTGGGCCTGGCACCCTGTCAGGTTCGGCTTGGTCACGTGAGGAGAGACTGTGGTTGAGGCAGAATTCTGCACATTTAATATTGCATCTTCCACTGTGTGCCTGGCTTAGTTTGCAGGTGTGACCTTGGCTTCGGCTTGTGGCATGCGAGTTTGCAACATTGTGCCCTTGACTGTCTGCTCTTGCCGGGCGCATTCTGCAGGATCAGCAATTGTACTCTTGCTCGTTCAATGTTCATGGAGGCTCTTGCTTGCGGCCTACTTGGGCCTGGTGCATAGGTGGGGACGTTTGATGCACGGCGCTTTAGGTTATGGTATCATATTGTTTTATCCCCAGTATCATATCTTCGTTATATTTCTCATTGCAATGCATGGGGTAGGAGAAGCGTCAGCAAGCATTTTAGATGAGTCCGTTATGCGTCTTGCGTTTCTGAAAAGCTATGTGAAAATAATAAAGATGCGCGTCAGTGGGTGTGCCCGTCACCAACGTCATAGCATTGGATATGTTCTTCGTGTGGATTGGTGTGGGAGTGTCCAGTGTGCATGTTTGCACGGGTGTGCTGACCGTTGGCTAGGTCGTCATGGCATCTCTAACGATGTGTTCATTTACTGTTGAATGGTTCAGTCGAGTTCATCCATGCCGCAGGCGTCGGCATGAGCAGGGCAGGCTGGTGGGCAGGCTGGTGGGCACATCCGTATGTTCCTGTACCAGGGTATTTGGTCGTCTGGTAGATAGGCAAACTCCTCTCGTGGCGGATGTCTGGGCCGCGATCCTCTAGGCCAGGGGCGTGAGGGGATTGGTGGGAGTCTTTTGTTCCATTCTCCCACTTCAGGTTGCACCTGTGACCCCTGAGGTCTCTCTTGCTACCCCTGTGGTCTCCTTTGCTAACCCTAAAAAAATAAAATAAATTAAAAACCTTTATTGTTAACTTAAATTGAGGCTCCTGGGCTGTGGCTCTTTGTTTCTGGAGTGGCTGGTTTTGTGATAGCTATAGACGGTAAGATAGCTCAGTGGTTTGGGCGCTCGCTGCTGCAATGTGTGTTTGATCTGCAGGTTCAACTCCCCGCAAGGTCAAATCAGCCTTTCATCCTGCTGAGGTTGATAAATGAGTACCAACACAGGTTGGGTAATATTGTATGTACATTAGCGTAAGTGCTATATAATACATCATTATCGTTTGGCCTTGGACTTCTCCCTGCATTCACAGAAATTTGGTAATATTGGCCTATGTGCGCTGCTATTAATGATACATATGGTGATCCATTCTTCTATAAATGTATATCACTTTACAGTGATATTGTAACCATATTTTTCGTTGTGTACTTAGAAACAATGCTATGTGATGCCATTTCCTGTTTTGTGAAGGGGGGAAAGGTCGTGTTCCATCGCATCTTCTGATGTCACTTTGGGGTGGGGTCAAATGAAATCACTTCTTGTGATGTCATCAGAGGTCAAGGGTTGTGTGATGTCACTTCCGTTACCCCTTTTGGTGAAATGACATCCCAGTCCCATAGCCGCTATAAGATACAAGCTTGGACTAAGCGATCTTAAATCCAACGGCATGTGTAACGTGCTGGCTTGTATAATAACATTTTTGTGCCCTGTCCACAATCCTTGAAGATCTTGCATTGTTATTTATTTTTTAATTTATTTTTTACATTTATAGAGCGCACTGCAGCCCGCAGGCATCGAGGCGCTAGACATGAAAGTGTACGTAAGTGGAAACATAGAGATCATGAGGTACTTAGTTGCAGAATCAGAACATAGTTACATGTGCCGTTGGCATGCAGGCCAGTCAAGCAGGAGGGTCAGACAAGCAGCCTAGTTTTGATGGCTTTACGGAAGGCCAGGTGTGAGTCAATCGCCCTGAGATGCGTAGGAAGGGCATTCCAGTGTGAGGCTGCTAAAGCTGGGAAGCTGGTGTTGCCTGCACGAGCTCTGCAGGTCTTAGGGATTGAAATCAGGTTGGTGTAGGCAGATCTGGAAGGCTTCGAGGAGGTCTGTCGGGATATTCTTTGGGCGAGGTAAGGAGGAGCAAGGTCATGGAGACATTTGTGGGTGAGGGAGAGGATTTGCCATCGAAAACAGAAATGTTGATTGACTGTTTTGTGGACCGATGTGACAATACTCTAGCCGATTTAAGTAAAACATAGGAACCTTAATTGAAGACCCGGAAAACAGTTGAGCGATCAGTCAGACTGGTGTTTCACGGTGCACAAGTATCACAGTTACAGACGACTAGATCACCTCAAATATGAGCATAAGTGCCTTGGTAAACTCGCAGATCATTGCAGGATTTTACCATGTCCGAAAGTCGGGTATGACGATTTCCGTGGAACCTTTATCAGACAATCCTTAGACGAAAGGAGATTGAATCAGAAGCTGCTTATTGCCATTTCCGTGGGTATCCAGCGAATTTAGAAGCACCCAAACATCTGTTAGTTTCTTGTCCCCAATTGAAATGTAGACGTGCATGGCCTTTTAGAAATTGTTTGAAATTTGGTGAGATCTTTGATGGGGATGTTTTTTGGGAAAATTGCTTGGGTCCCTGTTTCGTTGGTCTTGGCAGTGGTAACATTTGTAAATAGTCTTTGTTTGGATGATCATAAATAATGAGAATTATGTGTTTTTTTTCTGCTCTGACTTTTTTATCTGGACCTTGTGATTTCTTTTTTCTTTTTTATTGTTTCTCAAATACTGTTTTTGCTTTGTTTTCTTTCTCTTTTGTCTTCTTTTCTTTTTTACTATTGAGATTATTGGCAGTTTTATGAAGTATGTTTTGAATGATTTTTTTCATTGAATGTTTAGTATGACGCAATTAACTGTATTATTCTATATGAAATGCATTTAGTTAAGGATGAACTTGTTTTATCCAATAAACAAATAAAACATAAAATAATAGATCTCCTATGATGAACTCAAAGACTTCCAATGATCAGCATGTTTGTGAAACGAAATAGCCTCTAAATTGGGGTGAAAGATGCATCTCTAAGGAAGGTGAAATAGCAATTCAGCCTCCTGAGCTTTGAGGAAGGGGGTTGAAGACCAGACTGCAAAGGGTTTAATCACGCTAATAATTACCAGTTTTTAAAACTGCATCCTACCCCCAAAATGTTGCGGCTGGCTCGGCCCCTGGCAGGCCGGTATTGCAGCATTCATGCCTCTCTCCCGGGCTCCACTAATATAGTTATATTAGTGGCAAAAGGTATTTTTAACACATCCACTGTACAAGAAATAATACTGTAGGACTGTATGCATATAGGGCAGTGACCCCTTAAATTTCTCTGCATAGCCTGTCCCGGGATTACCAAGGTCTTGTGCAGTAAAAGACATGCTGACCCATCATTTGCTTCTTTATGGACATTATCAGAAGTGACGTCTCTGAAAATGACATTATGAAGAGTGTCATCACTTTTGGAAACTTCCACTACCATGATGCTATAGAGAATCTAAGTGTAAACCAAACATGAACTACTTTCTGGTGTGCAATATGAGCTCTCACCATTATTAATATGTAACAATTCTATAGTTTAGTAAGGCATGAGAGAGGATTATTTAATAGCAAAATCTGAAAACTGAATCATGTCCGCGGATGTCATGATGCCTACCTCCAAGGTGCCAGACAAGACCCAGCTACCCCAGAGGCAGACATCATGTCTTCAAGGGAAGTCACAACAGCCTCAAGTAGGGGCTCTTTGGACTCAGTCCTGGCGCCTTTGGCGCCAGGCTCATATCGGGCCACAGTCCTGGCGCCATAGGCGCCAGGCTCATAAAAGGGGACTTTGTGTTAAAGGTGCTTAGTGTTAACTTACCTGATGCAGACCATGCTGCAACATCCAGGCCTTCTGAGGCCTGAATGGGACTACTTTATCTTTGGAACTACTTAACCACACGGGTGTGGTCAGGGGAGGAGTACATACCTGAGAGGAAGGATACATACCTGGAACTACTTTGAAGGCTATTTAAGCCACGCCCAAGCAGCAACTCACGCTTCGCGTTGTTCTGCATCTAGCAGCTGGACGCTCACCGTGTTTGCTCCTGCATTCTGTCTTCTGCCACTCCTGCCAGCATCCTGGAACACCTGCAAAGAGAGAAGAGAAGAGAAAAGGGTCAAGAAGAGTCCTTACCTGCTAAATCCGCATTCCGGAGACAACTCACCGACGGTCCTGAAAAGGAAGACATCCATTTAAAAGCACATCGCATCGATCGCTGCAGCGCCACATCTCACTCACCTGTACAAGGTACCACCATGTTCTACGGCGACATCTGGACTCGCAGCCACATCACCGCGCCTAGGGAGAAAAAGACAAGAATAAAGGTGAGAGGGGAAAGAAAACAAGGAAACCTTAATTTCCATTACAAAGCTTACCTGTTGGGTTATTCCAACTTCATTTCGGGTCGGTGCCGCATCCTGGCCTTTCCGGACCCCGGCCCATAAGGGGAAAAAGAGACATCAGCGTTAGTGGGCGCATGAAAAGTCGTTACCCAATGCCCATTAAAGACTTACCTGATTTCTTCTGGATTGATCTTTGTTTCGGGTCGGTGCCGCATCCAGGCATTTCCGGACCCCGGCCCCTATGGGGAAAAAAGACATCAGCGTTAGTGGGCGCATGAAAAGACATTACTCAAACGCCCCTTAAAGACTTACCTGATTTCTTCTGGATTGAGCTTTGTTTCGGGTCGGTGCCGCATCCAGGCATTTCCGGACCCGCCCGCCCTATGGGGAAAAAAAGACATCAGCGTTAGTGAGCGCATTCATACAAGGACACTGAGAGAACTCTCATCAAGCTCACCAGAGTCTCATTCTTCGGTTCCACAGCTCTACAATCAAAATCCCAGTGAAGTAACTGGATACAACGCGCCCCTGCATGAGAAGCAGGATGGAGAGCTCGACCTTTCAAACCCTGAGGTGAGACTTCACGTGGGGGTCGCAGGAGGGTTTCGTAGAGGGGTGAGAAGGGAGCTGGAGGCTTATACTTTCTCCCGCAGATTGTTTATACTCCCTTTTCACATACAGAAAGATATTCCTGCGAGCCAGACAAGCCAGATTCGAAGGTCCGGTCCAGTTCATCTTCCGGGTCCTGCGCTTCACCATAGAAGAAGCAACAACACTCCAAACCAGACCTGCGCCTCCGTGGGAGTCAGGTGAGCGTAACAGAACGCAAAGCCTACCTACAATTTCCCACCCGAGCACTATGGAAACTTCTGAGACAGACCAGCTGGCTCAGCTTTTGGGGGAATTAAGGGCAGAAGTACACTCCACCCGCCAGGAAACTAATGCTCTCAAAAGAGAATTAATCTTATCCAAGGAAAGAACTGATGACCTGGCCAAACGATTGTTGCAGGGTCAAGCAGGACAAACTCCTTTACCTAGTTCTGGGGGTAATGCCTCGTCAATGGTTTCGAATAACCCGGTAAAAATCAATCTACCTGGAAACATGCCTTTGGCCCCACCTGAACATTTTGCGGGGGACCCCAAGAAATATGCTGTTTTTATGAACCAATGTCGCCTACACTTTCTATGCAGACCTGGGGCCTTCCCTAATGATCAAACCAAGGTAGCCTTTGTATTATCTTATCTCAGTGGCTGTGCTGCCGATTGGTCTGTTCCGTTGGTAAGTCAGGAAGACCCAATTCTCCAGGATTTTCAAAGCTTCCAGGCGAGCATGGAAAGATTATTCGCTCGACACTCTCAGGGACAGGCCCTTGACAACAAACTACTATCCTTACGACAAGGTAACCAAGATCTCTTATCTTATATTGCCACCTTTAATAGGCTGGTTGTAGAAACGGGGTGGCCCGAAAATAAAAGGATCACACTATTTCATCGAGGCCTGCGCGGAGAACTTGAGGATGTTCTAGCTCAAATAGTAAATCCACCTCAAGCCTGCGCAGAATACATAGACTTAGTGGTCCAACTTGACCACAAACTGCAAACTAGAAAAGCAGATCGGTCCAAGTTCGAAACTCGAGTTCTGATAAAAACTCACGCTAACCCTAAGAGTACCGACGTTTCAGAACCTATGCAGATCGGCGGTGTTAAAGGACCATTGACGCAGAAGGAACGAGAGAGAAGACGGCAAAAGCAACTATGTCTCTATTGCGGGGCTTCTGGTCACTTTCTACGAGACTGCCCGGTAAAGCCACCTAAGAAGGTGGTTGGAGCCACGGACAACAATTTAATAGAACCTGATTCGGGAAACGGTCAAGCCCGACAAGCATAGAGGTCCGCTTGCCGAGCTTGAAAACAGACTCTTTGACCTCACATTTTGTCATGCCAATGGTGCTCGTGGACCCGAAACAGCCTCAGCGGTTGCATGCTATAAAAGCATACATCGACAGTGGAGCTATTGGAAACTAAGTAGATTGTGAATTGGCCTCCAGGATTAATCTTCCTCTCCGTCCGAAAGTTAACAAGGATGTCATTACTACAGTAGATGGAACCGAAATAGCCTCAGGGCGGGTAACACATTCCACTACAGAAATGACACTAGTGGGACAGGATGGACATCGGGAAGCAATTGTGTTCGATGTAATCAAGGCCCCACAATTTCAAGTAATTCTAGGAATCCCTTGGTTAGAAACACATAATCCTCGAATTGACTGGCGAACAAAGAGAATAACCTTTCCTGATTGTGAACTGACTTGTTATCCAAGAAATCCAGATATGGGTCTGGCCACAGTAACTTCCACCACGATACAACTACCGGTTGAATACCAAGAGTTCCAAGACGTTTTTCAAAAAGAACAGACGAACACGTTACCTCCCCACCGGTCGTACAATTGTCAAATCGACCTGGTACCCAATGCTCAACCGCCCTGTAGTAGGATTTATGCTCTTACTGAACCTGAGAACGTTCATTTGCGTCAGTATTTAGATCAGTAACTTCCCAATGGTTTTATTCGCCCGTCAAAGTCTCTTGTTTCCTCAGCTCTGTTCTTCGTGTCGAAAAAAGAAGGCGACCTTAGAACATGTATTGACTACCGTGCCCTAAATCAAATAACGATTAAGAATCGTTATCCTCTGCCTCTGATCCCTGAACTTCTTGACCAGGTAAAAGATGCTTGTATATACACCAAGTTAGATCTCCGAGGAGCTTATCACCTGGTATGTATAAAAGAAGGCGATGAATGGAAGACTGCATTCCGCACCAAATATGGGCTCTTTGAATATCAGGTGATGCCCTTCAGATTATGCAACGCACCTGCCGCCTTTCAATACTTTATGAATGATGTTCTTCGGGAACTTATCGATGTTTGTGTCATCGTATATATCAATGACATCCTGGTATACTCCTCCTCGGAATCCGAACACAGAAAACATGTCAGGGCAGTTCTTGAGAAATTGCGCCAGCACAACCTGTTTGCGAAACTCGAAAAATGCGTTTTTCATACCACAGAGGTCGAGTTTCTCGGATTCATCCTGACACCTAAAGGAGTCCGAATGGACTTGCGAAAGGTGGACGCCATCCTCAAATGGCCATCTCCTAACTCTGTTAAGGGGGTTCAGAGTATGCTTGGCTTTGCCAATTTCTATCAAAGATTCATCCCAGAATGATCTCGAGTGGTTCAACCCATAACAGCCCTCTTACGGAAGAATAAACGTTTTGAATGGACTCCTGAGGAAGAACAGGCCTTTCAAGACCTAAAGACCAAATTCACCTCCGCCCCTGTATTGAAGCATCCGCGCCCAGATCTCCCTTACATTGTTGAAACCGACGCTTCCAGTTTGGCCATGGGTGCTGTTTTGTCTCAAAGGGATCCAGAAACTAACCAGATGCACCCTGTAGCCTTTTGGTCCAGGAAATTCACGGCTCCTGAAATCAATTACGCAATCACCGACAAAGAATTACTAGCTATTAAGTCCGCCTTCAAGGCTTGGCGCCATTACCTCCTCGGCGCAAGACACACCATTACGGTGATTACAGATCACAGGAATTTGCAATATCTAAAAACGGCCAAAGCCCAATCATCCCGCCAACTCCGATGGGCTTTATTCTTTGCAGAATTTGATTTCATAATCACCTACCGCCCTGGTTGCAAGAATGGCAAAGCAGACGCTTTATCCCGGATTGGAATGGATGAAACAAATTCAAACTTAGAACCAGTTCCAATTATACTCGAAAAAAAGAATTTTAAGCTTGACCTCTTTACAAACTATAGAGGACGTTCAAACTCGAGTTAAACAACTTTTAAATTCCACAGCCTTGCAAGAATGGACTCAAAAGGGGTCACACTTTTCCATTAATAATGATTTACCGTACTTCCAGGGGCAGTTATTTCTGCCCAACAAAGAACTGCAAGAATTGGTCAATGCTCACTATCATGATACATTAATGGAAGGACATCCTGGTATCGCAAAAACTGAGGAAAAGATCAAACGACAATTCTGGTGGCCATCCTGGAGAAAAGACATAAAATCTTTTGTGATGTCTTGCGGACTTTGCGCCCAAAATAAAGGTCAAAAGAAGAGACCAGCCCGTCTCCTACAACCCTTGGATATTCCACCGGCCCCTTGGCACACCTTGTCAATGGACTTTATTACCGACCTGCCTCCTTGCTATGGATATAACACTATCTTGGTAATCGTGGATCTGTTCTCCAAGATGGCCCACTTTATCCCTTTAAAAGGGGTACCTTCAGCCTCCATCTTGAACAAGGAATTTCTGGAAAACATAGTTCGTATGCATGGTTTTCCATCCATATTAATCTCAGACCGAGGAAGCCAATTTATTTCCCATTTTTGGAGGAAATGTTGCCAACTGGCACAAATTGATGTACGTTTATCCACTAGTCACCACCCCCAGACCGATGGCCAAACCGAGAGGACTAACCAAACCCTTGAACAATATCTTCGGTGCATGTTACATCAATCTGAAAACAGCTGGAAAGATATTCTATGGATCGCAGAGTATGCATATTACAATTCTGTACATTCTGGAACAGGACAAACCCCTTTTTACACAATGTATGGTCATCATCCTAGAACCTCAGACCTAGACCCTCCTCAAAACCTGGAAATGCCAGCAGTTGATCATTTGCATTCTACTATAACCCGAGCCTTCAAGGAAGCTACAACTCATCTGCAACAAGCCAAGAAAAAATACAAAGAAAATGCTGATCTACATCGGAGTGAAGCACCTTCATACCAGATTGGAGACCAGGTGTGGCTGGCAACCAAGCATTTGCCTCTCAAAGGACCGCAGACTTTTAATCCAGATACATTGGACCCTATCCCATCATAGCTATAATTAACCCGGTGGCCTTTAAACTTGATCTACCAGCCAACATGCAAATTCATCCCGTTTTTCATGCATCACTGTTAAAACCGGTGCAGCCTGGAACCAGACTAAGCAAACCACCTGAACCAATTCAAATCGATGGGGAATTAGAATTTGAAGTTAAGGACATATTGGATTCCAAAATGTTAAAATCAAAACTCTTCTATCTAGTTGATTGGAAGGGGTACGGACCTCAGGAAAGATCTTGGGAACCAAGTGACCATGTACACGCCCCGTGATTAGTGCAAAGATTCCACCGAAAATTCCCAAGCAAGCCGAAACCCCCGGAAAGGACGACCTTGGGAGGGGCCTTGGGAGCGGGTACTGTCATGATGCCTACCTCCAAGGTGCCAGACAAGACCGAGCTACCCCAGAGGCAGACATCATGTCTTCAAGGGAAGTCACAACAGCCTCAAGTAGGGGCTCTTTGGACTCAGTCCTGGCGCCTTTGGCGCCAGGCTCATATCGGGCCACAGTCCTGGCGCCATAGGCGCCAGGCTCATAAAAGGGGACTTTGTGTTAAAGGTGCTTAGTGTTAACTTACCTGATGCAGACCATGCTGCAACATCCAGGCCTTCTGAGGCCTGAATGGGACTACTTTATCTTTGGAACTACTTAACCACACGGGTGTGGTCAGGGGAGGAATACATACCTGAGAGGAAGGATACATACCTGGAACTACTTTGAATGCTATTTAAGCCACGCCCAAGCAGCAACTCACGCTTCGCGTTGTTCTGCATCTAGCAGCTGGACGCTCACCGTGTTTGCTCCTGCATTCTGTCTTCTGCCACTCCTGGAACACCTGCAAAGAGGGAAGAGAAGAGAAAAGGTTAAAGAAGAGTCCTTACCTGCTAAATCCGCATTCCGGAGACAACTCGCCGACGGTCCTGAAAAGGAAGACATCCATTTAAAAGCACATCGCATCGATCGCTGCAGCGCCGCATCTCACTCACCTGTACAAGGTACCACCACGTTCTAAGGCGACATCTGGACTCGCAGCCACATCACCGCGCCTAGGGAGAAAAAGACAAGAATAAAGGTGAGAGGGGAAAGAAAACAAGGAAACCTTAATTTCCATTACAAAGCTTACCTGTTGGGTTATACCAACTTCATTTCGGGTCGGTGCCGCATCCTGGCATTTCTGGACCCCGGCCCCTAAGGGGAAAAAGAGACATCAGCGTTAGTGGGCGCATGAAAAGACGTTACCCAATGCCCATTAAAGACTTACCTGATTTCTTCTGGATTGATCTTTGTTTCGGGTCGGTGCCGCATCCAGGCATTTCCGGACCCCGGCCCCTATGGGGAAAAAAGACATCAGCGTTAGTGGGCGCATGAAAAGACATTACTCAAACGCCCATTAAAGACTTACCTGATTTCTTCTGGATTGAGCTTCGTTTCGGGTCGGTGCCGCATCCAGGCATTTCCGGACCCCGGGCCCCTATGGGGAAAAAAAGACATCAGCGTTAGTGAGCGCATTGATACAAGGACACTGAGAGAACTCTCATCAAGCTCACCAGAGTCTCATTCTTCGGTTCCACAGCTCTTCACGGAATAGTTTCTGCACCTGAAAAAGAGACAACGAACAATTATTATTGCGGAATCATACTCATTAACAGATTCCTTACGGTACTATACCGGGAAAACAAAACTTGAACCCTCTACAATCAAAATCCCAGTGAAGTAACTGGATACAACGCGCCCCTGCATGAGAAGCAGGATGGAGAGCTCAACCTTTCAAACCCTAAGGTGAGACTTCACGTGGGGGTCGCAGGAGGGTTTCGTAGAGGGGTGAGAAGGGAGCGGGAGGCTTATACTTTCTCCCGCAGATTGTTAATACTCCCTTTTCACATACAGAAAGATATTCCTGCGAGCCAGACAAGCCAGATTCGAAGGTCCGGACCAGTCCATCTTCCGGGTCCTGCGCTTCACCATAGAAGAAGCAACAACACTCCAAACCAGACCTGCGCCTCCGTGGGAGTCAGGTGAGCGTAACAGTGGACTCCCAATTTTGGCGAAATAAGGAACAGTGAGATTAAATGATTTGCCAAGGATCACATATCATTGCTTAAGTACAGAAACCAGGATTTAGATTCAGTCTGCAATTGAAGCACTTGACCGCATATCTACCCAGCTATAGCTCATACATGTATTTGTTAAGGCTTGGGTTTCAAGAGATTACTTAATAATTAGTTTTATGGCAATGCCTTGAAAAGTACACAATTCACACAAGAAAGTAATCCGGCATTGCATAAATTGCGATAGAAAAATATCATGTAAAAAGAACACAGTTTTAGCTTTGTTTTCTTCATCCTGAAGGGAAGATCACAGTCGCAGCATGGGCGTATGAGCCTAGAAAAACTCATTTGGGATTCAATACTGTATTCACAGTGAAAGTAAATGCAACATAATATGAGGCCTTCGGCATAGAGTCATTATTTCACACAGCATGCAGCGCTATGCCTCCTTCCCATTTATTACCACCCATCATTGGTACCTCGTAAGGGAAACTAGTCTTTCCACAGGCACCCTTGACTCTGGGTGATCCACGCCTAATCTCTTACACCCCATCTCTCTTAAATGGTATGCAGGGGACTCCGCATTGCATAAGTGCTAACGTTGGTGGTCCACTGCATGCAAATGCCGCCTCTTGTAAAACAAAGGTGTTATAGTCATGCTTTGATGACACAAAGTGGAACCTCAGGAGCCGCTGTGCTTTCAACTATCACACAAAGCGTGTGACCTCGCGCTTTGGACAGCTGATGGGGATCAAAGGCAGGCCAGTACGTGGGGCACAGACCATTGAATTGAGACAGTCCCGCAAAATGCAGGATAGTTGGCCACACTATTTTAGACCCCTTATTTATACCCTTTGACCTACAATGCTATTTAAGAGCAATACCCTCTGTTCTAGCTCCTATCAAACCAGAACCCTCTGTGCCATGACTATTTGTGTTTGTATTTATTTTTTTAAGCACACCTAACCCTTAGGTATCTGGGCGCTTTTTCTTAAGGTTACATGCATTACAAAAAGCATAGGAAAGTACAAGAGTTAGATATGTTGCAGTTGCTTATGTTACAAATTATATACAAAAAGTACATACAAGAATAGATATGATACACAGATACAGAGGAGGTAATTTATCGCAATAGGCAGAACCATTCATAGATCCTGGGAGGTGAGCCACATTTTTGCATTTCTTCTGAATTTAGAGTAGGAAGGTTCTACTCTTAAGGCTATAAGCAACGAATTCAATTGTTTGGCCGCTAGGACCTGGAAACTGCTACCCCCTGCTTTCTGAAGCTTAAACGTGGTATTTTAATGCAATGTTGTAGCAATGATCTAGTTGGGCGGTCTCAGACGTTCCGTATGATTTTGTCACTCAAGTATTTGGATGCTTGGTTGGAGATGCCTTTATGGGAGAGTATTTAGAATGCAATTATTTGGTTAATTGATAGCCAATGTACATTACTTCTCACCTCTGAGATGTGGTGGGATCTGGGAATGTTCAGCACCGATCTGAGTGTGTTATTTTGTAGTGTTTGCAACTTTTAAAGTTACGTTGGCTGGTTCCTGAGTAAAGGGCTTTACAGTAGTCTAGTTTAGATAGGACTAGAGCCCTAGCGATCATGATGCATTTGGCTGTGGATAAGAAAGGCCTATATGCATTGATTAATTTATAAGTGTAGGTTGTAGTCAAGGTAGTCACGGTAGCTTGCCTGGTCAGTGTTAGAGAGGAGTCAAGGTACATGCCTAACGTTTTTACCTCCTTGGATACTTTTATATTGTTGTCGTCAATGTTGAATGAGGCAAACTGTTTGTCCAACCTATGAGTCTAGTTTGAGAACCTATGCGTAGAAGCTCTGTCTTATCGTCATTAAGGCACAGTCTATGTTTGGCTATCCAGGCTTGTATAACCAAGTAAATGTCATTTAAGAATTTTGTGTCAGTGTTGTAGTCACCAGTGATAGGTATGAGAATAAGCGGCTTAGTAAAAATGTTGTAGAGTGTGGGGCAAACGCACGAGCCCTGTGGGACTCCGCATGTGACTAGTGTGGATTCTGCTGATGCAGTAGGTGAGAACACTCTCGTAGTTCTGTTAGCCAACAATGATTAGATCCAAGTGGTGGCTTGGTCTGAGAAGTGTGCTGTAGCCGTGAGATGGTTACATAGGACTTTACGGTCTACTAAGTCGAAGGCAGCCGAAAGATCAAATAGCAGAAGGAAGTTTAAGTTGCCCTTGTCTCTTATGTTATCCGTTTGTGTTTTCAAATCTATTAGGGCAGTTTCCGTACCATGTCTTGGTCTAAAGCCAGACTGTCGGAGTCCCAAAAGGTTATTAATTTCCAAATGTTCTTGGATCTGCAGGTAAGCAGCCCTATTGAGTCTTTTCAGCAGAAATGAGACTGTAGTGTTGATCTGAAGTTTGTGGGAATGTTTGGTTCAAGGATCGTTATTTTTAGAAGAGGAAGGACCCAAGCGTCTTTCAATTTGGTTGGAACTGTACTCGTTTCGAAGAAGGCATTAATTATTGAAGGGATGAGAGGGGCAAGCTCTTTTGCTGTCTCTTTAATAACAGTTGCAGGGCAGATGTCCCCCTGACATCAAGAGGATTTTAGATTGGTAATTATACCCTCGATGTCCTTAGTGGAAAGGGTAGAGAATTTGAACAAGTTGTGTAAATTCGGAGTAGATACTTGTGGATATGTGTTTTGAGGTAGGTTGGTATTAAGGTTTAGCTTTTTTGTCTCTATTTTAGGTTGTAGGAGCTCAATCTTGTCTAGTAAGGCTTTCTGGATATTAGTACACCGGTTCCATGTAATTCCATCAGCAGTTTTTATTTCGCAGCATTTTTTGCTGCAGATATTTTGCTGCAAAACGAATCAAATGTTTTTTATTTTTTTGTTGGGGGGGTACCCCCCAAACCTCCCTGTCCACTTATTTAGAATCTAGTCCCGATACACCATGAAACCTTATCGTTCTACCCACCCCCCCTCATATTTTTTGATGTTTTTTTTTCGGTAAAAAATCTGCTGCAACAAATACAGCAAAAAGAATTGTCAAGTCTTTAGTGCCCGCTTCAGGTGGAGGTATGGGTGTCTCCAACTCTCGAAGGATGCTGAATAATTCTTTAGTGCATGACTTAGCTTTAGAGTTTATATCATTGTATGAAGCACTTTTACCCTTAAGGATGGCGCTATTATGTTGATGGCATCCCGTAGTGTGTTATTGTATGCATCAATTAGGGCAGCAGGGTCATTGCTATTGCTAGGATAGTTAGTGATCGGTTGTATGAGGGGGAGTAGTGTCTGTGCTGTTAAGTTCTGTAAGTTCCTTGTACGTCTAGATGAGGCAATCGGGGTACAGTGGTTAGGTAAGTCATTGTCCTTGATAGTGAATAAGATGGTATGGTGTTCACAAGGCGAGCTAGAGAGGATGTTGATTTCACAGTTAATGTCTGCAATCCAATCTAAGGTTCTTCCTTTGTTGCGGGTAGGTTGAGAGATGTGGTGAGTAAAGCCCAGTTCTGTTATCCTACTGGCAACCGCTGATGCATTATCATCTTTAGGGTCGTGAAGACCAAGGTTAAAGTCGCCTAGCAGTATGACTTGGGACCCTGGTTTAACATTGGATGTAAGTAGTAAGGTAATGTCTTCTTCTAAAGAGGATACTGGACCTGGTGGTCTATATAATAGGTGGAGAGTAGTAGTTTGTGAGGCTGTAATGGGCAATTTAATGGATAGCAGTTCACCTGAAGGGAATACTTGGCTAGGAATCGGTCTTAGCGCTAATGAGGTTTTAGCAATAAAGGCGAAGCCGTCGCCTTTGGAAGACTCTATGTTTAGTCTTATGATAGTGTACTCATCTGGTATATGAAGTGAGAGTGGTGGCCCAGAGGCAGGGTGGAGGCAGGTCTCCATTATGGCTAGCAAGTTCAGGTTGTTTTTGACTATAAGGTCAGCAATATCTAACGCATGGGCCGTCAAAGATCTAGCGTTTGAGTGCCCCCTTGAGAAGTGTAGACGAGCTAGTTAAGTTATTTTTTTATGTTGGTACTATTTTTAGTGGCAGTGACATATTTGTGGTTCTCAGATTCAGAGGGTTCGTTTTTTTAGGTATAGTTAAGGCAACTCTTAGTAATTTGTGTGACTCTAGTTGAGCAGGTTCTTGTGCCTAATCTAGAATTCCTAATTTTAGTGGGGCAAGGTTGGTTAGCCGAGGGTCTAATAGCAAAGCACTTGATCCATTGGGCTGGGGTTAGTGGCTGGGTATGACTGAGCATACTTTGGACAGTGCAGAACTGTTTAACATCCTTTTGGAAAAGGGGGGGTAGAAATGATGTAGGAGTGACATTGTAAGCCAGAGGTATTGGCAGTCTGGGAGTTGTACTTAGTAAATCCAATACCATGGGAGGTTAGAGCCAATGCGGCCATGGTGAGTAAGGATAACACAGGAATTAAGTTGAGAAGGCTTATGATATTTGAGGAGTGTACATGCATGGTTGCTAATCAAAAAACATTTTGAGGCCAGTAGTGGTTGATTGTATCAACTGCATAAGGGCTGGTTGCTAAATGCTAGCTAGGCTAAAGTAAGGCTCTAAGTCTGAGTCTTATGTCGCTCGACTGTAGATTAGGTAAGAGCTAGTATGCAAGAGAGGTAGGTGTTGAAGTTAATGATGACAATGCACTTATTGATAGACAAGCGACAACTAGGATCACATATACATTATAATCCAGTGTGCTTTGAAATTACTTGCAAACATAACCTTCAGTAATAACGCAACTCCTGGAGCATGACATTCGAAGATAAATGACTAAACAGTGGTGGTAGTCAATGAGTTAGATGAGTAACAGTGACAGTGAGCGTAGAAGCGGGAGTGCAAGGAGGTATAGTAGACAGTTTAGCTTAACAGCCACTAATATTCGTAGTGGTTAGATTGAGATCATATTTAGTAGCACAGTTTGGCGCTCACAGTAAAGATAGCATACGTAGTTGTAAGAGGAGGTAAGGCTCCAGTAATTAAATAGTGATACATGGGTTGTGTGGATCGTGCTAAATTGCAAACAATCACGTAATCAGTAGTAGACACTTGATCCGACAAGCCGTTTTAACTATATTAAGCAATATTAAACAATGTATGTGACTTGTCTCGCTTATTTGTTAATGCAGGCAATAACTGGACATGCGGACCAGCGATGTGGCAAGGGTAAAAAAAGAGTTAGTTACACAATAAGCCAGGACCCTCAATGTCAGCTAACACAAAAATATTATGTGCTAGCTCATATGTGCAAGCCATAACCCTGTATGCCACATAACACGAAATCTGAACCAGTCCTTTTTTGATGCTAGGCCTAGACTCCCCTTTTGGCTTATGCTGGGTCCAAGCAGACCCACCTTACTAACAGTGGTTGCAGGCTTCCATTTTAACTAAACATGGACCAAGGTTTTATTTCTTTACTAACACTGGCCCCAGGCAGTCCCTCTTTACTAACACTGGATGCAGGCAGTCCCTCTTTACTGACACTGGATCCAGGCAGTGCCACTTTACTGACACTGGATCCCAGCAGTCCCTCTGTACTGACACTGGATGCAGGCAGTCCCTCTTTACTGACACTGGATGCAGGCAGTCCCTCTATACCACTTTAATTTTGAAAGGATGTGACATTCCCTTTTGGCTAATTTAGGTTACATTTTCTGTGGTGGTTAATACTGGATGCAGACATTCTTTGTTGTCCTGCAATGGATGTAGCTTTTCTCTGTTTGCTGACGCTGCATTACCACTGCCAGCTAACACTAAATATAGAAGCTTCTTGTTGGGTAACCCTGGATCTGGCACCCCCAGGTGCAGTGGCACAGAAAAATGTTGGGACCCTCTGTGAGTGTTGCTGAGCCCCCCTCTCACTCCACCCCGCAAGCTTTTCAACAAAGCATGGGCTGTGCCACAGACGCCCGGGCTGTCTAGCCATCACGCATGCACAATGCGTGTGATTATCATAATCATGCTGTTGCAGGGGCACGCTGCACACTGCACAAGGTGGAAGATAGAAGTATGTTTATTATTGGAACCTTACATTTTTCACCTGGCTAAGAAACAAGGGGCAGTGACTGGCTCCCGGTGCACAAATGTACCAGCCACTTGCTTGGCCAGTAATATAAGAACACATCTCCATGCTGGCTCTGCAATAATTGTTAGGATGCCCATGTCAAAACATACTCCTGTTGGCTCTGTCCTTAATGCCAGTACATATCTCATGGCACATAAAGATAACGTTATCTCAAGAATGCCTGCCCACCCTCTCCCCACGATCTAAGAACACCCATCATGTTGACTGCGCCTTTCAAACCAATAAAAAAAAGTCGTGCTGCCGTAAGCATACATCATTTTCTCGCTGGCTACCCAAATGCCCCCCCCCCCCCCACCATTATGGGAACACAAATCTAGTTGACCTTGCCCTTAATGCCAGTAAACATGCAATGCCATAGTTAGGATCTTGCTGGATGCACAAATGCCCTCCACCCCATCATATGAGAACACACACCATGTTGGCATTGCTTTTCACAGGAGTAAAAAGTGCAATTTCACAGTAAGAACATGTCCAGGCTGCCTGCACCATTCTATTTTTAACCACCGGCCCAACCCTTCCTCCATGTAATAACATTCATCACGCTGGCTTTGCCCAAAAAGGTCGGTAAAACATTCCATGTTATTGCAAGATAGCATCCATGCTCCAATGCCCCCTCACACACACCTACCCACTAGTCACTGACCCATGCAGCTTCTCGCTCATTCATTGGCTCACACACACCCAGAACGTTCCGCCTGCATCCTGATTCACACGCACCCACACTTGAACCCTACTCACAATGCACTCTTTCACATGCGCATAGAAACTCACTGCCATGCACACATACATGAATACGGTTCTATGTTCTTAGATCACCAGGTATTTTGCTGAATATTTTCGGGCCAAAAAAACAAATTGAATTATTTTTCTTTTTTATTTGGGGGTTCCCCCCAATCCCACCCTTTCCTATTATCTAGTTCTTATTCCCCACACACCCTTAACCCTTTTATCGGCCTTACCCACCCACCCCATTTTCTTTGAGTTTTTTCGGCTGAACATTTCCGGCAAATAACTCAGCGAAAAAAAGCCTGGTGATGTAACAACGTCAGACCATGAATACATACACAAACATTTGACAACCTCGAAGGCGCACACTCACTCACACATACATACAAACATCTTTTATTTCTTACCTGTTTCCCATGCCCCACTGGACGCAATGCTCTTCTAAGGCCTCTGGTTCCCGTGCTACACGCAGTTAGGAAGCAGGGAGAGCTTCCTGGTTCCTGACATGCGCAGTGAAACCAGAGTCCATGGATTGTTGTGTGTGCCTTGCCTGCTCAGGGCCCAGCCCTACCCTGTCAGCGCAGCTGGCCCACCCTGACTGTAGAAATAAATCAGAGATTTCTTTCCACAGCCCAGAGTGCTGAGGGCCCCCTCCCCTGGGGTATGGGGCTGCAGGGTCCCCAGCACTGCTCCGTAGAGGTTGTGGGGGTGCCAGCTACACCAGTGCCAAGGTGGCAGACACTGGGCGTGAACATTCCCTCCAGCTTAATACCATAGAGAGACATTCCTTGGTTACCAACACTGGCATTCATACTTTTCCTGTGGGCTAACATTGGGTTTATAACATTCCTTTAGCTGGCACTGGATCAGGCCATTGCCCCTTGGTCAACACTGCATCATGATGTGTACTTTGGGGTGACACTGGATTCACACAGTCATTGCCAAATACGTTTCTTCTTCCCATGACTTCTCTCAGTTATTGCTAAACTACCTTCTCCACTGGAAAGTGTAAGGAACTCATAGTGGCAACAGTAAAGACAGACACAAGTGATCACAGTTCAAGGGTGTTTATTGAACTACAAATGCAGGGTGGAAAAACTCCTAAACTAAACCTTAATCTAAGATGGGAGCAAGCGTTGAACATCAAATGAAAAACAAGGGCAGTCCTCGTGGCGTTGTGTCAAATTAAAAGGGCCTATACTAAGAAAAACCTATTGCCAATTCCTTACAACTGATTACAGAAAGAGTGTGGGATAGGGTATCAAAATAAAGAAGAAAGTGATCACAAATAATAAGTCAGGATGTGATTTCCTCGAGGTCTCCCTTCTCCACTTTTTTAGCACGGGACAAGGTGGGACTTTGGAGCACAGCACACGTTCAAGCCTTTCCAGCACGAGTTAAAATGTCTGCATCAGTTATCAGGTTCTTCGATGGTTAAGTTTCTTTATAATGAAAGGTCTCTTGCCTTCAATGCCTTATAGTCCCAACAAACAAACACAAAGTTCTTTTCTACAAACACTTTGGGTGATGGCTTCACCCCTGGGCCCACCTCTTCTGGGTGCTGACCCTTTAGACTTATTCAACAAAAGAACAAGATAGTTCCTTTTTCATCGAACATTTGTGTGGTAACTTTCCACTCCTGGATCTCCGTCGGCTGTATTTGGATCTTAGAAAACAAGGGGGACACTTCCCTTCCCCTTGTTTTTCAATTGTTTCTCACTTTCACTAATCTCAGTGTCTTTTTAACTAGGTTATCGGCCTTTGCCCCTGGTTGTTGGCTTCCCTCTGCTGGGTTTACTCTCACCAACTTTTGGCAGTCAGCTTTCCTTTGCCGGGTTCACTCTTGTCAACTTTTGCCAATAATTCCTCACGGGACTTTACGGCTCTGTCCCTTTTCATTAGCATCCCTCGCCTGGGCTCACTCTTACTAATTTCCACAGTTCATGTGATTATTGTTCAACATACGGGATTCACTTCCCTTAGCTTTCACAGTTCTTTGTCGGTCAAAGGCTTTCAATGATACAGCGGATTTTAAGACCCCTGTATGACCACTTTGACCTTTCTTCGGGTCTTCCCAAGGGCTTCTGGTTACAGTAGTTTCTACCTTTGAGTAATTGCCTGACTCTGTCTGACCCTTGTATCGAGACATGTCAGGTAAACAGCTCTATGGGTCTGATGTCTTTCGTGGGGCTAAAAGGTGTTCGGGTTGGAAAGGGGGGGGGCTAGAGTACTCAATTGTTTTACAGGGTAGGATGGGGAAACAGTGCTATATGGAATTACAACCTTCGTATAAGAGGCGTTTTGAAATGAGTAGGAGGGTTTGTGTGGCAAACAGAAATAGCTAGGATTGTGAAATGAACATAGGAAGTTGTGGGAATGGTACTGCTTTACTTAAGCCGTTGGGAGTACAGAAATTCATAATCAGAGGGATGGGAAGAAGAATGGTTGGGAGTATTCAGGTAGAAAGCGGGAAAGTAGGGTTTCTCGGAGATGTGGTTTTTGAGTCTAATGGGGTTCATTCTCCTAGGGTATTTACCAGATATGGAGGGGGCGTCGGGTTCGGACAGGAGAGATCTAATGGGAGGAAGGGAGGCAGATGTAATACAGGTTAAGATGTTTTTCAGGGATCTTGCCATCCTCTCATTTTCCGGTACAATACTGCATCTCCCTTGGGTTATTCCCTTGAGTACAACCCCGGGCTTCCCCATCCCGGTGAGCCTTTCTCGCTCTTTCACCCCTAGAGTTTGGATCTGAATGGATCAGCCCTTCGTTGGCCATCTGAATAAGGGTTTCTCGAGGTTCGCTATGTGACATACCTACAGGTATTTCACATACCCTTCCCCTATGCTGGTTGGGCAATGGTGTTTCATCTGGATATCCCATGGTGGAACATCCAGGTTGTTGGTCCAAGCAGTCCAGCATATAACTGGGATTGAAGCCTCTGGGACTCTCAACACTTTCCTGGTTGTTTAGAGCGAACGTGGGAGTTGATTTTAAAAGTTCTCTCCCCCCTTTTTCTCACTCTACTTTCCTTCCCCTTTCTTGAAGGTCCATTAATTCCTCCTCCAATTCTTCAGGGCAAATGTCCATACCGTGGCCCCACTATCCACAGAATAGGCACTCTTTGATTTGAGAGGCTACTGATAAATCTGGAAACCTGGTAGATGTGAACTCTTTCCTGTTTTTATTCATGGGGTTAAAAAAAATAATTCTTGGGTGTTAGGGTTCTCCAGATTTTGTCTCTCCACGTTAATATAGGGTTCTTCTTACATCTCCCCGCTTGGATTTTCCACCTCTTCCCTTAATGGTTCGCTCTCTATTTTCCCCTCTGAATAGTAAGGATCTAGTACCTGAATTTTATTCTCCATAGGAGGTGTATTACGCCCTCTTGCTGGGGTTCTGCTAGGTGACATCTTCCCCCATGTGCCATACAATATAGTATCTCTGAGCATTTGATTTTCTAATGTTTCTCCTTTCCCATCCTCTGTTGTTCTTAAGATCTTAGGGTTTTGAGTAACTTTTTCACCTTTTCTTTTCCCCTGGAATGAGTTTGTGAGGAATTTTTCTAGGGAATGGGGTCTTATGCTTCCCATGCCAAAGGTACTGGGAATTTAGTGGGGCTCCTGATTCCAATGTTGTGGGATTTGGGTCTTCCGGGGGAAGGAAGGGATGGATCACTTGAGACTTATTCAACCTACTAGGGTTTGGAGTGGTCCCCTTCGATGGGGAATCCCACTTGGTTTCAAATGGGAGAGTTCCCAGTATTTCACCTCAGTGAATACTTTGGGGAGTGGAAGAACGATTGAGTAAGATGCATGTTATCTAATTTCCAGAAAATTAAAGTGGAAATGCCTCTACAACTATCTTCTTGTGGGGTATCACATAGATGGCTGAGGTGGCGGGATTACCTATTTGTATGTCTAGAGCGACAACCATTTTATCTTTCTCAGGTATCAGAGAGTCTTGCGGACATCGTAGGAATTAGCTGTTGCCCTCTAATGTTTTCGGTTCGGGTGGGATGGCCTGGGGCTTTAAAGGGTGAAAGGAAAACCCTAGTCCAAAAGTGGAGTCCCTGTGAGTTTGGTCAATTTCCCCAGGACTGTTTTTTCTGGGGCTCAGGTGTTCCTTTGGCCCGGGTCCCAATTAGTTTCATCCTCCATTTGAAATGCTGTGGGGAGTTAGCTCTCACGTTGTATGGTCTGCCTTGTTCGTCCTGTGCTCTCTTGCTCCAACTTTTATCCCTGTGGGGAAACTAATGGGCCGTCAAGTGTGTGATTCTGGTTAATTGCCTGACTCTGCCTGACTCTTGTGTCGGGTCATGTCAGGTAAACATGCTCTATTGGTCTGTTGTTTTTCGTGGGGCAAAAAGTTGTTTGGGTCAGAAAGGGGGGGTTAGAGGGCAAGATTGTTTTGCAGGGTAGGATGGGGAAACAGTGCTATGTGGAATTACACTCCTCGTATTAGAGGGATTCTGAAATGAGCAGGAGGGTTTGTGTGGACGGGAATAGCTAGGATCGTGAAATGAACAGAGCAATTTGCGGGAACGGCAGTGTTTTACTTGAGCAGGTTGGGAGTGTGGAAAATCATAACCAGAGGGATGGGAAGAAGAATGGTTGGGAGTATTCGGGTAGAAAGCAGGAAAGCAGGGTTTCTCTGAGATGTGGTTTTTTGAGTCTAATGGGGTTCGTGCTCCTAGAGTATTTACCAGATATGGAGGGGGCACCAGGTTGGGAAAGGAGAGATCTAATGGGAGGGAGGCAGATGTAATACAGCCTAAGAAGTTTTCAGGGATCACGCCCGACCATCCTTCTCCAGTACGATACAGCGTCTCTCTTGGGTTATTCCCTCGAGTACAACCCTGGGCTTCCCCATCTTGGTGAGCATTTCTCGCTCTTTCACCCCTAAAGTTGGGATCTAAGTGTATCAGCCCTTCGTTGGCCACCTGTATAAGGGTTTCTCGAGGTTTGCTATGGGGTTTCTCGAGGTTTGCTATGTGAGATACCCTCAGGTATTTCACCATTCCTAGATGGAATCAGACTGTACTTATTATCTACCAAGGCAGACAGACGACTCTGTATCAATGAGACACCACTTATCCAACTTTTCGTTCATTTTGTACATCATTGTTAGCAGGTGTGTAAGTCCAATTTGTTCAACTGAATTGAACCAGAACTACACATCCCAGAATGCATTTGTTCCAGGAGTTAAATGTGTCTAAATCGCATGTAGTTATTAGTTTTGGCTAGTAGGTGGCAGTGCAAGTATTGCGGATAAGCTAAAACATTTGCCATTGGAAGTGAAGATAGGTAAGAGATGGGATGTGAGGGGAGTGGGGACCCAGAGCCTGTGGGTGTGATTTAGAATTTTACCCATTCATTGACTGCCTATGGCCATGCTAGGCCCTGTGGTCTTTCCCACCCAGGTCCTTCCATTCCCACCCAAAACACACGCTGGGATCTCTTTGAGCTTGCTCAGTGCTTTTGAGGCGATGTCATTGATGTTTAAAAGCAGTCTTCTGGAAGGTAATGGTTTATTTGCAGCTGTAAACCAGCTCCTGGTGTAATAAAAATGACTTAACCAAATGCTTCTTCAGCTACTTGATTCATGACCAAAATGTATGTCCTTTTATCTGTTTCTTGCACTGAGTTCCCGGTAAAAAATAAGCATTGGCAAATCCAACAGTTTTGGCTCCTGTTCGATTTTGTTCTTGGAATTTATACCACGCACCACTGCCATATGCGTGGTCTCCAGGAACTCATGCAAATTAAAACGAGTGGGTGGGCTTATAGGATAGGAAGACGACCCCTGCACCCACTCTGGAGAGATCCTAGAAGAAACTGAAGGAGCCAAGACTCCTGCCCTGCTACAAGATTTGCAAGGATACAGTGGACCTTTCGGAAGAAGGCTTGGCAACCAACTTCTGCTGCTGCTCTGGTAGAGCCCTGTCCTGTGAAAGATCTCCAGCCCTGTGAAGGAGTGACAATCCTTGTAGTGGAGGGAGCATCCATTCCCTGTGTCAGCTCAGAGTCCTACGAAGAAGAGCCATCACAATTACCCCAGGACCGCACAGTGGCTGTCCAGCTCTGAGTTTGGGCTACCATGCTGAAGACGTCGCCGTTCCGAGTTGAGGCCTGGAACTTGGGAGATCCTCAGCTTGTCTTATAAGACTTACATCTGCAAGGTTTTGTGGTCCTAGCTGGGTCTGGGACTTGAGATAAGGGGAAAGTCTGACTGCGGTAAGTGAATCCCTTTGCGTTGCCGTGCATCAGTTGCTGTCATCCGAAACTGCTTACCTGCATCCATTCCTGTCCTGAGAGAGGCCCTCCATTGGGTTTTGCTGCATTGTTCATCTGAGGGTCCTTGCACCAGCATCAGACACCTACCGGAGAGCTGCTCGAGTCTGCAACCCCTGAGGATCAAGGGCTGAGGCTGATGGTGGGAAAAGTGAACTCAGACCTTCTTCAACTGACCTGTAAGTCCTGTGAGGAATCAGACTATGGGGGTGAGTTGTAGAAATACTTACCTGACCCTTGAACTCTCCAATAAAAGTTTTCTTACACTTTGGCTTTGTCATTGCTTGTTCACACAAGCACTCCAAAAGATGGGAACATGTTTTTTTAGCTAGTTTAACTCATCCACTGACACTTGGAGCTGTCCACTGGACCTCAGAGACCCTACCTTCATTTTTTCCAGCCTCACAAACTATGTGGAACTTTGCTGAAAGTTGGGCATGTGGCCCCATTCATTTTAGGGATGGACTTCTGAAGTCACGGTTGATTCTCTGTGGACTAGTAGTACTAATACCAATCTGTGCCTTCCTTTTCAGGGGTTTGATATTTTTTTAATTGTTTGTTTTAAATTTCCCACCCAACAAAGCCTGGCCAAGCCACATAATTTCCAAAGAGTCACATTTCGCAGTGTGTCATTAAAGTCGTGTAAATCATCCACATTTCTTCTTTGTAGCATTGGCCACACTTGATGTCAATTTGGCTCTGGGTCTAGGGTTCATCGTTAAGTTTAATCAACTTTTTCCTAAAAAATCTTCTTACAGGCTCAATAGTCTTTTTAACATCACTTCTAGGAAGGTCCCTAGTGCTCTAATTGTCCCCTGATTAGGATCGTCATACACTGCTTCCCACCATAAATTGGCATCAAGATCACACGCTGAGCTTAACATCCTATGTAATAGATTTGTTCTCTCTGTTTTTAGTTCTTGACAGAACAATATGAGATGCCGTAACAATTCTTCCTCTTGATTACGTAGGCGGCAGATGTTATCCTTTTCCAGCCCATCTTTAGTAGATTCTGTTCGTGCGTAGAATGTTGAGTCTGAATCACAGGATGAGATCTCTATGTTTTGGATTTTCACTCTTTCTGAGGTATGCTAGCAAAATTCCCGAATGATTAGTTTGTTATCCTTGTTGATAAATTATGAGTTTTGGGCATCAACAATGCAGTTTCTGATTGGGCCCAGTCTACAAATAGCAGTAACCTTTTTACTCTCCTTGGGTTATTGCAAAGGGTATCCGTATGTACTCCTATGTTGTGCAGGATCTCAATGCATCTTTTTCTCCATTCATTTAGAGGCCAATAGTCAATTTTTTCATTTTCCTTCTTCATGATTTTGTATTGGGGAGGACACTCTGAACACTCCACTTTCCTAAATGTAGAGAGTGCCTAATCACACCTATTGGGACAGCGTTTGGTATTCTCAGTACTCTTTTCCAAAACCTTGCATCAAGTTTATCCCATGTCTCCAACAGGATTCTCAAACCGGTGTCCCCTGCATAGGTTATTGTCAGCATTACCTTTGCATTGTAAAAGTCTACTGATGGTTTTATTGTGAATTTGCCAAATTTCTTCTTGAGTATTAATGCCTGCGCTGTCAGTTGGTCAATTTTTAGTTGCAAATGCTCAATACACGGTTTATCTCCCCAATCAGCGCTAATTATGGCAGCCAGGTATTTTTTTACTGTTCTTTATTAGAAAAGATCTATCTCAAAGACACCATTTGAATGTTTTTTCACCCTGGCTCTAGTCCTTTTGATTATTAAGATTTCTGATTTTTCTGTGTTTACCTTTTGTTTGTTTTCTTCTACATATTTTTCAAGAGCATCAAGCTTTCGCTGTAGACCTACTGCTGTTGTATCTAGCAGAATAAGGTTGTCAGCATACAATACGTGTCCAATGGCATTCCCAGCAAGTCTTGGTGAGCATGTTCTTGGTGGCTCCATTCTCTCTTTGATTTCGAGAATATAAAAATTGTATAATACTGATGCCAGCGGACACCCTTGTTTTAAGCCATTAGTCGAGAATATGGGCTCACTCAGGGTGCTCGTCTGGTCCAGGTGCACCTGAATGGAGGTACCGATATGTAATGCTTTGATGGCAGCCACCAGATCTAATGGACAACCCTTTTGCCGAAGTTTTGTCCACAAAATTTGACAGTCCACTCTGTCAAAGGCGGCAGCCATATCTATGCATGCCAGGAATAGTTTTTGGTTTTTATCCAAGCATTTCATTTTTAGTAGATTGATTAGAAGCAGATTCAAACCACAATCCACTCCCTCCACAAAACCAGTTTTCCCAATGTCAATATTCCTACTTGTTATGAGCCATTCTTTTTTAGTCTTTTTAACAGGATACCTGCATTTATTTTCCTAGGACATCTAGTAACAATATGGGGTGATAGTTTTCTGGTCTCCCTCTATCGCACCTCTGGAAGATTGGAATTGTTACTGCTTTTTTCCATGAGTCCGGTATCTGCGCATTGAGATTGATTCTCGTGAAGAGAGCAAAGCACATCTCAGTCCACAATTCCGGTGCTTGTTTTTAAGATGTGGTTTGTTAGACCATCAGGGCTGGGGACCCGTGATGAACTGGCCTTGGTGATCAGAGACAATATTTCCTGTTTCTTGAATTCTATGACCACGGTTTTGTACTGGATACTTGTTCCCAATTGCTGTTAAAGCTGTTTGAATGCTCATAGATTTTACTAAAATATTCTATCCATTGGGTTTCATGTATCGGTTTTATTTGGTTAAATCCCTGTAGACTTCGGGGTTTGTTTACCAAGGACCAGAAGAAATTGGCATTTTTGTTATTCATAGCTATGAGCATTTGTGAGTCTTTTTGATACAATTGTGCTCCATGGGACTTTCCGATACTTTCTTTTTAATTCTTTGCTCTTATTTATTTTTCCGGATCGCTTCGTTTGAGCAAGGACTGAAGGTCTTTAGCTATTTCTTTTTTTTTTGTGCTAGATCCGATTCATGTTGATATAACCTTGGGCCTCATTACGACCCTGGCGGAATTCCAAAAACGAAGGCGGAAATGAAATACCGCCATCGAATACCGCTCATTGCGATCATGACCCGTCACCGTAAAGTACGATGCCATTAGCGACACCGTAGTGAACGCCAACGCTAACTGCACCAAGCACGCGCACGCGTGCCTTGCAAAACCGTAATTTCCGCCATGGCGCAACGGTACGCAAATTCTGACCCTAGCGGACATGTACTCAACGCCATCAAGCATGGCGGAAAGTACCTTTCCGCCATGGTGAGAATTACGGCATCGCGAACCAACCGTACATGGCCCTACTGAGTGCCTGTACTCCACTCCATGCCCACATTGCACAACTCCTCGTAGGCAAACGCGGCCAGTACAGTACCACACAACTCCACTCAGAAGCCGGAACCCAATGCAGATCATCTCACAATACATTGCGCCACAAATCGGAATATGCAACATCTCTAGTAAAGAATAAGGCCACACGGTCAATATCTGAACATAATTTTAATGCACATCCAAATCACCAAGGCCATACAGCTATTCACAAACTAACTCCCAAATGATTTCCATCACTGTGGGCTGCATCCGCAATGAATGACCAGCTTCTACTTGTGTGACGCCCTGTTCCTTCATGGTACACAGGGCCTACATTTACGACCAAAAAGGCAACACGGAAGCGCCTAGAACCGCAGGGCAGTCCCATGAAGTAGGCACTATACCAGCTGAAAGGTACATATGTTGCTCCTAGCCACTAGTACTGCGTAAGGGCATGTGGCCCATTGGCGATCGTCCCATAAGATCGTAATGGTGCTCCACTGATTAACTCGAAGCTGCAGGTGTCGAGTGTAAAAGCCATCTGCAGGAGTGGCATACAGATGGCAGCGGAAAAAGGGGAGGAGATACCTGTCACCCAAAAGAAAAAAATAATAGCATGGGCATCCGAACTTCATATGAATTACTCAGTTCATTCAACACACTAAATATACAACCATATGCATGCTAGCACACTCAAAAGGATTAATGTCACCAAAAAATCACTTGCGAATCATAACGACATAAATCGAGCTCAATACACTATTACTAACGAGTGTATGTGTGCATGCGTCTGTCAAAACAGAATCCATTAGATGTGATTAGTAACGTGCACAGACACAAGTGTTTGAAGGCGCGTCGAGACAGGGAGGGTTCAACAAGGGCAGACAGATGATGGACCCACTATGGCAGCTTTGCATCACATAGCGCAGGGGAAGGGGATAGATATCAAAAAGCCATGCACATGACAAACTCTCAATTAAATCATCTGTCCATGCATCCATTCATTATTCCCTCATCCCGGAATAGAAACGCCTGAATATTTACTCACATTACATTTGAAATTTCCATTGAGTCTGTGCGGAATGCAGTCTGCAAAATCCACTGTGCTCCTGCCCGGTTCACTAGTGTAGTGAAGTAACATGTATTTGGGGACGTCCTGCCTCATCGTCCACTACGCTATTGCGCATCCCATTCAATTCACATCAATCATTGCATTCTCGTCATGGGCCCTGTCCCAAGGACATTCAACAATAGAACGTTACATTTCCAGTCAGACCTGTGGGCGTCTCCTCGCCGCTAGTTGAAAAGCAAAAGCGCTGTCCTTCGAATTCCTCATTTGCAACATCACGTCGAAAAGGCATCTGTGAACGCTTGGATTCACAAATACATCTATGTAGTGCGGCTGTGTGTGAAAATGGCAACTGGCTTCAATCACTAATGGGACTCCCCGCCCGTTGGTGAACGTCGGTACAGTGCTGCATGAGGGTCCACCGTTGATCGAGTACTACATTCCACTGACCCTTCACAAGTTTGTCCGCGACTGCAAAAATAGTATGTGAAACAATGGGACCATAGCAGAATCAACATATTAACCAATATTTCACTGCCATCGGGATCACATACATGATTGTAATTGCAAGATGCCATGCGTCAAATAGCAGCGTTGTGTGCGGGACGTGCTCGCCCAAAAGTAATTGCAGCTGGCACAGGTGAAATGAATCACCACAGGTGGAGGCTATACAGCCTGAAAACACATAAATTGCATACCCAAACCCCTCCCACAACCACACCCACTCCCAAATGCTACCGACAGGACTAGCGATGTTGGGCCTGGGGGACCTGATAGCACTGCAAGTACTCCAACTTCAAGAAGAAGACGAACAACAACGACTGCAACAACCGGCCGCACAGAGGAGACGCAGGAGGAGGAGGAGGAGGAGGGCAAGGCAGGGGCAGCAAGGCCCACCAGCACAGCTACTACCACCACGCCGGCAGCCCGCAATCCCACGCCTCCGTGCCAATCCGTTCAACCTCACTGCTGAGCAGATCCACACCCTCTACCGTTTGGACCGGGACACCATAACCGCCATTGTCGACATGACACACGCTGACCTTGTCAGCATGATAGATAGCCCAACCGCCATCCCACCCCTACTGAAGGTGGTGTCTGTACTCCACTTCCTGGCCACAGGCACCTACCAGCACACAGTCGGACAGTTGCATGGCATTTCACAGCCACTATTGTCACGGACACTATTCCAAGTGCTTGATGCCCTCCTGAAGCACGCAGACGACTACATCTGTTTACCACGCTCGGAGCAGGAGCTCACAAATGCAAAAGTGGGATTCCATGCACTTGGCGGCATACCGGGTTGCATTGGTGCCATCGACTGCACCCATGTGGAATTGGTTGTCCCACATGCCATGGAGGTCCAGTACCGCAACCGGAAACAATATCATTCTATCAATGTACAAATGGTGTGTGACTCCAACAGGATCTTTACACATTGTTGTGCCCGATTTCCAGGATCAACCCATGACTCTATGGTCTTGAGGAACTCTACAGTATCACGCTACATGGAGCGACACGCAGGGCACCGATCCTGGCTACTCGGTGAGTCTCATTTAATGCATGTGAATGTGGGGTAGGTGATGCGTCAATGACGTGGCAGGAAGGGGGGGGATGCGTACGTAGCAATGTTATTCCACAAACATCCTTCTTTGTCCACATACAGGTGATGCCGGGTATCCACTGAAGAGATGGCTCCTTACACCAATCCGGAACCCACAGAACCAGCATGAGGAGGACTACAACCATACCCACTCACGTACCCGTGTAGTCATAGAACAGGCATTCGGCCTACTGAAGGCTTGTTTCCGCTGCCTCAGCAGGTCTGGCGGGGCACTCCTGTACCGCCATGAGAAGGTTGCAAAGATGGTCATGGCATGTGTAATGCTACACAACATGTGCGTACGTAGAAATGTGGCCATGCCCCCTGACGCAGAACTGCAAGCACCTGAAGATGGTCATGATGAGGGTGGGGATGTAGCAGCACCTCAAGGAGTCCGCGAGGCACAGGAGGCCCGTGAGATTCGTCAGAATATCATAGATGCATGCTTCTAGTACTCACGCCTGGTGGCTGTTACATGGACACGGGACTTGTGGCACTGTGTGTGTCGGGAACATGCACAATGTGGCCTGTACGCCAAGAAAGGCCTCGTACACAAAGATCAATGTCCACACATCTCATTGGATTAATGTGTATATATGTATTGCAAATGTGAAATGGTATTACACACCCAATCGACCCGCCACCCGGAAGAACCCTACACACCCCCTCCACCCTCCTACCTCCCCCCAGAACACCAGTGTCCAGAGATGCTCATTGTCATTGGTCAGACGCTATTGCAAGCCCCCTCTCCGGGTATCAGGGGCACCCCTGCCTGTGGAGCGCAGGTTCCTCCCAGATCTGCGTTGGGGGCTGCCCTGGACGGAACTTGCAACGGATGATGTCTCTGCCTGCTCACGTCCATGCATGTCCCTAAGGGTTTGTGAGAGCTCAGTGAGCACACGGCGCACAGCGGCAAGTTCAACACATACATCTTTGGACGTCGCATGCAGTTCCCCCCTCAGGCTCTCGGTGCTTCTCTCCATTTGTCCCCTCAGGCTCTCGGTGCTTCCCTCAATTTGTGCCTTTAGTGTCTCTGTACTTCGCTCCATTTCTGCCCTAAGTGTCTCAGTAGATGTTTCAATGGCTGCCTTAGAACCCCCACATTCATCAGCATGCTCCTTGAGGAGCGTGGCCAGTTGCTGCTGTTGCACTATCATCTGCTCGAGGGACTGTTGCCTCTGCTGGGCCATGCCCATTTCCGGTGGTGTCACAGAGGGGCTGATCACCTCATGTTGCCTTGCCACAGGCCTTGTGGGGGTTGGCCAGTCGTCGTCTTGTGGGTGCCCCTGCGTGGTGTCCTCATGGTGTACGGGATGAAACATACAGGGGGATTGGGACAGGTCTTGGATGGATCCTACATCTACAGCACCGTTTTCTGTGTCGGAGCATGCTGGCATGAAAGCAGTGTCATCTATGGTGCTGCTGCCACCAGAAGCAGTGCCTTCTGTGGCATCCATTGGGGGGACCTGTGGTGCTGCTGTTGTGGACATGCTGGCTGCTGGGGTGCCTGTTGATGTCCCCTCCAGTGTGCTGCCACTCGATTCGTGCTGCTGACGTGTCTTGATCCGTGCAGCTGAGGTGGAGGGTCTTTGGCCGTTGGTCTTGGCCCTCTTTGCAGGTGTGCTGGTAGGGGTGTCCTGAAGCTCGTCGTTTGATTCGGACCCTGTGGTGGAGTAAAGGAGGGCAAGCGTTATTTATGGGTCTGTTGTAATTGGAATGGCAATGTATCACATGCATTGGGGTGGTACCTGAGGGTGATTTGGGTCAGGGCCTTGGGGGAGGTCTCATTTTCGTGTGGATTGAGGGTGCAGTTATTTTGCAGCCTGCAGTTAGGGTGTGCATGCTGCACATGCAGAGGGTTTTTTTAGGATTTTTACTTATTTATGTATTTAATCTGACTTTTACAGGGCGCTATCATGGCAATGTATGTGGACGTTCTCCTGGACATGTGTTTCTATTGCACTATGGGGACACATGGTGCTTCACATGATTGGGCTTTGTGGATTTAGCGTTGTTTAATTTGGCCCACCTACCTGATTCTTCGGATGTCTGCACTCCTTTCTCCATCCCTCCGACTCCCTCTATGCTCTCCATTCCAATGGTGGAGGCACAGATTTCTTCCCAGGGGGTCAACTTGATGGGTGAATCAGATCCTCCCCCGGTAGCTGTGGCAATGTTGCGGTTGGCTGAAAGTATGCTCCGGACGCGTATCCGCAAGTCGTCCCATCGCTTCCTGCATTGTTGCGGGGTGCGGTCCCCACCGCACTTACCCGCTGTGCCACCAGGGCCCATATGTCCCTCTTGTTCGCAAGTGCCGTCCTGGTCATTTGCGTCAAGAAGACGACGGCAGCGTTCTCCTGGAGGGTCTCTGTGAGCACGGTGAGTTCCTCATGGGAGAAGTGGACCTGCCGCTTGCGATCGCACGCTTTTTTAGCAACTTTTCCCATTTTTCTTTTTTATTATGGGGAGGCTAACGGGTTGGGATGTGTCTCAGGGTCGGTTTTTTATGGTTGTGTTGGGATTCTGATTTTATAGGTGTACGGCGTCCTGTTTCCCGTTCTGGCCCATGTTTTTACTTCCGTTTCCGTATATTTACGGTGACCATAATTTGCGCTGACCGCTCATTACGGTGACCGCTAAAATGAGTGGCGGAATTGCACCTAGGGCGCCGTTCGACGGCGGAATGGGCCGTTTTGGGGTCATTTCCGCCATCGCGGACTTTGCACTTCCGCCATGGCGTGGTGCTCGTGCCCGATGGGTCGGAATTTGCCGCACTTTGCTCCATCGTGCAATGGCGGAAATGCTATTTATGCTATGGCGGTCATGTCAGTTACTTTCCGCCAGGGTCGTAATGAGGGCCCTTGTCACCTTGGTTTTGTTAGTATACGACCTGGTTTCTCTAAAAGTTGTTAGGCAATTCTCATATTCCACGTTGTTATCCCTCGTATCCTGCAAAGTTTTTATTGCCTTCGATGATAGCGGAACCATTTTTGCTGATAGTCTTAGTCTGTTTAAATAATTTTTTACTATAATTTTGTAAGGCCAGATTTTTTTTGTTTTCTCTACTTTGTTGGTGTCCGATCTTTTCACTACAATTAAGGATTAATAGACTATGATCGCTCTTTGTTGTTGAAAGTAGCCTTAATGAGAGTATTGTTTTATGCATTATTGAGTCAACAAAAAAATAATACAGAGTTTCACTTGAATTATGCGAGGACCAGGTTGTGGCTCCTTTGAGATCACCCTTTACAGTTCCATTTACCATGTGTAGATCCCTTAAAAGCATCTCTTGCATCCAGTTCTTTGATCGCATTCCTTTTTGTTTCTTGTAAGACAGTAGCTCCTCAGTTTTTATATTCTTGCAACAATCAATATTCAAATCTCTGCAAACAAATAGGAGTGGATTGTTAAATTCGGCTCTTCATTCGTCTATATATTTCATGACTTGTCCCGAAAACACCTCTCCATCTTTTGCTTTGATGTTCCAAAATAGGTTAAATGTTATTCGAGTTGCATTCATCGGGGACCCTTGATGATCTTCCTGTATTATAATTATTTGAATAAGCAGTGAGGGGGAAAAAACTCAAGCAATTTTTCCACATAGACTGTTTTTTATAATAGTCAGTAAACCCACCGATGGTCTCCCCTTTTGACCTTTGTATGTTTTGTTCAAGAAACATGTAAAACCATCTAAGTTGGCCATCTCTTGTAACCAACATTCCTGTAAGCATATAACACCAGAAGACAGCAATGCAAGGGGGTTGATATGTATTTTGCTCTACTCCAGTAATTGTATATACATATCAAACTTTTAGTATTAAGTGATAACATTACCTGCTAGCAGTAATTTTTCACTGTGTTGTTTGGCTATAAGGAAAGAAGTATTTTTATACCAGATTGTCTAAGTGTGTTTCTTGACTATTTCACTGTGTGTGCTCATTGTGGACTCTACAAGCTCACCACCTCTTGAGACTTAGCCTAGACCACTCGCCTTGCTACCTTGAACTGGTTTGGCTACAGATCCCAGAGTTGACTCTGTCACAATATAGGTTGGCCTTCCATACATCTATCCACCTGTCCAGATTACAGAAAATCAGTCTTAACAATAAGCAGGCACGCTTAACAGAGTACTGACCTCAGGACAGGAGCCTCCAAGTGCAGGCCCTCAGCCGCTGGCAGTCAACAGGCTGGCAGCCTGTAACTGGAAAGGAATGTAGAGGAACAAGCTCAAGTAGGTACTCTGCAAATATCACTCATCTCTGCCAAAAAAGCAGCAATCACTCGGTAGATCTGAAGATATCCTGACCCGTCAACTCAGAATCTATACTGACAGTTTGTGCCCCTTCTTGCTAACCCCAAAGGTTACAAAGAGACTATCACACTGACAAAATCTCTCTGTACGATTGATGATTGAGGGCAGGTGTAGGTACAGATTCCCATCTTGCTCTAGGAACCCCTGATCTGGTCATAGAAAGAGAGCCTCTGATGAGATATGAACATAAGGGGACCTACACCAGAGTGTCCCCACATCACCTAAATATCAACAGCCATAATTAATGTAGGTTTATATAACAACCACTCCAGATCTACAGACTCCAATGGGTCAAAGGGAGGAGACCTCAGAGTTTTTAAAAGTATCAGAACATCCCATTGGGGAAGATTTGTGGGGGTGGACCTTTAATCACCTTAACCCAAACCAGGCCGACCACTTAAGAAGCGAGTACATGGTTATACCTTAAGCAAATGTATTGTACGAAAGCTCCAGGTGTTAGATGGTGTTGCAGGACCAAACTAACCCAAATCTCAACAATACAACATCAACTCCCAGATACATGCATTACTCCCCACCCACAAATATGACTGGACACAACTTAAATCCCATCTTTCCCCAATTCTTCCACTTTTATTGGCCAGGCTTATCATCATTATTATCTGCAGATCAAATTCAAAACACACCTCTTCTTGGGATTGGTTTTAGTTGGTCCTGATGCTGCTGCATGGTTTAAACATTAGTAATGAAAACATAATTCACTGCATACAATAACATGCCTAAAATCTTTAAATTTAATTATGATTGCACATGGTCTCACTCACTTATTTTAGCAAATAGTGAAAGGTCTGTTTAACCACTATTTTCCTTGAAATATAGGTAGGCATCTCCATTCCACAGATGTCTAAAGCCTTCATCTAATCTATGTGAACATATATGACCTGGCAGTCCCTGGCCTTGGGCCCTGTTTACTATCACCAAACAAATGACTAATCCCCTCCAACGATTGTAATACAAAGGGCCAGAAAACATCTGTTCTCTAGCAAGCATTGTGAACCTTGTTCTGTTCATACGGCCTTATTACTAGGTAACCAATTCTCTTTCCCGTCAAGAATGTTCCTGCTACTTTTAGAATACCTGTGTAACAACTAATAGTTGAAAGAAAAACACCCCCTGTATGAGTTTGTGTTCATGTTTTTAATATTGCATATTTCTACGTGATTTATATGCATTTGTGACTCTATCCAGTGCTGTCATCATCAATATGCTGTGCAGAACATAAATTCTTCACAATTGAGGGGACCCTCCTTGACCACCCAGACGGAATCTTATGGCAAGGAGGGTGCAACAAAAGAACACTTTAAACAACCTGTGCATGAGATCATCCAACACCTCAAGACCACCCCAAGGTTTCCAGAATGTCTTAATAGCAGTCCATTTCACCTTCAGAGTTGCAATTGCCAATCCTGTTGGAAAACCTTTTAACATGGAGTCTAGGATTTCTTGGGCGAGCACAAACCAAAGGATGAAGAGCCCTATTCACACACCAAGATTTAAAAGAACACCAGTGGTGGGCATAGGCCCTGCCTGCTGGTAGAGGGGTGCTTATGACCGTGGACTGCCTGGGTGACTTCCTCAGATAAACCTACATTTATGAGCACCTGATTTTAAACCTCTATATGCCAGCCTCAGGTGGGATCACTGCTGCCCTGTCAGCACCTGAGACCAAAGGGAATCAGTGGAAGAGTCAGCTCCTGAGTCACTTCTAGCTTTTGCAGGACCAGAAATCATGTCATCCTTGCCCAAAATGGGGCTAACAAGAGTACATTCACCACCCCATCGCCAACTTCTGAAGCCTTCTAGAAATCAGGGAAAAGGTGAGGGAATGCAGAGAGGTGGACTATTAGCCAAATAAAACTCATAGCATTTGATCTCCATGCCTCAATGATCTTGAAACTTGCTGCAGAAGAGGTGCAATTCAATAGACTCCCCAAACGCCCTGCTAGTGAGGTGGAAGGCAGAGACTCCCCGAATGCCCTGCTAATGAGGGGGGAGGCACTGGATGTCAGAGTCATTTTTAATGAGCATGGAAATAATCATCTCAGTTTGTCTGCCTCCCTGTTCAATGACCCCTGAAGGTGGACTGCTGGAAGAGAAAGTAGATGAAGTTCTGGCCAAAACATATATCGGGACTAAATACACGAGTCCCTGCTTGATGATTTATATATGGTCTAGTAACAATGTTATCGGTGTGTAGCAAAACTGCCTTGTTCTCAGACTAGAGGCGAACATGTGTAGGGATCAGAGAACTGCAGATAATCCCCACCAATTGAACGGCTGAGCACTTTTCTAAGGACGCCATCTCCCCTGAGCTGAATGATATTTTAAGGTTGAATCCCTACCCAATTGTCTTGTACCTGTTGTCCGAATTACAGGCAGGGGCGGCTTCATGGTTTCAGTGAGGTCCCATTCTCCAGGCTCCCTGCTGCAACCACCACTGGAGACGTGATTTGATCTCTGTTGCCACTGGAATCAAGTGATCATAGTACACTAATTGAGGATTGCAAGGACTCAAGACATGATTGAACAGGTGCTCCAAATGGAACCTTGCCCAGGGCACACACTTAGACCTGGAGCCACTTCCTGGCAGAACTGTGGTTGCTACTTAGAAGCATAGATATGTTCATCCTTAACACCTCCACCTTTCTTGGAGGAATAACAAACTCTCCATATAGTCTGTTTTCAGGGAGGCCCTAATGAACATCAATTTCTGACCTTGGTCCAGTTGAGATTTGTGCGATTGATCAAAAAGCCTAGATCCTTGATGACCTGATAGACCCCACGGATGTGTGTTTATGTCATCAATTTCAAAGCCCTCAAAATGAACCAATTATCCAGATAAGAATTGATTTTGATGCCCTCCTGGTGAAAGATCATTATATCTGGGGTTGTGAGCTACATGAAAACTCTTGGGGCTGACTTCAATTGGAAGGGCAGTGCTGTGTATTGCAGATGTCGATCCCATGCAGCGAATCAGAGGACCTTCTCATTAGGACCATCAATTGGGGCATGGTGTTAAGCATCTTAAAGGCCCAATGAAGTCAGAAACAGCCCCTGACTCCCAGAGAAACATCTTGTTAGGTCCAGAATTTGGGACATAATGTTAAGCATCCCAAAGCTCCAATGAAGCCAGAAACAGCCTCAGACTCAATAATGGAAGGATTCTCTGGAGAGTCTTCATTTTGAAAGAGATTTCCTGAAATGATGCATTTGATCTTTCAGAACTAGCATCAACCATAACCCTCCTGAATTCTTCTGTACCAGAGCAACTACAGGGAAAAAATCTTGTTCCTCTTCCTCTACAGGACCAACTGCCACTGTCTTTCTCTGAAGAAGCTGCTGAATCATAGAGCAAATTGCTAATTGTTTCCCATGATCTCTTGGAATCTGAGTAGTCACTGCCCACGAGGATGGTAGGGATGCAAATTTGATTTCATATCCCCTGGGCACGATGTTGATTGAACACCATTGATTATCAGATGGTGAAAAAGACCTGAAGTCTTCCTCTTACAGGAATAGATGACCTGTTGCTGATCATCAGGAAGGATGTGTCTTGACTGAAGCAGCTGGAGTGGAAGAAGTTGACTTGTGTGCTCTGAAGCCAGGTATGGTTTGGGTCCAAGGAAAACATCAGGCCTTATGGAAGGGTTTGCACCTTTGACGTTGTAGCTTGCCCCGCATGAATTGCCAACAAGTAAGATCTTTGTGGGCCTTGTTTACAATGGCGTGCAGTTTAGGCCCAAAAAGTATATTTTCCAAGAAGGGCGTATGGAGCAGTATGTTCTTCTGACTCTATCGACCTTCCTATCTCTAACGTAGATATTCCAGTGAGCCAAAGCTGCACAGCCAGAAAGAGAGGCTGTCGATATCATATCCATCGCTGTGTATCATATCACACATTTGCTGTAGATCCTTTAGAATGGCCTGGCGATGTAAAGCTGGGACATTCTTGCCCTGACAGACAGGTGAGGGCCTATGTAAGCCTTCATTAGAGTCACATCTACCTGGCAATCAGTAGCATCTAGTGGCACTACACCCCCTGCCCTTGCCGCCGAGTTCCCTATCAGATTAGGCAATAACACATCCACCATGTTGTCTGCCAATACCCTGGACCAGGTAACGCTTCCACATAAAGTTGGGAACTATTATTTTGTGTGGTTCTTGCCATTCTCTGAGCACCACTCTCCAAATAGTATTAATCTTAGGGACCTGGGCGTCCCCTTCCTCGTTGATCTCTTTCTCAGGGAATTCTATAGGCTCCCAAATATGATGTGGCTGGGCCGTTGTATTTTATTTTAGAAATGTGTGGTCCCTTGATATTTGAGTCAGCCTTATAATTGCCCTTTTTTTTAGAGACTTATCGCTGTGCCTTTTTGACAGAGCCTGTGCAATGCCTGCATCCATCGAATCTCTTAATTCTGCCATTGTTCTAGATAGGTTCAGAGATAGAGACCTCGTTGTCATCTTACTGTGGTCCATGGAAGCCCCATGTCCTACTGGGCTTTGTCTCCAGGTTGGGACACTAGTGCTCTTACGGAAGGGGACGAGGAGGGAGATCTTTGGTGCATTGTTTTGCGTGAGCACTTCGGCATGGCTCAGATTTAACCAGTAGGAGGCATGCGCTTTATCAACCATTTATCAAATGTTGTCTCGTTACAGCACTATGCCCAGACTATTCGAGAAAAAGCATTCCCATCCCTGCTCTGCCTCGAGGATATGAAGGGGATCTGGTTTGAAACACTAACATACGTTTGGCCGCGTGGCTGGTCACCTGGGTCTGTGCCATCCACGGCATGGACTGAGGCTGGTCCTGCCCCCTCAGCTGAATCGCGCTAAGCATAGATCCAAACGGCATTACGTGATCATGGCAGGACTCCTTCCGCTGCTGGGCCAGGCCCCGCAAAGAAGCGCAGTGGGCAGCGATCCATACCTCCACCCCAACACCCTGGGGACTTACATGTACATTGAAAGTTTTAGATGTGCCCGCACACGCGTGTGCCAGAGTGCCCTCATGTTCCATTTTTCAGAAAAAAACGAGTAGGTGTTATGTTAGGTCTACCTCCCATTTGTAGGCCCAAAGGGGAGCTTTTAGAGGGAGAGGTCCACCTGAAGGGAGGAGCGAGGAGTCTTCCATAAAAATGTTCTGGAGTAGAGGACGGTACCTTATAATTGAGGAAGATGATGAGGGAAGAGGGCTGAGGGCAGTGCAGATCGGGCAGGGTCACTCTTCAGTAAATTCTTTTCCCACTATAGAGAGGCTCTCCTTTAGCCCCTTTATTTGGCAGGAGATGGAGTCCAGATGCCCCCGGCTAAGTGCTGCTGCATGCAAGGGCAAGCAATCCTTCCTATTGACTGCAGCACGCATTTCCCACCCCAAGTCTGCACTGTTGACCGCACCTTTACAGCGCTGCTTGTCCTGTGACCCGGCTTATCTCCAAGATCATGCCTCAGCAGGATAGACAGATGTTAGTGAAGAGTGATAGAAGCCCTGGCCAACAGGATCAAGCTTGAGGGCAGGCTGCCATGCGCTTATTAGCCATCAGCAGGGCTGAGCCCCTGAGGTTGAGACAATGTCACTAACTGCGACTGTGTGGAGGCTGCAGCACGGCGCCCTGCAGCTGACGTTATGTATCCCAGGAGTCTGCAACCTGCCCCTCTCCTGATATTTTGGACAACAACTCCCATGATCCCACTACTTGAACTATTCTAGCAAGGACTGATGTGAGTTGTAGTCCAGTACATCTGGAGAGCCGAAGGTTGCAGGCCAGGCATATACACCAGGGCGTCTTCCTGACCGCATCCAATTATAATTTTACATCTGCCCTCTAGACAGCCCCATTGCATCCTTTTGACTCTCTTTTCATTCCTACGTGGAATACAGTAACGCATTCACATTATGTTCTGACATTCTGGTGTTGGACTGTCATTTGTGATTCGGCCGCAACAGTCAACTCAGGCAGTCAGATATGTATGAAACCAATCTGGTTGAGACTCAAAGCCTCCCAACCGCCATCTGCCCCATCACGGTTATGCAAGCAGGAAATCTAGATCAAATTAATGAAAACAATATTCCACTGATGACAACACAGCTGAATGATGGCATTATATCTTTCCTTTGTCATCAAAGAATTCACAGACCAGCTCTCCCTCTGTCTTCATTGTTCAACCCTTAGGATCCACAGTTGCTATGGCAGCAACAGTGTCTTGCCTACATTATACCACCAACATGTTTCGGAGCATGTTGGAATATATTGTAAAGTGGTTGTTACTAGGTGTTCCAGGTGGGACTGCAGGAGGTGAAAAGTGTGTAATCTTCTTGCAGGTCCATGTTCCAGAAACAAGGGTCAGGATTAACAGTGTCCCACTGGAGTCTCTGTACAGATGAGAAGATAATGTAATGTCACCAGGAACAACCTTAAACAATAGAAAAATTGAACCTTGGAATATGAAATGAGAACATTTATCTTGACAACACCAACTTATGTCAAAAAATAAATGTATTTATATATAAAGTTTTCACAGAAATTTTTTATTACAATTATCAACACCCATATTTATATACCACCACTCATTCGATCATTCAAAACACAATCTCACTCAATGCTTCAATCTTTCACAAAGAATATACAATAATCAATCCTCCTAAATACTCAGATTTTTACATATATATTACAACACCCCTTTGTGTTTTCAGTGAGTGTTAATACACAACATCAAATAGCATCATGCTTATTTAATTTTGCGCGACATATGTTTCGGTTGTCAAGCGATAGGCTCTCAATTTGGGCGAATCAGTATAAGTGACCTTCTTCAGGAGACGGATGGTTCTATTGCGACCACTCCGAGTTGTCAAAAAGGTGGGGAATGTCGTCCACACATCTATCTCCACACAAAATAATGGAGTTGCGTGACAACGATGGAATTTATCCTACAGTGGTAATGGATTTCTCTGTACCAAAACTGATATACTATTCAGGTGTAAAGGTCTCTGGAATACACATCAGCACCTTCCACTTTATTCTCCCTGGTTTCCAATTTTTACAGGACAAGAACAGCCTTTCACGTCTCTATTCTTAGACACGTAGCATGGTCATTTCCATAGCCACCGATAAATCACAGGCTCACCAGTGTCCGTGGTCCATATTCCATTATATCTTGTTTCCTTTACGTGCGATGTGTTCGCTCTCTAAACAGCTCTCCAGTAACACAGTTTAGAAAACCTACCAGGAACAACCTGGCGGAGAGGGAAGTTGAGCAGCCTGGTGCATTCTAGAAGGTGGAAGCCCAAGGAAGAAACGCAGAAGAGACACAAGTTTGAGCCGAGAGAGGAAGGTGCCTCTTCTGGAGTTTTCCATTGAGCTTTTGGCTTCTAGCTTTTTGATGTGTTCCGCTAGCAGAGTTATGAACCGGACACAAGCTGTTTGTTAGCGCTATACTTCTGTTCAAGTTATCACAGCTCAAAGCAGATATATATTGCAAGAAATAACTAAGTGTAGGAAAGACATCCACCAGCCCTTCACTCTGGCCAGGTCTTCATCAACTGCCTCCACTAGAACTCAGAGCGGGGAACATTCCACACATCAACATTCCAACCTACATCACCAACTCAACAAACCCGAGTCAGGACATAACACTTTTCTTCCAGACTTCTTTGGGGAGAAGGTAAACACCTAATGCTAACCATGTAACAGAAGGCATCCTATCTGCTAGTGCAGTGAGGGGTCTCCTCCCTATGCTACCAATAGCTAATGGAATGGCATTGACTGTCACTGGCGAACCACCTGGGTTTAGAGGACATTAGTTCCCAGCTGAGTAGGATGACTAAGGCTGATTTTATGACAGTGGGATAATGTAAAAATGACTGGCTTCTGATTGTGGCCAGGCCAGACCACTGTATGCCATTCCTGAACCCTGAATGTGGCTGTGCCCATCTTACTTTGTTCTTAAGGCCTATTTGTTATAGTTCAGCCGAAGAGATCTAAATACAGCTGCCGTTAACTCTTTTCTCAAAGACAGCCAGTTTGAATCCTGCAGGGTTGTCCAACTCCAGGCCTCAAAGGTCCAAAACATGTCAGATTTTCAGGATATCCTACATTAATATTCATGAGATACATTTGCATGCAATGGTTTTAAATGTATGCACATTTTTAGCATGAATAGTAATGAGGGATATCCTAAAAGCCGTAGTAGCGGAAAATATGGAGAAAAAAAACACATGCACAAAAATGCTGAATTCGGCAGTGGGAAAAAATAAAATCCCATAATGTCGATCAAGGGTAGCAGGAGTTGCGGGGGAGTCACGCGCTCATCCATGACCAACATTATGGGGATTCGGTGGGTTGCAGGGGTGTCCCCGCTTCCATAAAAAGGAAAGCGGAAGACAGAGAAAGTTACAAGAAAAGGAAAAAAAAAGAAAAAGAAAAAAAAGGACCCTGCGGCGGCAGTTGCGCCCCTCAATGGGGAGGCAGAACTCACGTCGCAGGGAAACAGCCACAGAGAAGTACAAAAGGTAAGTGCGCTGCCATAGGTAAGTTTTAGGTGCAGGGGTTGGAGGGTGGGGGGTTAGCAGTGGGAGTTAGTTATGTGATTATTGCGAGTCGGACAGTTCAAATTCGTAATTATTGGATTTGAAATATTCGGCTACAAAATGATCACGTATTTATCCTGAAAGCCTGCCAGGATTCCGGTTCTCGAGGCCTGGAGTTGGATAACCCTGGACGGTCCGAACAAGACTGAGCTGGCTCTGTGTGTAACCCATTCTGTGTCCGAGGTCTGTAAGTGGTTGGAAACCTTTTCTAGGTGTGAGGGTAACATCTCTCTCCTGAGATAGTGAACACCCTTAAAGCTTTCCCTCCTTTCCTTCCTGTGTCCTGTAATAACAACACAGAGCTCTCCGAAGGGTGTTGGATAATACGAAAGAAAGAGTTAATGAAGAGAAGTATAAACAATATTAGTACCCAGGCGAGGGACAATCAGATTGTTAGATGCAAGACCGGGAATCCCTCGCCCAGGATTCCTTTCCTTCGTTACCGGCGAGGGCGTCGCAGCCCCTCAGCCAATGAGGAGGCTCAAAACGGGGCAATCCTCACTCTGAGCATCTACACGGCTGGAGGCTGCCATCCTTCCCCGCCGGGGATTCAGTTAAGTGTTTTGTCCATCTCCCCACACCACACCCTCCAAACAATCCTCCCCCTGCCCTCCCAAACCCAATTACCTCAGTTTTGGTCCTTTTTCGGGAGCGAACACGCTGGGAACACTTTTGTCCCCATTGCGTCCGCTCCCGGTGGCCGCCATGGAAAAGGAAAACAGACTCCATTTTCCATTCCCGGTGGACATTCTAGGCTATTAGTACTATTAGTACCCCCGGTCTTGCTGGCCAGGGTACTAATAGCAATAAGCCCCTCGCCACGGGGGCATTACCAAGTCAGGTAATGCCACGGGGCATTCATTAATTAACTATGGTCCCCAGAGCATTACCTGACTCAGTAATGCCTGCGTGGCTCTGGGCCTATTGCTTAAATAGTGAATACATAAGTCCAAACTAAATCCAATAGCTGTTTGACATTACATCATTTGTGTTGTAAGCGCCTGCGTGACTTGTTATAAGTGTAGTCTACATTCTTTGTGCTGGTGTGTTATAAGTGAACTTTTGCTGAGAAGCCGATATGTGTCCCATTTCAGAAAAAGTCATGATCTGGGCAGTTTGACAGGTGGAGGAACTGTAGCGCTATGTATCAGGTCAAGCACTAGATAGTGATTTCTACTTGGGGTAGGGAGCTGGGATTCACGGGGACTCCAAAGGTAGCTCAGAAGAGCACAGCCCGTAACACATCTCCTGTAGTCAAGCAGGTAGTGCCAATCCCACAAATGAATACCCCATGAAATTCATGATTGCAATATGCCAACATTTGCAAAAGGAGCCAGCTGGGCTAGGGACAGCACTTAACCACCAGACTCAAAGGATCTGATTCACAGAAGCAGTTTATAATGGCGCAGTCCCATAGGAAACGCTTCTGCAAATCAGGCCCAAAGTGTTTCTATTTTCTTTTTTTTAAGTTTGAAGTTGCTATGTTGTCACATTTGGAAGTTAAATGTGAGCACCTTTGCTCTATATATAGTTAAACTAAAAAGGGGTGTGTCTGTTTTATAGTTTTATCTGCTCTAATAATGCTTTTTGTTTTTAAATCACTAACTGTGAGGAAATTCCTTTGGGTGACAGTGGCCAGAGGATTGCAGGCTCTGCATTTCAGCCATTGTGGTGTCCAGCCTCTACCCCAATGTACACATCTCCTGCCTGGAAATCTAGATTGTGAGGCCCTGATTTATTTGCAAATGATGTGTTCCTTGTCATTCATCAAGTGACGTCGGCATATCGAATTCTGCTTAGGAATCCTTTTTTTTTCTTCCCATGTATATAACCACATTTTTTTAAAAAAAAGAACAGTTGATGACTTTTTGGAAAAAGTAACTATTGACTACATAAGGTACAGTGGGCCGCAACAATAGTGAACTGCCACAAAAATGTGGTTGAGCTTATCCCCCTCACTGATTACAGTTCCAAAGCATCATATATTTTAATTTCTGAGGCTTGTGGAATCTGCTTAGATCACATGCTGTGCATAGGCCGACATCTAGTGGAAGCTGCGGAGTATTACAGTTTGTTTTTCGAAACTCGAAAATGGGCGTCGACACAGGGCGTGCCAGTAATACTGTCCCTAGTGTGACGTCCACTGTACCCAAGATCCCTCACGCGTCTAGGATCCTCAGATTGTTTTTTTTCCGCCATACTGGTCGGAAGCATTTTGTGGAGTCCCCTGGCCTTAGCCACACTTTTGCTAAAATATTAAATTATTTACATCCTTCCCCATCCCAACGTCGAACTTCGACACTCGACGCCGGCTGGAGAAGAAATCGACCGTCGGCTGCTGCACGATGGATTTGGGCCTCGGAAGGCCTCTGGCCTCGGCCCTGCAAGTAGGGAGAGTGGGGGGTTGGACATACTCTACACTCTTGGTATATAGGTACACCTTATACATTTCCTACACTTAACAGCCCGCTGCCTCAAGGTGCGTATGGAGGGTACCCCTTTTCAATTCTGCCCCAAGTGCAATCGCAAATACCCTTGGGTCGACAGGCACGTCACGTGCAATCTCTGCTTGCCGAGGGACCACCCTGAAGCGAACTGCAGAGCGTGTAGTAGGTTTAAACCTAAGACACTTAAGGACCGTTCGACGAAGCGTTGGGCCCACCACGCCAGGCAGGCGGCCATGGCAGCGGAGGGCGCCTTCAGCGACGGCAGCGACGCCGTACTTTCGGACGGCGAGGGCATTACGGCGTCGAAAGACAGCCGAGCGCAGGTCCCCGACCTCGGAAGGTCGTCCGGCAGGGCGGCTATGGGGAAGACCCCCGGCTTCACACACCACACACACTAAACAAACGAAGTCCAACCGAGACTCGATGACGTCGAGTTCTCGGAAAGAGGCACAAACAGAACGGTCCGATTCGGTGTCCTCTGGGCGCTCTCGATCGAGATCGCCGCATGACTCCAGGCAATCATCCACTCTTGCCAAGAGTGCCTCGCTCCCTAGGCTAACAGAAGTTCGATCGTCGGAGGACGAAGACGACTTCCACCCCCAGGCCGCGCTCCAGGAGTCGGAGCCCGCAGACAAGATCAGCACGGCCCCACGCTCGAAGGACAGGGACTCTACCCCCGATCCTCGACGCCAGGTGTCGAAAACCTCCGGAGCCACAAAAGGACAGGGAAAACACTTTTCCACTCACGGGGAGGGGGGAAAACAGCAAAAGAAGCAGCCTTTGCACTCTTCCACACGTGTAAAACACGCCACTCCCCCTAAACAGACAGACAAGACCAGGTCTGCTGATATGTCTAAAACCAGCAAATCTACTCAAGATAAATCTACGAGACTTGCTGAGAGAGTCATTCCCAGTTCCAAAAAGTGGTTGAGTGAAGACATAGATAGGGTCATGTCAAGGATGTCTTCTTTGGCTGACTTTTACGATAAAAATCCAGACCATTTCCTTTCGTATGATCCACAAGGGGCGACACCCTCAGGCTCTAACGATCCTATCCCCCCGAGTAAGAAGCCCCGGTTTGAGACACCGATGAGGTCTACTGACCCCTTCGAGGTACAACCATACTCAAGACCATACTCACTGTATCAAGGAGAGGCTTCCTTTAGTGAGGACCAAGAATTTGGCATGGTAGAAGAGCAAACCGGGACGGGCTACTATGGGGATGATGAGGACCAAGAAGAGGAAGAGGAAGACCCTGAAACCTACAGAGTAGATTCCCCGGTAGAAAACGAAGCCCCGGTTACCGACTCCCCTGTCTATAACCAACCCCTCCTAAACGAGGTTCTCGCACGTGCAGCAGAACATTTCCATATTGACACCCCCGGTGTCCAGGAGGAGAGGGACTTCGCTGAGGAGTTAGTGGGAGAAAGAAGGCCTGTTGCCCAGACCATCCCTATCCTTAAGTCCATTCAGCGAAGAATAGACCCGTCCCTGGTGAACCCGAACCTCACCAGAGCAGTCAATCCCAGGGTTGAAAAACTTTTCAGGGCGGCCCAGTCTGACCCTCTCTATATAAGAGGACATCTGAAGCCAGACTCCCTAGTTGTCACTAACACTCGTAAGAGGGCTGGAACACCCTTGTCATCGTCCAAAGCTCCTCCAGACAAGGAGAGCAAAAAACTATATGGTTTCGGCAGGAAAGTAGCCTACAACTGCCATCAGTGGGAAGAAGTCGCGGCACTTATAGCCTCTGCTCCGGAACCTTTAAAGGGCCAGTTAGCTCAGATTTCCGCTGAGGGTAGAGCCGTGTCTGGTTGCATTTTGAAAGCAACCTTTGACGCCGCAGACAACGCAGGCAGATTGATAGCAGAAGGCACTGTTATCAAGAGACATGCGTGGTTACGGCAGTCTGGTTTTAAGGCAGAAACTAAGGCATCATTGTTGGACAAACCGGTGCAAGCCGATCTGTTGTTTGGTAAGGCGGTCGAGGACGCACTGAAGAATGCCAAGGACGAATACGAGACACTCAAGTCCCTTGGCCAGTTAACCAATAAACCCCCTAACCAGAGAGGGAATAGTAATTTTCGTCGTCCACGCGGCCAAAATTCCCAGAGAGGATCTAACTATTCCCAGGGGCAGGGTACACAGTGGAACAACAGCCAACAGTCTACCCAGGGTTACGGTAGGGGTAATAGGAGAGGTTGTGGTAAAGGCAGAGGCAGCCCCAGCAAAGGAGGTGGCACGCCTCCACCAAAGCAGTGACGCTCAGTTCAGGGTCCCTTCTCACGCAACCCCAGTAGGGGGGACGCATTTCCAACTTCACCCAGGCTTGGGAAGGGATCACATCAGACAGATGGGTGCTGTCAACAGTATCCACAGGGTACTGTATAGAACTACTGCAGCGTCCCCGGAACCATCCTCCACGACAGAGAGTACACTCTTTAGAACATCAGAAGATTAACCTCGAGGAGATCTCCATTCTGCTAGAAAAGGACACGATAGAACTCGTCCCGGGACACCAGGTAAACAAGGGTATTTATTCAACTTACTTCCTTGTGCCAAAGAAAGATTTGACAATCCGCCCAGTATTGGACTTACGGCCTGCCAACAAGTATGTCAAGCCCCAAAAGTTTCGTATGACTACGCTACAAGAGGTAACCCCCCTCCTAAAAAAGGGGATTACATGGCAACATTGGATATGAAAGATGCCTATTTTCATATTTCCATGTTCCCGGCTCACAGAAGGTACTTGCGCTTCAAGGTGGACAGTCGGCACTACCAATTCAAGGTACTGCCCTTCGGGATAGCTTCGGCACCAAGGGTATTCACCAAGGTACTGGTGGTGGCGGCTGCACACCTACGCAGGGAGGCAATCCCGGTGTACCCTTATCTGGATGACTGGCTAATAACGGGGGAAACACCTGAAATTTGCAGGACAAACATTCAAAGGACTATCAACCTCCTCCACGAATTAGGCTTCTCAATCAACGAGAAAAAGTCAAGCCTGGTGCCAAGCACCTCCAAACAGTTCCTAGGAGCAATCCTAGATACTCAAGAGGGGTTGACATTTCCTTCAGAGGAAAGAATTCGGAATATACTACTGCAAATTCCACAATATCAGTTCGGTCACCAAATAACGGTACGCAAAGCAATGCATTTACTGGGCATGATGGCGTCATGTATTTACCTGGTCCCCCACGCGCGCCTGCACATGCATCCCATGCAGGAATGGTTGGCGAAACAGTGGTCTCAGGCAAGTGGTCAGTGGGACGATCTAGTGGTCGTTTCGCCAACACTAGTACAAAGCCTTCCCTGGTGGACAAGAGAGAATCTTGCACAGGGGAAACCCTTTTACGATCCCGAAGTACAGGCAGTAGTCACTACCGATGCATGTCTGACGGGGTGGGGAGCTCACCATCTCCACCACACAGCTCAAGGTCTCTGGTCTCCCTCAGTGTCCAAGAACCACATCAACCTGCTAGAGCTTCTGGCAGTATTCAGAGCGCTTCAAGCGTTCGAGCCCCACCTACTAAACCTGTCAGTGCAGATCCGGATGGACAGCACAACAGCCATGTTCTACCTGAACAAGCAAGGAGGGACTCGTTCGCCAAATCTGTCCAAGCTTGCCCAGAAAATCTGGATATGGGCACTCAGACGGAACATCTTCCTGTCATCACAACATGTTCCAGGGGAGCTCAATTGCCTAGCGGATGCTCTGAGCAGAGACTCCCTCCCAGAGGAACACGAATGGGTTCTACACAGAGAGGTTGTAGAAAATATCTTCTCTCAGTGGGGTTTCCCCACTATAGACTTATTCGCCACAAGCGAAAACAAACAATGCCCAGGATTTGCATCCAGGTTCCCCCAACCAGACTCCCAAGGGAACGCCCTGTGGATGAACTGGTCAGGGATGCTTGCGTACGCTTTTCCACCAACTCCTCTCATCAGGAAGGTGGTGAACAAGATGAACAGAGAGTCGATGACGCTCGTCTTAGTTGCTCCCATGTGGGCAAGACAACCGTGGTTCCCACACCTACGCAGGATGGCGGTGTGCAAGCCCATCAAACTTCCAGCCTGGTACAACCTACTGTCCCAGCACCAAGGTCAAACAGTGCATCAACAACCCAACTCAATGAACCTGGCAGCATGGCTCCTGAGGTCATAGAGTTTGGACATCTCAATTTACCACAGAGGTGTATGGACATCCTAAAGGAATCTAGGAAACCAAACAAAAGGCACTGTTACTTTGACAAGTGGAAGAGATTCGTTATCTGGTGTCAGAGTAGACAAATCAACCCTGTTGATTGCACTCCTTCCACTATTGTTACATACATGCTCCACCTTCTAGACGCAGGATTGGTTTTTAACTCACTGAAAGTACACCTGGCAGCCCTGTCGGCATACACCACTTCCCATAACAAGGTCTTGTGGTGGAAAGTACCAGTAGTTAAAGCCTTCATGGAAGGAGTAAAGAGACTTCATCCTCCTATTTCAAACCCACCACCAGGGTGGGACCTTAATGTGGTGCTATCTAAGCTCATGGGACCCCCTTTCGAGCCCATGCATAAAAGCAGTCTCAAACACCTGACTTATAAAACAGCCTTCTTAGTAGCTATTACTTCTATAAGAAGGGTCAGTGAAATTCAGGCTCTGTCAGTGCAGGATCCCTTCTTTACTGTCCATAAAGACAAACTGGTTTTACGCACACACCCTAGGTTCTCACCTAAGTTTATATCTAAATTCCACGTAAACCAGTCCATCGAGCTTCTGGCTTTCTGCCAGGACCCTCAAAGCTCGGCTGAGGTGAAACTACACACCCTAGATGTGCGTAGGGCTGTCCTCTACTATGTAAATAAGACCAGACCGCTAAGAAAAACAGATCAACTGTTTGTCTCAGTAGCTACAGGCAGAGAGGGAGATCGCGTCTCTAAAGGTGCCATCTCGAAGTGGATTATTAACTGTATCCAGCTGTGTTACTCACTCTCTGAAAGAACTCTGCCTTTCACGCCAAGAGCCCACTCTACTAGAGGCATTGGGGCCACTCTGGCTTTCATTGCAAATGTACCCCTTGACACCAGTTGCAAAGCAGCTACTTGGAGCTCCATTCACACTTTTACTCAGCATTACTGCATTGGCACCCATTCCAAGGCAGATACACAAGTGGGACAAGCGGTTCTAAGACACTTATTTGCTCATGACCCTTCTCACATCCCACCTCCTTCTTCAGGTACTGCTCGCTAATCTATGCACAGCATGTGATCTAAGCAGATTCCACAAGCCTCAGAAGGGATACATTACTCACCGTAATCGTATTTCTGATGCTTGTATCTGCTTAGATTCACATGCGACCCACCCTTCCTCCCCTCTGAGAGAAGGTGCATGGTTGCTTGTAGTCTTACCTTTCTATCTATCTGCTTGGATTATCTGTACTCACGCTACTCCTCATGCTACCTCATGTCAGAAAAAATACAATCTGAGGATCCTAGACGTGTGAGGAATCTTGGGTACAGTGGACGTCACACTAGGGATAGTATTACTGGCACGCCCTGTGTCGACGCCCATTTTCGAGTTTCGAAAAACAAACTGTAATACTCCGCAGCTTCCACTAGATGTCGGCCTATGCACAGCATGTGAATCTAAGCAGATACAAGCATCAGAAATACGATTACGGTGAGTTATGTATCCCATATATAAATACATTCTAAGTTCACAAACTGATATTTTTTTAATTGCTCTGTATTTTTAGCTAGACTGAGATGTTGAAAACCAGAAATTTAACTTCAGGATTTGCATTCACATACACCAAAATGCCTACCTCAGATGAAAAATAAAACACCCACTGCAGGGAGAGGCTGTTCTGACACAGATTCACTGCTGCAAAGCAGTCCTTCCGCAAAATGAAGGGAGAGGCTGTTTACACACAGATTCACTGCTGCAAAGCAGCAAAATGCAGGGAGAGGCTGTTCAGACACAGATTCACTGCTAGCAGTGCATTCGCAAATTGCAAGGAGAGGCTGTTCAGACACAACACAGATTCACTGCTGCAAAGCAGTCCTTCTGCAAAATGCAGGGAGAGGATGTTCAGACACAGATTCACTGCTGCAAAGCAGTCCTTCCGCAAAATGCAGGGAGAAGCTGTTCAGACACAGATTCACTGCTGCAAAGCAGTCCTACCGCAAAATGCAGGGAGAAGCTCTTCAGACACAGCACAGATTTACTGCTGCAAAGCAGTCCTTCCGCAAAATGCAGTCAGAGGCTGTTCAGACACAGATTCACTGCTGCAAAGCAGTCCTTCCGCAAAATGCAGTCAGAGGCTGTTCAGACACAGATTTACTGCTGCAAAGCAGTCCTTCCGCAAAATGCAGTCAGAGGCTGTTCAGACACAGATTCATTGCTGCAAAGCAGTCCTTCAGCAAAATTCAGGGAGAGGCTGTTCAGACACAGATTCACTGCTGCAAAGCAGTCCTTCAGCAAAATTCAGGGAGAGGCTGTTCAGACACAGGTTCACTGCTGCAAATCAGAGCTTCCGCAAAATGCAGGGAGAGGCTGTTCAGATACAGATTCACTGCTGCAAAGCAGTACATTCGCAAAATGCAAGGAAAGGCTGTTTACACACATTCACTGCTGCAAAGCAGCAAAATGCAGGGAGAGGCAGTCCAGACACATATTCCCTGATGCATCTGATAACGAAAGGATGCATTATGCAAAGGTGTAAGGATTGGCAGCACAGGGCAAACATCTCGGCGATTGGTCGGATAGGCACTAACGCAAGATATATTGAGCTGAAGCAATCGTTGGGCCAAGAATTCCTATCCTGCATCCCAGATGAGGGGGATCGTGCCTTGTTTTTGAAAGTAAGGGTGGGGATTCTCCCTCTTGTGTGGGTTGTCAGCTCTTGGGGCAGAGTTGGGTCCACTGTGTGCACAAGCTGCGGGAGTGCTGTTGAAGATCTTATTAATTTATTGTTTGTATGTGCCTTGTACAGGAGCCTGCGCCATAAGTGGCATGTTCTCATGTATACAAAGTATCATCGAAATTGCAGAGAAGACGGCTTAAAATGGCTTAACATTTTCTTAAGCACTTAGTGCTGCGCTTCAAATACAATCGTATTATCTAAAAAGTGCACAACTCTTAAGAAAGAAATTTACCTTGTCATTGAACTGTTACATGGTTTAAAGTGATAATCTCGAAAGCACAAATGTCGAAAGTCATTTTTGCGAAAAAATAATGTCGAAAAATAAAAAATCGAATTTCTTTTTAACTACGTTTTTTATTTTATTTTTTTAATCTTTCTTTTACTCACAAACCCCCCCCAAAAATAAATAAATAAATAAATTGATTTTTTATGTTTCGACATTATTGTCATTCGACCTTTTGTTTTCGAAATTATGACCGACCACCCTGTTACATATGAATGTTTTTTTTTTGCTTTTATTTTTTTATTGTGCTTTATATGTTATATTGTATTTGGTGTGTCATGTGCATTTTTGGCAGATGCCGAAATAAAGTTATTTTACTACTACTATATTCCCTGATGTAAAGCAGTGCATTCGCAAAATGTACGGATCGGCAGTTCATGCACAGATTCCCTGATGCTCCTGCAGCAAAATGTAGGGAGAGGCTGCTTGCGCACATATGCACTGCTGTGAAACAGTTCATCCACATAATGCAGCGAAAGGGCGTGTTGGGGTAGGGCCTGTTGCAGCTGGAACAGAAGGATACAATCTTAGGAGGATAGCTCAAGGGCAACACGCTCGCCTTGGAAGCAAGATGACGCAGAACAACACAGGTTCCATCCCTGAGTCCACGCTTAGAAACCTCTGGTTATTAAGCGCGTTATAAATAACCAATTACAATTATGTCATCTATAGCAGTCTATCCTGCCGAAAAACAGGTACAGGAGTCAATACTGCTGGGGTCCTTCCAGACCCCTGTAAGGACTTTCATGCCACAAATAGAAACATTAGCCAACTGAGTGAGAAATGCAGAAATGTCATTTGCGGTGGCAGGCCCTATAAGGCAAAGGCTTTCACAAGCACCATGTAGGGATGTGGCTTAATGCCACCCCGGTCCACGTGGGTTCCAGATAACACTGTGCGCAATGTCCTGACGAAGCGACGTGCATCCCATTTTGAAACGTGTTGGCTCTATTTTCATGTTTAGTTTGCAGATCAACAAGATACACAATTTAGAGTTATAGGCAGTTCTTTAAGTGGGCTAGGGCCAGGCCCCGGCAGTCTCCAAAAAGTGGGGCTGAGCCTGGGCCCTGTTTGGGGCCTCCCGGTCCCACCATACCGAGGTGGGACACATTATCCCGCCACGGCTGCAGCCGCGATGGGATATGCACCCTGCCATTTTCAAGTCAGAGAAGCTGACAGCAGCGCCAGCCAGCCACAGTGTCACTCAAATCCAGCAACGCGCTGGCTGGCACTTCTCACTCACTGCAACTTCCTCTCATGACCACTCGGGGTCACAAGAGGAAGTTACAATCCCTTTGTTTCTGCAGCCCCTCCCCAGGTCAACGAGGCGCCTTTGACCCTCGGCAAATCTGGGGGCTAATTGTGTACTTTTCAAGCCATCCTTGCATATTTCTATGATTTTTCAAGATAGTTTTTAAAGTACTCAATCCAAGCCATCTTTTATAAAGCGTTGTCGGAAAATACGCCTTGCGCTTTGTCTGTTGGCAAAGCTTATAAAAGAGGGCTTGCACTGTGTACTTTTCAGGCCATCATTTATAAACATAGAAATATGGTATGTATTTCTGTGTTTATAAAAGATGGCTTGAAAAGTACACAAACCATAGTAAGGTATGCATACAAATATATAAATGCTACATGCATTTATTTGTTTGTGTACCTTACTATGGTAATTTGCAGTCCACGCCCATCATGTAAGCCACACCCCCAAATGAGGGCCCCCCTCAATTTCTTATCCCACTTAAAGCACTGGTTATAGGTTAGTAGCTTTCAACTACAGGGATATATTCCACTGGAGGGTTCAGAACGCCATTTCGTAAACACTGAGGTGGAATAGAGCCCACAGTCCAGAGCTGAAATCCAGGATTGTATAATGCTATGTTGCACGTGGTCTCCTTTTCCACCGCCCACGCTACTTTCCATGCACCGGCACGGCAGGAGGTATGTGGGTGGGGCGAGGATTGATGCAGCTGGAACACTGGGCTTTCTCTGCTTCCCTCGGGTCTTAGGAGAAAGGGCCACATCCCCGTCACAGCAGAACCTAAGAGTTGCTGATTATCACCTAGGTCAGGTATACACAACACAATGCATAATTGCTACAAGGACGATAAACAAAAGGTTTTGTGGTTCAATCTTGTGCACTTAAATATTGTAACCTAGCACTCACATATACACCACTGGGAGGAGGTTAGGCAACTGTTGGCGCCACGAGGCCCTGCATGGTATCCAAGCGCTTCATGAAGCATAACACAATATATTGTCTAATGGAATTCAAATGCAAGCTCCTTTGCATCTGTTTCTGTAAAAGGCATCCTCTTTTAATATGACTTCTTTGAAGCGTTTTTAAATAATCATTTGACACGTTCTTACTTTTTGGGCAATTGACTTGGAGCATATGTCAGTTCTCCAACTGCCTCCCCAAGTCTCCTATGCAAATAAATATTATACAATGTATTGTCACAGATTGGACATTTGGAACTAAGAAGTACGCCAAGACCAGATGCTCAAAGTTCATCCATTTTATAAGGGAATGTGTACAGGGGGGGTGGGCCATATTAAATGTAAACAAGATCTTCCTAAATGAAATAATAATACTTAGAATGCCCCTTTTGCTTAAATGTCTTTTATGACGGCTTTCCCAATCTCAGAGTGAATGGTCAGGCTTTCGAGTCTCAGCCATCACCGTTCCAAAGCCCCAGAGGAGGTGCCTCTCTCCTTCCAGTATGTAGCAAATACTACTTCCGCTCCCCCGAGCCTAGGTGCAGGCTTTCTGGGTTCCCATACCCCAAGACTAAGCCAGTCGTTGATGTTCTGCAGGACCCATGGGGGTCTCTTAGAGATGGGGGTCAGTCGGGAGCAAGGCAGAAATCCCTACTAGCCTGCCTCTCCATCTCCTCTCTAAGCTCCTCTCTAAGCTGTCAACCGCTGGATCCTCCTCCCCGCCTGTTAGCCATGGCTACAGCCTGACCTGGCCCACTGGAGCCTCGTACTTCTAGGCGACTAGCCTGCTTCCGGTTCTTTGCCTCTCTTCTCCCTATCTAATAAAATCCTGGTCTCGTCTATCTATTGCGTTCTTCTATCCCTTCCAATACTTGGCAATCCCTGGACAATCGTCTTCACTCTCATCATCTGAAGACGTGGCTTCCTCAGTCTCGTCGCTCTCACCTACCCTCTTCTCCTGCCGATGTGTTACTGTCCCATTACTCTCGTCTTGGCCTGTTTTTGCCACCTTCCACTCCACTCTGGGTCTTATTTCCTCCCATCAGCCTTCTAATGTCACTCATGTCTTCAACTCCACTCCATGTTTTATTCCCTCCCTCCCTTCCAACTGCTCTTGTCTCTTCTTGCCCTTCAATCCTGGTTTTACTTCATCCTTCTTTACCACTGTTCATACAACCGCCTATTACTCCACTCCTGGTTTTGCTCGTTTCCTCTGCTACTGGCAACGTCTTCCACTCCACTCCTGGATTTACTTCCTTTCTATTTCCCTCAGAAAGTCAAGCCAAATCCCTTTGTAATTGTAAAACCCGTTGGTTGATGCAAAAAGTAATCCAGTTGCATGTGCAAATTGCAGCCTGCCTGCAAAGACCCCAAGAATTCCATAAGCACCATGGGTAATTTCCACCAGGAGCATGTTGCACGCTCAGATGGACCTGATCCACATGAAAGAAAGAAAACCAGGCTCAAATAACTGGAAGTTGAAAAAACTTGTTCAACCTTTTAACGTGAAAGTGGTTTTAAGCTCTGGGAAAAGTGAAGCACTTTCAGAAAAAAAAAAACTGTATTTTAAAAGTACAGATGTTCCTGCAGCGTTTTCCCCTTTGGAACAGAGTCAAGGTGCTACCGGAGCAATTCTTTCTGATCCTAATTTGTGTGGGTAGTTATGGCGCTCAGTTGGATTGCACATCCATTTCAAAAGGAAACTGGCCTTATCTGTAGGCTCGCCTCCCTCTCACTCAATGACTGCGTCTGGTCACAAAGGGCCTTTTCACAATTCTGTAAAGCTTTCATTTTGTGCCAGTCAGAATGTGTGCGTTTTTACAAAAGCACTCAGTGAATTGGCCTCACTATATTCTGAACGTTGAACCGAATACAGCAATAGCTCTCTTCGCCAGGGCAGTAACAAGCACGCGGCAGTGCCACTGCCAGACAGGGTCGGAAAGGGACATAACATGGGTCCACGCACCAATTAAAAGGTGGCAAAAAAATCACATATTAGTTACCTTTCAGAACAGACTTTTTGGGTACTACCCAAGGGGATATTTGGGGTAAAATATGTTGCAATATGTACTGGAACGCACGTGCATCCGCCTCCCCTATTCCTCCCCTCCCTCCTCCCGCCTCCCAGACCGCCCCCGTCCCGTGATTGGCCCAAAGGCCGTGTTTACTACATCCTTAGAGGCCGCAGGACCCGTGCAGACGGCATTCTTCCAGGCGCTGCACAGGTGAGTGAGGCCCCGCATGAGACCCTCCAGGCCTCCTTTATTTAAGAATCAGAGGCCCGGTTTGCCTCCTGGTACCGGCACCCACGTGGTCCCATCTCCCTGTTCCCATCCGCTTCCCCTATTCCTCCGCTCCCTCCTCCTGCCTCCCAGACCACCCCCTCACCCTGATTGGCTCATTCTACATTATTAAAGCCATCTCCCCAGGGCAGCCCTCTGCCCGGCAGCCCCGCGGCTAAGGACCCCGAGGCAAAGGGCGGCTCCTATATTGGCGGCTCCAAGATGTGTCTGCAGGTGTCCGCAGGGGAAGCAAGGAAGCCAGCAGCTAACAGACAGCAACCAAAACTGTGAGTGTGGCATGGGTGGGGAGTAGAGCAATTACTCTACTCTAGAAAACCCCTGCCACTCTATCTTACCTCCCAATAACATAGACTGCCATAATATTAGCATGCCCACACTTAGAAAGAATTGTGAATGTTAGCCTGCGTTGCATCTAGATCGAACTTTGAATGTTAGCATGCCCACCCTTAGATAGAATTGTGAATGTTAGCATGCCCACACTTAGATAGAATTGTGAATGTTAGCATGCCCACCCTTAGATAGAATTGTGAATGTTAGCATGCCCACACTTAGAATTGTGAATGTTAACATGTCCACACTTAGATAGAATTGTGAATATTAGCCTGCGTCGCATCTAGATGGGACTTTGAATGTTAACATGCCCCCACTTAGATAGAATTGTGAATATTGGCGTGTCCACACTTGGATACAATTGTGAATGTTAACATGCCGGCACCTAGGCAAAACCTGAATGACTAGCATATGCCACACTTAGAATTGTGAACATTAGTCTGCGTCACTTCTAGATGGTACTTTGAATGTTAGCATGCCCGCACTTAGATGGAATTGTGAATATTGGCATGTCCACACTTAGATAGAATTGTGAACACCAGCCTGCGTAGCATCCAGATAAAATTGTGAATGTTAGCATGCCCACACCTAGACAGATTTCTAAACACTAGCCTGCACCGCATCTAGATAGGATTGTGAATGTGGCATGCCCACACCAAGACAGAATTCTGAACATTGGCCTGCGCCGCATCTAGATAGGATTATGAAGGCAAACAAGTGCCACACTTAGACAAAACTGTGAATGTTAGCATGCTAAACGTCAGGTAACCCACTAACCAATATAAGCTCAAACTCTGCATACTTTTCTCACTCAAAAACTCACACAACCATCTCTCGCACAACAAGCCGCACGCACTTCACAACACTGCAACAACACATAAACCGGAGCAACAGCACACGCAGACTGATACCGATCCAATACCCGCACCAAAGCTCAGCACCCGGTGTACACCGAGTTGAAGCTGCCAACAGAACACCGCTCCTCTCACTATCCTACTCCCTCTTCACCTTACTAACCCATCCCACCTTATCGTTTACAGATCCGCCAGAGTGCCTGGGGACCAATTCCGTTGGTGGCGGTGCGCGGTACAAATACCTTTAACATTTAACAAACAAACAGACCACTTACCGGATGTGCTGGAAGGCAGGCTAGCTGGAACGCTGGTGAGGTAACTGGAGTGGTACTACGGCTGGCGTGGCAAGGCTGAAATGCCTTCCGGCATCAAGCCTTATTGGCCACACCAGCCGTAGTGCTGGCACGCCATTGGTGCAGCACACACACACTACATGGCTCGTAGGAGCATCAGCAGATTAATGTTAGCCTAATAAATCCCCCTTGGGTGCAGCATTAGGCACCCTTCTCACTGCTGATCACCCCCTCCCATGCACATTCCTAAATGGACAAAAGTGCCTGCTAATACCCCCCCCTCCCGTCCCTCCCATCAGTGCCTAATGGCTCACATTAACCCATGGAGTTCCTTGGGAGACAGGGTAAGGTGTCCTGCTGCCAGGACAATGTGTGCTGAGCAGGAATTGCTCAGCACACATTGTCCTCCTACCGGGGCACCCTCATTGAGGTGCCGAATGGAAGAGGTGTCCCAGTTGCAAAAGTCCAGATCAGGGGTTGTGGGGGAGCACCTTGCCCTCCCTCCCCCCTCGGTACGTCACTGGGAGGGGATCTTTTGTAATATGTAATGTGTGACACATGCATCTATTCCGGGTTTACAGGAGGGGGGTCATATGTAATGTGCATGCATCCATTCCGGTTTTTACAGGCAATAGCACTTTTCTTGTAGAAAGTGTACTCTATATTCTCCCGATTGTAAGTCAGTGCATGGAAAGTGCTGATAGCTACAATGCGAGGTGTGACTGAGGGTGGCCCACTGGGCAACTATGAAAGAGCCCATCTCCACCGAGACCTTCAGTTTCTCACAAAAGGTCAGAGAAGTTCAGATAATACTGTTTTCTTCTTTGCACGCTGGGGTACTTGTAGTTTTGATGTTTCCATTATAAATGCAAGAACAGAAAACAAGACTTAATGACAGCTTTGGCAGTCCCTGGGGCCAGTCAACAAAATGTGGCACCTCCACACCCTTCCCGGCACTCCCTGGGGGTGGGGGTGTAGAATTATCCCAGGCGCTGCCAAAGCTAAATAGACTGCTGCCGAAAAACCAGTGGACCCCCCGCTCCCATGCACTCCTCACTTCAACACAGCGCGGCTGTCACCAGCAGGGGGCAGGCTGCCACATGCTGGTTTGGCAGCCACATTGGGCGCACAGCATAGGGCCCGCGGGCCAGTTGCGGCCCACCATGCCATTTTGTCCGGCCCGCGCTATTGTGACTTTGCATGAAGGATGGGGAGAATTAAGCTAAATCCATACTCTTATTGCGCCACATATTTCGATAATGATCGAGTGTAAAGTTAATTATGAAATGGTAGTTTCTTATATAATGTGCTTTGCTTCTAAGACATTGCTTTAAATAAAATAGTATTTAAACACATGAAATGCAAAGGGGAAACCTTAATAAATATCTATAGCAACTAAACCAGGGAAGATGTGCTCTGTTGCTTAAATTGTCCACATCCAGGTTTCAGCATTTAACCAAAGTGTGTGATCCTGGGCAGATCATTTAATCACACGGTGTCTTATCTGCAGTTCTGTGGTTCACTTCAGAGCTTATGTTAATATATCATGCTGTTATTTAAACAAAAAAGTTGCTACATAAATAACAATAGTGCAATTTAGGTATTTTGCACCACAAAGTTATTTGACACTTGCGTTACTTATGGCATCTTATTCTAAAGTCACTTCCATGGTGCCTCCAAGCATCAAAGATGGATGATGCTCTTTGTGATGTCCTTTTCCGTGAAGCCACTTCTGTTGGTGCAACCCATATGCAAATTAGGAGGTTTGTATGCATTTTGCCCCAGAGCACCTGGACAGAGATCCAATAGATGGGTTTCCTGTATCGGTAATGATTCTACATTTTTAGTTATTTTCTGTTATGTGTTAAAATGCCATCTACCACTAATGTTACCAAAAAAGTTGATTGGGGATGGGTGGACGTTCTGTGGGCGCAAATGAGACCCTATGGAATTGCTCGCACTGCATTTGGGGGGAAAGTAGCAGGACTTTTTTCGTGGCTCCCCCCCCACTCTTGCAATGCTGGATACTACCCTCCCCCCGCCCACAGTCACCTTCCATCGCACATTGGCGGCCTATGGAGAGGCCTGAGAAGCTGATGGCATGCTCTCTCCCTCCCAGGGGTTTCTTGAAAAGTGCACCATGTGCCCGAAAGTTATACCCGATGTAAATGAAATCTCTTTTTAATAAATATCCACAGTGCCCTCTTAATTATTCATCGAGTGCAAGCGGATCCACGAGGGGGCTGTAATGGAGCCTCCTCTTCTCAGTCTCTCTGATGATTCCCCTGGAAGCTGATCTGGGAGGCTCAGTGTCAGGTCTCAGGTGAGGCAGAAGACAGGTGTCTGCAGGGGCGGGGGAGGGGGTGTCAGCCGAAACAGAAAGGCATGTGCGCCAGCCTGGACTTGGAACCCGCTGAGAGGGATGGATGGGGAGAGCTGCGAACAGGCCCCATGTCCCGGATGCCACCTGACGCCATCTTGTTTATAACGCTCAGCATCCTCTACATTAGGATCTGTAGGCCCATACTTCCAGTGAGAACTGAAAATGGAAAATGACAGAATGTTATGTTATTGGGTTTTAAACATCAAAGCTGTTGCCATGTTTGTGGTCTTGTGCTCGCCGGGTTTGGTTTGCTGTTGGGTTGATAGGCGCAGATCAGAAGAACTAACGGCCATACTTACGGCGATATTTTTGTTGTGGATATTATTACCTGATACCGGCTCAGGCCAGTCAGTTTGTTCTGATCATGTGGGGTTATCTGTGGGTTAGTGTCTCTGCTTATATCATTGGTTGTGTGGTGATCATCAGGTAGTTTATTTTGAGTCTGTACATTTTGATGGGCCAGTTTGTTATGGTTGTGTGGGATGATGTGTGGGTTAATGTCTTTGCTTATAGCATGGATTGTGTGGTGATCTTTATGAGTTTACCTCTAGTCTGTGCATTTTGGTGAGTCTGTTTGTTATGGTGATGTGGGGTGATCTGTGGGTTAGTGTCTTTGCTTCTAGCATGGGTTGTGTGGTGATCTTTATGAATTTACCTCGAGTCTGTGCATTTTGGTGGGACAGTCTGGTTGGTATGGTTGTGTGGTGTGATCTGTGGTTTAGTGTCTTTGCTTCTAGCATGGGTTGTGTGGTGATCTTTATGAGTTTACCTCGAGTCCGTACATTTTGGTGAGTCTGTTTGTTATGGTGGTGTGGGATGATCTGTGGGTTAGTGTTTTTGCTTCTAGAAAGGGTTGCGTGGTGATCTTTATGAGTTTACCGCTAGTATATGCCTTTTGGTAGGTCAGTCTATTATGGTTGGTTGGGAAAATCTGTGGTTTAGTGTCTTTGCTTCTAGCATGGGTTGCGTGGTGATCATCCGTTTGTTTATTTTGAGTGTGTGCTTTGTGGTGGTTCAGGTCAGTCTTTTTGCTTGTTATGGTCATGTGGTGTGATCTGTCCTTTAGTGTCTTTTCTTCTAGCATAGGTTGCGTGGTGATCATGAGTTTGTTTATTTTGAGTGTCTACTTTGCGGTGGCTCGGGTCAGTCTTTTTGTTTGCTATGGTCATGTGGTGTGATCTGTGATTTAGTGTCTTTTCTTCTAGCGTAGGTTGCGTGCTGATCATCAGTTTGTTTATTTTGAGTGTGTGCTTTGTGGAGGCTCGGATCAGCCTTTTTATTTCTTATGGTCATGTGGTATGTGTCTTTTCTTCTAGCGTAGGTTGCGTGGTGATCATCAGTTTGTTTATTTTGAGTGTGTGCTTTGTGGAGGCTCGGATCAGTCTTTTTATTTCTTATGGTCATGTGGAATGTGTCTTTTCTTCTAGCGTAGGTTGCGTGGTGATCATCAGTTTGTTTATTTTGAGTGTGTGCTTTGTGGAGGCTCGAATCAGTCTTTTTATTTCTTATGGTCATGTGGTATGTGTCTTTTCTTCTAGCATTGGTTGTGTGGTGGTCATCAGTTTGTTTATTTTGAGTGTGTGCTTTGTCAGTCTTTTTGTTTGTTATGGTCATGTTTTGTGATCTGTGGTTTAGTGTCTTTTCTTCTAGCATTGGTTGTGTGGTGATCTTTGTGAGTTTATATCAAGTCTGTGATTTGCAGTGGCTCGGGGTCCGTCCACTTGATGTAAAATGGTAAGGAAAGTGGTCAATGTGGTGTTAGTTATGGTGGAAGACTGACCAGATTAGCAGAGGACATCCGAAGTGCTGTTTTGAGAGAATGATTGAGAGTGAATTATTTGGGAAGGGGTCTCTGTGTGTTTCTTTTTCTTTATTGGGACGGGCTCTGCCTTTGGCTTTGATGGTTTGACACTGAGTCTCAGATTTCCCACAGCTGCAAAAATACTTTAGATTGTATTTGAATTTTTCAAGAAGTGAGCTCCTAGAGAATCGTGGTCCACTGCACTCCCAGTGGCTCACTGCTGGTCAGGCTAGCCTCAAGATGACCGTGGGTCAAGTTCACTAACTGTCCACTCTCCAATAGAGCTTTTTTCTGACCCTTAATGCAGGCCAGGGGTAGAAGTGTACCAAAGAAAGTAGTGGAACTGTGACCTCGGCCAGGGATGCAGTAGGTGGGGGCATAGCACAATACGTATCAAGGGATTGTGGTTGGGGCAGGTTCACAGCTAAGTGGGAGGAGCGGACAAAGAATGTGGTCCCCATATTGTTTTCAATTTCTTTCCTCTCAGCTGGTCTGCCATTTTTAACATTCATATACCACCTCTTCTCGATGCTCTTAATTCTGCTAGAAATTATATTTAACATCTATCTGGACAGATGCTGCTTCAACATGCCCTGAAACTAGAAACTTGTGCTGCCCTGAACATCGTTTAGTAATGCCTTCCAAAGTCTGGGTCTCAAGGCTGAACGTATTGGATCTCTTCTCGTCTGACAGTGAAGGCATAGAGGCGCTGTTACAGGAATTGTTTGTTTTTTAGTTGCATAATTGTTTTGTCTTAGTTGCGTATTTATAACGCGCTCAAATACCCAGAGGTTTCTAAGTGCGGACCCCTTGCTTCCAAGGCGAGCGCGTTGCCGCTGAGCTACCCTCCGGGACAGAATAAGTCTACTGGGGTGACGTAGGGGAAGTGAAGTCCTGCGAGCAGGGGCAAGAGTGGGCTAGATTTAAGCTTTCAACACCTCGGGGACAGTGGACGAGGGATGGGTAGCACTGACAACAGATTCAGGCGCAGAAGAGGGAGGGCCAGAGGACAAATTATCAAAGCTGTGCACCTGTGCAAGAAAGCGTAGTAAACAAATCTAGCACCAATTTAGCTGTTTAGATAAAACGGAATGGAGCATGAAGGTTTAGCTCTAATCAGTGTTATCAAAACATGTTTTCACGAGGGCAAAACTGCAGCAGGATGTTTTATTTACTGCGTTTGCTGCATAACTTCAAAAGACATGCAGTAAACACCTTTTGTTTTACAGTATGCATCTAATATAGTACATAAAAGTGTCCGAATTATTTATGCCCTATTGCAAACTTTTTTTTAGATAACATGGATTGTGACAAAGCCTGTCTGCTCCATTTTGTATTATGAAAGCATTTGCTCAATTTCTTGCACTGGTGCAAATGTTAGAGAATCGGGCACCTTGGTTGGTCCGCAGCATAGTGTTGCGAGGGCAACCAGCCATGAACCTGTGATGCCATGCTGGGTGATCTGACATGGTGTATGTGAGCGTTGCTTGGGTGGGCCATGAAAGAAGGGGCAGTGAAGCGGATGTAATAAAATGTCAGCCAGGGGGCCGAGTGGAGGATGCACTGTTGAGGAAAACTGTCTCTTTTGCAGGTCATCTGGCATTAAAGTGGCAGCAGGACAATACTTTTCAAGTAATTTGCCTGAATTTAACAAAAGCATCCAGTCTGATAATTGTAGTTCTGGTACTCAATGAAACTCATTAGCTGAATGCAGTTAAGCAATAAACCCTGATGGGAGAGGCCATTACTGGGCAGGTAATGGCCTGGGTCCTGAATTACAGGCCTGAGTGAAACAACGGCCTTATCCTGTCCCCAGCATGCTTTCGGGGGTGCTTTAGTGTTTTTGTTAAGTGGAGAAATGGGGCGGCTGACGCTGGCATACCTGCCCGGCAGGGAATATGGTGGCGTTCAGCTAATGAGTACGTTCGGTACATGGGCAATACCACAATACCAGCTATAACCCACATCCCAAGCTTCCTGATTGGCTGGGAGGGCTCCTGCCTCCACCCCCTCCAGTCTTTCCCTCTCCTTTGCCCTTTCCATCCTATAAAATAAAAGGCCAGATGTATGTTTGTCCGAGGCAGTCATGCACAGTAGAGACTGCCCTCTTCACCTGGTGTCACTGCTAGAGGGAGATGTTGCCTTAGGAAATATATAGTGCTACTACTGGTGAAGAAAAATCATATCTAAGTTCGCATTCCGTTGATGATCAGACAGATGAAGATGCTCAAACTATCCCATAGAATTTCTAAATGAGTTGGCTCCATCGGGAATGCCTCTTCATAAATTGCAAATTAAAGTTGGCAGTATTATTATGTTGCTTAGAAGTCTTAACACAAAAAGAGGTCTGTGCAATGGAACCAGATTGTTACTTAAAGATCTTAAGGCCAATCTAATAATTGCAGAGGTCCTCACAGGAACAGCTGAAAACCAGATGGTGTTTATCCCACGAATAGATGTATCCCCGGCCAACAGCGGACTACCATTCATTTTGAGAAGGCGACAGTTTCCAATCAAACTTGCTTACTTTACGCACTTTGGCCTGGGTACACAGGCTGTTACACTAATCTAAGTAATGGGCCACATTACAAGTATGGCGGTACAATAAAAAATGGCCATAACGGAGGGCTAACTCCATTACCGCTGCATTACTGCCGTACTACCAGATCAGCAGTGAAGTGGACGATTTACCTTTAATTGCAATTAAATCTGCTGCTTTTCCGCAGGAAATTGGCAAATTTGGTGGATTATGGGGACTAACACTGCCTACCACCACTTGTAATCCGGCAGTAATTCCACCAGACCAAGTGGCAGTAACGTAAAACTGTTTGGTGGTATTTCACGGATTTTCTGCCAAAATACCACCAAACTGGTAATGAGGCTCAATGTCTTTTATCTTTTGAGAGGGTTTGTGTCATACTGCCAATTAAATTAGCACTAGGAGTCAGCTATGCCATGCCTCTAGAAGGTATACGAGGTGTAGGGTTTCATTTTGGTAGATATGAGGTGAATGTCTCATCATGGCCGATCTATGAGGTGCTGATACACATGCTGACAAATATGAGATGCATGTTGTTAAATCGGAGGCATAGAACTAGATTGTGTTAGGTATGCACATTGCAAATGAGCAAACACATGTGCCAAATGGTCGAAAATTCTGTTTAGAAAAATGTCCACATTCTATGCCACTTTTTCAAATGTGCATAAATCTAAGGTTCGTGTCCATGCTCATAGCTATCATTTTCTAGACCTAGAACAATAATAATGTGTGACGCGTGCCCCGCGCACTTACTGCTTTCCATGTAGGTCGCATTTCTATCCTCAATGGAGATTGTTCAGTGGTATCTGGCGGCATCCTGACAGACCAGGGGAAAACTGCTTGCAGAGAGGCGTTGCTGCTGTGTGCCTTGTATCCATAGCTGACGCTAGCATGATCACAGCCAATGCCGGTATAGCATTGTTGGTTGCCATAGTGACACACCACGACCTGTGGTCATGGTGTCCCAATATTAACTCTGGAGATGCAATGGCGAGCAGGTTTTAACGCTTCCATATCACATCCCGGTATCCTTCTGGTTTCCCAGTCTGATTCTTGCTTCCTGTCCTCACTCGCCTTCTCACTGGTTCAGAGGGACTCTCTCTCTCCTTCCTTGTTCTCCCATCATTGCTTCCTCCTCCTACCCCTGGCCCACTGCCTAACTTGCTTTCTGTACTTTGCTGCTTCCCTTTCTTGGCTCCTGGTTCCGTCTGCCTCCCTGGATCATGGTTCAGCCTGACTCACTGGATCAATGGCTCCAACTCCTTACATCTCTGGCTTCCTCAGAGGAGCTCCATTTTGCCACCCAGTTCAGTGTACGCACTGTCCCCACAACATTAAGGAACAAAACCACATGTTTGACAAAGCGGAGAAGTGGGTATTCCATCAGACCAGTATCCCCTTTTTTGGTTACATCATGAGTAACGCTGGTCATTCAGATGGAGCCGTCCCAGGTAGAGGCCATTAAAATCTGGTAGTCCACATGATGTCAAGTCTTGTGATTCGCCAATTACGATTGTGAATTTATAGTAGATTTCTCCCTTCAAACTCTTCATATCACTCATCTTTTGCAAGCCAACTGTGCCTTTCAATGGGATCAGCAAGACGAAAAGGCCTTCCAGTACCATAAGAAATTGTTACTGGAAGCCCCATATTATGGCACCCGGATGACACCTTGCTCTTCATCATTGAGTCTGACGCCTCAGATAGTGCCATCAGAGCCGTTTTGCTCCAAGTGGGTCCAGCTACATCACTCGAACATACCATTGCATACGTCTCACGCAAGTTATCTCCCAGTGGGCTCAATTATGCTGTTATAGAACTCCTAGCCATCAAAGGGGCTTTTAAACATTGGAGACATCATGTTCAAGGGGGGACCTTCCAAGTCACAGTCTGAACAGATTGAAACCTGGATCATCTAAGATTGTTACAGTGCTGTTACAGTTGTTACGGCCGATGGGCCTACTTCGCTCAATACGACTTTCAGATAACCTACATTTCCGCTACTACTAACAAGAGAGCAAATGCACTGTCTAGATTATTGGTTTCGGGTCCTCAGGGTGATCAATCTCCTACTGTTAAGCTACCCAGCAGACCCTTCATAGGTGTCATTCAAACCTTTTTGGATCAATGTGGTCCTCGACTGCTTCTGACCCATTGGTTTCTTCATTGTTGTAGGACCACAGAATCAAAAGCATAGATGGTTTATTGTTCTATAATCAGCGATTGTATGTACCGTCTGAAGCAAGTCCTAACATCCTCAGGTCTATCATGATTCTCTAGTATCAGGACATCAGGGAATCAAATCCACCACAGAACTGGTTAAGAGACATTTCTGGGGACCCAGTTTGTCTAAACAAGCCGCTGTATACACTGCTTCCTGCCCTGTCTGTGAACAGATTAAAACATCTTGCCAATGGTCTGTCTCATTGTTGCAGTCTGTAGGGTGCCCTCTGTATCCATGGCATACTATTGCCACCAGTTATATTGTGGATTTACGCAAATCGGATGGGAACACCTGTATCATGGTGGTGGTGGGTTGCTTTTCTAATATGTCCCACTTTGTACCCATGATAGGATTGCCTACTGCCACACAGATGGCGCAAACCTTCCTTCATGATGTCTACAGACTACATGGCAGACCGGAGAACATCCTCTCTAATCAGGTAATGCAGTTTGTGTCCCGGTTTTGGTCCCAGCTCTGAAAACATCTCAGAGTTTAACAGGCAATCAGTTCAGGGTACCATCCTCAGACTAATTGAAAAACGGAAAGGACCAACCCATCCTTGGAGCAGTACCTGCAATGTTATACCAATGCCTTGCAAGATAACTGGAGACGGTATCTGGATACTGCCGAAGTGGCTTATAACAATTCTGTAGACTCTGCAATTAAATGCACACTGTTTTACTTTGCTTATGGTCAACACCCGAAGATTCTGACTTTGTCTACCATTAGTTCTTCTGCAGTGTATTCCGCTGACACCCTGGTGGCCAAACTACAAGTTGTCCACAAGACCATGTCAGAAGACCATCGGAACACCCAACGATGTCAGAAGGTACAAGCTGATAAGCATTGTTCTCCAGAAACAGTCTTTGCCGTGGGGGAGAAGGCCTGGCTATCATCTAAGAACTTGCCACTATGTAATCTGCCCACTAAACTAGCACAGAGATTTTTTGGGACCTTTTACCATCATCAATCTGGTGTCTCCAGTTGCGTACCTCTTTTGCTTACCCTGTAGTTGGCGTATTCACCCTGTCCTTCATGACTCCCTTTTGAAGCAGTTCATCGCTGATGCCTATGGGAGAATGCCTAGACGGCCTGCTCCACTGGATGTTGATGGGTGTCCTGAATATGAAGTCAAAGCCCTCTGTGAGTCCTGTTTCCGCCAGGGTCACTTGCAGTACCTGGTGGATTGGAAATGTTACGCCCCTTTGGATCGTTCATGGGAACCTGCCTCTCAGGTTCGTGCTCTTGTTTTGATATGCTGTTTCTTCAGGATGTACCCTTGGAAATCTGGAGCTCCTGCTCTTCCTCAAGAGGAGGTCAGAGTGTTATGCGTGCCCACGCACTTTCCACTTTCCAGGCAGCTGGCATCTCTATCCCCAATGGAGACGATTCTGTGGTGTCCGGCGGTAACCTGACAGACCAGGGGGAGGCCGCTTGCAGAGAAGCATTGCCACCATGTGCACTGCATGCTCAGCTGACACTCGCTTGATCACAGACGCTGCAGGTATAGCATCACTGGTTGCCATGGTGACATGCCACGACTCGGAAACCTCGTTGTGGTTGCAGCGTCCCAATATTAACTCAGGAGACGCAATGGTGAGCGTGTCTTAACTCTTCTGTACCACGTCGCAGTATCCTTCTGGTTTCCCTGTCCGATTCTTGCTTCCTGTTCTCTCTCACCTTCTCCCTGGTTCAGAAGGACACTCTCTCACCTTTCTTGTGCTCCCATCATTGCTTCCTCCTCCTTCCTTGGTCTTCCCCTGGACCTCCGCCTGCCTTGCTCTCTGTTCCTTGCTCCTTCCCTCCGTTGGCTCCTGGTTTCGCCTGACTCCCTGAATCATTGTTTCCAACTCCTTCCATCTCTGGCCTCTCAGTGGAGCTCCATCTTTCCACCCAGTTCAGTGTACGTACTGTCTACTCACCACGTTAATACTATGTGTTGAGTTCTGTGGTGTTGAGAAGCCGGGACTGACTCTCCCTGGTTGTATTCATACGGGGAACAAAAAGGGCTGTTGTTTTCACACTATCTAGTCTGCTATCCTGGAACCATCTAGTAGGACTAATCGTCGGGCGCTAGCACGATAACCACTGTGCATCGCAGCGTTCAAGTGCTTGACATAAAGGCTTAACCACACTTTAAAGGCAATGCAGGTTTTTCCAAATAGGTACTCTGTGTTACCGGTGCAAGATCCCTTTCCGAAAAAATACCGAAACTATTAGTTTGGCAGTGCAGGAAAAAAGTGGTGGTAATTCCGTTACCACACTTTTTCCACACCGCCAAATTTATATTTTCGGCAGACTTACTGCAGGCGCAATTAACGCATGGTAAATCCGCTGATTTTTTAAATTAAAGTGGTAGATTCACCTCCTGCATGTTGCTGGAGGTAAATTCTTCACTTTACCTCCAAAAATCGTTGGAATTCCGCTGGCTGTAAATCTGCCAAAAATCCCCATGGAGTCCTATGAATTCCAAAAATGGTGAGTTACTACCACTTGTAATGACCCCACAGGACCAAGTGGTGGTAACGGTAATTGAATTTGGCAGTAATTTGGTAGAATCCCACCAAATTTGTACCGAGGCCCGTTAAAGAAAAATCTAACTGAAAATGCTGTGCTAAAATGAGTTTAGCTGGTAAAATAGCTCAGTGGGTGGAGCGCTAGTTGCTGTGACTTGTCTTTGATCTGCAGGCCGCATGCTCTAATCCTAGCAAGGTTTACTCAGTCTTTCATCCTACCTAGGTCGATAAAGTGAGTACCAATTTCGATTCGGTAATAATAATGTTTGTACTTATGCCCTATGTAAAGCTTTTTGCATAAAAGTGCTTTATAAATGACAAGTTATTATTCCAAGATGGTACAGTGCATTAGCTTTGGAAGTCACAATGGCTTCGTCATTGGATGGTAGTCACAAAGGAAAAGGAGTAACATAAAACTGTGAATTATATTGATTCCACATTAAAATGAATCTTCATTGTAACTTTGTGTCTTCCAGGGGAAACAAAAAAAAAGGGTTAATGCTAAGCATTGAATGATGCTCCGAGAATGCCATTTCATCCTCATCTGAAAACAGGACTATGGTGACCTTTGAACCAAGGACCATCAGAACATCAACAGCATCATAATGCAACCAGAGATCACAAGACCGACTTGTAACATCATCCATATTTGGAGTTTGGAGACTGGACATCTTGGGTGCCTAAGCTGAAATGTCTGGAACCTTTAACAAGCATGAGACAGGCCGAGATAACCTTGCACAATGCATCAATGGAAACAATGACAATGAATTCTCTTTCTGTTACCATCAGGAAGCAGGGGGAATGGTGGTTAGGTGCAAGGCATCATACTCCCTGATAATGCATAGAGGTTGCACAGTGCGTTGGTGGGGTGTGTTACTGTGCACGGAAGTGCAAAGTGGCATTCTCAAACTTCATTTGGTATTAAAATCAGAGAAAGTAGGATCTGACCTGTCACGGAGATATCCGTCTTCAATTATTTTGTTTGGAAATACAGAAAGTTGGTTGCAGCGATGGAATTTTAGGCATGCATGTAGTGTTGTTTTGTAAAGGCGACTGCACTGTTGAACTCGCTTCTGTTTGCCCTAAGAGCATTGGAAGACCATTATGCGTCCAGGAAGCCCCTTAAGACCGCCATTTAAAGATATAATGTACAGTCCCCTCTACTTATTGTTTGCTCCACCTAGTCTTAGCTAATGCCAGGAAGCCGCTTTCAGTGGAGTCAGAGTATGCAACAACACCCCCATAACATAACATGCTCACAAACATTGAGATTCCATTGGTGAAATCAAAGCAACATAAGACAAGTTGCTTTCCCATTATATTATGTTAATGTGCTTTTATACGGCACCAGATCACCATGTAGTCATTTCGGAGCACCTAGGTTTGTACGTGGTGTGGCGTATGCCAGAGGTGCCAGGCCTTAGTCTGCTGGAAGAAAGGAAATGAGTGAGGGGAAGATACGATTGTGGAAAAGCAGGAAATAGATGCTACAGAGCAAGAGAGGAAGGGATGCAGTGGGAGAAGGCTGTTCGGTTATATCATCGGTGTAGGCCAGTCCTCTTAGGTACACAGGTTCTTACTAACTACTCTACGAAAACTCTAATCTCTGTGTGCCGCCCTCTCCCCAGTGCTCAGCAAACCTGACCTCTGCTCAAGCCTACTCCTTGGGCTTCTTCGCTACTCCTTCCTCCCTCTAGACAAAGTCCTCACCTTTGCTATCCAGTCCCTCAACAACCTACCCAGATCCTCCTCCACCTCTACCTACCGTCACCATGCTGGTTGGCTACCCATGCACTGCCACTCCCTTTTCAAGTTCCTCCTTGTAGTCTACCAAGCTATCAAGGGTCCTGCTCCTCAGAACCTGACTGATTGTATCGCTGTCTACTCGCCATTTCATTACCTCAGCTCCTCCTCTGCACTCAGCCTCACTGTCCCAATCCCCCCATGGGACTCCTCTTGCTTCTGCTCATCCTTCCTACTTGCCCTCTCCACTGGAACCCCCTACCCATCCCAATCAAACCCAGTCTAACTGCTGATATCTTCAAATCTCTGCTGAAACATTACTCTTAATCCTCCCTACCTGACCCACCACTCCGTCTATTGATGCTTAAAATGTAGTGTCATACATTTATACAATACTCCTCTTTAGTCTGAAGCACCACCCCTTGCTACTTTTGTAACTCACCTGTTTTTTTATCCCTGGTTTATGTCCCATTCTTTATCTCTACACCCTCACAAACTTTCTCACCACTTGTTCTCCTCTTTGTGGGATTGTTAAGGCACCCTTCTCTGGAATTACCCTCCCCTGCCCCCCGCCCCCCATCTGTAAATGCGTTACTGTAGGTCATTGCACAGCATAACTGATGTCACTGTCCTTCCAATAAATACAAACTACTAACAAAAATACCATAGTTCTCCAAACGGAGGCAGATATGTCATAAAAGGTTGCGGAAATTGGGTTGTGTTTCCAGGGTAACATTTGAAGAATTGTAAGGTAGTGCGCAATGCATGTCAAGACATCTTTACAGTATCATGAACACTGACATGCTGTTACTTAATTTCTGGGCCCTGCTGTAGAGACCATTGCTCTTCAGTGTTTCAACATAATAGGACTCAATTAGTAGTCTTATGTACCATCATATAGTCTTTCCTTTAAAATCGCCTATGAGACAACAAGGAAGATCAGATATCCAACCTGTTCTATGTACCCCTGCAGTGACAGAGTTAAAGACATGTCTGGGAACCACCATCATATTTATAAGATACAAGCAGTTCACAACATAGCTTGGTTAATCCTAAAATCACTACGAAATGTATCTAGGCTGTACCTCAAAACCATTGCAAACAGCCCTTTAATACTGTTAAAAAGAAGCAGCATATGGGCATTGGGACCTTTGCGCAGCTCCCCACATCGGTGTGTTCAACTAATGGCTACACAATGCCATTAGCTAAGAACCCAAACTCCTCTTGCACATGCCACGGGGGAAAGCAAACCCTTCTTTCACTTCTTGAACACCTAGTTTTAAAAAAGAATAGTAGCATTAGTGGTCAACACCCATGATAAGAAGGACAGCAATGCCTTTTTTAGGGACATCTATTTTGATAGGTCATTTTTAATAGAAGCAAAAAATATGTATTTTAAAAACACCACAAGGAAACTGCCGAGTGCACAGAATAGTAGAGACATAAATTACAATGGCCCCTTGGGTGGCCTTGGAGATCTTTCCGAGAAACGTACAGAGTCTAGTAAATATCAGAAGTGAAGCTTGCATGATTGGGAGGGAGACATCTTGATGCGGCTGACCACCCACCAGCAACACAGTCCTGGGCCCGCCATGTTCCTTGGGTTGGATTAGCGGAGTCCTGTCTCAGGATGGGCAGAAACATCTGCAGAACAATGGAGTGTGACTTTTAATCTCCAATCCTGGTACCAGCCTGGTCAGAATGAGCGTGCCACCTTGCACAATAGCGATTCCTGCCATAGTCTCCATGGTTTTCAGTCTTCACGTGCACCCTTCTAGACAATTTTGACACACAATGTATCAAGTGCAGGAGGCCCTCCTTCTTGTTAACCCCCTATTCCTCGCCACCACTAATACTTGGGTCACCCACGACACGGCAGATGTTTTCCTGGAAATGGGACACGCGCTGGCAGTGGTTTTCTCTAAATATTTTATTTTGGAATATGGTTTCACACTAGAGGATCAATGTGCCTACCTGGTGCAGCTCTGAATCTGCGGAACCAAGTGGTCAGCATTAGAAGGCATGTATCAAACATGTGGAGGCATGGGTATATACGTGGTATTTATTTAATACATGATGGCTTCACATGGAACGTATTAGGTATATGATTTAATCGCATGATGTCTAATACACATGTGACTGCATCACTTTATAGGAACACAGAAAGATGACCCGTAATCTAGCGACTTCGATATGCAGATAAGAACACACCACACGGGGCAAGACACAGCCGGCCACTGTATGATGTACAAGAGGGAGCCACAGCAAAGTTCGCTCTCATCTCTTCCAGCCCAAAGCAAGCAAAGGTCCAAGATGGCTTCGCCCGGGTGCAATTAGGAACCTTCAAAACACAACTATGAACCAACGCTAAATCACTCATATTTATCATCAAGTGTGGTTGGTCAATAACTGCCTGTGTGGACAAGAAAGCCAGGGATGATTTCAGTTCTCATTGCTACACATCCTTCAACCGTAGCTGCCCATTGCGTATGTGAGAACCACCGTCCGAGCTCTAGTCCACTTTTACCTGGACGGCAACATCCTCGTTGCAAGGGTCACCGTTATCATTTGGCCTCATGCCAAAGAATGTAATACACAGAGCCACTAAGCTAATCAAAGACTAAAGAATTATACACTCACATGTTGCCCACCCTGATGGGTCAACACTGGCAAAGCTTCCTCCACCACATCACCTTCAAAGCAGCAGGCATTACATGCAAAGCACTAACTTTAATATCACCAACCTACCTGGCAGAAAAACTCATTATATGAGAAGGGCAACACAATGCCAGGAGTCATGACATAGGCAGAGGTGAAAAACAGAAGACAAACCTGCCCAACCATCCACCTGGGAGTGCCAGTATCTGAGAAGAGCAACACAATGCCAGAAATCCTGACATAGGCATAGGTGAAAGCCAGAAGACAAACCTGCTCAACCATCCACCTGGGAGTGCCAGTATCTGAGAAGGGCAACACAATGCCATAAGTGATGACATAGGCAGAGGTGAAAAACAGAAGACAAACATACCAACCATCCACGGGGGGTGTCAGTATCTGAGAAGGGCAACACAATACCAGAAATCCTGACATAGGCATAGGTGAAAGCCAGAAGACAAACCTGCTCAACCATCCATCTGGGAGTGCCAGTATCTGAGAAGGGCAACACAATGCCATAAGTGATGACATAGGCAGAGGTGAAAGCCAGAAGACAAACCTGCTCAACCATCCACCTCGGAGTGCCAGTATCTGAGAAGGGCAACACAATGCCATAAGTGATGACATATGCAGAGGTGAAAGCCAGAAGAAAAACCTGCTCAACCATCCACCTGGGAGTGCCAGTATCTGAGAAGGGCAACACAATGCCATAAGTGATGACATAGGCAGAGGTGAAAGCCAGAAGACAAACCTGCTCAACCATCCACCTGGGAGTGCCAGTATCTGAGAAGGGCAACACAATGCCAGGAGTCATGACATAGGCAGAGGTGAAAAACAGAAGACAAACATACCAACCATCCACGGGGGGTGTCAGTATCTGAGAAGGGCAACACAATACCAGAAATCCTGACATAGGCAGAGGTGAAAGCCAGAAGACAAACCTGCTCAACCATCCACCTGGGAGTGCCAGTATCTGAGAAGGGCAACACAATGCCATAAGTGATGACATAGGCATAGGTGAAAGACAGAAGACAAACCCGCTCAACCATCCACCTGGGAGTGCCAGTATCTGAGAAGGGCAACACAATGCCATAAGTGATGACATAGGCAGAGGTGAAAAACAGAAGACAAAAATTCCCCAACCATCCAAAAGAGAGACTCACTAAAGGAGAAGGGGAACACAATGCCAGGGATCATGAAATAGGCAGAGGTGAAAAACAGAAGACAAACCTGCCCAACCATCCACCAGGGAGTGCCAGTATCTGAGAAGGGCAACACAATGCCAGAAGTCATGACATAGGCAGAGGTGAAAGCCAGAAGCCAAACCTTCCCCTGCCATCCACAAGAGAGACTCACTAAAGGAGAAGGGCAACACAATGCCAGATGTCATGACATAGGCAGAGGTGAAAGCCAGAAGCCAAATCTTCCCCTGCCATCCGCAAGAGAGACTCACTAAAGGAGAAGGGCAACACAATGCCAGATGTCATGACATAGGCAGAGGTGAAAGCCAGAAGCCAAATCTTCCCCTGCCATCCGCAAGAGTGACTCACTAAAGGAGAAGGGCAACACAATGCCAGATGTCATGACATAGGCAGAGGTGAAAGCCAGAAGCCAAACCTTCCCCTGCCATCCGCAAGAGAGACTCACTAAAGGAGAAGGGCAACACAATGCCAGATGTCATGACATAGGCAGAGGTGAAAGTCAGAAGCCAAACCTTCCACTGCCATCCGCAAGAGAGACTCACTAAAGGAGAAGGGCAACACAATGCCATATGTCATGACATAGGCAGAGGTGAAAGCCAGAAGCCAAACCTTCTCCTGCCATCCGCAAGAGAGACTCACTAAAGGAGAAGGGCACCACAATGCCAGATGTCATGACATAGGCAAAGGTGAAAGCCAGAAGCCAAACCTTTCCATGCCATCCACAAGAGAGACTCACTAAAGGAGAAGGGCAACACAATGGCAGATGTAATGACATAGGCAGAGGTGAAAGTCAGAAGCCAAACATTCTCCTGCCATCCGCAAGAGAGACTCACTAAAGGAGAAGGGCACCACAATGCCAGATGTCATGACATAGGCAAAGGTGAAAGACAGAAGCCAAACCTTTCCATGCCATCCACAAGAGAGACTCACTAAAGGAGAAGGGCAACACAATGCCAGAAGCCATGACATAGGCAGTGGTCGAAAGCCAGAAGACAAACCTTCTCCTGCCATCCGCAAGAGAGACTCACTAAAGGAGAAGGGCACCACAATGCCAGATGTCATGACATAGGCAAAGGTGAAAGACAGAAGCCAAACCTTTCCATGCCATCCGCAAGAGAGACTCTAAAGGAGAAGGGCAACATAATGCCAGAAGCCATGACATAGGCAGTGGTCGAAAGCCAGAAGACAAACCTTCCCCGCCTCTGCATGTGGACCATTACCCTCCCGCACGTGAGACATGTTCCCTCACTTCTGCAATTCCAAAAATAACTGAAGACTCACCAAGGAGCATGTTATAAACCACAGATAAACCTCAAACCAACACGCACTCCTCCCCTAGTAAACGTTCCTGCTCTTACCTCTTCCCTCTTAAAATTGTATTGTTACCTAGTGCAAATCACTTATAATCCTTATCCTTGGCCAGCACTTCATTACGCACTAGCTAGATTTGTGCTTAACAAAATAAAAATCCAGCCATTCATGACACACAGTGCAAGATAGAGCAAACCCTGACAGGGCATGACAGCTGCAACAGGTAAGACAAAAGCCAACTGCTTCGAAAAGGGCAAGAGAAGAAAACAGCCACAAGAGATGACGTGAGACAGCCAATAATGACAGAGAAGGCAATGGACAACCGACTATCACCCAGAACAAGAGACAATCAGAGATGACAGAGAGGAAGATCGACTGCAGGCCTAATCAGAGGTCAACAACGTCAAAGGGCAAGACATGTCCAGCCGCTGCAGAATCGCCATGATACAGGTCAAGAGAAAGCCAGATCAGACACACATAGCCTGCTACAGTGGCATATGCAATAGCTAGCCAAACACACAGCCACGATACAGAGAGCTAGAATCCACGAGCGGAAACTGGGTCCTGATAGAGGCGGAAAGCAAGCGTAAGAGGTGGACAGACAGGTCCTGAGCGAGACAGAGCCTGGAATAATCGCAGAGAGAAGGTCATGCGATCACATGACTGCGCTGTTGGAGATCATGGTTGAGGTTATTCACAGTTTATGAAACATATATTCCATCAGATAATCCAGTGAGCACACCCATGGGTACAATACATAAATCAGGAGAATGATTCCAATAAGAGCCCTTAATCTGTAACCTGCATATCACATCCTGTTAAATTGCACTGTATCGAATTCTAATATCTATCAAGCATGATCCCATAATTTTGTCACAAGAAAGCCCATCTCTCCGGGATGGGGTCTAAGAGTAATAACTTCCAAAGATTTAGGGGTCTGACACTCGGGGACAGGGGAGTAAGAAATCATGGGCAAGACCAGAGCAAGGAATATGGCGGGGCCGTATAAAACCTAGGGGGCCCTTCCATCCAGAATTAATGGTTGTTGAACAACTTTAATGGTAGCCTCAGACCCAAATACCCAGACATAAGAGGAGTTCAAACAAAGTAAAATGGAAGTCCGAACACCCAGGGACTAGGAGGGCTGATGCCTAAGGACGGCTTGACCTGAAACCCACTTAGAGATGGGCTCCCACCCAACACCAGAGAGTAAGGGGGCTTCAAACCAAACAATAGGAAGAATGTGATTCTCAAGGAACGGGTGTTCTTTCTCTAGAGACAAAGAAGACATCTTCTACCCAGTAGCAAGTGGCACAAACAAGTGGTCTGTTACAGTACAACAGATGTTGCAGATCACGTGTTCAGACCCCCAACCCCTGCAACCCCTGCAACACTGCCCTTGAAGAACTATCCTTGAGGAAAAGTCACCCCCGAGCAGTTAATTTCCTCTCCCATCCCACGACATTCCTCAACTCCAAAGAGGCCTGGAAAAAGGACAATCCTTGCGCTTTGTAAATTAGAATAACCCAGAGAGTCAGGCCTAGACAAGGCTCTTGCTCTCAGAGTTAAATAGGCCTCATACTTAGGGATAACCTTACAACCTAGCAAACACAATCAAAGTGGCATGTACCATCCAAGGGACAAAGAGGGTGGCCTTTCAACCAGAAACAGAAAGAATGAGCTTACTCCCAATGCTAAGGCTTTCAGAATACTCTTCTAGATAGAGCCATTTCTCTTGCATCCAGAGGGGGGCGCGGGGTCCTGCGCATAGAGGGGTTAAGGCTAATGCACCCAGAGTGGGGATGAGAATTTGTGACTATCCTAGTTGCTCTTTGGGATGTTTTTGCTCTTCAGCTCTGCTAGCTTGCTGGTCAGGAAACCCCATTTGAAGGGGGTCTCAGCCGGCTCCTGGATATCGTTGCCATTGCTCGAGTAAGGGTCATCGTTGGAGGGCTCCTCCGGGACGGTGCTGTTCTCTGTCATGTGATCGCTGAACTCAGACTGAGCCTCATTCCTGTTGACTGATGTTTGCTGCCACTTGGTGGCAAAGACGTCCCACAATCCAAACTTCTTCTCCTTGGGTGCATCTTCGGGTTTCGGAGCGAGCGGGCTGAAAACAATGGAGACAATGAGTTTAGGACTGGATAAGGAATTGTTGACGCTGTGATGCAGGCTTGCAAGTCATAAGGGACAGGCAGAAGGGCAAAGCAAGGGTTGGTTCATCAGAAGAGAGACTGAGATGCAGGAAAAGAAAAGCATGGTCTGGAGCAGGGGGAGTGTGGGATGAGGCACAAGGAAATGCCTAGCGAGGGGTGGAGCGCTAAAAAGTGGAGAAATGCGATGAGATTTGCACGTCCATAATTCTTTGTCAAGAACTCTCCAGTTTGCACAATCAATCCTGCCAGTGCGACAAGCGCCCGGTGGGACAGGCAGGAGAAGGTACCCCGTCCGACCACGTACCTGTAATCTGACTAGTTAATGGCAGTGGTTCTGATTAAATCACCACTGACTTGTGATTGCGGGTCCCACCTACCAAGTATCACCAAAAGACAGCAAATCCCAAAGCATCCAAAAACAGGATCATGTCCCCAGAATCATGTTACGATAGTGCCACTGCTCGGTCATAATACAAGCATGTCAATGAACCCCAGAAGGTGCACCTGGCAGATGAGGATTCAGAGACCCCTTTTTTTCTGAAATGTGGACCAATTAAAGAACTCCAACAGTTATGTCCTATTGTCCTGCACGTGTCCAACCTCCCACTCCCCCCCAGCACTTCTCCCCTCCCCGTTCCCCTGCACTTGCGCGATCTGAATGTCACTAGGCCTCGTAAGATCGTTGTTTTTTTGTCCTCCCTCTGTTCCCCCCCTTGCCTTGTCGCACCTTGAAACACTTGTGTACAGGCGCGTTATAAATGCCATATCATATCATATCATGCATTTTACTGACTAACAACACTGCAACCATTTTCACCCACCACAGAAATGTAGGGATCCCATAGATTGTGGCATACAGTTAACGAGGGTGGGTTGGCTGTGTTCTTTAAATATGTACTTGTCGGCATTCTGAATATAGGCAGGTAACATAGTGATGTGCTGGAGTTGTCATTTGCTGTTTTTTATGACTGCTGGGTGAGAGTGGTTTAGTGAAAAAGGATAATTTAAATTCCCTAGTTGGAAAGGTCCACTCTCACTAAACTTCACCTAATTAATCATGGGGTGTCAATTTATCAGGTGGTAGGGCTTCCACGCGGATGGAAGAAGTTGATTAACTGTTTACCTGTTCCACAGAACTGCTGGAATCCGAGAAACTGAAGGCCAGTCTCCTGCAAGCCCAAAGCCATCTTCTGCCCTCGCCCTTCCTACTTGGGGAGGTGGAGTTACGCTAGCCACTCCCGTGTTGAGCGCCGGATTGAGAAGAGAATTCACGGGAACAACAAATATCTCAACCTTTCACACGATAATGAATCCCACCCATCTCCCCCTCTGCACTCATGGGAGCCATAACTTGCTGTGAACTGTTACGTATGTACTCAGCGGAAATGGTCCATGAGGATAGTGTTAGGGATCGGGTGCCCCATCGCCCACCACGCTAAACCAGAGGAACATAGTCCCCAGACCGAGATTCATGCCAAAGCCTTCTTGAATTGGCAACCGTGCCCCTCTGACAATTTGCCAAAGAGAATTTCACTGCCTTTACTAGTCCAGCGTGGCGTTAGAGGGAACAGAGACAAGGAGAGACATTCAGGGGACACCTTGGAGGAAATCGGTTATGACTGTAGCCAATAGCAGCGGTCAATGGACAGAGGCAAGGCTGCTCCAGCCCACCTCAGAGGAATGAGTCATCATTGGGGGACATAGGCTGGGGAGCATTTCCGGATTCTCTCCACCTATCTTCTGTCATAAAAAAATACCCTGAAACCACCTCAATGAAAGGTCCTGGATAGCCTAAATATTATTTTTTAGGGTACCTCTGGCTATAAAAAAAGACTGTATTCCACAGGCAAATTGAGGGATGGTTATATCCAGGGGAGTCTTTCTTCCTCTTCAACTTGCCATTGAATTTAGCTTGGAAGATCAGCCATTTAGTTTAGTTTTAGTGTGTCCTGTAAACAGCATGTTACGCCCTGAAACAGCATCGTGCCGTTATGCTAGGCTAGCAGACTGATGTTGTATGTTGACACCTTGGAAGATGTGGGTTTTTAGTTGTTTCCTCTGTCTTTGATGATTTAGCTCTTGTCTAAGAGGGTTCTACACGGTTAAAGCGACCTTCCTCAGGCCGTGGTAGGTTTGGTTGACTCATTTTCACTGGCCTTGGTTGATCCCCTTTTTTGTGTTATGGGGTCCCCATGCCCTGTCTCTGAAATTGCCCCTCCCACCCTCTTGCACGCCTAACCCCATATATATCTATATGTATGTGCTTGTGTGTGTGTGTATGTGTGTGTGTTTGGCTGACTCGCTCAAAATGAGTCGACCAAATCTACCACGATCTACGGAAGGTCATTTTAACCACTGCACACTGTGGAATGAGGGCAGAGAAGTCCGCAGAAGGGAAGCTAGGGATGAAAAGGCATGTTTGCTTGGACATTAAAGCGAGATTTAGGAATAACAAATGCAAGATTTGGCGACTGAGAGATCTGGCAGGTATGTACCTGATTATTTTGGTGTAAATGAAAGAGGTACCTTGGAGGTGGAGATTAGTAGCTAATGCAGTTGCTCAGTCGCTGGTGAGGTGTGAGAGAGTTGTGCTAGTTGTATCAATGTTCTGGCTAATACGTTTGGTTCTCTGCATCTTTTGAATTTGGAATTTCAGAAGACCTAAGTATGCCGAATTACAACAGTCCAGTCTAGATAATTCAGAAGCATTCACTAGTTGAACCCGATGACTGAAGCAATGCTATCCTTTGTTTGCTTGTTTCCAGAAACGAGGATCCACCACATCCGGTGTCTCCGATTTGGGTAGAGGTTCCGACAATGAAGGGAAGGATTGTGCCATGCTTCTGAATAACTCCTGCGTCCTCAGATGGGGCCAAGGAGCCTGGTGGCTCTACCCCAGTTGGCGCCTACCACAGCAAGGCACTGAGGGTCGCCTCACTTACCTGAGATCCCGCTCTGCCACTGCCACTGTCCTCAAAGAAGTGGTCCTCTCTGGCCCCTTGTCAGCGCAGCAGGACACCCAGATCCCGATGGAGCAATGTTGCTGGGTGCCGCCATGTTGTTGCCTGGACACCGACCTCGCCAAGTCTTTGCTGGTCCCGGCGCGAGTATGCATACACTCGAAACGTCGGACAAACAACTTTGTTTCCGCATGCATGAAAGCAGGAAGTGACAGGAACCTGGTATGTCTCTAGTTGTTTGTTGTCTCGCTTTGTCCCTTTGTCACTCCTGTCTGGGTGTTTCTGCTCCTGGCTCTTTGCTGCCTTGCTTTCTGGCCCTTATCTTCTGTTCCTTGATCTTGCTAGCTTTTCTCCACTTGTGGCTGCCTGAGGGGTACCCCACTGGCTCTGCTTCACGTTAATCTGGGATACCCTTTTGTGCTGCATGGGGAGCACTCCTACTGCCTACCTCCGAGCGGTTAGATTCTCAGTAGGTGGATGTAGGGTGGTGCTCCATCACACGTTTCCTGCCCAGCGAACATCTGAATCAGGAGTGTGCCAGTGCTCCATTTTACTTGATATAGGGATCTGGTTCTGTCATACCCATGAAAGTGCAGGTTCACTCAAAGTCGCCAGGGACCCTGAAACACCTCTGCAGCAACGTTTTAATTGCTTTTCATGCACCCCACCACTGAGGGAAGGGATGAGGGATGACCCACTGGGGACTCAGGAGTCCTTTTACTTTGTTTTATTTTATTTATTTGCACTTTTAAAGCGCTCACACTACCCGGGGGCATCGAGGCGCTGTTACAGAATTTTTTTTTTTTTTTTTTTGTGTTAGTTGCATATTTATAACGCACTTAAATACCCAGAGGTTTCTAAGCGCGGACCTCGGGATCGAACCAGTGTTGCTTCGTGTCATTTTACGTTGCCACTGAGCTATCCTCCTTTGGAGTAACAGCAGACAAGGACTGCCTTCAGATATTAGCTTTGTCATAATGTGAATCACTGACAGGGGCACTGTAACTTAAGTGAACTTGAGTGAACGGAGGATAGCACAGGGGCAACGTGCTGGTCTTGGAAGCAAGACCACGCAGAGCAACAGAGGTTCGAATCCCGGATCTATGCTTAGAAAACCAACTGAGGTATTAAGTGCGTTATAAAAAAAACAATAGATGATATACAACGGGCCTCATTACGACCCGGGCGGTAAGGGATTACCAGTACCGGTAAGGGCACTGGTGCCAGTAATCCCATACCGCCCAATTACCAGGTCCCTTTGCAGGTCCCTACCTTAACGGCTGGTTTTACCTACCTACCTTACCTTGGAGGTAATTACTGTACCGCAATTCGCGGTGCCGTAATACCGCCTTCCCCATTCCCATTGAGCCCTATGGGGGCAAGAATGGGAATGGGGAAGGGCCAATGGTGAATGGGGAATTACCACCCCGCCAACCTTGGAATGGGGCGGTAATTCCGCCATTCACCATGGCGGAATCCGGCATCAACCATGGCGCTAATAGCGCCATGGTTAACGCCTGGGTCGTAATGAGGCCCAACCTCTTTTAGAAGAAGGTGAAGTATTGCAGCACCTAAACTGCATGCAATCAACAAACCTATTGTTACGATCTATCTGGTCCCATTCTTCCCTACATCTCGGGAGGATAGCTCAGCGGGAACGTGTTCACCTTGGAAGCGAGACGACACAGAGCAACACAGGTTCGATCCCCGGGTCCGTGCTTAGAAACCTTTGGGTATTGAGCACGTTATAAATAACCTATCATATCAAATCAGGACTCTTTATAATGAAAGACTGCACCTGCGCCACCTGTGACACAGGCTTCCACACCTCATTGGAACCAGAACCCTGCCACTCATGTTTGTGCACAAGGTAAAGCGAGATCCACAAGGGAACTGCTACATTCTACTGATCTCTCTTTGAGCATTGCAAGGGTATGGCACCAAAATAACAATCAGACTGAAGTTCAACACCTTTATCTTTGCCAAAAAAACAAGCCAGGGTCCAAAAAAACCTAAAGGGCTAGAGGGCTCCAGCTATAGCTAAAGAGGGAATGATGCTCAAAGGTGACAGGATGAGGATCAGATTTTTGAAAGGACATCTCTTTCGGGACCACTAGTCTGAGTCTGGATTGTCCTACTGTAAGGGTGTCAAAGACGGAAGCTGACACAAGGGTGGCATGATTGTGGTTACAGACTTTTACTATTGGGAATATTGCCCCACTATCACTATCATCTAAGAGGGTTTCCCTGCCTCAAACAAATACTAAAGGATCTGTCAGGATGTCCGTCAAACTCAAAGTCCACCATCCTGTGTCACAACCTACTTTTATCCCTTACACTACAACTAAAGACTAATATAATCCAACAGAAAGTTTCTTCCCCTGGGGAATGACTGCCTTCTCCTGGTATCTGGTTGGTGTTTAAAAGAATGTTCTCTTGCACAAAGGTTGCCAGGGGGAATGACTTCCTTCCCCTGGCTTGCGGGTGCCACCGTGTATTTGCACAGCTCGACGCGTTAGACCCGGAGAATGACTCCCGTCTCCTGGTACAGTTCACAACAAGACCAGGGGGGAATGGCTCCATTCCCCTGGTGTCTCCTGTTCATGTCCAAGGGGGTTTTCTGTCGTCTCCAGGAGAATAACTCCCTTCTCCTGATTTTTAAAAAGTCCTTTTTCATGTTTTACAACTTGATGTATGTTTTTCTCTCAGCACCAAGAAAGTCCCAAACCTTTCTCTACTGGTCAATGGACTTATCTTTGCCACTGCGCAGAGGAAGTTCTCCTTGGGTTTTCAGATCCTTTGTGTTGGAGTCCCAGACCCTTCACTGTTGGACAGTAGGCCTTTTTCTGCCACTGCAATGTGCAAGTTCTCCTCGAATGCCTGGTTCACTCTTGGTAGGGTTCCCAACCCTTCTCTGGTTGTCATTGGGCGGATGGCTGCACTGTGGTGAGGATGTTCTCCTCTGGTACTTGCTTCATTGTCGCTAGAGTCACAGACCTTTTGCTGGTGGTCAGTGGGCCTATGGCCGCCACTATGATGAGGATGTTCTCCTTGGGTACTTGCTTCAGTGTTGCTAGAGTCCCAGGCCCTTCGCTGGTGGTCAGTGCGTTTATGGCTGCCACTGTGAGGAGGATGTTCTCCTTGGGTACGTGCTTCAGTGTTGCTAAGGTCCCAGACCCTTCTCTGGTGGTCAGTGGGCCTTTCTCTGCTACTGCAAAGGGCACTTTCTCCTTGAATGCCTGGTTCACTCTTGATAGGGTCCCAGACCTTTCGCTGGTGGTCAGTGGGTTTATGGCTGCCCCTGTGATGAGGATGTTCTCCTTGGGTACTTGCTTCAGTGTTGCTAGAGTCCCAGACCCTTCGCTGGTGGTCAGTGGGTTTATGGCTGCCACTGTGATGAGGATGTTCTCCTTGGATGCGTGCTTCAGTGTTGCTAGGGTCCCAGACACTTCTTTGGTGGTCAGTGGGCTTATGACTGCCACTGCGATGAGGACGTTGTCCTTGAATGCTTGCTTTACTCTTCCAATGTCCATTAGCTGCCTCGTTGATACTGGCATGAGGAAGATCCTTCCTGATGTACTCTACACAGCTCTTTTCTCCAATAGCCCTATAGCTGCCACTTGGGTGAGGACCATCCCGTTGTGTCCCTCTCTCTGCCTCCTCTGTATCCCTACCAGTTGTCCCATGCCTCCCTTTATCTTCTTGTAGGATGCAGCATGTCACCGGTCCTTCCTGGGATGGGGTTCATTGTCAGCGACTTCATCTGCTCTCCCCGTCTGCTTTGACGGTCCCATTGCACTTTCATGGTCCTCCGCTCCTTACAGTCTTGGCCTCACTCTGGGACCCGATGGTCCACCTTGTTGTGATCTCGCTGCTTGTTTCCTCCCCAGTTGGGCCTGCTCCTACCAGACCCAGAACGGACTCTCGCAGCCTGCCACTGGCATCCTTGCATAGCCTATCTTCCAGCCCTTAGTCAGAGTTCAAAACTTCCGAGCTGCAGCGGGCTCCTGGCTTCCCCGCATTTTGTTTCCCCTTAGTCCCTCTTCTCTTTCCTTTTTATCTTCAGTGCTACACCCCGACGCAGCGTCAACACCTGCAGAAAATGTCTCTGTGGTGCTCCTCATGTCTCTGGTGAGCCACCTCGTGGCAGTACTTAAGAGTTGATTACTCTACATGGTTGTTGTGTTCTTTCTCGTCTCAGTATATTCTGCAATATCCCATGTGCTACAGAAATACATGGGCTTACTGTCAATTAAATGGCTAGGTGTGGAAGAGGGGGCTAGAGAATGTTGGGGAGTGATGTGGCTCAACGGGCTGTAATGTAGGTGGTAGTCCTTGTCCCCAGAGAGGAAGTCCCGCTCAATGAGGTCCTCCCGCATTAATCCACACCTAGGCAGACTATCGGCCTCTCCTCCCTAGAATCATAGGAAAGGGTTCCCACCTGGGGAGAAGTGACAATACTTTGTGAACCATCACTACTCTAAGGCACACAGTATGCATGCTTCTTGACCTATCAGTCTCAGGGATATAGTGGCCAGCATGCTTCAGCCGGGATTCTCCATCCACGGCTTGTGCCCTCCCCAGGCTCTGGCTTTCACCTTACGTTCTCTGGACTCTACCAGGGGGGTGAGATAAAACCCTCAGTAGGCTGGTGCTAATCTCCCTTTGGCTTCAGGATTCTTCAGCAGTTGAATCAACACCCTCAGCAGGCTTAAGAGTATTTCTTCTATTTTTTGCTTGCATCACCACCCTCCTCCTGGAACGCTGTCGTGGTTGTGCCATTCCCTACCGCCAGTGTGGCTCTTTCATAGGGGTTATGTTTATTGGGAATATTCAGTAATCCTCAGTATTGGTTCCTCTGCTCTTTCATTTTCCCTTCACTCTTTGGATTGGCCCTACCCCAGGTCCCCCACCTTTCGCTCTGGTGCTTCTCCTCCTGTTTAGGAACCCCAGATCTGAACTGCTCCTCATCGTTCTCTGTCCTATTCCGATTGGCTGGCTAGCTATCCTTCATGGTGGAAAGCGAGGGGTTTGAAACACTAGTCTGTAATTTTGAGATCATGTGTAAGGGGCTTCAGTGCTCTGCAACTCCGCACAGCACCACTATGCTCTCCATCTGTCCCTGTAACATTTCGGGGCACTTGCAGCTGTGGAAGGGATGTCTGGGGCATGAGTCTTTATGTGCATATATCTCCAGTGAGTTGGAGGCACTCTGCACCCACTCGCAGATGGAAGTGAAATCAAAGCCACCCTGATGTTACTACGGAGAAGAGGGAGGAATGCTGATAACAAGAATACAATGTCCTTGTCTGTGTGTCTGTATTGCAGAAGATTCCTTCATGTACCACCTCTGTTTAGCCGTACAAGGTACTCGTAGGCATCCCTTTATATATTTACTACATGCTTTTTACTAGATGTACTAGACTGAAAAAAGTTTATTTTACATTTCTAAATAGAATCCTACTTGACTTTGATACATTTATCTAATTTAATGTATACAATTTGTTACCCCTGACAAGGGGTAGAGTGGAAAGGAAAAAACACAGGACACAGGTGGACTGGAACTGCACTCTACGTTATTCTCCATACAACTGAAAAGACCCCGTGGCTTTCTCCCCCACCTCCTCTAGCCCACGTGATTCCCTCCCATGTGGGTCCGTCTTAAAGGCACGGTGTTCTTTCCAAAGTAACATAACCCCTGAAATTTTCTTTGGTCAGTCTCGGCATTCTTCTAGCATTCGCTTGGCCTCTTGGTCATCCTATGGGGGCAACCACTGCCACTGCTGGAAGTCTCTCCTTGGGATTCTCACGACTGACCTTGTGAACCTTCTTTATTTGGGGGTGGAGGCCTCCATGGTTCGTCCAATGGCCCATCTCTTTCCACCTTGTATTCTGCTACCTCGCTGGTGCCTTCACCGCCTCTGATCGATCGCTTGTAATGTGAGGCGTTTCTCGTCAAATCTTGGTCCTCGTTTCCCGCTTTTATCATGGACCCTTTTATTGCTGTGACATTAAGTGGGTGTGGTCTGTATAGGGGTCTGTTTTCCTTTGCCCCTGTTGTCTCACGCAGACCTTGTCTCCTACTACCAGTTCTTTTGAACTGGCCCCTCTCCTGCGCTCGGCTTTTTCCTTATCTTGTTGCTACCTTGCAGTGTCCCTTCTTATTATCTCAGTGTCCATGTCTCCTCGATTGGTCGGCGTGTTGATAAGCCTGGAGTTTACTTGATAGTCCATCATGATTTCAGATGGGGCTTTCCAGTGGCCTCATGGGGCGTGTTTCTGTAGTCTCTTAGCATGCTGCAGAGCGCTTGGTGAGAGGATGTGTGCTCGCTGAATGGTCCTTTGGATGGAGGACATACATCTTTCAGCTATCCCATTTGCTTGGGGCCATCTGGGCGTTATCTCTTGGTGATCAATCCCCATATGTCAGGCATACGTTGCCAAATCATGGCTGTTAAATGGGGGTCTGTTGTCTGAGTTAATGGTCTTTGGGATCCCCCATTCACTGAGCACATCGTTGATGATTGCAGCTACTTGGGGAAATGCTGTTGATGATGCTTTTTTCACTCGGGCGGGAGGATAGCTCTGTGGCAATGCGTGGGTCTTGGAAGCAAGACCACTCTGAGCAAACACAGGTTCAAATCCAGGACACACGCTTGGAAAATAAATAAATAAATAAAATGAGCACGTTATAAATAACCTGCCCTTCCACAAGGAAACTAGCGCCTAGATACCTACGGGTTATGTGCGCTGCAAATAAATGCAAAAACAGCTATGGGAAATCATGCAAATTCGTTAATGAAGACCAGCAGGTATTGTCCAGTGTCCAATGGTCCATAGAAGTCAACTGAGACTCTGTCCCATGGTCTTTCTGGAATCTGTGTTTAGCAGGAATAGGGAATCAGCTTGAGCGGTGCATTGGCATGTAGGGCACTGTCGTACCATGTCCTCCACCAGTGTGCCCATATACTGGAACCATATGTGCTGTCTTAGTTGTTTCTTTGTGTTCTCGGTGCCCCTGCAGCCTTCATGTGCAGTGTGTCTTATTGACTGTCTCAACGCAAGTATCCCCTGAGTAGGATTGTGTCATCCATCACGGCCAGTTCTTTGTAAATCTTTGCCAACCCGGTCCACCTCTGTCTGGTTCGCATCTGGGTGTGCCGCAAACTGCCTGCAGTAGTTCCTCCATTTGTACCTGTTCGTGAGTTGGATGGCCAGAGCTATGGATGGGTTGTTCGCTGATTCCTGGGCCTCCGTGTCTAGTGTAAGTGCGGGCGGTAGTGTGTTGGCAGTGACAAAATTGATGTATTCTAGATTCCAACCTTGGAGGACACAGTAATTCCTCATTCAAGGAACCCGGACCCGGTACATCCCCATTCCTATTCGAGCCCCCATAGGGCTCAATGGGATTGAGGCACATGCTAATAACGGGCTTGTTAATAACGGGCCCGTTGTTAGCATGCTGGGCTGCTTGCGGGACCCGCTAAGGCCGCCTGGTAATACCACCTGCGAGCAGACCTCGTAATAGAGCGGTAAGGGGTTAGCGGCTCCGGCACCTTTACCGGCACCGTTAACCCCTTACCGCCCTCCTTGTAATGAGGCCCATAGTCTTGTAGGAGGTTGCCCCACCTTTAAATCCTGGGTGGCATCTTGGTGTGAGGGTTGCCAAACAGTAAGAGCAGTGTTTGATGGTCGGTGAAAAGCGTGAAAGTCTTGCCAATGTCAAAATTGTGAAAATGTGTACATGCCCAGACCATGGCTAGGCTCTCCTTCTCGGCCTGAAAATATGCTTGTTATGTAGGGGAGAGGTCCCTGCTAGCATACACCATGATGTGTTTGGGGAGAGTGTCTTTATCTTATGCCTGTGCTCATAGGGTGCCCAGTCTGACAGGCCGACAGGGCTCGCATTTACAATGATCTCGGTGTGCCAATTGGGGTCAATGTAGGCCAGCCGTTTTGCTTCTGCGAGCGCGTTCTTGATACCAACAAAAAATTTCTGACATTCTTCCGTCCACTCAAAGGTGGAGTCTTTTTGTAGAAGCCGTTGGAGTGGTTCAGTCTGTGAGGCATAGTGCAGAAGGTATCTGGCACAGTAGCCGGCCATGCCCAAAAATAAATGTGCATCTGCCACCTGGGCAGGGGCCGCTAGGTTTGCGATAGTGCTGACTTTATCAGGGTCTGGGGCCATTCCTGCATCCGAGAACATATGCCGGAAGAATCTCAATTTCTTCTTGTTGATGTTGTATTTGGCTAGGTTAAAGGTTAACCCAGCTTCCTGTAGGACATGTCTCCAGCAACGCCTGGTCGTGCTCCTCCTGGTCGTGCTCCTCCTGGGAAGTCCCATAACCAGAATGTCATCGCTGTAATTCAGTGCCGACTTGATGGGAAGGATCACCTGGCGGATAACCTCCTGAAATTTCTCTGCTGCAGAGGAGATACCAAAATGTAACCTCTTGTACTGAAAAAGTATGTGTGTCGAGAAGTTCATGATGACCCTGGAGTTGGGGTGCAGCTCCAACTGTTTGTAGCCCCGATTGAGGTCAAGCATTGAAAAAGTGGTGGCTCTATTTAGCTGCACAATCATGCCCTCAATACTGGGGCCAGGATGGCGCTCTCATTGGATGGCAGTGTTAGCGACTCTCATGTCAATACAAAGTCTTATCTTGCCACCTTCTTTAGGGACCAACACTAGCCGGGAGATCCATGGTGTGGGCCCTGTGGCTCACTCAATGATGTAATTATGCAGTAGTTGTTCCAATTCATGTGATATTGCTTCTTGGAGGTGGGAACCCACTCTGCGCGGGTGTTTTGGCACAGGCCTGATTGCGTTGTAAATGTGCAGTTTAATGATTTTCCCTCAAGTTTGCCCAGTCCCTTGAATAGCAGTGGAAACCTGGCCTGGTTGGTGTCCTTGGTTGAGGGGTGTCATGGTTATCGTGTAGACTGAGTCTCCCAGGTTCTGCGCGCTCCTGGTGGACTGGACGAAATTGCTGTCCTTATAGTGGATGTCAATAAGATCCATTTGGTTTGCTGTTTTGTAGCTAAGTAGGCAGCTCCCTTTCATGGGGCTGCGAATTACGTGGATCATGGCCTCCGTCGACCGCCGTCTGTGCATTAGTGTGTACTGAAACTGACCAACAGATTGTAGTGGGCGGCAGGCACCCCAATTGGAAGATCCTCGCCATTGACCTGGACAAGGTGTTTCTGTCAGCCATCTGCAGGAATTCCTGCTCCCCCATGATGTTCACGGTCACTCCTGTATCTATAAGGAAACTGAATTTTGTCCCTGATGTTAACAGCCACTTTTGGTGCTTCCTCCACCTCCCGGCTGTTCTGTATCAAGTTGACATATTCATCCAGGTACTCTTGGTTGGACTGGTATCCAATGTATTCATCTGCTGGATTAATGGCATGTCCGTGATATGGGTATGGAGGGTCCTCGTACTCATCTCCATAGCGTGTGTATTGGGAGGGTTGGTCTTCCCATTGAGTTTATCCGTCATCTGGCAACTCCTCAACTGCCCTCATGTAGTTTCGAGGACCAGATGTATACGCTGGCTGCGGCCTGCCTCTGTTTTGCAGGGAGGGATACGTTCTGTTGCCCTGCCTCCATGTGTTTGCAGGGAATGCTCTCAGGGTCGGCAACAGTCTGCCTTCTCGACAGATGACTTGGAAATGGCCTTCTCTGCCACAGTTCAAACATTATTGCGTGAGTGCAGGGAATGTGCCTGTGTGCAGGAAAGCTAACCCGCATCTGTAGCATAGTCTCTGGGCCCTGCTTGGTTGTCTGTTGGGTGGTTGGGTCGGCTTGTAAACTGTATCCGGTCTACTGGTTTCTGTGCCTGTATCGCTGCTATTAGTTCTCCCTTGTTTTGTTTCTTGGTTGGGGTGTTTTCCATAGCTGCCGCTTGCCCATCAACTTTTTCGTAAATTCTGGCCATCTCTAGGACCTCATCTATGGGAAGAGGTTTCTTCAGAAGTTGTTTTCTGAAATTGGGGGAGATACACCCTTCGGTTACATGGAGCCTGGTGGCCTCATCATGGGAGAACGGAGAGAATTGGAAGTCTACTGACTTTTGGCATAGCCACGTTATGAATTAGTCAATGGTCTCTTTTGCCTGTTGCGTACATTGGTTGAAAACATATCGTTCAAAATCTCAGTTGGGTTGAATTACAAGATTTTGTTTAGTGCTTCAATTAAGTTTTTGTATGTGTTTCTTTCTCCTTGAGGAATTGTTTTTATGATGGCCTTCATCTCTTTCCATGTGAGGTTTGGTGAGGGAAGGTGATTTTTCTTCCCCCGCTGCCTTAACAAAGTCCTCTACCCATTCCACCCACCTCAGGCCTTTGTCACTCTGAGGGATCAAAGTGAAAGAGAGCGGCCTCCGGAGGAAAGCCACTCTGGATGTGGATGTCATGGTGACCTGTTGTGCCTCTGTGGGTTGTTCAGCCTGATCCGTCTCGGGTGTTGGCTTGGCTCACAGTACCCCGCCACGCTGGTTCTGTCGTAAATGTGGTGGAGACAACCTCCAGATGTTACCACACTCTATCACTGTCCCTCTTTAGTATTGGGTAAAATGTTTAGCTCTCCACCAATGTATTTCTGCTGTAACAGATATACCCTATTTATGGAATGGATCGGAGGGGTGCTCACTTTACATATAACATGCAGGTGTCTGCATATACGTGCGGTTCTCTTCTAGTGGATTCACTTTCAGCCCACTCAGTTCTGTAGTACACTGACTGGTGATTGTGTGTCTCTAGTACCTGAGAGCTGCTTTTCTGCGGGTGCTGGCAGACAGGCGGCGTCGCAGCAGGATTGCGTCATGAGTGAGGACGCCCACCTGTGGATGCTCTTAAGAGCCCCATCATTCTTAGTTTGTAGTCCTTTTCCAGTCCCTTTTAAATTCCCTCCAATCCCAGTTTGTAGTTCCCCATTCCATTTGAGATGCCTGATTAATCCCACTAAGTAGTCCTCCTCCAGCCCCTTCTGAATACCCGTCAATCCATGTCTGTAGTTCTTGTACAGCACCCTCTAAATTCCCTCCAATCCTAGTTTGTAGTTGCCCATTCCATTAGAAATGCCCGATCAATCCCACTATGTAATTATCCTTCAGTCCCTTCTGAATACCCCTCAATCCCTGTCTGTATTTCTTGAACAGCCCCTTCTAAATTCCCCTCAATCACAGATTTTAGGTCTCCTCCAGTCCGTTCTATTGTCACTCTGTTGGCTGCCAAAGAGAACCCCACCTAGCCTATGCTTGACCCAATCACATTTTGTAGGCTAGCTCCCCTCCCGCGGTTCCTCTAACCCATCCCAATATGCTCTGGCCGCCATGTAATCCACCATTCCTATTTCTAGGCAATTTGCATTTTATCCTAAACTCCTACATACCAGTTTGCAAACTTTCTTTAATCAACCCTAAGTTTCCCCAATTTCACTTTGTTGAATTGTTCCAATCCTTGGAAAATGTGATGCAATCTCAATTCGTAGACCTCTTCCAGGTCCCTTTGAAGTCCCCCAATACCAGTTTGGGCACCGCAACACCTATCCCCTGCTCGGCTGTTTTGTCTTCCAGCAGTTGGCCCTGGAGCTCTCCAGCCTGCTGTGAGAGCAGAAACCTGAGGCTAGATGATGCTTACTGGTCAGGGATGGGCTCCGGAGTCAGCAGCTGGTCTTCGTCCTCCTTGTTGAATAATGAAGCCATTGTCCTCCAACCCTTGGCCCCTGCGCCCTGCACCTGCGGACAGAAGGATGGCAGCATTAGAAAGACTATGAAAGGTGATTCATGCCCTCATCCATAGTTCAACAAATGGCTTCATAAGAGTCCCACTACACAGTAGTCTGCTTCACCCCTGTCTGCACCTGACTCCCAGACCGCACACGAGACAGTACAATTTCAGCTATGTCAAACTAATTGTATTCTGCAGTCTGTAGCATACTACAAAGGACACAGTGTGTGTGATTTTCTTAAAGTCAGCTAACCCAACACAGCAAACATACAGGGAATATAGTGCATGTAAAGTGTAGCCATCCCAACTCCAAAGAGCCTATGATTGTAATTAGAAATAGCAAATGCTATTGCCTTTGAATATTTAATTAAATCTGCTTGCCCCCTCCTCAAATAGTCTAAGCCTGGAGAGGAATAGAAATGGCCAATGCTATTGACCTAGAACATTTAAAGAAATCAACTTCTCCCTATCGCAAACAGACTAAGACCGGAATTAGAAATAGCAATTTATATTGTACTTGAATAATTAGAGAACTCCCCCAGACACCTTTCTCAAATATCCCAGTGGTGGAATTGGAAAGAACAAATGATATACTGCTAGAATATATAAATTCATCTAGTTGTCTCCGTTCCCAATTATTTTAAGAGTGTAATTAGAAATTGTACATGATATTATCTTCTAATACTTTTATAAATCTGCCTGACCAAGTGGATTTCCAGTCCATAGCTTCATTTCTGTGATATTTGGGGATCATGGCAGCTACACACCCAAATATATTTGCAAGTTCTATACTTTTCTGTCCCTAAATCCTGGTCTAAATACAAGTATGCGCTCCTTTGAAATTCTTTTGTATACAAGAATCCTGGCTTACCTCTCCTATCCACTTAGATGGATTTATATGTAAACATCAGTTAGCCAAAAATACAGCAAGAGGTAGACCCTCAGGAGGTCTTATTATTGGTATTAGCACTTCAATAGGAATGGTGATACTTGAATGCTGTGACATATCTGTAGGTTCAATAATGGTAGTTCCTGAGTTTTCACATGAGACTGGGGCTTTTCATATTCTGATCATTAACATTTACTGGAACCCAATTGCAGACATTGCAAAAATGATCCACCTAATTCAGGGATGCGTGACTAACATGACAACCAAATTCAAAGGACTGTTTATTTTGGTGGCAGGAGATTTTAATGCAGAAATTAACCAATTAATTGATACGATAAAAAATTATGGCTCCAGTACGACTGTATATTCTGCTAATGATCAGAAAAATGAAGGTACTCCATATGATGCTAATAGAAAGCTGGTTCAAGGCGTTATTTGGAACAACCTGTTTAGAAGTTGGGATCTTTTCCACGTAAATATGTCTTTCAATTCTGACATTAACGTATTTACCTGGACCAATGGTCATAAAAACTCTTGTATAGATCTTATATTCATGTCCAAAAAACTGCTAGATGCATGTACAAAATTTGAAGTTGTGGATTCGAAAATGAGTGATCATACATTTTTGGAACTTACTGTATGCTGGAGATCAAGTAGGACTCTTAGAGAAGAAATGAACTAAACCCTAAAAATCAACCTAAGCAGTAACAGAATTACATGGCATCCGGGAAATGGGGTTAAGCTCAATAGTACCTTCCTGCGTGAATATCACAATAATATGTGGGACAAAAGATACTGCTTGTTTAGGGCTGACTCCTTTCCCGGTTACCTGAAATCAATGATAGAATCCTCGAGTGTAACTATAGCGAAATGTGAGCCTCAGATCCCCCGAGCTCACTCTTATGACCCTTTAATTAGGGCTATGAAAAATTGGGCCAACCGTAACTTAAGAAGGATTCTTAAGGCTGATTTAGAATGGTCACTAAAACAAAAACTCACCGCTCGAACAAAACAAAAAAAGAAAAATTGGGTGAAGAATCATAAAGCTAATATGCATCAAGCAGACAGTGAAGCAATGATGAAAGCCCTAAAACAAACCTCTGGGCGTCAATTTTGGTCTCTTATTAATCATCTAGAAAACCCTGAGGTTGCCACTCAATCCAACTGTATCCTAGAAAGTACTTGGACTGCTCATTTCTCTTCTTTATATAGAAGGGGATATGTAAGATCAAAGACATTAGAGGAACTAAAAACCCATTCCTGGGACTGTGATTTCTCTATTTCCGACATTGAATTGCAGATTAGGTCCTCCAGTTCCTCCAGATCGCCGGGCCCTAACGGGTTATCAAATGTGGTCTTGAAGATGAATCCGGAGGTATGGGCGAAAGGGCTCTTTCTACTATTTTCAGACATTAAAGTGACTCAAACTATCCCCTCTTCTTGGAACATCTCCTATATCATCCCAATGTACAAGAAAGGGGATAGAACTCTTCCCATAGACTATCGCCCGATAGTGTTAATGGATACTGATTCTAAAATCTTTGCAGGTATGGTCCTCAAACATATAGTTGATTGGACTGAATCAGGAAATATCCTCTCTAATAAACAATTTGGCTTCCGTAAAGGCATGGGCACAGAAATTGGTGCACTTTTATTTACTTTCCTATTGGAAAAAGCATGTAAGTCTTCGGCCCCACTCATTTATATAGTGGCAGTTGATCTCTCTTTGGCCTTCGAAAAATTAGACCGTGCATTATTGTGGAATAAGTTGTTTCAACTTGGGATGCCTTGGGGTATCCTTACCGTATTAATTCATCTACACGAGGGGACCCTAATTCAAGTCCACCTAAATTTACAGGGAGATCTTTCAAGTCCAATACCTACTGCAAATGGACTTCGTCACGGGTGTCTCTTTGCACCAACCCTTTTTAATCTCTATGCTCGATGCTTGGATGACTCTAGAAGCCAACTTTTTGATATCGCCAAAAATTGAGGGCTGCATTACAAATTGGTGTGCATATGCAGACGATTTCTTGTTAATAGATGGTTCTCTGATAGGTCTTCAACTTAAGCTACTGGCTTTCGAAAGCTACACCAAAGAAAATGGTCTTATAGAAAATGTGAACAAAACAGTCATAATGACTTTAACCAATTGTAAAAATAAAATCTCATTTAGATGGCATTTAAACATCATTACACTTCCGAGAATTAGATCTATGCTGTATTCGGTCTTTGACTGTCATAGGAAAAATCTATACCGTAATTGTATAGACTTCCCAACTTGATTTCACAGATGAAAAAGGTGGCTAACAAATATTGCAAGTATTCACTTATTCCACTTTTGAGATTTTATAAATTAAAAGTGGTTCCAAAATTGCTCTATGGGTTGTACATCTTACCCTTTTATTCTCCTTCTCTTTTGAAGGAACTGGAAAGTAAAATCTGACATAAACTCATTTACTATTTGCTTAAAAGTGGGCCCCTTAATACTCTGTGCGATTTGAGTTGGGACTTCTATCTCTTGAATGTATGACTCAGTGGAGAAGACTAGCACTTTATAGGAATTTGATCCTGGCTGCTCCAAATAACCTCCTTGCATCTCTAGGAGACAAACTAAAAAGGGGTTGTTCTGATTCAACCTGGCTTCTGACACTACAAATACAATGTCTTAAACTACTTGAAGAAACAGGCCTAAAGTATGAGACTTTGATTACAAACCCGACTAAATCAAGCAATTATTGCAATACATTGATTGGAATTACACAGTGGAATCAGTACGAGCCTCAAAAATCTATTTCCAGCTTGTCCCCCATGGTAAACTAATCGGAACTCGGGAAACATATTTAATGAAATTCCCAGATCCCACTTTTTTCGCATCACATATCGAAGATTTAGGTTTAACGTGTTATTGACAGGGGAGGTAAAATAAATTAGAGATGGGTTGTGCATACATCTACCTTGTAGATTCTGCAAACACCCGTCTGTAATTGAAACATTGAAACATCTTTTGCTGGAATGTGTTATTTTGAAACCTCAAAGGATCATAGCATTCATCCATTTTGTTCCTGATCCTGATGCTGTCAATCGTGAGATGTTATGGTGGGAGATGCTCCATGGAAAAGCAATAGCTTTAAAAATAGCCATAGTCAGATTTTTGACACAAATATGTGGTTTGGGACAGATTGCACTCCATGAAATATAGATTAGCTCCATGCCTTGGTGTAAGCTAACCCAAGCAGCTGGAACTACATTGGACAAGATGAGTGTATAATATGTGTCAAATTCTATTTTACAAGATGAACTATCGTTGATGGATTATGTATTTTTATCTCGAATTTTTAATTGACTGAGGCTATTGTATGTCTTGTATTTTCTTTATTTGAAATTTAAGTGTTGTTATTGTTTTTCCGTTTTGTAAAGGAAATCTTATATATTCCGTTTGACCTGAAATCTATATTTAAATAGAATTGGTTTATGTGATAGTCTGTAATCATTTAAGTTATGTTTCTCTTCTTTCTTTCCTTGGTCTTTGAAGTAAATAATGTTTGTAAAGGTTTATTTTTTTAACCAAAACAAAATACATTTTTTTTTTAAAGTATACATTTTATTTTGTGTGCGTGGTAATGAATGCATATTTATCTATGATCACTGTAATAATCAGTATGAAGTACCAGTGATCCCTCTTTGCATGACACCCAGCGAAGATGGGCTGATCTGCCAACACCTGCAGGAAGAGGGGCAACAGTGTGAGTAATGCATATGGGGAGCGAGTATCCAGGTCGATGATACCTACTAATAGGAGCGAGCAATGCAGCTAGCACCTATGTGCAGTTGCACAAGGCGGGAGGAATACAACACCTGGACATCAAAGATTAATAACATAGTCTTTCTTATCCCCTGCAGTATATTATGATAAAAGCCTTGGCTAAGAATCAAAACAAGAAGTCCCCATTATTCGTAAGAAATGCCTTCCTTCTTGCCAAACCCTATCTCAAGTTACCTCGAGCTCCCTGGTTTGAAGACCCCCAAAAGGTGCATTCCCTATTTCTGAGTATCTTTCAAATCACAGGACCTATGCAGAGGAGCCCTTTGATTTAAGGTAAGCGCAAGACAATCACGTTTTATATTGGGACCCGCCTCCCCCTGCTCTTCTGCCTGCCTTGGATTTACTGTGTTGTTCTGGCTTTAAAGAACCTGAGAGTTGACGCTTCTTTACTTGGCACTCAGCGCAAGGGCATGGGATAATCCTACCGGATGTAAGCGTTGTGCAAAACAACACTAAATAGGTGTTTCTATAACCAACACATGTCAGGATGGGATATAAAGACATCTGGAGTAACCCTATTCCAAAGGACCTAATGTCCTGAGTCGCAAAAGTCCAATTCCCTGATCTAAATCTCAAATTCCCAGGTTGACTGCAATCAATACAGTGCCCTTCAAGTCACTTGCATTCTCTGGGTGGTTTATTGTTGCCCCAATATATTTCTTTTGCTTTGCGGATGTCTTGATTTGGGTGTCTTTTGATGTCTTCGTCTTCAACTGTCTCTTTGATGTGGCCTTACATTGCTTCCTGGATAATGAGAGGGCTTTGAATCTGCTACTGAGAAAGACCTGTATCACCCCACTCTTGCCTTTTGGGTTTCTCTGCTGTGTTACCTGGACAAGACTGCTTTGTACATCTCTTTACTTAGAGGCGTCTCTAGAAATGTAAAGGCAGGTACTCCGCCCACCAGGCTACTTTTGTGTTGGATTATCTCTTCCTTAGTTGGGTTCTCAAAGGTCTGCAAAACTCTTAAACTGAGCTAGTGCCCCATGCTGACTTCTCCTGGTATGCCTAACCCAAGGCCTGGCCCATGCCAACGTATGGGCCGAGGTTCTCAGCAGCCCTCCTAATCTATCATGTCATTCGATCTTGACCTCTAATATGTCAGGGGTCATCTGGCCAAGCCATCTCCTATCTCTGCTTGTATTGAGTTGGCCTTCTTGGCTTTTTCGACAGAGGTTCTGACTTGCTCATTTTTCTTCTCCTTTTCCACTAACTTTCCCACTTTTCTCTCCCTGGAGTGCTGTCCTCACACCCACAGCGTGGGGAGGTTTCGGCCTCCTTTAGGCACTGATAAAGTAAGCAAAGCAATGAGGGATCTAATTTAGGGGCCAGTTTTGGCTGTCCTAAAATCTCCAGGAACAGTTCCTACACGGACATTTCTGTTGTGCTGCATCTCCCTTCATAAAAGCAGCCATGGGCGCGGAGAGATGCGAGGAGCGTGTGTGAGTGTGTGGTCTTGGTGATCCTAGATTATTCAGGAACAGTTCCTACATGTTCAGTTTTGTTGTACTGCCTTAAAAAATGCAGCCGGGGCCCAGGGCTGCAGAGCACCGCACTGAGTGCGAGCGAGTGTGCAGTTTTGGCGATCCTAGAAACTTCTGGAACAGTTCCTACATGGACCGCTCTGTACTGCCTTAAAAAATGCACCCGGGGGCCGCACTGAGTGCGAGCGAGTGTGTGGTTTTGGCGATGCTAGAATCTTCTGGAATAGTTCCTACATGAACCGTTCTGTTGTACTGCCTTAAGAAATGCAGCCGGGGCCGCACTGAGTGGCAGCGGGTGTGCGGTTTTGGCGGTCTGGGTCGGGTCGAGCTGTCAAGGTGGAAGATGTATGTCACAAATAGAAATATTCTACTTGATTGAATTTTATTTTTTAATCTTTGTACTTTTTTGCTGTGTCGGTCGGAAGTGAATTGAAGAATGCACACCTTATGAGGCAAAACCACGGTAACCTCGACTTCTCCTTTACAAGCCCCTATTTCCTCTGGCAATACATACTCTGAGCTCCCCAAAATGTTTGCACTCAACAGTATTGGGGGAATTCCCCTGTGCCTGTCACTTAACATATCAAATCTAAATCCCAAACTACAGGAAGAGTTACAGGAAGAGCTGTTCAAGGGAAAATGGCAGCTTTCCTGCAGAACGTGGGTGACTCTTCTATTTTGGGGTAATTTAGACTGCTGTACAATCCCAATAGAGGGGGCAGAGGTTTCTGAGCTTCTTCAACTAATGTAAATGACCAGATCTTGTTGATAAATTGCACGCAAGTGCGGCTAATCCTGTACCACATCCTCAACAAGGGCTGACAGCCTTTCATGTCTCTCATATGATATAACTCTTCTATATCACTTGACCCTTCCAGGTTCTCCTGTGAAACCTCTGCATCGCAGTTGCACTGTCCGCTGCTCACTGAGGCCTTAGGCGAGCAAACGACACAGGGCCAGCCTGTGCTAATGCTGAATCCATGTGTTCCATGTGACACCGGAAAAGGAAGAAATGGATTCAAGATTCTAAAAATGAAGGGGACACTTCCCAGCCGAATATCTCACACGGAAACACATTGTAGAAATAAAAGAAGAGCACTACCACGAGAAAGGAATAAATAACATGCCTACACTCTCTTTCGTAAAAAAGTAAACACCTCACTGTTCAACAAATATCAGTAACTAAGATGCTGACTGCCCTACCTACCCTGAATTGACTCTTGATCTGTGTTGCAATGTAATCACCTTACTGTTAAAATTCACAATCTATGATACCATGTAACAACATACTGTTTCTATCTAATCCTAACTATGTACTTTAGCGCCATGATACCTCCGGTCCTGTCCGCTACCAACAAGTATGTAAAATTAAAATTAAAATAAATAAATGAACATATTTGGATCTACTAACAAAGGCGGTGCACTTATCTTAAAATGAAAAACATAAAAGAAGATGGGAATACCAGACTTTTTCACAAGGGGCTAGCCCTGAACAAGAATAAGACTATGAGAGCATTTTGATAAAAAGCAAAACTAATGGACAATCTATACTCTAATCTTTAGAACGTTGGCACACACACTCATCCAAATATCTGCTTTACTATGTAATGGTCTTAGGTGAGGCAATCAGACAAGTGACTCTAACGTGGCAATCAGACAAGTGACTCTAACATAGCAATCAGACAAGTGACTCTAACTTGGCAATCAGACAAGTGACTCTAACTTGGAAATCTCACAAGTGACTCTAACTTGGAAATCTCACAAGTGACTATAACTTGGCAATCACATGCGTGACTCTAACTTGGTAATCACAAAAGTGACTCTAACTTGCCAGTCAGACAAGCGACTCTAACTTGGAGATCACACAAGCGACTCTAATTTAGCAATCAGACAAGTGACTCTAACTTGGCAGTCAGACAAGTGACTCTAACTTGGCAATCACACAAGTGACTCTAACTTGGAAATCACACAAGTTACTCTAACTTGCCAGTCAGACAAGTGACTCTAACTTGAAAATCACACAAGTGACTCTAACTTGACAATCAGACAAGTAACTTGGCAGTCAGACACGTGACTCTAATTTAGCAATCAGACAAGCAACTCTAACTTGGCAATCAGACAAGCAACTCTAATTTGGCAATCAAACAAGTGACTCTAATTTGGCAGTCAGACAAGTGACTCTAACTTGGCAATCAGACAAGTGACTCTAACTTGGCAGTCAGACAAGTGACTCTAACTTGGCAATCAGACAAGCAACTCTAATTTGGCAATCAGACAAGCGACTCTAACTTGGCAATCAGACAAGTGACTCTAATTTGGCAGTCAGACAAGTGACTCTAACTTGGCAATCAGACACGCAACTCTAATTTGGCAATCAGACAAGCGACTCTAACTTGGAAATCCGACAGGTGACTCTAATTTGGCAGTCAGACAAGTGATTCTAACTTGGCAGTCATACAAGTGACTATAACTTGGCAGTTTGCGACAGTTTCAATCACTAATTTGTCCAGTGAAGCGACTATACAAATATCTTCGGTGCCCTCTTATTACAACGTATATGATTGCTCCATTAAAGACACATTTATACAATGTTTGAAGGAAAAATTGACTCTTCTTACATGGGCATCATGCAAAATTACTCTAAACCCAGAATTTAAAAAGGACTAAAATCCACTTATCAAACTTACCCTGTACTTTCAGTTACTGCTGGGAAATGTCAGACTTAATATTGCAAGTTCTGATGTCAATGTTGCATTGAGTAATTAGTTTCTTCTCTGGTCGAGCAGTTTCTCCCACGTATCCCAACCCATGTGGGAATGTTATCATATATATTACAAAAATTATCATTCATGTTGCATTATCCTTAAATTGAATCGGTTTTCTTGGCCATGGGTGTTTTATCACTTTCTCTTTTGTTACATTTTTATAACAACTGCGCACAAGAAACAGAAATATGTCTATTTCTAATGGGGATAACCTCCTTTGTGTGTCTTGTGACAGTAGGTCAGGTACGATTTTGCAATCTTTTAAATTAAGATTTCTCCAACCTGCAAATAATGGTTTTAGAGAAATCACTTTTGAAAGAGGAGTATCTTGCTCAAATATTAACCAACATTTTCATACTACAGTTTTAACTTGTGAAGCCACTGCCATTGCGTGTTAAAATGAACCTGTTATGGTCATTATATTTTTGTTTCTTTGTAACAGCTCCTGTCTGCCAATATTTATAGCTGGCTCATACACATTTTGGCAAAAACTCATTGAGCCAGGCCGGCTCACAGTGATTGACCCCTCACTGGAGTTGCCTACTGCCTAGGAATACCAGACGAAGCAACCAAACAGGTACATGAAGGCAAGTCCACAGCACGTAGCCAGTCCCCCGGCATAGGGGCTTATTGCATCTATGCCAGAAAGACCTATCTTGAATCTATGCCAGAAAGACCGCCTTGAATATTTGCCAGAAAGATCGTCTTGAATCTATGCCAGAAAGATCATCTTGAATCTATGCCAGAAAGATCGTCTTGAATCCATGCCAGAAAGACTGTCTTGAAAATATGCCAGAAAGATCGTCCTGAATCTATGCCAGAAAGATCATCTTGCATCTATGCCAGAAAGACCATCTTGAATCTATTCCAGAAAGATCGTCTTGAATCTATGCCAGAAAGACTGTCTAGAATCTATGCCAGAAAGATTGTCTTGCATCTATGCCAGAAAGATCATCTTGAATCTCTTTTGGGAGAGACACAGCTTGAAGAGAAGTCTAGAATGGTATTCAGACCAGCCTGGTCCTTCCTGTGCGATGAAAAAAAGTCTGTAGAAGAAACCCAATTTCAATTTTTCCTTGACGGCTCTGATGGTCAGATGTCTTTCTTCTCTAAAAATAAAGTGCTGAAGACTAGTTCGAAGAAGAGAAGATGAGAACGTGGCCTAGAGGGGAAGACAATTGATTTTCCTGTACCTTTTTAACTTCTCCTAGTGCATCATTCTGCATGTGTAAATCTGTCTGGTGCCACCTCTACTAGTCAAGACCGAGGTTAGGACTTCCTCCTTCCTCTGCAGTGGGCCCTCTGGAACTGGGACCTATGAGAATCCATAACCCCTTCTATGCAGGCATGAAAGGCTCACACAGATAACGGTACCTACTCTTCTGGATCATTTTACAAATCTCACTCATCTTTAGAGAGGTACGAGGGGATCCAGAATCAGTTCTGAGGGAGTCTGATGGTGAGGGACAGAAGGCTGCAGAATCCTTTGTGGACTTGGACAGGAGGGACAGCCTCAGGATGGGCAGGACAAAGAGGCTAGCATGTAGTACTACACAAAAGGGTCGACCTGCCTTCAAACATTTCAGATTGCAATGATTTAGATGCAATGAACATTTCAAATCCTCCAAGATATGGTCAGTAAGACATTATGAATTATGCATTTACTGAAAAAAGGGGAATTATCCAAACGCTGGACTAATATCATAGTGGCCTTTTTTCATTTGGCTACACATATAACTTTGCAATCATAAGTTGTAAAAACAAGAATAAATAAGGAACATTTTCAATCAAGTGAGTCAGTTTTCTCAAGAGTTCTACCAAAGAATCAAAAACAGCTGTGTGAAAACACGTGTATAAACAATAGTGAAAAAAGCCTGGCTACAACAGACCCTAAATTATTTTAGGCCAACTGTCCACTTAAAAGTGGACCAGCCCAAAAGTCCTTTGAACATTATTTTGTTATTATTCACCAATTCACTGTGGACTTTATATGGGCTGAAGAGTGTGTGGATATGTAACACCCACCCTTATTTGATGAATGCATTGAATACAAAAGTGCTTTTTTCACTATTGTGCCACTTGGATGCACCCCTGGCTTTGCTTCAATATATGTAGGGTTTTCACTTTGCAGAAGGCTATGGTTCTGTCCCTTTGCAACTGATATCCCACAGGTATGGAGGGAAAGGGAGGGTACATCGAAATACTTGTGTACCATTGAAAGTGGCAGAGGTGGCGGCGGAGCATGGTGAGATGGGCACTGTGCCACTTGGATGCACCCCTGGCTTTGCTTCAATATATGTAGGGTTTTCACTTTACAGAAGGCTATGGTTCTGTCCCTTTGCAACTGATATCCCACAGGTATGGAGGGAAAGGAGGGTACATCGAAATACTTGTGTACCATTGAAAGTGGCAGAGGTGGCGGCGGAGCATGGTGAGATGGGCACTGTGCCACTTGGATGCACCCCTGGCTTTGCTTCAATATATGTAGGGTATTCACTTTGCAGAAGGCTATGGTTCTGTCCCTTTGCGACTGACATCCCACAGGTATGGGGGGAAGGGGAGGGTACATAGAAGCACTTGTGTACCACTCAGAGCGATAGCAATGGATGCGTCTTACCTTCTGTGCCAGCTGGGACACCGACTGCATCCCTTCATCCATCGGAGATGAGGAGTCTGATTCCAGTATTTCTGGCTGATCCCTCTGGAAAGGAAATAACAGGAAATACCAAGAGTTCATGACCCGGAAAGCGTCAGGGCACACAATAGAAGCAAGTAAAAGTCACACACAGACAAAAGTTCCATAAGCAAGGTCGCAATTCTCAATACAGTTTAAGCATCAGGAGTCTAAAAAGAGTTATTAATGGACCGTGGCCCCAGCAAACTGCACGATTCACTTCTTACACACCTGGTCACACACGATGGTGCCGAATCGGCAAACAAGGCACGCTGTAAGACCAGTTTGGTGGTCTCGCAGCTGACCAGTGCTTCAAAAAGTGAGATATAGCAGGTGTTGCTAGGTCTGGAAAAGATCTGGGGCTATGCTAATATCAAGGCTGTCAGGACTCTAGGCTAGCTAGCCTTTTGGTTGTAGCCTCTGAGCGTCTATCTGGGGCTACAACCAAAAGACACAGGGCTATAGGCCCCTCAGCCCCCCCCCACACTCCTCAGCAACGCCTCTGGTCACGCTACATGCGAGCCTACAGCAAATAACCACGCACATGCTGGGGTTAGTGGTTAACAACTGGTGAGTGTCACGCCGCTCGCCCCTACTTATTTACGGCCTCTCGTACTGCGACACGCACCACAATGGTGACGTGTACTGGTCACCCCAGCAGGGCACACAAAAGGGGAGATGTGACATGCACACACAGTCACGTGTCAGCCTCGAGACGACCTGCTGGCCCTCCCACTCTCTGTTACATCATTTCCTGTTACTCCATTAAGCCAGTGGGTGAGTCTGTGATGTATAATTTGGGTGTGCATGGAGTTTTTACACCCATTAGCATGCTGGACGGGGGCGGTGGCGAATCGGATGCTGGGAAAGCAGGAGCTGTATTGTATGGTACAAGCCTGCGTTCTGAGCAGCCTATGTTCTACTTGCCAGCAGTCCCACTTCCCTTGCCCAGTCCTCCTTCCTTTCCTTGCCCTCCTCCTCCCCTCTTACCACCCGTGTAATTATATACACGGGTGCTAATAGTGTGTTTTAAATAAAAATAAAGAAACTTAGCTTTTCTGCATGGCGCGACACAGCGCAATGGCTCCCAAAGTCCATTTTCAATGATGATATCACAGTCATCAACATTGAAAACTGGCTGTGAACCACAACGCCGTGGCGGGACGTACAACAAAGGTATGCTTGTTTCTTTTTTTTGTACTACAATACACACCCATGGCACCCGCCTGGGCCCTTAACTTGGGCGGCGGCCGTTAACGACAGGGTCAGCCTGCCGCCTCGGGCAATATCGCCTCATTATTTTTAATCCAGTCATTCTATACCTCTCTCTTTTTTTAAGGCTCCTGGCCCGGCCCTTCCTTTATTTCCATAATATCTCTCCAATTGTACTCATTCTGTATCTTGGGCTGGCAACTCTTCCTCCCCTTTCTCACTATTCTATGGAGTCTCGCAGGGCTAAGTACTGCCCCTCTCCTTTTCTCCGTCTATACTATTCGTCTTTCAGATATCATCTGAGTCAGCTGGTCAGATAGCACAGTGAGATAAGCGCTTGCCCCTGATATCTGTTTGCAGCCTGCTGTGGGAGGTTTGAAACACGGCAGGGTCAACTCAGCCTTTCATCCTTCCGAGGTAGATAAATTGAGTACCACTCTGTGAGATAATAATGTCTTCTGTTATTTCAGCGCTCTGAGACTCATGTGGAGTGCAATATAAGAAATACATTATTATTATTATCTCTTCCAATGACTTGAGTTGTCAATTCAATTTTTTTTGTAGTATCTTATTTGTGTTTTATATAGCGCTTTAATCCAAAATGCTGCACATATGATCCAGAAGGGTACAATAAATGAAAATGTGCTTAACATGAAGACAAACTAACCGGACTGAAGTAGATAAGATCTCAAAGGGTCTCCGAACACAGAATAGATAGAGATGGAATGCTGGGAATGAGGAAGAACATTCTAATGCAAAGGAGCCAGCCAGGAAAATGAGCGAAAGGAGGACCAGGGACAGCAAGAAGAAATTGGGAATGAGAACGAAGCAAGCGAGAAGGGGTATAGAATGAGGCTAGCGAAGAAAGGTAATCAGGAACAAGGTCATAGATAGATTTAAAGAGAAGACACAAAAAATGTAATTTGATGCAAGACTGGAATGGAAGCTAGCCGAGAGACAGAAGAGAAGGGGAAATAGAGTCATGGGGGCTAGAAGACAGAGTAGGCCAATACAGGCTTTAAAGACAGATTTAAGGGGAGCTCAAATAATATGGGGAGACAAAAGGTGCTGAGAAGCAGTAGAATAAATGAGAATAAATTAACAAAGAAATCAAGAGTTTAGTGACTTCAAAAGTCAAGAAGGAGCGAGCCTTCCAGATATTGTAAAGGTGAAAACGGCAAGCTTGTGAAGATAGAGAAAGGTGATGTTTAAACGAGAGATCAGAGTCAAAGTAAAGTCCAAGATTACGAGTAGTAGAGGAAACAGATAATTCAGAAGGAGGAGATGAGATTAAGGTTGGAGGAAGAGGAGAGGATATTGCACTAGTAAGAAAGAAGAGTACCTCAGTTTTAGCAGTGTTGAGGACCAGAAAGTTAACCAACATCCAGGATTGTATAGCCAATAGACAAGTAGAGAGTTTGCTGTGAATTTAAGAGGAAAAAGATGAGAAAGACAGAAACAACTGGGTGTCATCAGCATAGAATTGATGGGAAGGACCTGAGGAAGAAATATTATCAGCTAGAGGACAGGTGTAGAGCGAAAATAGAAAGGGGCCGAGAACAGAACCTTGAGGGACACCATAGGTAAGTGAAAGTGTGGCAGAGGAGCACCCTGGCCAAGGAACTGAACACGTTCTTTGAGAGGGATAGGACCTGAACCAGAAGAGAACTGAGCCAGAGAAACCAATGGAAGACAAAGAGACTAGTAGAAGAGAATGATTGACAGTAAAAAAGCAGCAGATGAACCCCAAATCTTCTTTTGCTTTTCTTCTTTTTTTGATCCCATTCATGTCACAATGTGGGACTGTCTTTCTAATTAAAATACTGGATACACTCATAGTCATTACATCTCTATTCATATAAAATGGAAACTCCATGCCCTATAATTGCCTTTCACCTTAGCATATCTCTTTCCTCTGCCAGTCTTTTCTTTTCTTCATTTTTCAATCACTGCATCATCTTTGATCTCTCTCCATCTTTTTCTAATCACATTTCTTTTATGCCTACATCCGATCTGATGCAACTCTAGAGTATTTGAAAAATGTGTCCTTTTCTCACTCTTCAGGCCACTTCTAATTTGAAAATTGTCTTGCTCCACCTTCTTATTCAGTCTTCTCGATTATACTCTCTCACTTGATATTTACCTTTGCCATCCATCTACTGTTACTTCCAACACCCCCCCACAACTCTCCTTCCCTTGTTACTCGTCAGTCTTCTTCCTCTACTGTTCGGCTTCGATTCTGAAATCTTTGTATTGTATTCATAAGGGTTCACGCTCTTGCACCCCCTATATAGCCTGTCTGTCACTCTTTATTCTCCCTCTCGCATCTGGGCATCTTACCAGTCAGGATACCCCCCCCCCCTTGCTATCGAATTTAAAACCAGTAGTCCTGATGAATGTATATTGGAGCCCGGCCCATTCCACTTGGAAAGCTTTTTGGGAGATCTTGCAGATATACTAACCTCCGTAAAGATCACCTCTCCAGAGGATCACATCTTGGTTGTAGGTGATTTGATCTTGCATTGTATATGGGGCAGCTCTGATGGTTCGTATAATTTGGATGCCAGCGTGAATGGACAAAGATGGATGCATTTTTCAAAGACTGGGACCTTATCATCGCCAATGCAATGTGGTGGGGGATATCCCCCGCAAGAACATGGCAACATGGGCATTTATCCTCTACCATTGATTATATAGTTCTCTTTGTAAAACTCTTTGAGCACTGTTGTAACATTTGGTTTTAGCTCCTTAGCTGAAAATAACTCTAGGTATATGACCATGTTATCAGTAAATCATTCAGGGAATCGCTTGGTGAGATTTAAATGTAAAGGCTTGGTCCTAAATCGTAAACTAGAAGAATGGTTGCAGGCGACTGATTCAAGAAACATAACTAATATGTTGAACCCCATGAGCTTTGTCGACCTTTTGTCGGACTTCTATGCACCAGGTACATGTTCAGGCCTAAGATCTAAGTCGCATATGGATAAATATGATGCAGCGACCAGAGATCGAAAGAGTACTCTCCATATAGAGCTTCAACTTCTACTAAGAGAGGGCCTCACAGTAGAAATAGTCCTTTGGGGAAAGAAGGCCCTATTTAATCAATAAAGAAATTGGTCCAGGAGTAGAAAATATGACAGAAAGCGCAGAGATGGTTTATCCATGCTAAATGCAGTGATGGCGAGCAACTCCCAAAATATCTGGGGCCTAATTAACTCTCAAGCCCCTGAACAAGCAGCACTGCAATCAAACATAATTACAGAACAGGCATGGAGGGACTATTTCTCTCTGATCTATGAAGAAAAGATTCTATTTAGATGCGACTTAGGCCCGGACATTGAGTGGATCATCCATTTCGACCAAGGAGACATTGAAGAGTTGATAAACACTTCTTCGAGATCCAAAGCCGCTAGCCCCAATGGCCTAACTAATTAAATGTTGCATGAGTCTGTGGACACTTGGACGGTTATTCTGTTCAATCTCTTTAACAACATCTGAAAATTGAGAAAGTGCCCGGACTCCTGGAAAAACGCCATAGTGATACAAATATATAAGAAAGGAGACTAGAAAGACCCAGCTAATTATCGCCCGATCGCTCTAATGGATATCGAGAGTAAAATCTTCTCGAGAAACATATTGAAGGAACTAGACGACTGGGCAGCTAAGGCTAACATCATCTCCAAACTTCAGATAGGCTTTAGAAAGGGCTTAGTCTTAAACATCTTAAATACGAAATGGAAGAATAATCCATCAGTCTATGGTGTCTGGATAGACCTACCTAGGGCCTTCGATACCATAAATAGAGGCAAACTATGGTGTAAATTAAAGGAGTGGGGCATTCCTGGGGGCCTATTTTCGATTCTTATCCACCTACATAGCAATACTGCAATCCAAGTAAGATTGGACTCAGCAGGTCAGCTTTCATCACTGTTCCCTACGGAGAAGGGCCTGAGGCAAGGGTGCATTGTTGCCCCATGCCTATTTAATCTGTTTATGGCAGACCTTTGGTGTAAATTAAAATCCCACTGCTTGGCCGTGCCACGGATTGGTGCAATGAGAATCAATGGGATGGCCAATGTGGATGACGTGGTCTTAATGGATTACTCTCCGATATCGGCATTTGAAAACTATGCCTCATCAAAAGATCTCATAATTAATCCCAGCAAGACGGTGGTAATGTCTTACAATCATGCAATTAATAAAAAGAGCACTAGCATTAAATGGAATCTGGCTGAACATAGCCTGCCAGTTGTGAAGGAGGTTAAGTACCTGGGTTTCATGATTAGAGATAATCCCACTATGGCGGCCCTGGAGGCTGGTTTAGAGAAAAAGTCCTGCTAGCTCGCTTGCCAGATGAAAAAAATATTTCATACTTAATGTAGTTTTACATTATTGCCACTCATTAAATATTATTAGGGTAAGGTGATTCCGACCTTAATGTATGGAATCAAAATTGAGAAAATGTCACTAAGGATCAATTGGGTAAGAATCGAAGGAAGTGTCTAGAAAAGGGTTCTTAATATTCCAGGCTCACTGCCAATGGCCAGGTTGTGCTATGAATTAGGACTACAGTCTCTTCATGGACAGGCCGAGTGGAAAAGGATGAGTCTCTATAGATCGATCATATGCCCCTTAAAGAACAACCTATATGAGGATATTAAGCTGAAGGTAAAAAACGTAATGGGACTGAATGATTGGATCCTAACAAGATCCTCATTTGTCAAGATTACTTTCTATAAGAACTTCACTGTAGATGATAAATCCCATGGCTGTGTTGTACCCTATTTGAGGAGATTTCCACATGCTAAATGGAAGGAAGACTTCTTGAAGTTCCTTTTGAAGCTATACAATACTAGCGCTTTACAGAGCATTAGGAACAAAGCGAATGTGGTGGAGGGTTTTTGCAATCTGTGTCAAATGGGTGAGCAACAGAAAAATTCTTAATTAATTGAAGAATAGAGACTCCAGAAACAAAGAAAGAGAAGGGAGGGAAAAACTAGGAGAGTAAAACCAGAAAGGAAAAAGAAGAGAGAGGATATTATTAAGTGTTTTACATTTTGTAAAACACTTAATAATATCATTGTACAAGACCCATAAGGGTTGACAATTTCTCACGATTTGTCCATACTGTCGACTGGTTGGGATCGGAAGAACTTTGGAATAGATTGGCTGGGAAGGAAACCTCTCTATCTTTAGACGTTTTACAGTTTTTAGCTAAAATGGAACCAATTATTTACGTTGGAATCCTGTTGAGAGAGGGGGAAAGTGAATGATTTAATCTAATGTGAAAGATTTAATCCATTGTGATTATAAGGTGGAGTCCATATGTTCTCCTTTTTTTTCTTTTCCTCTCTCTTCTTTTTCCTTTCTGGTTTTACTCTCCTAGTTTTTCCCTCCCTTCTTTTTCTCTTTTCTCTCTTAGTCTTCTCTTTCTTTGTTTCTGGAGTCTCTATTATATTTGAGTGTATTTTAGTACATGTATGGCAAATTTTTGTGAATTGTGTATGGTGAATTTGTTATGAATCGTGAATGTTATTTCTACGAATTGTGAAAAATCATGTTAATTAAATCACAAATAATTAAAAAAAATACAATAGCAGGTAAGCACTACTTTTTGCAACCTTCCTATACCCAACCTAGATAGCTCAGTGAATTCAGCGCTGGCCTATAATATCTGGGTTAACCTGCAGGAAGCCGGTATGGATCCCAGCAGAGCTAATTTAATACTTCTGAGCTTAATAAATATACAAATCATTTTAGCATTTAGTGGTAGAAATCGTGCATGGAGTCCTTTAAAAAATAGTGATTCCTGCTGCTGCTTCTTATGTCTCAATAATACGCTTCTTAGTGCTGCAATAATAGGTGCGTAGGGGAAAGAGTCATGAACTGAGGGCAAATAAAGTGCAAGTTTGTTTGTTTGTTTGTTTATTTTATTTCTATAGCGCTCCGGACCCGGGAGTAAAAGGGCGCTTAGTACAGGTTACAAGGCACAATACATGGTAATAAGCAGTGATACTTGAACAACAGTTATATACAGCATATACAATCAGTGGAGATGATAGCAACCAATAATGACATAAATGAGACATGTGCAGTAGGTACAGTTTATAGCTAAGTCTAACCCAGAGATTGACTTTTTGTCAGAAGCCATCCGATGGCAAGTTTCCTGAACGACTGGAAGGATTTGGATGACCTAATATTCAGTGGCAGGGCGTTCCAGAGTTGGGAGGCGAGAACAGTGAAGCTCGAGCCTCCGGCTCTTTTAGAGGTAAATCTAGGTACTGTGAGACATAAGGTATTGGAAGATCTCGTGGTTCTGATGGAAGAATTCATGGTAAATTCATTAGTCAGGTGTGGGGGTCTAAATGGTGAAGAGCTTTGTAAGTGAGGCAGAGTGTTTTTAGATCGATTTTATGTTGGATGGTGAGCCATTTGCATGTGGTTCTAGTGGCAGAGATGTGCTCACGCCTGGGAATGTTTAGCGCTGCCCGTAGCCAATTATTTTGAAGGACTTGGAGTTTACTAATTATCGCTTGGTTAGCCCCTAAGTAGAGGCTGTTGCAGTAGTCTAACTTAGATTGTATAAGAGCTCTGGCTAGCGTGAGGCAACTGTTAAAGGAAAGAAATGGTCTACAGGCTCTGATTAGTTTTCCAGTATAAGCAGTGGCTGAAGCGGTCAAGTTGACTTGCTTCGTGAGGTTAATATTGGCATCGAGATAGAAGCCAAGTGTTTTCACGTTTTTGGCAACCAGGATGGTATTGCCATCAATTATGATGTTGGAGTAGTTGGGACTTAGTTTTTTTAGGTTATTCGGTGAACCAACAATGAGCAGTTCAGTCTTCTCGTCATTCAGGCAGAGGCCATGTGTGGCCATCCATGCCTGAATGACAGAGAAGATTTCATTGATCCTGGCTACATCAGTATTGTAGTTGCCCGAGATGGTGAGGAGTATCTGGGTGTCATCCGCGTAGTTTGTGTAGGTGACACTCAGACGATTCAGTTCATCAAAGAGGGGCTTTGTAAAGATATTGTATAGGGTTGGTGAAACACAAGAGCCTTGTGGGACACCACAAGTGATAGGGATAGGGTCTGCTGCTGCCACCGCAGAGAAGACGCTCATGGTTCTATTGGCCAGGAAGGACTGTATCCACATGACAGCAGAGGGGGAAAAGTGGGCGGCAGAAGAGAGGGGGTTGCAGAGTATTTTGTGGTCGACCTGGTCGAAGGCTGCTGAGAGATCTAAGAGGATTAGGATGGCAGCTTTGCGGTTATCTTTGATTTCGTCAATCTGACTTTTAAGATCAACAAGGGCAGTTTCTGTTCCATGTTGAGGTCGGAAGCGAGACTGACGCAAACCGAGTAATTGGTTAGACTCTAGGTAATGCTGAATTTGCAAGTGACCAACTCTGTCAAGGATTTTTAACAGGAAGGGAACTGTTGTAATGGGCCTGTAATTGGTGGGGATGGCTGGGTCCAAGGTCTGTTTTAGTAGCGGGAGGAGCCATGACTGTTTCAAATTGTTGGGTACCAAATTAGTGGAGAAAGACACGTTTATGAGCTTAGAAATGAAGGGGGCGAGGTCTCTTGCTGCATCTTTTATAATCTGTGCGGGGCAACTGTCCCCTTTGCAGTTTGATGGCTTGAGGGAGGTTATGATTTTTTGCACTTCTAGTACGGTTACTTTTTTGAAGGTGAAGCCATGGTAAGTGTTGGGGGTGGTGGGTGGGCTGGGAATAGGGGGGCTAGGGGTGTGGCTACTATTGGAAAGTTGTAGTCTTTTGTTTTCAATTTTTATTTGTAGGCCAGTGATTTTGTTCGCAAGGGCATCTTCGATACTAGTGCACCAGAGTTGGTCCTTCACAGACATGTCAGTAGGTGGATTGGGGTTTTCTAACTCCTTCAGGATGGTGAATAATTCTTTGGTACTGGAACTTGCATTACTTATTCTTATATTGTAGGCTTCCGTTTTTGTGCGAATTATTTCTTTTTTGTAAAGGGAGGATGCATTTGTGAGATTGATTTTGTGTTCCTTCGAAGGGTTCATTTTCCAAAGGGTTTCCATTTTGGACTTTTTATTTTTTAGTATTTTAAGTTCTGGTGTGTACCAGGAGTTAAGATGTGCTTTGGGTTTACCTTTGCATAGTTTTAGAGGGGCAACAAGGTCGATAGCTTTGGTCATGGCGTTGTTGTAGGTGTCTACTAGTAAGTTGAGGTCCGATGTGTTGGGGATCATGTTTAGGGTGAGTAGAACCAGTGGGATGAGGGCTTCAGCGGTGATATAATGCTTATTTCTCGTCAGACATGCTGGTGCCGGTGGGCACTGTATGTGGTGTGGGTTATTAGAGCTAATGTCAAATGACAGTAGGAGGTGGTCGGCCCATATGAGAGGTTGGGGGTCCTTCCAGATAATGTTACAATTGTAGGCAACGAGCCAGTCTAAGGTTCTGCCTTTCTGATGAGTAGGTAGGGTGTTAAGTTGAAGGTAGTTATGTTCGGAAAGTGCATTAGCAAAGGAGGATGCTGGAGTGAACAAGGCAACGTAGGTAGGGTGTGGCATAGCGGGCTGAGTATTGCACAACACACATTAGCCGGCAAAGGCAGAGTAACATGCCACTATTGAGCACATTTTGGGGCAATTTACAGTAATGAATACCAGATCTGGGCACCTCTAAATTAGGACGGAACCTTAATGGCAAAGCGAGGAAGTGGTCAGGTCAATATTGGGTTTGAATCTGGCTACCCTTGATAAGGCAGCTCAGGCCGATACTAGGGGTACTGCAGTTGTATGTTAGGCCATCAGTAATTAAAACAGTGCAGCAGAATACTAGCAGCAGACAGTTTCTAGGATACAATACAAACATTGCAAAGATATAGATAAAGTTGCGTTTATCTTCTGTAGTTCATACCTCCTGTCCATCCTCACTCCTAATAGGTCCCTTATGCCTGCTAAGGGGCTAGCTAATGACAAAGGGTGGCAGTAGAAAGTTCCCAGTGTAGTGCTAGCATGGACAGGCTAGGCCTGCAGAACAACTCAAACGTGAGCGAGTTATGGGACCATTTGAATCTAAGTGTGGGTGCTCACAGAGGAATTGGTTTGCTGACTGGCAGCTCTTCTTCGTTACATATGGTGACCTCACGTTTGCAGCATTAGATGGTATTAATGGGCATTTAGGGCTGCATGTGGCATATGATGACAGTACCTGGTCATATGAGATTGTGCCGAACATATACAATACCAGGTGTGCATGAGTCATATATTATTCAATTACATTACATCTAAGTGGTTTTAGGGTAATAGCCTGCAGTTCTGGCTGGGCTGCCTTGTGATTTGGCATGTGCTTGAGATTAGGTGAGGTAGAAATCGGCTGGCCCAAGTTCACATCAAAGCCTGCTGCCATTTTGGCTTCCAGAGTTGCACTGGATATGTCTGATTCCCCCCCCACCCCCCTGAAACCCTTCTGCAAATGAATGCTGTAGCCTGGATCCCTTTACTCCACCAGTGAGTGAATTAAGAGCTTAACAAATACCCTCTGGTAATCCTGTGAATCTGTTGCTCTTACATTAAATACCTACACCAGAGGGAATTTGCAACCGTGTACTCCCCTTGCCCGCCTTGTTCAGAGAAGTGAGAGAATGTGGTTTGTTTACTTTTCCTCTCTTGTGCTCAGCTCCCCAATGTTCAAATGCAACTTTGTAGCCATGGAACTTACACGGTCTGTGTGAGTAGGACTTGTGGTAGTAAACATTTTCGCTGCACTGTAGTTGGAGAAAGAATAGTTCTTACTCGCTCACAAGGGCATTTGCACTTTTTGTTTGTTTGGAACCAGTGGAGTCCCCTGAACTCTGCAAGTGCTGCAAACTGCAGGTTTTGTAAACGTGTTCCTTAGATCTCTTCGGCAATAAAGCAAACGGTTGGAAAGTATCTAGACCAACTCTGGTGAACTCTGAAAGTTGTATATCTGTTGTCTTAAAGGGAAAGAGTTATAGTTATTTTCTTGCGTTATTTGCTTGTGTCAGCCTAGGGGGAGCTTCCCTCCATACTATGGGGGTTACTGTCTTTCTCTTGCCCATACCCTATTGGAGACCCCAAAGGGGACCAATTAGATTCTGAGGAGGAAAGTGGGGTCCTTTGACTGTGTCCTGCCTAAATACAGTGGCCTTTGTCACAGTAGCTACATTTATTTCCTTAAAAACGGACTAGCTCGAGTATGGGTTGTCCAATTTTTTAAAGTATGATCGGCTTTTCAAAGTACAAGGAAAGCACTAGATGTGTGCCAAACATCTCAAAAATCAAATGGGACAATTTCTAGACATGCACACTGAAAGCTTTAAAAAAAGAAAAATGTTAACTATTTATTTCTTTTACACTTCCAACCACAGTTACAATAGTACAAGAGTGGAACACTCCACCAACATACAGTCCACATTGCAATCAGGTTCCGAGTCATGTGGGGTAGCAACCTTGAAAGTCCTCATTCACATAATGGGGGAGGACAAAACAGGTTTACCTTTGATTTTGCTTTGGGTCCCACAGATCTAAGTCTGTAACATTTGTCTGCATATATGGGGTCATCCTACAAGTCGAGTTCCAACAGCTCCGGGAGCCAGGTGGATACAAAGCCTATCAGTTCCTCTCCTTCTGCGCCGCTGGGGAGACCCAAAATGCGCAGTTGCTAGACCGCATTGCATTCTCCAGAGTCTCAAGTCTATTGTCTGCCACCTTGTCACCTTTCCCCACTGCTTTCATTTGACTGTTGATTTTCTCCACCTGAGGGAGCATTTGCTCTGTTTGATTTTCCTCCTCGCTGGATTTCTTCTCTAGTATGGAAGTTTGCGTTTCCAACTGACCCACCTTCTCTGTAAACTTGTCCATTTTACCCTCCAGCCAGGACATTGATTGCTCTATTCGCCCCAGTGCTGCCATGACAGGGTCCTGGGATACAGACTTATCCATATTGCGTTGCCCACTGCGAGGGGCAAAGAAGTCTATCTCTTCCACCACACTTTTCTTTTTCCCTTTGCCAGAGCCCATTTGTCTCCAGCTCTTTCACGTGTAGAAGCCCCTGGACTGTTTCCCTGGATATTCCTTCCCCCACACTTTGTTCAAACACCCCACCACATGTTGCGGGTGAGGGTGACCAGAACCAAAGATCTCCCCGGTCTGCCATGTGGTCCAGAACCCAAGCACACTTCTTCCTTTCCCTGGCTGGACGCTGTGCACATTTAACTCCATTACATGCTGTTCACTGTGGTACACCTTCTGGTCAAAGTTGTAACTGCCGTGCCTCGTTTTATCACCCAGTGCGTAATTATGTTATCCCATTGTCCGAGTGCCTATGCAGATGGGCGTCCGGGCTTTCCTGACGGCTGCCACAGTTCAAACCACGTTGTCTGTAATCCCGGCAGCCGCTGCAGTACGGCAGTTGTTGCGAGTGTGGCTGGGCTCCCGCCTCCCCCTGAGGTTCAGGGAGAGAGCGAGCCGCCCCGGTCTGCTCTCACAGCACACACCCCTGGTGCGCTCCCACAGCTCCTTCCAAACCCCACGTCAGAGGAGTCTAGCTCAGCACTTCACCACTGTCACATTTGGGGGCAATCAATTGACACCATCTTTCGACTGCGACTGCACGCGGTCTCAGCCGCCCCAGAGGAAAATTCAACTGCCCCTTGTCCAGAAACAGCAGCCCCCTTTCCATCGGGCCTAGTTTCATGCCGCAGAGCTGCGGCTTGTTGCGGCCACCTTGTTTGGGCTCAACAGTGCCCGCTGAATTTTTTTTTGTGGCTCTACCAAAACCCCGAATGCAAAGACCAACTTTTCAAGCATTCTTTTTTATCACAAACCATTGATGTTCACTTTACCAGATTTGGCATGAGTGTTCAGATATGACCGGATTAGTTGGTCAAAAGTAACAGAGGAAGACTTTTTGTAAAGCCATGTAACCTTAACTGTAGAGAAAATAAACACAGACGCAATTGAACAACCAGGCAAACCAGCACCATAATACAAATAGTTTCTTACTAATTCACATATTTTATTAATGGGCATGTGTTCATTATATATATATATATATATATATATATATATATATATATATATATATATATATATATATATATATATATATATATATATATATATATATATATATACAATGCTTGGGTATGTTTCTGTACTCAGCTGATGCAATTCATCAGTGTTAGGTTGCCCTCTGCTGCTGTCCAAGTGTGCCTTTCCACAACAACAATCATTTTAACAAACAGAAAGAACACTGTTCTACGTGGTCACCTTCACCTTCCACTATCACAAACATTTGGAATAATTTCAAGCTACTTCTTTCCACCCCCACTTCTCTCCACACAGATAGTTAATTACCGGCTCAACGTTTCAGTCTCTAAAGAGTGAAATGCTGTAGGACGAATGCCTAACCATGAGCTAAAACTGAAAGTAGGCGCTGTAATTATGCGACCACTCAATCTTATGCCATCACGGGACTTTGCAATGGAACAAGGTTGACAATCACATGTCTACAAAGACATATCATAGAGGCCTGTGTAATTGATGGAACTTAGATACTGTTCTTATACCGCACATATCTCTCATTCCATCTGATACAAATATGCCTTTCAAATTCAAAAATAGACAGTTAACTATACATTTAACCTTTTCAATGACCATTAATAAGTCATAGGGACCTACGCCTCTTCTTGGAAGTAATCAGTGGTAATTCTGATATCTAAGAAGGGGGACAGAAGTGACCCTATGAATTACCGATCAATATTGACCTTTAAGATATGCTAGAATGGCATATGTTACGCCGAGTCCGACTAGTATGTATATATTCTCATATGAATTTCTTAATGAATATGGCATTTGATCTCTGGGGGTGATATACATCAGACAAAGACACACGTGTTGGGGAAACAGGAACGTTTCCAGCATGAAATATGTTTCCTATCCTGAGTGGAGATAATCCAAATAATTGGATGCAAATGTATCTCATGAATATTAATGAGGAACATCCTGAAAACCTAACATGGATCCAGCCCTCGAGGCCTGGAGTTGGACAACCCTGCGGGTGCATGAAGGAAACTCGGCTACTTCTGGACCTCAGTGGGAGGTTCACATGGACTGGTGTAGACACAAGGGCAGTTTGGTCACATATGGATCTGAGAAGGGCTTTTGGGACAGCTGGTCCTAAGAAAGGAAAGTAAGACACCACTGCATTCAGATCCGTGTCAGAGACATTTCAAATGGCAGTACTTAAGGGGCATAGAGTTGGGCACAGCTGCATTTGGATCTCTAGATGGCATGCAGCCTGGTCGAGAGAGTACATCCACATGGGAATCATAATGAATGCTATTTATCATGATATAGTCCAAAGTTAGAGACTGAGTGATTGGACTGGCATGAGCATGGGGGCCGGGGACACCAACTGCTCTGTGATGCAGACCCTGGCGGAGGTACACATAGGACTCCCAAGACTGCCCGGACCATCGACCAGGCATCAAGACCCACAACAACGACAAGCCTACCAGCCCTAAAGCCCTTCAAACTGGCCAGGGCCCTGAAGGCCTGGGTCATAAACATCTCAAGGACCATGGGAGGAGAAATAACAAATGGCTCACCATGAAATGGGTTCATGGCAAGTGGTAAGGGCAGTAGTGGAGGCAGCTTTTAGTGCCAGGGGGAGCAGATAATAGAGTGCCAGCGGGAGGCTGGGGGCGCACTGGGCACCAGGGGTGAACCAGAGGGTGGGTGACCACTGAGTAAGGGGAACCTTATAGGCTACAGAATCCCTGGGGAAAATATGGCACCAGGTTCATGAGCACTGTATAGGCCCTTAGCCACAGGGGGCCCCCGCCCATTCCTATGAGAAGTCTTATTAATAACCAGGAGGTCACTGCTAGCCATACTGAAGCGTATGATGTTTGCAATGTAATACCAGCCTTTCTCAAAGAGCCTGCTGACAAGATTCCAAAGAGGAGGACTGGCTTTCGAAAAGAGGAAAAGGCTTTATCTACCTGTGGAACTGCTCACAGCAGGCCCTTGTGAAAGACTTGGGCCCTCATTACAACCTTGGCGGAGGACCATGGTGCTATTAGCACCATGGTCCATGCCGCTAAGGTTGCAATTCCGCCATGGTGGATGGCGGAATTACCACCCCATTCCAAGGTGAGTGGGGCGGTAATTCCCCATTCACCAATGGCCCCTTCCCCATTCCCATTTTTGCCCCATAGGGCATAATGGGAATGGGGAAAGGTGATAATTACAGCACTGTAAATTACGGTGCCATAATTATCGCCAAGGTCCCTTTGCGGCATGGCTTTTAACGGCTGCAAAAAGCAGCCGTTAAAAGCCATCCCGCAAAGGGAACCTTGTAATCAGGCATTAAGGGTCGGCGCCGTTTACGGCGCCGTAAACCCCTTAACGCCTGAGTCGGAATGAGGGCCCTGGATTGAGTTAAGATAGTGTGCATATTCCACGCTTAACTGTGCAGCCGTTCGCAAGCCTCAGTTGCTGGAGTTTGATTCCACTTGAAAAAGGTTACCAGGGACACACACAGAGAGAGACAAAAAGGTGAGCTGCAATAAAGTCGGCCACGACGCGGACACCGAGTAAGTGAAACAAATATGGCAAGGAAGACAGAACAGATGGGAAGAAGGTGGTGAAGAATAACAGGATTGGTGAAGAAGTGGAGGGGTTTGAGAGTAGATACAAGGAGGGGGTGAGGACAACAATTATGGCTGGGGGATATAGAGAACATTAAAGAGGTAGTCGCAAGCAATCTTAGGAGAACTAGTGAAGGCGAGGAGCAGAGTTAAGGAGAGATGGATAAGAGTCAACCCAGGAGGGGAGGAGGTTCGGGGCAGAGCAGGGTGAAGAGGAAAGAGATAACCGAGGAGCGGATGAAGCGACAGGAGACAAGTTAGAAGAGATAGCTAGGGATGAGAAGGGGCCCAAGTGAAAGGGCATTGAGCGGACAGAGGGGATGGGGCCTGAGTGCTGGGAAAGATTGTGGCAGGGTCTGCGACCAGAACAAGGGGGATTAAGTATGATAACCCAAGTGATCACTGAGATCTTGTAAAAAGGAATCTAATGCCTGACCCATGTTTAGACAACACAGAGAATCAGAGGTGGTGGTGCCAATTCCACATCCTGAGATGAACGACATCCTGACAACTTCTTTGAAAGCCAAGTTACCAACCACAAGAGCCAAGGAAGAAGTGCCGGGGAACTTGAATCCCAGAAGACTATGAATACCTTTTGATCACCATTTGGTGAAGGCTGTGTGAGAGAGAAGATGGACTACAGTTCTCCAAAAAACCTGTTTTACTTTTATTAATTGGAGTTGTCCACTGAGTTGCTTCAGCGCTACCTGATTCCTTCGACTTCCTGTTGTTGTTAAAGATCCTCGAATCTTAAAATCTTTTCCTTGCATTGTCTGTTCATCCCTCAGCTGTGATACTACTTACAATCGGACCACATAATTAGGATGAGGCCTTAGCAAGGTTAGAAGTTGTTTACCCTGTACGCTCTCCTGTCTTTGTCGCTTCATCCCTCATAGGCACCATGTCACTAATGATTCTCAGACATGGGCTGTGCTCCGTGGTATAGTGGGGATGGGGACCCGTGCACTCCATAAAGAGGAGGCCCTGGTGCAGGAAACTTCCGTGAAGAAGGATACAAGGGAATACAACTCTCTTATCTCCTACCTCCCATCTGCTCACTTTTTTGGGCTGGGTCACCCTACCCATCTTACAGAACAGACCGGCGTCACAGGTTGAGGGATCAACAAAAGACTCAACACAGTTGGATGCTGAACTCAAAATAGTGGCATGGGAGCAATGCCGACAGTACAAGATCCATTCTCAAAGCAACAGTGGGGGTCAGAGTGAAACACACGTAAGTAGAGGGATTGTCACAGCCCTATTCTGAGAAAGTCGGTGGTCTTCAGTCCAAGTTCCCTAGTTTGTCACAGTTCATGTTTCAGGATGGGGCTTTCCTGAATGAGTTGTACAAATTCACCCAAAGATCCTTTGGGGCCTCCCAAGTTCCAGGACTGTTCTGTAGCAATTCCTGGAGAATGACTGGGGGCTGGTTGCTTGGCTTCCATATGACAACTAATTTCTCCCCTGTCTGCCCTGTGCGTGTTCTCAGGCTGAAATCACTCCTGTCATGCCCCTCCCTTGCCAAGGGTGACCATGGATCAGAAAACAAGACTTCTTCCTGGCTTCCAAAGCAATTCTGTATAGTTGTTCTACTGGCTCTAGCAGAAGCTGGATTAAGGCTCTCAGCTAACATCGCTTTCTTTGCTCTCTTGTTTTTTCTTCATGTCTCTAGGCTATTAACCTTGTGAATGTATGACGCAAGTCAACAAGGTTCTCCACTTTTCTTGCATTTGCTCTTGATTTTTCAATAGGCTTATGCCATGCTGGTTTTGCTGTCTGCCTCTTGACGCCCCCTTATTTTGGTGAATGGTGGTTGCTTGACTTGACTCTTGGACCTGTCCATTCACTTCCTCACTGACTTTGTCTCAACTCTGTCTCACCTCTGAATCACCTCTTGCTCAAGTTCCACCTGCCTCACTTTTACTTCGCCTTCCTTTCCTGTCCCTTCCTCCAAAATCAAGCCATCCTTTGCCTCATCTTTCCTCTTTTGTCCTTCACTCTGGACCCGCTTTTCGACTACTTTGTCCTTTCCCTTATAACTTCTCCTAACACCTCCTTCTTGATCCTGTCTTGCTCTTTCTCTGTCCTCTCTCTTGTGCTTCCTCCTGCTCATCCTCATTGGCCTGCTTACTGCACCACCTGTTAACCTCTTAGCAAAAGCCCTTACCCTGGATATGGTGCTGCTCTCATATATACCATGGCTTACTAGGGAATGTGTGCAATGAGGGACTGGCTAGGGACAGCTGGACACTCTTGGGAATCCCTTATGGGATTAGGGATGCCCATCCCGTCAGAATGCGGTATTCCTCTGCTTTATTACACCCTCCTTCTTCCCCAAAGACAAACTGTCCTTCCCTCTCCCCAAACACTGCCATTATCTTTTATTGTAATGTCAGCCAACCTGATATGTTAGACCTGACTGAGACACCAAATAGTACAATGTGCTTTCCATATAGTTTCAATACAAGTACTGTGAAAGAGATGTACAAGAGTTCATGGATAACTCCAGAGAACCGGAGTGAATGGTCTAGTCTCCCATAGCATTTGATTGGTCAAAGACAATACACAATAACAGAGGGAAACCAACATGGAGAGAATCATCCTCCGAGGAGGAATCCTGGGAAACACCAACCCGGCAAACAGGGAAGCGCAACAGGAGACACCGTGCAGAGAGGCAAATGGGAGCACAACGGTAGTCCAGGACGAAGGAGCTACATCGACCGCTGCCCAAGAAAACCTCTGGGGGTCACAAAGTATGGGGAGCTATGGGAGTTCAATATCCCAGGCCCGAGAAGAAAGTAGTAACCGGCAGAGCAGCTGCTGATGCGAGGAGGAATACGACTGCAGCTGGAGATGGGAAGAACATCTTGAGAGAGGAGCAGTGACTGGCAGAGTCATCGCCGGCATGAGCGAGCACCCAAACGCTACAGAAGCCTCACGCTGGAGCAGTGCTGCTCGTAAAATGCGAACCACACAACAGGTATGCTGGCAGACTGAGAAGTGCTGGAGGTTTGGGAGGAATCGGTGAAGAACTGCAGAACACGAGAGAAGGGGGACTGGTACCCCGAGAGTAACAGAGAGGGAAAGAAACACATATATGCTTCAAAGGGGAGTAAACCAAGCTATTGTGACACTGCATTGTGCATCTGGCACCTGCGCTCATATGAAAGTTAGAGAATAAGAGGGTCTGGGATCCTGAGAGAAACAGAGACAGTCCATAAGGAAACTTGCTTAGCAGGAGAGTAAACCAAGCTATTGAACCAGCGGATTCGGAGTCTGGGACCCGCACCCATATAAAAGCTAGATAATAATAGGGCCTAGGACCCCGAGAGAAACAGAGACAGTTGTGAGAAACCTAGAGGTATTCTCCCATTTAAACACAAAGAACCCTCTATGCAGGTTGCCATGGTTGCCTCTATGCAGGTTGCCAAGGGAGGGCCATCACTTTTGGATTAACAAGTGCCACGATGCTCTCGAGCTACTGCATGCTTTATAAATCCAAATAAATAAATAAATAAATCCCAACCATGGGGGTGGACAAGCGAGGGAGGATCACCTGGGTAGGGGAGTCCGGGATTGTACCCATTGGGGTGCCCCAGACACGACACAGTATACCCACAGGACAATAAGAGAGAATGAAGAAGTCCCAGAAGCCCTTATTGGGTATGCTGACTCTCTTATCCATGATCTAAGACTCATTACTCAAAACCCATTATGCATGGTCCAAGTAAGAGGGGGAAAAGGCTTAAGTATAGAGGAGTAAGATCAAGCACAACGGAGACAGGACCTCGATATTAATACCCATTCATCTGTTGCCCATCTAGACCACAGGGAAGACCCATGCTCGTTTAATAAAAACAAGTCTAGAGAATGCTTCTATTTCTGCTGTCAATCTCCCAATAGTATTTTGGTAAATAGAATTAACCATCAATCCCAATTCAACTCCCCTCTCCGCATTTACCCTCAGAAACCCCTTCCACAGCCTTCATGGGATATTTCCAATCCCATTCCATCTCCCCTTCTCCGACTAATACACAAAACACTTGTGTATAGGCGCGTTACAAATGCCATATCTTATCATATCAAGAAGAAGAGGCAACCAAGAGTAGTGAGGATTACTTGCAAGAAACACCTTGAGAAACAGAGGGAAGACTTCCACCTACTGCCAATATATTGTCCCATTAATGGAGTCAGACAGGGTCAGGCATTGAACACTGACTACTCACACCTGCCTCCACCTGACAACCGTTTTCAGTATAAAAGGTGTCGTTTTGCACAATCAACTGAGCGAGCTGGCAATCCAGGTCGCAGCCAAGAAACCAAGGAGCAAGGACTACAGGGAGAGAAGCCTGGAGGATCTGGAGGAGAGCGGCATGCCGAGACGCTCACCAGGTGTCTAAAAGGGGCTGCAGCGTGGCTAGGGAGCCATGTCTCCAAGGAGCCGGAGCGAGGCAGCCCGTGTCCTGCTGGCGGTGTGCGGAAGAGTGCTTGTTCCATTGGGAAGTGTGCCAGTCCCGAGGGTGTCTAAGGGGTAGGGGGTGAGACCTCTATCCCATATGGCCTGTGAAGCCTCTCGCAAGCACAACACTACCCGGTGAGTTTTCAAGCCTATGAGCGAGAGAAACTTTGGAGCGTGTGGCTAGCTGGAGCAGGAAGAGAGAAAGCGGCATGAAGCAGAAAGCAAGAGAGATAACAGAAAGTGAATGGAAAGCAAGAGAAAGGCACTAAAAGAGCAGGAAGGAAGAAAAGGCTTGAAAGTAGATAAGAAGTAAAAGAAAGGTACCAGTGAGCACGAAGAGCTAAGAGAGCGGAAAGGAAGCAAAAAGGATTGAAAGTAAATACGAAGGGTGCGAGTGAGTCGAAAATAAAGGAACGGTGCAAGTGAGCACCAAAGGGTGAAATAAGTTTGCAAGAGGCACTGTGAGAGCAAAACAAGGGTGCAAGAGGCACGATAAGGAACATGAAAGGTGCATGGGTGTACAAAAGTAAAGAAGTAAATGTGCAAGAGGCACAGTGAAAAGCAAATGAATCAAAGAAAGGTGCCAGTGGCACAACAAGGTAAAACTGAAGGAAGAGAAAGTCAAAGAAGGTGTAAGTGTGCACAGTAAAGTGGGGGATAATAAAGGTACACAGGAAGCACCTGAAGGTGAAAGGATGGAAGAAAAGCAAGTACAGGAATACACAGAGGGGCCAAAGATCAGAGTGGTTGTGTTTAGGAGGAGCAAAGAACCTAGCATTTTCGAAAGTCTCTGATGTTACCCTATTAGAAGGTTGTGTGTGAAAGGAACTGTAAATAAGTAAAAGGACATAGCCTGACAAGTTGACTGCATTGTTAAACTGAACTTGTGTTTTAGAACTTAAGGGGCTTGAACTTGATGAAGGGAACACTACGAGGCCTAACAAAGGTGAATCCCTATTTGGTGAAACAAGGAGGCATACGCTTGGGGATGGAAACCCTGAGAAACCTGAGAGAAACTGTATTATATTTTTGTTTTGTCTGAAACTTGGAAGGATTAAAGCTTGGGGAAGGGAATCCCCAGGAACTCAAGACATTGGGAGTTGTTTGAACAGGGTGCAATAACATTGTAGAGAAGAGTTAATGAACAATATCTTTTTGATTGTTCTGAACTTTGATGATATTGACCAAGCCACACCTGGCGAGAAGACCACCTGAAACCAGCATTGCTACATATTTCTTTATAAATCACTATTTTTCTTTAGAGAGACTTCATACTGTAGAGGAGCAGGTAGACACCATTGTGCCAGTTCCCGCCCCCTCACTTCCATCATACTTGACAGTCGGAGAAGAGCAGTAAATGGGACCCCCTGCATTGCTCCCATACCGCATCGAGTGTATGAGAGATGTTATGTACCCAGACAACCATGCAGAATGTACCCTCACACTAAACGTGTGGGAGGATGTTGCATGGAAGAATGCTACATGGAAGGATGTTGCCTGCTAAAATGTCAGAATGCATCAATGGATGGATGATAAAGTGAAATCTGACAACGACAAAGTGGTGTCATAAAGAAGATATATGAACCTATGCTGAAACAATATGAAAATACTTAAGAGTAACATTGTAAGTGAAGCACTAAGAGTACCATGTACCTGAAGGTAAAGTAATCATGGATCCAAAGAAGGTGAAGTAACTTACTGACCAATAAATGTAAAGAAAACTTATAGAAGCTTGCTATAGAGGAATATATAATGTGGCAAGGATGGCCATATTAGGGAAATGGACGCTGGCTCACGTTGAACTTAACCAAGCTACCTCAGAAGCAGGCCTAGGCTGCAGACTCAGGAGACGCAGAAAAACAGCTCTGTGTGCAGAGCCGAACGATGAGTCATGAATGGCCCAGAGCGAAGATGCTATTTCGAGAGATAAGGACAAAGCGTAAAGGGAGTACATGGATATGCTTTGAATGTGGGACATTCTTCATAGATGAGAGAAGAAAACATCTGTGAGAGCCAAACTGCTGGTCAATTAAAAGCATACAAAGTTCATGTGAGATAGAGTGAGCATGTCTCTAGAAGCCAAGAGGAGCAACAGCACCCTTCATAATTGAATCCAATAGTAGGACATTGAAGACTGAAATTGACACATTAGTGGTCTCTTCATGTGTGACTCAGAAGTAAAAAACAAAGACTATTCATTAGAGCCTTAAGCTAAGATAGTGATGTGCTCACAATCCCTTCAATGTTCCGGGACAGTAAGCAGGCACAAGGTCAACTATAAACAGAAGACTTTGGTTTGTGGCCTACTGATGAGAGATGATAGACTGATTGGGAAAATGAGGAGCAGTCTGATGGGATTCAAACACCTACATTTCGTTTCACATTCGTGGTGCTAAAGAGCCGAAAATCCAAGGTTGGGATAGTATGCCAACCAATCAGTGGGGTTGAGGGACAACCTAACAGATAATGGGGCAGAAGTCAATTCACTTGTTCTGTCCGCTATAATCAGTACTATACCTATTTGGAAGTAGACCAAGGTGTGCCCTATAGATAAGGGGCAGCCAATGATGCACTAATCCTTACATGTTCTATAGGTAGATATGTTCCATAACCAATTCCTGCCTTGATAAGTTTTGTATTTTGCCACGTAGAATGACGTCATAGATGCATATTGGGGTCAAGTTTGTTTATGAGTTTGTGAGCATCATTTCGATATCTGCCAGTTTACCATGCTTTATTAAATTGAAAATAAAGTAGTACTTTGGCATATTCCATGAGTATGTCTGATTATTTGGTCTGAGATCATTATTGTAATTCCATCACAAAGAAGACGCTTCAATGTGCTAAAGCACATTTGTACCAGAGGATGGTTACAGTCTAGTCGACCTAGGCCATATCCAGACCCCAGAGATGCTTGACTACTCCTGCCTTTAGCCAGAAATCCGCAGAGTTTCCTGTGGAGAGCGGCGGGCAGAGTCACGTGCAAGAATGTATGGTTGGCAGGTCCCCCTTTGACGAAATTCCTGTCCGGTTCCCGCAGGTGCCCCATGGACGGAAGGTAAACTGGGCTCGGTTGAGGGAGACTCAATGCCGGAGGATTCGAGCTGAGTCACGGATGTAAGTAGAACAACTAACGTGGCAAAAATAGGGGAGGGATTGTGTTGTAAATAATATGTTTAAAAAGTAACTGGATTTTTTGGGGGAGATTGTAAAGAAAAGTAGATTCCTCGATTCCTGGTTCCAAAGGGTGAGAAGGGTACGCACTAAAGTAAAGGGTATTAAGGAGTCCTGGGGCAAGGCCTGTAGATGAGTATGTATCGAACTCCATAATGGAGTGAAATGGAGAAGGGATACATTTACTAAGATATTAAAGGAAGGCATACGCATTAACATTTTAAAAGTGCACATGTGTGGGGATGTAAAATTGTTGATATAATATTTTTGTTGTGTCTAGACTAATGGTTATAAAACGATAGTAAAAAATTGAAGAGATTGGTGAACATTTGGACCAAAAGATTGATGTCAATCAGGAATGGAAAAATCAAAGGAAAGTAATATAAAAATAAAGAAGCGACTCTTAAAATACTAATAATACAAGAACAATATAATAGAATTTGGTAGAAAGTGTAAACAAAGGAGGAAACAGAATACCATGGCATACATTTTCAAAATAAAAAAGTGAAGCAGTTAAAATATTTCCTGCTTGTGATTATAAACAGTGATTGATGGTGCCTTTGCCAATTGATCAGTGTGGTATATTTTATAAAATAAAGAATAAAAAAAAGAACACAGGTAAGTATTGACGATCAAAATAGATCTGTCATCATGCGGGATACAGCTCTTTTACATTTGTGTATGACATTGACGAGATACACAGCGAAGATAAAGAAATATTATTCAGAATGGGTTTGAGGCACGACCAATAAGACACTCATGCCCTGGCCCCCGGAGGGCTCACTGTCGAAAGATGTATTGCGGCATATGACAACATATTTGCATGCCATACATAAGGGAAAAACATTGCAGAAATGGTTGGCCATTTTAGAGCTTTGGAAAATGTACCAAAGTGAGAAAGAAGATTGAGCTTATAGGGAGTGGATGCTCAATCGGCATAAAGGGGAGGATAAAACACCTTCAGCTCCTCTTTACCCTCCTGAAGAGAAGAGTGCAGATACAGAGGAGAAGTGATTTTACCCTTTAAAGGAATTAAAAGCAGTGGCGGGGTATGCTAATCCAACTAATGCGCCCCCCTCCTTATTGCAGTGAGGGTAACGCAGAAGGGAGCAAGAGCAGAGAATGCAAAGATATATCAACAGGTGATGAAAGTAAACAGCATGATGAGAGAAAGGACAGACAAGACAGACACATGGAGACAGAAGGAGAAGCAGGGAAACAAAAGGAAATACAGGATAATGCTAAGGGAATAACAATAATACAGAACAAAAAAATGGGAGGACAAATATTGCTTAAGCTAGACAATAAGGGTATTGATGGGGTTTGAGAAAGAGAGGAGAGAGAAGAGAGGGAAAAGAAATAGAAGGAAAAGGAAAAAGCATACAAGGAAGAGAGGGATAAAGAATGCAAGCAAAGGGAAGAACAAAGAAGATATGAGGCAACAAAAGAAAAGGGGACATTGGAAGAGAAGAAACAAGAAGAGTTAGAATCAGAAAGAATGAAAGTACGTAGGTTTGCAACGAAGGGGAGAGGAAGATGAATTGAGGGAGATGAGGAGAAGAGAAGAAGAAATGAACAAACGTAGGGGATTAAAAGACGATGAAATAGAATATTTATGCCATAGGATCATGGTGCTGATTGAAGCACAAGAACGACTGGAGGAAGAGCAAGGGTCACAACAGTCCAGTAGGGAGCTGCAAGGAATGCCAAGATCAGCATGGGCTGGTGGGCAGGATGCAGAAGGTATATAGCAAAGGCTTGGGAAATTATTTAGGCAAATTAGAGACACCCTCTGATGAAACCCAAGAGAATTCAGAGGGATCACTATTAAAAGGAACTGAAGGTAGATTAGATGATGTCATAACAGACAAGTGTGGAATGTTTTCTTTGAATAGGTTAGACCTTGATGATGCATAAGAAGACAATAGTGACACAAGTTACGGTATAATGATGTCAGACAAAGAGAGGGAGGAGAATGAGAAGGCACAAAGAGAGGACGCACGCAGGTTTTCAAAAGCATTGAGTGCAGAAAAAGGAGTACAATGGTCAGATTTAGAGGACCCTATAGAAAGGATACCAGAGCCAACACCTTATGCTGAGCGATTACAAGCACGATTGCATAGTGCAGGGGATATATCTGCATCATATGTAAACTGGTTAATCCCATTACCAGGAAGGAAACAAATGGGCAAGGCTAGCTCTGCATTGAAGACAAGGAGTTTAGGTAAATATGATTATGAATCAGGATTTTCCCAATTCCCAATATTGCAGAAGGTGGAAGGATGACCACAATATATATAATGGCCCCTGATGGATAAAGACAATTTAAGGTCTAAATTGCTGAGTTTCAATTCTGGTCCGGGAAAATGGATTAATGAGTTAGAGAGAATGACACTACGATTGACATTAGCTATAGGTGATGTGAAAGGGCTGCTAGCTGCTATTCTAGGGTAGGGAAGTGACAACATTTGGAAGCAAGCAGGATACGCACATGCGTCTGTGCAAAACACGACACACGATGGAGTGCCATTTAATAATTGCAGAGCAAACGTATGGCGAGTCCTCAGAGTGCCATATCCCGATATATCAGACATGGCAGCGATCATGACTCGGAAAATAGGTGAGGATGAAGACACTGTTGCTTATATTCAAGATATTTAGGACAAATGGCGACAAGAGAATTGTGAATCATGGGATAAAATGGTAGCATTATTTTACCTCATTTTATATCAGTGGCTGCATGGGCCAGTGCAACGGGAATTGAAAAAAAAAGATAGAAATGGAAGCGAAGCCATGGCCAAAAATACAATTGACAATTGTGCATCACTGTCAATTAATGCAGGAGAAGAATAAGAAGAAAGTTGAGAATAGAAAGCAGGAGGGAGCAAAGTTAGTTCAGAAGAAGTTGTCCAAGAAAGCAATTGAGGGGGCAGTAATGGCATATAATGAAGGAGGGGTGATACAGGAGGTACAATCAGGGCAGCAGAATGACACAGGATATCCCACAGACTAGATTGAGTAAACAATGTGGCCAGGCAGCAGAGGGAGTGGGCCTAGAGGAGTAGGACAAAGCAGATTTCAAAACTCTCAGGGAAGAGGAGGATTTAATGGTGGACAGCCAAAGCAATGTTGGAATTGTGGAAGAATGGGACACATAGCTAGGACGTGTAGAAGCAGTGGAGGCATGCAACAGAATTGGCAAGCTCCAAGAGCGGGGATGGGTTATGCTCCACAGTATAACACAGAACCACAGGAATATTATGCCCAAGATCACATGTATGCTCAGACATGTGCGCCACAATTCCAACGAATGCAGCTAACAGCACTGCAAATATATAATTGCTGCAGGAGCAACAACAGCAGGTTCTTGTGCAAGCATGACAGGCACAAACACAGCAAGCAAAGCCTCAGCAGTTTATGGTACCACAATAGAACATGGCCCTAGGTGCAGAAGAAGCACCCACATCCAAATTGGGGAGTGTGACTGTGATAGGTGGAAATTTCACAGGTACTGGGATGAATTAATGTATATCCACAATAAGACAGCCCACAGTCTGACCTGATGTGTTCAGTACTATCAGTAAAACCAGACCCCCAAGAGGAACCAAGGGTCGAGGTGATGATAGGAGACAAGGCATGTTCTTTCTAGTAGACACTGGAGCCATTGGTTCTTGTGTCGGTGAGGGAACATATTCAATGACAGGTACTGCTATGAATGCTCAAGGATTCTCTGGGGCGACAAGTTTAGTTCCTTTTCCAGATGAATTGCCAATCTCTATAAAAGAACATGATAAGTCAGTGCCTTAACTATTCGGTAGGCTAGACGCCATTTAATATATTAGGACGTGACTTAATGAACTAACTTAACATGATGATATATTTTACAGACAAAGGGATAGTGTGCTCTAATCCAGGGATACACTTAATGAATGTGGGAGAGTGTCTACTAGTCTTTACATGCCCAAAGGCATTACGAGTATTTTTGTATGTGGTGACTATGCTATTATCATGGTTACCCATGTTGGGAGGTAAAATATTGACAATACCTGATGAATTTTTGTTCAGACCAGAAAGCCCCATGGATGTTGAGGAAGGGCAGATCATTCCCTTAGAGTTAGAAGCAGCAGTGGTCAGAGAAGAAAGGGTGAGGCTTCAGGAACAGATGATGAAGGAAGTGGATGGAGGACAGTGATAGCTCTCAGTAAAGGATGCAGATTGACAGATTTGACAGACGAAGAACTGTTTAGAGATGACTACTCTGACGATTAAGTAGTGTTCTTTATAAGTATCACTTATTGTATTAAAGTGAAGAATATAGAAACACAGCAGAGGATGGCACTGGTAAAAAGAAGGCCACCATTCTTTCAGGAAGACTTAGAGAAGGTGCCAGAAATGTTATGGACTACAAGCCCATATTATGTGGAGCTATTAAAAGGGATAGGTGCAGTGAACATTAAATTAAAACCAGGAGCTCTTTTCCCACAAGCATAGCAATACCCCATGTCCAGATAGGCGGATGAAGGTATATTTGAGACCCTTTCCGCTTTGATGAAGCAAGGCATATTGGTGCAATCAGATTCATTTTGTAACACAGTCATGTACCCTGTGAGAAAATCAAAGGGGGTTCGTGGAGATTTTTATAGGACCTTCACCCTTTAAACAATATTGTTGAAGATGAGTTTGCTTAAGCTCCAAATCATGCAGTGATATTGTGTAACATCCCACCCACGGCCAAATATTTTACTGTTGTCGATTTAAAGAATGCATTCTTTTTGATTCCACTTCATGAAGACTGACTTCATGAAGGGCGCGGTGTGTGGCAGTGTGTTAGGTGTTGCTGGTGGACAATACTACATCCGTGAGCTGGCTCCAAGCATCCTGCTACTTTCTTCTACTTCTATTACATTACGAGGAGGAGCCTAAAGGAGGAGCCTAACACATATATTCACTGTGACTGCGTGAAGCGTGGTGCGTGTGTGGCAGTGTGTTAGGTGTTTGGTGAGCGGTGAACCGAGGAACATTTCCTGCTGTCATCAGGTAAGACCCCACTGTTACTAACAAAAGTGGCCTCATAGCACGAGTTGGATTGTGCATATTACATCACGAATAAATGACTCGAGGCCTCATAATTCTGGGATCTTGGTACTGACAGTGCGCCATAATTGAGCTTTCTCCTCTGGGTGACCTTATCTACGATCTTTCTAACTGGCAAGCCTGCCCATTTCCTTACGACGTTCAAGTTAACTCGACAGACTTGAACAGAAGTTGTGACGTGGAACGCGTGTCTTAGCCTCGGCTGTGAGTACATTTGTAATGGCTGGGACCGACTTCTGACCTGTCGTGGGTTTGTCTGCTAGCGGTGACTGTGGAGCTTTGCTCTTTGAGCCGCTAACACTGACCTACTGATACCTGCTATTGCTTATCACCCACTTCCCTCTGCGTTTGGTGAGAGGTGACTGCGGAGCTTAGCTCTTTGAGCCGTGCTTAAACCAAACTTGGTCAGCTCTCTGAAAAACTTTATTCACTATTTCTACTGTGAATGATGGTCTTGGATTGATAGGTTCCGCTATTAATTTAGTGTGTGCGATAGCCATAAGCGGCTATCTGTTTAAAGGAAAAGGAGTGACCTGCTTTGATATTTCCATACTTTTGCTATTATAACAGGCCTTACATTGTGCTACTAACGATGAAGTTACGTAGTAAACTCAAGGCAGGGAAGAAAAATTGAAACAATAGTGCCTCAAGAAATACTGGGAATGTGAGCACTCAGACTGTTGCAACGAAGGAAAACAAGATAACTGACCTCTTCCAAGGACAAGTGTCAGTGGTAGATATTCATGAGGAACCATGAAGGGGTGGTAGCAGAAGCGGCTTCAATCTCTTCTGACTGTGACAATAATAACTCAATGCTTGACCTATGCTACAGTCTGGAGGGCCAGATTGCAAATCTGGTATGCAATAAACCTATCATTTATACACAGGCAGAGGCAGAGGGTGGACTGGGGGAAACGGTTGACCCTGATGTAATTATTAAAAATGCTTCTTCCCCCTCCCCCTACCACTCCCCTTCCTCTTTACCCCCACCCGTCCCTCTTCCTAACCCTGATAGTCTCTCCTATACCCCTCGGCTAAGTGGGCTGCGGACATGTCTGTAGAGTCAAATTTAGGTACTAAAGAACAGTCAGTGCTGTCAGTGGATGGAACCTCTGCAAATTGCAGCTGTAAGCAAAAAGTCAAAACTGTGCCACAATATTTTATGTATTGCTGATAAGAATACGACTATTCTTAACTGCTAGGAAATTCTCTAGGAAACCCACACCGAATCAACCTTGCTCTTTAACTGTCAGAAACAAGAGACTAGGCACTAGATTCCGCACTAGACTCTGCATACGACCTACCCGCAGTAACACCTCCAAGCAAACACTATTCACACCTCCATGCTCACCCTCTCTAACCACTAATAGTAAATCCTCTACCACCGAGGCTAAACCGCCTCTCATCAAGGGCGCCCTCATCAACGCCAGATCTCTTCCAGCGCGCGCACTAGACATTGCAGACCTCATCACATCCTTAGACCTTGACTTTATTGCCATATCTGAAACTTGGCTACATGCTACATCCGGCCCCTCACTGTCCCTTGCCTTACCACCCAACTACGGTATCACGTGATGCAACCACACCACTGCCCAAGCCAGAGGTGGTGGCGTGGCCATCATCCACAAAAACACTCTTGATCTAAGAGTGTCGACTAACTCCAAACTTGAGTCAGCTGAATTACTATCAGTTAAACTATCACTAACGCCTAACCAAACAGCCACGCTCCACCTTATCTACAGGCCCCCAGACCCTGCACCATCTTTTGTCAGTGAAATATCTACCCTCCTCCTCGACAATACTAAAATCAACTCTCAAATTATCATTTTAGGCGACTTTAGTCTGGGACTTAATGACCCAAAAGATCCCATCGCATTGGATCTGGAGAACGCCCTAACCAACTTTGGTTTCACCCTGCATATTCATGAGCCTACTCATACTAAAGGCAGGACCCTTGACTGGCTAGCCAGCTATAACTGCAATATTAATGTCCTTACCAAACACCCTTGCTTATGGTCTGACCACCACATCATCACTTTTCATATTGAAGCCACACCCCGGGCACCGACCCTGATAGCTCCAGCCCTCCCTACTAGAAATAAGAGGGACATAACCAAGGAGAAACTCCTCCCTCTACTACTCCCATCTCTTAATGCTGCCACTGACTCTTGTAATGATCCCACCGCCCTAGCAGACATTTACAACCGTAGTATGCTCACGGCCATAGACTCTATTGCTCCTATCAAACTCAGGAAGGCTAAACCACGTGCACACCTTACCTCCTGGTTCACACCACAGTTAAGAGTGCTCAGCAAAGCCAAACGGTGTGCCGAAAATCGCTGGAAAATTCACCCCTCCGATGTGCATAAAGATGGCTTCTTCCTTGCATCGCTTACCTATAAGGAAGCCATTATCGCTGCGAAAAAAGACTCCTTTAATAACCGAATCCTGCAAGCGGACTCGAACACAAAGGAACCTTTTAAGATCCTAGAAGAGCTTGAAACTCCAGCCACCATCCCTGACACCTGCATTAAAGATAGTGAATGGTGTGCCAACATTCAGTCAGCCTTACTGAATAAAATCTCAATGCTACAATCCAAAATTAAAGACAAACAAGATAGTCTGAAATTGAACAATCGCCCTCCTACCCCTGCACAGGCCCTCTCTCTCAACTCGCCTAATTCTAAACCTTTTGCCTTCTCACCGCTCACCTCTGCTGAGGTGGAAAACATCATCTTGAGGATCAAACCGTCTAATTGACAAGGTGGTCCTTGCACTGCTCCCATAGCTAAGGAATCTGCCCATGATTTGGCCCCATTCAACACGTCCTTTATCAACTCCTCCTTTAAAACAGGTATCGTCCCCGACAACCTTAAAGACGCATGGGTAATCCCATTGCTTAAAAAAACGACCTTAGACCCAAGCATACCCACTAACTTCAGACCCATAACCACCGGCCCGTTTCTGCTCAAAATCCTGGACCGTGCAGCATACCTGCAGATCCAAAATTACTTGGAATCCAATAATCTTCTTGGTCTCAGACAATCGGGATTCTGGCCCAGACATGGGACTGAGATGGCTCTAATAGATCTTAAAACACAAATAAAAATCCTCAAAGACAAAGGCAACCTAGCCTTGTTACTTCTCCTCGACCTTTCTGCGGAATTCGATCTGGTCAATCACCAAATCCTATGCAGGCACCGCCAACTCTGCTGCCCACTTCTCTCCGTCAGCCACGGCATGGATTGAATCCTTTCTGAGTAATAGATCTATGAGGGACTTTTCTCAATCCGCAGCTGCAGATCCCTCTCCAATGCACTGTGGCGTCCCTCAGGGTTCTTGCGTGTCATCTACACTCTACAATGTCTTTACTAAACCTCTCTCTGATGGACTTGACCATCTGGGTGTCTCCTATACAAACTACGCCGACGACACCCAGATACTCATTCCCATCACTGGAGACTACTTAGTTTAAACCAAGGCCCTGAATGACGTCTACTTGGTCATCCAAGCCTGGATGGCCCAAAACCAGCTATGCCTCAATGACGACAAGATGGAGCTCCTCATCCTGTGCACTACACAACGCCTTAGCAAACTCGAGCTGTCCTACCAGTCATTCATCATTGATGGCAATACCATCCAAGTCTCGAAAGACACAAAAACCTTATGCTTTTACCTGGACGCCACTCTATCCTTATCTCGACAAACAAATGCAGTCAGATCAGCCTCTGCATACACCTGCAAATATCGCAGCCTGCAGGCCATTCCTGACTACTCCTAATAGTGTCACACTGGCCAGAACCCTCATTATGTCCAAAATTGACTATGGTAGCGCCCTCTTCTTGGGAACGAGCCAAGAGAACCTGAATAAATTACAAATCACCCAGAACAATGCTATCTGAGCTGCATTAAACATCCCTCAAAACCACCACATCTCTGAATCCAGAACCAATCTACAGTGGCTACCCGTCAAGCAAAGAATCTCATTGAAATCACTTGCCCTCACGCACAAATGCCTGGCCAACAAGGCCCCCCCATACCTCTGCAGTCGGCTATCCTGCCATGCGCCCACCCAACCTCAAAGAACCGCCCAGACACACTGTCTAGCGATCCCTAGATTCAAACTTCAAAAAGCCAAAGGCACAAGCTTCCCTGTCCTTGTCTCCAAGCTTTGGAATGCCCTCCCGATCTCCATCTCCATTAGATCTGAAGACTATTTTAACGCATTCAAGTCCAAAATGAAATCATGGCTCTTCAATCAGTATTGAAACACACTTGCACACCTCGGCCCTACTAGTAACTACCTACCTACCTTGCCTGCTGTACACTGTTGTCTATATGTCTTATGTAACTTCGCTATGTAATTATGTAGTGTGTCCTATTTGATGATTATCATGTATGAACATTTGCCCATGCCTGCAAGTTTGCTTATTTATATGCTCTGTATGTAACTTTGCACAAGTTGCGCACTGATGCCTCTGGGACTGATGGTGCACGTTACAAGTAAAACAAATACAAAATACAAAATACAAACCGTATTGTGATGGGTAAAGGTGGCCCTGTGAATATGAATATAGTTAACCATCTGCCCCCATCCGCCGTACGGACATCGGATATACAAGGTGGCGCAATTCAAGTTTCGGTCAATCTGGAATCAACGCTAGTTGAGATTCTGGCGTGATGAATCTGATGAAAATGAGAATTGCCAACTATCCAAAAGAGAAAAGCGAGGGGGAAAAAAAGGGGAATACGGCTCTAAACAGTAAATCTTTGGCACCTGAGGTTATTGAGATAATGCCAGCCCCCCTTCCTCCTGTAAAGCCCTCTAAAAGTATCCTATCGAAAAGGGCGAGAAAGAGAATGGCTAGGAAATCAACAAAAAAAACCAACAAAAAAATTGGCACTTAAATCTGGAAACCTCACTTCTTGGCTGGTTGGGGCAACAAACCCTAATGATAAACAACTGGAGAAGGGTAGCTCGGAATCCAGCTTAGGTGACGTGGAATCAGAAGATATGGATTCCACTAATGATACTAGTAGATTATCCATTGATGGTCCCAACCATAAATCTGGGAATGCCAGAAATAGTCTGCCTGGACGTCCTCAAACAAATGAGGAGATAAATCCAATTAAAAAAATGTTCAGCTGTCTTAAAAATCTTTAACCAATTCTGCGGGATGGAAAAGATTAAAGAAGCCCATAAACAGAAGCCTACTGCTTGAGATCCTTTACTTTACAGTTATCATTGAGACTGGTGAAAAGCAGCGACTTCAAGTTTGTGGAACCATTGAATATGACCTTGACTAAAGTTCACTGCTACTCGGAGGCAGTGGTTTCTCTCATTAGGAATGTGAAATCTGACCTAATGCTGAATCAGGGCAAGATACCAAGGCCAAAAATGTTGCCTCAATGGGTGCAGTCACCAAACAACATTGGGAATGGCTGTGTCTTGCCATCCATAAATAACCAAGGATGAACCAAACTAGTTATATCCTCTTGGAACACCCGTGGGTTTAGCCATCTTCTTTGTAGCAATGGATCTTATCATTTGCTGAGGGACTCAGAAATAATCTTTCTACAAGAGACATGGCTCCTATTTAAACTATTCTTTGATGGCAATGCTACTTATTTTAGGAAGGCAAGAAAGAGCACCTTGGGTCGGCCATTTAGAGGTCTGGCAATTCTGGAATGTAATAATATACTTTCCTCAGAGCATAGCTATGTGGATAGATGTCCCAATACCTTAATGGTAGAGATCCGAATTGAGGGGGGACTAAAATAACTCTGATATATATATACGATCCTCCTGGGGATAGCTATACATTAGACATACAACTCAACATTTTTCAGTGCCTTACCGATAACTCTGATGATGATGATGAGATTAATGTCATATTAGGCGGTGATCTGAATGCTATTCACTTATATGACTGCTGTAATATTAAGGAATAAGATAAAGCCAGAGAACCTAACCTTAAATGTGATAGGTGGAGGACTTTTATTGCTGATGTTGATCTATATATGGCTAATGGCGCTAAGAGAGGGAAGCTTGGACTAGAAACAACGTGGTCTAATGGACAGCAAAACTCTCCCATTGACTATATCTTTTGTAATGCCTCCCTTTTTGAACATGTATCACACTTTATAGTTCAATCAACCCTCTTTAGCGATCATGCTATATTGACTTGTACGCTGATGATAAAGACCTCTTGGAAGAACCCGACAGACAAGATCGGGGAAGTTGTTGTGCTGGTTAACGGAAATAGGCTCGGATGGTCTGATCGGAATCTCAAAAAAGCTAATAGTTGGTGTAAATGCTTGCTGCTTAAAGACATGACCAAGATGACTGCAGATGAGGTTGTTGATTGGATTGCAATATGCATGCATGCTATGATGCCTATGGGGTGTAAACAGCTCGCTCACCCAGGTAAAACCTCTCATATTGCCCCTTATGACAAAATAATTAATGAAGAAAAGAAATAAATGCGTAAGGCGATTAAAGCTATTGAGTATACTAAGCCCCTTTCTGTATGCTACTTCCTGGAAAAGCGAAAAATAAAAAATAAATACAGGAATTGGCTTTTCAGATATAGAGCCTCTGCGGATAATATCTGTTGGCAAGCTATGGTTAAAATCCTCCTGACAGAAAAACCGGGCTAATTTTAGAGTACTATCGGGGAAAAAACAACCAAGAATTAGCCTGCTGTATAGAGAGTAAACCTGGGCCCAACACGGTAAGGAGAAATTTAAGGGTGAATCATCCAGGCTGGAAAAAAAACCTATTAAAAATGTTCTGCTGTAAAGAGATGATGTTATTGACATAATTCAGAAACTAAAAATATCCCGAGCCCCTGGACCGGATTGTCTATGTAATGGTATCATCAAGCAGAATCCTGACACCTGGGCAGATATGCTGCTTATTATCTTTCCTAAAATACTTGATACTGGTGTCCTACCAAAATCCTGGAATACATCTATCACAATACCTATTTTTAAGAGTGGAAACCGTAATTTGCCTGCAGATTATTGACTACTTGCACTCACGTATGTGCCCAGTAAAATATTTTGTACATTAGTCCTCCGGGAAATAAACCTTGGATAGCGCATAATAACATCCTTGACGAGGCCCAAACCGGGTTTCACAAGGGCTATTCTACGGTGGATAATATTTTGCTGGTAAATACGCTAGTGGAGCAAGCTAATAATAAATTGGGATTACCTCTTTATATCCTCTATGTTGATTTCTCTTCAGCATTCGATATGGTTATAAGAAGGCTGCTACGGGAGAAACTGGAGGCTATGGGTATGCCGGCTCACCTACTATACATATGCAGACTAATGTATGAGAATAATACCACCAGAGTAAGATTGAACAATATGGGACTAATGTCTGATCCAATAGCAATCGAGCGGGGCGTTCAACAAGGCTGCGCTTTGGTGCCAATATTTTTCAATCTTTTTATGGCCGATTTCTGTAACATCTTCATTGAAAAAATGAACGCCTTCCCCAGGATTGCAAATACTAAGCTGGGTTGGATCTGCTATGCAGACAACATTGCCATTTTTGACAATACATGTGTCGGGATCTGCAACAGTGCTAGGGCTGTCTGCGGTTATGCGGGTAAGAACAGCCTCAAAATTAACACTGCTAAAACCCAATTCATGGCTGTTGGGAATGGCCGAAGTAATAAAATGTCTATTCCTTGTAATATTGGGCTCATCAAAAGAGTTAATGTTTATACATATCTGGGCTATGAAGTGGTGTCAGAAAAGAGTGTGGTAAATAAAAGTGTACACGAAAATAAGCGGGCTAAGTTTCTTTCCACTCTGGGAGCATTACTGGCATTCTCTAAAAGATCTGCAGGATACAGCCTCTGTGGAATCCATACCGTCTATAGGCAGAAATTAATGTCTGCCTTTCTATATGGCCTTGGGGCTTCCTATTGTGACTGGTCTATATGAGCAGAAAAAATTGAAGGGCTTATACGGTGTAAAATAATGCAGCTAAGCAACTAAACACCTATTGAGGAAATTAGGCAGGAGATCCACCCTGATTAACCTGAATAAAGCAAAGCTCTATTTTAAGATCATGTTCTCTTCACCAGATTCCTTTCTGATGATGCTTCACTCTCCGTTGGAGAATGGTACTAGTATAGTGATGACTAAATTCAAAACCATGAATGAGGACTTCTTTAGGAAGCTATGCTGGACACCTAGATGGGAATAAGGTGAAGTTGCATTTCTAAAATCCCTGAAAAAAAGTGGCTGAGAAGCTAGACTGGGTTAGCAGCCACGAAAAAGTTGCTAGTATGAAATCTTTATGCAACTTTTCCTGGATGCATTTTAATTATAAGGAGCCACAAGAATATCTAAAGCTCCTTCCATCGTTGGTAACTCGGCGACTGTTTATGAATATCAGATTCAACCGCCATGATGTATTAGAAGTTAGAGGGGCATGGACTGGAATCCCAGCCCACGAAAGAACCTGTAGAATTTGTTGTAATAAGCTAGAAATAGAGACAGCCAGACGTGTACTTACAAACTGTCCAATGATGAAATCCATCTATTCTCACTACTACTCTAAATTTGTAAAAGACCTGGATGATATAACCCATTAATATTTCTGGTTAAATTGTTTGTCTGGGTATAGCCGTAGCAGGATTATTGCTATAACACAAGTACAAAAATTTGAAAGTGATGTGAGATTGCTGGAGGAACTAAGTAGAAGCTGATGTTCCTAAATTCGGGGTACATTACATAGGCAATGTGGCTGATTATAGGTCCTATATGTGTACATTGCTCCTCAGGCTACAATTGATGCCTAATGCATCTTCTTTTTAGTATTATGAATTGATTGCCGTCAGATGAATTGATTTGGCAATAGAATTTTTTTCTTTTAATATTCTGTAAAAGTATTTTTATTATGTTCTGATACTCTTTGTATACTTTTGTACTTTTAAATGCAAAAAGCAACTTTTAGCTTAAAAAAGTAATTCACTGCGGTATAAGAACTAAGTATGTGATCATTTTCTTAATTTAAGAATGTGTTAAAGTTTTCTTTTAAACTGTATACTCAATAAAAAAAACTAAAAAAAATAAAAAAAGACTGACAAGATCTGACCTCATTTTCATATAGAAATGCACGCCTGAAACATACTCGACTACCCCAAGGTTACTGTGAGTGCCCTTCGATCTTTAACAGTGCTCCAGATAGACTTGGGTAATGGGCAACTTGGAAGTGAAATAATTCACTATGTGGATGACATTTTGGTGTGTAGTGAGACAGGAGAAAGATGCAGAGAAGACTCAGTTAAACTCATGACCAAATTCTCAGAGAAAGTATATGAGGTAGACAAGGAGAAATTATAATACTATCAGGAAGAAGTCTTATACATAGGACAGTTGATCTCTCACAAAGGGAGAAAAGTGACACCTGAAAGAGTAGAAGCAATTATGAAAACCATAGCACCTAAACAGTGAGGGAAATGCAACAATGTCTAGGCTTATGCAATTACTGCAGGGCCTGGGTTTTCGACTATAGTACATTTATACAACCACTTTTAAAAGGACTCAAGGAAGCACAGGTATATAAGAGCACAATAACATGGACACACAAGATGACTGAAGGGTGTGAAGAATTAAAAAAAAGGCAATCAGTACAGCCTCTGTATTGGGGATTCCAGATTACAATTAAGAATTGTATTTTTTCTCCCATTCAAATGGGAAAGTCATGAGAGCGGTTCACACAAAGAAGGCGACATTAGGACATGGACACAAACCATTGGCATATTACAGTGGGATTGCAACTTTAGGATATCCAGACAATGCTGAAATGGCTAGTGGAATCGTTATCGCTGGCTATGCAGAAACAATGAGCCTGGACTCTTATGTCTTAGAACAGTGGGATTTTAGATCCTGTAATGAATGGACAATATCCCTCTGAGCAATCTTTAGCTGCTGCTGCATTTGCAATTGAAAAAAGCTTCAAGTGTAAGAATGGGGTTCCCAATAACGTTATTCGTAGAGCATGCTTTATTTGCAATTTTAGATTAAACCAAACATACATTATCCTCACAAAGAGCATTGGGATAATTTCTAACCCTGCAATCAAAATTGTCAGATGTAAGACAGTAAATCCAGCAATGTTTATAGCAGAACCAATAGGAGAGGATGACTATGTACATGATTGCACAATGTGTACTGACTCTTATAATGATACCCCACAAGCTAGAGAAAATGCTCTTGGGGGGAGGGGAGGTTGTTTTTATTAATGGTTCTTTGAAAATTGACCAGACGACTGGGGAAAGGCATACGGGAACAGCGGTAGTGAAATTAAATAGAGAAGGTGAATTTGAGATAGTAACAAGCATGAGGTTGTTTTTGAATTATTCAGCACAGGCTGCAGAATGAGTGGTGCTCATCAAAGCACTGCAGAGCTTTGAGGATGAAGAAGAGATGGTGTACTATGACTCAACCTATATGACATCAACTGTACATGCAGTTTTGTCACCCTGGAAAAGGAGGGGCTTCCTCCGTGCAGACGTTACTGCAGTGCACCATGCGGCCCTATTGGATAGGCTTACAGAAGCATTGAGTCTCCCATTGACCATAGCAATCAGTCCATTCTAAACAAGCATATTTAATGAAGTCACAGATGTAGAGGCCAAAAAAGCAGCCTATTATCCACCAACATCTAGTTTGGAAAGAGAAGATGTTAAACAAATGATAGGATGATGCATGTTAGCAAAGGAGGGCTTTAAATTGCTCTCTATTTTCCAGTTAATTGAAATACAAGGTTGAGCTTCACAAGAAGAACATGATTTATGGAGAAAGTGGGGGTGTTCTCTATCCCCCACTGAGGCAATTTCAAGGCAGGATAGCACTGGAACACCAGTTATGCCTCTAGCATCATTGAGAGTAGCTCTGGAGCAGTTGCACTGCACAGCACACACAACTTGAGAGAGAGTCTAGTTGCAACAATTGTAGAAGAGTGGTTCTCACCCAATTTGTTTGAACATGGGGCACAGTTCATTGTGAATTGCATAGTGGGCCAGTAATGTACTGCAGGGCACACTTTGCGAACAGTGAGAGGAGACATTCCTAGACCCAATGGCCCATTTCAGCTTCTAAATATAGATTATGTAGATATGCTACACATATGCAATGGCTACAGTTGTATGCTGGCCGTAGTATGTCCTTTTTCTAGATGGATAGAGGCAGGTCCATGCACACACCCTGATGCCCCATGCACTGCCAAGTTTCTTGTGACTGAGGTATTCCCCATGTCGGGTGTGTGCAAGGTTTTCTGGTCTGACAAAGGACCACATTTTGTAAATTAACTTTTTGAGCAGAAAGTATACTCTTAGGCATAAAACACTAGTTTTCCTCTGCCTACCACCCACAGGCGAATGGCATCTGTGAGAGTTTAAACTGATTGTTAACGGAGCGCACAGCCAAGTCCAAAATTACTCTGAAAAAGGGGTGGTTACATTGTCTGTCCCTTGCCTTATATACTTTTGGAAAATCAGCCTGGTTAAGATCACCATCTAACTCCTCATGAGTTGGTGACTGGATGCTGTTTGAGAACCCCATTGACTCCTCCAACTAGGGTAAGAACTGATGCCCATAGTGTAGCAAAGGCATTAGGCGATGAGATGCACAATTACCTAACAACAATGATTGCAAGTGTTTCTTTAATGCCTCAACAGATCAAGAACAGAAGGGAAGGGTCAAAAAGAGGTGACAAAGCCAATCAACCTTGTGAAACAGAAGAGTAGCTGAAACCTCCAAGTTTATATCCAGGAGAGCAGGTGATAGTTCACAAATGTATATGCATCTGGAGCAAAGGGGCAAAGGATGTGGCTACATCTGCACGACATCAAACCTTATAAAGGCGAAACATCGACCCCTCCCAAATATATCCCAAGAGAAGTAGTTCTGCATGTGCTGATCCATCCAAACGAAACAGAAGTAGTTCCGTGCATGCAGACCCGCCAATTGGTTTGGAAAAAGAACAAGAACAATGTAAATTAAGTGCACACAAGCACTATAGATTAGGGACCAACATTTCCCACATTTGACAAGGAGAAACTAGACTTGCAGCTGCCCTGGAGCTCTTTTTAGGCAGGTCTCAAGAGAAAAAATAAGAAGAGTCCGGACTTTGAAGTTTATGATACCCATCATTACACTAGTATACACATTCTTGTCTGTTCTTTTTTCCTACATATTGCAGACTTATCCAGCCCTAGTACAAAGGAGAATACATATCATCACGTTTCTGGGGGACCCCAAGAACAATTGTATTGTCTGCAGAGTGATAATTGCAATAATACTTCAGTTTTGATATAGAAGTAATTAAAAAGGAGATAATACAGTTGCATATTGAAGTCAATACGGAAAGGAGAGGCTTCAACATTTTAGAGAACATTTCCATCTAAAAAGTCAATAGGTTTTCATGTAATATTGATGGTGATATCAGCTCATATTATGATTTTTGTTTTTCGAATTATTATGGCATTACGAAATGTTGCAAAGGTAGCACTGATATGGAGGGTATCCATGAAACATCTATTATTATCCCAACTAAAGGTGCAGACTTCTATAACTAGGCATCTATTTTTAGTTTAAAGGGATGTTGAGGAAGACCATCAAGATATAAATTAATTTCTTGATCATTCGGCTCATTTAAAAATTAACCTATGGTACCAGCATATGAAGGAGGTGGGAGAGATAACATCAGATGAAAGTTGCTATGTCTGTTCCATAATACCATATGCCAGGAGCACAGCCAGAACAGTAATTGCAAAAGAAATAACTGAACAAGATGCAAGATGTCTCAGTCATTTAGTAGTGTGCACAGCAAGAGGACAGTTTGAAGGAAAATGGGCAACCCTAAAATGGAGGTTGAGAAAGACATGCCCATATGAAGAGGAATACATAAAAACACAGCAAATGTAAAAGGACCCAGGCGGGAAGAGTAGGATGCTCATGTATTCCCTTAGTGGTATGACTGGAGACCAGCTAAGGATTGTCTAGCAAAAAAGACTAGGATGTGCAGATGCATTGGAAACACCAGGATTGCGAGGATGCTGGGAAAGACCTCAGCTGTTGGTATATGGACGAGCAGCAACCAGTACAGTATGGGAAGATGGAATGCTGGCATGTAGTGCACACTTATTGATGGCAGCACCAGTACAGAAAGTACAAGTGGTGAATGACAAATCTCTGAAATCATGGGCCAAGTATGCAAAACTACTAACATGGGTCAAGAATGAAGTAGGACCTGTGACCATACTACCAATGAAGAATGCCACATTGTGCATCAAAAACAAAGGATCGATTAAAGTGGGAGAAAACAAGGAATGCAAACATATAATTGATGTCCCAGGAATGAGTGGAGGAACTGCTGCTGATGGACCGATATTGGGTCTTTGGATCCAGAGATTACATGCAGTTGCCTAAAAATTCAGGAGGAGTATGTTCTATTGGAATGGTACATGTTCCAGCATTGGTGATGCCCAAAACGAGACCTTCATATGGATGAATTCCCAAAAATGGATGAGCACATGAGGTAGAAGAGGTCGCTCAACCTCTATTGCAAGAAGAGAAGTAATTATTTCTCAGCAAAATCAATGGAGGCCTTTGACAATATTCCAGTTAAGCATACACTTTTCAGCAAGACGACAATGATAATGACATCTATATTCCTGCCAGGACTCCAGATTGCAGTGAATTCCAAGTGGCTGCAGATTACCAGATGGGAGCTGCTGCAGACGATCAATGCAACAATAAAAGGATTCAACACTGTCTCAATGACTCTCTAGAGCAGGTATATCCTGGACTTAATTACAGCAATGGAAGGAGGCATGTGTGCCAAGATTGGGACTTCTTGCTGTACATTTACACCTGCCTGTGGTGGAGGAAATGGAACCCTGACAGGGGCATAGGCATGCTGATGACCCTGTATACGGAAATGGAGAATGAAGTTGATGAGACATGAGGAGATTATTGTTTTTCAATTTTATTGTTGTAGATTCCAAAAATGGCTAGCAAGTGCTTTCAAAATATTTGGAGCAATACTAATGTTCGCATTGCTAGGATTCTGTCTCATAAGGATCATTGTAGGACAATGCAAAAAGACAGCCAAGAAAGGTATTGGATGAAGATAATGATTGACATTGACCCTAGAACAGGTGAGCAGATGCAAAATGAAGCCAGTACCCATGACAATATAAAGAGGAGTACCCTTGCACTTCCATAAACCAAGTTTCACTATCCCAAGGATCGGAAAAGATGTGTAGGACATTGGATATTCTGTTCATTATCTGGAGAGTGCTGCCAAATGACCTGGAGCATGGATGAACACATACATAATGCAGGTCACCTGAGAGGAGTGACGAATACTTGGATTCCAAAGAAGAAGCAGGATGAAGAGAAGATGCTGACAAATGATGAAGAGGAGATAAAGACCATGGAAGAAGAGAATTTGGTTGAAAATTTGACCAGATGGGGGAATGTAGAGGAGCAGGTAGATGCCATTGTGATAGTTCCCATCCCCTTACAGCCGTCATACTTGATACAGTCAGAGAAGAGCAATAAATGGGAACCCTGCATTGTTCCCATACCGCATTGAGTGTATGAGAGATGTTATGCACTCAACCAGCCATACAGAATGTACCCTTGCAATGAAAGTGTGGAAGGATGTTGCATGGAAGAATGCTACATGGAATGATGTTGCCTGCCAAAATGTAAGGATGCATCAATGAATACCATGGACGGACATTAAAGTGAAATCTGACGAGGACAAAGTGATGTCTTAAAGAAGATGTATGAACCTATGCTGAAATGATATGAAAAACTTAAGAGCAACAATATAACTGAAGAATTGAGAATGACATGTACTTGAAGCTAAAGTAATCATGGATCCAAAGAAGATGTAGTAACTTATTGACCAATAACTTTAAGCAGGCAGTATCGCAAGGTAGAAAGAAAACACATTGAAGCTTGCAATAGAGGAATATGTAATGTGGCAAGGACAGCCATATTAGGAAAATGGACGCTGGCTCACGTTGAACTTAATCAAGCTACCTCAGAAACAGGCCGAGGCTGTAGAATCAGGAGACGCAGAAAAACAGTTCTGTGTACAGAGCCGACGATGAGTCAAGGTTGTCCCAGAGCAAAGATGCTATTTCAAGGGATAAGCACAGAGCACAAAGGGAGTACATGGATTAGCTTTGAATGTGGGGCATTATTCATAGATGAGATAAGAAGAAAACATCTGTGAAATCCAAACTGCTGGTCAATTAATAGCATAAAAATTTCATATGAGATAGAGTGAGCAAGTCTCTAGAAGCCAAGAGGAGCAACAGCACCCTGCATAATTGAATCAAATAGTAGTAAATAAAAGGCTGAAATGGACACATTTGTGGTCTCTTTACATGGAGCTTGGAAGTCGAAAACAAAGACTATGCATTAGAGCCTTACGCTAAGATAGTGGTTTGTTCACACTCCCTTGAATGTTCCAGGACAGTGAGTAGGCACAAGGTCAACTACAAATGGAAGACTTTGGCTTGTGGCCTACTGATGAGAGATGATGGACTAATTGGGAAAATGGGGAGTAGTCTGATGGGATTCAAACACCTACGTTTATTTTCTTGTAAGTGCTGCTAAAGAGCCGAAAGTCCAAGGTTGGGATAGTATGCCAACCAATCAGTGGGGTTGGGGAAAAACCTAACACACGATGTTGCAGAAGCCAATCCACTGTTGTTTTGTCTGCTAGAACCAGTACTATATGTCTTTAGATGTAGTTCAAGGCATGCCCTGCAGATAAGGGATAGCCAATGATGCGCTCATTCTTATATGTTCTATAAGCATGTATGTTCCCTTAACCAATCATTGCCCTTCATAGGTTTTGCATTTTGCCATGTAGAATTACATCATAGATGACGCATATTGGGGTATAAAACCTCAATGCAATCAAGTTTGTTTGTGAGTGTGCAAGCATCAGTCCGATGTCTGCCAGTTTACCCTGCTTTATTAAATTGAAAATAAAATAGTACTTTACCATATTCCTTGAGTCTGTCCGATTATTTGGCCTGATATCATTATTGTAATTCCATCTAGCACAAAAAAGACACTATAATGTGCTGGAGCACTCTACCACATTTTATCAAAGAGAATGAGGGCACACATAGCTTTAGACACAGACAGTATTTGGCTTTGTACTTTCAGACATCGACGGACCTTTGAAACATCAGCTGAGGGAACCATCCCTTTAGAGTCAGGGCCAGTTAGGTACAGCAACCCCAGCAATATAGGTAATAAAGTTTTAAGTATAACACTTGAGTCTGTGTCTCTCTTGATACCATGCCTGTCCCACATAGTCCAGAAGGAAATATATGCTTGGCAGGAGAGTAAACCAAGCTATTGTGATACAGCATTGCAAGCCTAATGCAAGCCTAATTTACAAGTGTTTTACAGTCTACAGGAAACATTTACACTTAAATAAGTACATATAAACATAATACAGCAAAATATGCATAATGAAACTCATGAAATAGTATAATAAGAAAAATAAACACAAGGTTGTGTCAACTTTGTTCCCAACCTATAATACGATTAATCAAGTATCCTCAAGGTGTATTTAACCATTAGCCAGGTAATTATGCTCATATCTCTCTCTATGCTGCTTCCCCCTAGGGCATTCTGCTCTTCAAACGCTGCAGAAGTTCCTCTAAGAGTGATTAGAGCAATTATTAAAGCTTGATTAGAGGTGATCATTAGCCTTTCCAGTAGATTATTAGTCAGGGCCCGGGCAGTTGGGTGTACAAATCTCCTGAAATGGTTAATTCTCTGATACAAGAAAAAGGGGAATTCTAATATCAGGTGGGCCAATGATTCAATTGATTCAGTGCCACACATCCGGCATCCACGCATGCATCTGGGTATGCCCAATTTGGCCCCATGTCTTCTAAGGTAGGCAGAGCGTTTAGACGAAATTTAAAGTAGAGATCTCGATGTTTTTTTAGATGGAAACTTCAGCAAGTAAGATCTCAGCTTGCGTGATGGTGTAAACAGTTGGTGGTTATTGTTGAGCAATACCAATCTGTTTAAGTCATCATGGTCTTTAATTCTGTCCCAGATAATGATTTTCCTTTTTTTTGAAAGGTTGTTCTATATTTCAAAGTATTTTTAGGAGGGACGGTCAATACACTTTCTCCTAATTTGATGTCTGAATTCTCTCTGGTGCCTGAATGATTAACAACCTTCGGCTCAAGCCATAACTACATATACTTGTCTGGAATATTGGACCTCTTGAGTTGCTAAGGAGTGAATTATGACCCAATATCTAATTTCATTAAGTCCATATGCAGAGTGATATCCCTTGCTCCTTGGGGAACCAAAGCCACTTGGACCCTTAGGTGGTGTAACCTGATAGAGAGTCTTTCTTTACTTGTTGACCACGTTAAACAGTTTTTCAAAAAGAGAGCATTTTGGGTCAGTTTCTTCTGGGTATCTGCCTTCAGAAAGTACAAGAAGCCCACAGAACGTGTTTAGTTTTTCTCACCTCCAAAACATGATTTTAATTGATTAATAAACCTTTCCATATTTAGGCTGCCAATCAAGGCAACTTGTTTTGCTGTCTTTACACTGAGGTATTTTGTGTATTCTCTGACCCACTTGAAGTCCCAACCTGTGAGTTGGTTTTTAAACATTGCTTTATGCGTAGTAACGATATGTGACTTGGTCCAATTGCTTGTCTATTGTGGAAAACAGTCGTATTTAACTATCAGACTTAACAAAGGAAGTATTGAGACATCCTCTGCACTTAGACACACGTGAACATTCTCTATCCTTTGATAGGAGGGCTAAGATGCTCATACCTCCAGTTGTCCTTTTCTTTATGTTCAAGGTGACTATGTTTTGATGTTTTCCTTAACTCCATCCTAATTGGTCCCTCAATTTCCTAGTGCCATCGTATTTGTGATTGTAGGTATTTTTATTTCCTACATTTAAGCAGTGTGTTTCTTTTGTTTTTTAGAAATTAGTATAGAGTTCCCAGTAAGCTTGTTCTGTCATCACGCTTGAGCACATCTGGCATCATTGACACAACCATGCTCCATCTCTAGTGCCACTCATCAATGTACTATCATCTGCTGTCATTAGGAGCAGGGTTTATCACCTCTCTTATGATCAGCATTGCCTGATCCTTCAGCAATGACTGCACATGCATTCTTGCACCAAAACAGTATTCCCTCTCACCCAGCCCCCTCATCTCCTACCATTTGTCTGCCCATTCTTATCTTACTCTGTCCTCTTTTTATCTCATCTCTGATTCTCCTTTCTTCCACAGGCCATGGTTTGGATCACCCTGAGCAGGGGCAGAATAGTCCACCTTTTTGGACAAGATTTGACACTGTAAGACCATTAAGGTCATGATGGCTGCAGTATACATATTTTTTAACATCATATAAAATAACAAGGATGGGTTTGGAATTCCTCCAACTCCTACAGGGCGGCACACTGTCTGGGATGCGCTATATCTTTGGAGTACAAAGAGGGTCTCCTCTCAGATCCCTCCTCCAATCCTGCCCCTGGCCTTCATCTGCTTATGTTCAACACTCTTCCTAACCTTTTCTTCTAGGGTACCATTAATTCTCTCAGAGCGCAGGAATCCCACATTCTATGTGGCACTTTACAGACCACTCTGATACTATGAGTGTGTGAGTGAATTATCCTGCATAATTTATCATTCCCAAGACACCTATATCGTTTAATGTATTGATCATTCCTGAGTCCATGATAGCTTTTTCCTCTGTGGATCAGTCCTGAGTCTAGTACTATTTTCCTCAATGAGTCTTGATCCCAGAAAAGGTTTCCTGTAGATATCGCTTAAGCATATTGTTTCTTTTAGATATCAATACTGAGGACCATGTGAAGAGGTTCCCTGCTTGGCTCTGAGGATAAAGGCTGGGGCAACCATGGGGGCTGGGCACTGCCACACACTAAGTGATGCAGGGCCTAGGGTGGTGTGGGAAGGTTCCTGGAGTCTACCCACGCCTACCTAAGTCACTCGGCAGGCACCCATTATTGAAGAACTCTGCCCCTTTAAGGAGGAGATATGTAGGCAAGTCTTGTCCTCAGAACAGCTGTTGTGGAGTGGCATGCTTCACACAGGGAAACAATCCAGGCAAGTGCTTAACAGGCCGGTTTGAGCCACAGGTGCAAGAACACTTCTTCGAAAGTGCAGTGGCTTATAAACTTAGGAAACCCACGCAGTGTGCAGCGGCACGCAGTGGAATTAACAAAATGCATGCGAGGACACTAGCCCTAAGATGGCGCTGAAAACTGATATTGCTCAAACCTTGGAGCCTTGACAGAAAATGGAGGGGCCAAATCTGAGGACCGTTAGAGTATTCTAACCAACCAATCACATGTCCTGAACAATGATCTCACACACCTGTGAAGGATCACAAAGTGGAAGTCCAATTGTGCAGGAGCAGGCCCCAATTAAAGGGTGGGAAGCCTGCATAAGGGTGTGGGAGTCTGGAGGGAATGTTGGTGTAGAGGAGGAGTGTTGAGGAGGCAGAGGAGCTTCGCGGAGGGCGCTGGTGTGGAGCAGGTTTGAGGAGATGAGTGGACCTTGAGGACAGGATAGGAGGTAATTTGTGGAGTGAGAGAAGAAGTGGTGTGAAAACACCGGTGGAGATGGAGACAGAGGCAGGAGATATGAAGAGGAGTCGAGAGGTGTCAGAAGCAGGTAGAGGTGATGAGACAAATAGAGAAACATCAGGAGAAAGAGGATAAGAAATATCAGGAAGAGGTGGGATGAGAGCATGGGGAGAGGAAATATCCTGAGACGAAGTATTAGGGGGTAGTGAGTCCGCTATGAGAGGAGCTAACATGCCAAGGAGTGGTAGAGGCATTGGCAGGGTTGAGAGAGAGGCAGACGCTATAGACTGGGAAGGCTGAGACTGCGAGTGAAGCTACTCCAAGTAAGCTACACACCTGCCAGACCAGTATGGTGGATGTGAGGCGGCATACGCATGTGACATAGACAAGTCGGTAACAGGAGCTTACCTACTGGTAAGTATGGTAGTACAAGAGGAAGGAGAACAGAGAGGGGCCCAGGGAACAAGATTGTTATAGTTGAGAGAGAGGTAGCCAGAAAGGGACGTTCAGAGGTTGTAAGACCATCCCCAGACTAAAGCGTGGGGAACCTCCATTCAACCAAACCAAGGCCTTGGCACCTAGGTTTCATGACTCCCAACCTCCTAATGTTCACCCAGATCTTTTCATCATTGGAATACGACCCTGAAGCATGATCTTACTGTGAAAGAGACACTGAAAAGCCTACCTGTAGTGACAGAAAATAGACACTATGTAGTCCCTCCAACATAGAGGCAAGTCTAGCTCTCTTTTGATTTGCCGTTCCTGCACTGAGAACAAACTGATGGCAGGCAGGTTTTGATGATCTTGTTGTCTTTAAAGCAGTCATTTACTGCAGAGCTGCCAAAATGTGGAATAAGAAGCACAGAGTGATCTCAGTGAAGTAAGTCTTTATTTTCCAGGAAGATCTCACAGCAACCTCTCCTGCATTCAAGCGACCACTGTCACACTTGAACCATCCCCCTTCTAGGTTTCAAGTTCTAGAGCTTGGGGCCTATCATGAGCATTTAAGATCCTACACACACTATTTCTTTCACCATCTGCTCTCCTTCTCCACCCTTTCTCTTTCAATACTTTCTTAGGTTACTCCAGAGGCGGAGCCAGGATTGTCTAGCAAGTGGGGCCTGAAGCTAAGGTAGTTGGGTCCACCACAGTGATCACATTGTGCTGCTAAGTGTGCATTTTACAGATTCCTTCCCTGTGTCTCTGTGTTACTCTCCCATTCTCAAGAGTTCCAAGCAGGGTTACTACATGTCTGTCCCCTCTCACTGGCTCTCTATCTCTCCTATAGCCCTGGGTCCCCTCCAGCCTTACACTCAGTCCACAGGCCAGTCTCATCTGTCCTCCCGCTTACCTTCTGGTCAGCACAAATGGGCCTTAAAATCTGTTATATGCTGAACTACCACCCTTCCTGGATGCCAGATGCCAGTGTGCAAGCAGGACAGATATCAATGAAGCGGTGCAGCATTGTGTTCTGACAATTGCCAAATCTATCCACATGTTCTCATAGGAAAAGAGTTGGATTTACTGAAAATATGTAACTTGGGGCCAATTAAATGTTTCCAGGGCCTCTTTTGGTTCCCAGTTCACCTATCCACATGTAGAGATGTGAGTGTGATGTATGTCTAAATACAGAGCTATTCCTGCAGGGGTTTCTCTTGGTTATCCTCAGTCATGTCACAGCAATTGAAAGAAAGGTCAGAGATATACAGTGTAGAATGTAGGGGTGAATTGTGACCCTGTCCTGAGTGGCAGCCAGACCATGGTCTATGGGGTGAAAATAGTCTTTAAATGGCATTGGAAAGCATTACTGTGCCTTTAAAGGCTACCTGGTAAATGACGACAGCGCCATTGCACCTGAGTCTGCACATCATAGATAGTGTGCGCATGATAAATGAACTGGCATTGGTTGACATTACTGGTGCATTTGAGTTTGCATTTGGCATATGATGACAGCATGGCACATGGGGTGCTGCACAACACATATGGTAACTCTGCGCTGCATATCAGACACTATTGCCATTTGTTGGAACTACTGATGCATGTCAGGCTGCACTTGGCATACCAGGGCAGCACTTTACCTTGCATATTGGCTCTTCCATAAGATTCATTACTGGGGCATTTTACACTGTAATTGGCATGCAATGGCATCATCTGCACCTGTGCTGTTGTGCTAAGCTTTACATGTTATTGCTGTATCTGGCGTGTATAGTTCTAACAAGGATAAGGTGGCATTTTGAGAACATGTGAGATTTCACTTTACATGTTATTGTAGCATCTGGGAATATGGGGCTGTTTTTAGCATATAACGACTACAACCGGCTTCAGGTGACACAAATTGGCCGATTGGAGCTGTACTGCAATATATACCACGCATCCGCTGCCTATGTTGGGCCTTCCGCCCCTACTCTGTCATATCATAAACGCAACCATGGCATATCATGTGGCATTTGGCATCAGAGATTGCATCACATTATAGCTCCTGCAAATAACACCCCAACCGATACATGACGGGAGGGTGGAACGGTTATCAAACATTAAATCCAATCAGACTTCCTTTTCCAATGATCTTTCTGATGTAGAACCATATCAGCACCTCTGTGGCGAGTGACCAAGCTATTCTTCAAGGCTTCCTTGACTGTGACCTGCGTGGGGAGACACACTTGGAAGGTCTTCATAGGTCCTCATGCTGTTGATTGCCTTGGGAAATCTCTGCAAGGGAGGGTGGAGTCTGGTCAACCTTAGCATAGTACCAGAAGGTGGTCCATCGGGGCAGGAAGTATGTCATGATAGTGCACAGAAGCTGTGGACCCCCAGTGCTTATTTACTTGAGGAGTCTTTGTGCCGCTTGAGCCATGGCTACGAGAGAGGTGACCGCAAGCAAGCAGGTGGAGTGGAGAGAACACCTTATAAACAGTGAAAGAAAGACAGATCATCACCAGGAACCAGTGAGAACCAAAGACAGAGCGTCTAAGGTTCAACAAATATTAAAATCGCTTAAAATCCTAAAATGTGGACCAGCAGATATTGGATATATTTGCTGAGTTCTACAGGTCCCTTTATTCTCAGCCCGCTGAGCATACCGAACATCATATGCGCGAGCTCCTTGATCAGATCCCCACTACAGAGATCTCTTCTTCTACCCGGGACCAACTAGACTCCCCGATTACACTGGACGAGATAGTGTCGGCCATCTCGGACTTACCCAAAGGCAAGGCGCCTGGCCCTGATGGCCTCACCACAGGCTTCTATCAAGAACATGTGGCCATTCTGGCCCCCCGGCTGTTTGAGGTCTGGAATGAGGCACTTCGTGCCTCTATCCTTCCCCCTTCCATGCGTGAGGCTGTTATCACAGTGTTGCTCAAACCGGGTAAACCTGATGACGAGTGTGGGTCCTATAGACCTCTCTCCCTCATGAATCTTGACACGAAGATTTTTGCTAAGATCATTGCTAATCGCTTTCTGCCCATTATGACGCATTTGGTACATGAAGACCAGGCAGGCTTTGTCCCCGGCAGGTCCACCTCTCATAATATCAGGAGATTGTTTAATGTCATGTCCCGTGTGGATCAAGACGTCCAGGCTGTAGCGGTTACGTTGGGCGCTCAAAAAGCCTTTGACATGGTCTCTTGGAAATACATGTGGCTGGTGCTTGAAACAATGGGTGTTGGCCCGAACATGATTGGGTTCATCAAACTACTGTATACCTCCCCCGTGGCGCGAGTAAGGGCTAACTCACTGACATCTGAGCTTTTCACGCTATTCAGGGGTACAAGGCAGGGTTGCCCCTTCTCCCCGATCCTCTTTGCGTTGGTGATAGAACCAATGGCGGACTTTGTCCGTGCACGGCACTCCCGTAAAGGGTTAAGACTGGTAGAGGATCCCGAAATTATATCCCTATATGCGGACGATGTCCTATTATATGTCAGAGATCCCAAGACCCACCTTGATCCCATATTAAGAGACATCACCCGCATTGGCACCCACTCCGGATTTACAATTAATTATTCAAAATCTGAGATCTTCCCGCTCACTAAATCTACCCTACAGCCCACTACCGAATATCCCCTGTGCTGGTCCCCGGAGGGTGTTAGGTACCTGGGTGTGCAGATATCCCTCACCAAATGCACTCTGCTTGCCGATAACTACACAGCGGTGGCACGGACAGTTGAGACTAAAATCTCACGATGGCGCCCTCTTCCGTTGTCCATTGCCGGTCGGCTATCACTTATTAAAATGATTTTGCTCCCCAAGCTCCTCTACACTTTTAGTAATATACCTATATGGCCTGGGAGGGCATATTTCACTAAATTGCATACGCTATGTGCACAATTCCTATGGCACTCTGGTGCGGTGCGCAAGAAGTGGGCTGACATGGCGCTCCCGTACAAACGGGGGGTATTGCGGCTCCTGACCTGACACTCTATTGGATTGCAGCCCAGGCCCCGTATGCCACTCATTGGCACCCCGGCTCCCCGGTGCGCCCACATGTCGGGCTGGAGCGACTAGCGGCTGCTGGTATCAACATAATGTCCTTGATTCTACATCGACACTATTCACCTGAGTCCCCTATTGACCCCGTTGCCGCGACCCTGTATGCCTGGTCACGCTTGCTAGACTCGACAGGCGGGCCTCCTCCGTACTACAAATGGCTCCCTGTGTGGGCCTTCCCTGGCCTGGAACCCACGCTGGATGCAGCTTTGGCCCGACACTGGGGCGCGCTGGGATATCGGGCGCTGTCTGACTTCTATCCTGAGGGTAGATTCATAGATCCTCAAATTTGGAAACCGGGGCACACCAGATCCCCCTTAGAGATTCTCCAATACTACAGGCTCCGTGCCGCATTCCGCACCACATGGCCCTCATTTCCGGATGAACCCCCAGATAACCTGGCAATAGCTTATATCGCCAACTCGGGCGGTGCTCGGGGTGTCATCTCTTCACTGTATCAAATTCTGCAGGACACCACGCCCACTCCATCTCTGGGGGCGCGGGGTGGATGGGCGACAGAACTTGGCATAGAAATACCCGATGAAGTCTGGGAGAATATGTGCCTTCATACCCAAAAAGTCTCTCTCAACTTCCGTTTTCGCGCCATGCAATATAAGCTCCTTAATAGGCTTTATTATACTCCACGTAGGACTTCGGGGTTTACTCGCTCCGAGGTACACCTCTGTCCGCGTTGCAAGGCGGCTGAAGCTGATCATTTACATATGTTCTGGTCCTGTAACAAATTGTCTGACTTTTGGGACGGTGTTCTGAACACACTCACTACAGTAACTGAAACTGTAATTGACCCCGATCCTTTAGCAGTACTGTTTGGGATCTGGAAGACTGATGACACTAAGCGGTTTAAAAAGTTCTTAAACATAAGCTGTATGATTGCCAAGAAGTGTATACTTCAGAGCTGGAAGTCCTCCTCTCCCCCGGTCCATAGGAAGTGGCTGGGTTTGCTCACATGGTCTCGAAACTGTGAGGAGGAATATTTGACTATGCTGCCCGCCCGTTCTCGCCCCAAGAACATTTGGAGCAAATTTAACACGTACCTCAACAATCAGTGTGGGAGGACGCCTGGGTCGGGCTTGTCTCCGGCGTCTGACCATGCATCGTGATCTCCTTTGTGTTCTCCTTCCCCCTGATGCTCTGAAATTACTGTTGTAACTAATGTATTGCGATCATTGTGTTGCTTTATGATCTGCCTGGTTTATGCTTGTTGCCTTGATGTTTGTGTCTTGTGAACCTCTGCCGACAAAAATAAAAGTTTAAAAAAAAATAAATCCTAAAATGTGGTTGGTAAAAAGAATAGTTATTTGTCTCCTTTAGTCAGTTGTTGAACTGTGCCAAAAAAGAAGTGGAACTGTGACCTCAGTGGGGGTCGAGGTAGGCTGGAGGGAGCAAGGTGACACCACATCCAGCGTGCAGAAGGTATTATCTTAGGCCCTTTTGCCATTTCCACCGCTCCCTGTCCCATTACTCCCATGAGCACTTACTTGTGGGGTTACACCAGGACCTGTCTCCTTTTCCCTTCGGCCTTCCTCTTTCCCCCACCCCAGAAAATCCCCCCTTACACCGGATTGGTTGTTTCCTCCGGGTCAAGTGGTCCTGGAATCAGTATCCCTCCTGTACACTGGGGAATCCCTCCTTTGCCGCATCCAACATGGAGAAGGTCCCCTCACTGCTCCAAGTGAATTATAAATTGCCCCTTGGGAATATCTGCATGGGCCTTACGCCCTTTTGCCATTTCCACCTCTCCCTGCCCCATTCTGCCTCCAAGTGTTTCATTGTGGGGTTATACCAGGTCCTGGCTCATTTCCCCTTTGGCCATCCTCTATTCCTCCCTCTGCCAGCCCCCTGACACCGGGTTGGTTGTTTCCTCCGCGTCAGGTGATCCTGGAATCTCGGCCTCCTAGGAAAAGGACTCCCAGGGCAGACTTGCCGGGCAGCCGACAAAGGCCTCAGGCAAAGGTTGCCTCCTCAGGGTACCGTCTTTTCCTGTTTGCCCATTCATTCAGTCCCTCCAGATGCCATGGTCCCCCCTGCCGCTACAATCCAGGTACATCCCCTCTTGGAGGAGCAGGAGCTCCCAACACTGCAGTGATTCTAGCTGCAAGGTAAGCCTCAGGGCTGCTTTCTGCACATGAGTACAACTATCTGATGCCAGCTGCAGCGATGCGGCGGAACGCCATGATAATGCAGTTCATTTCACTGTAATTATCTACCATAGCCTCCCATGCCCATAGATACTAAGATGTCCACGTTCTGACCCAAATACGAGCTGGAGCCACCATTACTGCCCACGAGTTTAGGCAAGTCCAAGATGGCCGCCCGCATGATGTATGGTGCACCCTTCTCCATTCTGCTGCCGAATTCACCTCTGTGCCCTGATTGGTAGTCTGGTGCTTTTCTGCACCAAACGTGAGCCGGCAGGCGATTTTGAGCCGGCCCACATCACAAAGGCACACCATCACAAAGGCTGCCTTCCTGCCTGTCCCGAGCCTGTCACGCCGTCGGCCAGAACCCCTACCTGTGCAGACTGACTCCATGTGCATCACCACGGTAACGTGACCTCCCTTCCAGTGGCTCACGAACCTCGTCCCTTGCTACAACTGCACCTAGCCTCATTGTAACAAGACCTCAAACTAGCTATTGCCTCCGCTAACGAATATACGTCCGACAGCTAATTGTGGCACACTTAACGCCCAAGTTCGTTTGAGCTACAGGCACCCATGGTTTCAAGTCGCGCCACATATCTCAACAGTACCTTATCCCAGACACCTGAACTTTTGGCTATTCGTGATTGCATATATATCTGACTTCTCCTTTATTACTGTACTCAACTATGCCCTATCTCTGCACCTGCATGCACGGACCTACCTTCTACTATTTGGTCTGTACAACAAGCCCTTACTAATAAAATAAACACTCTTCAAATTAAAATAAAAAACAAGAAAGATTCCCTGAATTTACCTCAACCTACTCATTCTCCCGCACCGACTACAAATAATGCTGATCCAAATAACACATTCTGCTTCACCAAAACCACGATCCTTGAAGTGGAAAAAAACCATCCTTTCTCTTAAACCGTCCGATTGTAAAGGAGGTGTATGCCCAGCCCACGTCATAAAAGAGACCGCGAGGGACCTCTCTCCCTTCATCTCCCAACTGATCAACGCCTCCTTTGCATCTGGCACCATCCCAGTCAATCTCAAACAACCTTGGGTTCTCCCTCTCCTGAAGAAGAAAACTCTAGACCCACTTATCGCCACCAACTACCGCCCCATTACAACAGTACCATTTTTACTTAAAATTCTGGATAAAGTTGCATACCTGCGGATCCAAAAATACCTCGAACAGCACAAACTCCTAGGGGTCAGACAATCAGGATTCTGACCATTACATGGGACGGAAACAGCACTGATAGATCTGAAGACTCAGATCGATGAGCTGAGAGATAAAGGGAAGACAGCATTACTACTGTTACTTGATCTCTCAGCTGCATTCGATCTGGTAGACCACAAGATCCTCTGCAGGCACCTTGACACAGCAGCTCATTTCTCCATTGGCGCTGTTAAGTGGATAGAATCATCCCTGAGTGACAGAACCATTACAGTATTCTCACCCTCAGCAGCCGCTGATCCCACCCCAATCGTGTGTGGGGTCCCTCAGGGCTCCTGCGTGTCCCCTACGCTGTACAACATATTCACCAAATCATTGTTCAATGATTTGGACCTTCTGGGTGTCACCTACACTAACTACGCGGATGACACGCAGATTCTCCTCCCACTTTCTGGGGATCATGCTACGGACTTGGCGTTGGTGAATAGAATCTACCTTATCATTCAGGCATGGATGGCCACTCATGGTCTATGCCTGAATGATGACAAGACTGAGCTGATAATCCTCGGTTCCCCTTCCAATATTGCCAAATAAGGTAATGAATACGCTTCCTTCATCATTGATGTCAACAATACCATAGTCTCTAAAGAGGTAAAAACACTTGGTTTTTACCTGGACGCCACAATGTCCTTCAATAAACAACTTAAATCCCTGGCTTCCACCACAGCCTACACGTGCAAGCTCATTAGAGCAGGTAGGCCCTTCCTTTCCAATAATATCAAAAAATGAATGAGCAAGGTCAGGTCAATCTCTGCTGAAGAGTAACCACTGCTGCACCCTGAGTGGGTGATCCCTTGTGTGGGTGGTCACAGAATTCTCATGAAACTGTTCTTCTGCACAAAAGGGTTTTATTTTGAAGTGCAGTGGTGTAGTAATACACTGGTATTTTTAAAAAAACATAGGACATTCACATTTGAGGACATACAAAGTGTAGTACCTAAGTACGAATGATCAAGTAGTCAATATTTGAGACATCTACTTGTACAGTTTGTTAATTCTCTATAGGTTCCTTGGGAAGGAAGGTTAGAGAATTCAGTGCAATTATAAACAGGTGGGGGGCCCATAGAGCGTGGGCACAATCAAGAGTTGAACAACAACATATAATACATGTCAACATGACAGTGTTTCGGCCATTTTGCGTGGAGCTAGGTGAGCTCTAATGGTGTAGGCCTTCATCAGGACAGGAGTGTCTTTACGAGTGGAGGGTCCTATGTGGTCGAATCCGAGGAGCTTAGGGCTCAGATTAAGAGGTGGAAGGATCCACTTCTTTAGGATGCAGTCGATATCTTGTCAACAGGTGCGGTCACGTCTATTGTCAGTGCATTCAGCTGCCAAGATCGTTGAAGCAGTAGTGTGACGTCTCGGATGTCGAGGATGCAAGTTCCAATGACAGTTGTATCATACTGGCCAGAGCATTAATTCTCTCAAGATTAGACTACTGTAATGCTCTCTACAGTAGAGCAAATAAAGCTTGCATCAAAAACTCCAATTACTACAAAACAACGCCATCAGAGCTGCATTAGGCATCAACAAAAGAGTGCACATGACCCCTATTAGACACCAATACAATTGGCTATCTACCCATAACAAAATACAACTCAAAATCACCTCCCTGACACACAAAGCTCTGCACAATGTGGCACCTAGCTACCTAATTGAAAGAATAACTAGAAGAACCTCTAGCAGACCTACCAGAACCGTCAATACTAACTGCCTGCTAGTACCCAGATTCAAATCTTCCAAGATCGGTGGTAATAGTTTCCCTGTGAAGGCCGCCAAGCTTTGGAACACCCTGCCACATGTGTTGAGAGCTGACCTACCCTATTGTCACTTCAGAAAGAACCTCATTACCCACCTCAACCTGACTGAGAACTAGTCTCTACTGAGTCTCTACTGAAACGTCTTGCAATCCAGGACGGCCTGCCTCTTAGACTGGGCCTTCAGACCGTAAATTTCTTTTTTGCATTCGTGTGCATACTATGATGTAAATAACACCTTATGATTATGATGTAAATAAGTCCTTTCTGCGAAAGTTGACTACTTGTATATTGTAATATTTTTGTGTAATTTGATTACTTGAATTTTGTACACATTGTAACCTTGTAAGCCTTGCATAATCTTGCTGCGTCCTGCTACTCCCGGGTCTGGTGCGCTTTATAAATTCAATAAACAAACAAACAAACAAGAGGCGTTGTCATTCATTTACCACTGCTGTAGTTACCATACTGGTATTTTCTTCCCAGAGCATTCCAGGAGTACTGAATCCAGCCATTGTTAATGTTCAGCCATACATGCATCCCACCCAGAGCGCTCCAAGTATGGGTCTGCTGCTTTGATCTCACCACTGTTGCATTTTTGCCACACTCGCATTTTCTTCCCGAAGTGCTCTTGGGTTTCTGCCACTCTCGCGTTCTCTCTTCCCACAATGTTTCCAGGAGTGGGTTCTGCTGTTTTGAATCTTGCCACTGTGGAGTTTCTGCCGCACTCACATTTTCTCTTCTCACAGAGTTTGGAGGGGTGGGCTTTGCTGTGTTGAATTTTGCCACTGTTGTGTTTCTGCCACACTCACATTTTCTCTTTCCACTGTGTTTTCAGGGGCGGGTTTGTTGTTTTGAATCTCGCCACTGCTATGTTTCTGGTGCACTCTCATTTTCTCTTCCCAAGGTGTACCATGGGATAAGTTTGCTGTTTTGAATCTCACCACTATTGTGTTTTTCTCTTCCCACAGTGTTTCCATGCGTGGGTTTTGCTGTTTCCATGAAGAGCCTATCTAGGTGGGACAAGGCCTTAACAAGGCCTTTATGAAACGCTCTCCATGGCTAAATCTAACTATGCCTCGGTCTTTCTTCAGCCAGACCCTCATGCACTGCATCCTAAGGAATACAGCTGTACCCCACAAGGGGCTTGGTCTGCATAGCCACAAACATCTGCAATACACACTGACCACACCCACCCTAAACATACATCACCCTCAGTCTGAATGACACCTTCCATATAATACAGCTGAGACCAATGCAAGATCCGGTCCAGCCATTCACATAGCCTAACTCTCATGAACCCTCTGACTCTTTGATAATTTGTCACAGCACCTGTTCCATCATGGTCATGTGACCTCATTTACTGTAATGTTATAAGTGACAAGGGTCATTTAGTGTCACTTCTGTGATGTCATTGGGCATGTGATGTCCTTTCTCCTACTCCTGATATTTTGATGAATTGACGTCCCTTTCAGATCCCATTTTTGTAGTGATTTATTGTGGGAAATTGCTCCAGGGGGCTGACTGTTGATTCTAACCCATGCCAGAGACCTATTTATCTAGCCGATGCTTGAAGTGTGTTGAGAAATCACGGGGCTGGGGTTGGGGATAAGGAGTTACAAAATAATATTTGGGGGTGGACCCTGAAAAATGTCTTGCACGTCCTAAAAAGCATAAATAAAGTAAAATGTAAAATAGGTGCAGCTTTTGTAACTAAGTGAAAGGCCTAAGGATGCGGTACAGTTTCCCATCTACTACAAAATGCACCTCTCATTAAAGAGATAGAAATATGGAAAAGGTTTGTAAAAGTGCCTGAGTGTGGAGAGCGGCCTGAGTGTGGAGAGCGTCCTGAGTACGTAGAACTGACTGAATACGCCGGATGAGCATGCTGAACAAATAATTACATAGAGCGGATGAATAGTACATAAAGCGGATAAGTATGTAGACCAGATGAATGTGCAGACCGAATGAATGTGTAGATCAGATGAGCATACTGAGCGGACGTGCGTACAGGATGGATTTGCATACAGAGCAGACGAGTATACAGAGCAGATGAGTGCGTAGGCAGTCAGGAGCACATGCGCGGGGTCAACTGAAGTGCATGCGCGAGGAGGACAGGAGTGCATGCATATGGTATACTTGAGAGCATGCATGGGGCTCACTAGAGAATGAAGGATAGACTAGAGCACGCAAGGTCAACCAGAGTGCGTGAGTGTGTAGTGCAATCTTGAACGCCTGAAATGAACAAAAATGCATAGAACTGACCTGACCGCTCAGAATTGTGTGTCGTACATAATATGCCTTAGAATGCAGGGAATTTTTACTTCATATCACACCCCATGCTTACTCTCTCCTTACACCACCACTCAACTAGAACACAGAGATACTATGACACCATTCGGTATAACTGTTCTCATATCAACATCTGCCGCTCACTCCCCATCACTCTAAGTAAACATTGCTGGCTTCACACCCCCAGCCAGGCGTTCCCCTCAGGCCTAACGCTGCCACACTCGGTCTGGATAACTCCAGCCGGAGCGAACACATACTCCTGATCTCTCAACCACCACACCTACCGCTAAGAAGCAGCTACCACATGAATTCCGCACCAGCTGCACACATACCTGGTGCGCACACGCACCTTTTGACTCTCTCTACTCTCTCTACTGACCTGAACTTCGGTTCCCAAGGGCGTTCAACCTACCAGCGCCTTCAGACCATACCAATGGTATATAAGGCGCTATATAAATGCAAAATAACATAACATAACATAAAATATTACATAATTTAAAAAGCGAAAAAAGTCAAACTAGGTTCCAAGCCCTGCAAAATAATTCAGGGCGCTAAAGTGCCCACTGCAGCTATATATGTGCAACACCCCCAAAACAACAGATGTTATGCTATGTTGATTTATACCACACACTACTTCCACCCAGGGGTGGTCTCTCACTATTTCACCCTCTTCCAAAAACGAAACTGATACCCCCAATTTGTTACTCACATTAAAAGAGAAAACCTTCGAGCATTTCCACCCTTGAAGGCATTTTTAACATAACAAAGGCTTTCCTTCTAGCAGCATTGTGCAACAACCAAAGCCTCATGTTGTCATGAGGTGTGATATGAACCACCAAATAAATAAATCAGTAAGCTATCAAAGTATAAAAAGTCTCTTATTGTGCCCCTTCTGTTTCAATGTCCCCAGGCTTTGGAGGTTAAAGCCTGAAGCAGAAGAGGCAATAATAGCTTATTTTTTTGTTGCCCCTTTATCGGAATATGATGGAAGCGGCCACTAGGCGGTGCGGCTTGACGTCTCCAGGTCCCTTCCTCCAATGGCCGAAGCAACCTGCGTGTTTTTGCTGCCAGAGCTGGAGTGCTCGGAGCTCTTGAAGTGCCCACTCCCTGACCCCCGAGTATATTTCTGTGGCGCCTGGGCTTGGGCCGGGAGCGGTGGCCAGGCTGTGGCTGCTAGGTAGAGCTAGGAGGTTTACTCAGCAACTGCTTTGGTGAGTTCTGTTTACTCAACAACTGCTTTGGTGAGTTCTGTCCGCTGGTGCCGCGCATTACACAAGGTGGTGTCCTGTTGCGGTCTGCACGACTGTGGCGCTGGGGATACTTAGCAACTGAACTTCTTGCAACTACAGCCGGTCCGCCTTGGCCAACTGGTACCTGTCACTTTCATTTACCCTCATCTCCTTCCCTGGTGTAGGGGAACAGGGATTTCTCTTTTTTTGTTGGTGGTCCCTATTTTGCATGTTTATACTTTCCACACAAATAAATGCCCATTACTAGTGCAGGTATGCATAAAGTAGCACAGAGATCAGCTGACCTGTGCTCCACCCCCCCCCTCCATAAAACCAGGCAACCTGAGGCCATTGAGGCTCACAAAGATACCCGCAACATAGTATGATCTTGATCCCAGCTGCCACCTAAAGGGTTAATCGCCCCCTTAATGCTGGGTGATCGCTGTATGCTGGATATCCAGGTGAGAAGCACCCAAAGGCGACAGAAACTACAAAAGCAGAAAAGGGAATTAAATCATGATATTCCCTGTCAATTCCCGGTCTCTTCTACTACTAGTCAGGTTGCAAAAAAATGAGCGTATGACTGCAATTGGACAATGAAGCGACAATACTGGACCCTTTGAGGCTTCTCAACCTTACCTTCCACCAGAATCTCTCAATCTCACCTAATTTCTGCAATAAATGGGTGCGACGTCCTTTCAGCGACACCCGTTTTTACGACTGGTGTTTTTACGAAGAGTTTTTGCTGAACAAACTCTTTGAATTTTTTGTGGGGGGGTTGGAAAGGGCATATAAAGGGTTGGTGGGGGGTTGGGAATAACAACAAATAGGTAGGGAATAGGGTTTGGGGGGGAAATCCCCCAGAAATATGTTTAAATAACTTCCGAAGATTTTTTTGGCCCAAACCCTTTTGTAAAAACATCCGTCATAAAAACGGGTGTCGATGAAATGACATACAACCAATAAATGATGCCCTCTTAAAAGCATGGACATGTCATTATGGAAGTCTGCTCTAACCCTAATCTGGGTGGGAAGAGAACACATTTCTATACTAACTGGCAGAATGTAAAGGAGAGAATTATCTGTGACTTGGTAAAATGTGAAAGTGTCATCCATTTTCAGGTATGGATTGACCCTTTTGACAAGACAATTGCTCAGTTAGTCAAGACCGACAAAAAATGTCAAACAGTTAACCATATAATGCAGATAATTAACAATAAGGCTGAGGCAAGTTGCCAAACTGACTTGAATTATGTCCAACATACTGGCCACTACTGAAGTATCTCAGGGCTCAGTCCTCAGCACAGTTACGTCAGATGGTCCCATTATCCTGCATCGTGAGATCATAGACTCCCTTAAATCCTTGGATCCCAGGAAGCCCATGAATAAACCGTTCTGCTCCTCACCGAGCAGAGACTTACGTATACGAAAGTCCTCAATGCTTGAGATCATGGATCCCATTCTTAAAGAACTGACCATTGACCGAAGAAATATTGTCACTGTGAACGTTAATAAATTGGAAAAACCTGAGCCGAGAAGAGCTTTGCATAATAAAGTCTTGGCTTGGCAACGATCTAAAATTGGTGAACGTTGTGTTAGAACTATGGACCTTAAAGTGCTGCATAGAGTCCAAATTAAGGAGTGGTTCCTTGAATAGTGGCTCAGACTGGATCATTATTGGTTGTGGCCACAGCAATCTTCCATCCTTTTTGAATACTAGTAATGACCTGGGAAAATTGTCATCCACCTCTGAAATCTCTCCATTGGCTCCCAGTGGATGCAAGGATTAAGTTCAAAACCCTCTGCATTGTCCACAAGGCTTTCTGGGTCCTGGGTCCAAAATACCTTCAGCTATCCCTCCGTAAATACCTCCCCTGTCGAGCTCTTCGTTCCTCTACCTCTAACTCCCACAGGGTCAGTTGTTTGTCAAAGAAACAAGCTGGGGGTAGATCTCTGTCTTCGGCTGGGGCCTCCCTCTGGAATAGCCTCCCTGCCACTCTAAAACATGAGGAGAACCATCTCCGGTTCCGGAAGCACCTCAAGACCTTCCTCTTTTCTTCTGCCTTCGATCCCCCTCTCACCTGCTGATCTGCTCTCTCCTGGCACTGTGCACCTGCCCAGCCTATGTCCCCTGGGCCCAGGTACCTGCTCACCCTGCCACCATCCTGCACTGCCACCTGGCCACCCCTTGAAATTGGGACGGTATCTGTACCCATACAGTCCCCCCCTCCCCCATTTTTCTTCCTTTTCTGCACTTATTTAGACTTACCCAGTCTGCTGCCGTAAACAGTGCATTTGTCACTTGATGGCTGCACTACCACTGCCTCTATTATGTATTTATGTGTATTTATTATTATTTATCTTTTCTCCTCTGCTCCGCACTCTCCTCTCTCCCCCGTCCATGCACTTTCTCCCCTTTCCCTATGCACTTGCACGTTCTCAATGTCACTGGGCCTAGTAAGATCGTTGATGTGTTCTCCCCTGTTCCCCTCCCTTGCCTTGTCGCGCTCCGAAACACTTGTGTATGAGCGCAATACAAATAAAATATCATATCATATATCATATCATAATTGTCTGTTCTATTGTAGCGCTCTGAGACCCATGGGCGGGTCGGCGCTTTATAAAAATGTAAACAAACAAACAGCATGTTGATAGAGGAGGGGATAATCTGCCAATATGGGGACTAACCCTTAAACCAATAAAGTGCCTTGTCAAAAACTGCTTCATATATGCATGTAGGTGTTTTATATAGCACAAACCTAGCTATAAAACAACTAAACAGTGTACAATAGAGGGATTCGTACATGGGGGATGTGGGGGAGTAGTCCTCATTTGCCATTGAAGTGCTCTTGGACGAGCAGAGTTTTTCGTTCCTTCCTGATTCGCAGGATGGAGGGAGCCAGCCTGATCTCAGCAAGGAGGTTGTTTCAGAGAGTGGGAGCATAGCAGAAGAATGCTTGTTTTCTGCTCTTCTCCTTCTGGCGCTTCTGAAACAGTCTGAGCTTGTCTAACATATTATAACATCTTAAGCTTGCTCAATCTACTCTAAGTTCCTTGCGATCTATTTGTATGTTCAGACATTCACAATTGACCACACTATCCATGTTTCTACATCACGATAATCTTTTTGACTTTTGGATGCTTCATGGCACACATTCCATCCGATAAATATGATTTATACTTCTGGACACACATAGATTATTGTAACGCACTCTTAGTAGGTGCCTATAAGAAAAGCACTGAGTGCCTCCAGATCATCCAAAATGAGGCGGTCCGGACCATCAAAAAGGTCCAAAGAAGATGACATATCTCAACCTACCGGCAGGAACTACACTGGCTACCGGTCGCGGCCAGATGTAAATTTAAAGCTGCGACCTTACTTCATAAGTGTCTGTATGGGAACGCTCCCAACTACCTGAAGTCAACTACCTCATTGTCTATATCCAATCCTTCGCTAAGATCAACAAACACCAGTCTCGTTGCTCGCCCGTCTTTTAAGAAATCAAAAGGGCTGGACAGATCATTTGCTAACTGCTCCTTCAGAACCTGGAATAGCCACCCCATATGGTTGCGATCAGATGAAAACGAAGTACGTTCAAGAAGTCATTGAAAACATTCCTTTTCACTTAGATGAAACTGGGCTCGTTCTTGCCTGCCTCTGTCCTGTTCTTGCATGTTGTCCTTGTGTCTGTGTGCGCTCGGATGCCTGCGGGCTGTGGCACGGTATAAACAAATAAATAAAAATAGCATACCATTTTTAACAAACATTGTGTGACTAGCATCTTCCTACTACATATTTATATGGGCTATTCTGCTTCACAGTTCATTAGGCGCTTACTCCTCTGCCTAACATTCTATTTCTATCAACCTATGAATGAATAGCAATTTCCCTTTCAGTTTATCAGGTTTTTACTTCTTTGCCCGAAGGTAGCTTATTCATCCCTCTGGTAACGCGACATTTCGATTATATATACATGCTACGGGTCACAGAATGTTTTGATAGTGAATTTTTCAGCCATTTTTTGATCCGCGATTTGCATTGGGGTCATGGATAATGTATTGTATTGCATTTGGTTGTTTATATAGCGCTCTTTCCCCATTTGTATAGCCTCAATGCGCTTTGTGGTTGGAACGTCCTTGGTGACCGTAGTCAATGTGGTGGAGGTTCTAAGAGTTTTAGATTACGAAATGCTTGTGTGTATTTTCGCCGGTTTAGGGCTTAGGTGGCTGGCTAGGCTGCACTAAGCGACCCAAGGTCAGGCACGTGGCTGGGCGCTGTTGGTGGTATACGATAGACTGCTATTGTTGAAGATTCAATGTGTGACCAGCTATACCGAATGTTCTGTTTGTTGGTAGTCACTGTATGCTAATGGCAGTGGTGTTAAGGTACGTCAGGTGTTTCAGTGTGGACGTCTATGTGTGCTGCTAGACCGGAGGGGCTTAGCCATAGCTGCATTCTACAGTGCATGGATGTTTGCCCGTGCCTACGGCCTGTGTTGACAGACTTCCTCAACAGGTATACGTACTGTATGCTTTGATGTAGTTCGGCTGCAGCATCCTTTGTCCAGTGTGGAAGGCACAGTCTCATTATTCGTGGTCTTTGTGGTGCAAATGTCTGAGCAGCGAGGGCGGGTGAGGTTATTGCAGTGTGCCACAGTGAATGCTGCTGGCTTCCCTGGATATTTGACCAATAGGGGTGTTGTTGAGCATGGGGCGATAGTTTGTCAGGTGAGCCGATGCGAATGCTGTCGTTGTTCGTGTTGTAGTTGGAGGAGGTGTAAGGTTTATTGCAGAGTGCCTCAGTGAATGTTGCTGGCTTTAATGCGGTATTTATCGGGTGGGAGTGTTGTTGTGCATGGTGCAACAGTTTGTCTAGGTGAGCCGCTGCGAATGCTGCCGGCTTCAATTCTCTGACTGGTGTAATTGGCGCTTGGATGGAGAACTGGGACCCATTCAAGTTGGAGGAGTTGTGGGTTGGGACCACTAGGTGATATGCTGTGCGAGAGCAGAGATTCCTTCAGGGCTGGTGGGGGAGGATTTAGTCTTGAAGGAATTTAGGGCCAGTGTTGTGGGTGGTGCGGTGGGTGATGCACATGATCTTAATGGTAGTGTGCCGGCCAATCGGGAGCCAATAGAGGCCTTTTAGTGTGGGGCTGATGTGTTCTTTGGGGGGGGTAGGTTAATGAGTAGGCGTGCTGCCGCGTTTTGGATTCTTTGGAGTTTCCTAAATTGTAACGCTGAGTGCCTAGGTAGAGGCAAATTGCGCATTCCAGGCGGGACAGGATAATGGAGTTGTTGGCGGAAAATCGGTGGGTATAGGTGAGGTAGCGTAAAATACGGCTGAAAATCTGTAGATGGTAGAAGCAGGTTTTGGATACAGAGGTGGTGTGTTGGGTGAGGGATAGGGCCGTCTCCAATGTGCATCCAAGGTTTTTAAACCACTGTGGGAAAATAAACTTTTTGACAAAGTGAGTAAGGGATTTTGGCTTTATACCTATTTATGGAGGACAGTGGTAGATACATAGGGACATGGTCTAATTCGGGATTGTATACATGTTTTAGTTTAACTGGCATTGACCATCATTCCCCATCAAGAGTCCATATCACATGTTGGTCCACCATTATTTGACCTGCGATGTAGGGCGATATGTTCCTCCTCAACTTGTTGGTCTCCTACAATGTCGTAGGTGAGAATTTTCACTACACATTCCAGTGTGACCTAATGGACATTGGGGACATTTCCTAATTTTGGATCCTTAGTTATGTGCATTACTGTTTACTTTAATCTAGAGGCATTGCAGTGAGGATTTATGAGACAGTGCCACCATAATCTGACACACCTATTGAGCAGACATTGTTTCTACACAACAGTAATAGATTATTTGGGTGAGAATTCATTGGTATAGTGAATCCCTCTTTTTTCTATATAAGATTGATGGCTGATTTGTGGAACTTTCTTCAGACTTACAGTATTATGTTTCTCTTTCAGTAATCGTGCACAACAAGAAGGACGTTTTAAGGTGTATAAGACGATTCATACCAACGATCACAATTGTTTGGACTTTACCCGTATTGTGTTAAGACAAAGTTAATCTACTTACCTTTTGGTTTTCAAAGAATCGTTCTGCCCTCCTTTGGGAACAATTGTCCATATGCAGATAAAGGTCTAATTAGATCACACCCTTTTTAATACTAGACAATTGGTTACCACAGAGGAAAATATTTGGACTTAGATTCACATAACACACACACGACTTCTCATTTTTTTAAAGGTGATTTAGCAAGCTTAAAGTAACGTTCTATTTACAGCTAAAGATTTGAATTTTAAGGACTGTAATCAAAAGCATTAAAAATTATATTTTCTTCTTTTCTGTTAAATTACAGTAATCTTCACAAACTTAGTTCCCCCTGATTAAGAGAAAATCAGCTCGAAACATGTTGGGTTGCCATGAAAATAAGGACTATGAAGAAAGAAAAAAACTTGTTGGAATGTATTATTTGATAAGAAATGTTTGTTTGTTCAAATACTTATATATCTTAAAAATTCCTAACAATTGTATTCCAAAACATACCCATAACTATATTAGATAGATTTTTGGCTCCGTTTTAGCCCTTGAGAGTGTGCCTGGGATGGAAGTTCCCATATTCTACGAACTTAGTCTGATATCGGTTATTTACACGGTCCATGTGCCAGGATTGTTGGTTCTCCCCTGCACCTTAAGTATTATAATTGGTTCAAGAATATTACATATTACATTAATGTAACATCAGAAGATTCATACTCATAAATAGGTGTGCGTTGTTACTGATGTTGTTTGCACTTCTTGGATTCCAGTCTAGCAATATATTGGCTCGTGGTGTTGTGTTGTCCCCTAAGATGTTGATCTTTTCAGCTAACTATGATGGATTCTTGGATATTAGAGCTCTATAAGGGTTGCAGGCTATCTTGTAGGTGACTCGAGCTTGGATAGGTAACCAGTGTAATTCTGTAAGAGTGGGGAGATATGGTTGCATTTTTTCAGTCCTGTGATGAGGTATGCCGTAGTATGCTAGACAAGTTAAGAGGGGCCAGATTCGTGGTTGGGACACCTGCTATGAAGATGTTGCCACCATCAGGTGTTACGGCACCTGGAGCTGGACAACATGTGTGAAGTCCAGGGGTCGGGTATGGCGGGTTTGATTTGGTGCAGGTGGGAGAGCTGGTACCATGATGTATGTGTCTTCTTGGTGATGTGTGCTTTCATGGAGTGGCTGCAATCAATAGTGAAGTACTGGTGGTGATTTGGGGGGCTAAGGGAGCCATTGAGAGCCATCTCTGTCAGCCACCTTTGAACTTGGGTGCATTTGCTGGCACCTCCAGGGATGATGAACTCCTTTCAGTGGGGTCGAAGGAGAACGTTTCATGTGATGTTTTTAAGGGTGGAGGCTGGGATGCATTGTTCTTAGATGAGGTGGCCTTGAGTGGTGCAGGGATGTATGTAAGGTTTTCCAAAGTTATGGTCTTGCATTCTGACCATCTTGAGGCATGGCGTAGTGGTACAGCATGGGCGTTTAGGATGGGTAGAGCTTTGTCAATGTGGTGACACATCTTGTTGATTTTGTCTGTAAAGAACATGTTGATTACATTACATCTCTTTGTGGATTCTGCTACTGCGGGGGCTGGTATGGGTTGATGCTGTGCTTGACTGTCTCGAAGAGGGCTCTGCTCTTGTTGGAAGTTTCTGCTATAGATGCTGTGTAGTACAATTCCTTGGCTGAGGGATAGGGTTGTCTTCAATGTGCATCCAAGGTTTTTTACCACTTGTGAAAAGGTTTTTACCCACTGTGGGAAAATAAACTATTTGACAAAGTGAGTAAGAGATTTTGGCTTTATACCTATTTATGGAGGACAGTTGTAGATACATAGTGACACTATGGTCTAATTCGGGATTCTATGCATGTTTTAGTTTAACTGGCATTGACCATCAATACAAAGCAAGAGTCTACATCACCTGTTGGTCCCCCATTATTTGACCTGCGATGCAGGGCGATATTTACCTCCTCAACTTGTTGGTCTCCTACAATGTAGTGGGTGAGAGTTTTCACTACACATTCCAGTAAGACCTAATGGACATTGGGGACATTTCCTAATTTTGGATCCTTAGTTATGTGCATTACTGTTTACTTCAATATAGAGGCATTGCAGTGAGGATCAAGTGGGCTGAGCAGAGGCTTTTCAAGGTGGTTAAATTACAGATGGCATGCTTACTCTTGGAGAGTTCTGACATATAGTAAGGTGCAGATTGCTTAGATGTGTTGATTTGTAGTTTAAATTGTGCATGGGTGTTAATGTGTGGTTGAGCTAGTTGAGAAGGATGTTGCCATCCGAAGGAGTGAGTGTGGAAGATGGGTTAGTTAGAGTTTCTTCAAAGGCATTCAGGGGGATGTGTTTGAATGTGCGCAGAGGAGTCTTTGTTGGTTTCAGTTGCCCTCGATGGGAGAGTTTTGAGTTCTGGAGCTTGATAGGCATGCTGCGTTGTAGGCAGCTTCCGTGATGAGTTGTGTGATGTGGAGGGTGTCCATGAGATCACAGATGGCTTCTTTGGTTTTGGTGAATGCTTGCATTCCTGCCAGATTGAGGTCTCCTATGAAGATGCTGATGAAATGGTTGACATTTGATGAATTGATGAGGTTGATGTGGCCATCCAGGAAGGCTTTGTTACTCTTTAGTGGGCAGTAGATCAGTTGGAAAGCAGCAGTTACAGTGTGGGGAGCTGAACGTGACATTACAGGAGCTCCATGGATTTGAGGGGTGAGGGATCCTGGAGCGTGGAAGTCCATAAAGTCTTGTGAATGACTGCAAAGTCCCCTGGAGACTTCTCTGTACAGTTGACATGCTGGACACCGTAGTCGGCAGGGACAAGGACATCCATGATATGGGAGGAGTTAGGCGTAATACATGTTTCTATGTGGAATACAACGGAGTGAGAGCGGATCAGAATCAGATTGCATATGTGTTCAGGTATAGTATGCTGGGTGATTTAACGTGGAATGCTGATGAGGTTGTATGCATTAGAGCTGTGGTGGTGCTTGTGCATGCTAGGTCTTTACATGTGAGCCTTAGGTTTGCGATGTACGCAGGTGTATAAGGAGTGTAGCACATGATGGTGGGTTGTTTTGGGATGTGTTGTTCAGGTGCTGCAGGTCCAAACAGGTGTTTTACTGGTTGAAGCCCTTGTCTATGCCAACCCTTTGTTTCGTATGCCCAGGTGAGATACACTCCAAAAGCATTAATGGAGCGTGGATGAGCAGAAAAGAGTAGACCAGCAATAGAGGTCATGTAACCTGATGCTACAGAGCCAAGAGGGGTAGAGGAGGCAGAGATAAAGGTGGAGTGGGGGGTGGGGAAGCTGGCAGAGTCACCTAGAGGGCTGGAGGCGGGTGGGGCAAAAACAGCCAACAAAGTGAGGAGGAACAGCACGGTGGTCTGGAGGCAAGTGCAGGGAAAAAGAGAAAACATTCCAAAACAACAGGAAGTGCTTGGGGACGAACAGCATACGGGTGGTGGGTGAGTTCACAGAGGTCATGTGTTTCATCTAATGTTTTATGAGGTTTACATCGGGGAGGTTTGGGCAGAGAGTCGGTTTAAGTGGAAATTAAAATGCAAATGTAACGTATGGTCTTGGATTACCTACACAATGGGCCTCATTACGAGGTGGGCAGTAATGGGTTAACGGCGCCGGTAATGGTGCCGGCACCGTTAACTCCTTACCGCCCTATTATGAGGTCTCCTCACGGGACCCGTAAAACCAGGCATCCTTAGCGGGTCCCGCGAGGAGGCCAGGGAGCTAACAACGGGCTCGTTATTAACGTGCCCGTTGTTAGCTCCCTCCCCATTCCCATTGAGCCCTATGGGGGCTCGAATGGGGATGTACCGGGTCTGGGTTCCTCGAATGAGGATTTACCAGGTCCTCCAAGGTTGGAATGGTCCGGTAAGTTCTCATTTGAGGAACCCGGACCCGGTATGCGGTACGGAGGTAACCATGCCGCAAATTGCAGCATGGTTACCTTCAACCTCGTAATGAGGCCCAATTTTTGTTTGTGCTATCCTGTTTGGAGGCAAAGAGGTCTGATGGCTAGCGCCAGTCTGCCTGTTGAACGGAATGTAGCTGCGTTTACTATAGGTGAGAACGCAAGCTACTGTGCTTGTTATGCCTACAGGGAACAGCTGCAAACAAATGGAGCAGAAGGATGTGGAATGCACTATTTGGATCGTAATTTAGAGGCCATAGACATGACATCCTCAAACTACAGCCAAGTCCGCAGATTAAAGGTCCACCAAGGACAGATGAGGTAACGACTTTTGGGAAGAATCACCTTCTGGATAATTATCTGTATTAGTTGAGTACTGGTGCTCACAGATAGCTCATTGCACTGCCCTGCCCCGATCGGGCCACCTCCATCTCACGCACACACTACGTTCCCAAGCGCTACTTAAGCAGTCTGCCCACCCAGCGCTGCCCCCCTATTCCTGTGCCTCGTCATAACCTGGGAATATGTCCATTATTATACCAATATACATTAGTCTTGCTCATTCCTCTCAGCCCCTTTCTTCTCCCCATCAATAAGGTGCAAAATGAGACATGTCTTCTTTTTGGCATAAACGTCAGCAGATTTATTTTCACACATAATAGAAAACACAGCAAACAATTGTGAAAATAGTTCCAAAGATGCGACGACTGGACTGCTCCGTGTCCAAAATCTGCTTCCCCCTTTTCCCAACAAAGTCCACAGTAGGCCCAACTCTCCCAACCTTTCGTGTCTGAGACCCGCCTGCACCTGCAGGTGTTCCTGGGCTGGGAGAGCTTTGTTTGTTCGGGAGACGCTGAGCCCTCATTGCTACCACCAGGCGCCCTCTCCGCTTAGGTTCCTAAGCGGCGCTGGTGCGAGAAGAGCGAAGACCCTTCTGGCTGTGCAATGGCTCATTCGGAGTCTGTCTCTTGTCATTGGTTGCCACAACACCACCTCGCCGTCCTGCGACTTCAACGACCAGGCCTCGCTGTAGCTGTCCCTTATGCAGGGTGGGTCGGTGGAAAATTAAAATCCTTCTTGTCTTCGACGGGCGTCCTTCTGCTGCAGGCTGTAGCCTGTGCAGCCCGCCGCTTATATGGAGCTTGGCCCGGCCCTTTCTTTTGTTGCCCTTTCGTGGGCTTTCCCAGCACTTTTGGCGCCTTCTGGTTTAGCCCTCCCCCTTACCCAGGGAGGAGGGAGGAGGAGGCCCCTGTCCCAGTTTCCGTGGTGCCTTCTCCATCTTGTTCTGTCTTTTCCGTCTTCACCTTCATTCCTGGCACCCTTCTGCCTGAACTCCCAAATCAAAAACAATAGCAGGGACCATGGATTTAAATTGTCTTTAAAAAGACTCCTCTCCCTGCAAGTCATGTGGTGCACCCCTTCCTGCTCCCGAGTTGACCACTCCCACCCCTCACATTCCCTCTGATATTGCACAGACAATATTGCACATCATTTTAAATGATCTTTAACCATTTGCTCATAGTTTGCTGCCCTCGAGGAACACTGACTGCATTTGCTTTATACAGTGTTAACCTTTTAGCTTCTTTGTGATGCACTCCTGATTACAGTGTTTTGTGAAACTTCAATAAATAATATCTAAAAAGAAATGTGGTGGTTTCTTTAATTCCAATCCAATATACCATGTGCTTCTCCCTCACCTGGTCCTCTCACCAGGATGATGTATACCCTGTCAGAGTAAAGCACCATCGGGGGAATAGCTCTGGGGCAACACGCTCGCCTTGGAAGCAAGACGACATGGAGCAATACAGGTTCGATCCCCATGTCCGCGTTTAATAAACTTCTGGATATTAAGCCATTATAAATAACCAATTACATTATAAGTGTTTAGCCAGCTATAGGATGGGGCAGTTTCTGCATTGTTCTTTTTGCGCGTTGCTTCTGTCGAATCTCTCAGGAATAAACACACTACAGGAGAAAGTACCCTAGGGTGAGTCTGGGTGTATCCAGTAACCCGGATCCCTTGGTCTGCTGCCAAAGGAGCCCAAAAAAGAACCGACTGTGTCTTTGAATTATGAATTGTATAGATAGCTTTGAGCATCTGCCTTGAAAACAATTATCGCAACACTTAGGGACACCCTTCACTCGTTTGCAGAACTACAGTCCACTGGCGTGCAGCCAGGCCATCACAACGCTCTCTTCCCCCACTGCATCCCGCCCTCACTCGATTGGTAGCCTCTATCTCCCGCTCCCCCATTCTCTTATCTTCCCCTCACTCGTCTTCTGTCCTAAAGCTGGCTATGATCCGGATACCCCTGACCGGACACAGAGCCCACTCCATGAGCTAGTCTACCTCTGTGTTGGTGATGGTATCAAATGATAATGGCACTCATTACGAGTAGGCCGGTAAGAGCGTGTTCATTACCGACATGCTGGAACGTGCGAGTCTGTCCCACTATACCGGCATTGCGGGTACCACCCATTCCGTAACCGCGTCATAACAACCACTAAACACCGGCACGGTAATACCGGCACGGTATTACCGTGGTCGCAAAAAAGGACACGGAAAAAGGACACGGAAATTACATCATCGCGCAGGAACGGGAAATGAGCCGGCGGCCATCTTTAAAAACACAATTCATTGCCATCCTCCATAACCACCACTGCACTTGTGTTGTTGTGTGCCACAACTGAAGCAGGATGTCGAAGGCCACCAGTAAATCCTCCCAAAGGAAGAGGAAGCAGCGTTTTTCGGATGCTGAACTCACTATGCTTGCTAACACCCTTGAACAGCATGCAGACACAATCAGGAGCACAGACCTCAAGCATGCGGCCCAAACCAAAAAAAAACAGGTCTGGCAGGAGGTCGCTCAGAGGGTGTCGGCAGTGGGGAGCACCCCAAGGAGTGTACGTGACTGCCGGAAGCGCTGGGACGACCTCCGCCTCCGGGTCAGGAAGATCCTGGCGGAGAACAGGAGGGCCGCAATGGCATGGGAGGAGACCGCAAGTGCATTCATTGACCCGGAATCCATAGAGGGAATAGGAGACCAGGAGTTCGGCGTTGCAACTACCACAGAGGAAGGTGAGTGAACCATCACATCCACGTATACCAAAACATGATGTGGCACAAGTTATGTGGAAGTTAGACTAGGCAAGGCAATGCATGTTCCAAGGCTACATCAACACATCCATAGAATAATGATTGCCACACCCTGCACCACACGCATGCTGAGTGAAAATTCCAATCCCAACAGAGGTGCAACATGACCCAACCATGCCCATGGGACTCACCACACAGACACCAAACCAATGCTATGCCACCAGCCATGCATTGATTGCCAACATGTCCCCTCAGTACACCAAATGCCACACACCAGAAATGAAATGATGCCTGAATGTATGCTGCCATTTGACAACATCACTGATGACCTGCATCTCTTCTATCTCCCAGACACCGATGAGGAAGGTGGAACACAGTACAGGGGTGCGAGTACATCCAGTGCACGCAAAGGGACCAGGGCCACCTCCACCCCCCGTCCAAGAAAATGCCTGCAGCAACACCCAGTGTGCCACGCAAGGCATCAACCCTGCAGGGGGCACCTGCAGCGACAGAACAGCAGCAGGCACCCACAACAGTGGGAGCCGTTCCGCTAGCCACCACGGACGTTGTGTCCACAGAGGTGGATGATGAGGCTGGAATCATGTGTGGAATACCCACTCCAAGCCCCATTGCCAGCCCCCACCCACCTGCGGAGGTTGAGAGCCTGGACGATCCGTATCTCCATGACTCTGACCTTGGAGAATCAGACATTGGGATCTTCCAGGAGGACAGTGCCCAGGACGAGGACCCCACACAGGTGCCTTCCACCACCCTGCCAGCCACCACCCTGCCAGCCACCACCCTGCCAGCCACCAGTACACCTGCGGCGGACTCCTCCTTCGAGGCTCGCTTGGCAAGGGTAGAGGCCCGCCAAGAGTCAATCCTGCAAATCATGCATCGACAGGTCGACACTGGGAATGAGGCCATGAGGGCCATAGCCACGGCCATTGCAGCCAATACAGCTGCTGTGGAGGCATCTACGTGTGCATTCAGGGAGTGCATGGAGTCACTGACACAGGCCCTTCTTGCAAACATCCCGCAAATGCAGCGCCAACACCTTGGCCCAGCCATGGGACTGACAATAGACACCTCCGCTACAACAACCCCTTCCACCTCGGTGCAATCGAGCCCTGTGCGGTTAACGCACAGGAGCGCACGGCGCTCGGCCATGGCACCCCCAGACCCAAAAGTCTCAAAGAAATAACAGTATGGCCAATGACAATGTGAAGAACTACATTGGTGAAGGGAACACTGTTTGTTGCACACATGGGGACATTTGGGATCTGTGGGGTGGGTGAGGGAGTTTGTTGGGGTATTTTCTGGGGTTTGTGGGGTGGGTGAGGGAGTTTGTTGGGGTATTTTCTGGGGTTTGTGGGGTGGGTGAGGGAGTTTGTTGGAGGGGTCTAGGAGGGGGGAGTGGGCACATTTTTGCAGTTTTAAATAATACACAAGTTGTGAGAAGAAAAATCCATGGCTGGACATTGTTATTTTTCGTGTGCATCCATTTAATGTGTTACGGTGTTCAGTGCCCAACTCCCAACATTCCCTGTGTGCATGTTCATATTGGCCCAGTGTCTGACTGACACAAGTCTTTCATAGTCCCTGTGTTTCAGAAGTATACTTGAATTCATGCTTGCCGTACAGCATGGCCATCCCGTGCATCACGTACTGGCAGTGGGGCTACTTCACCTCCGTCTCCGTCCTCATCATCCTCACCCGGCCCATGCATGTCAATGTCAAGTGACAATGGTACATTTCTCCGGATGCACATGTCGTGCAGCATGACACAGGCCATGGTGATCTTTGCCACCTTCTCAGGCCTATATAGGAGTGCCCCACCAGACCTGCTGAGGCAGCGGAACCGCCCCTTTGACAGGCCAAAGGTCTGCTCAATGACAACACGGGTACGGGTGTGCACACGATAGTACTCCTCCTCATGGCCATTCTGTGGGTTAGGCACAGGGGTGTGTAGCCACGGCCTCAAGGGTTATCCTCCATCACCAGCAAGCAGATTCAAATAGGTGTGTGTCACTCTGAACTCCCGTAATTCAGGGAGCACAGTCATGCCGCCAGCTATTTGCTGTGGCCATGCACATGTCCCTGTAAGCATGAAAAAATGTTATCTAGGTGCAATCTGTACTGTCATGAGGTGTGGTAGTCTGGATGGCGTTCAATAGATGATGCAGGGTGTAATCATGCATGCTGAGGCAGATATGCTGTGGTAGTGCAACAATGTTTTGACTCCAATTCATGCTGTTCATTATTTATTATGCATGGTCACACTGCCCACATAGCCACACTTGCCGTCCTGTTAATTCATGCATTGCTTGCCATAACCATGGTGGCTTGGTTGTGCCTCTTACTTGTTCTCATTGATATGCATTATTTTATGCTATGTGGCCCAGTGAAGTGTCATGTACCGTTTGACTGGTTCAGGTCAGGAGTGTTTGGCTCTGCATGCATTCTCCAATCACCGGCTATTCCCACCCAGGTGCAGTATTGCCCCCCCTCATGCATCCCCACACATCAGTGCCCCGCACTGCCATGGGACGGTTGTGCAACTCACCAAGAAGCCAGGCACGTGGTCCGGCATGTTTCTCCATTTGATGGGGTACCGTGGATTTACCCAGTAACATGGCATCATGTGTTGATCCAGGAAATCGGGTGCAGCAATGGGTGATGATCTTCCTGGAGTCACATACCATTTGCACATTGATGGAGTGGTATTGTTTGCGATTGCGGTACACGGCCTCTACGGCATGGGGGACTATCAATTCCACATGGGTGCAGTCGATGGCACCGACACAATTGGGCATGCCTGCCAGTGCATGGGAGCCTACTTTGGTTTCGGCTATCTCCTGGGCAGTCCGTGGTAGGGATATGTGGGTGCTTGCATGCTTCAGGAGGGCATCCAACACTTGGTTCAGCATGCGTGAAAATAGTGGTTGTGAAATGCCATGCAGCTGGCCCACTGTGTGTTGGTAGGTGCCTGTGGCCAGGAAGTGTGGCACAGACACCACCTTTAGTAGTGGGGGGATGGCAGTGCATATTTGTATGTGGCTGGCAATGTCGTTCTGTATCATGTGCACTATGGTGGTGATGGTGTCACGGTCCAACCGGTACAGGGTGTGGATCTGCTCGGGGGTAGGGTTGAATGGCCTGAGTCTGGTGCGAGGTATTGCTGGCTGCCTACGAGGCTCTGGTGGCTGCGCTGGTGGTAATGGATGGGCCTGTCTCAACCTCCTTCTCCTCCTGTGTCTCCTCTGTGCTGCCTGTTCTTGCTGCTGTTGTTGTTGTTGTTGCAGTTGTTGCTGTAGTTGTATCAGTATAGGCAGGTCCTCCTGCGCCATGTTTGCAAATGCTAGTGGTGGCATTTTGGTGTAGGAAGGGGTGTGGTGTTTAGTTGTGCTCCTTTTGTACTGGGCAACTCTGCATTGCCTACACCGGGGGGGAGGGGGTTGTGGTGTGTGGGTGTGCTCAGTTCATACTGGCACAGCCTCCTTTGACTCCACCTGTGGGGATTGTGTGCACCTGTGGCAGCTGCCTTGTATCTTGCTTGCTGTTTGCGGGTGGTCCGCGATGCCTGTTTTGCCGGCATCATGCAGCCCGTTATTACCGTGTTCGCAATGCCAGTATTTGCATGTTTGCGTGGGTTGAAATTACCCCCTATTACCGGCATGCCGGTATTTACTACCTGAAGAGGTGCGTGTACGTGCCTATGCCGCTATTAGCGGCACCGTTGTTTGGTATGCCGTTAATACCGGGGTTCCAGGTCGGAATGCTACAGAACGGTAAATGATGCCGGTATTTACATACCGGCATCGTTTTTCCCTTACCAGCATACCTCGTAATGAGGGCCAATGTCGTTGTGAAAATGGCCGCCAGGTGGCGACATTTAATTAGAATTGCACCCTCCAGATAATCAAACACTTTCACCAAATATTCTAGGATTGGAGGTAATAATATCCTTGCAGAACATTTGGGCAAAAATGTTTGGGGGGCAGGAAAACAAAGTCACCTACATGGCGACTTTTTCACGGCGGCATTATCACTGGCTCTGTGGTGACAGAGCACTGCATAAGAGCCTTCGAATATAACTTAACATATTCTGTTGATCTCATATCCAAGAAAGAACAGGAGCCGTACTTGCTAAATAATGCAGTCATATCTATTCCAGTAAAGTACATTTTGTGCAGGTCTTCAGGAATACAGATTGCTTATGTAGCAGGGAATCAGCATTTTTTATTATGCAAGTGCATATATTTGTATTAATGATCTCTATGTTGTAAACGTGGGTTATGTTATGAATAGATGTCTTCTGGTATGGTGTTGTATGATGTAATACGGTCGATTTATTTTGAAATATTGCGACATTACACACCAGACAAGCAAATATACAAATCAAAATGCATGCAGAAAGGTTTGTTTTTTATTAAAAAATAAAGACATCATAAATGCCCATTGTTTTTTTTATATATAATGAAAACCATCAGTCTGATTATAGGTCAATTAAAACTAATTTTATTTGAAATATTGCCTGTTTTTACTAAATGCCTAAATATGGGGTCATGCCATATTTAGCACATGCAGTGTTCTGTGGAGGTAAACATTGCTAACATGTTTAGCTCCTCTGCCCCAACCCTCTGCATGCTAAAACATGTGTGTTCTTTAAGTGCTGTTGGAAGGAAATCATCATTGTGACGCCAAAAGGTAGCGATCATGTGAGCATCCGAGATGCCCCTATCCTCACCCTTTTGCCTTTTGATGCCCAGAGGGTCATTCTTGATCCTTCTGTGTATTTCCATGCATGGTGCACAAGTAGTGTGAACCGCTGATGTACATTAAGCCTAGGTTCTCTGAAACTAGGCGCGTCATACTTTGGCTAAGTATAAAAGCATATTAGCATAACATAACATAGTCTTTACATCTTCCAAACAGGGAGGAACGTGTATTTTTAAGCAGTAACATCACACACATAATGGCTACAGAGAAATGCCCTGCTACCCATTCAAGAGGAACTAGAAGGGCAGGCCCGGTGAAACCTGAGTGCTCCCTTATTTGCAACAAGCAGCAGAGGGAGTGCCCCTGAGCTAGCCAGTGTTGCGGGACAACTGCTATCCTGATTCTGTGAAGTATCCCAGCTTGTGCATGCCCAATGGTCCCTGAAAAGCCAGAGGTGTTTTGGTTCCCTATATTTTCATGCTTTCATTGGTCAGTACTGTACTACTGCCACCCCATTTATGATTAGGGGGCACGCCTGTGAGTCCCTGTTGTTATATCTTTTGCAAGAGGTCAGCTTTGCAGGGCTGTCACAAGTGCAGAAAGCAGAACTCAGGGAAATTTGCTGATGCCTCCTCTTGCTTCCTGCTTATGGCCTTTATACATCCTTCCCTATAAGGCGAGCAGGTAGATGGCGCAAAATAATCCTGAGGGGGGCTGGTTCAGTGTGACTGCCAACATCTTTATACGTAGCAGCTAAATGTAAAAAAAGGAAATGTGTGTCTATTTGTCTTTGTTTGCATGTGTGTGGTTATATGTGTGTGTGTGTGTGTGTTTGGCACACAGTCACCGTAATGACATATAGTGTGGGCGCCACAATCATAAAATCATTTTACAGTGCAATGCTAACCTACCAGTATCATGAAAGTGTTGACAGATGGTGGTCAGTCATAAGTTCGAAAAAAAAATGTTGAAAGACAATAATGTCGAAAAAATAATGTCGAAAAGAAAAATATCGAATTCTTTATTTTTTTTATTTATATATTTTTTTGGGGGTTTCGCGAGTAAAAAAAGGTAAAAAAAAAAAAGGGGGGTTGGGGAGGAACTCTCCCCTTTTGCTTTTTGAATAATAAACGTAGTGAAAAAGAAATTCCATATTTTTTTTCCGATATTATTTTTTCGAAATTATGACTTTCGACATTTTGGTATTCGAAATTATCACTATAAACCTTGACAGATATTGTGGGCAGCAGTACCATGAAAGTATTTGCAGAGGCAATTTTGACGTATATGATGGTGGACACAGACATCATAGAAATGTGCTTCTCAGTGTCATTGCAGGCATACATTGTGGGAAGAGGTATCTTAATGATGTGTTGCAAAATGTTCCTGTGCACTGATGTTGAACTGGCATTGGATGCAATTTGTTTGGTGTGTTACCCTACAGAGCTGATACATTGTGTGGTATTTTACCTATTTTTTCATTAAATATGTGGTATACAAAGGCACCATTTCAGCCTATTGCTGAACATCGTTACACTGGTGAGAACCCCCAAACCAGAAATCCTCCTGCATTGATTCAGCCTATCCTACTCACACACTGCCTATCCTACTCACACAAATCAAATGGAAATGTTTACATCCCTCTACTGAAAAGCAAATCGCCAGTATGTTTAATATTGTACATGAACTCGGGAGGATAGTTCAGGGGCAACATGCTTGCCTTGAAAGCAAGAGACATGGAGCACCACAGGTTCAATCCCCGCCTCTGCACTTAGAATATTCTGGGTATTAAGCGCATTATAAATAACCAAATACAATTGCAACTTGACAAGAGCATTTCCAAAAATACTGCACACAATTCCAGTGCGTTTACCACCATGGCAGTGGTAATTGCATACTTGTACAGGGAACTTCAGATTTCCACATGCAAATGGGATACCACCAAACCTATAATGAGACCCTGAGTGTGTAACAGTAACGTGCCCTTTGCATCCCCTTCTCAAAAGCCCAGAGGGCTCAGATAGAGGAACATACATGTTTCACTCTGCTGACACTACTGATTATAGCTCACACGACCAGGCAGACACTGACTGGCCTCTCTTAATGCCCGAAGGACCCACAGACCCTTCACTTGCACAGTAAAGAGAAAGTAAACATGGCACTAGGAGGCTGCCTATCCCAGAAGGGCGATGGAATTCCAGATCTCACTGAAGGACGAGCTCCTGGTGGAATTTCCCGGGCACAATGAATATGAGGGTTGCAATAGTAGTAGCCTGTGGAAACCAAGAAACCCAACCACATCCATAAGGACAGAACATTGATAGATGGGCAAAGGACATGCCTACATCCAACTTCCTTAATTGCTTCTGTCGCCCTCCAACCCCTTTTGTGACATCCACTCTACTTAGATTCAACACCACTTAAAATAGTAAACTCCTATGGGCCTGGGACCTGAATTCAACTGTGCTCTCGCTTAATGGTCCCTGCGGTCCTAACCACTACACCCTGCACTTGCACATCTATATAGATAAATAGTCCTGCCTCTGACCTCAGCACCTCTCCCACAGGAAGGAACTCCAAGAACCATACACACCCCCCATTCCCCTCTGACCTTTGCCATGCCTTCCTTGATAGTAATCTCATGAAAGCTGCCCTGTTTCTTGCATCCCTTAAACAGCTGATCACCATAGCAACCCTGCCCTCTGACTGTTACATACTCTGTACAGGGCTTCACCAGCGAGGACCCCTTCTCTGACCCTTACACATCTGCCACATTAGTCGGCATTACAGCCACGCCACAATTGCAATCTAGAGTTTAGACACTTATGGCGGCCACTAAGCCAAACCAGACTTCCTTCCCCATAAACACATAGCCACATTCCTCACAAGGTTTAGTTAGTTCTGGTCAAACCCACCCCAGGGATTAAATACCTTAACACTAACCGATTTAGGACCACTATCACAGAACCACCAGGGAGCAGGCACTACCTTTCACAGAGCGCAGACCGACCCCAGGATGTGGCACCTCCTATGGCCGCAGAGCCACCCAGGTCCTAGGCACTCATAGCCACATGTCCACTCAGGGCTTAGCTCAATGTTTGCTGGCCAGGGATCCACTCCAGAGCTCAGACCCCTGTCAAGGTCACACCCTGGGGCTTCCGCTACTTACCACAGACCCACTCCAGGACTTACCCAACCTCTGACACTCAGGAGCTCCTGAGTGTAATTTGACAGCGGGGATGTTTGCACTCAGGCGAAGCCCGGTCCCCGCTACCAAATTTTAGGCAATTGCATTGTGGAGCACAAAACTAAAGGGCAAAAGGCCGCGTACAAGCATGTACACCACCTTTTGTCCTTCACATTTTCACTCTGCGCTGCAAAGTGAGTAAACGTTGCCTGCCATTTTTGGCCTGCCAGGCAGCACATACTTTGATTGCGAGCTGGCAAGCAGCGCTGACAATTACAATTAAATGCTCTCTGACATGTGAGCATGTTAAGCAGTGTTCACAATGAATAATAAACGCCGTCCGACATGCAAGCATGTCCGACAGCGTGCCACGTTTACAATAGATCCCTATGGGGTCCGCCATCTTTATCCTGGTGCATAAAGCTGGGGGACCGCATAGAGATCTCCAGCATTAGCGGCGGCATGAAAATCCAAGGCTGTGCAAATGCTGGAGCATTTATATGGCGGAGAGGAAGGGAGGCGGCAGAAACGCGAGTTGCATTCCACCCCTCCTCTCCGCCATACAAATGAATGAAAAAGAGCCGTGGCGTCAATTGAAGACATAATTATGCAAACCGTTGCGGCTCAATTGAACATGGGCCTCTCAGTGATCCACCCCAATACTTTGACATTTACAGACCTTCCACAAGACTCGCAGGACCAGAAAACAGCCCAGGTAAGCCCCCCCACCAGCCCCGCCCCCTGTATTACCTCTTCCTGTAGTTCCTCTGCCTGCTCGTTGCCGAAGGTCTGAAGCACTTTGGCTTTGTACACTTTCCAGAATGCGTTGCTCATGTTTGCGCCCGAGTGGATCCCACGTTCCACAAATGTCATCCACTTCCCAGACAGAGAGGAGGCAGTTTCACAGACAAGACCCGGTGCACATACAAAGGCCACTTAGGAGTCCTTGTACATCCAGGGGCCACAGGATCACAGACAGTTCTGGCCACTCAGATACGCCAGAGTCACAAGCACGAGGTTTTGCACATATACAGACACCAGAGCCAAAGGGAGGGCCCTTCCTACATCAGGGTGGCACGCCTTGCAGAATGCCGCTAGCAGAGTTGATTTTTCTTATTAAGATGGACGCAAACATCCATGTGTGGTCTCCTCAGCTACACGAGGCTCCCCATCGGTGCCACCTTATCTGGTAAGAGGGTAGGGTGCGTTTAAAGATCCACTGAGGTAGTCAGGGTTTACCGCCAGACATGGAAGTCATCCACTCTTAAGAGTCTGGAGTCGAGGTTAGAGCATAGTTCTGGAGGAAAGGCCTGCAGGTCTGCCAGTCTCTACGGTCTTTTGCAGTGGCCAACCAGTGTTAACCCCTTGGCATGGAGGTCAGCAAGTTTCTTCAGTCTGTCTCTGAGCTCAGCCCGTCTGTACAGACTTCTGGGGCAGACAGACAGTGGTGCTCAAGGTCCCGTGTGCAGGTTTCAGCAGCTGTCAATTTGCATTTTCTGTAGGAAGTCGTGGAGGACTGTTCATCGCCTTCCCAGCCGGTCCTCCTCTCTGCCGCTCTCTCCTAGGTCTCTCTGTGGCTTCAGTGCTATCTCATGAACAGCCGCAGTCTCATCTGACAGCAAGGGAGGGATGGAGAGGCTCGGGTGTCCTGCACGCTCCAGCTGCCCATCGGGATCCAGTGACTTCATTAAAGTTTTAGGTGCATCTCCTGAACTGAGTTGGCAGGTAACAGAATCCAGGGCACACCCACAAAGCTTTGGTGCCAGAGACTAACAGGTGTATGGATCAGGTGTATGGACCGGTCGTGTTTACTTGCTCAGTCTCAGGGCGCTAATGACTGTTGACCACCCGGAAAACATAGTAGTCACATGGCAGTGTCGGTCCTAAAGAAGCTGTCTGTCTCCTAGGCAACCACTGGCCCATTCAGGTGCCCAGCATCCCAGTGAGAGAGGTCACCTCTTACCTGAGTTCTTCTCTCCCCTTGTTTGGGCATGCTCCAACAAAGATCGAGAGTTATTTGGAGTCATCAGGACTTTTCCTCACCACATGTCTTGACTGCCTCTATTCCTCCCTCCCTAGCATTCTGTAATAAACTACTCACATCACTCATAAAATAGAATGCACATTATACCCAGATGGCAACACCCGTAATCATCACCCTGCACTGTTTCCCTCCCCCCGCTCCATTTGGTGCCCTCTAGGCACATCCAGAAGCTACTCAACTTGATCAACCCTACCAAATCAATCATTGACCCCATTCTCTCCTTATTTATCAACATCAAATCAATAATTGATCCCATTCGCTCCTTGGTTATTAACCCTTTCGAATCAATCATTGACCCCATTCTCGCCTCTTTTATCAACACTATCAAAACAATCATTGACCCCATTCTCTCCTCATTTATCAACATCAAATCAATAATTGATCCCATTCGCTCCTTGGTTATCAACCCTATCGAATCAATCATAGACCCCATTCTCGCGTCATTTATCAACCCTATAAAATCAATAATTGTTCCCATTCTTGTCATGGCCTGAGTGCTGTGGAAGATATGGCATGTGTGGAGATTCCGCCATTAACGTGCCTTTACGTTTTCCTTCTGACCTAGAGCTCCACTCTAGTCTTTTCCAAGATGGCGGATTCCAGACTGGATTTCAGTTACCTTTGATTGCCCTGCAACGCGTTGCAACCGTCTTCCTACCTTTGGGGTCAGACACTTGTTTTCTTCTCCAGCCCTGTTTTTCCCTGCCCTCCCTGCTCTTGCTCCGCTCCTCTCTCCTTTCTTGGGTACCGCAGAGCGCTCTTTGCAAGCCTCTCGCTCTTCCTGCTTCCCTGAGCAGCGCAGTTGCCCTGTCTTTTCTCCCCTGGGCTTCCGGGCCGCTGCTACTTGGCTTCTACATTAATTTGCTACTGCTCCTTGGATTTTTGGACATTGTTTATTCTTTTCTACTGCCGCTTGACCGTGGGTTTTTTTGTGCTGACTTACGGCTTTTTGCCCAACTTTGACTTGTCCTGGGCGGTTGGGGGTGGTCTCTCTTGTCTTTCTGGCCTTTTACAGATGAGCAGAGTGGCTTGTTCTAGAGACCAGCTATTTCTCTTTGAGGGTCGTCGTTCTGAACTCAAGAAGGAGACACCTACTCAGCAGTAGAAGTAGAGCGCTGAACCTACAATCAAGACCACAGGTGAGGAGGAGAAATCTAACAGTGAAACGGAGAGTTTGCAATGCCAACATAACATGGCCACTGCAGAACAACTCCAACAACTGGTGTCAGCTGTCCAGGGCCTCAACCTGGAAGTTCAAGGATTGAAGGCGGAAAACGCTGTGTTGAAATAACTGGTAACTGCACAAGATATGCATACTACAGACCTACCCCCATTCGGACTTGCATCAGGAAAATTTGACGGCTCGCCTAGGAAAGTGAGAGAGTTCACTGATGCCTGCTTTGTTTATTTTTCCTTCCCGACCAGTACTTATGCATCTGACCGATCTAAGATCAGATTAATGATTGTGAATAGACAGGCAATGCATTATCATGGGCTACGCCCCTGGCGACCTCCGCAAATCCAGTCCTGGTGGATTATTCAGCCTTTGTAAGATTGCTACCTCAGACCTTTGAGAGACCAGAAGTGGTTTACTTGGCCTGCGAATCCCTATCGGACATTCGTCAGGGGACTTCTGACATTTTGTCTTACATCACTTCTTTTAAGTGAGTAGCAGCCAAAGCTGGTTGGCCTGATATGGCACAGTATACTGGCTTTAGGAGTGGCTTACATGAGGTCATAAGGGATGAGCTGGCCTGTGTCCCCCATCCTGAAACACTTTCAGACCTCTTTTCCCTTGTTCTTCAGATTGAATATCGCCTGTCTGAACGCAGGTCCGAATGCAAGAAGTGTAAGGGAACGTCTTTCTCTCAACCAATGCCTTTGAATCTGCCTTTGATCGAAGCTCTCTCCAAGGAAGAGCCTATGCAGATAGTTACTGATCGAGGCCCTTTAACTTCAATGGAAGAATGAGAAGAACGGATTTGGGTTTGTGCCTATATTGTGCATCCAATACCCATCTACTGCGAGACTGCCCAGAAGTACAAACAAGATGACAGGGAAATGAAAGATCCCAGTACTAGGAGGGACAATTAGCCAGGGTGAACAGGAATGTCCCAGTTTCGTTACTCTACTTTCCTCTTAGGAAATGGATTCCAGACTAATGGTGGTGCGAGTCTTACTTCTTCTTCCAGAAGGAAGGATGATTGAAGCCTCAGCCTTACTGGACAGTGGGGCCGTGGGCAACTTCATGGATATTCTATGGACCCAAACGGAGGGGATTCCTAAGCAGGAGAGACAGAATAATCAAGCAGTAGAAAGAGTGGATGGACAACCCCGATGTTCAGGGCCTATAACACATGCCTCTCTGCGTTTGACTGTATCCGTTTTTGAACTCCAGGAGACTTTGTGTTTCGGTTTCATCCCTGCTCCCCATTTTCAAATCATTTTGGGTATCTCATGGCTCCGTCTGCACAATCCTCTCATCAACTGGTCTAGGGATATTCTACATTTTCAGTACTAATACTGTTCTTCTCATTGTCTACCGTTGTGTTTCTCCAAAGGTTTGCCTGCTATGCATCCTACATCTCAGTCCTGTACCGTACAGATTCACAACATACCCAAAAGATATCAGGACGACACTGATGTTTTCAAAGATAAGATTCCAAAGGATCTTCTGCCTCTCGGATGGATGACTGTGCCCTTGAACTGCTTCCACATGCCATGGTCCCGTTTGGACGCATGTATTCCCTATCCCTACAGAAAAGAAGACCTTGAGGGAATACCTTGGTAGCAATCTACAAAATGGTCACATCAGGGAATCTAAATCCCCTGCAGGGCCATCTTTGTTTTTTATTCCAAAAAAGGATTTCCCATGAGCTCAGACCTTGCATTCACTATAGAGGGATTAAGAGTGACACCATATGGGACAGATACCCCATGCCTCTTATTAAAGACATTCTAGAAGCCTCCAGCGGGCAGTAGTGTTTACCAAGCTTGATCTCCGAGGCGTTTACCATCTCCTCAGAATACGCAAGGGAGACAAATGGAAGACCGCCTTCAGGACACCATATGAGCATTTCAAATATCAGGTTATGCCCTTTGGGCTAGTCAATGCCCCAGCGTTCTTCCAGCGAGTCATGGATACACTTTTCTCTGACTTGTATCATTCAGTCATCATATGTTTAGATGACATACTTGTGTATTCCCGCTCCAAGCATCAGCATCCATATCATCGCACAGAGGTTTTGGACAGGCGACACAGACATCATCTTTTAGTCAAGCCTGAAAAGTGTTTGTTCGAGTTGTCCTCAGTTCCATATCTTGTATTCCTCTGATCGAAGAAGGATATCAAACTAGATCACTTCTATCCACAAAAGGCCTTGTCCTACCTCAGTGAAGGAGAGCCAGTGCTTTCTTGGGCTGGCAAATTTCTACAAAAAATGTATCCAGAACTTCTTGGAGATCATACTACCGATCACAGCCTTGCACAAGAAAGATGTTCCATTCATTTGGAAGGAGGAGACAGAACAAGCCCTCAAAGACCTCAAAATCCCAAAATGTGCACTACTCCCACTCTCAGACAACCAGACCAATCCCTGTCGTTTATTATAGAGGTGGATGCATCAGCGGGGCAATCAGAGAAGTCCTTAAGCAACTGATAGATGACAAGGAACATCCCATTGCCTATCTTTCTAAGTCCTTAACCTCCAGCAACAACAGCCACTCTAATTGAAAAAGGAAATGTAAGCCATCAAACAGGCCTGTTTAGAATGGCGCCATCTGTCATTCTGTCTGGCCACATAGAGCAGGAGCTCTGTGCTGAGGACATCCTTGTTACCGAATTAACCCGCTGTGGCACTGCGATTTTCATCCACACTGGGTTGATGTTGCCGGGAGGTGTGCCTGCGGCTGCTGATTGAGTCTTGCCCCCGGAGGAGCTGTAGCCAGAGAGTTATTGCGGTTTATGATCTACCACTGGAAACCCCTGGGAGAAGTCGCAGAGCGGCTCCACACGGTGCCCTCCTACTGGCACCTGAGCATGGGGCAAAGCATGCCTGCTGGGAGAGGGGCACTGCTGGCCTGGACACACACACAGTTTGCATGCTTTCTGCCCATAGAAACGTCTGGACCATCTTGTGGCAGGGCTTCGTCTGCTGCTGCCTCACCATCTGGGACTCGGCCCCGCTGTCCATTCCCCGCTGGCGACCTTGTTGTGGACCGTCCCGCCAGGAGCAACTGGCATTCCCCCCTGACTGGTGCGGTGGACTGATGGTCACACGCAGCGGCTCCACACGGTGCTCTCCTACTGGCACCTGAGCACGGGGTAAAGCATGCCTGCTGGGAGAGGGGCACTGCTGGCCTGGACACACACACTGTTTGCATGCTTTCCGCCCGCAGAAACGTCTGGACCATCTTGTGGCAGGGCTTCGTCTGCTGCTGCCCCACCATCTGGGATGCAGTCCCGCTGTCCATTCCCCGCTGGCGACCTCGTTGTGGACCGTCCCGCCAGCAGCAACTGGCATTCCCCCCTGACTGGTGCGGTGGACTGATGGTCACACGCAGCGGGAGCCCACGCGGTGGAGGACCCCGCACATGAGTGCTGCAGTACGGAGCAGCCAGGTCTCCTGCCCCGCTGCCATCCATCAACGCGCAAGGTAGGACCCACGACAGCCGCGCTCAGACCGATGCAGCCCTAAGGGTGGGCAGAGCCTGTGAACACTGCCTCACACATTTGGCTGCCGCCCGAAATGCAGAGGACATTTACTGCGCTCGCAATTGCTTCCTGCAGGGATGGTCTCGCCTTTTGCTGTTTACAGTGCTGCCTAGCTGGATTACGTGGCTGTCTCATGCTGATCTCCCCTCATGAGCCTCTGCCCTAATACTTGAAGTGGGCTCCTTTGATGGCACACGCCACTGCTAGGCCCATGAGCGTGCATGTCTGGGCCTCAGGCCCTGCGGATCAGTGATAATCTCTCCACTTAGGCCAGCAATCCCCGGGGGAGTTGCATCCAACACACATCTCTGCTAATACCTGAAGGTGCCATCTCTGGCCACAACTGCGTGCTCAACCTCGCCTTCCTGCATACACTGCACCTGACGGACAGACCTCACGGTTAGCACCTGCGTGCGACATACAAAGGCCCCAGCTAGCTAATCATAAAGCAATATGAGATAGACATAGTAGGCCGGGATGGCCTTTAGCAAGAAATCTGAAGTGTCTCTAGGGTCTGATTAGGCTTACGTCGGAGGCCACAACCCACTCAGGGGACAACGCATAGTCTACCTAATAGCGGCAAGCACCCCTTGGTCCCGCTGTAACTGCCTGCTCCGGCGGCGGGTGTGCGAGGGCCCCTTGCCCTGTTCAGAACTGACTCATCTGGCTGTATCCTGCAGCCCAGCGAACTTCAACTAAACCTGTATGATCTAAAGGCGATTGACTGAACCCACGGTTTGCGGGCACACATTTGGGCAGCATGCCCAGAGGGGCCAACAAGAAACAGAGCACTATCAATATGTTCGCGAAAGGAATACAGAAATCAGCGGGACCACAATTGGAGCAGTGGGCAGCCATGTCGCCGCCCCCCGACAACCAAGACACATCAAAAATGTTCGAATACATGCGAGAGGGGTCACCCCCCTCCATTCTAAGCTAGACGACATGAGCGGGACTATTTGTTCAATTAAAGCTCATATGGAAAAGACAGAGAGCCGGGTGACGGAGGTGACGGTGACGGAGGTGGAAAACAGAGTGAGCACCGCTGAAGATGACATTGGCTCCCTCCGAGCCGAAGTGAACACTCTATCCAAACGTGTCCAAGAGGTCAGCAGGAAAAGTGAGGATCTTGAATCGCGCTCTAGACGCAACAATATCCGCATCATCGGCATTCCGGAGGACAGCATCGAAGGCCCCATGGGGGAATACATAGAGCAGGCCCTGCTGGACTCTCCAAAACTATTTCCACAATTTGCTATTAAAAGGGCCCACTGAGCTCTAACAGCCAAACCTAAGCCAGGAGCCCCTCCCCGCCCGATTATAGCGAGGGTGCTGAATTACCGTGACAGGGACGCCCTATTACGTGCTGCAAGGATCCAGGACGAGCTTCTCCTGGGATCCTCCAGAATCCATTTCTACCCAGATTTGTCCACTGCCATCCAACAGGAACATAAAACCTTCCTGTCCGTGAAGAAGAGACTGAAGGATTTAGGAGTGAAGTACTCCATGTTGAACCCTGCTAAGCTTCGGGTCGAGCACGCAAACCGGGTTTACTATTCCTGAAGACGTGACCAAATTTATAGAGGAACACTTTCCTGGATGATCCGCCCATTGTGAATGCTCCCAGGGGCACCCCTGATTATGTCTTTTGGGATACCTGCTCTCCACTATGGGCCGGACCTCGGATTGCTCCTTGTCATGCACCCTCCCCCCGCTGAGGGGCTCCCTAGTTGTTGCAATCACTCCTGGGGACGCCCCACCGGCTGCCCGTTGTGTTGTTTGACCTCCTCCGTGGGCCAGACCTCGGAGTGATTCATGACATTCATCCTTTGCCGAGGTGATTCCATTGGTCCGGGGCCAGGTCCCACACGTTCGAACCATGTTGCAGAAATGAAAATCTTGTTCAGTGATCCTATGCCACAATGACCTACGTAATATCCCAGCATGAGTGTGCTATTTTTTGATTGGCGCCAAGGCCCCCAGGTGAAGTTGCCAATGGTTGTGTTTTGGTTTAGTACTGGGTTGGGGATCATCCTTCCGATTGCGGGATGGGTGCGGGTGGGGGAGGGTGGGTTGGCGGTTACATAAGGAAAATTGCTTGGTGAACACCGGGGGACTGAAGTTTCCATACCACGCTCATGGGGACCATTGAGCCTGTTGCTGCATACACATGGCCTGGGATGGAGGGGGGTAACTGTTGGCCCAGAACATCTTCTACTGATAACATACAACTGGGGGAACGGCTGATACTGTAACTTGCATGAGTTGGAACATAAGGGGGCTGGGGAATTCAAAATACAGAAATTGCAGCTTTACGCTGAAAGACACCATGTTAACGTGCTCTTCCTACAGGAGACACACGACCTTGAGCCCATATGCGCGAAATTTGCTGAGTCCTGGGGCTCTCAACGGTACTAGACTGCTTACTCTTCTCAGAACCTAGGTGTTATGATCATCATTCACAAGAGTCTCCAATTTAAACAAAAGGCAGTCCATATTGAACATGTAGGGTGTTGTTTTATTGTTTGGCACCTTGCAGGGCAAAGAGGTTGTATTGTTAATTTAACTGCCATGGGTTTTTCCCCCCAGTGCCAAGGCCTTTTTGGTGATTTCAGTATTTCACCATGCAAAGCCTTCTAACATTTTCTCCTTCATTAACCCCTTAAGTGCCAAGGACGAGCTATCTCGTCCTTGGCACTGGGGAGGTAATCCCAAGGACGAGATACCTCGTCCTTGGCACTTAAAGGGTTAAATGTGTATGGACCAAATGTGGATGATCCTGATTTCTCTGAATACCTATCCACACTTTTATCCGGATTCCCACTTGTTCCGATACTCTGGTGGTGGTGGGCCTTAATACCATTCTCGATGTCCACTACGACAGATCTGGCTCCAGGCCCCGCCAACTCTCCAAGGGAGCAGGACTATCCTGGACCTACAATCCCACTTTGAATTGACCGACCCATGCGAATACTTCACCCTGATTCTCGCACATTCTCCTTTTATTCGTCAGTACATGATTCCCATTCCCACATCGATAAGTGGCTCATCACAGACACTTTATTAGCAACCATCACTCATACTTCCATTCTCGCTAGTACATTCTCTGATCACTCGCCAGTGACTATATCCCTTCCATGGTCCGTGGACGCCCCCACGACCTGGACATGGAGATTCAAACCACATTCCTTATTGGACATCGCATACGAAGCCGAATTAGGCACAGACATCGACGACTTCTTTACTTTGAATACCGGCTCTGTCTTATCCCAGACCACCTTGTGGGAGGCTTTCAAAGCGTACATAAGGGCAATGGCAATTTCCAGAGAAGCAGGAGTGCTCCGAACTATTAGGATAGACATAGCCAAAAGCGAAGACAAGCTTGCTGCTTTAGAAGCACAATATGCTTCTACACAATCACCTGACATGCTGGCCGACAAAAGTAGCAAACTAGACTCATTCCGTGTACATGCTGAGCGGGAGCGTAAATTCCTAGATAAACCCCAGGCAGTGCATAGATATGGTGAAGGTGAGTGCCCTGGTAGAGCCCTTGCCAGATTGGTCTGGCTTCCGAGGGGATCATCACATATCCCGGCGATAGAAAAGGCAGATGGTAACCTAGCCCTGTCCACGCAAGAGGTCAATGACGAATTCCGCTCCTTTTACGAGACGTTGTACGCCATTGCTGAAACAGCCACGGATGATGAAATCGGTACATTTCTGGCTGGCCTTCCACTCTCGGTCCTTTCCCTGGAAACCAGGGAGGCCCTCAATGCCCCGATCATAGCTGAAGAACCATCAAATGCCATTTACTCACTGGCCTCAGGAAAGGCACCGGGATCCAACGGATTCCCGATCGAGTTTTATAAAAACTATATATCTCGTCTTGTCCCCCCGTTACTTGCCCTCTGGAACAAAGCATGCCTCATAGGAATTCTACCACCCTCCCTCTGTGAAGCAATAATAACGGTGTTGACTGAACCAGGTAAACCCACTACACAGTGTGGTTCTTATCATCCCCTTTTACTTATCAACTGTGATGCTAAGATATATGCCAAGGTTCTGCCCCTTAGATTGGCTCCATATGTTCACTACATCATACATCCGGACCAGTCGGGGTTCATCCCAGGCCGCTCCACTTCCTATAACTTGTGCCGACTATTCAACATATTAACCCGCATTGACCCTGGTACCCTGGCTGTCGCAGCAACCCTAGACATGCAAAAGGCATTTGATTCCGTCTCCTGGAGGTTTCTATGGCAGGTGCTTGAAAAACACCATTTTGGTCCCCAATTCAGAACCTGGGCCAAGCTATTATACTCCTCTCCAGTTGCAAGGGACGGCACTAAAAATGTGTGTACGATGCAATTTCAGATAGAGAGAGGCACGAGACAAGGGTGCCCTTTCTTGCCATTGACATTCGCTCTGGTCATGGAGCCATTGGCTGACAATATACGACAGAGACATTCACATCGAGGATTGCGCCTTCCTGGCTCCCCCGAGATAATCTCGTTATATGCACATGACGCCCTTCTTTTCATCCGACAGCCCGAAACAAACCTCTCCCCAATACTGGAAGATGTTATTTGCTTAGGCGAATTATCGGGTCTACGAGTGAACTGCACTAAATCAATTCTCTTCCTGTTGATGGAGGCCACCGCTCCCCCTCCGACCTTCAGGGATTTGTCTGGGCCCAATACGAGTTCACATACCTGGGGGTGGTAATTACGCGAGACCGTGACTCTCTGTACGATAACAGCTATGGCAATTATCTAGTTAAATTGGCTCAGAAATGCACTGGGTGGGCGAATCTTCCAATAACCCTAGCGGGTAGGATTGCTGTTCTTAAAATGGTGATACTGCCTCAGCTGCTGTACAGATTCTCAAATGTCCCAATCTGGCCTGGCCGAGGTTTCTTCACAACGCTCGCCCGAACCACTAACTGTTTCGTCTGGCACTTGGGCGCGGTTCACCTGAAGCTCATGACATTGATGACCCCGGTGGTGATGGGGGGTCTTGGAGCTCCCAACTTTGAGGGGTACTGGATAGCTGCCCAAGCCCATTATGCATCGTTTTGGTTTGTGCCTACAGATCTGTCCCTGCACGTTAAACTAGAATGCCTAGCTACTGATGAATGTGATATCCGTTCCTTGGTGTTTCCCAACTACATGGTTCGGTTTGAACCTTCGGATCCTGTGGGTGCTACGGTTCAGGCCTTAGCCAGGCTATGGAAACAAATGGGCAATATGCACCCATTTCATGGAGATTTTCGCCTCTGGAACTACCTCCCCAACTCCCCCCGGGTGGACGTTAGACCTGTGGACTGCTGGGCAGCGGCAGGTTTCTTATCTGTCCGAGATGTATTCAAACAAGGTGCCTTCACAGAGTGGAGTGAACTCCCTAGAGAACTACGAGGTAGGCCTACTTGTTGGCTGCAGAACACCGGTCTGCGGCGAGTGTTGAAAGCTAGGCTCCCCGACTTTCCCACCATCCCACAAGAAGACCCAATCCTATCAGAAATCATTGGCACTACGTTCATGAGGGGTAAGGTCTCAAGACTATACACCACATTCGAAACCCAAGCATCCCCCCGTTCACCAAATTTAGGGAATCTTGGGCCAGGGACTTGGAGGTTGAGTTGACCAATCAGCAGTGGGATTACATGTGTGCCCGCTCACAGACAATCCCCTCAATTCCTGTTTCAAACTAATCCAATGTAAAGTATTACATAGATTTCATTACACACCGGGTAGGCTACATCATATGTCACGGGAGCACCCACACACGTGCCCACAATGCAATGCTGCTAACACTGACTACATGCATATGATATGGAAATGTCCTAAAATTGCCCAGTTCTGGCCTACAGTATGCACATCTCTGTCAGACATGTTAAAATGTACCATTTCCCCAAGAAGTTGGTGAGCCAGGGGCTCCTCCTGGCAACCCGTTGTATTCTCCTGGTATGGCTTCAACCCAGACCCCCTACACATGAACAGTGGCTCCGCGCCCTTACGTGGGCCTCGGACACCGAGCAGTGCTGGATATTGACACAACCGAGCAGGTCCAGACCGAGAGACATTTGGGGCCCCTTTTGACAGTCTGTCTCCTCTTTGTCTGATGATTCCTGGGAAGAGGCCGATACACCACCTTCTCCCCTCCCTGCCATTGGTTAGTGGAAGTGCATGAGGAATATATGGTTAGCCAGATGCTTGCTTCATTTCTATGTTCCAATGTTACATTGACCCTTTGGTTGATTCACGATGCTGTAATTGTACTACGAATGGTCTCAGTGATTTGAAATGTTAAGATTGTTCTCTGATGCGATGCCAAGTTAATTGTTAAATAATAATATATATATTTTTTTTTAAAGGAATGGAGCTGTCTATTCCTTGGAGCCCATGGGATGGGGCCGGGGTACCTGAGGTGGGTCAAAATGGTATAAAGCTCCCCAACCGCCAGGGTCAAAACTGGTGCAATAATCTCAGACAGATGGCAATTTAGGAGGGGCACTAGACAGGACTGCCCCTGGTCGCCCATGCTGTACATCCTTGTTTTTGGACCACTGGCAATCTGCCTGAGACAACAGTATGGGGAGATAGGGATCCACACAAAGGGAGGACTGCGCCTGATGTCATTGTACGCTGATGACATCTTGCTATACTTGCGCTTCCCAGAAGAGAACCTACAATATGTTCTGGAGGTGATGGAACGTTACGCCACCCTCTCGGGCATAGCGGTAAACCCCAAGAAATCAAGCATGTTCCCTCTGGGGAGATTCAAGGGGGCCCCGTATGGGAACTTACCGGTCTTGCCGATACCCTGGCAGACCAGGACATTCCGATACTTAGGAATTGACATATATAACACGGCTGCGTAGGAACATAAACACAACACGGAAAGGGCAGTGGAAGGCATCAAGAATAGTATGGGGTTCTGGTCCAAGCTCCCCCTGGCCATGGTGGGTAGGGCAGCTTTGCTTAAGATGGTGGTCCTGCCGACATTGCTACACTTCTTCACGAACATCCCATACTTGCTCCCCAAGCGCTTCTTCGCGAAACTCCACAGCATATGCAGGGGCTTCATATGGCATAATTCCAGGAACAGGGTGGCCCTATGGAAATTGCAAAACTCGTGTGACAAGGGGGGTATAAACTTACCGAACTTCGAGATATACTACCTGGCGGGACAGCTCCAGTATGTGGCCAGATGGCTGTCCGAAGAAGAGACGGCTGAAGTCAGGCTATTGTGCAAGGACACTGCCCCCTTCTTTCTTAGAGAAGTGGTGTGGTTGCCCAAATCGAAGATGCAAGGAAGGGCGAGACTGCTGGAGCTGGGCTGGAAAATATGGAGCAAAGCATGGCAAATAGTGGGAAACCCGACCCCATGTTCCCTGCAGGTGCCGTTAGTGGCGCTCTGCGGAGAGGACTCGCAAATGATAAAAGGGATCCGTAGATACTGGGAACCGATGGGTCTTGTGACCCTCGGCGACGTATGGCAAGAGGGGGAGGTACTAGATTTCCAGAGGCTAATGGAGGACACCGGGTTACATAAAGGTGAATACATTACATACACAAGAATTATCAAACGGGTGCGAGAAAGGTGGCCTGAGGCAGTGCTAGCGGAGCAACCCGATACGGTCATTGAGACGATGTACGATATCTCAGAAGGTGGGCACGAAATATCCCGCATTTATGAACTATTGATGTCCAGGGTGGGTAAGGAGCTGCTCCAACTGAGGCAGGACTGGGAGGAGGAGGTGGGAGAACCTATGCAGGATGGACTATGGGATAGGGCTCAAATGTACCACAAGAAGGTGTCCCGCAACGCAAGGTTACAGCAGATCCAGTTATATGTTACTCACAGGGCATATATGACCCCTAGCAGAATTGCCAGGTTTGGAAGTTCAGTGACACAGAAATGCCTGAGGTGCGGGGAGGTGGAAGCTGGGATGATATACAGGTTTTGGGCATGCCCGGTGGTGGGTAGATTCTGGACAGAGGTTAAACTAGGCCTTGCAGAAAAAGGGATCAGGCTGGTGGTGTAGTCAGTTTGGGCATGCATGCTGGGGGGTTTTGCGAGACCACGAAACCTGAAGCACATTAGTAAGATGGAAGACTTGGCCTACATCCTGGCCAAGCGGAGAATCGCAATGGGCTGGAAATCAGCCCATAGACCCAGAATAGAGACGTGGTGGACTGACCTCCTAAAATGGGTAGAAGCAGAAACAGAAGCCTGGTATGAAGCCGTTAGCAGAGGAGGGGAGGAAGAAGTGGGACCCCAGGTAGCATGGAGACAACTGGTGGCTGCGATGTCGGGACCCTCCCAGGCCGAACTCAGTGATGAGGATATGAGTGGGATCAATGAGGGAGATGAACCCAGAGGCATGCAAGCTGGGACATCGAAGTAGGGGCTCATGTTAAGGGGGCGGGAGGGGGAAGGACTGTGACGTTTAACATGTGAACATAATGATGTGAAGCGTATACGCAAATGTCCTAAAAGTTTGTAATGTTTGGAGTGTTGTTAATAAAAATAATAAAAACTGTCTATTTCTGAGAGCCTCTCAACCGTTAGAGGTTCGCACCAATCACCCAAATCTATGGGTCCTTAAGCAGATGGAGTGCTGTAATGCAAGGCAAGCGTGATGGGCATACTTTTTTGCCCAGTTCGTCTTTTACATCACATACATTCCCGGATGCGAAAATATAATTGCTGACTGCCTCTCTTGACCTCCTCTGATTTCTTCAGAGCTTGTACCTCAATTGGAATGAATCATTCAGGAAGAACAATTTGTTTTTTCCATCTCGTCCTTTCTACAGGAAGTTCAAGATGCGTCTGTGGGTTATCAAGAACCCCCTTCTGGGCGGCATCATCAAACCTTGACAGAAGAAAATTGTTTATTCTTTAATGAATATCTTATGGTTGTTCCCACTGATGCCCTCCAGCGCAGGGGCATGTCCTGGTGTCACGATACCAGAGTAGCCGGACACAAGGGGTTATTATAATTAATATCACAATCTTTTTGGTGGCCTACAGTAAGACAGGATGTCACGAACTATGTCTCCACGTGCCTGGTGTGTGTCCAAGGAAAGTACAGGAGAGCTAACCCTGTGGGTTTATTGGAACAGGGGCCGACTCCCACGAGACCTTAGAACCACCTCTCCAGCGACATTTTGGTTGACCTACCATCTTCTCAGGGGTGTACCGCCATTATGGTGACCATAGACCCCTTTAGTAAAATGGCTAATTTTACCCGCTTGCCAGGTTTGCCCTCTGCTCTGGAGATGGCTAAAGTTTTCTTTCGGGACATATTCCGATTGCATGGGCTTCCTTTGACCATAGTGTCGGGTAGCGGTTCTCAGTACACCTCTCTTTTTTTGAAGACGCTTTGTGACCTTCTGAGAATTTAATAGGCTTTTTCATCAGGGTATCACCCCCAGAACAATGGTCAAACTGAGAGACTCAACCATACCATGGAGCAGTATCTTCACTGTTTTACCAATTCTTACCAACAGCTGAATATTCATACAACACGATCCATACAGCCACTAAAATGAGCCCTTGCTTATGCTCTTTTGTTCCTATGGACTTCATTCTAGGTCTCTGCCATGGGTAACTTTCCCCACCTCTCGCTTGCCAGCTGTTGATTCCCTCCTAGAAGAAATATCTCAAGTACACATATTGGCTTATGAAAACCTGGAAAGGGGCACACAGAAAAATAGGATACACTCTGATGAAGGTAGAAGCAACGTTGCAGGTTGGGACACAGGTATGGCTCTCTAGCAAGTATCTCCCTCGCTGGGTCGACCTTTCAAGCTGTCTCCCAGATACAAAAACTGTTTCAGATTACTGCCAAGATAAATCCTGTGGCCTTCAGACTGGATCTACCCAAACGGCTTCACAGGACACATCCTGTATTTCATTCCTCTTTACTGCAAACTTATGTTCCAGATGTATATCAAAGAAAGAGGACCTCTCAGGGAGACCAGCCTTCAGAGGAGAGAGAAGAGTAGGAAGTCTCTAGAATTTGTGACTCCAGATACCATAAGAGATCCCTACAGTATCTGGTGCAATGGAAGGAATTCCCTACCTTTGAGAATTCATTGGAAACTTGCTCACACATCAATGCCCCCTTGTAGGTTTGACGCTTCCATCATCTACACCCCGGAAAGCCTGGTATGTCCAGGTATAGGAGGGGCCATACTGTAATGGCCCGAGTGCCATAGGAGATATGGCAAGGGTGAAGATTCCTCCATTAACGTGCCATTACACTTTCCTTCTGACCTATAGCTCTGCTGTAGTCTTTTCCAAGATGGCGGATTCCTGACTGGATTTCCGTTCCCTTCGATTGCACCATAGCGTGTTGCAACCTTCTTCCTACCTTTGGGGTAAGCATCTTGTTTTCTTCTTCAGCCCTGTTTTTCCCTGCCCTCTTTGCTCTTGCTCCGCTCCTCTCTCCTTTCTTGGGTAACGCAGAGCACTCTTTGCAAGCCTCTCGCTCTTCCTGCTTCCCTGAGCAGTGCAGATAACCAGCATTTCTCTGCTGGGCTTCAGGACCGCTGCTACTTGGCTTCTAAATTATCTGGATACCGCTCCTTGGATTTTTTGACAATGTTTATTCTTTTCTACTGCCGCTCGACCCTGGGTTTTTTTGTGCCGACTTACAGCTTTTTCCCCAACTTTGACTTGTCCTGGAGGGTCTTTTGGTCCTACTGGCCTTTTACAGACAGGCAGAGTTGCTTCTTCTGGGACCGGCCATTTCTCTTCGAGAGTCGTCATTCTGACCGCAAGAAGAAGACACACACACAGCAGAAGAAGAAGATCTCTGAACCTGCGATCAAGCCCACAGGTGAGGACGAGGAATCTAACAGTGAAACTGAGTGTCCTCTCCTCGGTTACCAACCCTATCAAATCAATCATTGACCCCATTCTCTCCTAATTCATCAACATCAAATCAATAATTGATCCCATTCTCTCCTTGTGTATCAACCCTATCAAATCAATCATTGACCCCATTCTCTCCTCGGTTATCAACCCTATCAAATCAATCATTGACCCCATTCTCTCCTCATTTATCAACCCTATCAAATCAATCATTAACCCCATTCTCTCCTCATTTATCAACCCTATCAAATCAATTGCTGACCCTGTTCTCTCCTCAGTTATTCAAACGTTTTCCGATCTTTCTGCTGACTTATTACTAACTCCTCCTTCACTGAATGGGTCTTTTTTATCATGTATTAAGCAGGTACTTAATTTGCCTGGTGTTATGTGAAATGTTGCTTGTATAGCGCTCAATCACCGAATGTGGACATCTTAGCGCTGGGATCTAGAAGCAAGTAATACATTAAACAATGGCCTCCGTGCTGCATCAACTGTTGATAAAACCGTCAATGGACCCTAATGAGACCTCCAACAAGAGACCCACAGTAACTCTGTCTCGGATTGCTAAGATTCTGGAAAACATTACGACTGCCCCGCTACAAAAGTACAACTCATGCAATAATATCCTTGATCCATGTTAATCTGGCTTTTGTACAAACACGGGACTAAATCTATTCTTCATACAGTTCTGGACGATGCCCCCCCCCCTCCCGATGCTGCGGATGAAGGCAGAGAGACAGTTAATTCCTCTTGAAAATCTGAGCAGCCTTTGACATGGTCGACCATGGGATACTACTCAATCCTGATTGATGGAGTCCAGCTATCTGCCATAGCTAGCAGGTGGTTCTCTTGCTGTCTGTCCGAGAGACCCCTACTGGCGACACAAGGCTCCTTTAGCTCTGATATTCCCCCATCACCTGTGAAGTTCCTCATGTTTCCTCTGTGTCAACTCTTTTATTCTCTACATCCTTCACTTTATTAAAGTAATGTAGTGATTTAATCTCTTCCATCAACCCTGTGCCGATGATAAACAGCTTACTGTTCACATCTCTAACCCGTTATTTGCCCCATACCAGGTCCTTTTGAGCTGTTGTCTAGACAGCATCAGAGCATCCACAGCCAGTGACTGACATCCTCATCTTCCATCCCAATGGACTCACATGTCACCATGGTCCCCTCGGACTCTTCCTTGCCAATATTCTGCCCAGCCCTGTCCCGGACTCTTATTCCGGCTTCCCTTTATTCTGGCAGAGGCGCTTCATAAACTCCCACCTTGTTTCTGTAAGTGGACCATGCTTTTACGGCACAGAGATCACTCCATTGTCTGGATGTCAAGCATGGGATCCTCTTTAAAGGGCTTTTGCCTGATACTCACATGTGTCTGGGGACCTGCAACAGTCTGCCAGAACCCTATGATATTACTCTTCAAGAGCTCTGCTATTGGCTGAAAGGCGACCCTTTGCAAAATCTAGGATCAAATGCCCCACAAGCAGTAGATGGTGATACGCTCTTTCAGCCCCTGACACTGGAACACGCTGCCTTTAGGCTGGAACCCAGCCATCAGTGATTCAGACCCTGTATCAAAACTCATCTCTTTAATGGTCAAGTATAGGTTGCGTTGGTCACACTGTGGTGATGCTATGCCAATGATGCCACTCACCAACCTCAGTGAGGCTGTGTCAAGCCCATAGAGGCCATGGCTCACAGTCTGACTCTAGCCCAGCCAAGCAAAATACCATAAGTTCAAAGGCGATTGGTTCTGGTCCATTGAATTTCTGACTCATGCTCATGGACTGCCTCCAATCCAATGATGGCAACCTACAGCCTACCAGTTATTTTGGCCTTCAACTTCCATCATCCCCAGAGCCAACGGTGAGGGGTCATGGGAGTCATTGTGGTAACAACATCTGAAGGGTAGCAGGTTGCCTTTCACTGCTCTAGCTCAGCAAGCCAGCAACATAAGTGGGAGGGAGGCCTTTAACGAACCATAATAACTCTACAGTTTCTGATAGGTTGAATCATTTGTCTCGTGATGAGTGAACCTGCCCAAACTAGCGAGTCTGCTTTTGGCCCAGAGAGTCTGTCTGATGAAGACCTGTTGAAGCTCTGAAACATTGGCACCCCCTAACTTTGGCTTATGGGCTGCGAGTTGTGTATTTCCATAGCCTCATGGCAGCAGTGGCTGGCTTTTGCCTGCATGAACCATTTGAATAATTTAAAGAAGGCGCTTCTCGTCTGACAAGCTCTCTCTCTCTCTCCCTCGCTAATCCGAGGAAACCTATATCATGCACACAGCTGTCTCCAGCCCCTAGAAACCCCTTTTAACGTTAGGAGAGATGCATGTTCTTAATATGCTGCTTCTGCAGCAGAATTCTAGTTAAAATGTGGGATTCTCTTCAATTGCTGGGTAGTAGGAATCATAAACACAGAGAGACGTGCCCACTGGGAAGTATTCAAATCTGATTTCTATACTACTGGGACTCATGTGTAGTCTTCACAATTCTATCTAAAGGGATGCATGCCTAATCCTCACAGATCTTTCTAAGTGTGATGACGGACTAATGTACACAAATCTATCTAATGTGACGTATGGCTAACCTTCACAATCAGTCTAATTGTGACGCATGTCCAACCTTTGCAATTGTTTTTCAGTGTGACGCCTGGCTAATGTACACAAATGTGACGCGTGGCTAATCTTTGCAATTCTATCTAAGTATAATGCATGGCTAACCTTCGCAATAATGCATGGCTACCCTTCACAATTCCATCTCAGTGTGACACATGGCTAATCTTCACAATTGTATCTAAAATGATGCATGGCTGATTTTCACAGATCTTTCTAAGTGTGACGTCTGACTAATGTACACAATTCTATCTCAGTGTGATGCGTGGCTAAAATTCACAATTCTATCTAAGTGGGATGCGTGGCTAACCTTCACAATGGATCATTATTGGATGAGCAGTGATAAATCCTTTGTGAATGAAAGTGTCTATCGTGATGATGATCTGGATTATAACTGTGGTATAATAGCGTTCAACAGTTCAACATTCTCATATGGGAGATGGCGCTATGCGTGCATCGCTGTAGAGGGTTTAACAAAGTACTGTGCAAATTAGATCATTTGCAAATGCCTTATTTCTTTAGATAAATACCGATTTTTAAAAAAGTCGTATTTTGTTATTGAAAGTTGTAGATATACATAATGTTTGCAAGGTCTCAAGATCATACTATGTATTTCTAGTGTGTTTCACCTGCCAGTAACACACATCAACCAGTAAAGTTCAAACATGTTTTTTAACAGTGTCATGGATGAGACATTAAACAGACAGGTGCCAGTTCAAAATGCCGACAGCAACTGAATACAAGTTTGGGCACCAACAATATGCAATGATATATACATATTATCCAGCCCCAGGCACTTTATGTCAGGAACCAATGTGCAAAATGCAAAGCTGCAATACTACATTGCCATGCACACAATGCCACAGTTTATGATTCACAAATATACTTGCATTAAAATCTACAGGTACAGTTTAATCTGACACAAAGGTGTGCTACTTAAATTGAATTGCTGTGCTCAAAACGTGTTACCATTATTGTAATATTGACAAGTGATCTAATAGGGGCTGCCAAAGGGTTTTACAAAATGTGTAGGATAAAAGTGTATAATAACAAGGCACGGATTTACTAGGTACACATGTGCACAAAGGTAAGAAGGTTCGAATTTGGAAAAAAGGTGTAATTAGTTACTTGGCACAGAGGTCTAAATGGACGAGGCACTAACACACCCTGGGTGTGTTCCTACACACAAAGGGGCCAAACAGGGGCACACAGGGTCAATTCATTATTAAGCTCATACGATGTAATGAGCACAGGTGCAGTAGAATGCTAAGTATTTTCAAACACAAAGGTGCAATTGGCCCAGGTGCAATTGAATGCTGAGTATTTTCAGAAACGAGTAAGTTTTGCAGTGCCTCTCCATCCCCTGCATTGCCACTTCACTGCACCGCCATCTTATAGCCCAAGGTCCCAGGTGTGTGTGTACATCTCCCGTCCTGGGACGCATGAGAGGGGAGGGTGTGTTGTGTCCTCGGTAGGCCGGTAGGGCTGGGACAGAGAGACTCGTATATCAGGCTCCCCTGCCTGATGGCCCTATCCAGGCCCTACCTGCCTCGCTGGGACACTGTCCTGATCAAGACTCCACTGGCTGGGCGGCCTCTTGCTGCTTTCTGAGAGTGGCCTCACGTGATGATCTGCGCCACCCGTGCAATAAAGCGCACCGAAGTTTCCTCGCTAGTCATGGCGCTCAGATGCCTGCATATGCCATGCGGTGTTCCTTCGCCAGACACTTATCTCTTGGCTGAATGTGTAAGATGCCGTACAAAATGGCACATTTTCTGAAGCAATAGTTTTCGTTTCTCTAACGCTAGAGCGTCATGGACACTGTTTCAGAGACAATCAAACCGTCAGTGGAGCATTGGTCATCAGCTGCCCACTCTGCTTCTACAGCGCCGAGATGCCTTTCAGGTTCGCACAAGCACAGAGATAAAACGACCCCAGCCGAACATTACAAGTGCATTAAAAGTTCCAGCTCAAGGTACGCTCAGGGGGTGCGGCTGCACAAGGGCACCCTCCCACACATTACAAGTGCATTACATTTTCCAGAGGCCTTCTGCAGCGCCGGCTCAAGTAACGTTCAGTGGGTGCAGCCGCACAAGGGCACCCTCCCACACATTACAAGTGCATTAAAAGTTCCAGCTCAAGGTACGCTCAGGGGGTGCGGCCGCACAAGGGCACCCTCCCACACATTACAAGTGCATTAAAAGTTCCAGCTCAAGGTACGCTCAGGGGGTGCGGCCGCACAAGGGCACCCTCCCACACATTACAAGTGCATTACATTTTCCAGAGGCCTTCTGCAGCGCCGGCTCAAGTAACGTTCAGTGGGTGCGGCCGCACAAAGGCAGCCTCCCACACATTACAAGTGCATTAAAAGTTCCAGCTCAAGGTACGCTCAGGGGGTGCGGCCGCACAAGGGCTCCCTCCCACACATTACAAGTGCATTACATTTTCCAGAGGCCTTCTGCAGCGCCGGCTCAAGTAATGTTCAGTGGGTGCAGCCGCACAAGGGCACCCTCCCACACATTACAAGTGCATTAAAAGTTCCAGCTCAAGGTACGCTCAGGGGGTGCGGCCGCACAAGGGCACCCTCCCACACATTACAAGTGCATTAAAAGTTCCAGCTCAAGGTACGCTCAGGGGGTGCGGCCGCACAAGGGCACCCTCCCACACATTACAAGTGCATTACATTTTCCAGAGGCCTTCTGCAGCGCCGGCTCAAGTAACGTTCAGTGGGTGCGGCCGCACAAAGGCACCCTCCCACACATTACAAGTGCATTAAAAGTTCCAGCTCAAGGTACGCTCAGGGGGTGCGGCCGCACAAGGGCACCCTCCCACACATTACAAGTGCATTACATTTTCCAGAGGCCTTCTGCAGCGCCGGCTCAAGTAACGTTCAGTGGGTGCGGCCGCACAAAGGCACCCTCCCACACATTACAAGTGCATTAAAAGTTCCAGCTCAAGGTACGCTCAGGGGGTGCGGCCGCACAAGGGCACCCTCCCACACATTACAAGTGCATTACATTTTCCAGAGGCCTTCTGCAGCGCCGGCTCAAGTAACGTTCAGTGGGTGCAGCCGCACAAGGGCACCCTCCCACACATTACAAGTGCATTAAAAGTTCCAGCTCAAGGTACGCTCAGGGGGTGCGGCCGCACAAGGGCACCCTCCCACACATTACAAGTGCATTACATTTTCCAGAGGCCTTCTGCAGCGCCGGCTCAAGTAACGTTCAGTGGGTGCGGCCGCACAAAGGCACCCTCCCACACATTACAAGTGCATTAAAAGTTCCAGCTCAAGGTACGCTCAGGGGGTGCGGCCGCACAAGGGCACCCTCCCACACATTACAAGTGCATTACATTTTCCAGAGGCCTTCTGCAGCGCCGGCTCAAGTAACGTTCAGTGGGTGCGGCCGCACAAAGGCACCCTCCCACACATTACAAGTGCATTAAAAGTTCCAGCTCAAGGTACGCTCAGGGGGTGCGGCCGCACAAGGGCACCCTCCCACACATTACAAGTGCATTACATTTTCCAGAGGCCTTCTGCAGCGCCGGCTCAAGTAACGTTCAGTGGGTGCGGCCGCACAAAGGCACCCTCCCACACATTACAAGTGCATTAAAAGTTCCAGAGGTCTTCTGCTCCATGTAAAGCTGCAGGCTTGCGGTGGTGAGGTCACAGATAGCCAAGTGAGCTATACTCAACTACTTATGGCATCGCTTGGTATTAGGTATATATTGTGGATGTGCACAATTTTTGCATTTCCTTTTCGCCAATTTCATGAAATGTAACATCGCCTTTTGCTAATGTACACGGAATTGGCAACATTTTGTTAAATTAATGAAAAATGCAATCAACACATTTACTATAAATGAAATCTACAAAAGTGGGGTTTGCGGGTTTCAAAACCAGCAAAATCTGTACAGGAACTGTCGATTTTCTCAGAAAACTAAGTGAACAGTGAATTTAGTTTGCTAAGAAAATCTGCAACAAAAGTGTTTTTCTAGCAAAGTTTGCAATATTGACACTAGATATACGTTGGCTTTCCTGGAAAAACCTGTCTGTAAATCTTCTCTGCAGCTGTTTTTCAGGAAATTTAGTAATTCATCCTTACTTATTTTGCTGATAACAAATACCACAACTTAGAATTTTGCAGGATTTATTATCAGCACATTTTGGAAAACTTTGTAATTGTTCCACTTATTTTGCTAATATAGTAATTATGCAAATATATTGATCGTGCAATTTCTTTTTAGCAAATTTGTTTGTGTTGGATAATTTTTCCTGCAATTTTTCTTGCAAATATTTATTTAAAATTTTACGAGGTGAAAAATTATGAACTACCTCGGGTGAATATGTATTTCGCACATTTCTACCGAGTTTCGAATTTGTTAATGTTCGAAGTCGTTTTTCCAGCTTTGTAGTCCGCAACTAATCAAACGGAAACGTTTTCTTATTTTTGAGCGCCATCTACTGTTTAATGGAACATTTTCTGTTTCCTCGAGCAATAAGTGTGTCGAATTTTCTTTTTTTTAAGTTAAAATGTATTTTCATTTAACCTGAGAGCCTTTGCAAATTCATCTACAGCTCTTTAGGCACGGAGAAAATTATATTGGTTCAGAAGATACAAATAAAAAAACCTAAACCCTAATTACTTGACTTCTTTAATCCTCAGAAGAAAACTATTAAAAACAATATTGCAACAGCTCCTGAGATCCCCAGCCATGTTTATCAGTTGCAATCTGCTGAACATTAAGTGAAACACTGCTTCAAAAATTGTGTCTTGGAATCCAGTTTATTACAGGGATTGCAAAAGCGACCCTTTTACTGTAGGATTCACCATAAGAGCACCACATTTTCAGATGCGTTTAACTTTGGCGCTGTTCGACAAATCTACCCAACTCACCATGGCCACTCTGCCCAGGGCAGGGCCTTCAGCTATCTGCAGAGCTCTGCCAAGACCCTCAGACTGGTTGGTAAAGTCAGCACAGGGCATTGCCCAAGGTCAGAGGACATGGACAGAGCCCACTGGGGATGGCTTGCAGGGAAGCGGGTCAGGGTGAGAGGCTGTGCTCTGATGAAAGTGGCAAAGCCGTGTAAGACCATTACATGGACCTGGTGTGTCTGGGAAAGCTGGAAAGGTCAATTCCCAGACACATTGGCCATGCCCAGTGACACCATCAGGTTGTTTCGGGGTGGCCGGTTCAGGGCATAAGGCCATGCATGGGAACCCCTGAACTACCCGAGAGCCATTGCGGCCATGCCTCGTGGCTACTTTTCTAGAGGCAGAATTAACGGGTCTGTCTCCCACACCACCCACAAACCACACAATGAGCTCACTGGCATGGCCGCACTGGCACCTTTCACCAGATCAGGGCATTGACCTCTAGCACCGGGAACATCTGAGTAGCCCAATCGACAAGGCCCTGTGGCTACTTTGACAGGGGCATGGCCCCAAGTGGGCCTTGGCCACAGTCAGCACTCGCTTAGCTTTCTCGTGGCAAAGCCACCCAAAGTGGTCCTTGACCATTTCCACGACCACCTGCCCTCTTGGTGAGTGGTCACTGTACCTGGGCACAGGAGTCCCTCTCAAGCCATAGAAAGCGGCCACTGAAATGGTGGTAGTAAGTATAACTTAAGAGAACTTTAATATAGAAAGTTCACAAAAAAGACAGTGGCCGACATTAATCCTATTGGTAGGGGCCACCAGGCGCGTCACAGCTCACCACCCTGATCCATAGGTCATTTCTTGGGGTGAAACCTGGGTGTAGCCTGCAGACCTTCTTGGTGGGGTGCCAACCCTGTGCTGAGCAGACATTTTCTTTCTGTTTTTTAGGGATATAGTGTATCTCTCTGGGGTCCCCCAAGAGGGCTTCCATACGCCCCTTTTCAAAAGATTCCAGCCGGACCCACAGTGTTTGCAACATGACAGGTCCCTCTAGCAGCTACCTAGAATGGCTCTTTCTCAAGGGCCAATCAGGTTCCCCTGTGTGTGGTGCACGGGCTGGGGGGCAGGCACACCCGGAAGTGAGCGTGTGGACACAAACCCAAAGCAGCCCTTCAGCTACCCCAAAAGACACATGCAGGTCTGCAGATTGTTTTCATTGAAGCTAGATATCTAACCCGAGTTTTGGCAACTTCCTGGTAAATTGGAACGAAACTGCTGTACAAATTAGCACCAAATTTGCCAAAGCATGCTTTTGGTGCCAGATAACCACTCCTTGCAAAGGTTTGCTGTGAATCCGTTCAGAGGTTCGGACTGTAGGTGAGAGAATACTTTTGTCTATGGTCAATGACTGGTACAATGGAAGTTATGGGACACCCCCAACAACAGTGGTCTTCCAACTTTTTATGCCAAGGCTGAGCAAAAAATAAATTGTTCGGGAGACCCCTGCCTTGTCCCTCTGTGTTGGTGTTATTGCTTTTTATAGAGATGTCTGCAGAATGTGTGGTGCCATAATTTTGAAGGGATATGTTGTTGGGGAGACATTCCAAGATAGTAGGACAATCACTTCCAATCCAAACATAGAAACCGTGCAAGTAAACACAACATTCTACAGTACGGCTTTTATTTTCTCAAAATACATTCCTATTAGTATATACAGCAGAAGGAAATTTGATTTTACAGAGCAAGTACTAATGGGAAGGGTGGGTCTGTCTCTCTGCAGAGAGTGAGTCAATGTGTGGCATTGTTTTTGAGACCGCCACTCTGAGGTTGTCCTCCACTTCCTGCCTTGTGCAGTATTTCGTTTTCAGTACAGCCAATGCTGAAAAGCCTATTTCGCACAAGTGGGAAGACCAAAAGCGTACGAAAGACTGTATAGCCGATCTTGCAAATGTAGAATACTCCAGGATTACCTTCAGCCAAAAGTCGCCCACTGCAATGTTCCTAAATTCAGATTGCAAGTTAGTGTCAGACTGAACCTCAATCAGCTCCTCCTGGGCATTAAATGGAAGATGAACCACCTCCTCTGCCATAAAAGGCTACATCACCCAGTCATTAATGCCAGCATTTTCTTCAGGGAAGTATTCATCAAAGCTGGACCTTAAATTTGTTAGGTAACTCGTGATTGGTTAGAACATGCAGCAAGTTGTACTGTTTCCTCAATTGCTTCTGCCAGCAATGGGAACTGAACTGCTACCCAAGCTCCAATTGTTCTTTTCGAGAGGTCTAGCTTCTTCTTGAAGACAAATACTTTTTTATTCATTGTACATTAATTGGCATTGGCTCATTGCAAAGACATATTGAGGGTATTTAGCTTATCGAAAATATCAGGAAGGTATGCCAAGAGCACAAGCCAGCTGGGATCACACAGATGGTTTATGTTGCCAGTTTCCACATCCAAAAGGAATTGCTGCACTTAATTTTGGAGTTCAAACACAGGTTGCAGCACTCTTCCCCTGGACAGCCATCTGACTTCTGTGTGAAAGAACAAACCATCATCGTCTGACCCCATTTGTGCACACATAATTGCGAAGAGATGTACTCTTGTCGGCTGTGCTTTGATGGCATTAACTATTTTTACAGCTGAACTGAGCACAACAGAAAGTTAATTGTCCATATTCCAAGCAGCAAGCGCTTCACAGTGAATTATGCAGTGTGTCCATGCAACATGTGGAGCGACTGCTAACCCTTTGGCCTTCAACCCCGGTCTACCTCCACACATTGAAGCAGCACTATCTGTGCCGATTCCTACGCAGGCTTCCCATCTCAAACAGTGGGTGCTCATAAAATCACTTAAAATGTCAAACATGCTGTTGGCCTGGTTTCAATGGCCTTACAAAACAAAACGTTTTTGAATATTGTGGTTGCCCCACAGTACCTTATATAGGCTATTAAATGAGCCTCTCGGGATACATCTGTTGCCTCATACAACTGTAATACAAAGAGACTGATTTGCAGCTGTGTGATTAATTGTGCAGTGATATGATCTGCCATCTCAGCCACACGTCGGCTGATGGTGGTGTCTGACAGAGGAATCCTTTTTTGGTCCAGAAGCCAAAGAAAGGCAAGGGACATTGCTGAATGCTTGTGCTAGCCACAAACCATTGGGGCATTACGTGGTGGTCCTTGTAAAGACTGGAGGGGGGTGTCTGTACTCCTGCTCTCTATATGTGTTACGCTCACCTGGCTCCCACAGAGGCGTCGATCTGAACTGGACAGCTGCGGTCTCCACCAATGTGATGCGTAGGGCCGAGATGACGGACTGGACTGGCCCACCTAGCTTCGTTTGCTTGGCCCATAGGAATATTCTTCTGCAAATGGAGAAAGGGAATTAACCACCCGTGGAGTTGAGCATAAATCTCCACACCCCCGCTGTTCTTCCCACAGATCACCTTTGATGTCCCCTCTTTTAGTCTCACCTGATGATTTGAAAAGATGAGCTCTCCATCCTGCATTGAGCACAGAGGCGCGTTGATAACCGGTTGCTTCACTGGCTCGAGTGAATTGGTGAGTTCCAGAACAATATTGACTCCGAAAAGTATGTAGTTCGTAAGAGTTCACATGTCTGACTTTCACTCTTGTCCGATTCCTTGTAGTTTGCAGCTTGACCCCAGCGAAGAGTTCCTCGTGGTAGCTGACGAAGTTCAGGTAAGGATTTGACTTATCCTACACAGTTCAATAAAATAAAGTCCAGAATGTAACCTGTTGCTTGCTCCCTTATTCAGGTGTGGAGAGAAAATATGAAGTTCGGGGAATAATGCCTCCGGCGGTAAAATTAGGTAAGTCTATTGCGGTGAGAAGAGTTCCCCTTGTTTGTCCCTTTGTCTCACCTTGTTGTCCTTTTGTTCCCCTTAGGGGCCGGGGTACGGCGAGGATGCAATGGAGACTGCGCCGACCCGTGAAGAGGAATAGTACCCCCGGCGGTAATCAGGTAAGTCTATGGGGGGTAGTTACTATTGCCTCTGTTTATTCCCTTGGCTCACCTTTGCTGTTCTTGTGTTCCCCTTAGGCGCCAGAGTGCGGCGGGAACGTGCAGAAGGATGCGGTGGATCGCGAGGATGCTGCGAAGGCCGGTGAGTTCAGCGCGGCACTGCAGCAGGCGAGGCGGCGCACGTAAAATGCTTCTTTCTTCCAGCTCAAAGGCGCGGTGGATCCGGAATTCAGGTAAGGATCAAAGGTTTTGCTCTTATTCTAACCTTTTCTCCTTCTGTTCCTCCCTTTTTCTAGGAGCTGCAGATTCAAGGCGGGCGTGGCAGAAGACTGGATGCAGGCTTGCAGACACAGTGAGCGTTACGCTACTGGATGCAGAATAACACGAAGCGTGTGCTGCTCTTCGGGCGTGGTTTAAATAGCCTCCAAAGTAGTCCCAGGTAAGTATTCCTCCCCAGCCCCACCCGAGTAAAAAAATAGTCCCTAGGTAAAATAGTCCCTTCCAAGCCTCATTTGGCTTGGGGCTCTGCATCAGGTAAGCTTGCAGCATGGTCTGCATCAGGTAAGTTCTACTCTATGAGCCTGGCGCCTATAGCGCCAGGACTGACTCTCCATATGAGCCTGGCGCCATAGGCGCCAGGACAGCACCCAAACAGCCCCTAGCAGGGTTTTTTGGGCTTGCTCAAAATAACTTGATGCCTGCTTCCGGGGTTGCTGGACCTGGTCTGGTTCCCCGGGGGTAGGCGTCATGACAGCACTCCCCCCAAGGCCCCTCCTAAAGTCGTTCTTCCCTGTGGTTTTGGTTTGTCTGGGAAATTTCGGTGGAATCTTTTCACCAATCGAGGTGCATGCACGTGGTCACTAGGTTCCCAAGACCTTTCTTGTGGTCCGTAACCTTTCCAGTCGATTAAATAAAAAAGTTTTGAATTCACCATCTTGGAGTCCAGGATGTTCTTAACTTCAAATTCGGGTTCCCCGTCTATAAGGACGGGGTCTGGTGGCTTGGTTACTCTTGTCCCTGGTTGCACTGGCTTCAAAAGTGACACATGAAAGACAGGATGAATTTGCATATTAGCAGGTAAATCCAACTTGACGGCCACCGGGTTGATAATGGCCTTAATAGAGTAAGGTCCCAAATATCTAGAGTTAAAGGTCCGCGTTGCCTTGAGAGGTATGTGTTTTGTGGCCAACCATACCTGATCCCCTATCTGGTACTGTGGAGTATCACTTCTATGCCGATCAGCATCTTTCTTATATTTCTCCTTCGCCTTTTTTAAATGTGCAGTTGCCTCCTTAAAGGCTTGTGTAATCGTAGCATGTAGATGGTCCACTATGGGCATTTCTAAGTGTTGGGGTGAGTCAAGGTCTGAGGTTCGAGGGTGGTACCCATAGAGGGTATAAAAGGGACTTTGTCCAGTTCTAGAATGTACTGAATTGTTGTGTGCATATTCGCCGATCCAAAGAATGTCCTTCCAATTACTCTCAGTCTGATGTAACATACAACGCAGGTATTGTTCAAGAGTCTGGTTGGTCCTCTCCGTTTGACCATCGGTCTGGGGGTGGTGACTGGTCGATAATCTCACGTCGATTTGCGCCAATTGACAACATTTCTTCCAAAAATGTGAAATGAATTGACTGCCACGGTCAGAGACCAACACAGACGGAAATCCATCTATCCGAACAATGTTTTTGAGGAATTCTTTGGCCAGGATTGAGGCTGAAGGTAGTCCTTTTAAAGGAATAAAGTGGGCCATCTTGGAAAAAAGATCCACAATAACTAGAATGGTGTTAAACCCATTACAAGCATGTAGATCAGTAATAAAGTCTAACGATAAGGTGTGCCATGGTGTAGGCGGAATGTCTAAAGATTGTAAGAGTCCAGCTGGTTTTTTCTTTTGACTTTTGTTTTGGGCGCAAATGCCACAAGACATCACAAATTATTTAATATCCTTTCGCCAGGTGGGCCACCAGAATTGTCTTTTAATTTTAGCTTCAGTTTTTGCAATACCTGGGTGCCCTTCCATTAGGGTATCATGATAACGGGAAATGACTAGCTCTTGTAGTTCCTTGTGCGGCAGAAATAGTCACCCTTGGTAATAAGGCAGATCATTGGTGACAGAGTAGTCCGGGCCTTTCTTTACCCAGTCCTGCAGGGCTGTAGGATCAAAGAGTTGCTGGATCTTTGCCTGAATGTCCTCTAGTGTCTGTAGAGTAGTCATGCCAAGAATCCTTTGTTCGGAAATTATAGGTACTGGTTATGGGTTCACTTCTGCCCCTCCCATCCCTTTTCGGGATAAGGCGTCTGCTTTACCATTCTTACAACCTGGTCGATAGGTTATCACGAAATCGAACTCGGCAAAGAACAATGCCCATCGGAGTTGACGTGACGATTGGGACTTGGCTGTTTTTAAATACTGTAAATTCCGGTGATCGGTGATCACAGTAATGGTATGCCTGGCATCAAGAAGATAGTGCCGCCAAGCCTTGAAGGCGGATTTAATGGCTAATAACTCCTTGTCGGTAACTGCATAGTTTAACTCGGGTGCCGAGAACTTTCTGGACCAAAATGCTACTGGGTGAAGCTGGCCAGTTTCAGGGTCCTTTTGAGACAGGACAGCTCCCATGGCTAGAGTGGATGCATCAGTTTGCACTATGTATGGAAGTTCAGGGCGCGGGTGCGTTAACACAGGTGCAGACGTGAATTTCGCTTTCAGCTCTTGGAAGGCATTTTCAGCTTCTTCAGTCCATATAAAGCGTTTATTTTTTCGCAAGAGTGCTGTGATGGGATGTACGACATGTGAAAAATCTGGGATGAATCTGCGGTAGAAATTGGCAAAGCCGAGCATGCTTTGTACTCCTTTAACTGAACTTGGTGATGGCCACTTAAGGATTGCGTCCACCTTTCGTGAGTACATTCGGACTCCCTTTGGGGTCAGGATAAACCCAAGGAATTCAACTTCTGTGAAATGAAAAACACATTTTTCTAGTTTTGCATATAGTTTGTGCTGGTGCAATTTCTCAAGGACTGCTCGGACGTGCTTCACATGGTCAGATTCTGAAGAGGAGTATACTAGAATATCGTCGATATACACGACAACACAAACGTCAATGAGTTCACAAAGGACATCGTTCATGAAGTATTGGAAGGCTGCTGGTGCATTGCACAACCCGAAAGGCATCACCTGGTATTCGAATAACCCATACTTAGTGCGGAAATCAGTCTTCCATTCGTTGCCCTCTTTTACACGTACCAGATGGTATGCCCCCCGGAGATCTAATTTAGTGTACATACAAGCGTCCTTCACTTGGTCTAGTAGTTCAGGGATCAGAGGCAATGGGTATCGGTTCTTAACAGTTATCTGGTTCAATGTGCGGTAGTCTATGCACGTTCTGAGGTCACCTTCCTTTTTGGGCACGAAGAACAAAGCTGAAGATGCAGGGGACTTGAATGGGTGAATAAAGCCATTGGCAAGGTACTGTTCTAATTATTGTCATAGGTGAAGGTTCTCAGGTTCCGTAAGGGCATAGATCCTGCTACAAGGGGGTTGTGCACCGGGTATGAGATCGATTTGACAATCGTACGATCTGTGAGGAGGTAAGGTGTTTGCCTGTTCCTTTTGGTAGACATCCTAGAATTCTTGGTATTCTGGAGGTAGTTGCATGGCTGCTGTGGTTACTGTGGCCAGGCCTGCGTTCTGATTTTTCTTTGGGTAACAGGTTTGTGCACAATCCGGGAAGGTTATTCTCTTCTCTCGCCAATCAATACAAGGATTATGTGTTTCCAACAAAGGTATCCCCAGTATTATTTCGAACTGTGGGGCTTTGATTAGATCAAACACAATAGTCTCTCAATGCCCATCCCGAACCAGTAGTGTCATCTCTGCGGTGGAATGAGTTACAGGCCCAGAGGCAATTTCAGTTCCATCGACTGTGGTGATGACATCTGAGGTGGTTTTTCAGCAGAGAGGTAGATTCATCCTGAAAGCCAATTCATAGTCCACATAGTTTCCTATAGCCACGCTATCAATGTATGCCCTTACTGCGTGCATACGCGATGGCTGCCCTGGATCTGCGAGGACCATTGGTATGATGAACTACGTGGTCTGAGTATCTTTCTTCAAGCTCAGCAAGCGGACCTCTACGCTTGTCGGGCTTGGTCGTTTCCCGAGTCTGACTCCATATGGCTTTTATCAGCAGCTCCTACCACCTTCTTGGGTGGTTTTACAGGGCAATCCCGTAGAAAATGCCCAGAAGTTCCACAATATAGACAGAATTGTATTTGCCGTCTCTTTCTCTTTCCTTCTGGGTTAAGGGTCCTTTAACCCCTCCGATTTGCTTGGGTTCGGAAGCATCTGCTCCTTCGGGGTTAGCGTGGGTTTTGACCAACAACCGATTCTCAAACTTGGCTCGATCAGCATTTCTGTTCTGAAGTCTGTGATCTAACTGGACCACTAAGTCTATATATTCAGCGCAGTCTTGAGGTGGGTTCACAACTTGAGCCAAGACATCCTTGAGTTCTCCTCAAAGCCCTCGATGAAATAACGTGATTCGTTTTACCTCAGGCCATCCAGTTTCCACTATCAACCTATTAAAGGTCGCGATGTAGGATAGAAGGTTCTGGTTACCCTGTCGTAGGGACAAAAGTTCGTTATCCAGGGCCTGTCCTTGGGAGTGCCGGGCAAATAGTCTTTTCATGCTAGTTTGAAAGCCCTGAAAATTCCGAAGAATTGGGTCATCCTGTGTGACTAGTGGAATTGACCAATCAGCTGCACTGCCGCTGAGATATTACAATACAAAGGCTACCTTGGCTTGATAGTTTGGGAAGGCTCCAGGTCTGCATAAAAAGTGCAAGCAGCATTGGTTCATAAACACTGCGAACCTTTTGGGATCTCCGGCAAAGCGTTCGGGTGGACATAATGGAATATTTCCTGGTAGGTTTATTTGCACAGGGTTGCTCGATAACACAGGAGCTGGATTTCCCCCGGAACCAGGTAAGGGTGCTTGTCCAGCCTGGCTTTGCAATAGTTGCCTAGCAAGGTCATCAGTTCGTTCCTTTGACAAAACCAGTTCTCTCCTAAGAGCATTGGTTTTTTGACGGGCGGAATGCACTTCAGCCCTCAGTTCCCCTAGTAATTGGGCCAATTGGTCAGTCTCTGAGGTATCCATAACGCCAGGGTGGGAATTTGTGGGTAGGCTTCGCATTCTGTTACGCTCACCTGGCTCCCACAGAGGCGTCGATCTGAACTGGACAGCTGCAGTCTCCACCAATGGACAGCTGCAGTCTCCACCAATGTGACGCATAGGGCCGAGATGACGGACTGGACTGGCCCACCTAGCTTCGTTTGCTTGGCCCGTAGGAATATTCTTCTGCAAATGGAGAAAGGGAATTAACCACCCGTGGAGTTGAGCGTAAATCCCCCCACCCCCGCTGTTCTCCCCACAGATCACCTTTGATGTCCCCTCTTATAGTCTCACCTGATGGTTTGAAAAGAAAAGCTCTACATCCTGCATTGATATGTAGTTCGTAAGAGTTCACATGTCTGACTTTCACTCTAGTCCAATTTCTTGCAGTTTGCAGCTTGACCCCAGTGAAGAGTTCCTTGTGGCAGCTGACGAAGTTCAGGTAAGGATTTGACTTATCCTACACAGTTCAATAAAATAAAGGCCAGAATGTAACCTGTTGCTTGATCCCTTATTCAGGTGTGGAGAGAAAATATGAAGTTCGGGGAATAATCCCTCCGGTGGTAAAATTAGGTAAGTCTATTGCGGTGAGAAGAGTTCCCCTTGTTTGTCCCTTTGTCTCACCTTGTTGTCCTTTTGTTCCCCTTAGGGGCTGGGGTACGGCGAGGATGCAATGGAGACTGCGCCGACCCGTGAAGAGGAATAGTACCCCCCGGCGGTAATCAGTTAAGTCTATGGGGGGTAGTTACTATTGCCTCTGTTTATTCCCTTGGCTCACCTTTGCTGTTCTTGTGTTCCCCTTAGGTGCCAGAGTGCGGCGGGAACGTGCAGAAGGATGCGGTGGATCGTGACGATGCTGCGAAGGCCGGTGAGTTCAGCGCGGCACTGCAGCAGGCGAGGCGGCGTGCGTAAAATGCTTCTTTCTTCCAGCTCGAAGGCGCGATGGGTCCGGAATTCAGGTAAGGATCGAAGGTTTTGCTCTTATTCTAACCTTTTCTCCTTCTGTTCCTCCCTTTTTCTAGGAGCTGAAGACTCGAGGCGGGTGTGGCAGAAGACTGGATGCAGGCTTGCAGACACAGTGAGTGTTACGCTGCTGGATGCAGAATAACACGAAGCGTGTGCTGCTCTTCGGGCGTGGTTTAAATAGCCTTCAAAGTAGTCCCAGGTAAGTATTCCTCCCCAGCTCCGCCTGAGTAAAAAAATAGTCCCTAGGTAAAATAGTCCCTTCCAAGCCTCATTTGGCTTGGAGCTCTGCAGCATGGTCTGCATCAGGTAAGCTTGCAGCATGGTCTGCATCAGTTAAGTTCTACTCTATGAGCCTGGCGCCTATGGCGCCAGGACTGACTCTCCATATGAGCCTGGCGCCAAAAAGCGCCAGGACCGCACCCAAACAGCTCCTAGCAGGGGTATTTGGGCTTGCTCAAAATAACTTGATGCCTGCTTCTGGGGTTGCTGGACCTGGTCTGGTACCCCGGGGGTAGGCGTCATGACAATATGGCAGAGGAGAGGCACAGAGGACCCCAGCCAAGATTCTCTATTCTTGGTAACATAGTCGAGCAATCAAGGCCTAGCTTCTCAGGAGGTGATGCAGGCTGGTTCTTAAGTACAGTGTAGTCTCCAAGCACCCACAAAGGAATGTCCACACACTGTATTAGTGAAAACACAGTCTTTATATAATTAAGGTTCAAGGTTAGGTACACAATCACAATAATTCACTTTGTGCTCAGTTGCTCAGTTAATCTACAATGGCAAATATATACAGTTCTAAGTGGTACCACAATTATTATCAGATTTCATTAAAGTGCACATACTGTACTCTGGTCAAATGTCACACAAATCGATTAATAAAGGTAACCAACAAATAGGGGTGTACCTCAATGTACCTGGAATAGCAGAGTTCCTCGAGGAGGCATCGATGGATCCTTCTTGAGTGACTCCCTTTAAAGCAGGAGCCACGGATCATCGATGGGCCTCGAAGAAAGTGAACTCGGGATTGAGAATCCTTGACGGAAGTTTGGTGGCATCGAGGCAGCAGCTGCGGTCCTGGCGGTGCTCGTCGACGACGAGTCGAAGACGTCCTGCAAGGAAGAGGAGTGCGGGGCACCTCGATGTCGACAGTTCAGGACCTCAAAGAGTTTGTGAAGACCTTTGGCCCAGAAAGAGCGTCGAGGCGTCCGGCGTCTCTACGGTCTTTGGGTGGCGGGAAACCCATCGGCAGATGCTCCTCAGAGCGTCAACGGGCCTGGCCTTCTCTGGCGGGATAAGGCGGTTGGCGGTGAGAACCATCGCATCCGGGAATCAAATGTCTTAATCAATGAGGCGTTGTGGCACCGGTCGTCGATGGTACAGCGTCAAGCGGTCCCCGCTTCTAGACAACACGGCTTCGAATGGGCCTCCCGCGGTTATAGCAAACCGGCAAACCCTGGTCGACAACGGTGGATTGAATGTCCGGTGCTTCTCTTCGTTCTCCTCGGCGGTCCCTGTCTCCGGTCAGCAGTCTGTCGAGGATCTGACTTCCAGGGAGCTACGGCAAAGGTTAGTGTTGCTCGATGGTCCCTCGGAGCTCGGGAAGAGGGCTCCTAACCAGGTCCTCTCGGATCAGTCTCAACGTCACGGCAGCTTTCAGATTGCGGTGAAGGTAACGGCAGTCAACCTTCTTCTTCGGGCTCGGCTTTGAGATCAAGCATCAGTTTCGACATCAGCTTCTGAACGAATTCTAGCAGTGAGAGGCCCTCAGATATATTGTTGATCTCCCATTCATTCTGCTGGGTCACACTCAGGCAACCAATCACTCAGAAGGGCATTCAGGCAGTCAGTCAGCCAATCAGGCACACAGTGCATTGAGGGCATTCTTCTCCCTCTCAGACACTGAAAACAAGGAATGTGGATTGGGACAAGTACCCAGCCATTCACCACTACACACTGCATTCATACCAGTTTCGGGCAGGGCTGTCTCAGTCATTGTATTTCATACCAGAAACCAGACATCCACAACAAGAAGTGCATATTGGTCACACACTCCATTCACCCAGGTCCCACCCACAGGGTGTACCCACAACATACAGCCACTGGGAAGGCTCCAGCCAGTCTGGCCTGGACTTCACTACAATACCATATGTGGAACTTCCACCCAACAACCAGTCAGGGGGAAGGGACAGAGTCAGGGCTTCCCAGGTCTTTGGGAAAACAAGGTAACAGGCAATAGAAAGCAAGAGGCAACATGGACCATCTTGTTTCCTATCGGGAATCAACTGATTCCAATGGCAGGGACTGGGTATCCCCAAAATGGAGGATACTCAGAGCACCTGTCAAATTCAGCATGGAGCTGCCACCAGCCCACAGCCTGCTCCGTGAGCCACATACAAATGCCCAAAACCATACACTAGAGTGACAGGGATGTACCCCCACTCATGGGTGCCATAAGGGTATCCCATGGGTCTGTACACCAAACCAAAAATAGGAAGAGCTGCACTGCCAGAAGTCCCACATGGACTCCTGGGCAGAAAACAATACAGAACACAAATGGAAAGGGACTACAAGACAAGGACAGGGAGGCCCTTTCCCTCCAACGCATTTCCAGCATCACAGTCGCCCCCCCAGACTGAGGTTAGGGTGCCTAATCTCCCACGAGATAGACACCCTCCTCCAGACGGTAAACATACCTTCTGGAAAGGCCATCTGTATTATCATGACTCCTCCCTTGTCTATGCTCTATGGTGAAGTCTAGCCCTTTCAGGCTAATGCACCACCTGAGCAGTTTCGGGTTCTCATCCTTCAGCTGCATAAGCCACTTCAGGGGTTTATGATCTGTTTGGACCTTGAAGGTAGACCCCGTAAGGTAGGGCCTAAAACGCCTAAGGCTCCAACCTATGCTAAAACATTCCTTTTCAACAGTAGCCCACTTAAGTTCTCTACCCTTGAGTTGTCTACTCATGAATATGATTGGATGTTCCCTCCCTTTGTCATCTAACTGGGACAAGACAGCTCCAATTCCAGTGTCACAGGCATCCGTCTGGACAATAAAGGGTTTGCTGAAGTCAGGCGCACACAACACAGGTGCCCTACACAGACTTTATTTCAAGCCATGAAAGGCCCTCTGACAGTCTTCAGTCCAATTTACCTTCCTAGGTTATTTGGGTGAAGTCAGAGCTGTTAGAGGTGCAGCTATGGTTCCATAGTCCACCATGAAATTGCGATAATACCCAGTGAGGCCCAAGAAGGCTCTCACCTGGGTTTGAGTAGTGGAAGTCTCCCAGTCATCTACATCATGTACTTTACTGGGGAGAGGTTAGATTTGACCCCCTCCTACCTCATGACCAAGATACCTGACTTTCCTCTGGGCTATCTGGCACTTGGTGGCCTTGATAGTGAGGTTAGCCCTTTTCAAGGCCTGCAACACCTTATCCAGATGTGTCAAATGCTCTTCCCAGGTGGAACTGTAGATGGTAATGTCGTCTAAGTAGGCCTCACAAAAGGCCTCCAGCCCACTGAGCGCATGATTGTCCAATCTTGGAAGGTGTCAGGGGCATTCTTCAACCCAAAAGGCATAACCCTAAACTGGTAGAGTCCCTCAGGTGTTTTGAACACCGTCTTTTCCTTGGCATGGTCCGTCAGAGCTATTTGCCAATAGCCTGAGGTTAGGTCAAAGGGGCTCACAAATTTGGCAGCACCGATGGTGTCCACATGCTCATCAGCCCCGGGCAATGGGTGCGTGTCAGTTTTGGTGACGGCATTGACTCCTCGGTAGTCCACACAGAACCTCCAATCCTTGGAACCTGCCTGGGAACTTGCCTTGGGGACAAGGATCACAGGACTGGACAAGGGACTGGTTGAGGGTTCAATAACACCCAGATCCAACATCTTGGTGACCTCAGCCTGAATGTAGTTCTTATCGGTATCTGACATACGGTAGCACCTGCTTTCGACAGGCACACTGTCACCAGTGTCAATTTCGTGCCTACACCACAGTGTAAGGCCTGGTGTCAGTGATAACAGAGAGGCATACTACAGGAGCAAAGATCTGCAGGCCCTCTGCTGCTCTGTTGTCAGATCTGGCGAGAGATGTACTCCCTCCACTGAGCCCTCCTGAGGGTAGCTATGCAGCAAATCAGGTAGGGACTCACTGTCATGCTCTTCTTGCTCTGAAGCTAGCAAGAGGCATGAAACCGCCGCTCGCCTATGCAAAGGCTTGAGCCTGTTGATGTGGAATACTTGAGGGGCTACCCCAGAGACTCCCATGTCAACCATTTAATTGACTTTGCCTATCTTGGAGATTATCCTGAAGGGTCCAGTCCATTTGTCTGCCAAAGCTCGAGGCTTGGTAGGCTCCATCACAAGGATCTCCTGGCTTGGAGTCCAATCCACTTGCGAGGCTTTAAGGTCATGCCAGTACTTATTCAATTCTTGGCTGGCCTTGAGATTCGCTCTCGTCTGACCCATCATCTGCGTCATCCTCCGTCTGAGGCCAAACACATAGTCCCCCACTTGCTTGGCAGGACGTGGAGGGGTGGCTTCCAAACCTTCTCTGATCAAGGCAAGGGGCCCCCTCAAGGGATGTCCAAAGAGTAACTCAAAGGGGCTGAAACCAACACCCTCTTGAGGTACCTCTCTGTAAGCGTACAGCAGGCATGGCAGGAGGAGATCCCATTTCCTCCTTTTGGGCTCTTCCAAAGTGTCTAGCATACCCTTGAGAGTTTTATTAAATTTCTCAACCAGACCATTGGTCTGTTGATGGTAAGAGGTGGAGAACGTGTAGGTTACCTCACACTCTTTCCACAAGGTTTTCATGTAACTAGACATGAAGTTGGATCCTCCGTCAGAGACAACCTCCTTAGGGAAACCAACATGGGTGAAAATGCCCAGGAGAACCCTGGAAACCACCTTGGCAGTAACAGTCTGAAGGGGTATAGCCTCAGGGTAACTGGTGGCAGGATCAACCAAGACCAGGATGAATTGATGTCCACCTGAAGTGGGAGGGTCAGGGGGACCGACAATGTCAATGCCCATCCTCTCAAACGGTGTGCCAACCACTGGCAATGGCTGCAGTGGGGCAATGAAACTGCCTCCAGTCTTGCCAGACAACTGACAGGTTGGGCAGGTCCTGCAGTGGGACTCCACTTCTACTCCCATCCAGGGCCAGTAGAAATGGGCAGAGAGCCTCTGCTTAGTCTTCTTGGTACCAAGATGACCAGTTAAGGGCACTTCATGCGCCAACTGCAGCAGGAAGGGCCTGTAAACCTGGGGTACCCCCAACCTCTTGAAGGCACCAGGTTCAGGCTCAGTGGGCTCACTAACAAGGAGCTCACTCTCCCAATAGATCCGGAATGTCCTAGGCACCTCCCCTTGTGCCCAGGACAAGGCCTGTTTCCTCCGACTCTCGAGAGAGTGGCACCCTCTCTGACCCTTACAGAAGTCCGACCGGGAGGGTCCCCCTTCAGCCAGCAGGCATTGAAAGTCAGGCTGGTACTCTGGGTTGAGCACCTCTCCCACAGGAGGTTTTGAAAAACTGTGGCTTTGAAAAACCTTGCTCCACCAGGGCGACTCCTTACAATCCCGATAGTTATAAGTGCAAGATTAAAAGTTTCAAAATCCGGTCACTGAAGTCGCAGGTCAACTGTATAAGGACGGTAAAAAGCCTAACCGTCCCATACGTTGAAAAAATTAATTAATGAAAATACAGGACTCTGCGCCAACAACTCAAGTTGAGTTAAATCTTAGATTATGCTTTATTGATCATCCATGACCATTGAGCCCATAATTGATAACATGTTTCGGCTCCACTGAGCCTTTTTCAAATCCGGGCTACCCATAATTGTAATATAGGACATACAATATATCATAGTCAAAAAATAATTTGTATGAACGACATCATAAAGTATAACATAATACCAGTTTTCAAATATCGTGACCACAAAATATGCATAATAACATGAAAGAAATTAGACAGAAAAACAAGGATGGGCAAAAGGGAAGGGTTCATGGGTGTAGAAAAATAGGCAAACATATCATAATTCATTGTTATGTTTGAGTAAACAGAAAAAGAGCACAAAAAACAGAAACAAAAACACAAACAAAAAGAAAAAAGAACCCATTAGTAATCATTATTCTTCAATTCATTGAATAATATAACCAAATTCTACAATGGTCCCTTGAGACAAACTGACAACTTGGTGGATGTCCTTACCCGAAATTTGATGTAACCAGTTCTTATGACTATTTGTCCATGTAGTAGTAACGGGGTACAATCCCCAATATCAATCTAAACAAAAAATGTAAGTAGCGAAGGTAAATAAAACTGATTGTCCAATTTAGAATATACATTAATTGTGTATATCAAGGTTGCCTATGGCAACTAAGCATTTTCACTTATGAGAATAAATCCCGCCCTTCACCAAACGGGCAAAACAACTCTACTTAATGGTCACAGGCCATTTCTGCCTTATTCAAAACAATTCATTATGAGTTCCGTAGTGAAGACAATTGTAATTAGCCATCATTACGTGAAATGATGACGCATTTCAAATATAGAACACGTATTTCAAGTACGGAAAGCACAACATATAGCTTATTTTGTTGCTACTCGTCAAGTACCATTAAAGCTAAATCTCATTGAAAGGTGAACCATGAGATAAGCGGTCCTCTCTTACCAGTTCCTGGAACACAAACAGTCACACGCGTCGGCAGGTAAGCCGAACGCTTACCAGGTATGCCTTCTTATACTAGGCGTCATCACTGTGCGCGGTTACCACGGCGACGCAAGGACAAGCGTCGTCATTGAAAACCGCATTCTATCCCCCAGCATTCTACAAATTACATATGCTATATAATTCAAAATATTTGAATAAAGCCTGAAAAACTAACAAAGCATGTATACGCTTCTCCTAACCCAATTTATATTTGTTGAATACTTAAATGGTTACTATCACAATAATGTATAATCACGGGCACTAATGCACCTAACTACAAAAGGTTGGTGAGCATTACACGCAGCATTCAAATAACATACTGAGCTACCAATTATAATGGGGTATCCCTTTAACAACACCCTGAAATACATGTAACCTCCTAATAAACAATGAGCCGTGTTCTAAATCAAGTATAACAATGAAAATTATTCGAGCTTGAGAAGCCAGATTGCAATGTACTACATCTCACAAGAATGAAACCATTTCATTATCTGTATTAAGTCCTGTATTTGTCGAATTGAAGTAACAAATTGCTCTTGCTTCCGCTTGTCGTAATGCCTTCACTCTGTCACCACCTCTTTTGTTCAAGGATACTTGTTTAAGACCAATGAATCTAATTTCCGATTTGAGATGTAGCTGATGTGTTTTTTGCCAATGTTCAGCTAACGGAAGTGATGGGTCTTGACTGCCAATTTTGGCTAAATGTTCACGGATACGGATTCTCAACTGTCTCTTGGTGCTACCAATATATAGTTTGTGGCAGACACAGATGATGCCATATACTACAAAAGTTGTTTTGCAATTAATTCCTTGTTTAATGATCCAACATTTTCCATTTTTATCTTCGAATTCCGTTGTTCTTTGGTATGCATATTTACATTGTGGACAAACTCCACATTTCCTGAAACCAGAATCTTTCTTGTGTAACCATGTACCTTGAGTAGTGCTCTCAATGTCCGGTAATAACGATGGACTAAGGATAGATTTAAGTGTATTTGCTCTTCTGAAGGTAATGCGTGGATGATCACTCACAAACTCACCAATATGACTGTCCAATTTAAGTAGGTACCAATGTTTGTTCAAAATTTTTCGTAATCTCTGGTGGTCTGAACAATATTGAGTGATAAAGCTAATCGGCATGTTAGCTTCCAAATTATTCCCTTGTCTCTGTCTCAAAGTATCCTGCTGCTGCATCAATTTGGTTCTCTTATATGCTTTACTTATGTCTTTTTGGGCATATCCCCTCCTTCTAAAACGTCGTTGTAATAGATTACATTCCTCTTCAAATTTTAAGTTACTATTACAATTTCGTCTCGCTCTGATATATTCACCCAATGGTATATTGGTGATAGTTGGTCGAAAATGACAACTTTTAGCATGTAATATTGAGTTAACTTCAGTTGGTTTTCTGAATGTAGTTGTTTGTAGTACTTGATCTTCCAAATATATTGTCAAGTCCAAAAAATGTATCCGCTGTTTGTTGCATTCTCCAGTAAATTGAATATCAAAACAATTAAGATTTAACTTGTCCACAAATGCGTGAAATTCCTCAATGAAAAATGATTCAGTATATATTGCTTTGTCTTCCAACATCCCCATGAAGATAACCAAGGGCTATGTCACTTCATTCATATTTGCAAGATTCCACCAACCTTATACGGAAACTAAAAAACTTTACTTGGCAGAGTACCTTCCTTCTAGCGACTCTAGATGTGAAGGCACTGTACACGTCTATTCAGCATAAATGGGCCATGATTGCAGTTGACTATACTTTCAGGCATGAGTCAGCCTCGTATTACAACCATTTGAACATGATTAAAGAAATGTTACACCTCACGTTTGATCTCAATGTCTTTACCTTTGACAACAAGGTATACCAACAGACCAAGGGGGTAGCTATGGGTACTAAATATGCCCCAGCATTGGCGAATATCTTCATGGGGATGTTGGAAGACAAAGCAATATATACTGAATCATTTTTCATTGAGAAAATCCAATTTTGGACAAGGTACATCGACGATGTTTTTTGCATCGTCGATAGTAGCATAGAGGAATTTCACGCATTTGTGGACAAGTTAAATCTTAATTGTTTTGATATTCAATTTACTGGAGAATGCAACAAACAGCGGATACATTTTTTGGACTTGACAATATATTTGGAAGATCAAGTACTACAAACAACTACATTCAGAAAACCAACTGAAGTTAACTCAATATTACATGCTAAAAGTTGTCATTTTCGACCAACTATCACCAATATACCATTGGGTGAATATATCAGAGCGAGACGAAATTGTAATAGTAACTTAAAATTTGAAGAGGAATGTAATCTATTACAACGACGTTTTAGAAGGAGGGGATATGCCCAAAAAGACATAAGTAAAGCATATAAGAGAACCAAATTGATGCAGCAGCAGGATACTTTGAGACAGAGACAAGGGAATAATTTGGAAGCTAACATGCCGATTAGCTTTATCACTCAATATTGTTCAGACCACCAGAGATTACGAAAAATTTTGAACAAACATTGGTACCTACTTAAATTGGACAGTCATATTGGTGAGTTTGTGAGTGATCATCCACGCATTACCTTCAGAAGAGCAAATACACTTAAATCTATCCTTAGTCCATCGTTATTACCAGACATTGAGAGCACTACTCAAGGTACATGGTTACACAAGAAAGATTCTGGTTTCAGGAAATGTGGAGTTTGTCCACAATGTAAATATGCATACCAAAGAACAACGGAATTCGAAGATAAAAATGGAAAATGTTGGATCATTAAACAAGGAATTAATTGCAAAACAACTTTTGTAGTATATGGCATCATCTGTGTCTGCCACAAACTATATATTGGTAGCACCAAGAGACAGTTGAGAATCCGTATCCGTGAACATTTAGCCAAAATTGGCAGTCAAGACCCATCACTTCCGTTAGCTGAACATTGGCAAAAAACACATCAGCTACATCTCAAATCGGAAATTAGATTCATTGGTCTTAAACAAGTATCCTTGAACAAAAGAGGTGGTGACAGAGTGAAGGCATTACGACAAGCGGAAGCAAGAGCAATTTGTTACTTCAATTCGACAAATACAGGACTTAATACAGATAATGAAATGGTTTCATTCTTGTGAGATGTAGTACATTGCAATCTGGCTTCTCAAGCTCGAATAATTTTCATTGTTATACTTGATTTAGAACACGGCTCATTGTTTATTAGGAGGTTACATGTATTTCAGGGTGTTGTTAAAGGGATACCCCATTATAATTGGTAGCTCAGTATGTTATTTGAATGCTGCGTGTAATGCTCACCAACCTTTTGTAGTTAGGTGCATTAGTGCCCGTGATTATACATTATTGTGATAGTAACCATTTAAGTATTCAACAAATATAAATTGGGTTAGGAGAAGCGTATACATGCTTTGTTAGTTTTTCAGGCTTTATTCAAATATTTTGAATTATATAGCATATGTAATTTGTAGAATGCTGGGGGATAGAATGCGGTTTTCAATGACGACGCTTGTCCTTGCGTCGCCGTGGTAACCGCGCACAGTGATGACGCCTAGTATAAGAAGGCATACCTGGTAAGCGTTCGGCTTACCTGCCGACGCGTGTGACTGTTTGTGTTCCAAGAACTGGTAAGAGAGGACCGCTTATCTCATGGTTCACCTTTCAATGAGATTTAGCTTTAATGGTACTTGACGAGTAGCAACAAAATAAGCTATATGTTGTGCTTTCCGTACTTGAAATACGTGTTCTATATTTGAAATGCGTCATCATTTCACGTAATGATGGCTAATTACAATTGTCTTCACTACGGAACTCATAATGAATTGTTTTGAATAAGGCAGAAATGGCCTGTGACCATTAAGTAGAGTTGTTTTGCCCGTTTGGTGAAGGGCGGGATTTATTCTCATAAGTGAAAATGCTTAGTTGCCATAGGCAACCTTGATATACACAATTAATGTATATTCTAAATTGGACAATCAGTTTTATTTACCTTCGCTACTTACATTTTTTGTTTAGATTGATATTGGGGATTGTACCCCGTTACTACTACATGGACAAATAGTCATAAGAACTGGTTACATCAAATTTCGGGTAAGGACATCCACCAAGTTGTCAGTTTGTCTCAAGGGACCATTGTAGAATTTGGTTATATTATTCAATGAATTGAAGAATAATGATTACTAATGGGTTCTTTTTTCTTTTTGTTTGTGTTTTTGTTTCTGTTTTTTGTGCTCTTTTTTTGTTTACTCAAACATAACAATGTATTATGATATGTTTGCCTATTTTTCTACACCCATGAACCCTTCCCTTTTGCCCATCCTTGTTTTTCTGTCTAATTTCTTTCATGTTATTATGCATATTTTGTGGTCACGATATTTGAAAACTGGTATTATGTTATACTTTATGATGTCGTTCATACAAATTATTTTTTGACTATGATATATTGTATGTCCTATATTACAATTATGGGTAGCCCGGATTTGAAAAAGGCTCAGTGGAGCCGAAACATGTTATCAATTATGGGCTCAATGGTCATGGATGATCAATAAAGCATAATCTAAGATTTAACTCAACTTGAGTTGTTGGCGCAGAGTCCTGTATTTTCATTAATTAATTTCTCCCACAGGAGGGTCTTCTGCCTCTTCTCCCTCAGGAGTTGAGTTTGGGTTTTCCACTGGACCTAGCCCGTCCAGAGCATGGATCCCAGTGGGTGCTGTAGGAACAGCAGAAAGAGAAGGAGACCCCTTCACAGAGGTGACCTTCCTGTTCTTCCGTCTTCTCACCTTTGGCTCGGGTACCTGACTCACAGCCAGAACCGGTGTCACCTGTAACCTAGTAACTGCAGCAACAGTCATGGGGAGACCATCAGAGATCAACCTCAACTCCACTAGATCATTTCCTATCGGAATGTTAGCAGGGAAATTGTCCTGAACCAGGACAGGAAGCTTTGCTGTCTTGTCTTCAATCATGAGTGTGACTAAGGCTACAGGCGATAATTTGGGAGGCCCACCAGCTAACTTGGTAGTTCTCAGAGGAGCACCTACATAGTCCTCGGGCTTGAGCAGGGTCCTATCCACCACTGTCATGCTTGCCCCAGTGTCTCTCAAGCCAGTAGCAGGCTGGCCATTCAAGAGGACACTTCTCAAAAACCTACGGGTGTTCTGTGGGTTTGTCACCAGTACTTTTGCATACTGGTCCTAGGCCCCAAGGATGTTGTAACATAAGGGAGAGCCCTGAAGGCGGAACCTTAGGCTGAGTACAGTAATATATAACTAGGGGTGTGGTAGCCGCCGATGGAGTTAGAACATTCCTTAAGTATGGAGTGTTGTACTATTTGAGAGAAACTGTACTGGTGTTAGTACTTATCACCAGAAACCCAGCATGTAAGTATTTCGAGTGGTGCTCACATGTGGAGAGATTACAGGACTTTTAATCACAAATCTGTTATGTGCCCCATAAATCCAGGGACATGTGTTTATTTACATGTATTGTAAGTAGAAATTAAGTAAAAATGATGTTAAAACAACTAAGGAGGACACTGGGCCTCATGATGACTCCGGCGGCAACCTGCCGGTTTTCCCGGCTCGGTTACCGCCGGACTCGTATCACCATTCTGCCTCTGTGATTCCCGGAATTACCGGGGCATTACAACCCCGGTGACCCGGGAATTCCGGAGGCGGAATCCGGTAAATCCCCATTCCCATTGAGTCCATTAGGACTCAATGGGAAAGGGGAAGTGGAAACACCGGCACCATCTCGTGATGGTGCTGGTGTTTCCACATCCACCTGCAGGCGGGCGGTGTCAAACCCGCCAGGTCAGTCCTGGCGGGAACGCCACCTCCCGCCTGCAGGACTTCAGATCGGGCGGTCCGAAATTAACAGTGGCAGCGGGTTTACCGCCACTGTTATTACCGGACCGCCCGACCCGTAATGAGGCTGATTGTCATTTTGGATATGCAAACAAAAAATGAAGGAAGTACTCATATACATATGTAACCACAACATAACTGAGCAGTAGTCTTAGAAACAAAGTGGCATACAATATTAAATTTTGACAGGATAATACTCTTGTCTTGTTTTAAGTCAGGCACCACGCACCCCCAGCCCCGCCTTCCCCGCTCTCTGGCCATGGCACTGCCAGAGCATTGGGCAACCTTGACACACTGTAGTATTCCAGCCTTTAACCTAGGAGACATCCGCAGATCATGCCCAATGCCGCGTTGCGATGACCACGGGCGTAACCAGCACTATTACCCCCGCGCCTGCGCACAAATTAGATACAGTATCCTCTTCCCCCTAGGGGCTCACAGCGCACTCCACAGGGCTCGTACACCATCCCTTGGCGCATGCGCATAGACGAACCGCCGGCAGTGCTGAGGGTGATATACTAATCGCTCACACATGCGCCCTTCGTACCTTCCACCGCTCTGGTATTTTGCGAGCTGGGCAGCAGCCGAGCGCCCCACTGAACACTGTCCCAGGACACGCACCCCCCGGCTCTACGTCCCTCGACCTCCTGCCCCAGAAAATGCAGGTAGGTCCCTGGATCGAGGCGCCTCGATCAGGCACGTCCATAAACTTGATCTTAACGCAGGAATGATTACCAGTTTTTAAAGAAGCCCTTCTCCTTAGCCATCCCCTAATGGCACATTACTTCTTTGTTTCTTTTATTAGGAGCCTTTATAGACTCAGTGAGTATGCCGACTATCCATACTGCCACGGGCCACCCAGCGACATCCTAGGCATCATGGACACATATTCCAACATAGCTTCACAGCAGCTAATTTTCTAATAGGTAAGAGTGTTGCATCTACCCATTACCGTTAGTCTCCAGGTGCTCTACAATATCAATCCCAGTAATAGAGAATTTTCACACTGTCCTTTGTTTTCAGCTGACACAGCGGTTTCCTTTGGTATAGATCTGACCTGGACTATACTGCCCACCGAGGGTCCCCTCTCGACTGTATCAGGGATCTTCAACTCAAAGTCTAATGCAGTCATTTCTCCTTTTCTACACTCCCAGCCCGGATACATAACAGGTCAGAAGGTTCTCCCCCTCTTTTATCAAAACAGACATTTATATGTTTTGCTGTAGTTATTTTATCAAAATAACTCAAAATAACACTGTCTGACCCAGCACAACTTGCTTAAATACCACACGAGCAAGACTCTCGTCTAAGTAGACTTTATTCTGCTTTTTGTTCACATATATGCAGGCTGTCACAATCCAACTGGCCCAGAAGAGGCTCCACACCCATAAGCCGAAACGTTCCTGCAGCGGGTTCTACCACCAACCTGCCGACAGTTCAATATCTGGGAAGTTCCCTTCCCGACGTAGACCAAGGATTGGCCATTATCCAACTAATGTGTAACATTTCACTATAAACAACAAAGTCTTGTGCTACTTCCAACAAACAATCAGGTTGATGCTCTATTTGGGCAATGGACTCAAAGAACTTTTTTTGCCCAGTGAGTTGTTATGATTGAGAGCCATTACTAGACAGCAAATAGGTTTTCAGCAAGACATACTCATTTTCTGTTGTTGCACTGGTTGTATTTCATCTTAATTACTTGTGCAATACTGGATGAATTGTAGTTCACCAACGCACTACAAAAATTGTAAGAACAATGAATTGTTCCTTGTTCTTGTTTGTATGTCAGGATTTGCTTGTATCTTGACAAGAGTATTATCCTGTCAACATTTTATATTGTATGCCACTCTGTTACATATGTATATGAGTACTGCCTTCATTTTTTGTTTACATTTTCAAAATGACAATGTCCTCCTTAGTTGTTTTAACATCATTTTTAATGAATTTCTACTTACAATACATGTAAATAAACACATATCCCCGGATTTATGGGGCACATAACAGATTGCTGATTTATTTTTACAAAAAGTCCTGTTATCTCTCCACATGTGAGCACCACTCGAAATACTCACATGCTGGGTTTCTGGTGATTAGTACTAACACCAAAACAGCTTCTCTCAAATAGTACAACACTCCATACTTAAGGAATGTTCTAACTCCATCGGCGGCTACCACACCCCTAGTTATATATCCCAGGCCCCAAGGGACACTAGGGAAAATTCTATAGGAGCACCAAATGTGATTCCTGTAGAGGAGGCGTGGACAGTGGCCTCCACCTCAGACATGGGGTAAGGGTAGGTCCGGCTGACAGCCTGGACTCCAAGTGGCTTACCTTTACACTTGGGGTCACCCTTCTTGTGATCCAGAGCCCCACAGTGCCAACAAGTGCCAGGAATGCGGGGTATGCACTGGAACCACTGGGAGCCTGCTTTTCAGCAGGTCGACCACTACTCTTATTCCCACCCAGATAGGATTTATCCCCACTAGATTTTTGGGTCTTAGGAGAGGAAGGTTTTGGTTTACACGACTGTGATTGCTTTTGGGACTACTCAGCTTTCTGAGAGGTCCCCTTTTCTTTGTCCTTGTCCTTTCCACTGGAGTCCTTAGGGGACACACAGTGGGAGACCCACTTGTAAGCCAGCCTGGCCAGATTAAAGGGATCCAAAATGTTCTGGGCAGCAACATACTGACACAGCTTTGGTGAACAGGCTTCAGAAAAATGCTCAAAAAACAAAAGGTGGGCCAATTCAACAAACGTTTTCACCTTGTATCCATCAATCCACCCCATCATGTTCATATGTGCAGCACTCACCCAGTCAACCCAAGACGCATTTTCTCTTTTCATGAAATCCCTCAACCTTTTAAGGTATTGGGTAGGTGTCTTGTCAAACTTGGTAATCAAGGCAAACTTCATGCACTCATACTGACCCCTTTCTTCCACACTCAGTTTCAGAATACAGTCATACCCAGTCTGAGGCACTCTGCTCAACAAACACTTAGCCCAATCTCTTTTATCAACATCATGGATTCCACAAGTCAACTCAAATGCTTCAATCCATTGAAGGATATCAGAACCTTCCACATACACACCATCCAAATCTTTCATAAACTGGGTGGCTGGGGACCTGACACTCTCAACTGGTTTAACTGAAGTCTCTACTGTAGCTGGATGTTGTGACATTCAGTGTCCTTGCTGTTAAGTTCAAGGTCTTTATTTTTGAGCTCAAGATGCCTATTATTGAGCTGCACTTGTTGTGCCAACTCCTCTTTCTTAAGCTCAGCTTCTATTTCCAACTTGTGGTATTCAAAGGCCAATTTCATCCTTAATAACTCAAGTTCCAAGGCAGTCCCTGAAGAAACATTGCTGAAGGTCGGAACAGAGGCAGCAGGAGTGGTGGCATTCACAGAATCAAATTCAATGGCAACCCCAGAGGCAGGGGCTCCAATTGTTGCACCCCCCCCTTCAAGAGCTTCACAATCAATCTGGTAGTCCACCAGGGCAGCTATCAGCTCAGCCCTAGACTTATCCACAAAGTCTAACTTTCTGGCTTCATAAGCACGGTTATACACTGATTCTTAAAACCATAAGCATCCCACAGCTACCACCAGTGTAAAGACTCAAGGGGGGTGTCTGTACTCCTGCTCTCTATAAGACAGAGGAGAGGCACATAGGACCCCAGCCAATATTCTATATTCTTGTTAACGTAGTCGAGCAATCAAGGCCTAGCTTCTCAGGAGGTGATGCAGGCTGGTTCTTAAGTACAATGTAGTCCCCAAGCACCCACAAAGGAATGTCCATACACTATATTAGTGAAAACACAGTCTTTATATAATTAAGGTTCAAGGTTATATACACAATCACAATAATTCACTTTGTGCTCAGTTAATCTACAATGGCAAATATATACAGTTCTAAGTGGTACCACAATTATTATCAGATTTCAATAAATTGCATCAACTGTACTCTGTTCAAATGTCACACAAATCGATTAATAAAGGTAACCAACAAATAGGGGTGTACCGAATTTCAGCTTCGAGTACGTATTCGGCCGAATTCCAGCTGAAAATCAGCTATTCGGCATTCGGCCGAATACTTACTTGACTTGTACACGAAGCCAAAGTTAGACCCCTAGCTTTTTTATATTGCCTGTCTTCAGCTGCCCTGCTTAGATCCGTCTTCCCGCTGCTCATTTTCTCCCTCTGCCAGGCTGAGAGCCCCTGTCCCTCTGTCAGTCAGAGCCCCAGGGTCTACACTTAGAATCCCTGCCAGTTCGGCCTGTGTCTCCCCCAACACGCGCCCTCTGCAAATCACTTATTTATTCTTCTCTCACCCTCTGGCTGTCTCTTGCCTGTCCCTGTCTCGTGCGTCTCCTCCCCCCTCTGGTCTTGTCCTTCCACCCCCTCATGCACGTAGTTCTGCCCCTCACCTTCCTACCTCATACGGTCTGTGCCTGACTCTTCTCAGACCCGCTTGAACCCCACCCCCTCTGCCCACCAGTCCTGCACGTTTGCCCATCTCTGTCTGAGCGCATGCGTTTCTTGCCTGCACTTTGCCCTGCACTCCTGTTTGACCCTGCCATTCTCTCACCTCGCTCCCTCTCTCTGTTAGTCCCCGTGCCCGGCTCTTCTGCCCCGAACACCCACTGCCAGTGAGCACAGCAGAGCCCTTATCTCGTTCAGCAGGAAGGTTACACTCGAATCAGAATAAGACATAGAATGTGCTGCGAACCCCAGAGCCGCACTGTCAGGGCAGCCCACACATCCTCTTGACTTGCCAGCATCTCAGTGCACACCACACAAGCCTCCCTGCTCACACAGCTCATCCCTCCTCCCCATTCACAACTCACCCTCTCCACAGCTCATCCCCCACCCTCCCCATAGCTCAGCCAGCCCCCCTCCCTCATTCACTCCCTGCTCACCCCCTTACGCTCTCCTCATCCACAGATCATCTTCTACTCATTTCTAAGTCTACTTACACATTCCAGTGATGTGCTTCAGTGTGCTGTGTGCTATGCAAAGACAGCACTTCGGCATGCCACAAAACAGCTAAACAAATCCCGGAACTGAAGTCAATGAAGGGGTTTTTGTTAAATGTGTGCAGCACGGCAGGCTCTCTTTCCTTCCCCCTGATAAGGGCAATAAAGGAAGGTGGGAGGGTTGCCCTTTTAAGAGTGCCACCTCCCTCCCTCTGTCTGGCAGCTTCAGCCTGTTGGTGCTGTGAGGGGTGTGACTGATCGTGATCAAGCTGCGGCTTCATTGCCTTCAGAGACAGCAGGAGAGGGAGGCTGAGGGGAGCCACAGCTTGTCCACACCTCCTCCCTTCTCCCTTGAATGAGGAGTATCTATCCTGGCACCGTTTCCATTGTACACAGCGCTGAGACTCCTGTGCCACTCTCTGGGCAGAAAACCATTTTCTTTGATATGCGCAGCACTTCTCTTGCAAATGAAAGGTAATTTACAAACAACAAAACCAAGAAAATCAAAGACAGCTGGAACTTAGCTCAGGTGCAGTGCTGCAGAGGTCCCAACATTTGGTGTGAAAAGTCCATGAGTTGGAGCCAATTAAGCAGAAGCCAGAGAAACGCTGCCTTTTAGCACATTAGCAACTAGCAAGAGATGAAATTCCCCATTTAAGTCTTAAAAGGCTCTTTTGAAAGTGCCAGGTCAGTTGTTGGTCGCAGATGGCCGTCTGAAACTGGAGGATAACCCTGGAGGCTAGCCATTTGAAAACATCACACATTCGCTGACAGTTGTGGTGTTGTAAATGCACAGGAGGAGTCAACCCTCAGGACACTACGGTACAACTTTAGTGACCTCTGGGGGAGAGTCAGCCCTGCAGCCAAGGCTTTTTAAAGCGCCACATTCGGGGTGCTACGCTGATTCACACACAGTTTCCCATTCTCCCCCTATTACCAGATTTCTCTCTGATTAACTTTCATGACACTGAGGATATGGGTGAGAGTGGGTACAAAGTGAGTTTCCCCAAGCTCTAATATGAGATGACTTGACTCAAGGGGGTGTTGTTCACTATCCACTCACACCTCACTTCACCACTTTTCAAGTCCTTGAATAAATTTCTTTTTTCTTGTAGTGCCGGGCAAATCATAATGATATGGAACAGTGTCTCTTTGATATTTTCAGTCTTGCAGAATCGACAGTCTGAAGATTTGGTATCTGTCTGCTTGATCTTACTCAAATAATCGCGGGTCGGTAGGATGTTTAGTCGGAACCTTAGGAAGAGATCTCGCATGTGTCGATCCGAAAAACATGTCAAGTATGGAGGGAGTTCATGTAGAGCTTGTGTGTCTATTACACATACTTGATGTCGTTTATATTTGGTCTGGTTTCCGAGAGTTTTTATCCAATCGTTCCTCTGTAATGCTCGCTTTGCCTGTTGTGGTCTGTTTATTAGTGTTTCTTCAGTAATGCCTTCGTCATCCATCTGACTCTTGGCCCTGATGAACCATTGTTGAAGAACCGTTGCATTCAGTGCGTTGTTTTTGGTTTTTAATATTTCTACAGCTGGTATTTTCTCTTGACTGGTTATTTTCATGTAGAGGTCCATTTGTTTCCATAATATTATGTATTGTAGTGATTGTAAAGCCAGTTCAAAACGGATCCTTGGCATTGGAACATTTTTGGGTAGTTCTAGCGTTTTCCTCCAAAATATGGCTTTGTAGAAGTGCCATTTCAGTCCTTGTTTGTTGACCAGGGTTTCGCCAGCATAGGTCAAGATGGGAACGACCTTTTGTTTATAGAAGGCGATGGTTGATTTGAATGAGTATGTCCCAAATTTACAATGGTAAAACCGACCTAGTCGAGCTAAGGATCTTGCTTTCTCTTCGATATACATTTTCCATTCCTGCTCCATTGGTGAAGCATTTATCATTACAACTAGGTATTTAATGGCATTTGTTGTTTCAATTTCCTTACATTTGAGGTAAAGTTTTGGGGTTTTCTGGTTCTTCTTTTTTTGAGTTGTTAATTTCATTACTTTGGTTTTGTTTATGTTGATCTGAAGTTCGTTAGCTGTCATATAGGTTGCTACTTTATCAAGAGTTTTCTGTAATCCTGATGTTGTTTTGTCCATGACCTTAATATCGTCAGCATATATTAATGATAGTACTGGTTCATTGTTTAGTTTCGGCGGATTTGCAAGTGGATCTTCGATTGATTTAACAAAGTCGCAAGTGTATAAGTTGTAGAGACAGGCAGCTAAGGGACAGCCTTGCTTCAGACCATTGAAAGTGTTGATCGGTTGAGTAACTTTGCCATTTTTTTTTTAGCCTGACTCGAACTGAAGTGTTCGTATACAGTTGTTTGATGGGATTGAAAATTGATGGTGGACATCCCCATGTTGTTAGTTTATTCCATAATTTTGTTCTATTTACTGAGTCGAACGCCATTTTTAGGTCGATAAAGACGACGTATACCTGTTTTTATTTTATTTTATTTATTTATTTATTGCATTTGGTTGTACGCCCAAACCCTTGGGTATCACGGCGTGAGTATTACATAGATCTTAGTTGGAGCTTTTAGGTTAAATACATCATGAGTTGCAGCAGTATACATATCTTTAGGTTACATACATTATGCGTTGCAGAAGTATACATATATCTTCGTTAAGGAATCCAGGTAACATACAATTTAGGTTGCAGCAGTAAAACAGTCATATGTGAGTAAGTATATCGTATAATATGGTAGTGATCTAACGTTACTCAGGAATTACCGCCTAGGGTAGAGAGTGTTTAAAGAAGCTTAGTACTTGTCGAACAACCAGGTTTTGAGTTGTTTTTTTAACTTAAGTAGTGAGGTTTCATTGGATAGATGGGGAGGGAGAGAGTTCCAGATGCGGGGGGCTGCAATGGTGAAGCTGGCATTGCCTGCTCTTGTGGTGGTGAAGCGGGTATGTGCAGTTGGGTGTTGGCATTGGATCTCAGAGCTCTAGGTGTGGCTTTGCGTGCTATGCAGCTGTTGAGGTAGGTGGGGAAGTGTCAGAGAGGCATTTGTGGGTGATGGAGAGTGTTTTATGTAGGATTCTAGCCTGTACTGGTAGCCAGTGTGCCTCTCTTCTATGTTGGGTGATGTGTTCTTTTCTCCTAATGCCCAAGGCTGCTCTGAGGACTTTGTTTTGTAGGAGTTGGAGTTTGGTTAGATTTTGTTTGGAGGTACCTAGCAGTAGGATATTACAATAGTCTAATTTTGTTAAGATGAGGGCTCTAGCAAGTGTTGAGCAGTTGACGGAAGATAGGAGAGGCCTACTAAGTGTGATGAGTTTAGCGGTGTAGGCTGTTGAGGAAGCGAGGGCGCTAATGTGATTGTTCATGGTGAGATTCAAGTCAAGGTACACTCCCAATGTTTTGACTTTATAGGAGATGCTAATGGGTGTGCCATCAATCATTATGGATTTATAGTCTGGGTGGCGTTTACTGAGTTTGTTTGGTGAGCCAACTAAGAGAATCTCAGTTTTGTCTCCATTAAGATAGAGACTGTTATAGGCCATCCAGTTTTGGATGTGTGAGTAGATTGTGTTGATAGTGGCCGTGTGTTGGTCCAAATCGCCTGTGATGGGAATGAGGATCTGTGTATCGTCAGCAAAGTTTGTGTAGATTACTCCCATAGCATCTAGAGCTGCGAAGAGTAGCTTATTGTAAGCATTGTAGAGGGTGGCGGAGAGACAGGATCCTTGTGGTACTCCTAGTGGTACTCCTAGTGGTAGTGGGATGGGATCAGCTGCTACGTCTCCTATCGAGACTCTTGAGGTGCGGTCGGAGAGGAATGATTTTATCCAAGTGGTGGCCTTATGTGAGAAGTGGAAGTTAGTAGATAATGTTTGGCAAAGTTTGTCGTAGTCGACCAGGTCAAAGGCCGCTGATAGGTATAGGAGAAGTAGGGTACACAGTTTACCTGAGTCCCTAATGGCATACATCTGGTTTTTGAGATCTAATAGGGCAGTCTCTGTACTATGATTGGGGCGGAAACCTGATTGTCATTCCCCTAGTAGATGGTTCTGTTCAAGATGGTGTTGTACTTGGGTATAGGCTATTTTGTTGATGATTTTGAGGAGGCATGGAACTGTAGTTATTGGCCTGCAGTTGGTGGGGATTTTAGGGTCTAGTGAGGGATTTCTGAGTAATGGTGTGACCCAGGCTGCCTTAATGGAGGCTGGTATTTCACTGGAAGTGAAAAATTGATTCACGAAGTTGGTAATGGTTGGTGCAAGTATGGTGGCACAGTCCTTGACTATTTTGGCTGGGGTGCTGTCACCTTTGCAGTTGGAGGGCTTGAGGGATGCTATTGTTTTGAGGACTTGCTCGGTGGTGACTTGTGTGAAGTGGAATTCCAGTGCATCCGGCCAGGTGGTGTTAGTCAAAGGGGGGGGGGGCGTAGTGGTACACTCTAGTAGGTTTTTTTGTGCAGCTATTTTGTTTTGGAGGCTGGTCACTTTGAAGGATAGGGCTTCCTGAATGGTGGTGCACCAGGCTTTGCTAGGAACTATAGGGTTGGTGGGTAGAATGGGTGTTTCTAGTTCTTTGATGATAGTGAATAACTCTTTGGTATTGGAAGCTGCGGCTGCTATGCAGTCATTGAGTGATTCCGCTTTGTGGGAGAGTACACTGAGTTTGTAGGCTTTGGATAGTTTTTGTAATTTGGTTTGTAGGTCTGGTGAATTGTTTTTTCTAGTTAGATGTTCTAATGCTCTTTTTTTTCTTCTGAGTTCTATGAGTTCATCATTGAACCAAGAGGTGCTGCGTTTTGCTTTGGGCACTTTGTTTTTTTTGTGGTGCTATATCATCAACCGCTGATTTTAGACATTGATGGTAGTGCTTGGCAATACTTTCTGGACTGGTATTGCCCTGAGGTTTGGAGATGAGTAGGTTGTTGAAGACGGGGTTTAGGTTTTCTGGTGTGAGCTTGCGTATATTTCTGACCTTTATGGGTGGTTGTTTGCAGCTTAAGGCTTTGTGGTCAGTATCTAGTTTTATTGTGAATTTAATAAGGCAGTGGTCGGTCCAGTTTAGTTGGACGGTGTCTGTTATGGTTGCTGTAGTGTTAAGGGTAAGTATCCAGTCTAGGATTCTTCCTTTTGAATGAGTGGGGGAGTTGACTATTTGGGAGAATTGCATCTCCTGGAATGCCTTTTTGCAGGCTGCAGCTTTGCTGTCTGCTGGGTCGTCATAACCTAGGTGGTGGGATTGTGTGGGGGGTGGGGATTGCTGGAGGGGAGGTGGAGGAGATGGGTGCGTCCTGAGAGTCTGGAATTTCTTTTAGCTGTGGTGGTGGATCTTGATAAGGTGGTAGTGTGTGTGGTTCTAGATGCTAATCGTATGCGTCGGGTGCTACCTAGGATGGGTCGAGTTTTGTCAGGGGGTTGCTGTGTAGTAGCGAATGCTGGTTGTCTGGGTAGGAATGGCATGGGACAAGGCAGAGGGTGATGTCTGGGGCAAAGGAGTCGGGCCAGGCCTGTCTTGTAGAATATGTAAGCCCCTTTAGTGCAGGTTGTGTTTATGAGAGGGGTATCGGTTTGGTCAGCACGATTGTTCTGCACTGTTGGTTCTTTAAGGCAGCCTCGTATTTAAGGAGGCTCAACATTATCAAATTCACGTTTGTTCCGATCTTGCTGACAAATCCAGTTTGCCTTTTTTCCAGTTTTCCATTGTTGGCTGCCCATATGGTAAGTTTTTTCAATAAAAAGTTCACAAATAGTTTTCCTAACGGGCCTAGTAAGGCTATGGGTCTGTAGTTGTGTGGGTTCTTTCTATCGCCAGTTTTGAAAATTGGAAGCAAGATTGCTAAGGTCCAACTGCGCAGAATTTGTTGTGTTCTTTCGATAATAAGGAGCAGATGAGAAAAAAAAACTTGCCCAGTTTTCGGGTGCGGCCTTTAAGTTTGCATTTGATAGTCGGTCTGGTCCCGGTGCTCTTGATGAATTTAGAGTCGTGATAGTTTTAATCACGTCTTTGGTTTCCCACGTCAGATTCCATGGAGGACCAGTGGGTTCTTCTTGAATTGTGGCTGTCGAAGCTTTTGCTCCATAGAGGGTAGTGAAGTGTATAGTCCAAGCATTCGATTCTACTTCTTGGGCCATGCTCATTGCTTTGTTGTTTTCATTTAGAAGCGACCATAATTGTCTTGTGTTTTTCCCTTTGATTGCTGCTAAGATTGCTTCAGCGTCTGCTTGATGTAATATTGCTTTAGCTGATTTAATCGAATTCGAGTACTTTTGTTTTTCTTTTTGTATGTCTACTTTTGCAGCTGATGTGTTCAGTTTTTTTAGTAGACATATTTTATTGATGCGTTTTTTTCCTCTCTTTGATTTCAATATTAAATGCATGTTTATGTGTAGCATTACGGTTGGTATTGCTACTTGCCAAGGTCTGGTAGTACCCATTCATAGTTGAGTTTTGAAGAATTAGGCAGCGATGATGTTTCATATTTGGAGACCAAATCAATCATTTGATGCTGTTTTATTCTTAGTTTGTTCAAGCCGTTATTTATTTCAAGGTCTGGAAGAGTTAAACAAGAATCCTGGGTTTGCTCTGTCTTCCATGATATTAGAATTTGACAATGATCGCTGTTAGATTGTAAGGAGTTATCAGTGGCACTTAGATTGTTCCTAATCCCATCAGAGATATAAATGTGGTCGATAACCGATTTAGATTTACCACTTGACCACGTTGGAGGCATTTGAACGTGGACGTTTAAGGGTTGTTCTGTTAGGGTTACATTTCGGATCTCGATCTCTTTGGTCCATTGCTTTGCTCTTGAGGATAGTTTCTGAAAGTCCAATCGAAAGCCTTCGGAGTTGTAGAGATGGATGTTTAGATCGCCAGCAATGACAAACTCGGTTTGCACAAAGGAGTTTGCTATTTTGTCGAACTCGTCGCAGATTGAGTCTATTAACTTGCTATCATTCATTGCTATTGCATTCCAATAGATATTGAAGATTGTTAAGTGCGTTTTGTCTGGACATTGATTTGACTCTGATGGTGAGGTCGAAATGCAAATGACAATGTATTGGGCCCAGGCATGGATGTTTTTCCTCTTTACAATTGACCAGTTGGGATCTAACTTGGTCATGATTATCATTCCGGATGATGGTCTGCCTTGTCGGATAGTGATTGCCGGTTTCATGTAAGTAGAGAATCCATCACAAATGACTTCTGTTGATAACCAAGTCTCTTGGAGGCATATTATGGACATTTCTTTTTGGTTGGTGGCTCTCTCCGAGAGGAGATGCTTAAAACCTCCTCGTATTCCATGAAGATAATGTAATCTTGTTTACTAAATTTTCTTTAGAAGCTGATTGTTATAAAAAGGTCTTGATTTGTATGCTTTGGTGTTTGCTTCCATTTAGCAGGTTTCTGTTGTTGTCTGTTTGGGAGTTTATATCTCTTGGTAAGTCTATTATTCTGTTTTTCAAGTGTGAATTTGACTGACTGATCAGATTTCCACTTTCTCTTGATCGTGATTCTCCAGTTAATCGTGGTCTACTAGAAGTTTGTTGTAGTTGGAATTTGCGATATATAGGCCCCGCTTGAAGTTTGATGTTGGTGTTCATTTTCTTTTCTTTAAGCGCCATGAATCTTGTTACTTGGATTTCTTCTATACTGAAGCCCCATTTGATAAATTGTTTTTTGAAGAGATAACTAGTTGCATCGTTTTATTGTTGTAAAAATCGATGTGAGCAATTTCCATCTGTTTCTTGTTCGGGAAATGTATGAAGTCGATGTCTTGTGTAGAGATCTTCGGCAATGTCGGGATAGCATTGAATAGACGAAGGATATTTGCTCTGTTCAACCTTAGTGTTTCAGCCGGTTTTAGATTTAAAGCTGTTAGTGATAATCTAAATGTGTTAGATTCCTTGTGTGGATCTATAAACGTGGGTCTAGTTGGAGATGTGTTCGCTTTGATCTCTTTACTTTCCATAGTTTCGGAAGAAACATCGGATTCCGGCAAGAACCAGGATTCCTCAGTTGATATTAATGAATAAACAAGCGACATATTTGCCATTGAGTCGTCAGTATTCGTGTAAATAGATTCAGAAGAAATCTCATAATATTTGTCTATTATAATCATTGACTCTTCTTGAGAGTCTAATTCTCGATTGCTTGTTTGGAGTGGGAGCAAACTGGACGTTATGTTGTGGGCACATTCTGCCATTGGTGATTTGAGCTCTACGTCATGACCTATCGCATCTAGTAGTGCGTCTAGGGGTTCGTGTTCTTCAATCAAGATCAGTTCTCCTTGTGCTTTCGGTGGCTCTTTTCTATTGTTCTTTAAATTTGTCTTTATCGTTTCCTTGTTGGGTTGGTTACTCCTTGTTTCTTTTTTGTAAGTGGTGATTTCCTTTGTTGTTATAGGGCAAAGTTGAGGATTGTGCTCTGGCTTGAGGTGCAGCTTTCTCAAAAAAGCTTGAGAGCCTGTTTGGCATTTTTTTGTGGTTATTTTCTTTGGTGTTGATTTGCCCAGCTGACTACGTTTAGTTAAGTCAAAGATATCAAACGGGGTACATACTGGAGGTTCTGCATTGGGGGTATTGAAGTGGATTGGTAGATTATGTGTTTGAAGTTCATATTGAGCTGTTTGATCTTTTGTAGATACGCCTTTTATTGAAGAGTCCTCCGTCTGTTGGCGCATTGTGCCTTGGTTTAGTGGCATGGTCGGATATAAAAGTCTTTTAGCTTTGTCGTCCATATTTTTCTTGGTGAATGTTACCAATGTTTCTGTAAGAGTTTGTTTGTCAAGTCGGTCGGTTCTTGCAATTTCAGCTAACCGGTTCTGCCATATTCTTGTGGATTCTGCTTCATGATTCAGACGATCTTGGATTGAAGATATGAAACAGTCTATGTTTGTTTGTTTTGTCAAGATCATGGATAGCAGGGTGGCTTGGTCTTTGGTGGCATCAACCGTTGCTTCTTGGATCTTTAAGAAGGGCACCATTGCTAATGATAAAAAAGCCACCAGCGTGTTTTGAAGATCCAGCATAATAGTTGGAATTCGTTTGCAGGATTCTGGAGTGTTAGGTGTCGGACCGACTTTTTGTGTTGGGGAGTCTAGCTCCTGTTGCTTAAGGGCAGTTGTTGTTACATTATTTTGTTGGTTTTCCACCGGAAATGTTTTTGGAAAGAACAGGTTTGCTTTTGTAGAAATTGGCGTCAATGTGTTGGTTATTGCATCAGTGTTCTTCTTGTGGTCATCTGTTGAGACTTTCGGTTTCTTCTGCTCTTGAAAATCCATAATGGTGTCTATTTCTGTGATATCGAGTGACGGTCGAGGTACTCAATTTGAAGATTTAAGGATGTTGTCTTGGGAAATGTCTGCAAGGTGATAGGTTGACTGCCATTGTTGTTTTGCTATAAGAGCTCTTTGTCGTAATGTTAGATTCAACATTGAATCTTTTGTCACTTTGTTTTGAGGAGTATGGAACTGGAGATTAAGTTGAGGTGAAGAGAAAGGTACTCTTTTTTCCGAAACAGATGAAGATAGTTTTGGAGACATTTCTGTTTTATGATTGAACGTTATTTTCTGGCTTCTCTCGTTCCTCGGCATTCTGAAGGCTGTTATAGATTTGGGGTGACTCTGTTCGATGTTCGCTGGACTGGATACACATGGTGAGTTACTTGGTAATGCGGTAGCAAGCTTGGCCAGTGTTTCTTGATGCATAGGAATGGAACGTGTGGATTTTTCTTTGTTGGTGTTGGAGTTTGTAGGGGACAATCAGGGTGTTGAGTCGGGTTGGGTGGGGAGGGGTGGTTAGTAAGTTCAATATGGGTTATTTCAGTTTCTTTTTGGATTTCTCTTCTCCTTGTTGTGTTGCGGTAGTAGATCTTATTTTACCAGTTGTGTTACTTGGTTCTTTTGGAACAATAGGTTGCAAATTTGCAATTAAGGTGTGTTTTAGAACATTTGCTACAGCTTCTTCTAACTTCTCTTGGAGACGTATTCTGGGTTTAATACCCTCTATTTTATTGGGTGAATGTGTAAGCAAAAGAGAAAGAAGAGTATGTTGTTCGTTAGTTCACTTACTGCGTACTCAGCATAAACAGCAGGAAACAGCAGACAACGGCGCCCTTGTCACCGCGGCGGGCTTAACGCTGCAAGGGCAGCTCAGGTGGAGTTTTGTGCCGGCTTCCTGGGGGCGGAGCTTCAGTCCGATCACGTGACTTTGATCGAAGAAGGGATACAGTGCTCGCTTCAAACTGCTGTGTATTGACACAGGCTTACGCGATTCGGAGCGGGATCTTTGCAGGTAGGAAAAATGTCAGTTTCAATTCCGGTGCAGTTCAGGACCTGGAGACTCAGCGGGAAACAGCAGACAATGGCGCCTTTGTCACCGCGGCGGGCTTAACACTGCTAGGGCAGCTGAGGCGGAGTTTTGTGCCAGCTTCCTGGGGGCGGGGCTTCAGTCCGATCAAGTGACTTTGATCGAAGAAGTGATACAGTGCTCGCTTCAAACTGCTTTGTATTGACACAGGCTTACACGATTTGGAGCGGGATCTTTGCAGGTAGGAAAAATGTCAATTTCAATTCCAGTGCAGTTCAGGACCTGGAGACTCAGCGGGAAACAACAGACAACGGCACCCTTGTCACCGCGGCAGGCTTAATCTATATTTGGTCACTACTCGGCTCCGGCCGAATAGTTTGGTGAACTATTCGCTATTCGGCAGAATAGTAAATGTTCTATTTGGTACACCCCTACCAACAATAGACATAGGAGGAAAGCAGTTGGTTAGAACAATTGGCAGAATACTGGCCCCGTTTACCTAGACACAGTTCTGCGCGAGGATCCCCCCACCTGGGCAACCTATAAAATAAAGATATACTACAAGCCCAGTCCATCTATTGTTCAATGAGCCTTATTCCCTTCTAAACTGTTTATACCACCCCTATGTACCTGGACTAGCAGAGTTCCTCGAGGAGGCATCGATGGATCCTTCTTGAGTGACTCCCTTTAAAGCAGGAGCCACGGATCATCGATGGGCCTCGAAGATAGTGAACTCGGGATCGAGAATCCTCGATGGAAGTTCGGTGGCATTGAGGCAGCAGCTTCGGTCCTGGCTGTGCTCGTCGACGATGAATCGAAGATGTCCTGAAAGGAAGAGGCGTGCGGGGCACCTCGATGTCGATAGTTCAGGACCGCAAAGAGTTTGTGAAGACCTTTGGCCCAGCAAGGGCGTCGAGTCGTCAGGCGTCTCTATGATCTTTGGGTGGCAACAAACCCACCGGCGGATGCTCCTCGGCGCGCCGATGGCCTCGCCCTCTCCGGTGGGATAAGGCGGTCGGCGGTGCGGACGAGCGCATCCGGGAATTAAATGTCTTAATCAATGGGGCATTGCGGCTACAGTCGTCGATGGCACAGCGTAAAGCAGTCCCCGCTTGTGGGCAATACGGCTTCGACTGGCCTCCAGCGGTTATAGCAAACCTGCAAACCCTGGTCGAAAACGGTGGACTGAATGTCCGGTGCTTCTCTTCGTTCTCCTCAGTGGTCCCCGTCTCCGGTCGGCAGCCTGTCGAGGGTCTGACTTCGAGGGAGCTTTCGGCAAAGGTTAGTGGTGCTCGATGGTCCCTCGCAGTTCAGGAAGAGGGCGCCTAACTAGGTCCTCTCTCGAATCAGTCTATGTCACAGCGGCTTTCAGATTGCAGTGAAGGTAACACCTTCCCTGGCCACTGCTGCTGCAGGAGAAATGAGAATCATGGGGTCTTTGTTCTATTCACTTGTACAAAGTCCCCACAGTCTTCATTTCTCACCCGCTTAGAGTGGAACCAGTCTGCGGCACACAGCTTGTAATGCAAAGCACACATTTTAAGCACCAGGACAAAAAAAGAGAACTGAATACATTGCTGAGGTAAATGAATTCTGACAGGCAACATGGGGGCTTTTTCTCCCCCTCCCCAAGACTAAATGAAGGCCCTCTCATTTGAAAAAGTTGAAATGCCCTGGAGCCTCTGATTTGAAAAGGTTGAAAATCCCTGGTGCCTTCCCTGGCCACTGCTGCTGCAGGAGAAACAGGGACCGTGGGGACCTCTGTTCTATCAACTAGAACAGAGTCCCCCACACCTCGTTTTTCCTTGTGTTTCTGGACACTTTATTTATTTGTTGGTCATTTATATAAATACCATTGACTTTTGAAAGTAAAAGAATAGAAAAGCAGGAACCTCGTGCCAGAATGCAACTCCGGAGTTGATGGACGGAATCTGGAGCAGGATCACTGAAGCTGCAGGTGAGTATTATTTATTGTTGGAGGAAGTGGCGCTTTCCATCCTCATTGGCTGTCAGTCAGCCAGATTGAGCCAGCAGCACAGCTTGTGACCCTTGCAAAATGCAAGCTCAGAGAAGCTGGCTGCCATGGATTGACCCACCCACCCTACCACCCCCTCCCATCTGAAAGTAGGGCAGTATATCACTAATGAGCCATCATTTGTGATTTCCTGCTTTGCATTAAGATGGGAGGGGCTGGTCATCCCGGCAAAAGAAGGTGTAGGCTTTTCCTTGTGTCTTTATGAATAGGCTCCTAATGGAGCCTGAGGCCCACGAAGGCCCGGCCCCTGTCCTTAGTGCCAAAGAGGCCTGGCCTTTGTGGGGCCTCAGGCTCCATTAGGAACATATTCATGAAGACAAAAGAAGGTGTGTGCTTTTTCTTTTGTCTTCATAAATAAGCATGTGTGGCAGGGGCCGTGGATCGGGCTGCTGCTTGTTGATGAAGCAGCAGCCCGATCCCTTTGTAATGTATTTTTTTCTTTTCATGCTGTAGGCCCCCCTGGGCATGAGGCTGCGGCCACCAGGGGGAGCGCCCCACAGTTTGAATACCACTGCCCTACAAAGTTGTCCACACCTCACACTCCCACTTGAAGCAGCTGCACGAAACAGTCTAAAACATTTCTGAAACAGGTCTATATTTTTTGGGAAACTGTCACACAGATTATTTAAATGGCACCTAAATTACAAGCAACTCTTCCAATGGTAAATGCAGCATTACAGTCGTCATCACCAGAGGAGAATCGGGAATAGAAGAAATATAAAGAGATATGATTATGTAAAGAGATATGATTATATAAAGAGATATGATTATATAAAGAGTCTGTGCATATATTTTAAAATACTTTAATTGAAGCTAAAACTAAAAACCACAATCTGCAGATTAACAACGCAAGATCTAGTTCTACCAAATTATTTAACATCCTCAAAGAGTTTGAGAGTAATACCTCTCCATTCCCACCAATTGTCAATGACTGTGTTCGGTAGCAGATGATACAAAACGAGTTTACCAACGAAACCACTGGTCATCAGCACACCATTGTCGTCCAACAGTCCTATCTAAAATCTAATAAGTGCCATACAAGTTTGAATAATCCTACTACACTCAACACCAATTCCTCAATACCCAAGTTTGAATTTCGAACCCGCACAGAAGCTGAAATCCATGACATAGTTGTGAACCTCAAACCTATTCATGGCTGGAGGTCTCCTGCCCTACTAACATCTTTAAACACTCCCTAGACATCTTAATTCCATGGATCACGAGGACAATCAACTGAAGGAAGCATGACCCCATTATTGAAAAAGAACACATTGGATCCAGCATTGGCCAAAAACGATCAGCCCATAACCAATGCTCCATATCTCCTTAAAACCATTGGCAGAGTGGCATATTCACAGCTACAGAAATGTATAGAAGACAATAAAATCCTGGGCATCTATCAATCTGGATTCAGATCCCAACAGGGGACAGAGACTGCACTCTTAGAGCTCAAATCTAACATAGGCATAAGGTAATCCATCACTACTGATGCTCTTAGACCTCCTTCAAGAGAGATTGAAAGGTATAACCAACTGCTCAGAGAAGGCCACTCAACGGACCATGTCATTCCTGGGTCCTAGGACATCAAGAGTAGCTGGTGATAATGCCCATGCCTCCCCTATGTGGAGTGCCACAGGGCTCGTGCCTGTCCCCCACCCTATTCAACATACACATCAGGCCACTACTTGACCTCCTTGAAGGCCTGAATGTCTAATATGCAAATTATGCAGACGACACCCAAGTACTTTTCGAGTTGACAGGTATGCACTCAGAACACACTAAGGCCTTGAATAGGGTGCACAGGGAAATCCAAGTGTGGATGGCATTCAATTCCTTGGCTCTTAATAACGAGAAAACAGAGCCACAAGTCAGACTAATAAACAAAAGCAATGCATTTCAATACTGAAAGGCAGCCGATGAACGTTGAACGGGGTTGCCACTTGTCTGCATTCATTTCATATGCATTATTATCCCTAAAGATGGCAATGATTCTTTGTTGTCTTTTTTAAAATAAATGTATCTTTGGTGTGGTTTAACACATAGAACCTTTCACAAATTATCAAACAACATAAACAAAAGCGCAACAACAAAAGAAATAAGATAATAAACACAACTACAGTATTCACACACTATAAATATGCAAGAATCCTTTTGGTTTACTAAAATACAATCGTTCATAATTAGTCCATAAAACCCACTAGATCACCGACACTTGATTAAAACATCAACTACAATTCAACAGTAAGATAGGTTACACATATTCAAATTAATTCCTGCAGCATCTTAAAAAGCTCAATCAAGAATATGTTCCAAGATAGAAGCAAAACAATGCTACCCCCTATCATCAAACCAACCATAATGACAGATACGCGTGAGCAAATTCAGCATAGACATAAGGACTAAGTGCAAATGCCTTAAAGTGCTAGTCGTCGGACAGTATAGAATTAGGTGTTCTAACGTTTCCGGTTCCTCTCATTTGGAGCAGAGACAACAGTAGGAGTCCGAACGGACAAAAGAAATTCTAGGCCCGGTGAGAGGGCAATAATGCGTGACAGACAACTGCTTGTAGTTTTCTCCATATTTGACATTTTATTTCAAAAGAAAAATGCAAATAAAACATAACTAATCCTGCTCTACCAGGGGATTCCCTACCTTGTCTAGAATCTAAGGGAGAAAAAAAACTGCCACTCACACTAAACAACAGAACAATCAAAACAAAGCATTAACAACACAAATAAAAGATGGCCAAACAACCAATGTCTGGGATGACTTCTATCTGGCCTGGGTAGATCTTCCGCCCCAGAAATTCCTAAAGTCACTCTCTTCCAAGGAAAATAAAGTCTTAAATCAGTTCTTGAAAGTTCCAAAGAAAAAAAAGTTCACTCAAACAAAATCCACTTCTTGGTTTGTTGAAAGGTTCCCCTTCCAAGTTACACAAAGAAAACAGCACCAATGATTGTCCTGGATGACCTCTGTCCAGGACAGAATGGAAAAAGTTCAAAACAAAAGAACCACTTCTGCTTTACCAACAACGGTTCTTTTGTAGCCTCTGCAGCGTCTTGAACACAATTTGTCAGGATGCTTCTTCTAAGGGGGTTGTTCTTTCCTTCGCAACTTCCTTCTGCAACTGATACTGTGAACGTTTATTTTTTATTCCATTATAATTATTATGGGCCTGGACATGAGCATGAAAAACAAAAATAAAAACTCTATAAGATATAGGTTAGGCTGTGCAGCTCCTCGATCAGGAAAACAGGTGTGTAGTCCCCACCTGGTATTCTGGGTAAGAATCTGTTTCCTAGATCCTAGAAAGCTATAAAGGGAAACTGTGAGGTAACGATTTCCTCTCAGACGAAATTGACAGCATTTTTGGGTAATAAGGATCTGGCTCCTGCGACTGCAGTAAATCTCCCCAAAAGCCTTCTAGCAGTGTCAGACGTGTCTAACATCCCACCACCAAACCCGCCATTGTGCTCACCATTGATTGATAATGAGTCGCTGCTTAACCACTGCCTAAATCTAAATCGAAACTCACTTACTCCCAACAAATACCAGCTACAATAACATTATTGGTACAATATTGTCGGTTATTTTTACTTTGCACGAAAGTGGCGGAAGAGCATTGCGAAACAAAATGTATTTTGGTGCGGGCTGTGGATGTCATACTTGCTACTCCTGTGGACCTCCATATGATATTTAACTTTGATTCCGAGATTCCTCTTCCAAACGCTGGGTACTATCAAAACGTATGTGGCTGCCCGCTTGCAGAAAGTGGGGAGGTTATTATACTACCTGACTCATAAACTATCTAATCCTCTGCCTGCAGCTCTTGATTATGTAGTTCTTCACAAAGACTCGCTAAAAATCACTGAGGCGTCCAAGGAGCACGTTATAGATGCCATTAATAAGGAGCAATCTTTGCTCAAGAGTCCTGCTATTACATCAAAGAAGCATCGGTGTCGACCGGCTCCAGCTGCTCGCACGTCTCAGTATAGCGAAAGTGTGTCCTCCATGAAATCCCCCCTGGCGCTGCCACCATTAAAATGTCTACTAATAAAGGAAAGACCTTAACTGCTGGTAAATACATTAGGGGTCATTACGAGTAACCTTGCCGGTACCGTTGTTTCCGAACCGGCAAACTACGAGTTCTGGGAGTGGGTGCCTTCCAGCCCGGCGGAACGGCACCCGCTCGCAGACCACGATGGATGCACAGGCACCATTCTTGAATGGTGCCGGTTCATCCGTCCTCCTCATTCCCATTGAGTCCAATTGTACTCAAATGGGAATGGGGAGTAATATTTAATGGCACTGCGCAATTACCGGGACTGCCGAGGCTGTAATGCCCCAGTAATTCCCCATTGCTGGGTGCCGGAAAAAAAATTTCTCTGGCGGCAGCTATGTCAGTATTTACTGGCATGGCTACCGCCAGGGACGTAATGAGGCCCATTGTCACCAACGAGCTCCTTGATGGTTCCACCAGACAAGTTGTACCCCATGGACCTCTGGACAAATGGATGCAGTCTACTTGTCCTGATACTGGGGCAGCCCTTTCATCAAAAGTTGGTGCGACTATTGTGGGGAGGCACAGAACAGCGAACAGTCTCTGAGGAGGGTTCTCGCTTCCAATTCATCTGTTGTCTGCAATCCACATGTGGGCCTGTTGAACAGATTGTGCCCCGTATTTCCGGCACCTCTTGTTCTGTATCTTTTTTAAGCATGTTTTATTGTGATCTTGTTTACATAAAACCTTACACAAATTAAAAGACAAGTATATTAAATCCATTACAAATACATGCATACAATTATTCAATTTCATTTAACAGACAAACAAGTGCAATAGTCAGGGTTAGGTTCTCACCACACATGAGATGTGACCAGAACAGTTCCTTAGAATATTCCGTAGTCAAACTGTCCAGTTCCCTATGAAAACAAATCACTCTGATCATACTCAAAATGTGGCAGTCTTGAATCCAATGTCTCAGAGTTTCCATAGTGGTTGTTCCCTTAAAGAAACGACAAGCCATTGTGAAAACCCTTTCTGTGGGTATAGTAGACCAATTATTATTTATTTCCTTTGTGTGGAATTGATTCAGCCTAAATCTTAAAAACTCATTGCGAGACTTGGGACATGGGAAACATTTGAGATAGACAGACAACGGACTAATTTTATGGGTAAACCTGCCAAACTCCTGGTACAGGGAATAACTCGACATGGATTCAACCATATGAGCATATGGCCCTTTTAGTAACGTGCATGCAATGGATTGGGATGCAGAATAACTCTGACATCAAATAATCAAACCAACTCAGGAAGATGGCAAAGGTGCTGTTTTATTAACAATTATCTAAAGCTGGGAGTTACAATAGACATCAATGAACGTTCGCTCAAGCTTTCAGTGCATTTCTCATTAGAACATCCTTATATGCAAAAAGTATGTCAGACGTGACATCATACTACGTGGCAAATAAGAAAAGCCTACGAGGGATTGTGATACGTTCAAGGGGAACATCTAAGTATACTTTCTATAAGGGCTGGGATTGTGATTGGCTATTTACTGTCAGGTGGACAGCTTATGCCTGCCTCTAAAACGTGTCATCTTCAACACTGTTAAGTACACAGTATATTATTGGCACTCAAACTATAAGGCCCTTTGTTATACGGCCCTCTATAATTGGTTGGCATGCTCGTGCCATCTCTGGAACATTCGGTTCACTCTGCAGCACGCAAGCTCAGACCCAGGTGCCAGGAGGTGGACTTGACTTTGCCTCCCTACCCAATTATCACAACCTCTCTCATCATCCATGCCTTCTGCCATGAAGATTGTCTTTGAACTTGGCCTTGCAAAATATTCCTGTCTCTGGGAATATATGGGAGTGCAAGCATTCCCTATTGTTGTTCTAGGACGTTCACACTCAGTACTAGTTCCATCCTTGGTTCGTGTGACAGGAGACCACATTTTGATCTATTTTGCAGCATTTAAATGTCGTGAATGAATAAAACTTGGCACGCGTTGTGTTCTTTCTTTTCACCTTAACAATGGATGATTCAGCTTCACACGTTCACTGCCTTCAAGAATAGATTACCGACCTTGGCTGCTTCAGCTTTGATACCAGGCCAGACAGCCTTGCCTTTCATTTCCACGATCAGAGCTTAGTTTTACTGCAAGACAGTTCTCGCCTTTTCTCTCCATGGGTCCTGGCTTACTAAATTCATGACAACAATGTCCACTTTCTATACAATGGTGGCTTAGCCTTCAGTCTATTCACCACTTACAGCCACCTTCTAAGAATACTTAATCTACTTGCGTTACAGCATCTGCACAGTTATTGAGTGGCTTGCATTTTCTGCAGTACTGCGCACACCTGCAATCTTCTTTTTACATATGAAAGGCTACTTGATTCTTAACTTCGTCATCAGTTTCTGCATGATCCATACATTCTCTTCAGCCAATATTCTCAGTGCATCACACTCGTCTCTTGTGACGTCATTGGCTTCTCTTTCACTCTTTTTCATGTTTCTTCAGGGAGATCCTCCCTCAGATTGTCGTCTCTTCAGGGATACATTTGATAGGGTTTTTTCAGAGGATACCTTCTTTCGAATATTCATTGTAGTATGGTCACAACTGCTGGTGTTAAGCATGGCACAGTCTCCGACTTCCAACATGTAGGAGAAAGTGGGGCAGGATTTCCTGTAGAGGCATGCAGCTGCTCCTCTACATTCCCCCCTCTGGTCAAGTCATCGACCACCTCTTCAACGGTTTCCACATCCTGATATTTTCTCTTTAAAAAATGCTTCTTCGGAGTCCAGATCTTCATCACCCGCCTCAGGGTGCCGGCTGATTTAACATATTTATCTACACTCCAGGTCGTGTAGTTGCACTGTCTATTCAGATTACAATAGACCCATTGTCCCTCATACTTCTTATGATTCTTGGGATTCAGGAACTTCATCCCTTCAGGTGCTATGATGCTAGCCTCTATGTATTTTCTGACATCTTCATCAGTAAATCCCTTGGGTCCAAACCCAGATTCAACATTGATCGTGATCTTCATTCCTACTGCTTTCTTTGCCGTCTTCTTGTATTGGGCGGTCACTTTCCTGATTACACAGAGTCCAAACATCACCATCACCAATATTGCTCCAAGAAACTTGAAGATGTTTGACTTCCACTGTGGACACTGTGGAATCCATGAGAATATATCGAAGCAAACCAACTGACATCCGTAATGTCCTCTGTCTCATCTTCAATCTTGTTATGCAGGTTCGTTAGCAACGTTATAGCCTCTGTCAAGGTCTTATTCTCGTCATCATGAGGAGGTATGAATGTGCAACATGATGGACCGATTTTGACCCAAACTCCTCCTTCCATCGCTGTTATCATATCAAGGACATATCTGTTCTGTAGGGTCATTAGTCGTATGGCACTCAACTCTTCCTTGATAGCATTGAATCCCTTTATGGTGGTGTTGATTGTCTGCAGAAGCTAACATCTCGTAATCTGCAACCACTTGGCATTGGCCATCGTCTGGATCCCAGGCATGAAAATAGTCATTCATTTGTAAGCAGTCTAGCTGAACAACCTGTGTTCATAAGGAATGGAGTCATATGCTTCTATTGACTTGGCTGAGAAGTAATTCTCTCTTCTGGTTCGATTGAGAAATGTAAGCAATCTTCTTTTTCTCAAATGGGCATCTACTTTTGGAAATTCTCCAATATTCAGGTCACTCTGAGGAATCACTAATGCTGAAACATGGATGAGCACCAAGGAGCATACTTCACCCCAATCCTTGGGCAACTTCATGTAGGCCTAGGCCCACAAGCCCAATATTGATCCATGAGGACAGATGTCCCTTCTCCCATCCTGGAAACATCCACTGTAGTTTTTCAGTCTTTGTTATCTCCCAAACGATTATTTCCGTGTCTTCGGAAGCATAATGTCGCATTTGCCAATGGGATCACAACCATTGGACCTGATTCATCTTCTACCCATGTCAGTGGTTTGGCATGTTTAGCCCATGACTTCAAACATCCATTGTTCACTCTCTGCACCTCTTGCACATATTCTGACTTCAGTAGATGAGCTGCACAGAACATCAGTCCTCCCTCCCATCCCTTCTTGGACTTCACTCGTCCATAGACTAAGACTTGTGTTTGTTCCCAACATCCAGCAATCCAGCTATTTCTGTTACATGAGGGCAACCCATTGGGCCTCATTAAAGGCTTGCCGGTCTGGTAACAATGGTACTGGTAACCTTGCCGGTACCGTTGTTACCGGATCGGCAAACTACGAGTTCTGCTCGCGAGGTCTAACCTGGCAGGTGTAACGGCACCCGCAAGCAGATCATGTCGGATGCACTGGCACCATTCAATCCCTTTCAACCGGCATTCGTGGGTTTTTCCACAGTTGAGCCTGGCAGTATCTAGTGGAAACCTGCATGATCTAAAACATGTGCCCCTCTCTCAGTTCTGGCTCCTCTTCCAATCCTACCCCAAAAAGGAGAAGCCATGGCGAAAACTCCCTCTGAATCCCATCCACCCCTTTTATCCAGGACAAGACCTCCCTCCAGTATGTCTGGACCTTTCAGCAACCCCACCACATGTGAATATAACCCCCTTTTCCCTGTGGCACTTCCAGCAGTGTGGGTCATATCCCTCCCTCATTTGAGCAATCATTGTTGGCGGGTAATGAAGTCTTGGAGCGGTGGGCCTTCTTACACATCTGCGCCCATAAAGTGTCCTCAATGTCCCTACCTAGGTGCCACCCCCACTTGGTTATCGATGGAAGGGGGTCACTGGGATTCACCAAAAGGTTCTTCTTATACAATCCGGCTATGAGCCCTCTGGATTCCCTCTGTGTGATCAGGAACTTTTGAAAGCTTGTCAGTTCCCTCCTTAAGTTTTCACCCCATCGCCCTTAGTCAGAGCCCCCTTCAATTGTAGTAAACAGAAAGGTGACAATTTATTGAGACCCAGGACCTCCTCCAGCCTGCTCAAGGAGATGAACGTGCCCCCTCCCCACAGTACCCCTGCCCTGCTTAGTCCAGCCTCGTACCAGGGCTGGAAAGCCAATGTCTCTTCAATTCTGTCCCTCAATGGGGGAGCCCAGATATGACTCTGGGGTGGCGGCCATGTTGTGAGCCATTTGTTGTCCCCACCCTCCCTCCATATGGACCACAGAACCACCAGGACCGTGTGACGCAGCACCCTCTTCGGGATACAAGCTCTGGGGACCCACAGCCATTTATTTAAGGTGACCAGAGCTAATATTGCGTCGTCCATCACCACCCATTGTTTGCCCGAGAGTGGATCGAGGTGGTCCACTAGGACCCGCAGCTGGGTCGCCCTATGATATGTTTCCAGGTCTGGGAACCCCACTCCCCCATCGCCCATGGCAGGATCAATGTCCTGTAGGCAACTCTGTGTCTGGCCCCAGCCTAGAGAAATCTCAGCATAGCCACCTTCACTTCGGCAAAGAATGATGCGAGGATCCCTATGGGTAACATCTGAAATAAGAACAGGAATTTGGGGAGCACCACCATCTTTATACAATTTAAACTTGCCATCCACGACAGCCCTGATCTCAACCATATCTCCATGTCTCGTTTTATGGTAGTAAGAAGAGCAACAAGAGGAGGGATGGTGACCCTGTGACCTTGAAACCACAGTCAGGTGAATGATGTGTCTGTCGTTGGGAAAAGACGACCACTAGAACATTTGTTTACTTATTCTAAAAAGTTGAGTGTGATAGTCATACTCAACTGGTCTAAAGTTGAGAGTCTAAAGAGAGGAGTTAAGAGAAAGCAACCACTTAATAATAGCAAAACTAATTTGTATTTTTAATCATGATAAAATACATCTAAAAAATACCATAAAAAAGAAGAGAATACACGTTATAACTACAGCAAAAACTTTTTTTTTGTCAAAGCTGAATAGTAGCAAAAGCACAAAAGTTTAGTGGGGTTAGTACGTGTGAAACAAGGAATATTGTGTGAGCACTCAATGTGCAGCATCAAACAATTAGGGGTAGAGCATTATTTAGTTGAACTAGCTCTATCACACAAGAAAAACCTGTTAAACATCTTAGGTTTGGTTTTGTGGAGGTCGACATATGTTTCGGCTAGTAACACCAAAAAGAATCAGGCAATGCACAAAAACGTTGTCTGTTGATGCAAGTATAGCCGTCTTCAGGACAAAGGGAGCAAGATAATATGGCAGTTTGGTAGTGCTGAGTACTTCTTATTCATCGTACTTTTTTTTAATAAACATGGAACCCACTATATGTAGGATGCGGGCAACAAACGCCTCAAAAAACTTCACATGAGTTCAGCACGGGCCGAATGTCAATTTAATATCGATAGACAGTTGAGATCGATATTCAACGTGAGCAGTACTTGTGAATTGTGACCGCATAGGGTTTCTTTAAATGTTGATGAGTTAAGCAATGCGGTCTTAGTGCAAATAAGCATTTTTCAAATCTTTAAAGTGGCCTGGGGTTAGATTAATTCGAAAAATAGTTGTAATTGACTCCTACCGGGTCGTTCAAACTTTACCTTAAAGTTGATGGAAACGGAGCCTGATGCAAGAAAGCTTGCAAAAGCTTTGTTCATGGGTGTGTCAAACACCAAAGAACAACCTCAAGGGCACAGTTTGCTGGGATACTAGAGCCGTGTTACTCAGCGAATCGGGCATGCGTGTTGGCGTAAAACCATAAAGGGAGGACATTTCTAGAAAAGAGGGTCTCGAAGCGATGCATCACCTGGATCACCAGGTAGCGAAACGCATCTTCCTGCACCCTGAATGGTTACCTCACGATGTATTCCTTCTCCCTATCCACAGCCCCCCGTCGCATAAGCCACTGACTTTCCCAGATTGACTTTAAACCTTGATAACCTCCCGTATTGCTCCAAACTTTCCAGCAAGAGGGGAACCGGATGAGATGGTCTGGCTATATAAAGCAGGGCGTCATCAGCAAAGAGACTAATCTTACAGTCCACCCCTCCACTGTGATTCTTCTGATCCCCTCTTTACGCCTGACCATTGCCTCCAACGCTCCATAACGAGTGCATAGATCAGCAGGGAGAGCAGGCACATTTGGCGCGTGCCCCGTTGTAGGGGGAAGGCCTGTGATTCGGTCCCGTTGACCACCACCTTGGCTGTCGGGTTTGCGATAGGACCACCATCCAGCCAGTCCACCTTGGGCTCTTCCCTAGGGATGTGAAAACCACCCCCATAAAAGTCCAGCTCAACCGGTCGCATGCCTTCTCGGAAACCAAGGCCAGCAACAATACCCCCTCTTCCTTCACCGCTGGAGCATTAAGGACATGAAGCGTCTTTCACGTGTTATGCGTCCCCCTGCCTCTGCAGTATGAAGCCTGCCTGGTCAGGATGGATCAATCGAGGGAGGCAGGATTCCAAGCGTGATGCGAGAATTCTGGCAACGATCTTGGCGTCAATGTTGAGGAGGGAGATGGGCCTATACAAAGCACAGTTAGTTAGGTCCTTTCCCGGTTTCGTGATAAGTGCTATTAGGGCCTGAAGAAACATCAGCGGTATCAAGTCCTCCCCCACTATGCAATTGAACAGTTTAGCCAGAGGTGCCACTAGTGGGGTCTGGTATTGCTTGTAGAAGTTGGCCGTGAATCCTTCATCCCCAGGGGCTTTCCCTATTTTCAATCTTCAGATGGCCCTCAATACTTCTTCCCGAGTTCTCTTACCCTCCAGGGCCTCGCTTTCTGACCTTGTGAGCTTGGGGAGGCGTCGCTCAGCCAAGTGCTGCTGGCTTCCCCCACTTCCTGCTCCATCGGCCTGGTTTATAACTCCCTATAGTAATCCGCGAAGTGTTAGGGAGAATTCTCATTTTATGGCTAATTTCCCTCACCTGGTGAGTCCCTCAGCAGCTTTGCTGGATTTCTGGGGTTTATTTTTTCCACCTGGTAAGAGTGTGAGCCTTTTTCCCACTCCTACATATATTTTGCCATGTGTATTTCTACTGTTTGTGTGATCTTGGGCTAAGGTGCTGCACCACTCCATGAGCCCCCTTTCTGTGTGTGTTACACAGCACCTCCAGTACAGTAACACAGGGTCGTTTTTGAGACTTCCCACTGACTCCATTTTTCTGGGGCTGACTACTGTCCCCCAGAAACAGGTAAAGTTGCCATTAACTTTATATAGTCACTTTAAACTGCAGACCCAGTACACCCTATCTTACATGGAGTAGTGGAAAGGGCTAATTCTTATCCCTTTTTGTCTGTGCCTCTCTGAGCTTTATTTTGCTCTCTTAACACTAAGACTTGGCTGGTGACAGTGGTATCTACCCTAACTTTTCTACCTCGATTATACTATATAAATGTGGTACTGTTTTAGGCTATTATATTAGCATCGAACTTAAACCCGCTTGACCGAATACTTTTTAATTCGGCTCCGGTTGGGTTTTATCACCATTTCTTTTTGTTAAAGTCCTTCTTGTGTTTTACTTTGCGTGGCAAACCAGGTTTGCCTCCTTTGTTCGCCGACCTTTGGCAGGCTTCTGTCCAGAAGCCCTCCTTTGGCGTCTGGGTGTCTAGGTGGGCTGAATGTGAGGGAGGGGTTTAGTCACCCCCTGCACAGAGTCTCCTTGGTGGAGACCCAAGTCGCACTTTGTTGTGATTGGCTGAGGTGGTTGTCCATGCCGGACAACCCCCTTCCTGAGTGATTGACAGCCAGGCTGTGTGAATGGGGGATTTTGGCATAAAAGGCAGGTCTCTTGAGCTGGAAGTCAGAGTCGCCACTGGAACTGCAAGGAACCAAAGAGAAGCAGAGAAGAAGACGGCTACTGCAACTCCCGAGTCCCAGCGAAGCCCTGCTGCAGTCCTGAGCTATCTACCCTTCAACAACAAGAGAAAATCCAGTCCAGAGTCTTCTTCCCTTGAGCCTGGTGGGATCAACCAGCTCACCTTCCACAGGCAGAGGATCCTCTTCTTGGTCGAAATCGCTGCACACAGCTGTAGTGGTCTGGATAGCCACCTGAAGATCTTCTCCTGTTTTAATTGAGTGCACCTTTTATTTGCCGCTGCTTTTGCTGCTGCTGGCTTCATCCCCTGGTACTGCAGATTGCTCCAGACGTCCTCCTTCCTGTCCCCACGACTGAAGCTCCAGGAACCGCGAGTCAGCAGGAACTACCAGGAACAACTGCTGTTGCACCAGCTCTTCTTCATACTCCGTTTCTTCTCACCAAAGACGTGTCCTTATCTTCCTTACCTCTTATAACTTTTGCTTCCGTTTTGAAAATATCCAAGTACTCCTAGCAATCTCAAATCATGAACTGTTCTAACCTTGTGATCCTCGACAACAGGACCCCTGTCTCATTGACAATGGCGCAGGCCCATTGACTTTTATCTACGTTTTAGAAAGTGTCTCTTGATTCTATCTGCCTTGACAAAAGTATTGCCTATGATTTGTATCCCCAACTCTCTTGTTTTAATTCATGTGCTAAGTGTACTTGACTACGGTAATATTTCTGCTCGCGGATACGCTTCTCTTTCGTAAGACCGAACTGCAAGCACTTCCCTTGTGTCAGTAGTGGTGTGGGCTAATTACCCATTCGTAACACGGGTCCAGACACCGGTCGCTCACAGCTACTGGTGGCTTCGTCACCGGTTTCATGCCTGTGGGGCGGCTGACACAGTCTGGCCCAGCCTCACTGGGGCCCGGCTTGGCACTGATATCCCTCGAGCCCCCGATCGTGGCGATGGCCGCTCTTTCACTTTTTCAGCTATGCAGGAGTGCTACAACTTCTCATGCCTGAGGAGTCATTCCGGTGGGGTGTCAGCCGCTACGAATCACCATATCTCCTCTTTCTAACCAAAGCAGGGGACAGAGCTCGGCTCTCATGCAGCCATCTTGCCTGTGCCCCCTTGTGGCCTCCCCCTTCCTTATTTAAATGGATTCTCAGTGTGGAGTTGTAGTGCAATGCAGCAATTAACTGAACAAGCTTACGAGGCACCACAAGCCTAAGAAGTTTGTCTGAGAGTCACTGCGCACCACACGATCAAATGCCAATGACAAGTCCAGGGAGGCCATATAAATATTACACCCATGAGAGGCCTTAGCACTGAGCAGCAGATGTGTTACTATAGTCGCATTTAGAGGCATGTCCATCTGTTGATGGAACTCCACCTGAAAACGGGATAAGATATTTGCTTTACTTAAAGAGATAATAAGATCTCTAAGCAGCAGAATGGAGAAAATCTTGCAGGATGATTCAATCAGGGCAATAGGACTATAGTTGGCCGGATCATTAGGGTCACCCTTCTTGTAGATGGGGATGATAGTGGACTGTGTCCACGAAGTCGGCAGTATATGTGGGGCAAGCGTCAAAATGAGGTTTGAGGAAATAGGCCTAGAATGGAGATAATCTGTCGAGACCCGGTGCCCTGGACGGTTTCAGTCTATATATTGCCCAAACTATGAGCCTCATTACGAGGTTGGAAAATCAGAGGTAAATCCTCCAAAAAATAGCCCTGAGAAGTTACTGTTACTGCCACTTGGTCAGGTGGAATTTTTGCCTTATTACAAGTGGTGGTGACGGTGCAATTCCCCATTTATTGTGGGTCCATTGGACCAAATGAGGCTTTTCTTGCAGAGTTACTGCTGCAGTAGTTCCACTTATTCTGCCAATTTTTCAGTGTTGAGTAGGAGGATTTACATCCAGGGTTTTGCTGGAGGTAAATCCTCCACTCAAAACACAAACTCATAATTTGGCATAGTGGTAAAATTGGTGGTAACTCAGTTACTGCCAATTTTACCACTTACTGCCTAACTCGTAATGAGGCCCTATGCCCTCAATAGCCCACGAGCATGGGCCATCATAAGCAGGGATTTCGAGTTCATGAGGGGGAGAAGTCAGTCCAGATGGGATGTTACACTGGTTTAGCAATTCTGTCACATTGAATCCACAACCAGAACTGTCTAGTATTGGCATTCAATAGAGTCCTCAACATATACTGATTATCCTTTAAGTGGAGTTCACACCTCAATGATTTCACAAAATGAGTTCACAAAATTCCTGTGCCGTTGACACTCACACTTTTTAAGTTTGTCAAACTCCCCTCTCAAGGTGGTCCTCCCCCTAAATATTTTAATCGCAACCCTTTTGGCCCTCTTAGAATCCTTGATTTTATGGTCAAACAAATGGGTGTAGGATCCTTTGGATCTTACTTCTGTTTCAAACGTTACCCTCTTAATGCACTCAGTAATACATAAATCCAGAGGTGTGTGACCTAATCCCAAAGGGGGCCTACCCAGACCAAACTCCTCTTCTCCCCACATGTTGTCAACCAGGAAAAGATATATTTCATAAGTTTGTCGTAAATCTTTTCATCCCAAGCGTGGGACACACCTCATGCCTAACTATAGATTATTTCATTATGAAATATATCAGAAGGTGATCACTAACCCCAGGATCATAGGAGAAGAGGTTAGTACACCTAAATTTGAGAGGGGTGGAGACAAAAGAAATAGTCTATCCATGACTTTGAATAGCCCCTGTACCAATAAAAGAGAGGGGCATCTTCGGTCTGCTTGACTTCCATTTGGTGCATATCCTAAGTAGACATAAGGGTATCCCATGCCATGCCACACATAAAATATATATTGGACAAATATGGAATACAAGAATGAAAGTTGACATCCTGACCCTCAGCACAGTAGCCGTTAAAGTCTCCCCCCACAATCATAGCGTGTGGATAGCCCGTCGTCAACCAGGAGTCAAATATCTGGGCTAAGAGGGAGTGAAAGACAGACATCGATTGTTTAGCAGGGTTCCAATAGATGTTAACTAGCCAGACATCTCTAATACCCTTTGGAAAACAGGCATGCAATGCACGAATACCCCCACCAACAAACCACATAGACGATGTAATCAGCAGCTTGGTGTCAAGGGCAACTGCCATGCCTCCACTGGGTCTACCCTTTGCCACACATGTCACTGGACAAGAAAAAATGGAATACTCTTTCAAAACAAAATATCCCATACACATCATCACTTGTATGAACAGGATGTTAAAATTACGTATCTCAGGGGAGCACTGACACCTGTACCAGAAGTTATTCATCCCATATATATTCGAAGAAAGAATCTTAACTTCCCCAATGCTAGGATTGATTGATTCTCGTCGTTAGGGACACAACGGTTTGGATGGCTGACTCAATCCACAACCAATCCTGTGCCTCTTTGGTCCTGATGGAAGGTGGCAACTCTGCTTGAATGATGGCCAATACATGTGAGGTCATGTCTTACAAGATTACCAGCGGTTTTGGGACAGCAACAGGTGATGACAGAAACAGCTTGGCTGCCTCAAAGGACTTAAGTGCAACTAAATCATAACACAAGGAATGAAATATAGCCCTCTGTGACAAGACCAGATTGGAAATAATCTCAGAAAAGAAATATGAGGCCATATGACTATTTGTGTCCACAGAGAGGGAGATCAATTCAATATCCCAGAATGTAGAGATCTCAACGGGGGGATTTGCTTGAATAACTCCAAAACCCCTGTCCTATTCAACTGCATAAGGCCATGTCTGCTTATTCACCTCCCAAACGATGATCTTAGAGGTACACGCCACGTAAATATCCATCAAAGGCAACTGAGCCCTTATGGGATCCGCCAATATCATGTTTGTGGGGCATGCCACAAGACAATTTTGACCTATGCCCCCCCAAAATAGAGATTCCCTGTGATGTATCGCCACTCAAACCAGCTGCTCTCCTTGTCCATCGGGTTGATTGGTCATTTTTATCGGTGGGGCTAGTATAGACCACATACAGTTGAGATCTGTCTGGCAATGTTGTCATATGTGAGTTTTTTGTATTAGAAATGATACCATCGGATGTCCAAAAAGATGTACGTTTAGGCTGGTGCTTTCTTCCCAATGCAGCGGCCATATTCAAAGCCACTAGAGCCGTTTGACCCTCAATATGCTGCGGATTATTCATTAACTGTGGGTTACCCACAGTAGAGTACTGATTTATGGGATCAGTACCTATCTCTTTGCGCCTCACCATCGGAATGGTAGGCCGATCGACCATTGCTGGGACCAATTTAACCTGGATATTCTTGACCAGTTTGTTTTGCTTCAATTATCCCTCCTCCCCATTATATGTTATTGTCACTGTCCCCCTTTCAGTAAACCGATACGTCACAGCCTTGAACATTTAGGTCAATGATGGTATCAATGTCTGAAAGATGCTTTGCATGTTTTTAGAAGCATTAGCGTGTCTGGGTTTAGAGGGAGGTTGATTTTTAGATTTATTCCCTTTGTTTGATTTTCTATTTTTTTCTTAGTCAGATGCTTGGAGAAGGGAGGAGAGGCATAATCCTCCACAGATAGATAAGGATAACTTAAAATGCAAGTTTCCTAGTTTGACTTCAGGGGCTGGGAAATAGATATATGAATTCGAGAAAATGACACGGGGAAGTATGTTGGCCAGAGGGGATAAAAAAAGGCCTATTGGCAGCTATTCCCGCAGAGAGAGCTGACGACATTTGGAAAAGAGCGGGATATGCAAGTGTGACAGCACAAAATACGGCGCATGATGGAGCACCATTTAATAATTGTAGAGCAGACATTTGAGCACTCTCAGGGTACAGTATCCTAATATGTCAGGTATGAGTGCAATTATGACATGTAAAATGAAAGAAGATGAAGACCCTATTGCTTATATTCAGGATATTTAAGAGAGATGGCAACCTGAGATGCATGAGCCTTGGGAAAACAATGGTGGCATTATTTTACCATATTGTGTGTCAGGGATTGCCAGATAAAGTACAGAGACAAATTAAAAAACAAGTAGGAATGAAAGTGAAGGCATGGGCTGAGATTCAGTTGACTATTGTGCATCATTTCCGATTGTTATGAGAGGAATAGAAAGAAAGATGAGAACAGGAAGAATGAGGAAGCCAAGTTAGTTCAGAAGAAATTGTCAAACTGTTGTATAGAAGAGGCAGTATGGACAAGTGGAGAAGGAGGAGGAACACAAGAAATAATGTGTGCATTGCAGGTGAATAATGTACACCCGGTGGATCAAAGTGGGTATGGGTTTTGGCCACGAGGAAGGGGTTCCAGAGGATTTAGGGGAAGAGGAGGTAGATTTCAGAACAACCAAGGTGGATTTCCGAACACCCATGGTGGAAAACAATACAGGCAGGGAGGATATAATGGTGCGTTTGCCAGAGGGCCACCCCCAGTGTGTTGGAATTGTGGAATAACAGGGCATATTGCACATGTATGTAGAAGCCAAGGAAAACATGCAACAGAATGGCCAAAACTCAAGAGAGGGACAGATTATCCACTGCCATATAGCACACAAGCACAGGAGGGTTATGCCCAGGATGACACATCCTATCAGACACAGGCACTGCAAGTGAAGCATGCACAACAGCAGGGGCCACTGCAAATGCACCCACCCCAAGGGAAGTCACAACAAGCTCCTTTGCAGACATAACGGTATGCGAACACAGGTCACACACTAGCACCTAGGATAGGGGTGCCACTGTGGTAGCAGGGAACCCTTTTATGGGAACAATGATGAATTTGTACCCTCAATAGGACAGCTCACAGGGTGACTTCATGTGTTCAGTACTATTGGTAACACCAGACTCCCAAGAGGAACCAAGGGTCGATGTGACAATAGGAGGCAAATCTTTTCCTTTTCTTGTGGACACTGTGGTGACTCGCTCTTGTATAAGGGAGAGAAAATACCCATTGTCAGGTATTTCCATGAATACTCGAGGGTTCTCTGAAGGTATGAATTTAGTTCCTTTCACTGATAAATGACCTGTTTCTATAGAGGAATGTGATATGTGTGGACCCTTGTTATATTCGATACAAACGCCAGTTAACATTCTGGGTAGGAATTTGATGACAACACTTAACATGACGATTTCATTCACTAATCAAGGAACAGTGTGCTCCACTCTTGGAATACACTATTTAAATGTAGGAGAGTTTATACAAGCATTTACAGGACAAGCGGCTCTATGGGGGGGCAGTATATCCAGAAATCTTCATGTTTGGGTGAGCATTTTATTAACATGGCCTACTGGATTAGTGGGGAAAACTGTGAGTATACCTGATGAATTTTTATTTAGACCACAAGTACCTATGGATGAGGAAGAAGGGCAGACCGTTCCTATAGAATTGGAAGCAGCTATAGTACGAGGGGAAATAGCAATGCTTGAAGGAGTAGATGACAAAGGAAAATCATGTAGAACAGTGATAGCTCTTGAGGATGGATACAGATTGACTGACATAACAGATGAAGATATGTGCCGAGATGAACGTACAGATGATGAGGTAGTATTTTTTACAAGCATTACATATTGGATAAAGATCGAAAAAAGGGAAGTTCCACAGCGAATGGCACTGATGCAGCAAAGCCCAGAGTTCTTCGAGGAAGACATAGAAAAGGTGCCAAGTGTCTTTTGGACTGCGGGCCCATATGATGTTGTCCTATTGAAAGGAATAGGGGAGGCTAAAATAAAACTCAAGCCAGGGGCAATTCTACCCCAAACAAAACAGTACCCATGTCTCGAGAAGCTGATTAAGCATATTTGAGACTATTTTCAGATGAAACTGGGGATCCTAGTGCCATTGGAATCCTCGTGCAATACTGCAGTATATCCATTAAAAAAATCGAAAGGAAGGGTCATGGAGGTTTACCCAGGACTTGCGCCCTCTTAATCAGATTGTAGAAGCAGAGTTTCCATTAGTTCCGAATCCTGCGACAATATTGTGTAGCATCCCAGCTGAAGCTAAGTATTTCACAGTGATCGATTTGAAAGATGCATTGTTCTCAATCCTGTTGCACAAAGACACACAAGACCTTACTTCAATCACGTTCAGACAAAAGAGACTAAAACATACTCGTTTACCTCAAGGGTACTCTGAGTCCCTGTCGATTTTTAATAGGGTCTAGAGATGGATTTAGGTAACATTGAACTCAAAAGTGCAGTAATTAATTAAGTACATGACACATTAATCTGTAGTGAAACAGAGGATGAATGCAGGCAAGACTCAATTCAGTTAATGACTATATTGGCAGAAAAGGGATACAAAGTAGATAAGGAGAAATTACGGTATAGCCAGGAAAAGGTGTTGTACATAGGCCAATTAATTTCGCATGAAGGAAAGAAAGTGACACCTGAAAGAGCTGAGGCTATCATGATGACGCCAAAGCCAAATACAGTGAGGCAAATGCAGCAATTTCTGGGCTTATGCAGTTATTGCAGGGCCTGGGTGTTCGGCTACAACACATATACAATGCCACTTTTGCAAGTACTTAAGAAGCACAAGTTGGTAAGACGAACATAGAATGGACTGAAGAAATGGAGGAAGGATTTGAGGAATTAAAAAGAGCAATTTGTATGGCTCCAGTTTTAGGAATTCCCAATTATTTTGAAGAGTTTTATTTGTTTTCATACACCAATGGATCAGTAATGACAGCAGTACTTAGGGTATAAACATTTGGCGTATTACAGTGGGATTTTAGATCCAGTTATGAGGGGACATTTTCCATGTGAACAATCTTTGGCTGCTTCCGCATTTGCGATTGAGAAGTCCACAAGTATTACCATGGGCTGTGCAATGACGCTATATGTGAATATGTGAAGCATGATTTATTTGCCATTTTAGAGAAACCTAAAGGTACATTGATGACACAAAGAGCTTCTGAATATGAAGTGATGATTTCTAATATAGCGATTAAAATTATGAAGTTTAAGATAGTGAATCCAGCCACGTTTGTAGATGAACCTATAAAAGAACGTGATCATCTACACGATTGCGCGAACTATGTTGAATTTTATGATGATATACCCTGTGTGAGAGAAAATGCTTTAGCGGGAGGGGAAATTCTTTTTATTGATGACTCGTCAAAAATGTATCAAACTAGTGGGGAGAGGCATTCAGGATCCACAGTTATAAGATACAGATTAAATGGTAAATTTGAGGTAGTGGTGAGTGCAAGACGACCGTCCCATTTTTCAGCACAGGAAGCAGAATTGGTAGCGTTTATTGTTGCACTTGAGAAACACAAAGATCAGGAAGTGACATGTACAGTGACTCTGCCTATGTGGCGTCAACTGTACATACAGCGCTGTCACGTTGGAAAAGGAGGGGTTATCTCCGTGCACACAGCACTCCAGTGCAACATGCGTCTCTATTGGACAGGCTCATTAAGGCACTAAAACTCCCAGTGGCCATAGCGGTCGAAAAATGTGCAGCGCATATTAAATGAACAGACTTTATTTCTCGCTGAAACGAAGCTGCAGACCTGGAAGCCAAAAGTGTTTTGTATTCTTCAGAAATGTGGATTTTTCTAAACTAAAAATGTCAAAGAAGTATTAACATAGAAGCATGCTCGTACAAGAGGGGTTTAATATGCTTTCAATTATGCAACTAATAGAGATTAAGGGTAGAGCCCCACAAATAGAGCAGGAGCTATGGAAACATAGGGGGTATTTTTCTTTCCCCACGGAAGCATTATGGAGGCAGGAAAGCACTGGAAAGCCAGTGATGCCAGTGGCATTTCTGAAAGTCGCACTTGAGCAGCTGCATTATGCCACACATATAACCCAAGAAGGTCTTGCTGCCACTATTGTAGAGGACTGGTTTGTTTCCAATCTATTGGAACACGTTGCACAGTTCATTGTGAATTGCATTGTGTGCAGAAGTTTACAGCTGGGCATACACTAAGAATAATCAGAGGAGTAATACCCTGCCCAAATGGCCCGTTCAGCATTTGCATATTGATTACATCGATATGATGCAGACATGTAATGGATCTAGGTATCTATTGGTGGTGGTTTGTCCCTTTTCCCGATGAATCGAAGCTGGTCCTTGTACACATCCTGATGCCATCTCAATAATTTTCTCATTTGGCTCAATCAATGTCATCCAGCAATAAAGTTCACTGTGACGGGCAATAACCACCACATACCGTTTTTGGACCTTTCAATTCAACATTCAAATAATAAATTGATATGTTCACTTTACACTAAACTTACTGATCATAATACTCTGCTACACTTCAACAGTTTCCACCCTCACAATCAAAAGGAAAACTTGCCATACTCACAATTTCTCAGGCTCAGGAGTAGCTGCACGTGTTTACCTGATAATGATCACCATACTAAACGGCTTACAGATAGGTTTAAGGAACGTGGCTATCCTAAAAAACTCAGACTCTTACAAAAGAACTAGATTCACTCCTCGTGAGACTCTTTTTGAACCCAAATCTAAACCACTACAACAGAAATTGATATGTGCCTTAACATACAGCCCAGACACTTTTTCCATAAAAAAAACAATAAAGAAAGTTTGGTCAGTGGCTCAAATTTCTCTACCCAATGAACCATTACCCAGTTTTGCCATGAAAAGACAACAAAACCTTCGGGATCAATTGGTACACACATCTTTCAAAAAATCCAACAGATCCACAACCACAAGTTGGGATCTGCGGCCACTCACTGCCCATTTCCCATGTGGATCCTGTTCGGTCTGTAAATTTGTCCAAAGGACCAAATGAATTACTATTGATGGCAAAATATGGATGTTACGGCAGCAAACAAACTGCAAAACTCCCTGGGCAATTTACTGCATTGATTGCCCTTGCGGCTTTAAATACATTGGCAAGACCACCCACCCGGTACATACACGTACAACTGAACACCGATCCTGCATTAGATGTAAGTCAATTACTTCTCCGCTGGTCAGTCACTATATGGAAATGGGTCACTCCGCTGATGACATATCATGGTACATAATAGATGTGGTAAAAGAGGCAACCAATCCACATGCAGCCTTGGCAAACAAAGAAGCTCGCTGGATTTTTCATTTAGATACCATCGATCGAGGCCTGAATGAAGCACTGTCGATTTGGTAGTCTTCCTCCCTCTAAAGTCTTATTTGACTTCATCATGCATCTGGTATCGGCTTTAGCACCTTCCTGTACTGTACAGTGGGGATTGCACATACAATGCAGGACCATGTTTTACCCTTCTTTTTATCTTAGTTTTTTTCATCCAAGCCTTCACTTAACTAGAACTATTCAAGCCATACAGACTGTGTTCAGTACAAGCATGTATTTTACGAGGGCAGCCAATTCAGCCTCCTTTCATCTGGCTTTATCTCGCAGTTTTAATTGCCTCATAAATAGCAAATATATTCTGTTTTAGTCCCCTCTCTACCTCTATTGCGGGACTCAGACAGCACCTAGTCTACAATCCTCTTTCTCTTTCCTTACTGGAGGGCTTCTGCTGTCTATAGCCAGATCTTGCCACTCACGCTTACTTTCCTACATGTACCAGCAGGCACTCTGTTTCAGTCCCCTTTCTCGCTTTACTACAGTACACAGACAGCCTCTTTCTTTCTTTACAGGAAGGCTTCTGCTGTATACACTGTTTCATTCCCTTTTCTCTCTTTACTACAGGGCACAGACAGCCTCCAGGCCATAGTCCTCTTTCTTTGTTTACATGCATGCCTCTGCTGTATACAGCCAGATCCTGCCTTACCTGTTTATGCATCCCCATATAGCTGACCTGCACATGGGACTCTTTGCCTGTAGAGAATTCATTACTCATAACAGCACACCCGCATACAGGTGAGTGCAGCCTTTGCCCAATTGTATCCAGAATGTGTTCTTTTCGTGCCGTCCAGTATTCTTGACTTTGACTCCCACTGGCACATTCCTCAATCTTAAAAGCAACCTGCTTCTAGCGGTTCTTTCCGCCCGCAACTGCATTATGGTCTGCTGCCACTAATTTACTGACCTTATATAAGAAACCCATTTTAAGATTGGCTTTCCTTTTGGTATTGAGGTCCTGCGCCTTATGTTTCTTTTCAGCAGCTCGGGATGATTTCGATGACATGTGCCTTCAAATATGTCTGCCATCCGTTTTGGCTACATGTAGGTAAGAAGCTTTTCATCTTGCATTTCTGCTCAAAGATGCCTTTCCTTAATGACAATTGAGGATCATTGTCTGTTTCTTTTTTCTTCTGGGGCTCTAGCTGCTTAAAACTACAGAGGTGCACGAATGTGTGTACCCTTTGCTACGAATTAAACACAGTCTTTGGTGTCATTTGCCTCAACTGAATCATTCTTCCTGTGAGCTAACATACCGTTGGCATACCACAGCTTGCCTAAGAGCACGACACTCTATTCAGGTAAGCAGTGCTGAATTGCGCTGTTCCTTTTCGCTGCACCTTGTGCAGGATTCCACTGATTTCAGGCTGGGTGCCTTCTCTGCACTATTATTCACGTTTCTTATGTACTAAACCCCTTGCATTTTCCATTCACCCTGATGCAAAGGGTTATTATTATTTTCTTCAATGTGTTGTTTTGCACTCCTCTAGTGACCACATTGGGTGATGGGTCCTAAAAAAATGTGGGTCTGTCCTGGGTCCACTCTCTCTGGCTCTGATAACCTAGCTTCACTGATTTCAATAAGCTGTAGTGCTAGTACAAACTATGGCACCTGTATACTTTTCCAGACATCCATTTATTGTCATACTTCCTCTAGGGTAGAACAGAGAAATCCTCTACCTGATGAAGGTGGTACACCCCTTTAATTCCACAAAACGCCCATTGTGCCAAACTTCTGCTTGGGTTTGATTGGGATGTTGTACCATCAGAACAATAGCGGTTGGCTATCCACGCTTTCTTTCAACTCAGGTAAGCGGAGGGCGTAGGCTCCTCTGCATCAGCCTTAAACTGGTATCTTCTAACCAGGACTTTTTGGAATGATTTATTCATGTTTATAATGATGTATTGATATTTGATTTTTTTATTTGTTTATTTGTATTGCGCAACCTGCCCGAGGGCATCAGGGCGCATGTTTAGAAAGGTAGTTACAGAAGAGTGTTACAAAGATAGGTACACATATTACATTACATTATATATACAAGATTTACAGCAAGAATAGTCCAGAGATCATAGATAATGCACGGACTGGCAGAGAGGTCAAATATACAGTATGTACAGTGGTAGGCCTGATTGCAGGTGACCGCTGTGAGAATTACAAGGCGGAGGTCAGTGCATCTTGTTCATGAAGCCAACGTTTAGTTCTGTTTTTGAAGGATTGGGTGGCTGGTACATTCCTGAGATCATTGGGAAGAAAATTCCACAATTTAGCAGCCAGGACTGGGAAACTCGAGCCCCTAGCTGTCTGAAGCTTGAAGCTAGGGATGGTTAATGTGTGCACCTGTGCTGATCTCAGTGGTCTAGATGCTGTATGTTGTGTAAAGCGCGAGGACAAGTAAGCAGGTGCAGCATTGTTTTGTGCTTTGTGTGTTAGAACAAGTGTTTTTAGTGAAATACGGAGTGTAATGGGTAGCCAGTGTAGGTTGCGCCTAGTGGAAGAAATGTGTGAGCGCCTAGGGATATTGAGGGCAGCCCTAATGGCATTGTTTTGGGTGACCTAAAGTTTATCAAGGTTTCTTTGACTAGTCCCTAAATAGAGGGCGTTACAATAGTCAATTTTAGACATGATGAGGGTTCTGGCTAGGACCAGGCAATTGTCAGTGATGAGTTTACATATGTACGATGAGGCTGAGGCTACTGAATTGGTTTGTCTGTTGAGAGAGAGCGTGGAGTCTAGGTAGATTCCAAGTGTTTTCGTGACGTTGGTGACTTTAATGACATTTCCATCAATAATGAAGGAATTATATTTAGGGTCAAGTTTAGTGAGTTTGGGCTGAGAGCCTAGGATGAGTAACTCAGTTTTCTCATCGTTAAGGCAGAGCCCGTGGTGTGCCATGCAGGCCTGGATGACTGAATAGACTGAGTTGAGTGCGTTGACATCGGTTACATAGTCGCCAGTGATAGGGATGAGTATCTGGGTGTCGTCAGCATAATTCGTGTAAGAGATACCCAGATAGTCAAGAATATCAAAGAGCGGTTTAGTGAACACGTTGTACAACGTGGGCGATATGCAAGAGCCTTGCAGGACTCTGCAAGGGACACGTGCTGGATTGGCTGCGGTAGAGGTGGAAAAGACCCTCATAGATCTATTTGCCAGAAAGGAGCTGATCCAGGAAGTAGCTGCATCAGAGAAGTGGGCGGCTATCTTGAGGTGATGGCAGAGGATTTGGTGATCGACCAAATCAAATGCGGCAGAGAGGTCAAGAAGGAGCAAGAGGGCTAGTTTGCCCTTGTCTTTCAAGTCCTTGATTTGGGTTTTTAAGTCGATCAGGGCTGTCTCTGTACCATGTCTTGGACGGAAGCCGGATTGTCTAAGCCCTAATAAGTTGTTGGTCTCCAGGTAATCCTGGATTTAGAGATAGGCTGCACGATCCAGAATTTTAAGTAGGTAAGGCAGTGATTGGCCTGTAGTTGGTAGGATTGCTGGGGTCAAGGTTGGGTTTTTTGATTAAGGGGATGACCTATGCATCCTTAAGGTTGTCGGGTACTGTGCCCGATTTGAATGAAGAATTGATAAAGGCGGTAATGAAAGGTGCGAGGTCATGAGCTGCTTCCTTTACGACCGGCGCGGGGGAGGCGTCTCCTTGGCAGTTGGAAGGCTTAAGTTTCATAATGATGTTTTCAACTTCCTTGATGGAAAGGGGTGAGAAGGAGAAGGGTTTGAATGAATGCGTTGGAGCGGGGGTATTGTAGAACTGGGGGTTACCCGCTGAATCCGAGAGGAGGCTTTTTTTGCTATTGATTTTAGCTTGGAGCAAGGCAATTTTGTTTAGTAGTGCTTTTTGTATATTGGAACACCATTCAGCGTCCGGAGTGCATGTCTCCAATGGAGCTACTGGGGACTCTAGTTCCTTAAGGATCTTGAAGAGTTCCTTGGTGTTGGATTGAGCTTGTGGGATCCTGATGTTGTACACTTCTTTTTTGGATGTTAGGATAGCTTCTTTGTAGGTGATGGAGGCGGCTGTAAGGTTATTTCTATTGGCAAGAGTAGGTGAGCTTTTCCAATGTGACTCAGCTTTTCTTTTTGCTTTGCGTAGTTCACGTAGGTGAGGGGTGAACCGTGAATTAAGATGTTTGCAAGGTTTTTGTTTGCGTAGTTTGAGAGGGGCAATAGTGCCAAGGGCTTTTAGCATGGCGCGGTTGTAGGTGTCAATGAGAGCAGTATGGTCTGAGCAACTGGAAGAGGTTGGATTCAGTAACGGGAGGATAAGGGGGAGTAGTTTCTCAACCGCAATATCCTTCTTGTTTCGAGTAAAGGTAGGTGGTGCAATGTTGTGATTGTCAATGGGTGGGCTGGAATTAATGGAGAATATTATTTAGTGGTGATCCGACCAAGCACAAGGTGTCACAGAGGTTACCTTTAGTGCACAGTTCATGTCTGAGACCCAATCGAGGGTACGTCCCTTGATATGAGTGGGTTCGTTCACATGTTGGGTGAGACCAAAGTCAGGCAGAACAGTGGTTATGTCATTGGCTTGGGTGTCATTCGTGTCCTTGTATCCCAGATTGAAGTCGCCAAGTATGATGATTTGCGATTTTGGCTTAATGCTAGAGGCTAAGATGGATGAGATGTCCTCAGCAAATGGGGAAGTGGGGCTGGGTGGCCTGTAAATGAGAAGCACTGAGGCTGTGTGATTGGGAGAAATCGGTAGTTTAATAGAGAGTAGTTCAGCAGGTGGCAGTTGCAGTGTGTTGGCCACTCTAAGATTGAGCGAGCTCTTGAAAATAAATGCTAATCCACCCCCTTTAGTTTGGTTAGTGTCCCTATCACTTCTAATAAGGGAATAGTTGTCAGGGATGGCTAAGGTCAGGGCAGGCCCCGAGGCTGCGTGCAGCCAGGTTTCTGTGATAGCTAAGAAGTCTAGGTTTTCTGTCGTGATGAAATCAGCGAAGTCTAAGGCGTGAGCAGGGACAGAGCGTGCGTTGATAAGTGCACCTTTGAGTTTGGTCACGATGTTGGGATAGTTGTCAGTGGGGGTTGCGACAGTTGTTGGTGCCAGAGGAGAAGAGGTGTTTTTGGTTTTTTCCATGTTAGGGATGCTCATATGATAGGACCAGTGATGGCATCTGGAAGCTAGTCTTTGGTTTGTAACAGAAGTGTCACAAGGTTGCTTCGGGAGGTTAGGTGAAGTTAATGTAGTCTGAAGAGACAGTGTATGTTTATGCGTGGCACTTGATGTGTTGCTATTGTAAAGGCGAGAGCCAGGCCTGGCATTCCTGGTGCTAAAAGGGCATGGTTGGTTGGGGGTAGGTTTGGTGGTGAAGTGTTGTAGCCAAAGGGCAGGTGCATTTAGGTATGGATTATCCAGAGTTGTGTCGTATGACGAAGGTGCACCCGGTAGGTTTGCAAGCAATGTGGGCAGCATGGTTTTGTGCATTGTAGTTGAAGATGGTGTGAGGTGTCGGGCAGTAGTGTGGTAAAGCTGTGGGCCAAATAGGGCAAGGATGGTGAGCAGTGCGTAGGAGGCGAGTTGAAGGTTAGGCCGTGGTGTAAACTTTAAGGCTCAGGCGTGTGAGGCTAGGAAATGCAGGTGTGGTCTAAGGGCACACTACATTGTAGTCTAGGGAGTCAGCTAGTAGTTACACTGGTATAAGATAATACCTAGCAACCTAATGCGGCAGGATGAGTCTGTCAATGTCTAATATTGATTTGCTGTTACATTCGACATGTAATGGCCTAGGCCGGCACAGTGAGTACAGGTGTTTAGCAAAGACCAAATGTAAGACCTAAGCAGCATCATAGGTGCAAATGCTAAGCAGAGACTAAACGTTGTTAGACATAGAATTACAGAGCAGGCACAATGGGTGCACATAGCTACCAATGACTGAATGTAGTTAGACAGGTGAGCAGGGGGCGCAATGAGTATATGTACGTTGTACAGGTACAGAGTAACAAGTGCGTATTGATGTTCACAATAAGTTGCAATTGGTTTTTCTTGCGTCAATATGCACATGATGATGGCTTAACCTCACTGATTACCCAGGGACAGTCAGCCAATTCAGCTGTATTTTCTGTTTTGCAAACACATAGATCCCTCTTGGGACTAATATTGTTTCAAATTACATTGGATGTGCTTTTCCATTTCATGTTGAAACTGTTTTCGTATTTACTGTTTGTGTTTCCGCACAACAACATGTTCTCTGTTGCTAGCTATTCCCCATATGATTATGTTAAAATGTACATTTAGATGTTTTCACAATCACTGTTTAGTTGTTGAAATAATACCCAGTTGCTCTATTTTATTTAGCTTTTGTTTTACTTTTTGATTTATCGGTTCTATATTAAGCCGGAATGTCTATTTCATGAATCTCAGACAATTTTCTTTTGCACTAAAAACATAAAAAAATAATTTGTTGTACACTATTTACTTTTTCTTTTCTTTTTTTCGATGTTGGCATCATTGAGCCCCTGAATACTCACAGGGCTTATGTTACAATATATATATAGGTACCACAGATCTGTAAAAATGTATGATTAAATCACCACTTAAGGCAACACTAAATAGCACAAGTTGTACTTACAAAGTTAACTAATTTCGTACGCGGGAACACCTTTTTGTGTACTCTATCACCCGCAAGCATGCAGGATATGTGAGAGGCTCAACAGCCTCCTAAAGGAAAGGATAGCAAAGATAAGACTAACTTTGAAAAAGGGATGGCTATATTGCCTACCCCTAGCCTTGTAAGCCCTTCGAAATCAACCCGGTCCAGATCATTACCTTACGCCCCATGAATTAGTAACAGGGTACCGCATGTCGATGTCCCTCCTGCCCCTATCTAGCATCAGGAGAGATTCCCAGAGTGTAGCGCAGACTCTAGGTGATGAGATGCACAATAATTTGACATGTATGACTACCAGTGTTTCTTTCATTTCAGATCAAGTGAAGCATCGGAGGGAGGGGTTGAGGAACACGGAAGAGGATGGCCCAGTAACTGATCCAAGCGAACTATTGACACAACCAAAGTTGTATGGTGGAGAGCAAGTGCTTATTAAAGATTTCACCCGTAGATGGCACGAGCCAAGATTTAATGGACCATTCCAAGTAGAGGACGTTTCCCCTACTGCAGTTAGGGTGCCTGAAAGAAGAGCTTGGCTACATTTGGGCAGTGTAAAGATTTACAAAGGTGAGAACCTACCTCTACTACCTGCTGACTGGGAAGCAAGACAAGAAGAATTGCTGACTTTGCAGACTCGATCGATGACCAAGAAAAAGGACGATAAAGCAAGTGTGTGATTAAAAAAGTATTTCTTTTGGACTGAAATTCATTAGCAGGAAGTGCATAGACTTGCATAGACTTGCAGAGAATTCCAGAGCTTAAAGATACTTTTTAGAGATTCTTTGGAAAAGTAACATCATATCGGCACTATGCCCAAGCGCCAATTCCTTATTAAAATATGGAAGAGAGATCAATACTGCGATTCATTTTCGGGAAAATAGCTATTTTAAGTGTAACACATGACACCAGTTGATAGTGACACACATAGGTTTGTGGTCGCAGTTTTTGTGTTTATACTTCAGTCACACCCTACCCTCGTAAGGGGAGATGTTGATATTCTAACCTTTTTGCATGATCCCAAGAATGGCCCAGTTATATGAAGGCTTTTGATTGCAATAATCGAGCAGATTGTGCAACTACGAATGTGAGTTCAGTACATGGATTAAAGATGATTCAGGAAGAATAAAATGCAGTTGCAGGAAGGCAAGCAATTCAACAAGAAATGGTGTGGCACACAAAATGTTTCTCTAGATGCATGATATACAAATGCATGTACTTTCTTTTTCTTCTTTCTGTACCTTACATACCGAAGTCTTTATTATTCTCATGGTTCAATTGAAAACACGACACATGTGATTTTTTCCAGCATAAGTACAAACAATGATAATTTCTTTGACCTATTTGGGCACGTCAAACGACATAAGAGGGGTGCAGAAGAAGATAAGCAGGGGATAAATACCTATCTTGATCATTCGGCTCACTTGGGGAATACTATGTGGTACCAACATATGAAAAAGGTTGGGAGTAGAGCATCTGATGAGAGCTGTTATGTCTGCTCACCATCCCCCATGCCATGAGTACAGTAAGAACATTCATTTCAAACGAGATGTCGACATATGATGTGAAGTGCCTCAGCCATCCAGCAGCATGTACTACCAGAGTTCATTCTAAGGAAGCTGGGTAACAGGGGTGTTGCTAGGTCTGGAAAAGATCAGGGGCTAAGCTAATGTCTGGACTGACAGAATTTGGGGCTAGCTATATCCTTTTGGTTGCAACCCCGGAGCTTCTATCCGGGGCTACAACCAAAAGACCCAGGGCTATAGCACCCTTAGCCCCCCTAGCAATGCCTCTGCTGAACAACCCTGCGATGGTGATCAAGACAGACATTTCCATACCAGTATGATTATATGAAGACAAAGCGAATGGAAAAAGAGCCTGGATGGACAGAGATGCTTGTGTATCCTTCAGTGGGACAAGACAAAGGAGTAAATGAAGAAATAAAGAGGATGAATTGCTCTGACAAAACCGAAAAGACTGGAATGCCTGGATGTTGGGAGCGCTCACAGCTGCTAATCTATGGATGAGTGATTACAACCAAATGATGGGAGGATGGTATGATGTCCTAGGCAGCTCATCTACTAAGGAAGAAACCAGTGCACAAGGTGCAGAAAGTGAACGATGAGTGCCTAAAGTCATGGGCCAAGAACTCTAAACTGCTGACATGGGTGGATGATGAAGCAGTGCCAGTGGCTGTAGTCCCATTGATTAATGCAACACTGTGCTTTCGAAGCAACTGTCAAGTTCGAGTTGGAGAAAATAAATGGTGCAAGAACATAATTGATATTCCAGGAATGAGGAAAGTAACTGCTGTCCTAATGGATCGATATTGGGCCAATGGATACAGAGCATATATGAAGTTGCCCAGAAACTGGGGAGGAGTGTGTTCCATTGTACGCATCCATGTTCCAGACTTGGTGATTCTCCAGAACGACCTGAATATCAAGGGATTTCCAACAGTGGATCAGCACCTGAGAAAATGAAGATCGCTTGCACTCTGGCAGTTGAAAAGAGAGAATTATTTCTCATCAAAATCGATAAAGGCTATGAAGACATTCCTGATGAACACGAGTTGTTCAGCAAGACTGCGATGATAATGACATCTATATTTATGCCTGGACTCCAAACAGTAGTGAATGCCAAAGGGTTGCAGATCACCATGAGGGAGCTGTTACAGACAATCAATGCCACTATAAAAGAATTTAACGCCATAAAGGAAGAGTTGAAGGCCACAAGGTTAATGACCCTCCAGAACAGGTATGTCCTTGGCATGATTACATTAATGGAAGGAGATGTTTGCAGCAAGGCCAGGCCATCTTGCTGTACATTCACAACATCTCATGATGGTGAGAACGTGATTCTGGTGGATGCTATAACTATGTTGACTGAACTGCACACGAAAATGGAGGAGACAGAGGACATTGGAGATGACAATTGGTTCTCATGTCTGTTTGCATGGATTCCTGACTAGATATTCAAGTTCCTTGCACCAGTATTGGTGATTATTATGTTCGGATTCTGTGTCATGAGGACAATAATTGCCCAATGACAGAAAACAGCAAAAAAAAGCAGTGGGACTGGAGATCATGATCGATGTGAAGGATGAAATAGAAGACTACGCACAGACTGAAAGTGCCATTAGAGACCACATAAAGGCAAACAGTGTGGCACCTGAAGGAATGAAACTCCAGTACCCAAGAGATCATAGAATTATGTGGGCTGTTGGGTCCTCTGTACCCCAAGAGGAGAATGCAATTACATGACCTGGAGTGTGGAAGAGCTAGGTAAATAGACTGATGACATCATAGGAAAGTGTGCGCAAAGTCCTGAAATACTCAATGTAGCAAATGTATGCATCCTAGAGAAGAAATGACAAAGTAAAGAATCAAGTAAACCTTAAAGATATAAAAGAAGAAGATTACACGTTAGAAAGTGCTGCAGAAATCAGAAGTATAAAGAATGAACATATGCTGAAACGCAAGATAGATCAAGTCATAATATAGGTTAGCTACAAGTAGTGAATAGAATGCAGGCTGAGCCACCATTGTACAGAAACAGGACATTGGTATCATGAAATAAGTAAGCCAAAGAATCATGAAGAGAAAATGGAAGGCTGTGTCGCAGTAGAATAGCACGGTGTTGGAGCTGCGTTGGGTGGCTTTCTGGCCTGAAATAAAGAACTGAGAAGTTGAGGTCAGCTATCTACGCTGAAGAGGAACATGTGTGCGGAGGATGAATCTTCTCATGTTAAGATGCAAGAACGAACAGTGGAGCTGGCAAGTCTTAATTAATTTAAAGCATTTAAAAGCTTGCAGAATCGTGGTCTCTTGTCACGTGAGTCAAGGCTGGAAATAGGGCTTGAACTTGGAGTTACAGACCAATAGCGAGTGCCCTCACTGCCATTGCATTCTTAGGACAAGAATACTTTGCAAGGGCAAGTACAAAGAGAATTGTATGGCAGACGTCATGGCTGATGAGAGATGTTGGGCTAATTGGGTGGTAGGGCAGCTTTATGTCCTATCTACTTGCACCTGGGTTTTAGCTTATGTGCTGCTAATTGAACCAAATGTTCCAGACTTGGTGCAGGTGTGGCAAACCAATTGTATTAGTCCATATAACAAAGGACCTTATAGTTTGCGAAACCAATGAAACACTGAGTAACTGATTTTTCCTTAAATGACATGTGCAAAGAGGTAGTCATAAATTGTCCACCTGATACCGGTCAGCCAATAACAAACTTAGCTCCTATATGATTGTATATCTAGATGTGTCCCTTAACCAATCCCAACCCCTGATAAGTTTTTGACTATTTCCACATTGCATGAAATCATTCTGACATATAAAGAAGTATATCATTGTATTTCATGTGGAAATCGCTGAGAGACTGAGCGTACCTCTGTTGCTGTTCGGTGTAACCTCTGTGTTTTAGATAATTGCTAATAAAACATCAACTTGCCATCTTCTTGAGTTTGTCCAGTTATTTGGACTCAGAATTATTCTGGTGTAATCCCATCCAGTAACAAATGCAGGTTCCCATGGCGATATGCTCATTCGTTTATTATATAGCGCTTCACGCCAGATTCCTCCTGCTTCTAAGCACTTTCATTATTGTTGTTCTTACTACCCAATTCAATGGTGCTTAATTTATCGACCTTGGATGAATAAAGGACTGATTCTGCACTGCCCAGATTAGAGCTTGAGAAGTGTAGGCTGGCCCATGTCTAAGTGCAGCGCATTAACTAGAGCCCAACCACACACTGAATGATCGTGTGCCAGGACCCTCAAGCACGCTTAGTTTGGGTCCTGGTCTCAACGCTGTGCTCCGGCTCACATAAGGCCAAGGATCACACACACACACACACAGATGGGGAAATAAACGTCTCTATTCCTTCACTACATAATGACAAACTGCCGAACCTTGAAACCCATGTGAACCTCTGGACCCGCCCTCTCCCTAGCCCACAGTACCTTAGAAGCTCTTAAGACCTGAGCTTAGAGCCACCCACATAACGATGTGGGGTGGCTGTAGGAGTCATCTTGCATCGTGACATCTCCTCCCCTTTTAAAGTTCAACTGGACTTGCGCTTTGATCCAATTTCTTCAATTAGCCTGATGGGCTTTATGCGGCTGCGCTGAGGTCTTCCATGACATGGAGGTTCTTGAGTGTATGAGCAATTTCCTTCCATTTGGTCTTCCTCAACGGAGGGTTCACTGTCACCTTGGTATGATTCATCTGAGCCTGAATTCCTGTCACTGTTGCCCGACACTTCCCACCTCTCAGGTATGCGACCAGGAAATCTTTTGAAGCATGATGAGTTTCTCGTGACTTCGTGTTGGCGGTCTTCACAGGCCGTTACCATGTTGCCCTTCTTAGCAGTCACTATCAGCATTTTGAGAGCAAACGTCGCGTTTTCCTTTCGGATCTTTGGTTGACACATTATGACTTGGTCTCCTAACTCTATCTCACACTCTTGTGCTCTCCTTTTCTTATCAGTGCTGTTCTTCATCTTTTCTTTTTTTTCTAGATCATGAGTCTGGACTTGTTGTTCAAGTGGTGTAGCAAGTTGTTTATTTGGACTCTCGGGTAGCTGTGTTCTTATGATCCATCGAAACATTAGGTCCGATGGGCTTGTCGTGATATACAAAGTGCCAAATTGCCAATCAGGGCTTTAGATGACAGCATTAGCCGCTGAAAGCCAATAGTTTATTCAAAGTATGTGCTAAATGCTGAAAGTAATGCTGACAATAATCTGTTGTAGCACCTCCATTACAAAGTAGTGAGCTACAAGGAATATGCAGGCCTAGTAGGGGTGGTAGGTCACATTATGCATTGTAGATGACAGGCAGGGCAGAGGCCCCAGTTCTGTAGCTAATAGAGACATTATTGGAGTGTTTGAAGCATTATGGCACCTATATAGCGCTTAGATAGCCAATCTTAAGCGCTATGGACACTAAGCTATGAGTGCATGCCTTTTAGGGCTTGCTCACATGGGTTAATTCATCTCGGCTTCTGTTAGTTCTGCTTTTCTAACTGTAGCCCTGCATGGCTTCGTAAACAAATCCTGTTTCCCTGAGAAGGCCTAGTATGGCCTTGCCCACACGCTGATAAGGACATTCCAGGGCTTTCGCAGAGAGGGCTCCAAGGGAGGGGTAGGAGCGAGCAGGGAGCATCTCAGAGAGAGTTGGGTTTTTCCATGAACAGGCCTATATTTTGCACAGGGAAAGTTCTGGAACTGTGCGTCATGGTGACTGACAGCACGAGATTACAAAAAATTCATGCCCACATGAATCAGGTGGGAGATCGATCCGTGGACTTGGTTCGAGCAAGATCGAGTGTCCGGAACCTGATGCTCTGTCGGCACCCTGCAGCGCTGTCATCTGAGCTGGGCTGGCAACAGCTAGCTTATGAGGGCCAGGGTCTCCCAGCGCTGATTGAAGGGGGGTAAGACTGTGTTTCTCTATGTTTCTCTAAGTTCAATGTTTCTCTATATTTTGTATTTCTCTAAGTTTTGTGTTTTGTAATCTTCTCTAACTTGAATCCCAAAGTGCTGCTAAATTTGACTGTTTATGCTTTTGTCTAATAAATGGTAAACATTTTGAAGGTGTCATTTGTCACTAGCATGAGTTCACTGCTCAGCACGATAGAACCTGTATTTTGGGCTGAATTGGGTAATTTTTGCTCTCATGGGGTGGTCCCGAGGAAGATTTTCACCTTTTCAAGACAGGGCTTACCCCTGTGGTACTGTGAGTAGTGTGACGATAGTCGCGTATCAATTGATAAAGTGCTTGTTCAAAGGGTTTGCTGACCAGATGTGCTATCTGTATGGATTTCTTGATATTTACCAGGAAGCGCTCCACAATTCCATTAGCCTGAGGCCATTGTGGCGTTATCTTGCGGTGTATAAAGCCCATGATTTCGCAACATTTTCAAAGTCATAACTTGTGAAAGGTGGTCCATTATCTGATTTCAATATTTTCGGTATGCATAGACAGAAAGCATACAGTTTAGAGCAGTAATGACACAGTTTGATGACGTGGAGTCTATGATCTGTGCATCAGGAAATTTCGAATATTCATTGATAAGCACTATGACATATTTTCCATTTTGCAGTGGCCCAAACAAGTCCACTGCCACCTCCTCCCAGACACCTCCTGGTAGTGTTGATATTTGTAAGGGATTTGGGGGCGGCATGGAGCCACTAGAGCACATAGATCACATTTTACGACGACTTGTTCCCCTAGAGTGTCTAGTTTTTGAAACCACATCTTTTCTCTTAGAAGGCATTTTGTGGAGGCTAGACCGTGATGACCCTCATGAGCTAGTTCAATTACACGTTCTCTTAGTGTTGAGGGTATGACCATTTTCAAACCTTTCATCAGTATTTGATTCTCAATAACTGTCAGTTCATCTTTCACAAGTCCCAAAGTTTTGACGTCTTCTTTTACTGTCTCTTTTTCTAGTTTGGCTTGTTGTTCGGCATGAGACATCCTGTCAGCACGTAGGCAGTGAGTTATCATAGTTAGGGCTTTGTCGTTTTCTGATTCTTTACTTAAGGTCGACCATTCCACGGGCTGCGGCTGAAGATTATGAATGATGTAATTGATGTAATTATCTGCAATGGATGAATTGGCACCGGGTGACCTAGCAGGGTTTCTTGACAGGTAGTCTGCTGGGTTATTTTCTTTTCCGGGGAGGTGTATGATGTCAAATTTGTAATCTAACATGCGTAGTCCCCACCTTGCTATTACAGGAGGCATTCTTGACTTTGGATCACTGAAGATTGAAAGGAGGGCCTGGTGATCAGTGATGACTGTAAAGACCTTGCCATATAGAAATAAAAGAAAGTATTCACAGGTCCATACCACTGCTAAACATTCTTTTTCTGCCTGTGAGTAGGCTTCTTCTGTCGTTGTGAGGCTCTGGGCTTGCGTAGGCCACAACACATTTTTCATTTGGTTCTGCAGGGTTGCATTATGTTAATATAGCAACAAGTCCCACTGGGCTGGCTTCCACTATTACTTCAGTTTTCTTTCAGTGTCAAAATATGCCATGTTATCAGCTTGTGTGATATTGTCATGAATGGTTTCAAAAGCTGTTTGAGATTCTTTTGACCACTCAAAAGCATGGTTCTTACATGTGAGGAGGCGTAGTGGATTACTTACTGTCGCATAGTCTTGTACGTATCGAGAACAGTAGCTAGCCAAACCAAGAAACGTAGTTTTGATATGTTCTGTGGCAGCTGGGCTGAGTTGAGGGCAGTCACTTTTTCTGGATCAGGTCTCATTCTTTTTTCTGAATATATGTGTCTGAAGAATCTTAGAGAGTCTTTCCGAAATTCACATTTGGTTCGATTGAGCGTGAGACTTGCTGTTTCAAGAGCTGGGCACACTTTGTGTAGAGCTGCATCATGTTCTTCTTTCGTCTTTCCATAAACTAATGCATCATCTGAGTATTTCAGGCAGTTTGGAACATGGTGTATGACCTTATGTCCTTACTCCTAAAAGATCTATGCTGCCGATGAAATACCAAAGCTGAGTTTTCTGTATTGAAAAAGTCCTAGGTGAGTCACAAATGTGGTAATGTATCTGGATTCTGGAGCAATTTCGATTTGATGATATCCTTTGGTTAAGTCTAGTTTTGAAAAGTACTTAGCTCCATGCAACAGATGAATCATATCTGTTATTCTTGGGGCTTGGTGTCTTTCTCTTTTGATGGCCTCATTTGCTCTTCTCATGTCAACACATAATCAAATTGATCTCTCTGGTGATTTCTTGGGCACGGGTACTATTGGAGATACCCAGGGGTGGGTCCTGTCACAGGTTCTATGACATGCTGTTTTAATAATTTGTTAATTTCATCTTCTACTTGGTGTTGGATATTTATGGGAAAGCTCCTGTAGTGCTGAGCGATGGGTTTTATTTCTGGATTAATGTGAAGCTGAATCTTCTGATTCTTAAGTTTTCCTAGCCCTTTAAATAATTTTGGAAAAGTAGCCTCAATGTCTTCTGGTCGAGAAAAGTACTTATGAGCCATTGGTTGGTATATGATGTGCACTAGTCCCATGTCCACAGCAGTCTTGAAACTGAGTATGCAACCACTTTTTACAAGATAGGGCCGTGGTGGAGCCATATGGGTACATGTCTACTGTCGCTTTTTTGAGCCTTGCAGGATTTGGTAGAGAATCATAGGCTTCTTCACTCATTATATTAACAGTGGCACCAGTGTCAATGAGGAAATCCAAAGGTGTGTTGTTTACTTGAATGCTCAGAATAGGACAGTGTTGGGTGGCAGTGCTATTGTTTAAGGCCCACACATACACTTTTTTCCATTGGGTATCTCCTGATGAGGACAGTTCGCTGCTGGAAGGTGACTTCATTTCAATGTACCGGACATAGCACTTTCTCCTGTTGCGCCTTGAGATATCAGAAGATTTGTGTTCATCTCTTAGAAATGTTTTTCTGTAATCTCTTCCATCACACCTTTGCCTTCTTTGATCGCGATCTGGCCCTTCCTCACGTGATCTTGTAGGGGTCAACCTTCTTGGCTCCTTGAAATTTTTTCATAATGTAGGTTGAAATGGGGCATTCTTGAACATGGATCTGTAATGGTCATATCCACCTCAGGCTGCACACTTCTGACCCATGGCCGGGCATTCTCCAGCATGAGGGTATTCATAACCATATCTTTAGCAGGTAGCTTCATTTTGCATTGAAGTTGAGTTGCCAGTAGATAGTAATTTATGGACCACTTCTTGATCAGAAGATTTTGTCTGCATGGTGACCTTGCTTAGATTATCTAATTGCGATTCAACTGCAGCTTCCATGAGAGCTCGGGCAAGAATTTCATCAAGTGAGCGTTGTTTTTATAGACATTACTTGCAAAAAGTATGTGAGTCACATCCAGCTATTACTTGAGACCAAAGTGCCTCTTTGTTGGTATAACGATGAAATTTACAATGCTTCAATATGATGAGTAAGCGCATTACATAGTTGTCTATGGATTCTCCTTTCTCTTGACGTGTGGTCTGGAATACATGTCTTTCATAATCCACATTGGTTAAAGGTGTAAAGTATTCTGTTAATTTACAATGTAACTCTTTTTTTATTTTAATAAGTATTTATTAGTTTTTTATAGTAGACAAAAATAAGGTAAAAGTGTCGGCACAATGCAGACGTCAATCTGAACTATTCTGAACTGAGAACAAATGAATAACAGAAGTCTTGGGGTACACATATTAATGATACTAATTATATAATATATATCTGAAAAAGATTTAGGTTAAGGAACAAAAATTGTAGAAACAAATTGTTATCCCAAGTCTTCTTAGGAGATCATTTTAAATGGGGAAACATACAAGGAGACAGACAAGGTACAGACATGACACAAATGGAAGAGAAGGAAGGAGGATGGAGGGAGTAAAAAGACAATGGGCCTCATTACCAGTTTGGAGGTAGCCATGCCGTTCTTACCGGCATGGCTACCCCCAAAACGGGTACCGGGTCCCAAAAATAGGGAATTACTGGGCCATGCCGACTTTTGCGGGCCTGGTCATTCTCATTCTCGGGACCCAGACCCAGTACATCCCCATTCCCATTTGAGCCCCTATATGGTTCAGTGGGAATGGGGATGATGCTAACAATGGACCCGTTAATGGCGGGTACGTTGTTAGCATCCTGGTATGCTCGTGGGCGCCGCTAAGGACGTCTGGTCCGACCAGACGTCCTTAGCGGCACCCAATAGCAGACCTCGTAATGAGGCCCAATGTATCTATCAGATTTACATGACCACCGTAATTGTGATATAAAACCAGCCTGTAAATATATCTATTACAAGGTAGCTATGACATTGAGTGTTAATAAGAATGTTCACTTGCCATGCGTAGTTACATTGAAACAGTTGAGATAGCGAATTAAAAAAAACATTTATCATTGTATTTAGGTATAACATTTAGGTTGTTAAATAAAATATTTCCATTCTTTGAGTGTGACATATAAAATCAGGTGGAAAGTTGGTTGTGATAGCCAATCTGGCCAAAAAGCTATTTAAAAAAGATAACGGGATTTCCACAGGAAAAATACGTTTGATGAACTATCATATATCTTGCCAAAACCTGAATGTAAATGGACAATTAAAGAAGGTGTTCATATGAGGCTCGTGCCGAACTACAAGACCAGCATTTACTATTACTGTTATTTTTAGATTTTGCTAGTTTTTCAGGAGTAATAAACGCTCTGTGAATAGAGAAGAAATAATGTTGTGTAATGTTTGCTGGAACAGAGATATTTTTGATTTTGGAAAACAGAAGGGACCAAGTATGATCTTCCAAAGTGTGACCAAAGTTATTTTCCCATTTAAGACGTATAGAACAAATCTCAGATGTTGAGGCAAGAATATTGTAAAGTTTTGAGGCTCTTACATCATTAACCATGGTAAACTGTAGTAGTCTAAAAGCATCTTGTGAGAGGACCTTAGTAGAGAAGGGCGTCTTGGAATGGCGAATTGAAGTAATAATTTCCGAAATGAGAGAATGGAGAGACCTTGAAAAATTTGCTGAACAAATTTGATTCCTTTTTTTAAGTATCATTTTCGACAAAGAGCCCTATCATTGATCACAATATTCTTGTTGTGCCATAATAATAGAGAGAGGCACTTATTGGGAGTTTTCAAATGAGGAAAAAGAAAGACTTGCAGGGCCGAGATGGAGGCTTTAATGGGATCGGAGATAGCTACGGATAAATGTTTAAATGTATAGATGAGGTCAGTGACTTCATATGGGAGAGCTAAATGTTTTTCCAAAGTACACCTAGTGGAAGTGAGTCAGCAAACCAGTGACAGGATTGTTTCAGAAGAAAAGCAGAGTGATACAATTTAAAATCAGGAAATCTAACTCCTCCCATGTCATAAGGTGTTTTATCTTGACCAAGGCAATTATTTTACTTTTCCCTACACCCCAAAGAAAATTCAGTAGAATAGAGTTTATAGATTTGAAGAAGGGAAGTGATAGAGGCACAGATAGGAGCTGCAAATAATATAGAACAATAGGGGAAAGCATCATTTTAATTGTGTCTAATCGTCCTCACCAGGAGAGATTAGAGAGGGGCCATCTGGAAGTTATATCTTTGAGTCTATCAAGCAATATCTGGGTATTAAACTTTATGGTATCATGTATCGTGGGGGCAAAACGAATGTCCAAATATTTAATAGATATGCTACACCATTTAAAGCAAAAGATATCAATATCATGTTTGTAACAGTAGGAGTTAAGAGGCATCATTTCTGATTTGTCTTTATTTAATTTGTATCCAGATACTTGGCCAAACTGAGATAGAGTATTAATTAAAGTAGGGAGGTGAAGTTTAGGATTCTTAATAAAAATAAGGATGTCATCAGCATAAGCCCCTATTTTAGTATGTGATGTCCCCACTGGAATTCCCAGAATATTTTTATTGGATCTTATGGATTTCAATAATGGTTCTAGTGAGAGAATGTACATGATCAGTGAGAAAGGGCAGCCTTGCCTAGTACCTCGGAGTAGAGGGAAGAAGGAGGAAGATTGGCCATTCAGAAAAATAGAGGATTTTGGAGTTGAATAGAGAAGTTTGACCAGGAAGATAAATGTATTACCAAAACCATGCCATTGTTAGGTTTGAAACATGAAATCCAAATTAACACAATCAAATGCTTTTTCTGCATCCAATGCAATGGCTGCATAACCTTGTTTATCTTTTTTATCTTTTGCAACTAAATGGATAGCATTAAGAGGCAACCTAGCATTTGAAGAGATGTTGCGTCCTTTAACATATCCAAATTGGTCTGATTTGATAAGGGCGGGAGAGAGGATTCAATTCTATTGGCTAATATTTTAGCAAAAATGTTGCTTTCAATATTAATAAGGGAAATGGGCCAATAATTACTGGGAAATGTAGGGTATTTATCTGATTTAGGAAATACAATGAGTAAAGCTTCCGAAAATGAGCCAGATGATGTGTTTTGAGAAATGAAATAGGAAACAAGTGTTTTGAGGAAAGGGACTCAGATAGGCTTGCATAGAATTCGGTGGATAGGCCACCAGGACCAGGTGCTTTGCCCTTACCCAAGCAGTTGATAGCTTTGGTGATCTCATGAAGTGTGAAATCATTGTCTAAATGGGAAAGATCAATTTGAGGATATGATGTTCTGTTATTATTATTGAGATTTGACATAATATTATCATGAGGAACAGAGTTTTCAGGTGTATATAAATCACCATAGAACTTAGTAAAACAGTTAAGCATGCTATCAGGACGATAATGTCAGATACCTGACCTGTCTTTACTGTGGAAAATGTAGAAGTTTCCTTTTTTTGTTTCCAAATAAGAGACTAACGCCTTTCCAGCTTTATTTGATGTTTGGTAATTTTTTTAAAATATTTAAGTATGGTCCCTGCAGCCAGATCAGTAATATCCTTATTGATTTGAAAATGCAGGGCTAAAACCTGACAAAGTGTTTTTTACATCATTTTTTATTTTCCCCAGAGAAATCCATAATATGACCTTGTAAAGCTGCTTTAAATGCATCCCAATTATTTACAAGAGACGTATCACAGTCTTGATTGTTTGCAAATTATTGTTGAGAGAATGATTGTACGGATTGAATGAATTGTGGGTCTTGTAAAAGAAAGTTATTTAGTTTCCAGCGAGTAGATGTCTTATTTATATCTGAAAGACAAAAGGACGTACAGACAGGGGCGGGATCCGAAATAATAATATTGAACATTTATTTTTTTCAAATCTCTTTATTAGTATGTCGTTAAAGTAAATCACAGAATAATCAAATACAGAAAGGAATAGTTAACCAGAGAACACAAATCAAAATCTTACAATTAAATAACATATCGATAATCAAACAGTATAGTCAAATAATTCCCTGACATACTAAGAAACTTTTAATTTATGTAAACAATAAAAGAGCAAAATACAACAGTTAATTAAAGTCATCCAACATAGAACACACACAAACACCAACAACACACAGACACCCAACAAAACTCCCCCAAAAAAAAAAAACTTTTATTTGTTATTTGTCTTCCTTTTTTCCCCTTTCTTACCCCATTTTCTTTTTCTTCCTTACCCCCTACCTCTGTATCATCTCTATCCACAACTCATAAAAATCCACAGCCAGCATAGTCAATCATACAAGGCATTGAATGGACCCCAAAAGAGACTGTATACCTCTTCTTTGTCTTTCACTCTAAAGGAGAGCTTTTCAAAATGTGATAAAGTGCGCAAATCAACTAACCATTCCTCCACAGTAGGCTTTTTCCTAGTTTTCCAAACCCGAAGGATCAGTCTCATGGCCACCAATAAAGCCTTATTTATCCAACCACCATATTTCAAAGCATGCCTACACCTACCTCGACGTAAAAATAAGATAATGTTCCCACCCGATCTCTGTAAAACTACATCTAAAATCATATCAATCCTATCAATCACATCAACCCAGAAATCCCGAACTCTAGAGCAATCCCAGAGAAGGTGTATAAGGGTACCAACTTCCTTTCCTCATCCCCAACATAGATTATCAGTTTGCAGCCCTAGTTTAAAGATTTTAACTGGTGTCCAGTACACCTTACCCACCACTTTCTGTCTAATCAGACGCAAATTCAAATCCGTACCCACTTTGGCACTTACCCTAAGAATATCCTATCATTCCCTGTCTGTAAAATATATATTTAGATCATCCAACCACACCAATCTCAACTTATCCCACGCTGCAACATGTTTATTGTCCAATTGCATAAAATTCATATATGTACGCACTGAATGCTCCTGGCCTGTAAGAAATTGACACCGTGCAAGATTGGTTCCTAATGAAACACCAATCATTCTTTGCCTAAAACAAATCAGGTAACCCAGGTCTTCATATTTTCGTCTTTCTCGTTCATGCAAAGCATATTTCCTCTGTACGTCTTCAAATGTTAAAACCCCCTTTTGAACCCAAGTCTGCCAAATCAAACATCTATCGTTCAATTGTAAAACCTCATTATGCCAAAGAGAAGCATCTTCGCTAAAACCATATGACTGGCCATTCTCTCCAAACCACCTCCGCAAGGTTTGCCTGGTTGCCACTATAGATTTCAACTTCAATCTATTAACCGACATATTGCCCATAGTATAAAGGCTATTCAAACTATAAGGACTGCAAATCCCTCTCTCCATGCATAGCCAGATAGATAGTACCTGCAAAGTCATCAGTCGTGTAATAATAAGTACCCTTCTTAAGCAGAAACGCCTTACAGTATTTATACAAGTCAGGATATCCAAAACCACCTTCATCCACACTTTGCATCAACATAAATCTAGGGATCCGCGGTCTTTTACCCAGCCCCCACAAGAAACATTGAAACAGTTTCTCAATCTGCAAAATCTGTTTTTTGGAAATTAAGAATGGAATTGACTGAAATATATATAACACTTTCGGTAATAAAATCATCTTTATTGCATTTATCTTAGCCCATAATGACAAATGAAGTCTTTCCCATCATCTTATTGGATATACAATTTTATCTACGAGGTTATCAATATTAAATTTCATAATTTTCCTCAAATCACCAATGATATATATACCAAGATACTTAACACAAACCGGGGACCATTTGCAATTCCAAAACCTTCAAAATATCCTTACTACATTCATTAGACAATGGGAATATCTCAGTCTTGTCCCAGTTTTTCTTATGACCCGAAATTTCACCCACTTCCCCAAACATCTGTTTCAGAACCAATCCACACTGTTCAGGATTAGACAGCAGGACCAACATATCATCAGCTTAAGACAAAACCTTAACTTCCACACCCCCAACACATAAACCTCTGATGTCTCCACATTGTCTAATATAAGCCGCCAACGGTTCAAGTGCTAAATCAAAAAAAAAAGCGATAGAGGGCATCCTTACCTCATGCCTTGGACAAAGAAAAAGATTCCGATATTAAACCATTTATAGTCACCCTCGCCCTAACCTCATAATGAATACACCTAATCATTTTCGTAAAGGTCGGTCCAAATCCCATTTTTAATAAAGTGCAATCCAAAAACCTCCCATTAACTGTATCAAATGCTTTCTCTGCATCAAAAAACCCAATCAACCCTTTTGATTTTTTATTATGATGCATTCCAATGACATCTAACACAGTCCTGATATTATCATATCCATATCTACCTGGGATAAAACCCACCTGAGACTCATCCACCAGATCACCCACATTAACCATAAGCCTATTCACCCAAATTTTAGTAAATATCTTAAAATCCACATTTAACAGTGAAATAGGTCTATAGTTACTGCACTTCCTGTGATCTCGATCAGGCTTAGGAATGACAGTAATCATTGCATCTGTCATTGAATCACATATCGACCCTGACTCCAAAAGTTCATTAAAAAGGACACATAAAATAGTTGATATTTGTTCAACACATTTTTTTTTAATTCCTAAACAATCCCATCGGGCCCCGGTGATTTTCCATCATTCAATTGCAATATCGCAGCAGTAACCTCAGACACATCTATGACAGACTCCAGAACCAATTTCTTGTCATCCCGAAGTCTCAAGAGGTGTACCTTATCAAAAAAAGACTGCAAGTCAGTTTCATTAGGACGTAAATGCTCCTCGTACAACCCTTCATAAAATAGCCTAAACTCCCTACAAATATCTTCACTCCTATGAAATTCCTCACCTCTATCATTTTCAAAAGACGAAATACACTTGTCCACCATCAGACCATTAAGTTTATTTGCCAGAAGCCTACCATTTCTGTCTCCAAATTCCCAAAAGCGTTGTTTCGTCTAAAATAAACTCTTCCCTGCTTGTGAATGCAAAAGCATTTTCAATTCTTATTCCAATTTATTCAATTTATGTTTCATGCAATCTGTCACTGTTTGCGCACAATTCCTTTGCAAATCCACAATCTCCTTCTCTAACCTTTCAAATTTTACTTTGTTTCTCTTTTTAGCATGAGAAGTTCTACAAATCAATTCACCCCGTAAAACTGCTTTAAAGCAGTCCCAGACAATTTTAATGCCAGCCGATCCATTATTTTCTTCAAAGTATTTCTGAATACATGTATCTAATCCCACAATAACTAGTGGTTCATTAAGTGAATTGTCTTGCATTCTCCATCGCATATTCTTTTTATGAATATCAGGTAAATTGATCTTCAGATCAATAAGCGCATGATCAGAAATACAACTCTCCTGAATACTAGAACTAAACGTCTAATCAACTATCTTATCACTAATAAAAAAAAATCATCCCGAGAGTAAGAATTATGGACCAGCGAATAAAACGAATATTCCCTATCTCTTAGTTGATGAACCCTCCAAATATCTACCAGATTATACATAAAAGCAAACTGTTTTAATTCCGCATCTAAGTTCCCATTACTATATCTACAATCAGATCTTCTGTCCAGTTCACTATCCATCACCAAGTTAAAATCACCACCTAAAATAATTGCCTCACCCTCCATCTCCCCTAAAAGATCATCCAACTTCCTGAAAAAACCCATATCCGGGGAACATGGAGCATACACTGTCCCCACAGTAAGTTTCTTCCCGTTATGTAATATATCAATTAGAAGAATACGACCTTCGTGATCCTTTACTGTTTTCTCAATTTTAACAGACAAGTCCCTTCCTAAACAAAATACTAACCCCCCTAGATTTAGTAACATAATAGTTCAATACCACCTGAGGGTAATTACGAGTAGACAAATAATCACCAATCTGTTCACGCAAATGAGTCTCCTGAAGAAACACAATATCCCCTTTACTCCTCCCTCCATATCCGTGCCAAAACCTTCCTTCTTTTAAAAACACATCCAATACCCCTGACTTTCCACGAAAAACAAAGATTAAAGGATCAATAACTCACCACTAGAATTATCTGCATTTCACGCAATCACAATCCCATCCATTGACACAGACTCGTCTCATTAATTCCAAACGTGAAAGAAAAATGAGAATCTTCAACCTAAGAACAAGAAAAGTTAAAAAGGAAAAAGAAAGATTTGTGACAAAAAAAGAAATCCCCACCCCAGAACACACAAAAGACAAAAAAAGACACACATAACACACATATCTACTAGTACCAGAAGCCCATCCACCATCAGGTTTATAATAAGTAAAATTATATACACACCAGTATCTATTCAGAACTATACTTACCAGGCATCCCAGGACAACATCTACAACCTATGTATAAATTTCCTTTTCTACTGTAAATCATTACAAACTAAGAGTACTCCAATAGAGTTATAACTAAAGACGCAGAACCCACTCCTATAAAGTATAAGACCAAACATCTAACAACGTCTTGAACCCTGATCAACAAATCCTACAATTCAACCAACCCAAAAATCCCCCCTTAAGTCAGACCAATAATGTAAAAAACAGAAATCCCAATATTATCCATCAGTACCACACCTACCCTACAGAAAACACACCCACAGACTACGCATCCAACTACGCCCAAGTACTATAGAACTGGCTAACATTATCAAAATCACATCCAACCATCCAACCCATACCTTCCCAACCCTCCACCAGCAACCAATTCTAATCCAAGAAATTAACCGTCCATAACAATCTACCACACAAAGACACCCCCATTCCCAGACACATCAATTAAACAGCCATTGCCCCATCCAATTTCTAGTACCATTTCAAAACCATATCCCCGGGACATATAGCATTCACTAACACCAAGACAACTAGATCAAGGCATATTACAAAAAGCAAGCATCCCACAAAAGCTCCCATCAAGCCACCACAAATACCAAGTAACACCATACATCCAAATCATTTGTTGTAATCCCTCACAGAAACAAAGAGAACCCCCCACACACAACCATCTATCAAATATCAGACAGTATAACAAGACAGCATAACAAGAAGTCAACAACCAATGCAAGGATGGCAAGCGAATAAAACATATAGTGTATTTTACTGCTAATAAACATATAGCATGACAAAAGTGGACCAGTCCAGAGCCGACCCTACATGCCAAACTGACCAAAAAGGGAAAATAAAACCTGTCAAAATTTAATATTGGCCAAAGGAAACATGGAATCGCTGATCAGAGAATGCATATATTGAACTGAAAGAATAAATGAACAATTTAATTAGAATATCTATCAAAAGCATGCTGTTTCACACAATGACTGATTCCCATAACCAAACCATCTCCAGTTTTCACAGACAAGGGTCAGCTCCAGACCAGTCCATAAGAATAATCAAGCAATCCCAGAAAAAACAATAGGCCTGTGTGACCATTCTCCTAATTCGGTACAGTCCCCAGACAGTTAACTCCATACCCAAAGGTCCAAGAACATCAAAATCAAGAACACCTGGTCGGAGTTTCGCTCCGTATATGCTTTGTGAAATGTGTCTGACTCACGCTATATCTAAAGATATTAAGGTTTAACGCTTGGATTGACTCGAGTACGTGTCTGTTGAATCAATGCGCGACTTTTATGCCCACTGCCATGATTGAAATGACGGTTTATTGGTGTTGTTTAATGCTCTCTCTAATTTCGGCTCTGATATCATGTGCGGGGGGTGGGAATTAGGGGTGGGATATGTTCGGAAACAATGGTTTGGTTTTCTTCAGGTATGCGAAATAAGTGATTGTTATACTACTTACATGCTCGCTTTCTTTGTAACCAAGAGATGTAAGCTGCATTTATGTGACTGCCAAGCCTTTAAAAATCAATAAAAGTGACATTTTTTTAAAAAAAAAATCAAGCATATTACCAGCCCGGCTTTCATACTGCTGCAATTGACATAATGGCACAATCCCTACATTATGACCCGTGCTACTACAGGTAGACTAATCTTCAGGTATACAGGGCTGAACCAATGAATTCCGGGGCACGTAATAGATCTTCCCAAGTCTACAGGAGCAATCTACAGACCAGAATTAGTGGCACTTTAAGGATACCCACAAACACCTTCAACCCCCACTGAACTGAACTCAAATATCAGATATTAAACGTCACATCAATTACAGTGAGGGTTATAGTAGAAGTTGGGACAGATGACCAATGAATCACTTACCCAGTTAATAAAACTAAAGTATCTGTCACACAGTGTTCCCGAATGAAATGAATATCAATCACCATTTGACAGTTAGTGCTGTAGTCAAGAAGTCTATACAATGACTAACGTATTTCACCCAGTTAATATTGGTACTCAATAGATTAGCTTGTAACATGCAAGCCGAGACAGATTTTCTAGCCAACAATATGGAGAATGCCAAGACTAGCAGGTACATAGGATACAAAATACCTTCATCTAAAGTGCAGATAGCAAATTAATCATTCTATACCAATCTCTCACACTGCTACATCAAAGACAGACACACAACGCAGGCATTCACTGAAAACCCCCACCTACAATCCACTTCCATTGAATTTCCAAGAAGAGTGTAGGCCATATAAGCGTGAGGGTACATAGTGACATAGACCGGAAATTAGTATAAATATGAACAGCAGTCTACATAGTCAATTGTCCATGCTTATCCCATATCATATGAGCTATAAATGCAGAGATGGTTAAGGGTTACTTTATTACAATCACATTTGTAGCAATCTATGAAGTTGTCCATCAATGCAGAAAAGCTAACAATGCAGCCTATCCTCCAAAACCCTTCAGAACAAGCTACAAATCAATACACTGCACATTCACACCTGAACCAACCAGTCCCGGGCCATCTGGAATCATGTATTGCAATAGCACACTCCACAGGGTCAACCAATCTGGGTGCATGCCAGTTTTCAGAATTTCCAATGTTGGCTCATTGGCAGGCCAGTCAGAAGGTGAATGGAAGACCCAAACTGTCCCTCCACATCTCCATTCACATCCCACCATATGACATGGCAGAGCCCCTGCAGAGCCCTACAAACTGTCCAGACGCCAGGAAACCTTGCTATATCCACAGAGTAGATAAGTTGCTGGCATGAAGAAGGGAGAGCAGGGAATGTTGACAAAACACAAGGATGTAGATTAATAAATAAGTCAGTAACATTCCTAAATGAAGCAGAGAGGAGGTAGGCAAGTATTCCATGTGTAAATGTTCCAACAACTTCAACACTTAAGTCAGTTCTTCCTGCTGAGAGTATATGAGATGTTCTTTGCCCCATTTCACCCCACAGGCTGTATCCACACAGAGTTGGGTCTCCCGCACTCCCCCTCCGCCAGGCAGGCCTGTCTTATCCTGCTCGCTATGGCATCTCAATCACAAGTGACCGTTGCTCATGTTTTCCAAGTCACGCCTTTTCATATTGTTTCTATCCTTAAGTTTGCAGGAGATAACCAGTCACATATCGGGCTTGCAGGAGATAGCCAGTCAAGTATTGACCTGTCTCCGTTTCCTTTTGCCCAGCTCCTGTAGTAATACCTCACATACGCTGATGGAAACTGGCATATCCGACCAACTATGCAAATTATAAGGCTGATCAGTAGTAGCCAGATTATGTCACATATTTTAGAGATGCCCAGGACTGCCCCAAGCAACTGCAAATAAAGGAGGGCTGCACACACTACTGCATTTTTGAGTCTACAATAGAGCCAGCAAGGATTTTGATGGAGAAAATATAATCAAGACGAGAGAGTGTGTTGTGAGGGGGTGAATGACAGATGTAATCGAGATGCGTAGGGTGGGATAGCCTCCATGTATCATTTAGGCTCATTTTGGCTAGGCAGTTCATAAAGGACTTATGAGTTTTGTTAGTTTTAAACACACAGCTAGAATTTCGATCAAGAAAAGGATCGAAAACCTGATTAACATCACCACACATGATCAGATTTGTGAAATTGTTTTTAAGTATCATTTGTTTGATGGCGATCCAAAAGTCTGGATCAGGCATAGTAGGACCATATAAATTCAGAATGGACACATGTGTAGATTCAATTAAGTTTTATCCAGACCCATTTACCATTGGTATCGGCACCTTGATCTAGAATTTTGAAGGATTGTTTTTTACTAATTAATATAGCAACTCCATTTTTTTTGGCTACTGCTGAACTGGAAAGGACCTCCTTAACCCAAAGGGACTTCAGTTTCATTGCTTCTTTACTAGATAAGTGTGTCTCCTGTATACAAGCAGCTGAAGGTTTGATTTTGTTAAGGTGAGAGATCATTTTGTATCTTTTGATAGAATTATTACAGCCTTTAATGTTCCATGTAATACACTTAAAGATCATTTAATCATTTGAATAGTGATATGCACAGAGCTTAAAACTGTACAATAAATTTAGATTTAGTAGAGTGGAGATGTAATTTAAATTGTAAATACCCAAACAGAGGCACAAAAGGTGAACACATCAGGGATCAGGAAAGGGAAAAGGGAGTCTAATCATGGACTGAATATGTATATGCATGGAGAAAAAAAACAGCTACAAGGATTAGACAGGACATAGGGAAAGAAAAGGACAAAAGAAAGTTGCAGGGATAGGTAATGCCTGCTGAGTGGTCAAAAGGAAAAAGAACGACCCACAGCAGAAGAAGAACGCAGCAACAGTGCCCGTCTCATCACATTATGATAACTGAGTAACAATGGCATTAAGTAAGTGGTAAAAAGGGAAAAACAGTAGTAGTTGAAAGAATAGATAGGGGGAGGTTGAGGCATTAGGGGAGGAAGTGCCCATGCCTTTGTTTTTAATGGATTGAATAAAGATCCTTAGGTCGGCCGGGTCATCAAACATGGCTGTGCGACCCTCATGTGTAACGTTAAAAGAGCACAGGTGGTATAGTCCTTATCTGATATTAAGCTTCTTCAGGGCAGGACAAAAGGATAGGAATACTTTTCTGTGCTGGGCTGTGCTTCTAGCCACATCTTGACAGATAAATATCTTGTTGCCATGCCAGGTGAGGGATTTGCGTTTCTAAGCAGTAGATATAATGAGCTTAAGCTGGGAGTATTCCAGGAGGTAAAATATGAGTGTTCTGGGTGAAGGACGGGAAGAGGTGGAGGCTGTAGATTGACCCATTCTATGAGCTCGCTGTATGTTTCTGGGGATAGATGCAGTATGGCAGGCAGACATTTTTTCAAGAAAGCAATGGAGTCAGACCCTTCCGAACCTTCTGGAAGACCAGAAATTCATAGATTATTACGCCTGCTCAGTTTTCTAAGTCTTCGTTGTGTTTTTGAAGATCTTTCATGGACTTTTCAAGCTGTACAACTCTGGGGGGATATCTTCAATTACCCCCACTCTTCTTTCCACTTCTTCCACTCTGTTGTCGAATCCTCTCCATCTATCATCTAATTGTTGTTGCTTAAGATTTGTGATCTCAATAAATGGTGTAAGTGCTCTAATTTCAGCTAGTATGGCTTCAATGGCAGGGTTGGAAATACCAAGCAGTGATGGTGAGTCACTTTTAGGTCTTTGTCAACAATGTATTGGAATCTTTAGCAGTGACCATATTTTTCTGAGTAACTTTGCTAGCCGCCATTTGAGCTGTAGTTGAAGATCAATAATATGATTGCACTGCCAGCCGTAGTTTGAGACTGTCTTTTGTGATTGTATAGAATAACGTGTATAACTGAGAGGATGTGTGGTTGTCCGACTATGATGGTTTAAAATCTATAGGTTTGCAATTCTTATATCCATATTATGCAAACTGCCTATCTCCAGTGGTTGGAGATCAAAATGAATAGGCAGAGATAATAAGGAGAAAACAGTAGATAAGAAATAATAAGATAGAATGAAGCAGCACCACCAATTCAAATGAGACAGTATGAAGAAGTATGGCGTAAAGCCAAGCACTCCAACTGTAAATTCAGGCTTGGTGAAGGGCAAAACAGACAATGGGCCTCATTACGACCCAGGCGGTAAGTTACCGCCTGGGCCGTGACTTTACCACCATGGTGTAAACTACGTTTACACCATGGTGGTTGGCGGACTTACCGCCCCATTCCGACCTTGGCGGGGCGGTAAGTCCCCAATCCCCATTTACCCTTCCCCATTCCCATTTTTGCCCCATAGGGCATAATGGGAGTGGGGAAGGCGTTAATTACGCCACCGTAAATTACGGTGGCGAAATTAACTCCATGGCCCCTTAGCGCCATGGATTTTAACACCCGCTAAAATCGGGTGTTAAAACCTCCATGGCGCTAGGGGAACTCGTAATTGGCGGTAAGGGGTCGGCGCAGCTAACGCTGGCGTTAACCCCTTACCGCCAGGGTCGTAATGAGGCCCAATAGAAGTAAAGTCACAATGTCTAGCAGGAAACAGAAGTGAATCAATTTATTTCCTTCTCTCGGCACAGTAAATTCTTCTGCAACTTCCGTAGTGGACATGAAAATAAAGATGTACATGCACATACCATGAAAAAGCGTCAATTTGCTGAAGTAGCATTAGTTTAATTGTCGTAGTGCAATAATAAATTGCTTTGAGGGGGAAAATAATACTTAATGCTGTGGCACTTCCTTGCTTTAAAACGTTATGAAGAAAGATAAAGTTCCAATTGAATAAACTATTGTGATTAAATGTAAAGATTCCTATGGCCTCAACATAGAAATTGAAATCATGTAACCACGTGGCCCATCTTGGTCCTAAATTGCTAGTGTCTCGTATGTCAAAGGCATGTGGTAATTGTAATACTTGCGAGCCTCCACTTGTGGTAGTTTGTGTCTCAGTGGGTGGATTGGCCTCTGTAGAGGACGTGGGAGTTTCTTCAGACATGTTGACTGAGGTGTTGTATTATTGTATTATTGTATTATTGTATTTGTTGGCAGGATTCCACTTTAGAGTATTGTTCCTGTATGTGTAAAAACCACAGACTGTAATTGATGACAGGTTATTTATTTCCTTTTTCTTTTTTGTTTTCATTTATTTGTGTGTTATTTGGTTTTTTTTATCAGAGGCGGGGCTGGGATGGCGTTTTATTTTGCCTTTGAGCACCCTTTCTATTCAGACCTCACTACGCAAGGCTTTGATTGCCAATCCGCGTTTATATTGTGACTATCCGTATAGCCCTTATTCAATGTTTCCCCTTTTATTTAAATGGTAATAATGGTGGCGAGCTTCCAGCCTGCTTTCCTTTCTCTCCCCCCCTTTTTTTTATTTCCTCCTGTGATGGAAAGGTGAGAGACTGTGAGCGCACTGATTTGACTGTTCGGACAATTTTGATGTTAATATAATTTTGATACAACAAAGACAAGTGTATGAGTGCAGTCCCCACCTCCCCTTTCTTGCCATGTTGGAGTTCTTTACTGGCCCAAAGGTTCGATGCAACGAGGCACAAGGAGCAGTTCCTGAAGCAATGCCTTCCCCACCAATGGAGACCTCTTTTCTCGTGCATCGTGGGAGCTCCTTATCTTCCTGTAGTTATAGTTCCTGAACCCCTGCCTTCCCCAGCAATGGAGACCTCTTTCCTCGTGCATCGTGGAAGCTCCTTCTCTTCCTGTAGTTATAGTTCCTGAACCCCTGCCTTCCCCAGCAATGGAGACCTCTTTCCTCGTGCATCGTGGGAGCTCCTTCTCTTCCTGTAGTTATAGTTCCTGAACCCCTGCCTTCCCCAGCAATGGAGACCTCTTTCCTCATGCATCGTGGGAGGTCCTTCTCTTTCTATAGTTACAGTTCCTCTTGTAAACGCTCCTGTGGTAATTCAGGGAGCCTGGGAAACCTGGCAAAGAAAGAGGACCTCTTATAGGAATCTGCGAGAAACAATTAAAAGGCGTGTATTTAATATTTACCCTTTCTTTAAATTTTAGATTCTGGCTTCGGGTTTCAATTCACAGACAGGTAATGGCAACACCTTATTATGTCGTCCTTGCTCGTCAATTAAATTCTGCATAGTTTTGTTCTCTGGAGGTTAGCCGGTTGTGCCCATGACATTGGCAGCATCCTTGGGCAAAGACTGCCTTAAAGGACCAGGCTGCGATATGCCAGCTCTTGATTTATCTCTTCCTCCTAGCCACTCATACCCCCTCAGTTACTCTTCCCTGGCACATCACTCCATGCAGGTCCTATCATACCCACTCAGTCACTCTTTCCCGGCACATCACTCCATGCAGGTCCTATCATACCCACTCAGTCACTCTTCCCCGGCACATCACTCCATGCAGGTCCTATCATACCCACTCAGTCACTCTTCCCCGGCACATCACTCCATGCAGGTCCTATCATACCCACTCAGTCACTCTCCCCAGCACATCACTCCATGCAGGTCCTATCATACCCCCTCAGTCACTCTTCCCCGGCACATCACTCCATGCAGGTCCTATCATACCCACTCAGTCACTCTTCCTTGGCACATCACTCCATGCAGGTCCTATCATACCCGCTCAGTCACTCTTTCCCGGCACAACACTCCATGCAGGTCCTATCATACCCACTCAGTCACTCTTCCCCGGCACATCACTCCATTCAGGTCCTATCATACCCCCCTCAGTCACTCTTCCACGGCACATCACTCCATGCAGGTCCTATCATACCCCCTCAGTCACTCACCCCCGGCACATCACTCCATGCAGGTCCTATCATACCCCCTCAGTCACTCTTCCCCGGCACATCACTCCATGCAGGTCCTATCATACCCCCTCAGTCACTCATCCCCGGCACATCACTCCGTGCAGGTCCTATCATACCCACTCAGTCACTCTTCCCTGGCACATCACTCCGTGCAGGTCCTATCATACCCACTCAGTCACTCGTCCCCGGTACATCACTCCATACCGGTCCTATCATACCTCCTCTGTCACACTTCCCAGGTACATCACTCCATGCAGGTCCTATCATACCCCCCTCAGTCACTCTTCCACCGTACATCACTCCATACAGGCCCTATCATACCCCCTCAGTCACTCATCCCCGGCACATCACTCCGTGCAGGTCCTATCATACCCCCCTCAGTCACTCTTCCCCCGGCACTTCACTCCGTGCAGGTCCTATCATACCCCCCTCAGTCACTCTTCCCCCGGCACATCACTCCGTGCAGGTCCTGTCGTACCCCTTCAGTCACTCTTCCCTGGCACATCACTCCATGCAGGTCCTATCGTACCCCCTCAGTCATTCTTCCCCGGCACATCACTCCATGCAGGTGCTATCATACCCCCTCAGTCACTCATCCCCGGCACATCACTCCGTGCAGGTGCTATCATACCTCCTCCGTCATACTTCCCAGGTACATCACTCCATGCAGGTCCTATCATACCCCCTCAGTCACTCATCCCCGGCACATCACTCCGTGCAGGTCCTATCATACCCCCCCCAGTCACTCTTCCCCCGGCACATCACTCCGTGCAGGTCCTATCATACCCCCCTCAGTCACTCTTCCCCCGGCACATCACTCCGTGCAGGTCCTGTCGTACCCCCTCAGTCACTCTTCCCTGGCACATCACTCCATGCAGGTCCTATCGTACCCCCTCAGTCATTCTTCCCCGGCACATCACTCCATGCAGGTGCTATCATACCCCCTCAGTCACTCATCCCCGGCACATCACTCCGTGCAGGTGCTATCATACCGACTCAGTCACTCGTCCCCGGCACATCACTCCATGCAGGTCCTATCATACCCCCCTCTGTCACTCTTCCACGGCACATCACTCTGTGCAGGTTCTATCATACACACTCAGTCACTCTTCCCCGGTGCATCACTCAATACAGGTCCTATTTCACTCTAGCAGACTAAACCCCCCTACTGTCGAGCACTCCTCTTTACTATGCCCTCCCTACTATTCTATCGAGTTTCGCCACTATATACTCCTCTTCTCTCTCCTCACTAGTTTTCTCATGTTTCCCTTGTCTCTGTTCCTCTCTTTCCCTAGACCCTCCCACTTATGCTGGCATAAGTCATCTATGGCATTGAAAGTTTGGAAATGTGTTTGCTGATCCAGTACTCAGGCAACACCCAGCACTCATCTGCCCTCCCTTTGTCTCCTGGTCTGATGCTCAGAGCAATACCCAGCACTCATGCCCTGCCTTTGTCTCCTGATCTGATACTCAGAGGAACACGCAACACTCATCTGCCCTCCCTTTGTCTCCTGATCTGATACGCAGATGTCTTCGGATGTGTGCTAGGAGGCGGCCTGCTGGCACTGCTGGGTCTCAGGCTGCTCTGAGGATGGACACTAAGGACTGACCCAGCGACTGGACGACTGGCATCCACACCATTCTCCTTGTGGAATGATATGGGAACTTTAATGGGGTACTTTGAGAATTACAATGACCAATTGTCACCCAGGGAGACACAAAGGTGTCTTGTAATTACTTTTCCTTCAGGTTTAAAATGTGCCTGCCTATTTTTCACAAGTCTGAGATATCTGAACATGGTTTAAATTATCTGCATAAAGGGAAGTGATTAAAGAACTGGGAGTTGTATTGTTCACGTCGGGATCTTATTGTCCATTGACGTGTTGAGTAAAGAGCAGGTGCCACATTGTGGGTAGCCTCTTATAACCAGAGGATGCACTGCCTATTGCAGGGAAGTCAACCCGTCACAGAGATCGCGAGAACCGAACAATGGAAATTGATTGGTACATGATGTGACCAATTACCGGTCTCAATGCTGAGCGGTCTCTCACGCCTCTCTTAATTCACCCTTCCATCATGTGTCTGGAGTGCATCATCACCTGGACTAACCTCTGCAGCTGCAGTGCAAGAATGGGATGTGTAAGACTGACCTTTCCTTGCTACATACATCTAAAGAATGCTGAAATTCACTCTGTATATTGCTCTTTCATAATAACTGTCAGAAGCTGCTGTTAAACTATGGCTCTAGGTGGAGGCACAGTTAAAGCTACAGCAAGTACCAGAGTTTAAAGGATAGTTCCGGGACTTTTTTTTTATTGTCCCTACGGTTCGGCCATGTGTTTTTAAGCATAAATCGGTAGATCGTAGAAAACTTTCCTATGGACCTTACCCGACTTTTCGTCCATTAACGCACTCGAAATCAGCTGCCATTTTCTGATAATCCTATCATTTCCCCCCATCGCCCTGGCTCACCTGCTTTTGCGGCACTAAATCAAATCCCCCGCCCCTGAAACAGACTTTATCAAAACATTCATATTCCCCGCATCTATCCGTGACGTGACTGTGCTGCGTAGGCAAACGCGCCCAGGCGTCTTCTACTCGACTACACACAGAACCCGGAAACCAACACAGATCAGCTCACAACACAGCGCGCCACAATTGGGAATATGAAACTGTACTTTTAAATCAAACCGCAAGATTGTAAATTTGGTAAAGTACATTTATTTGACATCAAATGTTTAGAGAATATTCAGCGATTTGCATTTTTATTTGCTCACGTTCCAAAAAGTTCGTTTTGAGGCACGCGATGTTCCTTTGCTGTACACAGGGTCTTAGATCATCTCACAATACAGCGCCACAATTCGGAATATGAAACTGTTTTTTAAAAGCAAACGGCAAGATTGTCCATTTGGCAAAGTACATTTATTGGACATCAAATGTTTAGAGAATATTGTGCGATTTGCATTTTTCTTTGCTCTCGATCCAAAATAGTTTGTCTTGAGGCAAGCGATGTTCATGTGCAGTACACAGGGTGTTGGTTTACGATAAAATAAGCTCTTCGGTCGCACTGATAATCGCATGGCTGTTCCAACAACGAGGCACTAGGCCACCACAACGGTCTGTATGTTGCATCTAGCCGTTAGTACCGCGTAAGGGCATACTTGTACTTGGCGATCGTCCCATAAAATGGTCAGGGTGGTAACGTTGTTCACGCGGAGAAGCAACTGGCGGTTATAAAAGCCATCCGCCGGTGTCTGGTACTCGTGACACATACAATAATGAAGGATGTACCTGTTTTAAAAACATAAAAAATGAAATTAGTCTCACCATCAGATCTTTATTAAAATTATTCATTTTATATATTAGGTCGGGAAATTATTTCATAGCTAGGACAGTGCAACTGGGTATTATACGTCAAGGGGGGGCTGTAGGATACTGAGACAGTCCCCCAGTGCAGGGGTTGACAGGGAGGCAGTGCAGGTGGAGAGTGGAAGGGCCCAGGACCGAGGTCGCAGACAGTGGACCAGTTGTAGCAGGGGAGAGGGAGCGAGAAAGCAGAAGCAAAGAGGAAGGTTTTGAGGTGCTTCCGTAAAAGGAGATGGTTCTCCTCAAGATAGTGCGCGGTACAAAACAATATGCCACATAGAACGAACAAGTACAACTTAACCCGTCTTAAAGCTACTGTATAGTAATTAAATTGCGGTATAAACTCATCTAAAGAGTTACTTACATTATATTTGCATTTTCCATTGTGTCTGTGCGTAGGGCAGCCCCGAAATACCACTCCTTCTATGCCGATGTTATTTCTTCTAATGAACGAACATTAAATGGCTTTCGTTTCTGAAATTATATTCATTATCGTTTCTTACGTTATTGCCCCACACCCCCAAAAAGAAGTCTTTCGGGATGGTCCCGGCCTGTCAAGGTCAAATAACAATAGAACCTTATACTGAGTCGTGGGCCATTCCGGCACCCGAGAAAAAAATCAAAGCAGCTGACCTTCACTTTGAACGAGCACACATTCCTAGTTAGCTACATTCAGTGTAAGGCCATCTCACAGGACTCACAGAGCAATCACTTTTATTTACACAATACATAGCTACACATATTCAATGGGCCTGCGACATGAGGAGACTCGAGAGAACAGACAATCAAATTACAATAATTTAAACCGTGATGTGTATTTCTCAATGAGCTCTTCTTTAGGTGGACATGGAACAGAGGCAATGTTGGGTGGCAATGCAGTTGTCCCCTGCACAGGTTCGTTCACAACTCCATGTATGTGCCTATCTAGGACATCAACAATAAGTCTCTCAATAAAGTCATATTGCATATCCTCAAACACTGGTTTGATAATCCATTGTTTACTTCTTTTTGTGAAGGCCTTATTGTAGCGAAGCGTCCCTAAAGTTCCGGTCGTCCTACTTTGTTGACGGCCAACATTATGGTTATGTGCCAAGACCGCTAGAAGAGTCCGATTTATCATGCCCTCCATGCCAAAATGCAATCGATTTGGCCTGTACTTTAGGCACATATTGTGGAACACCTCCAAATCTCCTGCGTGGCAGAATTCCGTGAGTCCCCTCAAATCTCTTGTTATAGTTTTATCAAATACAATCCTTTCAATGGCTTTGTGAGTGGGTGATGAAGGAATCAACCACTTCTTCTACCGTGCCTCCTCTGTGGACAAATGGCCATGTTCACAATTGTGGAAATGTTGGTTTGTGGTCCAGCGGTGAACGTTGCTACAGTGTAGCATTACTGACTGCCATTTTTCCAGTAGAATTTCCAACGACCCTCCACATGTTTTTGAGCTCCACCAAAGATGGTTGCTGATTGACTTGGACCACTGTGAAATACCTTGCATATCTTTTTTTTTACCTGCAGCCAACATTTTTTTATTGATTGTTTTTGCAAGATGCCAAACGTCAAATTGGTGATTTATATTTTTGTACTCTTCTCTCATTGTCTTGGCAATTGAAACGTGTCTGTCCGTGGCTATCAGGTCGATCACCATTCCCCGCGATTGTAGTTCTTGCAATGATGCTACAAAGCCAACTTTCTCCATGGCCACTGAGGATGTACTTTGTGACACCTGCACGACCACCGAACTCACAATTTTCTTACTTTCCATGTCCTGAAAGTGGTAGGTGCAGTACTTGGCTGAAAATCCTGGGCTGTCGCACTGTCCATCACCGGCTAGCCTGAACCGTTTGCCCGCGAATGTACTATCAATAGACATTTTTTCCATTCTCCAAGCTTCGCTAATGGCTGGAAATAGATAATCGGTTTGGTATTTGTAGAACTGAGTTTTCGCAATGAAATGGATTCCCACAAACTGAAAGAAAGACTCTAACTTTTTAAAACTTGAACCACTAAAAAGTGCAGCCGCTGCACAAAGTAGATTGCCTGCTGGCAGTTGCCCCAGCATGGGTTGTGCAGACCATGAGAAAGGATGATATTTTGTACAGGTGGCATGTATTTTAAGGTTAGTGCCTCGAATTGCACGAGTCACATTAATCAATGGCTCCCCACATACTTCCCCACCAACCGAATGCCCACATTTCATCCGAATAATAATATCAATCAAACAACTATCGAATACAATGAATTTGGCCTCTTTCCTTATACTGTCACTCTGCATCCCAGCTGGTTCGGCCTGTAACGTTGAGGACATGTCACTCACATGAAAGGTAGAATCTCTGATATCGTCTTCCGCTATGTTCAGTGATATTGATGGTGTTTCATTGTCGTCCACTTCATTCTCTTCCATTGCAACATCTGTTCCTTCTCCGGCGATGGGTGAATAAAACAATTTCTTCAACTTTCTCGCGGTCTTAGTTTATGCGGGTGTGGATTCTGTAAATTGATCTCCGACTGCATCCGAACTACCAGGAGGACATTCACTATCAATGGCTGGTGGTGGTATAGCTCCGTTGTCAATCACTTCATATTCTTCCCATTGGCACGATGCATCTCCAGTCTCAAGTCCCTGCCAAAAGGTTTGACAAGCAACATCTCTCGTTCGCTTCACTGTCTGTGTAGATCTAGTTCGTACACCCACTCGCAACTAGAGGACAGATTGGAAAAGGGATGTTCAGTTTAAACACAACTTAACAGTATTGAAAACATAACCTTCACTAACCTTCTTTTGCTTTCTTTTCTTTGAAACTTTCTTGCCTCGAACTTCAACATCAGGACGCTGTTGCTCCGACTCGTGTGTGCATGTCTCCACTTCCTCTTGCGCTGCAACGACTATATTTTCATGATAAGCACATCCATCACGCACTGACGCTCCATCGACTCCCTGAAACATAGAACTTCCATTAGTATGTATAATAATATTGAAAACACAAAATGTACTTGGGGACCAATACCCACGTACATCTCAATAGCAAAACACGAATGAACGCTTTGTGTAGAACATTCAAACGACAATTATTCACGCATTGTTGATCTAGTTAGATGGAACTGTCAAGATCCATACCTCGGGCTCCTCATAGACTTCCATTGATGATATTATTGAAGATGATGCTTCAGTAACTCCCTGAAACACAGTAATTGCATTAGTATGGTTTTCTATTTTGTTAAAAAGAACATAAACTTTTTGCAGGCGTCAACGGCTCATCTAAATAGACCTGCACAAATGATCAGTTGTCTAAAATAAATAATGGATATGTAAATATGATTCGATTTGCTCGATCGTTGGAAGTGTCACCACCCAGAGATCTGCATCAACTACTAGGGGTGATGTTCTTGTAGAAGAAGCTCCGTCATCTCCCTGAAACATAGTACTTGCGTTAATAAAGAAGGAAGTATAGCGGATGTAATCACGTCATATGATTTCGCTTGATCGAACTGTCAGTATCCATATCTCGAAATGCATAAGAACATCAAGGGACGATGTAACTGCGGTGCACACTTCTGCAAGCTGTTGCGCCGACCCGTAACTGCATGCTCCCCCTTCTTCTTGCACTAATGCTCCATCGACTCCCTGAAACATAGGACTTTCATTAGTAATGAACACAATATTGAAAAAAGAAGACACATAGGAGGGCGACGACAGAAGGACATATCAATGGCTAAAAACGAAAGAAACATTGTGTGTAACAATCACGCTACAAGAATGCAAGATCTGATGATCTCCATCGATGGAACTGTCCGGAAACGTACCTCGAGCATCTGAGTTACATCAACGGTTGTCGTCAATACGTTGGACTCCTCAGCATCTCCCTGAAAGACAGTACTTGCATTATTTTGGATAACAATAATTATAACTGAAAACAAAGACTAGAGGACGAGTACAAGGGTGTACCATTAGGTAAAATAATCACACGATAAATTAAAACTATTGATTTACATGCCCAAAACAAGTCAGTGGCAGAATAGCTAAGTAAGATTACCCGATAGGCGCTTGAAGTGGCTGATGACTGCAATAACGACACGGATGAAGAATCTTCCGCCTTCATATTGAGTGGATACATAAATGGGGAAATTATTGTTAGCTAATGCTACACACTACCGCAAGGCCGAGAGATAAATACGTAAACTTGACTCACCAGTTGAGGGATGTGGACGAATAGAGTGTGAATAGCGGTTGAGAGCAATTTTCGCCTCGCTCGCGGTGTGTTCTTCTTTATTAGCAATGATGTGGAGTACTTGTCTGAGCTAAAGTGCCTGCTGCAGATGCGGTATCGATCACCCCTCTTGTCCGCAAAGACCTCTAGGACTCTACTTTCAAGCTCAGACGGTGGATATCCGCAATATCGGACCCATTCTCTTATCTGATCTATTGTCTTAGGGAAAACATGCATTATAGTACCTTCAGATTTATTATGGGTCTTTGAAGGGCAACCGCCAATGGAACAGGCAGGCATTGTGGAAAGTTCTGAAAAGTAAAGATCAACAATTCTCTAAGAATACCAATGTGTTAAAAAATTAAATGACACATAAAAGGTTCAATGCAAGGTTCGTTTTGGTTCTTGGAACTATACACGTTATTCACATGCGGATAAGTATTTGAATAACTTTAAAAAAATAGAAAGATAATTTGACTAAACTCAGAACATGTGACTAGTTCCTTGCATGTACTGTCTTGAACGAAAAGAAATTGGACGCAAAATGATTATGGTACATGGCCTTACCTTGACGAACAAACAGTTAGATGCAGGGATCAGAGTAGTTTCTTGTCGTAGAACAGGGAGCAGTTCACAGGTTGCAAACTGACGAGTTTCCTCGAAGTGGTCACGGAAGTTCACAGAGACGAAGAGCAGATAACCAGCACCTTCACGGGTTGACTAGCAAAGCGCAAAGAAGTTCTCATTAGAATATGAAGTGGGTTATAAAGAATTCGAAACAGGGGTGTGTTTGTGAATGAATGACGTGTATATGTCGTGGCATTATGCGGTTTGCAGGGGGCCGTCCAGCGTGAGGGGGGATGCTTGGCAGGAGACACGGGGTCTGGAGGTAGACATGGGAACAACAACCCATGCTCTATAGACCACTTTGAAGTGTACATGGTCTTTGGCACCTCTTGGCCTTTATCGCTCCCTGACAGCTCCACTTGCCAGCACAAGTACCCCGGTGCGAACTGCCTTTGATAGGGCGGGGGGGGGTGGATTGGGGCGGTGGTCGTGCAGACAAGACACAGGAAGACTCGTGAATGGAGACACACTTATGTGGATTGCAGGGGGCCGTCCAGCGTGAGGGGGGATGCTTGGCAGGAGACACAGGGTCTGGAGGTAGACATGGGAACAACAACCCATGCTCTATAGACCACTTTGAAGTGTACATGGTCTTTGGCACCTCTTGGCCTTTATCGCTCCCTGACAGCTCCACTTGCCAGCACAAGTACCCCGGTGCGAACTGCCTTTGATAGGGCGGGGGGTGGATTGGGGTGGATTGGGGCGGTGGTCGTGCAAACAAGACTCGTTTGCCGCAGGGCGTCACCAAGGAGAGGCCATCTAACTGCATGTAAGAGGCAGGCTGCAGGATCTAGTACATGGAAGGCAGGGGGGTGAGTTTATAAATACCTCACCCTCCCAGGAGAATATATGGGTGCAGTTCACCCTGGAGACCCTGGATGCCTAGGCAGTTAGTCAGCAGCAGGCTGGCCTGTGGTGGCAAGGCGGCACGGGCCAGAGGGGGTCATCTCTGTACCCGGTGCCCAAAAGGATGATTTATTATGATCAACCATATGGATTATTTACCTATAATCAATAATTTTGTATCAATAAAATCCAACGGCCTTCCTTTTATTGCCAACGCTTGAACAAAGTGGTGTGGTAAGTATTTTTGGGGGAGGAGGCAAGGCCGGGAGGCTTGATGCCAACCCGCAAAATAACATATGTATGTCTGCTGCATATGGGTTCAACGGTTATGTGGATTGAAGGTGGGCGGCCAGCGTGAGGGAGGATGCTGGCCGGAGACATGTGGTGTGACAAAACAAGGCACAGGAAGACTATTCAATGGAGACACACTAGATTCATTTAAAAAATCAAAACAACCATTGTTAAAATATATGTTGGGTTTTATTTTAGATCTTAATTTCAATTGAACATAAATAATAAACATTACACATTGTAAAGTTCCGGTTGCAGCACATCCAGGGAAAATCCGCGGTATTGTCCACTGTCGCTGGGGAAATGTTGTCTAATGGCAAGTACCGCACAGTCAGGTATTACTCTCCGAACGCGGTGTCCGAGCCTCCCATGAAGCCACCAAGTGAAGCAACGATAGGCCACCAGCCTGTACCACCTGTGAAAATGAAAGATGCAAACTGTATTAAAATGACAAAACTTTCTTATCACTGTCGATTCAGGTAAAAAATGTCATTCTGCTTTGAAAAAAATTCTATCTAGAAAATGCACAATATGGAACCAATTTACATGCATTCGAATGATATGTAGATGTAATTTTATATGTGGGAGACGACCATGAAATAGTAGTGGCATCACTGACATCACAACCAGAGTATACTTACTCGTTACTCGGATTACGCGGACGAACAGTGCCGCGAAGTTCGTGCATAAGCACCATCATCATCCTCAACACGGTCCGTGAGAGGCAGGCTTCCCTGAACTCTGGCAGCTCGGTGATGCATTGCGGACTTGGCTCGCCTTCCGAAATGTAGGCCAAACACCCGGAATTTTCACGGCAGCAGCAGTTCTCCTCCTCAGTTGGCATTAGCTCGCACCGATTGCACGTGCACCAGGTGGAGACGCCGTCCATGCAACATGGTCCAGGCTCTTCATCCGTTGACTGGTCCTCCCAACTGCCGTCCGAATCCCCATCATTTTCGCGTGCTTGCCTTTCCAGTAGTTCTTCCTCGGTGTACTCGGGCTCGTACATATACGGCATTATTGTAGCCATTGTGTGGTAAAGAAAGTAAAATAATTTACAGAGATGGTACAGGTGTTCACAAGGCCTAGAAGCGGCGAAGGTAGCTGACCAGAGCACAGAAACGAGTCACAGAATACTCAAAGTAGCACAGAGAGAGTAATGGAATCGAAAATCTGCTGCTGTGTGTTGTGAAACGGTGTGTTTATACTTATAGAGGAAAGAGGCGTCCTGCCATTTCCATGGCGACACTTCATTAGCTGAGGCGCAGCGATTGTTGACACGAAACGTGCTTTGGCGTTGGGAAATGGGCGGTACGCGTCTGCTGATGTCAGGCTCAGGGGCGGGGGATTTGATTTAGTGCCGCAAAAGCAGGTGAGCCAGGGCGATGGGGGGAAATGATAGGATTATTAGAAAATGGCGGCTGATTTCGAGTGCGTTAATGGACGAAAAGTCGGGTAAGGTCCATAGGAAAGTTTTCTACGATCTACCGATTTATGCTTAAAAACACATGGCCGAACCGTAGGGACAATAAAAAAAAAAGTCCCGGAACTATCCTTTAATATCTCTCTGTGTTCCAGGGTGCCACCCGCTCTGATCCACCTGGAAGTTCAGTAAGACAGACCTACAAACTAACTAAATACCTTTGCCGCTTGGATACCTTTGCTCCCAGGGAAATGGCAGTGTGGATGAGCCGCTTGGATACCTTTGCTCCCAGGGAAATGGCAGTGTGGATGAGCCGCTTGGATACCTTTGCTCCCAGGGAAATGGCAGTGTGGATGAGCCGCTTGGATACCTTTGCTCCCAGGGAAATGGCAGTGTGGATGAGCCGCTCGGATACCTTTGCTCCCAGGGAAATGGCAGTGTGCATGAGCCGCTTGGATACCTTTGCTCCCAGGGAAATGGCAGTGTGGATGGGGCGCTTGGATACATTTGCTCCCAGGGAAATGGCAGCGTGGATGGGCCGCTTGGCTTTCCCCTGCAGTGAATATCTATGGAACTGGTTGATCTTCACCTGTGTATCAGTGCTTTTATACTATGCAACCAGCCTGCGGTGGAGTATGTTGCACTGGGCTGAAAGAGGATGGCCTCAGATAGTGCATATCGAAGGTTTGCTCGAGTGTTAGAGCAAGTTGGGAACTTTTAACGTAATGCAACTGCCCTCTCCAATCTTCACGAGAATGCCCTGAGGTTTGAGATCCAATTTAGGTTGGCCCCAGTAACCCAGTTGCAGGAATCTGCCCTTCTACACCCAGGTGGCATCAGCAAATCTGCTCCCTCTGGACTCTCTTTAGTCTGCAGGATCTTCTGGTAAGGTTGTGGCCTAGAAAAGGGAGTACCTTCTCGTGCATATATAATCAGAAATGTTTTCCAATCAGTGATGCATTTATGCGGGGGTGAAGGACAGCTCTGAGTCAAAGATCATGTCCAGATGTTTTGCTTTAGGAAATTCGGCCTTTCATGAATCTATGCAAGTGTGTATCACCTTTGCGATGTCTTTACAAGTGGGGGGAGGTTGGTAGTTTAATACTCTCTCTTAATATAAATTTTAAGGACATGTTACTGTTATTCGCAATACACACCAGCAATACCCACTGGCCAGCCACTAGGCTTAACATCTCACCAATGGAAAACGTTTCTAGAATGTTGTGCAGTAGAAAATGTCCTTGTGTGTGTGGAAACAGACGTAAGACATACAGGATTTATGAGTCAAGATGGATTGAGCATTGCATTCATCCTATGATGGACTCAACAAGGATTGTGAACTGTGCGTCTTTTTATGATTGATGCTCCCGTGACACTGCGAGAGTTTACAATTCACTTTTGATTTTGTTTTCAAGCACAACATGCATCTGCACTTGTCTGTCATTATCAGTAATCATTTCTCAAACATGTTAAATTTACATCTTCATTGGTTTAGGAATAAAATCACATGCACTGATCATGTTTCATACTGCCCATTTTCATGTATGTTTATATGTTTTTTCTTTCAATCAAGCATGGAGGATAGCAACCATCCTCCATGCTTGATTGGGCCACCACTGTCCCAGGGCTCTTCCTTTCTTCTTTTGTTTTTGTTCTGCCTATTGTATTATGCCTATGTGGACTGAAATGTCCATACACGTCCAATTCCAGACAACTATAACACCAGGACCAGTCCTTTTGCGAGACCTTTTGTTTCACTGTTGTTTGGATAATGTACAATTTGCAAATTTACATACATCTTTTAAAATCCTGTTTACATTGCTTTTTTCAGGTTTTCTGTGACCCACAGTGTCTTTTCATACTACACCAAGAACCTTGTTATGAGCAGATGCGTTGATAAGTGGGTTTAGGGAGGGCTATAGCCCTGGTTCGTTTGGTTGTAGCCCCAGATAGAAGCTCAGGGGCTACACCCAAAAGGCTAGCTAGCCTGAGTCCTGAAAGTCCTAACATTAGCATAGCCCCAGATCTTTTGCCAGACCTAGCAACACCCCTGTTCATGAGTATGGCGGTACTGTGGATATTCTCTGTTTTTCATAAACCATACTCATCGTGTGCAGCAAGGAATTTACCTAATCAGTTTATTTTTGCATATCAAAATGTTGGGATTTGCCAATAATTCGACCTCCCTCTCCCCCAAAATGGAACAGCTGCTGTACCACATGCATTACCATCATTCAAATAGGGTTGAAATGCATTTTTTACATTTTGCATACACAAGAACATGGGTTATTTCAGAAATTCATTGGGTATTTCTGTCACACCACATTTCCCCATGGCTGTAATGCCTTAGTGGCAGTAAGGTCTTAATCAGTGTGGACCCCTCAGGTCACCACACGAGAAGAATGATAGTAGACATTTACTTTATTCTTGAAATTACCTTCAAAGCCTGTTGGTCTTGGTTTTGGTTTTTCAGTTTTTCGAAGAACTAATGAGCCTTTTTTATATGTTTCTTTTTTGGATCGAATGTGCATTGCAGGATTTTGTAGGATTTAGTTAATTTCTATGTAAACTGATTGTTGACAATATGTATTGTTTGCTATTGAGCCTGAAGAAGGGATGTGGTGTTAAACAGATTGTCTTGGTGGGTGTGTCAACACACTCTTAGCAACTTGTAGGTGGTCTGGAGCCTTTCCTTTCTTTTAGTTTCATCTCAACAATACAAACACTGGCAGCCATGATGGTAACATGGCAATGCTGGACTTATTTACTGAGCATTCCTGTGCAGGCTTGTCCTCCTTGTAGTTCACAAGCACAGAGTGGCCCAGTGGGGCAGCTGGTAACTAGTTTGGCTCATTAGAGTATATGCCTAACCTGATTAAACGGTTTGTAAATGTACAATCTGTGACAATTCCCTCTTCTTTGCTTCTTTCACCTGCTCATCATCACTCTCTTTTGACCTATACCTGACATCTTCAAAGCTTGCCTCCAAAGTTCGCTTTCTAAAATTTCCATGATAGACCAGCTGCCCCCCCTGCCTAGAATCATCACGGCAAGTGAAGATTCCGGGGATAAGAGGCATGAAGCAGACAGCTATAACCGAGGATCCTCCAAATTATGCAATTTCCCAAAACGTGGTTACTGCACCCAGACGAACAGTGATATGCTGTGAAGCAAGTCTGTTGGGCGGTATCCCTGCGGTATTCCCTCTGGGATACTGCCTCCGCTAATAGTGCTACTGCCACCCGATCTGGCGCTATTAGCGCCGTATCACGGGTTTGGCAGAACGGTTCTTTCCCATTCCCCATTGGGCCCTTTCGGGAATTCCCCATTCCCCATTGGACCAAATGGGGAATTTTCAGCGCAATTACAGTCAGCGGTATTACCGCGCTGTAATAGCACTGAAAATCTGCAAATTCCCGGCGGATTTCCCCCCAGCTCAGAGCTGAGGGTAAATACTGCCAAACCCGTGATTTGGCGGACCCTTAAATGTGGCAGTTATTGTATTACCACTGCATTTTAGGGTTACCGCCCAACTCGCGATGACCCCGATAGAAAAGAGGGGTTTGCTCTTCAAACCCCAATGAAGCTACTCATGCAGTGGTAAGATCCACTGCTCTCCATCAATAAATTGATAGAATTACCATACAAGGCCAATAATGCCGTCAAGAAGTTTAGTTCTCATGGAAACCTTGAAGAGAAGCAGAACCAACAGGGCCAAACTCATATGGTATAGTGGAGAAAAGAAGAGAGTAGGAAAAACATATGGGTCTGTGTGGGAATCTTTGAATTCTTTACAACAAATAGAGGATGCCATTTCTGTTAGACAAACGTAGGATAGATTTTGGAGAAAGAATAGCCCCATAATGATGGAGCCCCACCCACCTGCACCCCCCAACCTTCCACTTCACTCACCCAGCCCAGAGTAGTCCTGTTAGCACTTCCACACAAATTCCAGATTTGGACAGATTTTTATGAGAGCTTCTCCATCTCCACGGCTTTTTCTATTCATGAAATGTTAATAGCGCCCTGATGCTTGCAGGCGGCGGCACATTACAAATAAATAAATAAAATAAATCAATAATTAATTCATGGGAGGGCCTCAAGACATATGAGGCTGGCGACAAAGGTGAAGGACCAGCAAACATTACTTGAGGGACTCAAACAGGAGAATACATTTGTTGTCCAGGGTCCAAAGCATGCCAGTAAGATTGCCATCAATAGAATATATGTAAAAAAAGCTGATCTACCAACACCATGTTTACACATTCTTTGGATCAGGAAATCAAATTGATTGAACCGAATCAGATGCCCTGTCCACCACGGGGGCTTGATAAGAATCCGGGAATTAAATCCCCAGACGCGAGACCAAGCCCATCCGATTCATTAAATACATAGGTTCTTTGAATGTCAAAGGCTGAGGATGGTTCTAGGAAATCAACAGCAGGCCACTGAATGTTGCAGCCCCACTCTTCATCCCACGCCCACCTTAGAGCATGGTTACATGCTATTGTGTTTTCTCATCTACTGCCTGCATCTTTTTAATGTTCCATGGTCTTTATTCTTGTGTGCCTTCACATTCTAGTGCCAGCTAAACTCTGGCCTTGGCACTGGAAGGTGCAATGTCTTCCTTGGGATTAACTACCGGAACCTTTCCGTGTCTTCATCTTCGTTTGGGCTACAATGGTGGCATCAACTGTGCTATGAAACACATGCAGAACTGCATGGTGAAAGGTGTATGGAGTACTCTAAAGCCAGCTTCGAGACTGCCCTCGTTGGCTTTCATTGTGTGACTGAGCCTGTGAAAACCTTTGGTCTACAGCTACTAGATACATGAACACAGCAGCATCGTGCATGTGCAGCGTGTTACAAGGGATTGTCTTGTGGTGGAACCTGATCTGAAATTCTAGATCTGTTTTGGGATCTTAATTTTCTATTAGAGGAAAGCACCTATGACCCAGGCTGCCCCAGTTTGCACCTGTCTTCTGCACCATGAACAGCCTTTGTATTAAGTCTCAGAAGTAAGAAGGGAGTGGGAGCCCATCTCCTGAGAACGAACATCAGTCAAATACCCTGTTCTATAGCATTTCTTTCACTCAGGAGGGTGTAAAACCACGTTTTAGCTCACTGCACCCTTCACAGAGGAGAAATATCTATTTGCATATCAGTCTGGTCCCACCCACAAGGGCAGACCAGCACCGAAATGGTAGGCAAGTCTCCTCAGAACAAGAGAACCATCTGCAACCACAGACACATGTTTCAGCCTTGTTGGGCCTCTTCAGTGAGGTGAAGCTGAGCCTCTCTAAGACACAGTGAGCATGGGATCCACGTCTGGATTACCCTGGGTTACTTAGGGTCAAACCCCATGTTTTAAAATAAAGACAGGTGTGGGAGCCCCTCTACTGAGAACAAACAAGGGTCTGATACCCTTGTTCTATGGAATTTCTTCTACTCAAGAGGGTCTACAACCACATTTTAGCTCACTGCACCCTTCACAGAGAAGTAATAGCCATTTGCATATCAGTCTGGTCCACCCACAAGAGTAGTCCAGTATCAAAATGCCAGGTAATTCTTCTCTAAAAAAGTGTACCATCAGCAACCACAGATGCGTGTTCCGGCTTTGTTGAGCCTCCTCACAGAGGTGAAGCTGAGCCTCTATAAGACACAGTGAGCAAGAAGTCCACATCTGGATTACCCTAGATTACTTAGGTTGAAACCCTAAAATTTCTTCCACTCAGGAGAGTCTGCAACCCAGTCTGCAACACAGTATTAGCTCATTGTACCCTCCTCTGCTTCATCTCATTGAGGAGGCACAACAGGGTATTTTATCCATGCTCATTCTCAGTAGAGGGGCTCCTACACACCTTTCCAACTTTGTAAAACATGGGGTTTCCAGACGTGGACCACTTGCTCACTGTGCCTTAGGGAGGCCACGCTTCACCTCACTGAGGAGGCCTAACAAGGCTGAAACATATGTGCAATGACTGGAAAGGGTATCTGTTTCTCTGCACCTATATGGTAGGGTAAAGGCACAGGTAACCCCAGCCAAGGCTTTCAATATGGTAACGTTGGGCGAGCTGCCAAGGCTTAATCACGCAGGACGGGAAACAGGCAGGTTGTTAAGTACAGTGTTGCCCAAGCCCCCACAAAGGAATGCACACACACTATGTTAGGTGATAACAAACCTTCTTTACTACCATCAGAATTCTTATAGATAAGGTTCAATGAATATGCATATATAAATGATAACACTTTGTACTCAGTCAGTACTATTCAGAATAGGGCAAATATATACACTCTATGTGGTACCACACTAGACTTAAATTCAGTAATTAATGCACAACTGATAACAGTTTTAAATGAGCATGTGAATTCTTAAATCAGGTGTATTTGCATAGATTCAGGAAGAAAGAGAAGAAAGACGGGTTAGTTAGTAGAACATGGCAGTATACTTTGGAAAGACCCAAATAGTATTACTGTGTGAGGATCCCCCACCTAGTAACTTAACTTGTCTTTTACAGCCCAGTCCAAAAATGTTCAATTAATGTTCTGATTTCTTCTCAAAGGTTCCACCACCCCAAAGCACCTGAAATGTCACAGGAGAACAGGATCCAAGAGGAATCTGTTTCTGGAAGGTGTTCTTCCTATTTGTAGTCCTTTGGGTGCCTTGGTAGGCGAAGTGGCAGAGTTCTCTACTTTATTCGATGGGACCCCTCAAGGATGGAGTCCTCTTGGAAGAAGGAGTTGCTGGGGTGCCGGGTTAAGAAGAAAAGTGGAATCCAAGCGATGTCGGAAAGGCAGCAGTTTCGGTCTTCCCAGTGCTCTCCTTTGGATGGTTGCTACTACAGCTGTAGAAGTCATGGGAAGGTAAAACTTGCTGTGTGGGCTCCTTAAAGGCTTGGAGCACGAAGAAAGGACCCTCAGGGAACTTGGATGACTCCAGGCGGCGACGGGTGCAATGGGCACTTTTGGTGTCAGGTTTTGGATTTATGGGGTTTTCCGACTTTTGGTTCTTTGGTGCTGCCGCTGCAGCATGGACATCTGGATGGTTTCTGGTGATCTGGATTCAACCACTGGAGTGGACGACTGGTCTTCGCCAAGTCTGCACCCTCGGGACATTTGTGTATGATTTTGGTGGTGGGAAACTCACCGGCTGACCTCCCTCTGCAGCCAGCGACCATGGACCTTCTCTGGCATTGAGAAGTGGTCAGCTGAGGTGGCAAAGATGTCCCTTGAGATATTCTTTCTTCAGTTGGAACTTTTGCAGCTCCAGCTGGCTAGCAGTGCTATGCCATGGGTACCCTCTCTTCTGGGTGATACAATGCAGATTGGCTTCCAGCAGTCAAGAATGCCTCTATGGACCCTGGGTGACACCTTGGAACTTCTCTGACTTGAGATGTCCAGCACTCCTCTTCTGGATTCACGAAGAACCCTTCTCAAACGGCAAGCACACAGGACTGGCTTCCAGGGTACTTCGGACGAAGAGCAGCAGGTTTGCACAATGGTCCCTCGTAGCTCGGGGAGAGGTCTCCTAGCCAAGTCCTTTCTTGGATCTGTGCTCAGGTCAGCAAAGCAGATTTCGGATTTCTTAAAGAGATGCAGCCACAGACTTCTTCCTCCAACTGGACTCCGGATGCTTGCTTCAGTTTCGACTTCAGCTGTTTCCAGAAGAACAAGAGCAAATTGGAGAGTGCAGGGTCCCTAGTTATACACAGAAGTTCCTTGCTCACTCAGAATGACTCATCTTTAGTCAACCAATCACAAGACCGTCATTCATGCAGGCAGGCAGGCACCAAATCAGGCTCACAGGCATTCAGGTCATTCACCCAAAACCAGACACCCATAACACAGAATGTGGATTGGAGTAAGCACCCAGCCTTTCAGCACTACACACTGCATTCATACTAGTTTCATTCAGGGCTGTCTCAGTCATTGTGTCACACACATAAACAGACATCCACAACACAGAATGCGGGTTGGCACCCAACTCCATTCACACAGGTCCCACTCCAAGGTTGTACCCATAACACAAAGTCACTGGGAAGACTCCAGCCAGTTGGGCATGGACTTCCCTTCAAGTCCATATATGGTTCTTCCACCCAACAGCCACTCATGGGGAAGGGGGCAGAGTCCGGTCTTCCAAGGACTTTGGGAAAGTAAGGGAACAGCAAATGAAACATCTTGCCTTTTGTCAGGAATCCATTGATTCCTATGGCAGGGCCTGGGAGTCCCAACATGGAGGACACTCAAAGCCACTGTCAATTCAGCATGTAGATGCCGTCAGCCCATAGCCTGCTCTGTGGACAACACACAGGTGCCAAAACACACACAAGGGGTACAGGTTTGTACCCCCACCCATGGGTTCCACAAGGTTATCTCATGGGTGTAGTTCACGAAAATGCAAAATGTAGAGCTGCACTACCAGAGGTCCAGTATGGACCTCAGAGGCAGAAAACAAACAGAACACACACATACAGAAGTGGTAGGACAAGGACCGGGAGACCCTGTCCCTCCAAAAGGCATTTCGAGCATCACAATGTGTCTGGGATTTCTGATGGTATTCTTGTTCAGAGGAGAATTTCCTAGCATTTAGGTGCTGGACTGCCCTTGTGGGTGGGACAAAGACTGATATGCAAATGGTATTTCTCCTCTGTGAAGGGTGCAGTTAGGTAAAGCGTGGTTGTAGACCCTCCTGAGTGGACGAAATTCCATAGAACAGGGTATTTGACCCCTTTTCGTTCTCAGTAGAGGGACTCCCACACACCTTTTCAGCCTCACCCCAGTGAGGCCCAACAAGGCTGAAACACGTGTCTTTGGTTGCTGATGGTACTCTTGTTTTACAGGAGAATTGCCTAGCATATTGGTGGTGGACTGCCCTTGTGGGTGGGACAAAGACTGATATGCAAATGGATATTTCTCGACTGTGAAGGGTGCAGTGAGCTAAAACGTGGTTGTTCACCCTCCTAAGTGGAAGAATTCCATAAACCATGGTATTTGACCCATGTTCATTCTCAGTAGAGGGGCTCCCAGGCTCCTTTTCAATTAAGTATCAGTAGTGCTCAGCACTTGGAAGTCCTCCAAGTCCTCAGAGGAGTTATAAGCACACAAAAAAGGGAATAATGGTCACCTTTGTAGTTAAAAAGGTCTTTGGAGCCAGTACCTGGATCCCCAGCCAGCTATTGTAGGAGCTGGTCTGTTCTCAGTTAACGCCAGTAATTCTGCAGGTTGAACCAGGAATCCAGTGTATGATTCAGAGGTGTTGTGATTGATACTGACACACAGAGGGCAGCACAAATGCTGGAGTTTTGATTTAATGTGCATGCCGCCACACTCTGGTGATGGGTAAGAAAATTTAAATTAACATTCAGGCTTATTTATCAGAACAGCTCTTCTGCAGGTTTTCCTTGTGTATGTTCCCATACATAACATTTGTATTCCAACATGAAACATTTGGTAGCCTGCCTGTCCTGACTCTCAAAACTCTTTGAAAGCCACATCTTCCATGGAAACATTGGCTAGAATCCGTTCATATCTACTAAAGAGAGTCCAGAGGAAACAGATTTGGTGATGACACTTTTCGACAGCGAAGACTGCCACATGTGTAGACACCAACTCTATGTTAATTTTAAGAGTGGAAGAGGTGATGAGGGTTGCAGGGACACATATTATGAGAAAGCCTTAAGGAAATCAAAAGCATACTCTGGAATGAATAAAATGTTTCAGAATGGACTCAATTATTTTCTAGGAATCAACTGAAAGGAGAAATGGTTGACAACTACATAGTTGCGTTTCGTGGAAACGTCGCAACCTGCAGGATTACTGGGGCTCAAGGGGAGAATTTGAGAGACCAATGTATGATGCACTCCTTCAACACCAACATATAGGAGGGCCCGCGTCATGCAAAATACCCAGTGTTTCGGAAAGCCAGGACCATTACCAGAGCCATCGAGGTATCCGGCAAAAGCATCAAGATAATTGTAGCGAGATTCAATTAATGGTTGGCGATGTCCTTGCTGCAACCTAACCTACAGCAAGGTAGCAAATGTCACCAATGGTAAAAAAAGGCAAAGACAGAGAAACTGTTAAATCCAGGACATATGCATTTGGTAGAGGATGCAAAGGAACTGAAGGAGGGGCAGGATGTAACAAATGTGGATGGCCAGGGCATAGCATCAGCACCAAAGAATGCCCTTCCTTGAGTACCAAGTACTTGAATGAACACTTTCATGTGTAGAAAAAGTGAGAGCTTCACAAGAGGGAAATGATGAGTGTTACCAATCAAGACAATGCGTCTGCGGAACAAGGAACCAAGAAGACAAAACATATAGTCTGTAATTAGCATAGATGGTCTGGAAATCGGCAAACTCCTAGTTTACAACTCCCCTTACCAAATAGTCCCCAACGATGGGTACCTTGAGAAACTCGAGGATGAGTTCAAGGACCTCAGCAAATCAGACAAAAGGTCAAAGCTGAAAATAGTCCTCTTATTGTGATCTGGTAAAAGTGGGTCCCATCTAAGTTCCAAAAAGGTTGGTGATGTGCAAGGCATAAGTGGTGGAGAAGGGATAATCAGTGGTGATGTGGGATGATGTGGGATGAGCAAAGGTCACTTAAGATTGCATTAAGGCTATGGGAGAAGGTACACATGTTGAGCATGTTTGAAAGCATCACTAAAGAATCCATAACTTCAGATTACCCCAATGTGACCAAGGAAGATATTGGTGAATTGAAGGGATTTCAGCACCATTTAGCATTCAAGAGAGGGAACAAACCAGTGGTTCAGAAGCTTTGACCGATACCAATACGTTTAACAGATGAGCTGTGTAATGAACTCAAGAGGTTGTGTGCCAGTGGGGTTATCAGGCCCATTGAGTTCTCAGACCCGCAGGCCTCTGTGATTATACAGCCTGTGACAATGGAAACATGTGAAGGTATGTCCACCTATATAACCTCAGTGGCAGAGTTTGGAAAAACATCCAGTGCCAAATATAACAACGATGGTAACCCATATAAAACCAGTCAGGTATTTAATTGTAGACATGTCCTAGGCATACCGCCAGATCAGCTTCTCTTCAGTCTGGCATCTGCCCACAGACTCAGTTTTTGAGACATAGGAAAGAACTGTTCTGCAGTATGCAAGAGGCTCATTACTGCAAAGATGACACATGGTCCCAGAGATCATAAGAGGGTGATGCTAGTTTGCCTGGAGTGTTAAGAGCAATTAGGAGTAAAGGATTCACCCTACAGAAGAAAAAATGCCAGATCAAGGTCAGAAGCATACATCACTTTGGATCCATTATGTGTAAGGTAATTAAGCCCAAGAAGAAATTACTAGATGTCATGCTCAGGCTACTCACACCCAAGAAAACAGATCAATTAAGTTCTTCCCTTGCGTTCATCGAATATTATACTAAGTTGATTCCAAATGTTGCTGCGGTGAATGAGAATATTGTTGAAGAAGGGGGTGAATGATGAGTGGAACCGTAAGTGCCAGTGGGTGTTTGAAGGGCTATGGTCAGCTGGTGAATGTTGCACCCAGCCCCATTAACTAGCCCAGACTCGTGAGAAAAGGCAAGGCACCACAGCGTTGGATCTGGGTCTCTGAGAGGGTAGAAGAAGTACTATGCCTCTATTGAAAAGGAAACATTGGTCGTTTTTTGGGCTGTGAGACATTTCTATTCTAATGTATGCAGCTCATAAGCTAATAATGCAAACGTTTGCTGAGTATCCCAATATATTGCAAAAAAGTGGAATGTGGCAAAGAAGCCCAATGGGTAGCTTACATGGATCGATGGGACTTCCGCATGTTAAATGGCAGGACAGTGGGAGATCATCCTGGGCAGTATACCTGGGCAGGCAACACATGTGTGGCCACTTTGGACTATATGTTTGGCAACAATGAAAGTTGCCTGTTGGTTGAAGAATTAAAAATGATACCAACAGACTTCAGTGACCATAGCATATTGGCATTGGCCATTAAGGTTCAACTCACCCAGGATAGGAAGCTGGATGACTGAGTTGCTGGAGTCCAGCATCAGCATGGAATATGCACCAGGAGAATGCAATAGTCCATCCTGATGTTGTACTCCCTTGGCCCAATTATCACTTAGCATAGGCCTGTCAAATGAGACTGGAGAGCTATTAACTCATGGTATCGCCTACCCATGCCATCATTGTCACCTCGCTATTATTACAAACATCCTCAAAACCACAGGTCATGAGATGTTGGATGCATTTCAAAATAAAGTGCTACTGCGTCTAAAGTACAGTACAGTGATGTTAAATAACAGGAGTAGATTGATATCCCTGATTTGTCAGCTGCTCCCAGCATTATAGTTTGTGATGATAGTAGTCTACTGGAGAACCCTTTGCTGTACAGCCGAACTCGGAAACAACTCTGGATTCTCATTGTCATTGGCTGTGCCCCTCTTATCAAACCACCATATTCTGCCAAGGAAAGAATGTGGAATACTGACATCAAGGTCTCCACCCTGGCATGTGCCTGATTTATCGCCGGACAATGGCCTCAGTGGCCGTCAGCAATGCATTGTAGATGCTTGGAGGGGCGGCTCCTTGCAAAGCCCTAGTTTTGCATTAAAAAAGGACGTGCACACCAGTACCTGTGAGGTGTAATCAACAGCTATGGAACAAGTCTTTCTGGAGTATAGCACATACGTTGGGCGCATCCCTAATGGCAATGCCACTATTCTGGTTCCTCAGAATGGTGGCACTGGAAACTAGAGGCAGAGATTCGGCTTTCCACACAACCTTCCCGCAGAGCTCAGAATAGGTCCGAGACTGGATCTGATTTTCGTTTCAGTGCTCTGGTAAAACTGGTGAATATTCTAACACAGAGGTTTACACTGTGCCATGGATTGTGAGACAGTCCGGCGGTAGCCGTGCCGGTAAAACTGGCAGGCTGCTGCCGGACGTGCCCATTTTTCCAGCGCCTGGTTTCATGGAAACACTGTGGCATTACAGCCCAGGCGGTCCAGGAAATCAGGCGCCAGAAAATGTAAATCCCCTTTCCCATTTGTGTCCCATAGGACTCAAATGGGAATGGGGACCACGGAAGCACCGGCACCGTGTACAACAGTGCTGTTGCTTCCGTGTAAGTCTGCGGGCGGGTGCCGTTCCACCCACCAGGTCAGACCCTGGAGGGCGGGACGGCACTCGCCCGCAGACTCGAAGTGTGCCGGTCCAGTAACAACAGTGCCGGTAGGCTTACCGGCACCGTTGCTACCGGACCGACACCGTTGTTACCGGACCAGCACACTTGTAATGAGGTCCATTGTCTGAACAGCTCTCTATGTTATGGAGCAAACTCATGAAACGGAGAGTCCCAGATGCCGAGCGTGCATGTTTCCCATTAAAAGCAGTACTAATAAGAAGGAACATCCAGTTTAAACTCCCTTATGTCCTGGATTTAACCTTATAAATCTGATATACTAAAGGAGTAAATCCAGCTACATCAATAAGAACGCCCTGGCTTATCTAGATTACAAATGTCCAAAATGTTCATATTTATATCACAAACTTGCAAAATCTTTATTGTGTTTTTATTGATTTCGTTTGATGTACGCCCCTAGTTCGTCAGATTCTCATGAAAAGCGTCATAGCAACTGGCAATGCCACTCTTCATCAGCAAAACTCTGTTTCCCTGCATTTGGAGAAGGTAGTGCACTTCCACAATTGGGAATGTTGTGGCTTTTATGTATGTCAAGTGGCGCACATGGAAAGGTTTGCATTCAGCTCTTTTGCTAGGAGCGAGGGTACAGAGAATACGACATATTGGTATATCGTGTCTGGAGGTGCTGAACTCCGAACTCTCAAGTTTCCCATGGCCATGCCTGAGAAGGTCATCCAGTCCTGTTTTTTTCCCTTTGGATTTCGGGACTTGTAGTTTTTTCTTTACCATTTGCCATTTAGGATGAATACCAATCCAAGGATCCCACACAAAAACAGGAATGAATAGCCTTCTCACACATGGCCCTAGGAATGTTCAGAGCTTTGTGATAGCAATGATAGCCAATGAAAGGAAGGACGATAATCTGATGGTGATCACTTCCTTTATTTATGCTAGCCCTTTCCTTAACCGGTCGACATTGTTGAGACTTTAGTCCACGATTCTGGGGTTATCCACCATTACCTCCAAGGACATTGCACAGATTAAATTGCCTAAATGTGGTAGTGAGGTTAATTGGGCAATTATTCATTTTGTCTCTACTATATCAGTGGCATTGCTATGTGCAAATGTTGGCCTATTGCATAATGTAGGTCTAACCGTTACGGCCTGTAGGCCCCTCCTAATACCCAGTGGCCAACAGAGTAGGCCACAGGTGAAAGGGGTGGATATTCCCTTGGAAGGTCCCCCTTGTATAAGCCAAAAAGGAGTAAATAGACCTGGGCAAGGCCACGAGATATAAGAACCTATTTCTTGGCCAACACCTATAGAAATGGCAGTGTACACAGGGCAAAGATCGCAACCCTATTGACTGTCCAGAGTCACCTGTTGGAATACCCGGGGGCATCGCCATCTACTACAATCCCAGGGCTCAATGTTCATCTTGAAGAGTTTTGACATATTTATGTTACAGAAGACATGGCTAGACTGCCCTGTGTACGTTGAAGGGTTTCATATTTACTACGCAAAGGCCAATAAGCGCAAAAGGGGTAGACCATAAGGGGGTTTATGGGTTGGTGTTAGTCAGAAGCTGTTTCCTAGACAGATTGGTGGTCAGGCATATGAGGATAACTTGATTGCAGTGGAAGTTTGCCAGGAGAATAGTCCTTATGGTTGGAAGATGTTGTTTATTAATGCGTATGTTCCCCCTTCCAGTCAAGGAAATGATAATATATTTAACTATATCGATAATATCCTATTGGCAATTGAAGGAAACACAGAGAGCTACCCGATCTTCTTGGGAGGAGATTTAAATGTCCGGTGTGTGGATGATAAACTGGGTGCCGATTATCCCAATCTATTGTAAAAAAGTGGAATGTGGCAAAGAAGCCAAATGGGTAGCTTATATGGATCGATGGAACTTCCGCATGTTAAATGGCAGGACAGTGGGATAATCCAGGGCAGTATACCTGGGCAGGCAACAAATGTGTGGCCACTTTGGGTATATGTTTGGCAACAATGAAAGTTGCCTGTTGGTTGAAGAATTAAAAATGATACCAACAGACTTCAGTCACCATAGCATATTGGCATTGGCCATCAAGGTTCAAATAGTGGGTGATCAGTTGATAGGCTGTAGGGGTATACGAGTCAATCATGCTGGAAATTCCGTGAGATGGACAAACAACATTTAGACAGGATTAACAAGAAAGTAATCCAACTACACAATACTGATATAGAGAGGATGAGCATTAAAACAGTAGACGAGATTGAGGCCTGCATCAGCAACCTGACCACTACAACTGGTAGTGATAAAACAGGGACACTTGTAGTGTGTATTAAAGGCCGGTACACATTTGATAGTTCTATCCACGATGCCAAGCTAGCAATGCGCAAGGGAAATCAGTTTTGTTCGTGGTCAGAGTTATGCAATTGCGGTTGCAGCGGCATATATCAGGGGAATAAGGAGAGTATATACAGCATGGCTCAGGAGATGGCGCCTTTCTGTCAAAAATAAGGATTGGCAACAGATGTTTATTGCGCTTCGGAGTAAGTGCCAGAAGAAGATCTGGGCCATTTGACAAAGGTAAAAGGCGAAGTGAGAAACCCAACCTTAAACCCCATTCAGGAGGCAGAGTGGGTTTAATACCTGGAGGACAGAGATAGAACTAATGTCCCCGGCTTTACCCCAGACTATTTGGTGGGTGTTTGGCCACTGGATATTGAGGAAGAAGAACTTGGCACAATCATACGTAAGTTAAAGAGCTCCAGGGCTCCCGGCCCTAGTGGGCTGGCGAACGTGGTTATAAAACAGAACCAGGATCAGTGGGCCAGGATCCTGAAGGTTTTGTTTCATAAGGTGTGTAAGTCCCAGACCATCCCTGAGTCCCGGCAACAGTCAGTTCTGTTGCTGGTTTTTAAAAAGGGCAACGGTATGTGCCCTTAGAACTATAGCTTGCTGTCACTCCTAGATGTGTCTGGCAAACTATTTTCGTACCTGGTCCTGAAAGCCCTACAGGCTTGGGTTAATGCAGCAGAGATTCTGCCATTTATGCAGACTGGATTCAGGCCAGGTAGCAGTACGCTACACAATTTAAGGCTATTGGATTCGGTGATAAAGGACACGCAATAGGAGAGTAACCAGACACTGTATGTGGTACTTGTAGATTTTCACAGCCGCTTTTGACGGAGTCAACCAACTAAGGCTGTGGGATAAGCTCCTAACATGGGGCTGTCCAGTGTGGATAGTTTCATATATTGATAGCCCTACACCAAAATACACAGGCCTGTGACGGAAAATGGGGGTATTACAGCCCTGGTAAAGATTAGGAAGGGGGTTAAGCAGGGGTGCACATTAGCACCCTTGCTTTATAACTTATGTATGGCAGACTTGCCGGACAGACTAACGGCAAGTATAGGGTGTTGGCCTACGAGATGGGAACGCCCCATCCCCTGTATGCTCTACGCAGACGATCCCGTCATGTTAAATTACACTCTTAGTGGGGCAAAGGCCATATTTTCGAATTTGCATATTTACACAGCAGAAAATGACCTTAAAATAAATATGGGGAAGACTAAAGTAATGGTGGTCTCTAACCAAAAAGTGAAACGCCCTAGCTTTATTACTATATTGGGCATAGTGGACGACAGGGGTGTTGCTAGATCTGGAAAAGATCCGGGGACACGCTACTTTTGGGACTTTCTGGACTTGGGGCTAGCTAGCCTTTTCAGTTGTAACCCCTGAGCTTCTATCCGGGGCTACAACCAAAAGATTCAGGGCTATAGCCCCCTCAACCCCCCACCCTAGCAACACCTCTGGTGGACGACGTGGAGACATACCCGTACCTGGGTGTTGACATGTCCTGCACCTGCAGGAAAACCTATATGAATATAGTTGAGGCTAAAAGAAATAAAGCTCTACAGCTGATTGCTAATTTTGCAAGAAAAACTGTAGGTTTTTCACTTGAATGGATTATAATACTATATAAACAGTGTTTTGGTCGCATGGTGTTATACGGGCTGGATGCACTGGCAATAAAAGATTTGGCATGGCTTCAGGTACTTGAGGGTACCTTTTGGAAATGGATATTCAGATTCAGTCCATCCACTTTGATACAATATATCAGTTTAGAGCTAGGTCTGCTCTCCCTCAAGGGACAATTCTTGATACAACGTGGTCTCTTACTTCTGAAAATGCACTCAAATACCGAAATGTCAATTGTTGGCTCTAATGGCTCGGTGTAATTCTCTACATCAAGGCTGCAGGGAGGATGGGTTCCAGATATTAGTGGCCGCATTTTACAGGGCTATTGGATGGAGTCCTGAATTTCAAACTATGATACTCTCAAGTTTATTTTTAAAGGTACGGCCAAAGAGTGGGATTATGTAAATAATTACACCCACCTGGATACCTTACATAGTACCTCACATTTGCCTGAAGTAGTGTACAAATATTTACAACCGCAGACCTACTTGAAATTGTGTCCTAACCCTTCAGCTTTACACTTTAGACTACGGCTGTGTATTAACCAATTACCAGTTTTAGCCGGTACAGATGCACAATTGGGGATTTTTCTTTAGTTGCCTCGGGAGGATAGCTCAGGGGCAACATGCTTGCCTTGGAAGCAAGACAACACGCAGCACCACAGGTACAATCCCCGGATCCGTGCTTAGAAACCTCTGGGTATTAAGCGCGTTATAAATAACCCATCATATCATACCACTTAATGAGCGATATTGTAGAATCTGTAAAAATCATGTAATGATGGAGACCGCCAAACATCTCTTGACTGAATGTTCTGCCCTGGGGTTCATTTATATGACCATTCTGGGTGGACTTGTGTACTCCTATGAATCCATCAAAGATGATGCTTTTTGGGTATATTGTTTGAATACGGAGAACCAGTGTGTCCACCTAGCTTTGTATCGACTCTGGGAGATTATTAAAAAAGCACCTAAAATCGGAGTAGGATTAGTATGGTACAGGCAATTTCCTAGTTTTTTCTCCCGAGGCATGTCGGTAGTGGGCCACCTGGACTCTGTATACAATGAGCATCTTTTTACCTGTATAATATTAAACTGTATTTTTAGATATGTTTTTGAACCTTGGTATGAGTTTTCCCAAGAATTGTTCTAAAAATGTTTTTAAAAATGTGTTAGTATAATAACAATTTCATTTCTAGACGATTTTGTAGAATGGTATTAACGTGTGTTTTTATGATGAATTAAGGTCTTATGAAGTTTTATTTAATGAATGTTGTAAAGTTCTTGTAGAACTAAATAAATAAAATAATAATTATTATTATTCTTTATGCTTCAAATCATGACAATCTTTGTTTAGCCGAGGCAACCAAAACAATGAGATGACTACAAACATGCACAAATCGCATAAATCAACTGTGATGAGAAATACAACTTTAGGCTGTCTATTCCCATGTATCAAAGCCTACAATTAACAGCATATATAGTAATGGCAGCGGTTGGGTTGTGAACGCAATGAGGGTTACCGTTGCTATAGTGACGGTTACTCCCCATTGCCTGCATCACAGAGACTCCGCCCACTGCTGACACTCACAATGAGCAGGTGCTTCACCTGCAGTGGGAAAGCATATGGTGAGGCAGCAAGGCCTCACGGAGAGCACAAGCCAACAGACGACCAGAAGCACATCTGTTTCCTCCAGGCTCTGCTCATGCACTAGTGTGTGTATGTCGTAATGCCCCATTTATTATGCCTACGACCTAATGTCACACACACCAGGCCACGTAATGGGACCTCACTACACTCCTTCTTTTCCATATAGTTAAAACCAACAACATTAACATTTAACTCAACTCTCATTTGCCACAACCATTGAGCACTTAAACGGAACACACTTCCACCATCATACATTTACCACATAGTCCTGCATCCGGGCCGGCTGCATTCTCGACTCCCTCTGAGGATATCAGGATATCTTCTCCCTTCAGTCAGATCTGGGCCCAGGTCTACGGTCTGGAGTGCTTGACTCTTCAGGATACCAGTAATCTTCACTGCCAGGAAATTCGGGATCCTACACCCTTTCAGCCTCGGAGGGGTGTGAGTCATACATTGCTTGCGCAGGGACCTCCGCTCCCATCTTCTTGAAAAAACAAGAGTTCCTGGTAACTGTGTTATGACCATTGGGTGCCGTGATCATCGATCCTTTGAAAACTACGACCTCCAGCAGTCAGGGCTCATACGTTAGGGACAACATGCCTTCCGGATGACGGCATCTTACCAGCGCTGTGTCACCCAGGGCAAGATCATAGTCCTGCAGGCCTCTCCTGGCATTTTCATACTCATTTCTCGCTCTCTGATCCTCTGCTGTTTCCTGATCGCCAGTCTCTCTTGGAATCCATTGTTCTGGTTCAGGTATTAGCCCTCGAAGACATCTGTTGAGCAGAGTCTCCGCCGGGGGTGCAGTATTCTCGCAGGAATTTGTACAATGCCCTTTTGAGGTGTGATCTATGGGCAACTGGGAAGGCCTTTTTCATTGTTCGCATGAATCGCTCGGCCTCTCCCTTCGCTTTTGGCCACACTGGCATTATCTTCCTGTACCGAATGCCACATTCCTGCAGGAACGCTGCAAAACCTTTGCTTTGGAATGGAGACCCATTTTCAGAGCACATCTCCTCCGGCAGACCATGTGAGGCAAAAATCTATACCAGCACCGGTAACAAATCTGATAAGGCCGTATAGGGGATGAACTCGACCTCCTGATATCTCGACCATTGGCCAATCGCTACCAGAAAGTATGTCCCCCTGCCGCTGGACCCAAAATCCACATGCACTATTTCCCATGGCCTGCTGCTCCATGGTATGAACTCAATCCTTGGTACCCTTTGCGCTGGGGCAGACACCTGGCACCAGATGCAGTTTTTAACAAAGTAATTGACACTCTCTTCCAGCCCTGGACACCACACTTACATGCGCAATCGAGACTTGGTTTTAGCAGACCGCTGGTGTCCATGGTGGGCCAACTCAATTACCCTGGAGATCAGATTCAGAAGGGATTACCCCAATACTAGACCATCATCCATAAACGTGAGTTCACTCGGAACCCTCCAAAGCTGTTATAGAGTCTTGCGGGCAGTGTCCGTTCTCTTGTCTAAGCTCGCCAATACCAATCTCCAATCACCATTGGTGATAGCATCCTGTAGAATTTGGAAACAGTCATCCCTCTCCAAGACCTCTTTTAGTTTCTCCACTGACAAAGAGTTTGGCACTGCAGCCTCGGTGAGCAGAGTTATGAAGCATTCTGTCTCTACCTCATCCAGGTCCTGGGTCAACTCATGAGAGGGGTGGTGCCTTGACAAATAGTCTGCAGCACTGTTGTTTCGCGGGCAGTAAATCAGGCTTATGTTGTATTCTAGCAGTGCCGATATCCATTTTACAATCCTCGCTGGTAGTTTGGACGAGGAGCCAGCCATGATAGGAACTAATGCTTTATGGTCAGTGACTACTGTTACAGATCGTCCATAGATGTACAAGTGAAAATGCCTTAATTCCCACAGCACCGCCAGCACCTCTCACTCAATCTGAGACTAACGCTGTTCAGCTCCAGACAATGCCCTGCTCGCAAAGGCTAATGGCCTCACATTTCCATTTTTTTTTCAGACTGAGTGGGAACAGCTCCCAGTCTAAACAGGCTTGTGACCACAACCACTTCCGAGGATTTATCCAGGTCAGAAAAGCCAACCTACTGTCATCTGTGAGGGCGGTTTTCATTCCTTCAAATGCTGACTGCTCGATTGGAGTCCATTTTCACGGGTTGTCCTTTTTCGTTAGGCTCTGCAACAGCTCAGAGGCCCACAATAGGTTACCATGCCTTAAAAAACTTCGGACCTCTGAGATAGTTTCCGGGAGTTTAGCTTCCTGAATGTCCTTGACTTTGGCTGGGTAGGCTGAGATGCCCCCTTTCTGGAACAAAAGCCAAACAAATTCAAGTCTTTTTTGCAAAAATGCACATTTGTCCTTGTGACGTGTAATTCCAAGGGAGCGAATGCGCTCTCGCACCTTCTCCAACCACTCCAGATGCTCGACCTTTGTCTTTGCAAAGACCAAAATGTTATTGCTAATTTTTAGAGTAAGCCTTAATTTGGAGTGGACCAGGCGAGCGATTGGATATTTGTAAACTTTGTAATGCTTTCGTTGTTGAGTTATGCTGCCTATGCCTGTGTGTGGTAGCTCCCAAGACTGAAGAGAGCCTGAAAAAACCGAATCCAAAAGAAGACTCCAAAACACTTTTTGGCATGCACTCCAATGTGGGTTTATTGGTTGTAACAATAGACAATTATCCTCTACACGTGTTTCACCACTTTTGAATGCAGTGACTCATCAGGAGGTATACAAATAAAGATCTCTGATTGTGCATTCAAAAGTGGTGAAACACGTGTAGAGGATAATTGTCTATTGTTACAACCAATAAACCCACATTGGAGCTCATGGCAAAAAGTGTATTTGAGTCTTCTTTTGGATTTAATTTTTAGAGTACCATAGATACCAGCCAGTGCACCTCTCACTGTATTATGAAAGCCCTCAGCCACAGAGGACACCCCAAAGTTGAGCCTCTTATAGCGGTAAAGACCCTGGTGTGTGGTAAAGGTCATGATATACCAGCACTCCGGATGCAGGACAAGTTTACCCTGCTCTAAGGTCCAATTTGGTCAAATACCGCCTCATCCAAGTACACGAGAATGTCATTGATAATATTACATGCCTCTCCTGCTTGATGGCTTTATTGGGGAGGCACAGATGCGCATGAAGTCCGGTTGCTTTGGCTTTTGAGCCCCCACAATGGGGGAGACCTAGGGTGTGGGACCGTCCACCAGCTCTATTATGTTCAGCCAAACAAGGTTGTCAGGTTTTCTCTCCACTTTTCTGTAAGGTGGAGTAGGATCCTTCAGTGTATCAAAGCAACAGCTTGCACCGACTCATCTATGTCCAGGCGGATGGGTTCACCTTTTGATTTTTCAATTCCCACATATACATCTGCAAACCTCTCCACCAGCATCTGGACATCCTCTTGATACATCCCAAAGGCAAAACTCACTATCACCAGGGCTTCTGCATCAGCAAAGCTCAAATGCGGGTCCCCACTGATCCTCGTGACAAAATATGTTGCCTTTATCTTTTGCCCTTCACGACTCAATTCCGAAATGAACATACCATCTGGTGGTAGGGGCGACTTGCCAGCGAAAGTGAAGGTTTGCACATTGGAATCGTCCACGGATTTGGGGACCACCTAGGGTGACATAATGTGACTGAGCCATTACATTGACCGATGCTCCCGTGTCAGTGAGAGCAGGGACTTTGGTTCTACTGGGCTGGCGTTTCCTCTTATTGATTTCCTGCCCACTCGATATGAAGAATACACCTTCCTCGTCATCATCTCCAGCTAAATATTCTGTTTGGTCTGCAGCAGGTGTGACTTGCGCTACTTTCGGGGCATGCCTTGGGGCAGGCGGATGCAGTCTAGCTGGGCCTCGAGATGGTGTTGCTGGCACGGGAGGTCAGTTTACCCTCGCGAAATGATTGGCAGCGCATCCCATCACTGGGCATTCTGCTGAATATGGCAAGTCTTATCCACAATGGCAGTATTTCAGCCCCTTTCTCTTTTTTAGGCCACATGGTTTTCCTGATGGGCCTCCACGATTGTTGTCTGACAATGTTACACGCCGCCTCTAGTTTAATTGTTTTCATGGCTGCGTCCATTTTAGATGTCCTTACATCCGCCATCTCATGGCACCGGCCTAACTCGAAGATGCTGGCCAATGTGATGCCAGGCTCCCTCAAAATCTGTCGTCTCATCATGTACATCCCTGTATCAGCTGCTGACGAAGAACCTCTTCATTTTTCCATGCACATGAAATGTCCAAATGTCTTTGTGTGCCACGAAACGCTTCTAATGGTTCCTCCTTCGGTTTTGTTGATCACATCACACTTTGTTCATAATCAAGATTCACCATTGTTGTAAAATATTCACTCAGCACAGTCTTGGCAGCTACATGAGTTGTCCGCAATGCACAGTGTTTTAAAAAATGTTGTGCACTGCCAGTCCGGCAGAATATAGTGTTGACTTTATGGCATGATCGTTGATTACATCTTAAGCATCCAAGCTCAATTCTAATATCTCTAACCACAAGTGTGCCCAGGCTGAATGGGGCACCAGATACATCAAATTCTACTATAGAGGCCAGAGAGCCATTCTGTCTTGGCGGTCGGGCAGGTAGGGGGGGGCACCCCTGCATCATCAGCCATGCTGTGAACTTCACTCTTTTCCTTTTGTATTACAGTACAGCAAAGCAGTTGTTTTGCAGACTCCCAGCACGAGAACTCCTGTGGCGAGTTGCAACATTGGGTTGATGGGTACCTCCAGGCATACCACAACCGCCGCTCTCTTAGGACAAGATGGAGGCAAGAGCAATAAGATCACCACATGTAGAGTAGACGGGAGAGAGAAATAAAATGATAACATCTTTTTTATTTTTACACCCTAATGATGTGAAGGCAGAGCCCGACAGCCTGCCTTTACAACTGATTCTTGACAAGCGTAAGAGAAGCACACTCCATGGGCCATGTGAATATAGCTTTGCTCTGCCAAAAGGCTTAAACTACTGAACCTGAGTATACAGTACACTTGTCTTAGTTTTTCCTCATGAGGAGAATGTTTTTGCAGAAATGTAGATAAAAACATGGTGCACTGGGAATACAACTTAATACATGTGCAGTGTTTTCATGGTAATAGCACTTTAGTTCATGCCTACTAGGGTGGCCTTTGTGCTGCCTCACACTAATTGGTGAGTGTAATAGTCTGTTGATGAGTGTAATAAGTGAAAGGGGAAGGCTATTTTCCTGTTCTGTGGGAAACACATATGTCTTTGATTGTGTCGACTGGAATGGGAGGTATCTCCCAGGAATTCCAACAATATTGTTGGATTGATACGTCTAAGCCGGCCAGGCAGAACAAAAGCTTGGTAAGGAAGCGGAACTCGAGGTATGGCGATGAGTGCAGAGTTGCAAAATCAGCTCCTTTGACAGAGTTGAAATCTGCCAAAGATTTGGATAGAGTCCCTATACTCTGCACAGCTCACAAACATTTAATCGTAATTATATAAAGAAGGCAACGGTGTTCGAAATGGGAATCTCTAAATAGAGGCACAGACAGCAGGGACTCTTAAAGTGCCTGGCACTTCATTTCTGAGATGTCACCTAATAGTGTTGGGAATTACCATGAAATAGAGACCTTTATTAGAAAGGATTGCTGATTTACATATGTCAGTAACCTATATAGTTCTGAAACCAAAAAAGAACTAGTTCATACAGCGAAACGTCAATATCATTGGGAGATGTCTACATTTTCAGATGTGGAGGTCGTGAAAGCACTTAACTCACAAAAAAGGGCATGGCACCAGGCTCGGACAGAATTCCAATTGATCTCAACAAAGAGAAACCACAAATATTGATCCCACTATTAACTTAGTTCTTGAACAGTCTGTTTGTGGCTAATTGTGTTCGCCTGACCTGGCAAATGGCCAAAATGGTTCCAATATTTAAAAAAGGAAAAGGAAACTGGTTACTTCCAGGGAACTACAAGGCAATCAGCCTTATTGATAGCTGTGATGAGTCAGAAATGTGAGGCGGCCAACTTGGTCAAGGTTTTTCACAGGTAGCCATTTTATGAACTCAAAAGGGTTTGTCTAATGCCTCAATATCCCTAACCTAAAGAGGATTTCGCTGCCTATCAAAATAACTAAAGGAAAACACTCTAATAAAAGGAATCTGTCCCTCACACTTATACATGTATCAAACTCATAAAGGTAATATATGTTAATTCAAATGTAACAGAAATAACAGTTGTATTCAACATACGTCTAATAACTGTGTATCCTCGTAACCGTGACCAGATCCCCTTCCCTGATTCATAGCAGGATTTTCAATCAAAAGTTCAAATGAGAAAGTTCATTGCGGTATTTGTAACCTAGGCTGTATTTTCTTCACATGTAGACATAACAGTTCAACACAACGTCTTCTCCTTAAAGAAAACAAAATACTTCCACAGGTCTTCTGTATCAATAGCAATGTTTTGTCAGGATGATTCCGCAACAATTTAGTAAACACTTTAGTGGACTTGCCACTTCTTCTTCTCCACAACATTAAACCACAAAGCAGTACCTCAATGATTTCTTCCTGGTCCAGTAACCTGCCAGGACTACCACTAAAAAGTCCTATCCTGGTATACTTGCCTGCCAAGACAAAAAAAACTAACATTACTTCAAGGACTCTGTGGCGAATTTACTTCCAGTCTTTTAGTGAAGTCTTTAACTTTCATCAACATCAAAATGTACACATTCTTTTGGGAAGACATGATACACATTGGTGCTGTTTGTTCTACTGCTGTGTTTGTCACTGGCAATGCAGGTTATGTTCCTCTCCTCCTTGATACTGTTTATCAGGAGGGCTGCTCTCCTGCCACTCTTGTTTTCCCACTTTCACATCAAATAACTGCTGACAATGCTTCTTCATTACAATTCTCCCCTTTTGGCTTGTCTTGTTCAACTATTGCCTCTTCCTCACTCTGGCAATACTGGTTATAATCTTTCTGAAATGATGTTCTCTTATTATGTAGGCAGTATGGATTATGTGTTCTTTGAAGTATTGTCCCCTCTTTACTTTGGCAATGGTGGTTTTAGTCAGCTTGCTTCAGTATAGCCCCCGTTTTAATTTTCGCTATTAGGTGGTGCTGAAATCGCTACCTATAAAGCCGAAACTACTGTCATTAAAATAAAAGCTTTAACATGAGAGCTTAAAACAGGGGCTTTGGATGCAGGTTTGTTGTAATGCTTTTCAATGCAGGTTGGCAAATGAGGATGGATACTTCGTAGTTTGACTATGTGTCCCACCCATTTAACGCCCATCACTAAGTGAAATCAATGGGCTTTTCCTCCCATGCCCACCTATCTCTGCCCACGACACGCTTCTTTTTGCACTCTTTGGCTGAATTTTCTTCCTTCAAAACAGGCCCAGCAGGGAGGTCAGGGGGGGTCAGGCCCCCCCAAGGCCTCTCCCTGGCCCCCCCTAGAAAGGAGGACTTCAATGTGGGACCCACGGGAGTGTGGAATTTGGGGTGTGGGGGGCATTTAGAGTGGTGGAAATGGAAAGAAACTGGTGGGGGATCCCACAAGGGCCGGGTGGGGGCAGGGGTTTGGGGGGACGGTGCCCGAGGAGGCAGGGTTTAGGGGAGCGTAATTAGCAGTTGACCTCCGATCAAAGGAAATGTCCAAAATAATAGTTTTAAACAGCGCTATTACTTTCATGCTGCTTCTTTTCTAAACTATATATCAATTCCACTTTAAAACACTTCCATGGCACTGGTGATGAGTTACTTCACTATGCGGAAAAATAGTTTTGACCAGTGTTGCTGAGTAAATATTCTTTAAAATGCACAGTTTGCATCCCATTTTTTTTTTTAAACTTCCCCTTCGGTACTATTCAAACAGGGTGATTTCTGTTGCTATAGGCAAGGTTTTCTTTTACTTGAACCACACCCGGCACAGCTCCTGCAGCTCCCCTCTGAAAGCAGTTGGGTGGCTGCATCATGTGTGATAGTTTCAATGTTAATATGGGTATTTATTTATTCATGCAATGTTTGTCGGATACCTGCAAATTTATTTATTTATGTAATGTTTGTCGGATACAGGTATTTTACAAACATTACATAAATAAATAAATTATCTGGGTCCATGTATACGACAAACATTGCATAAATAAATAAATGAACCGGGTTGTGGCTGAGGACTGTAACTCTCTCTTGTGACCCCTTGCACAGGGTCACCAGAGGAAGTTATAATTTGCTCACGGGCGCTTCCTTTTTTTTCCCCCAGCGCTGGCTGGATCCTGAGATCCAGCTACACATCTGGTGACGGATCTCGGTTCTGGCGAGAGCCGGCTCAATCGCCAGCACTGGGCATTTCACTCGAAGGGCCTGATTCACACAAGTGTTTTATAATTGCGCAATCCCATAGGAAAGCGTTCTGTGAATCAGGCCCTAAATGTGCAGCAGGAACCTCTGAGAGATTATTATTCTGAGAGGCTGCACTGCAGGAAGCCCAGCCAGGATTTGTTTGCTTGCCCTGGACAATGATCTATGCCTCACAGACATGAAAGCACAAACAACCAGGGAGATGAAGGGACATTACCGATAAGGATCACAATTAAGGGAGCCCGGAGTCCACCAACGTCAACGGCCATCGGCTCGCCAGCATCTAACTCTTCACACAGTGTGTCTGACTGGTCTTGGCTTGCGGCTAACCTAAATAAGGTGTCTAATAGCTAATGCCAGGAAGTGGAGCCCAGAAGTATCTGCACATTGGCCTCGTGGAACACCAGAGGCTTCAGCCATTTGTTCAATACCCCACGGGCAAAAAATCTGGACCTTATTTGCCTACAAGAGACATGGCTAAGTGAAAGTCCGCTACTTGAAGGATTTGAAATCGCATTCAATCCTGCGATACGTCAGTCTAAGGGAAGACCAATGGCTGGTTTACTGACGGCAGTCAGAAAGGCCTCGGGGTTCAGGATAACTGAATCACTCAATGAGTCCCCTTACATCCAGTTAACTACAATAAGTGTTTCACAGTCTGTGAATCGTAAGAGCGAGCAGCTACGTATCATCAATGTTTATTGGAACCACCAAGCAGTTGAAGCAAAAGGGTTCGCAGACACAGTGACAACAGTGATTGACGAGTTACTTGAAAAGACACAGCCGCTGGATCTGATCTTATGTGGAGACCTAAACATCACATGCTCAAAAGAGAAAAAACACTTTGTGCCCAGAGCGTCCCAATGGTGCATAGAAATTGAATCCCGCGGAATGCATATGCTGAATGGGAACACTGTGGGTGATATGCCAGCTAAGCCCACGTGGAGAAGGTTGAACCAAAACTCAGTGTTAGATTACATATTTGTTAGCGAAAATATCCACAAGAGAGTGCTGCACCTAGACGTACTCGAAATGACCCAGAGAGACCACAAAATGGTGCAACTCACCCTTGAAAAACAGAACAAACACGCAAGTGCTTGCTGGCAATTCGCCGTCAGTACTGGGTCTAGTAGGATCCGACTAAACCTCCTCGACACTGAAGTAGAGGAGATAACAGCTAATTTCACGAGAAACACAGAAGGCCTTGAAGACCAACATCTGCTGTCGAATTTTGCAGAACATAAACACAACCTAAATCAAGGCGAATTAAGACCAAAACACAAATTCGATGTGTGCGTTCTGCAACGTAAAAAGACTTATGAGACAAGAAATAAGGAAGATTAAGGGACCCGTGAATGAAAACACAAAACAGAGGATAAGAACACTTAAACAAAACTACAAGAACTGGCTCAAGTCCCATGCGGCAATCATGTTGCAAAATGACGCTGAGAACATGCTATCGAAAATGGAGGGAAAAAAATCAGCTCAATTTTGGAAACTGATAAACAGCAACTTAGTGCCTCAACATGCCCTCCAGGCCATTGCTGTGACCGAATAAGCATGGGTAGAGTACTACTCAGCCCTATTTAGTAAAGAAGATCCACTGACAACTTGTGACCCACCAACCACAGCAGAATGGGACCTGGAGTTTGAGAGAACAGATATCCTACTTGTAATCAAAAGTGCGCGAGAATCCAGAGCCCAGGGTCCGGACGGCTTAACAAATCATACGATTAAGCGTAACCCAGACTTATGGGCAGATTTTTGTGTCACTTTATTCAAGCGGATTGTCATGAATCGAGCAACCCCGAGTTCCTGGAAAAGTGCTGTTGTGGTGCCAATATTCAAGAAGGGGGATCGTTCGAACCCGAAAAATTACAGACCCATAGCGCTTCTTGACGTCTTGGGGAAAATATATGCAACACTGCTCCAACGGAAACTCCTGAAGTGGGCCAAAGACTCCAATCACATTGACCCCAGACAAGCAGGGTTTGTGAAGGGGGGTGGATGTGGCCTGAATCTACTTATACTGAACATATTAAAGATGGAAACAATCAGACTAAACACCAAGCTATACCTGGCAATGATAGATCTTTTGCAGGCATTTGACAGTATCAATAGAGAGTTGCTGTGGAAGAAACTAGTGAAGTGGGACTGCCCTACGAGCCTAGTAAGTGCAATTCGTGAATTGCACATGGAAACCTCCATTAAGATTCGCCTTGATATGACAGGCACATTGTCTGCCAAAATAAAAACACATAAAGGTGTAAAACAGGGGTGCCCTTTGGCTGCTACAATTTTTTACCTGTTCATATTAGACATACAAGGAGTCTTCTCTAGTGCAAACACGTTTCCCCCAAAAATACACGGCGCACCCATTGACTACCTGGTATACGCCGACGACCTTGTATTGATAGATCAGACCCCAATAGGGCTTCAACGCAAAATGACTCTAATAGACGCATATATAACAGCGAATGGACTGTCTATTAACAACCAAAAATGCGAAATTCTGATCTTAGAAAAACTACAAGGTTCTTGTGGCAGGGGCAAGAAACAATCCTGGTACATTGCCAAAGACAAAATTCAGCTCGCAAAACATTCAACACACCTGGGCATGAGAATTAGTGCGAGCCGAAACGACGGTCCTTGGGTTGAAGCAGCCAAAAACAAGTGTCATCAGTTAGCATCCCAAGCTTCCTTGATCAATAACAGATACGGGAAATTCTCTCTAAAACCAATCATTGTGTTTTATCAACAGAAAGTGGTTCCCATTCTGATATATGGAGGAGAAAATGCATTTGGAGCCTCGGATGAGCTTTGGAATACACTAGAAAACATCTTCTGGTCACGAGTGCTGAAACTACCAAAGGGTACATCAACTACCTGTTTACGTTATGAATTAGGGTTGATTTCGATGCACGCTAGAGTCACTTGGAATCTGCTAAGTTTATATCGTAAAACAATGTTGACGGACCCGGTACCCCAATTCGGCATTTTACACAGGCCTGATTTGGAAAACGCAAATACCATTCTTGCGAACTGGAATCGCCTGTCTCAAGCTCTACTCGTAGAATACAATATCACCCTCTCTCTGTTATTGGACAATCCGGAGGCTGCTAAGAAGAAGCTTTGGAAATTGGACTGGATCCAAACCTGTGACCGAAGAGCAGGCTCTTCATCAATACTTGAAGTACCAGGTAAGGCTGAAGCATATGAGCAACGTGCTAACTACCTAATGCGCCTTCCGAATCAGCATGCAAGGGCCTTATACATGCGCTTCATGACTAAATGTCTTTCCGACAAAAGAACTAGGTCTAAACAGACTAATTTCAACTTTAACTGTCGATTTTGTAATGAGGCCAAAGAAACCTTGAAACATCTGACCATGTCTTGCGGGTCTCTGGAGCAACAAAGGGGCCGTTGCTTTGCTCCCGTGATCAACACATACCGTACAAGGAGCACTGAGGAGTGGTGGCAAGTTCTCTTTGAAGGACTTAATAGAGCAGCACTGTTTGCTCTAATAAACTTCTTGCAATTCCTAAAAACTCGCCTGGAAGAAGAGTCACAACCTAGTACTGTATGAGACTGTTTGGTCTGTCCTGATCCCAAAGCAGCCTTCCTATAAGGAGGGTGGGAGGGAGGAACGGGAAATTCGTAAGGGAGTGATCTGTGTGCCGTTTAGTAGTTTTTTTTTTCTTTTAAAGGTTGAATAAACCAATTAAAAAAAAAAAAGAAGGGCCATTAAACACCACTAAGTGAAGAAGCACACTTACTCAAGCATACTCAATCACACTTACTTAAGCAGGCCTACAACTATTTTCTCAAACCTAAAATCACAAAGTTGGTTTCTGTCATTTAAAGCATGTCTATTTTGTTGTGGGAATATAGCATTTTTTCACAAAGTACTTTATTAAATGTTTAACTATATCAAACAATAAATGACACATGGGGGGTCATTATGAGTTGGGCGGTAAGGGATTACCGGCACCGGTAAGGAGACCGGTGCCGGTAATCCCCTACCGCCCAATTCTGAGGTCCCTTAGCGGGAACCGTAAGGGACGTGTGGTCGGACCACACGTCCTTTACGGGTCCCGCTAAGGGACCAGGGCGCTAATAACGGGCTTGCTAGTCACGAGCCCGTTATTAGCACCCTCACCATTCCTATTGAGCCCTATGGGGGCTCAAATGGGAATGGGGAATGTTTTGTTCAATGGGGATTTACCGGTCCCTCCAGGGTCGGAATGGACTGGTAAATCCCCATTGAACAAGACTGGACTCGGTCACGGTATAGGAGGCAGCCATGGTGCTAATAGCACCATGGCTACCGCCTATCTCGTAATGACCCCCATGATGTTGCTTTCACACAGATGTCTACAGAAGGTGCATCAATCAACTGGGGTCCTTTACAAATTACATTGAAAATATATATTCTGCTGCAATAACAACTTAAGTATAAGTGAAAAAATAAGGTTGGTAGTAACAAAAATGTAATTCTGGATTTGAGAGGAGTAAAATCAAAAAGTGAAAAAAACAATGGGGGCCCTGGGAGTCCCTCTGTCAGACATTAGTCCCAGTTACGAGAGATTTACCCAGAGTCGTTAGCTCACTATCTTTCACAGATGAGAAATATCTAAAACATATCAGTCTTTGTCCTGCCCTAGGGCAGTCCAGCACTGAAATACTAAGCAATTCTCCTCTGAACAAGAGTATCAACAGCAACCCCAGACACTTGTTTCGATCTAGTTGGACCTCATCAGTATGGTGGAGCTGTGTCTCTCTAAGAATAGTGAGCAAGGGGTCCACGTCTGGATGCCCCTAGTAATTTACGGTGAGACCCAAAGTTACTTAATACCAGCAGCAGCCCCAGACATGGACCCCTTTCTCACTATTCTTAGAGAGGCACAGCTCCACCATACTGATGAGGTCCAACCAGACCGAAACACTTGTCTGGGGTTGATGTTGGTACTCTTATCAGAATTCTTTTAAATTCTCATTAACTTTTATGCTGGAGTTTGTAGGCTATCATTCAGGATGGGGAAAATAAAGCTACAATCATAGTGGATAATTTTCCAAGTCAAGCGAAGTGGAAAAAGTTGCGCTAAAAGCATTTATCACAACTTTTTGTTCACTGCAGGAATTTGGATGGTGTGGTAGGCGAAGTTGGAGAGCAGATCGAACTTAACAAGTTTGCCTGCTCTTAAAGGTCCCTTTGCCGAATCCGATTGGTTTTCCACCAGCATGTATTTGTATGTTGCTGCAAAACCAATGGATTCCTATGGAATCCGCCTGCCTTTTTTACACTGGTAAAAGCAGGCAGATTCCAAAAGAAAACATTGTGGATGGCTCCCACAATTGTTAATTGTGGGATTTATTTACACTTTTCCAGACATATAGAGGAAAAGGGAAGATGAAAGGCGATATTTACCAGTGTTTTATGCTTTACTTTACCAGTACTTGGTGGAAACAATTACAATTGCATGGAGGTGTACTTTTGCAAAAAACTGAAAACAGGAGTGGTGCAATTTAGGATTGCAAACAAAATTACTCCCTTACTCTTTTTCATCAACATGTTTCTACAATGATAACCTTGTCAGGTTGGTTTATCATGTGACTTTTTAAAGCAATTGTATAAAATTGAGTATTATTTTAGATATTTTTAGATATTCAAAACCAAACTTCAACACATATTTGTACCAACTTGAGCTTGGAGGATGCGTAGTCAACTATCTAAATTTCAAGCAAGTTTCAAATTCTGGCTTTCCCGCTTAACCAAAGTGTGTGATCCTGGGCAATAATGTAATCATTCCATTCACAGTATAAGCTATTTCAAAAAAGCCTCACTCGCGGTTTAATAGATGAGCAGCGCATGTGTCAGGACCTGCCAAGAACACACACGCACCATTCTTTGAAAATATCAGGCCACATATATTGAACAAAATTGTGAAATTGAATAGCAAATCAAAGTAAACACATCAAACAAAAAGCCATCATGGACACTTGCATATTTTCTAACCAGCATGTAAACAGTATGTACTAGACATTGATGTACAGGGGGATGGCAGAGAGGCCCAACCGGGAGCGATACCAGGCAGCTGGAAACCCCTTAACCTGCACTGTCTGCCTATTGATCCCACTCCCCCCAACCCTAAGCTCTCTCTCCTACATGCTACCACTCCCTCGTGCACTCAACTCAATTAAAGTGTTCTTCAAAAATGTAACAAAAAAATATAATGTTTTTCTTCGAAATGTCATTTTGTAAGAAACAAGATGTCCTATTCCTTGCTTCACTATTCTGGAGAGGGGGGACTGTCTTTTACAACTAGATGGCGGGACAAAAAGCACCTCCTTCTGGGCATGCTGGGAGTAGCCACAGTGTTTGGGATGGCATTGTTGGGCAAGCACCAACTGAAATGGAACAAAGACTGGGGGCCTCGCTGCCCAGTCCTCGCAGAGGAAGAGGCAGCATCACCCTTGATTCTCTGCAGCCAGGCCAAGAAAGAAATGGGGGCTCATTAAGAGTCTGGCGATAACCGTGCTGGTACTACCGGCAGGTTGCCGCCAGACCCTTAATGATTTACCAGTGCCAGACTTGGCGGAAAGACTGGGGTATTACAACCCGGGCGTTCTGGAAAGTCAGGCACCGGTAAATTGTAAGTCTCCATTCCCATGGAGTCCCGTAAGACTCCATGGGAATGGGGACCAGGGAAGCACCGGCACCGTTGTTAACAGTGCTGGTGCTTCCGTGACGGTCTGACTACTGTGGCCGATGTGTCCGGCAGGGTCTGCCCTGTCAGACACAGCGGCTCTGGCAGGCAGACTCGTAGTTTGCCAGTCCGGAAACAACAGTGCTGGTAAGCTTACCAGCACCATTATTTCCGGACCGGCAAACTTGTAATGATGACCATGGTGTGGCTTTTTGGGGTAGTTGGGATTGGAGGTAAATGGGAATGGTGGTCAGGGGGACCTGGCCTGATGGAAGGTGATTGGGTGTGCAAGGTGAAGGAGAAGTGGATATAATAGAAACGGGAGGAGGAGATGACAAGTGAAGATAGGTAGATTGATGTTGCAACACTATTTTCCTAGTTTCTCTTTTGCTCTGTGCTTTTTTTATAGAGTGGTGCACATTTATTTTTGTCCGGATCTGGGAAGGCATTTTATTCTGGATCACGGATCTGGGAAATCTGGATTAATACCAGCCCTTTCTTTAGAGTACTCAAACGCCCAGAAATTGGGCCCCCCTGATCACAAACCTGGCCCACCCAGATGAACATTCCTGGAGCCGGGCCTGCTTCAAAAATGGCGGGCACCATGTTTTAATATTATTAAAAAGTTATTTGACTTGATTGATGCTTTTAAAAATATTTACTGCATCTTTTCAGTTATGTTACATATTTTAGTGTATTTGGTTTTCAAAATAAAGAATTTACTGTTAAAGGTACGTGTTTGGTAAAATGGCTTTCAAATTGTCCATGGACTTGCTTGTGGGTGTCTAGTGTTTTCTGCTGTTATACCTGATTGGATCTCCAGTTAGTGATGTCATTATGATGTGATCTCCAGTCCGTGTTTGGTTTCCCCCAGGCAGCCTTTTTATGTGTATTCTTTTGACATAGCGTGATGCAAATATCAAAGTGAACCTTTGTACCCCAGACCAGCTGGGAAGCGGAGTGCTGGGCGAGTTGACTCTTACACCATTCTGTACATGTTTACTAATGGTGAATTCGTTTGCTTGCAGGGATAAATCACCTAGTGGGTTACTGTATGGCATGGACTTGCATTCCACTTCGGTGAGTCAGCATCGAGGAATGCAGTTCATTGTGTCACATACACAGGCCGATTCATGGAATTCCTCACAAAAGTGTTGCACGCGGCTGGCGTACAGCGTGCCCGTGCTAATGTCTGCGCCAGCCGCGTGCGATAAAATCAATTTCCGCGCACAGCGTATTCATGGATTCTCACCTCCAAAAGCAGACGTGGCGCAGAGTGGCGCAGCGACCCTGCAGCAGTGCCAGTTATGCCCCCAAGAACGCCCTCGCGCAAGGAAAAGCCATCAAGATCGCAAAACCATCGCAAAAGGCTGCGCCAACCCTGTACCAGTTTACCGGACTGGCAAACAGCAAACGCAAAGCGGGGAACGTGTATTACGGGTTTCGGGAACACGCGTGCGCGAGAAGTCTCACACGCGATCTGGCCTTGGGGAGCGTGTGCGTGTATTTCAGAGGTGCGCGAGAAGTTTCACACGCGAACGGGCTGGGTGCCTGTATTTCAGGGGTGCGTGAGAAGTTCCACATGCGATTGGCCTGGGCGCGTGTATTCCAGAGGTGTGTGAGAAGTTCCACACGCGATCGGGTCTGGGGGAGCGTGTGCGTGTATTTCAGGGGTGCGCGAGAAGTTCCACACGCGATTGGCCTGGGCGCGTGTATTCCAGAGGTGCGCGAGAAGTTCCACACACGATCGGGCCTGGGGGAGCGTGTGCGTGTATTTCAGGGGTGCGCGAGAAGTTCCACACGCGATTGGCCTGGGAGCGTGTATTTCAGAGATGCGCGAGAAGTTCCACACGCGATCGGGCCTGGGGGAGCGTGTGCGTGTATTTCAGGGGTGCGCGAGAAGTTCCACACGCGATTGGCCTGGGCGCGTGTATTTCAGAGGTGTGCGAGAAGTTCCACACGTGATTGGCCTGGGTGCGTGTATTTCAGAGGTGCGTGAGAATTTTCACACGCGATTTCAGCAGGATACGTGTATTTCAGGGGTGCGCGAGAATTTTCACATGCGATTTCAGCAGGGTACGTGTATTTCAGGGGTGCGCGAGAATTTTCACACGTGATTTCAGCAGGGTATGTGTATTTCAGGGGTGCCGGGGAGTCCTACATGTGATTTGGCAGTGTGAGTCCTCCCCGGTGTCCTCTGTACACCCTCCACGGCCCCTGCAGGCAGCCCACACCACAGGGGACTACCCTGCATCCCTGGTCATGTCCCGCAGGCAGCCCACCCAACATGGGCATGCCCCCCAGCAAAGGCACATGTCTCCTTGCACTACTGATCACCAACTCATGTCCCCCTGCACCCCCACTCCCCAGCATTGCGGGGCACCTGCCAGCAGGCCCCCACTCATGTCCCACTCATGTCCCCCTGCACCCCCACTCCCCAGCATTGCGGGGCACCTGCCAGCAGGCCCCCACTCATGTCCCACTCATGTCCCCCTGCACCCCCACCCCCCAGCATTGCGGGGCACCTGCCAGCAGGCCCCCACTCATGTCCCACTCATGTCCCCCTGCACCCTCACCCCCCAGCATTGCGGGGCACCTGCCAGCAGGCCCCCACTCATGTCCCACTCATGTCCCCCTGCACCCCCACCCCCCAGCATTGAGGGGCACCTGCCAGCAGGCCCCCACTCATGTCCCACTCATGTCCCCCTGCACCCCCACCCCCTAGCATTGCGGGGCACCTGCCAGCAGGCCCCCACTCATGTCCCACTCATGTCCCCCTGCACTCCCACCCCCCAGCATTGCGGGGCACCTGCCAGCAGGCCCCCACTCATGTCCCACTCATGTCCCCCTGCACCCCCACCCCCCAGCATTGCGGGGCACCTGCCAGCAGGCCCCCACACATGTCCCCCAGCCAACATGTCATCACAATCTAGATCCCTGGCCCTTATGGTCAGCCTCCAAATGCAAAACACCCACTCGAGTATTGCATCCACGCACGTAGAAATGGCAATGACATGATAGAACCCCAATAGCAAGTTTGGAAATGAACACATGGCCCTCACATACACCGAAGGGTGTCAGTGAATCTCAAAACCCATATCATGATATGCATGATACCAATGAGATGATAATACACATTGAAGTTTGATGAAAAAAATGTATTAAAAACAGCATAAATGGAATTAAAAATAAACAAATGACAATGGGAATCAAAAACCAAAAGCAGCATGTCCGTAAAATAATGAAAAACGACAAATCATAATCCAAAGGAAAGGTGTCCAAAGTCACAGTTCAAGAAAGTAAATCCAAGGTAAAAACAAAACCGAAAACCATTGCTCCATGGGTAAATCCCCAAAAAAAATAAAAAAATCCAACAGTCAACTATATACAGATAAACAAACCAGGGTCCATGATCCCAACTGAAGAAATGAAACCTACATAAAAATACTACCTAATAAAATAAAACTATATACAAAAATGTGGCCCATTGTCCAAAAGGTCCAAAATAAATAAAAAAGCAAAGGAAACCTAACACTAACTACATAACTATTTACAAGGGCAGCGGGCTAGTCCGACGGCTCACTGGTTGTTGTCATGGGCCAGGGCATCATCGAACTCCTGTTCAATGGCTTGGAGGCGGGCATGTTCCCTGGCCCCGAGGTCCCGCAGGGATAATGCAGTGTCCAGCTCCAACTCCCTGCGAAGACCCTCGAGGCACTCAGCCCGCCTCAGCGCCCTCCGCATGGAGTTCTCCGCCCTGACCATTGTGAGCCATTCCTCCTCTGCCCGCTGCCGCTCTGCACCTATCTGCTGGCCCAACCGCTCCCACACGGAAGCCACTCCCATTCCAGGGTTCTCCTGCCCTCCGGCCGATGCCTGCCCCTCTGATGTAGATGGCCCAGAGCCATGATGCCTTCCACGTCCAGCCTGCCGCTGCCTCCGACGCAACTGCCGGTGCCAGCACGACGGCCCTGCCCGATGATGCCGTCACATCCTCCATCTGCTGGGGTCCAGTTGCTGGTGTGTCCACCTCTGCTGGACCTCCGACTCCCGACTGTTGCAGGGATGGGATCCCCAACAAGGTGGCTGCATTGGTCGGCCCTGGTGGCATCTGGGCCAGAAGACGGCATGGAGTACGACTGGCGCATAGCCTCCACAGAGGAGGAGAGGGTCGCCAGAGTGCCCGACACATGTACGAGACCCCCGACCATGACCGCTCCCAACTGGGCCACGTTGGCACGGTGCTCTTCGTGATGATGTGCGTGCTCCCCCTGGGAAGCACGCACCTCATCACGAATGACAGCCGTGCGCAACGCGACACCAATCAGGACCTTCTCCATACGGCCAGGGGTCCCCTCGTCCGCAGGTGGAGGGGAGTCAGATGACATGGACATCCCCCCTACCTGCGGTGCAGTCACAGTGTCAGGGACAGTGACATGCACAGGCACCTCCACGGCGACCTGTGCTGCCTCCTGCCCCTGCCACTGGAATGCACCACTTGCACCAGCAGGGATGCCCCCACCAGGCCCCATGTGCGGCTCAGTAGCGGCCTCCTCCTCTGTGGAAACCACCAACCTGGATGGCTCCACACCGTCTTCCGCTGTTGCAAGCCCCTGTGGGGGCTCACCCACCCCTTCCACTGCAGCCGTGGGGTCATCCCCGCTGCTTAGCTCCACAGCGCCGTCTCCGCCCTCTTCTTCACTTTGCGCTGTGTAGAGGGAGACATAGAACACAAGCATCAGGGTACTGTACAATGGTCCCCTAGACAGGAAGCAATAGCAGCATGAGTGGCACTGTCAAAGATCACTTCCATCATGTCCCTCCACAACACATGGGTCAGTGCAGGCAAAACGCATGCTATGGACATAAGCAAACATGTCCAAGGGACTCTTGAAGCATGCAATGTTGTTTTTGGACTCACATGCATCATGGGTCATGCCTATCACATGCACACACTTCAACGTACTTTCATCCATCTGGACTCATACACCCCAGACACAGTGGATGCAAGGATAACTAGGCTGCATCAGTGAATCTGAACATTGTCACAGACATGTGTCATGCATCCATGGCATCCACAAGTCACAGACACGCAGGTCAGAAACACAGACATGGACACCATACATGTACATGGCATCAGCACCCATCCCTCACCCACACCCATGTCCAGGAACAGAGACTGGCATGCTCTCATGTGTCCATTCCGCATAGGGCTCCCCATGTTACATTTAAACACATACACCAACGTGTGCTTCACACATTACTGGTCTCACATGCATGACCATGATGTCCCTGCACACACACACGCGTACATGGCCTATGTCACACATACAGGCAAGTATCAGACAACCAGCACGCTGCAACATGCCCTGTCTCACACAGCAATGCTTGGCCACTTACCGCTCGACTCCAGACGGGTCTGCCTCTCAAGGATCTGGGCATGGAGCGCTGGGCGTACGCGTTCCAGGACCCTCAGCTGGATGGTACTCATGCTGCCCCGGCCCCCCTCCACGAGGCGCCAGGCCTTTATGAGAGTCCTGGACCTGAAGTCCTCCCAGCGCTTCTTGACTTGCTTGATGTTGCGGGTTGCCACCCCCTCCGCGTTGATGGCAACCACAAAGTCGTCCCAGATCCTGTCCCGTCCTTCCTTGTCGGCGCGTGGTGATCCGAAGAGGGCATCATAATGCCCCAGGACAAGCTCCACCAGGACACCAACTTCCTTCTGACTGAAGCTGGTGGCCCTCTGCCCCTCTGGCTGGGGGTCGCCAGTGATCTCGGATGGTGTTTGCCCCGACATGGCGACCCCCGAGGCAGGCGTGGGTGGGCAACTGGGTCCTGGGGCTGGGCTGTGGAGCGATGGTATCCCAGTCGGGAGTGTTCTGTTCCAGCAGGCGTGGACACAGCAACTGGACCCCTGCAGATGGCTGATGTGCAGGCACCAAATGGCAGGGCACGGTGGCAGAAGGCAGGCAGGCAGCAGCAGATGGCTCGTGGGAGGCTGCTCGGGGCTCTGGGGGGCAGTAATTCGGCCTTTTGGGCAGGAGCGTGGTCTTCCGTGTGCTTACGCGTGGCCAGCTTGATACGGAGTGATTTGGCACGTGAAAATTCTGCACGTCAGCGTGTGAATCGAGGAAAGGCCCTTAGCGCGTAAGCGCGTCAGCACGCATACGCGATTCCATTGGACCAAAGGCCCTTAGTGCGTATGCGTGTCTGTGACGTATCGCGCAAGGGCGTTGTTTTTCGTTGGGTGCGGTGCGTGTGTTTTGCAGGCGTTGGGGTTCACACGCTATTACTTCACAGCGGGTGGGTGTTGGCTACGCGTTCTTCTACACGCAAGGCAGACGGTGAGTGGTACCCTGCTCCCCCAGGCCCGATCGAGTGTAAAACCACCTGCGAGCCCCTGAAATACACGTACCCCGCTCCCCCAGGCCCGATCGCGTGTGAAAACACCCGTGAGCCCCTGAAATACACGTACCCCGCTCCCCCAGGCCCGATCGCGTGTGAAAACACCCTCGAGCCCCTGAAATACACGTACCCGCTCCCCCAGACCCGATCGCGTGTGAAAACCCCTGCGAGCCCCTGAAATACACGTACCCCGCTCCCCCAGGACCGATCGCGTGTAAAAACACCCGCGAGCCCCTGAAATACACGTACCCCGCTCCCCCAGGCCCGATCGCGTGTGAAAATACACGTACCCCGCTCCCCCAGGCCCGATCGCGTGTGAAAACACCTGCGAGCCCCTGAAATACATGCGCCCAGGCCAATCGCGTGTGAAACTTCTAGCGCACCCCTGAAATACACGTGCCCAGGCCAATCGCGTGTGGAACGTCTCGCGCACCTCTGAAATACACGCGCCCAGGCCAATCGCGTGTGGAACTTCTTGCGCACCCCTGAAATACACGCGCCCAGACCAATCGCGTGTGGAACTTCTCGCGCACCCCTGAAATACACGCGCCCAGGCCAATCGCGTGTGAGAAACTTCTCGCGCACCTCTGGAATACACGCACACGCTCCCCCAGGCCCGATCGTGTGTGAAACTTCTCGCGCACCTCTGAAACACACGCACACGCTCCCCCAGGCCAGATCGCGTGTGGGCCTTCTCTGGCACACATTTTTTTCCTGCGCAGGGACGCTACCGCCTGCTTTCGTGTGGCGGACATGTATGGGCCTGTGCGCGTCTTTGGCCGTGTGCTGTTTTTCCCTATTCGATTCCATGAATACGTGTTGCAGGCGAGCGTGTGGGTGTTCTGCGCACTTGCCTCCTGTACTTCCCCCGTGACGCCCACATTTTCACAAGTTGTTCCCCATTCTGCGTGTGACGCCCCGTGTTACACCTACTTTTGTTATGTGCGCCGCGCTATGTGCGAATTCGCTGTGGCCTTATCGCACGGCGTTCGATGACCTGTGCGCCAGCGTGCGCCAGCGTGCGCCAGCGTGCGCCGCGCATTTTTTCAGCGCACATCCCACATTTTACGCGTGCACGGACTTCCATGAATTGATGTGCGATGTTTTCTGTGTGATAATCGCACTTGCACTGTGATTTTCACTATTTCACTGCGAATCGCACGTTTTCGCACGTGAGCGCTGTTTTTTCGGCATACATTGATTCCATGAATCGGCCTGACAGTGTCAGCCAGGTCGGAAATAAAGAGTGAGAAAGACTTCAGGAGATAAGTGAATAGCGTGAGAAAACTGCCACAGAAGGCAGCCTTTCTTTGTTTCTGATAATACACGTGTGTTGTATCTTTTAGTTTCAGTGGATTACATAGAAAATCGAGGTTAAAGGAAGGTAAATTATTATTATTTTTTTTTTTTTTTTTTTTATTTGTTTTGGCTGAAATAAATTAACCTTTCAAAAGAAAAAATAAGAAAACAAATACATGTAAGACAAGATTCATAAACATAGACATCAACATCAAAATCAGCATCAGGTATCAAACATGTTTTAAATATTCACTGACGAAACAAATACACAGAAAAAACACAAAAAAAGAATAAAAATATGTGATTTCAATAACTTCAGCTGCATCCCGAAGTTTTTGTTAGAGGAACCTCGTTTACTAGGTTTAAACTATGCAGAAAATTAACTGCTGCAATTTGAATAGCCAGATTGTTACAGGCCAAAATCACTGCCCAACATTGTTTTTCCGATAAGCTCCCCAGATGGGTACAATGTCTTGTAAAGAAAATGTTCCGTTTTGCCATTAGCGTTGTACATTCTGTGAATACATGGCATAATGTTTCTGGGATGGTTTGAATTCTGCAAAATCTGCATACATTCTGTGTTGCACTTATAAGACCCCTTCTTGAGTTTATATCATTGGTCTGCCATAGATTCATGCGTAATCGTATGATATCTGCTCGGTACATGGGAGTGGGACAACGTATCAGATATGGTGGTAAAATGCCTGATCTTTTAGGCGGAAAACGTAAGGAATCACCATCACGAAAATTGGTACATTGTTGACAAGTGTTAATCCAGTCCAGCTGATAAATCTTAAATTTTGCTTTATCTGGATTAGTTAGCAACAGATCAATAGAAATATCTGCAGTAGCCAAAATGTGGTAAGCTGTTTCAACCCACATTTTGGCAAAGCTGTAATTGGCCGAGAACATGTACTGCGATAATTTTTTTAGCAGTATGTCCTCCTTTGATGAAAGTAGGCATTTCCTAAAGAAAGCGCAAAGTCGCCAATTATAATGTGCCTGTAAAGATATAAGCCCCAACTCGTATCTCAACCAGGCACACGGTGTACATTGAGGTAGCCGAAGCACAGATCGCCAAAATTTGGCTTCCCATTGCTCGAATTTAAATGATGAATTAGTTGGCATTGTCTCTAACCCATATAGCATTATTGGGACCATTTTTTTAGTCCAAAAATGCCATGCAGGTAGGATCGAGAATTTGCCATATTTATACATAATAAGGCGTGCCTGCGAGATTGCAGATGTTAGTTTAGTCTCCAGCCGAGTAAGTTGTCCCTGTCCATTGCCATTGCCATCAAAAATCATGCCCAGGTAGCAGTAATCCGTTACTACCTGTATGGGAACCGATGTGATTGACCACACATATGAAAGTGGGCCTAATCTTTTTGGTGAGTAATAGACTATTTGGGTTTTAGAGGAGTTTACTGAAAGTTCATTTGCCTGTACATAATCTTGGAAACCATTCAATAGCCGTTGTAAGCCTATCTGGGTTCGTGAAATGAGCACCAGGTCGTCTGCATACATTAATGCTTGAATTTGCACATTGTCTAGCCTTGGGGAGTCCGATATAATTTTGGAAAAAAGTTCTTTAACATCATAAATAAAATAATTAAATTCCGCAGAGGCCAAGGCACACCCCTGTTTCAGACCTCGATAGGTTGGAATTTTTTTTGAGAGTAATCCATCAACAGTGATTCTAACACGTACTGAAGTTTTATGGTGAAGTGCAGAAATAATATCATACAAGGTGGAAGGGCAATTATCTCTCTGAAGTTTCCATAAGAGAAGGCGTCGGCTAACAGAGTCAAACGCTGCATTCAAATCAATGAAGCCAAAAAAAACCTGTTGCTTGTTTTCTTGGCACTGTGATTTAAGAGCATTTAGGGTAAGTAGATTAACATTAGTCCCCATACCAGCAATAAAACCTGTTTGGTTGGGGTCACGACAGTTATTAATTTTTGTCCAATTATTAAATTCACGCAGAACTAGCCTAGGAAAGATCTTCCCAGGTGCATCAAGCAGAGCTATGGGGCGATAGTTTGCTGGGATAGTTCTGTCACCTTTTTTAAATATTGGAATAATAATCGATGTTTTCCATGAGGACGGTATTGTGCATGTTAGTAATATATTCGAAAATATTATACACAAAATTTTTGTCCAAATTTCTGGGTGACATTTAAACATGTAATTAGACAATCCATCAGGGCCTTCCGCCCGAGAGACACTGATGTGTTGAATAATATTGAGTACTGATTCTGGTTCTATGTCTAGTTGCCAGTGTGAAGTCGAATATTTTCGGTAGGGACTACCAGCGTATTGATCATCGGCATATAGTTTTTGGAAATGATCAATCCACAATTGTTCTGTTACGCCATTTAATTGTGAATCGGCTTGTTGGTGGCAAGAGTGGTTGTTAAGTAATTGCCACATGCCAGATGAGTTTTTATTTTGGATTGCTCGGGCCATAGATTCACTGTCATGCTGAAAGACAATTGCTTTCCTGTCACGCATCCAATTCTTGAATTTGCATTTTGCAGATTTTAACTCTTACCATTGTGTTGCTGAAGCAGATGCAAGAATTTTCCTTTTTAGCCCCCTGAATTCAGCTCTTTTCTTCACAAGGGTAGCATCATACGTATGGAGATGTCTAACCGCATTTCCTTTCGGAATAATAATTCTTTCAGCAAATGCAGTTAACACTTCTGTATATGGATTTTTGTCTAGATTATGCTTGACTAGTTCCTCAAATTTACACAGTGAACCATGATTCCACTTCACACGAGTGCGAGCACTGTTCGCTTCTAGAGATGTTCGGTAGAAGGCACTCATTTTTTGCTGTTTGTGTTCGAATTCAAGGGTTAAAATCAGTGGACAGTGATCACTCAAGATATGCTCCTGAACAATTAAGGACTCTATCTTTTGAAACAATGGCAAATCAACAAATATATAGTTAATCATGCTGGTGACAGATCCTCGATGCCATGTATGCTGTGGTGGCATATCTCCCTTTACTGCCCCATTCACCATACAAAAATTACGTTCCAGCATGAGTGCCTTCCACTTTGATGCCACTGAATTCAAGGAATTATCTGACCAACAATTCAGATTCAGGTCGCCTAAAATGATGGAATGACTGATAGATCTTTCCGCCGAAATAAGATGTAACATATCTAACATGCCATCAAAGAACTTCTCGTCAGACAAGCTGGCGTTATTGCGATATATATTGAGTAAAGCGATAACTCTTTGGCCATAAAAGATCTTAACTAACTGCAGGTTTATCCCCACAGAGGCCCATGATGCAATAGAGAAGCCAGCTTTAATGTTTACTGCAATGAGGAGACCAGATGATGGACGGCCACCAGTCGGAATTGCTGGAATAAGTGACAGCTCATAATTGTCCCATAGAGGCAATCTCATTAACCATGTCTCCTGCAATGCCACAATTTGAAAAGAAACAGACATTTCTCGCAATGCGTTGGAAAGATGTTTATGACCTCGAGAATTCCAACTCAAGATTTTAATTATATCTGGCAATAGGCACGGTGGTTTGGATTGTTATTGTGGTGATCTTTCAAGACGCCGGGTCTCTTCAACATCACGTCTGGAGCCCTGATAAATGTTGGGTGTAATGTTGGTTATTTTCGTTTTGAGTAGTGCATTATGCGGGTCTTCCGCTAATAGAAAACCCATGTCGAATAATCGCATTTTACTGCGCCAAATTAGACTCCAAACAACTCCTGATGGAATCCAGAGTCTGACCACTGACAAGGGGGCATCAGTTAGAAATTCTATCTGATCAATATCGAATGTTGAAATATTCGATAAGTCACCGATTTCAGCAAATATATTAAGAACAGATTGGCGGTTCAGATCATAGATCGGGTAGTTGCCCTCTCGACATTTTAATATCAACGAGTGAAAATTGGCACGTTGGGGATGTACGTGTCGAGAGTTCAAGCGTGATTCAGATCTACGGGGGGTCAATTTCGGAGCAACTTTGGTATCTGATAAAGTAATTCGCTGCAGACTTTCTAATCTCTGAGTTGATCTTGAGTCATTTATGCAAGTTGGTCTAATCCTCTCCAGCTGGCTTCCTGCCCCACGGGATTCTGAATTATCACTTGAGGAGTGGGCTATTACTTGTGAAACTGCTGAAGTGAGGTTGTTAGAAAGATATTCATTTACTCTTTTCTTCAATTCTTCAGTCAATTGTTGCTTTATAACAGTGTCCATTAAACTAGTTTGATCTGGCAGAGGTGCAAATGAAACTGTTTTAGGAAATGTAGATGGATGGGACACTGAGTTAGAAGATTTTGGGGGATTCACACCCAACTGTAAAGGAGCCATTATATCATCACTAACAGAAGCTACTGCTGAAATACCAGAATTTTGCATTCCAGATGTTAGATTACAAGCATTTAGGTCATTTTTTGGAGCAGCTGCTTTTTGAACATCACATAAGGCTTGGACCAGTTGGGTAAGTGGTGAGAGTAGAGTTGGGAAAGCAGAAGTGACAATGGCATTGGATAACTGGATTGGCTTTTTTACTGTATCCTTCACCAAAACAATTTGGGCAGGATCCAGTAGTCCTCTATTGTCCTCTACCAAGACAGTTTGGACAGGCGCCAATGGTGCAATTTCAGGGGGTTGACACATGGGTTGGAAACAAAAATTAGCAGCAATTTTTGTCTTGTTGATTGTATTTAAATTATTGATGCCAGTTTTATTCCTAGTGGGAATATCTCCACACTAGGAAACGGTTGTCTACAGAAGGCAAGGTAGGACATGACGCATTTTAATCGGCAGTAGACGAGCAGAGAAGATATTAATGCACAAGCCACGTAATAAAGCACGGCGGAAGTCAGCCGCCTTCTGGACAAGTTCCGTACTTTTTCCATCTCAAATTAAAGTTGCTTTTCTGTGACATTGATTCCAAGACCTGCTACTGTGGTGTGAAGATCACCGCAGCCACTTTTCTCGGCAATGTTAGGCTCAGCAAAAACATTAGGTGAATACATCAGTACATATTTATATATTGGACTGGTGCTGCCTTCCTGACGGCGAAGCAGATACAGAGGAGGCGTTTTTGGCAAGCGAACGCGTTAGAACCAAGCTGTTGGTTTGATGTTATTGTCGCCTTTGCGCGCACGCAAAAGCCGCTATTCCTGCACATGTACGTTTAGGAGACCAATGCTGTTACGTACATAAGCACTTTCAGTGCATGAGGAACGATCTTTAGCACGTGCGCTTGAGGACCAGAAGGATCCGTCAGAGCGGGACACTGAAACGCATCACAAAATGCCAGATATACGACACACCGTGCGAGTGTATTATGCATCACGTTAAGCTTTAGGCAGACATGAGTTTTGCGTGCTAGTTTCTATTTCCATCAATGTTTCAGGGGTTTAAATTCAATGAAAAAGAATGTGGCTACCTGTGGTAATTGCAATACTGTTTTACCCATCCATGTCTCTGGAAACTGAGAAAGGCATTCTTCTTTAAAGTGTAAATCACAGAGCTCCGTCTCGGTGATTTCCTAGTTAAAGGTTGCTTTATTTGGGCATGTGTGGTGCTGGTTAAGGGCTTTGACAAAATGTTATGGTCATATGCCAGCAGGGCTTTACTGGGCTAGAGATATTTTTCTCCCAGTATTAGTTTATTTTAAGCAGCACACTTGGCATGACTTGGTCTCCGAAGGATAGCTCAGGGGCAACGTGCTCGCCTTGGAAGCAAGACAACACGGAGCAGCACAGGTTCGATCCTTGGGTCCGCGCTTAGAATTATAAATAACATATCATATCATGCATGTTAAAGCAGGCTACATGAGACGCAATCATGAAACTTGGAGGGTGAATTGCCCATTTCTCTGTCAAGCCACAGCTTACTTAATTTTGGTCCTTTAGCATTTCAAAGCTCCCAGCCCCTCCCCCCCAGATGTGATCCTACTCCAAAGTAAATAACTTCATGACATAAACGTCAGTTTTGCTCCAAACAGTTCAGACTAGTCTTTGTTGTGCTTGCCTGGTTGACATGACAACACTGTTAACCAGTTATGTGGGGTTGAACATTGTGGTAGTTATAGGCCTGATTTTTAAAAGTTGAAATTTACAAACATATAAAAATTCTAAATTACTTGCAATAAATGACTTACATTACATGACTGCTCTGTTTCTGCATATTTTAGGAATAAGTGCGCAACTCAAATTATATTTGGTGAGGACATTTTGCAGTGGGTTGTGGGCATTGAAAACTTTAGAATATTTTTTAAAAGGCTGATGGAAAGGGCTTTTTTGTACCTATTTTGGTTGCCTGGATTTAGAGATGGGAGTGAGCAGGCCAGGGAGGCCCAGTATAAAGCTTAGTTTCTAACATAAGGAATCACAGAAAGGAAAAATGGATGCCAAACATTTTTATTTTTTTTGTAATAAGAAAGAAGGAATCTTGGAGACTAAGTGTTGGCAATCTGCATTTTCAATATGTAGGTGGTGTAATGGACTTTAACAAATTCTTGGTTTGGCTCTAAGGTAGGGGTAACATGAATGCGAGAAACCAGGAAAGCGGGTGCTTTAAAAACAAGCATTGTCAATGCCACAGTTTGGGCTTTTGTGTAGGCATCGGAAAACCGCCTGACATGCTCAGCCATAGAGCCATTAATGTAGTGCCCATTGATGGAAGCAGGTGCAAAATGGTGTGAGTACCTGAGCATTTAATAGCAGTGCCTGGCAAAAGCTTAATTATGTATGCACAAGCCAAAACTGTTGGCTTTGCCAATCCTTGTTATTTTGGCAATGGTGCTCATAGTCAGCTTGCTTCAATATTGCCCCCTCTCTGTCTTGGCAATAATACTGGCTTTGATAATAATGATGATAACACATTATTTCTTGATTCTTTTGAAGTTCCTATTACGCCAATGCGACTCCTTTACATAAGTTCGGTATTCAAAATAGTAATCAGTGGACAGTGGTCGATTATGGAGAATACCAGGATTACCCGCCAAAGGTAAACTCACTGGTGTCTTCAAACACGTCAGTTCGATCCACTACCACTCTTCGTTCTGCTTCCTCTCATGTGGCAGACTTCATTGGGTTTCCTGCAGCCCGCGCTGACCAGGAAAGGAGCTTCTCTCGTTCCCCGTGCTCTCCATTGCTTGTCAGCCACCCGGACACAGAACGCAATCCGGACAGCCTCTGTGTCCACGGGGAAAGCCTGATACAACAACACTTCCTGCTGCGCAGCCTCTGCATTCAAGGCCATTCTCAGAGACCCTCTCTTGACCGACATCCGCATTAATAATAGTGGTGACTCTGGCATCTCCCTTCTTCTTCCACTGCAACTGTTGCTGGCGACCTCTGCAGCTACTCACATCTCCTTGTTGTTCTCTTGGCCTGCACCTGAGGGGGTCTTATATATTCAAAGGTCCCGCTCAGGTGTGGGTTATTAGAACCACTAGGCTGCACCGTGCAGTTTAGTGCCTCGAAATCCCTCTTCCTCATACCAGTACTTTGGACATTGTGGATTTTGAAGTTCCCAATGTTCCAATTACTTTATATGGTCTGAAATTTGCATTATATTCTATTCAAGTCACTCTTATCATTAATTACACTTTTAGGAAGAATTTCTAAATGGACAAATGATTGATTCATATTTAAGAAAGAGTTAGCTTCATCAGAAGTCAGGGTTTTAATGTTCCGATATTAACACTTATTATTCCCCTGTTGATCATAAGAGTTTACATTACCATCAATGTGGGCTGCTTTGTGAATCAGATTAATCAGAAGCCAGAGAATCAATTTTCTGTTTCCTAGGTTAAGAATAACAGTTTTTACAACCAACAAGATTGATAGCTTTGTGAAGGGAAACCACACTCTGAGAACAAGCCATCACATAACCTGGCATCATGGAAATCTCTCCTTCTGACGAAGATAAATACTACATCCCTCCCAACTGAGTCCTCCTATTCCCTTGGGGCTCTTCTCCTCCCAGGTGATCCTCCCGGCTATTTCCACCCTCAGGGTTAGGATCAGGTAGCAGCTGCCTTCCACTGGCCACCTGGGAGGGGACATTAGGTACTGTTTTTGTGAGGACTATGCAGGATTCATCACATAGCTTAGCGAAAGTCAATGGAAAATATTCATAGAGTGCCTTGAGAATCGGGTGCAAGATGAGAATATAATTTCAGATCTACAAGTGGGGTTCATATGAGAAATAGGCACCACTGACAAGACTTCCTGTCTTTCTAATTTTAAGCAAATAAGTGATTTGAAAGTGTGGAAACCTGAAGGTGTCGCACTCGCTAGACCCCAGGGATCTGTCATCCGGGTGGCCAGGACAAGGCCATTGCTATAGGATCCAGTTCCTGTGGGTGGACCAGTGCAGGATGATCATCTGGATGAGGGCTCTTCAGGGAGTGGAAGTGGGACACCGAAGGGTGAGATGCGGTATCCCCTTCCTTATGACACCTTTTCCCCATCCTGTACAGTAGGATATTTGGAAACTCTAACCCCCCCCCTCTTTTCCAACATGAACACTTTCTCACACCAGGAGTGACAACGGCCTAATACCAGAGCCATTTACCTGACATGTCCCAAGAGAAGGGTCAAGCAGAGTCAGGCAATTGTTGACAACTACACACACCTGACTGCCCTTTCCCTTCCCCATAGGAATAAAAGGCAGAGCACAAGAGCACACTCCGAGCAAGGTCGAATGCACGAGGAAGCAGCTATTCCAGGAAGGCAGTTCAAACGGAGGAGAAAGGTGGCAAGATCTGAAAGGATGTCAAGGACAGAGTTGCCCTTGCCCTTTTCATCCGAGACCCGCAAAGCCTCCAACAAAAGAAACATAAGACCAGAAATCGCAGCTGGCGAATGGTGTGACGGATGCCAGCGGTACATGGAACCCTCCCGCACTGATAGCCGGGGCGGGGAGACGCAGTTGCCATTGTGGTACCGTCCTTGACTCCAGCGGCAAAAGAAACAACAACGAGTTTAGCACAGCCGGTGAGTCGGAAGAACCTGATAGTGGACCGGACTGTGTTAGGCTCAAGGTTGCAGTGGCAACATTAACAGGATTAATATACAGAAGTCTTTTTTGTGAACCAACTTGATACCAGAGATAGAGTGCTCCGGTGCCACATGAGCACTCATTTGAAGGTCTGTGGCTGTTACCCCTCTCCTGAACAAAGAGACTGTGTTGAACTAGAAGAGTATTGAAAACAAAGGTACCAAGAGGACATAGGGAAGGCCGACATGAGGTGTCAAGGTGGTCATGCAAGGGTCAAGCCAAACCCTTTGTAGAATCAAAAGTCCTTGACACATTGTAGAAGTTTTGACGATTGTGAAATTGGCGCCTGGCTGAGGGGAATGCTGTGCAACTTGTGATTTTGTGAAACACGCACTTGACATAGGCTAACAGAGTGACCCAGCAAGACCTGATCGCCCTTTGGAAGTCTTTGTTTAAGATTGCCAAGTGCTTTGGATGGTCTGATCCCGGATGAGGGGGACCTAAATAAACCCAGATGGTTGTTTAAAAAGACATTGAGACTTTTGAATATCACAAATGAGGAGATTGTGATTGAAAGGCGGTAGTGAACCCGAGTGAGGGACGGCAAGAGAAAAGTTGTGAAGAAGCTAAATAAACAAGTTTGTGAACCCAACTGAGGAATATCCACAGTAAGTGGTTGGTCTGAGCCCGATTGAGGGAGGCTAAAGAGAGAGAGAAGGATCAGAACGCAGATCAGGGGGATCCAAGGGTGAAGGGAAATCACCCGATGTGAAGATTAGCAAAAGGAACTTTGGTTGTGTTGTTTTGGCAAATCAGGCCCTCTGAAGCAAGATACTTCGCATGAGAAGAGATTTGGGAACAGTAGGCCCTGATATAGTGAAAAGGAACTGTAAGTTCATGTCAGAGAAGCTCAGGAGTGTGCTGTACTGAAGAGTCCTGCCTTGTCCCGTGCTAAAAACATAGGGAAGGGAGACCCAAGCCATACCATCCTGACCTATCATTTTGTGAACACTTCTTTCTTTTCTTGTGAAACATTATCACACACTATTTTGTAGCATAGTGGCAAGGATTGGCAATAGTATATTTTTTAGTAAATTCCCTTTTTATTTGACTAGATTCTACTAGGACTGTATTATTATTATTTGATGGTCGTAGCTTGCTCCCATTTTAGATTTAAATTAAGCGTTTATCTCACCCATTTTACAGTTTAACAAAACACCCTTGAACTGTGATCACTTGTGTCTGTCTTACTTTGATACCATGCCTTCCTTACAAAAGAAAGAACTCTTATATCTGTCTTTTATTGGTTTTAAAACAGCTTTTGATTCAGTGAACCGGAGTACATTGTTGAAGCGTTTAGCTAATTTAAAGGGCCCATCTGATCTTTTCATCACCATACAGAAACTCTATGAAGGAATTCTGGCAGTAGTTAGATCTAGGCAGGACAGAGAGAGAACAGATACTCTCCCAGTGATCCACTCAGTTATTATGATTACCTAGGAATAATATTCTAAAATGACATAACATGTGTCTCACAACAAAAGAAGAGCGAACTAACACTAAATCACTGCTCTGGCACACTGTGTACTTTAAATGGACAGTTGGGAAGTCAAACTCCTCTGACAGTAATAGAGGTTTATAAAGCACAAGGTGTCTCAGAAACACTCTATGGTAGCAAACTCTGGGCAGAGACGGTGGAAAACAGTTTTGTGACAAATGTTTTCAGTCTAGCCATTGGTACCCTCACAATCCCATTGTTCATTTAGGCAGGACAGAAATCTGTGAACTTCACAGCCCTATGCAAACCCCTCCTTTATTGGTTATGATTGCACAAAGTAGACAAATTAAACCATTATAAAGAGATTTTATAGGATGCGATACATTCCCCGGGGGGCACAACTTAGAATTGGTGCCATCATATTTCAGCTTTGCTGAATCAGACCGTTCGGACACACGTACTCAATAAAGACACATATCACTGAGGAAACATATAGGGATATGAAGAATAAGCTAGACACCTTGTATTTTGAAAGGAAAATGTCAGAGTCCATTAATCAATCAAGGTTTGCTGGCTATATTATATACAAAATTGATCAAACCCCTGAACAGGACTTGAACCAAATGTCATCTGTTAATAATAGAGTACCTTATATAAAATGTTGATTATGTATGATATATATATATATATATATATATATATATATATTCCCAGTGGTTGAGTACTCTTATAGATGGTCTTAGAATCCTACAAAATACTTACCTTTCTGCCCCACCGAGATTGAATCTGTGATCCATTTTCCTTTCGACTGCCTGAAATATTTCCTCTTTTTTTTAAACTTTATTTTGGCTTTATGTAAATCAAAACAAACAAATTCCAACAGTGCACCACGTGTTCCCCGTTCCCTCTCACCCCTGATGGTACAGTAAAAGGGTGTATCACAGCCGTACAATTATGCACACGATTTGACGTAGGACCCCTGCCAAGGAGATGTAGGGACCAGTGAGACGTTGCTTATTGAAGTAGACTGTGCGGAGAGTCACAGTCCGGAGTGGACATTAAATAGTTACTGTAGGGTCCCCATGTGTCTGGGGGCCATGCGTGAAGGGGCAGAGTCTTGATGAAGTTCGATTCAGTATCCTGGCAAAAGGCTATGTCTTGCCGCCACAGTTGCGGGAGGGAGGACCGCCTCGCCCCCAGGTCATGGCGACCCTCCTCCTTGCCAGAACCAAAAGTAGACTGGTCAACTTCCTCACAGAGATCGGTATGTTCTTGGTGAAGCCTAGCATTGCAACCTTGGGGCTATGTTCAATCTGTATGCCTACTCCTGTGGAGATCTGCTCCAATATCTTGCTCCAGAAGCGGCTTATTGGTGGGCATTCCCAGGCTAGGAGTATAAAATCTGCTGCAGGAGCACTGCATTGTTCGCATGATGCCAGAATTGTCGGTCGTTGATTGTGGAGCCTAGCTGGGGTATGGTACACCTGGTGCAAGTAATTAAAGTGTATCAGCTTGAAGTGTGAATTTAGGGACACGTTCTGCATCTGTCCCAAGACGTATACCAGTCCTTGTCTGGGATCGTGGCCCCTAGTGATTTTTCCCATCTCGTTCTCGAGCTGTTGATTGGATGGTAGTGTTTTACAGGAGGTTTTTGTCGATCGTTGATACCGGCCTTCCCTCCACTTGGGATTGAATCACCCATTGTAATAGTTGCCATGTGGGTGGTTGGGACGGGAAAGTGGGAAAAAGCGATTGAAGTGCATGGCGGAGAGGGAAGTATATGAATGTGTCTAGAGCTGAGTCGGCCCCCCGTTCTCGTGTATGCTGGGGTGTTAAGAAGGTCCCATCTACGAATAGGTAGCTCGGTGTGTCAATCTGTAGCTTGCTGGCCCATTGGAGGTACACCTTTTCTGTAGTTAGCGGGATCCCTGGGATGAATCTCGCTGATATAAGAGTAGAGAACCTGACTGGGACATCACACTTCTGCGCGTTTTTCTTCCATATTGCGTAGGTGGAGTGTACCACGTTTAGGGTTGTAGACGGTACCTGAATATTGCCTATTATGGCCGCTTGCAGTAAGTTAGGGGTTATCAGGGCTCGCTCGATCTGGACGTGGGGCCTGATAGAATGAATGGAGTACCAGTGACCCAGGAATTAAGCCTGGGTGGCCCAAAAGTAGCGCTATAGGCCAGGGAGCGCTAAGCCCCCTTTTGCTATCGGCTGAATGAGTGTTGTAAACATCACCCTCGCGGGCTTGCCGGCCCAGATGAGCACGAGAATCATGCTACGCAGCAGTAGGAGGACCTCTGTGGGAGTAAAAGGGGGATATTTACAAACAGGTAAAGGAGTTTGGGCAAAATCACCATTTTCACTATGGAGATTCAGCCCCACAATGTGAGCGGAAGGTGTTTCCATCTGGCTATTTTATCCCACAATGTTTCCATTGCCCTCCGATAGTTGTCGCGGAAGAGGTCCTGGTGGTTCCTGGACATCAGAATTCCCAAGTATCTGACTCCCGAGTGTTCCCATCTAAACCCGTAGTCGTCTTTAAATACTCTGGTTTCAGGGGTTAGGGGAAATATAACTGATTTTGTGTGATTTACTTTCAGACCTGAAAGGGTACCAAATTTGACAACCATCCGCATGACTGGGTTTAGATTCTCTGCTGGGTCGCGGATGAAGAGAGCTACGTCATTGGCGTATAGGGATAGTATTAATCTGTGGGGACCTAGGGAGAGGCCTCTCTCTATCTGTCGGGTCCAAAGGCCGGCGGCCAGGGTCTTACATTGCCAGCGCGAATAGCAGGGCTGACAGAGGGCACCCCTGCCTGGTTCCTCTCTGTAGTTCTATGCTCGCGGATTTTACTTTCCATGGGATGATGATGGACAGGGGGTGTTTATAGAGGAGGGAGACCAGATCTAGGAAACGGTCCCCCAGGCCCATCCGCTTCAGGACAGCAAAAAGGTATGGCCATTCGACAGAGTCGAAGGCTTTTTCTGCGTCAAGCAGAACCGCCACAGCCTGGGATGATGGGTCGAGTGCCTCGCTGTCACCAAACAAACGCCTGATACCGAACGTTGTATTGCGGCTTGAGTTGAAACCTGCCTGGTCGACGAGTACTAGACCCGGCATCAGAAGAAGTAGTCTAGAAGTGAGGATCTTTGCGAGGATCTTATTATCCACATTGATCAATGAAATTGGCCTGTACGAGGCGCACTCCTCCAGGAGTTTTCCTGTTTTATGGAGAAGGATCACATTTGCCTCGCGAAGTGTTGGGGGCAGGAATCCCTTTCCTAGTATTTCTTCAAATACTTGCAATAGGATTGGTGCTAGGAGCGTGCGAAGGTCTTGGAAAATTCCCCTATTAACCCGTCAGGGCCTGGGGCTTTGCTGCTTGGAAGTTCTTTTATCGCTTGCAGGATCTCTTCAATGTTAGTGATTTATTCAAGGGTTCTCTCAACTCATCGTTAACCCAGTAAAGTTCTATTTCGTCTAAGTAATGTTGGAGAGTTTCTGGGCAGCTTGTGTGTTTTCAGCTGTAAAGGTCTTGGTAGAAGGTGTGGAAGGACTCTGCTATATCGTCTTCTGTGTATACTAGGGCACCTTGGGGGTCACAGATACATTCAACCTGTGTGGGGTTTCTATCCGCACCCAGCAGCCGTGCAAGCCGGGCCCCTGGTTTTTGGCCCTCACCGTATTGGTGGACGCGGTGGCCTTGAGTTAGAAATCTGGTCTCGCGGTCGGTGGTGGACCTGAATTTGTCTAGTTCTTCTTTGAGGGAGTCAAGGAAGTGAGGGTCATTTAGGGCAGAGTATGTGTGCTCGAGTGCCTTCAGCCATGTCTCGCTGGCGGCAAGTTCCCTTCTGATTAGTTTTAGTATTCTGTTCTCTTTGGCCATGCATATCCCTCTAACATTACACTTCAGTGTTTCCCAAAGGGTCCCAGCTGACGTTACCGAGTCTCAGTTGGTTGCTAAGAAGGATTTGATCTCAGATCGGAGCTCCTGGGCGAACACCTGGTCCTGGAGAGCTCCGGGTTTAAATCTCCAGTGGGGTATACCTCTCTTGTTATCATTCAAGAGTGACAGGGGAGTGATTGGAAAGTGTCCTAGGAAGTATTTGGCAGGGTCCCCATTGGAAGCGTCTGTGTTTGGACACTAACAGGTAGTCAAGTCGTGAACTAGTATTGTGAACCCAGGAGTGAAAGGTGTAGTCTTGGTAATCCCGGTGACTGAGGCTCCACGTGTCCTCCAGGTCGTAGGCCCTGCAGAGCCCATGTATCTGGAGGCTTGCTTTGTAGGGAGTGGTGGTGGATACGTGCGATTTGTCTTTTCTGGGGTCTAGTGTGGTCTTCAGATCCCTGTAAATATTTACTCTTGCAAAGGAAGTGACTACTCCTGGGCTCTTTTTTAAACACCAAGTTAGTACTCAACAGGAAGCACTTTTGTTATGTAAATCGACGAGCCACAATGAGGTGGTATTCGCAGTTTTGAGCTACTTAGCAAAGGCTTGTCAAATCAGATAAAATCAACCCATACCTGTATTGTTGAAAGTAATAAGTAATTAGATGAATGTTTTTGCACAGGATTTTATTGATTTTAACCCTTTTTTATCTTCGCGTGAATGTAATCTGTCAAGTGTATTTATTATATCTGATTTGTAGTTTTTGTGATGATTTCTATGCTACATTTCGTTTTTGTGAACTTCTTTGGGCTTGTTTCCAAAATTAAGTATCTTTTCTTTGATATGTCAATTACAGGGTTAATCCACTACACATTCCAGGCTCAAGGCAGAGGTGATGTTTGCACTTGCCATGTGCAAAACATGTTATTTCCAGTATGTGAACAGAGGATTGTCTTGGAAGCAAGACCACGCATAGCAACAGAGGTTTGAATCCCGGATCCGCGCTTAGAAACCAAACTCAGGTACGGTATTAGGTGCGTTATAAAAAAACAATGAATACAATAAAATACAGGTCTTTGTGGGTCTTCGCATTCAATCATAAAACAGAGGTAAAAGATTTTTTCTGTTACGCAGATATGAGGGAGACAAAATGGATTACAGTCTTCAATGCAATTGATTAGGGTTTGAACATAGACACTGTACTGCAGGTATTTTTAGGATTTGTGGTTTTTTTATATGATTTGATTTGGTTTGACAGCAATTTTCTTTTAAAGCCAAATCAGATTATTATCCTTTTTCAAGATCAAAGTCAAATTGATTGTTCTGCGAAAAGCTTTTACAAGATAATAATAAAAACCACAATATACAAAAATAAATAAAAAATCACAATAGAAAAGTTTTTAAAATCTGCAGCACATAGATACATTATGCTAATAAGTTGTACTAAATAGTAAAACAGGGATAATCAGCTTATCATATGATATAATAAAAGCCCAGATGTGTGTTTCTCGGAAGCTGTCCTGCCCGCTTTGCCTGTTATCACTGCTAGAGGGAGCTGTTGCCTTACACATACAATAAGACTTCAAGTTCATCTTCAAGGTGAACAAAATGTGCATTTCAACAATGATTATGTACAATAAGCTGCAGAAAAGGCCCAAGATAGGGATATCACTTTAACAGCACACTTCAAATTGCATACACTAAGAAAACATATTAACATAAATTAATTTGGTTAAGCACTATTACTCTAACAAAATAAATTACTTTTTTTAATGTACTTATGTATTATGTAATTACTCATTGTAATATTTCTTGGTTTGTATTATTACATCAATATTCTTCATGTACGTTTTAAACTTTATTTCACTTCAATTAACTTTATTTTCTGACCTCATGTCTACTTCGAATCATGCGGCACGTGAATTGTATTACTCTGACATCCCTCAAACTATATATTTGAATCCAAAACAATGAGGAGCAGATACAGCAATTGCTCGTATGTACTATATTGAACTCTCAATGGATTCTGTGAGATTTTGTTTGAGGTTACCACTCCTCCACATAAAATTAGCAAGATCTGTACAAAAAACATTTGTTTCTATTAACCTAAATTATGTTAAAATACACAGCATAACATATTTATACTCTGAAAATGTCTTCCTTCATGCACATTAATCCGTGTACACTGGCTTTTCCACTAGTTAACAATATTTGAATTAAAATATTAACAATAGAAACATTATTTAAGTTACGTGGTTTAAGAAACATAACTATGCTTAAATAAGTCATTTTTCATTCAGTCCCCCTGACCAGTTTGAGAAAAGGGGAATAAACGGGTCCTAATATACCAAGTTTTCCAGAGAGAGGAAACTCCGACAAATACCACAAAAGTACATGAGAAGCATTTCACTCATTACAGGGCTTCCAGAATGTCTATGACCTTAGCCTCTTTTAGTAATGGTTTAATCCATTTGTCTTTATATTCATTAAAAGACTTACACAAGAAAATAAAGTGACTAAGTATCTCCAGGAACTTTACATCACATCTACATAAACACTCATGCGGGTCCCAGGTGTACTATAGCCACAGGTCCTAGCTCATAGTCATCTATTTCGTGAGCAGAAGTCTAGGGACCGTCCTCCCATCCTTCGCCCACCAGACTTAGCAGACTCCGAAAGGAATGACCAAACAAGAGCTCAAAGGGACTGAACCCATCACTGTTCTGTGGCACCTTCTGGTATGAGAACAGGAAGCATGGCAGAATATCCTCCTGAGAGGCTCTTCTAAACCATTGTTCATGCCTTGGTGGTTTTGTTGAACTGCTCAGCTAGCCCTTTGATCGGTGTGTGAACGGCTGTGGAAGATTTGTAGGTTACTGCACACTCATTCTATATGGTCTTAATGTACACCAATATGAAGTTGGATACCCTGTCAGAATTGACTTTTTTAGGGAACCCTACACGAGAGAATATGACATCGAGGGCCTTCGCCATCACAGTGGCTTTGATGCTTGTCAGAGGAGGCTGGAGAGAGCCATGAAAGCCACGAGAAGGGAGGCATTTTCTTGACAGTGCAAGAAGCCAAGAGAGAAACAGAGGAAGGGAGTCATCCCCCCTCGTGTATTTGTGAACATTGTGAAAAGCCAAGAGAAGGCAGGCATTCTCTTGACATTGCAAAAATAACCAAGGGAAGGAAGCCAGTCTCTTAATACCGGGACTTGGAGTTTGAACGTTTGTTTCTAAACCAAAGAACTTTTTGCTACTTTAAAACTTTGCATTAACCTTTGAAAATGGATTGCTACCTGGGAAAGGGATCCATTTACTCAGGAACCAGTTTCTGTGATACATGGAGCTGTGCCTGTTGTGAGAAACCTGAAGGCACTTTCACATCTACTCCCTGGGGATCTTCTTTTCAGGTGGCCAGGGGAGGGCCATCGGTTTTGGATCCCAACCCTGGGGGTGGACTAGCGTGGGAGGATCACCTGAGTGAAGGGTCCTTGGGTATTGAGGGGAGGGTGCCAGAGGACGATACATAGTATTCCCCTTTCCTGATATTGACCTACCCTCGCTCAGCTGTATTATGATATTGCAGTCAATATCCTAACTTCCCCCCTAGAATTACACAAGATACTGAGAAGAGGAGGATTCCTCAAAGAGCACTGCAGATTACCTATAGGAAACGGCACTATAATACTGGAACGAAGAAGAGAGTTCCTAGAGACTGCAGGGCTAACGGTCAGACATGTCCCAGTAATTGGAGTCAGGCAAACCAGGCAAGTCAGTCACACCTGAAACCTCTTGATAGGGCTTGGGTGTATAAAAGGTGGGACAGAGGAGCAACAGAGAGACCTGTGTGTGGAGAGTCAGCCAGGAGAGCAGCACGAAGGCCAGCCCAACCCGCGGGAAGCACAGGGAGATCAGAACAATTAGACACTGAAGGACTGCACCATGAAACAGGGTGTGAATGCGTGGTGAGGGAGCCATGTCTCCAGGGAGCTGGTGAAGGCTGGAGGAGGGAACCATGCAGCGTGTCAGTCCCTTCATTTTGGCCAGACAGTGATCGTTCCCCTGAGTGGAAGTACCAGCCAAGGAGTGTCTGAGGGGCAGGCAATGAGACCCTGACCTCAAATCCAAGGTATTGTGCAAACGTGAAACTTATAGAAAACAGTAATGTGATCAATGAGTTTCCGAGAGTGAGAGAAACACGGTGCGCATCTGAAAGTGGCTTTGTAATATTGTATCAGAGTGGCCACGTGCATTCGGCACATTCTCGAAAGTCTCTGATCATCGAGTTGAAACAAATGCAGTATGTAAAGAGAGTTGCCAAGAAACAATTTACCAGAGTGCTCACGAACGAGGAAGTTGAACGTGTTCAAAAGTCTCTGATCAATTAAGGATGCTGAACAAGTTTGTGAACTGTGAATTCTATTAGAACAGAAAGAAAACTGTGCAGCTGAGGGGAGCCAGTGAAGTAAGAGCAAAATGCCAAATGATTACAAATAAGTTGAACAAATAGAACTGTGAACTCTATGAGAATGGAATGAAAAATGCGCAGCCAAAGGGAGCCAGTGAAGTGCAAAGTAGAATGTTTCATTTGTATTCTCATTTTCTTATATTTATAACGCGCATATCCCCAAGGGATACCCAGCAGAGAACTGCATCTGGGCGCAGATGAATTAAATAGAGTAGACATGGAGTACCTGCCTTAACTTAGCCCAGAAAGCTTAGCCCAAAAAGTTATCTGAACACGTACGTTTTCAATTGCTTCCTAAAGGTAGCTATGGAATTAATTTACTATAGCTGTAGCGGGAGGGAATTCCAAGCATGGGGGCCAACAAGAGAGAATCATATGTGTCCTCAGGTAGTCATTTTAGAGGGGGTGGTTGCTAACAAACCTTTTGCCATAGATCGCAATGTACGAGTGGGACAATGAGTTGCAATCTTAGATGTCAGGTAGGTTGGGTGAGGCCATGAATACACTTAAAGACAAGACATAGAATCTTGAACGGTATCTTTTGCTACAATGGAAGCCAGTGAAGGCCTCTTTGAAACTATGAGATCAAACTTTTTAATTGAAGTGAAAACATCAATTGCACCGCTGAGTTCTGGGCAACCTGAAGCCGCTGAATTAGATATGCGGAATGGTCCTTAGTGATGTGACTTTATTGCAGAAATAACAGGGATGTACAATTACAAAACATCAATATGCCTTTTACATTGACCATTGAACAAATAACTATTTTCGGAGGTCACCCCCAAACTGCTCTTATGTCTCCTACTCCTAAACCCTTTTGTCTCCCTCTCTTTTATGCTAATTTTGAACTAAATCTGTCTTTTTGTCCACCGCTATCATTACATTTTCCTATCTTTATTTCGATATTTTTTCTGCTATGGTATTTTGAACGCACTCCGTTATTTCTTGCAATATTATTTCATCTTTGTAAATGTATTCTCTATTATTTTATTCAATATTATCACTTGATACCATGTGGAAAAGAAAGCCAAAGAGGTGCCAAGAAAAGCGAGTAATGAATTAAGGAACTTTTGAATCATCTGGATTGTTTGTAAACCGTCAGCCCAACATAAGTCAAGGTGACAGAAAGTTGAAGTAAGTGCAACTGGTTGCGTGACCTGTAGTGGGTGGGCGGTGCGACCTGACATCTGCACCTAGACCAGGAAGCCCCAACTAACCTAAAGAGAATTGTGAGAGTAAATTGCGAAAGCTACAAGAGTCACTGGTTGTGCAACCTGTAATGGGTGGACCGTGCATTCTATTCACTGTGCCACGACCTGCGGCTGCAACAAGAAGGAAACGGAAGGTGAAAGGAACCTGTTAACATTGTGATTTGAAGAGAAGTACATTGAGCTTGGGAAAGGGAGCCTTAAACTCTGCTCGAACGTTGTGAGACTGTTTATGTGAACCAGTGCTTAAAGCTTGGGGAAGGGAACCTTGAGCTCCTATGGAACATTGTAAGACTGTTTTTGTGCATCAGTGCTTGCAGCTTGGGGAAGGGAACACTAGGCTCCTTATGAACTTATCAAACTAAGATTGAGTGTGCTTTGGACTGAAGGAAGATGGACGCAAGTCCCGGAGGAACACTTTTGTTGGACCTGCATCCTGAAAATGGGGAAGAGCGCTAGAGACTGCGCCAGACTTTATCACTATTGAGTTAGAATTTGATTTGGACTTACGGACTTAGGCTTTCCTTAGTTTTTTCGGGTAGGGAGATTCCCATCATATTTACAGGGCAGGTTAGGCATTCCACCCATATTGATATTGAATAGAAATGTTGGTATAAAATGTACATTGCGTTGCCTCTGTCATCTCTTGATACCATGCCTGTCTCACAGTGTCCAGAAGAAGGGAGTCATTCTTCTGGACCGAGAGTACAGCAAACCCCTTTAGTTTAGTTGGAAGTGTAGGGTTGGAAATAGTTTTTTGACAGAGGATGGTGGACTCTTTATTTCTTGGACATTCTGACAGAATCCTTGGATATTGTTGATGCAGGGAAACCCCTCTTAGAGTTAGGGTAATATAGGGGTTTAAATAAATGTTTCTGCCAACCACTATGATGTACTTCTGCCCCCTTACAATGGCTATTGTGTTAGGTATTCAGGAAAACACAGTGGTCAGGACAGATTATGTGCCTGATATGTGGGCTCCAGTGTCTTTATTAAGTATTAGGTGTGTAAGGGCTATCTTGCCATATAACTAAGGTGGGATTTTCCCTACCAAAGAAAACAAAGGAAAGTCTATATCCGTAAGTCCAAATCAAAGGTCTATGTCAAAACCTACTCTTGCCCTCAAATCTCTAACTAAACAATGTTTAGGGATATTCTCCACTAACTAAACAATGTTCCATAACAAAATATAAAGCTACTTCCAACTTGAGCCCCTTCTTTGGCACCTTGTTTGTTTCAAATGTTCTACTAGGGCTTGGGATTTGCTTACCCAACTTCAAAGCACACTTATTCACAAATGTACAACTAGATTCTCAGGATTGCTTTCCCCAAGTTCAAAGCATACTGGTTCACAAACCTCAACTGATACTTGCTCTCAAATTTCCTTAAACAACTTCTGTATATTGGTTGGGGCTCACTGGTCTGGGCACAGTTGTCAGACCGCACGGTCCACTCACTACAGGTCGTGCAACCAGGTGCCCCGGGCTTTTGGTCTGCTCCAGCTCTCCTCCACATTTACTTGGCTTACTTCACATACCTTTCTTTACGGTTTTAAATCAATAGGTTTTTGCTTTCAACTGGATTCTTACTCCTTCTGTTACAACAATTATTTAAACATGCAAGTTCACTTGTAGGTGATCTGCTTTCCTTGTCACCTTATGTTCACCCTCTTAGGTATTTTGCACTTTGTTCGCTTTATATGATACCTGTTCAAGTCTGTGTTCACCTAATTCCATTTTCATCAATTCAACAGCTTTGCTCACAGTTAATGTCTCCCTTTTCTGTAATTCAGTATTGGCTCTTGTTATTTTAAATACCTTGCTACTCATTCAGAGACCTTCAAAAATGTAGTGTCTGTTATACATGACCACTCTGATACAAAGTATTCCAGTAACCCATTATTAACTCAGCGTGCATTCATTTTTACTTCAGAATATTCTTCCCATTGTTCAGACCTTCAAAAACCTTCCTCGGGCTGCACGCGACCACTCCGATACAATATATTCATCAGCTTCATTCACTTGTGCACCAGATTTCTTCAAACATTAGAAAGTCACTGGTCGTGTTATTCTTGCTTCACCGTTCGCAAGGCCTCTGGCTTCTGGGGAACAAGCATCTAACAGACATAGTTAAAGAGCAGCCATACCTCACGGCTCCCTTCTGCCAACTTGATTAGTTTCCTGGAAAGTCAGCTTCCACACCACAATAGTCTGCCTTTCTCTGCTGATCCTCAGCATCTCAGCGTTCTGGTTTCTTCAGATTTCCTGCTACTAGGATCAGCCTCCTCGCTGCTTCTCCTGACACTCTCTCTGCATGCTTGTGGGTTCCACCTTTTATACACATGGGTACTTGTAACAGGCTTCAGGTGTGAGGTTTCAGGTTCAATTGCATGACCTTGATTAAGCCCGTTAGTGGTAAATGCCTGATCTTAGTAGCAGTACTACTCTATGTAACTCTTCCTCGTCTCAATATTTGGTGGCAATTAAGGGGGAAGGATGGTTTGGGATTGACAATAACCCATGAAGGCTGAGGGATGGTAGGGTAGGTCAGTGTTAGGAAAGGGGGGCTACAAAGTCTCGCCTTCAGGCACCAACCCCCCCAATCTCCAGTTACCATCCACCCAGTGATCTTCCCTCGCTTGTCCGCCCCCAGGGTTGGGATCCAAAAGCGATGGCCCTTCCCTGACCACCTGAGCAGAAGAGCCCAGGGTAGTAGGTGTGCGAATGCCCTTAGGTTTCACACATACCTTTCCCCTATGTGGGTTGGACAGTGATGCTTTGCAGGGGAACAGTGAGAGAAAGTCTACATTACCTTGCTCTCAACCCTTTCCGATGTTCAACTGAGAAGCATTATGTTTGTAGGTCGAGGAATCACTGCATGTCCCTAGGGTTTGACTCCTTCTTTTGGCTAATCTAGACTAACAGAAAGTGGCCAGTTATTAGTCAGAACCTTCGACCTAGTAGATAATACTTAAGATGTAATATGGCCCATTTTATCACCAATTCTTCTAACTTGATGACTGAGTAATTCTTCTCCCTAGGAAATAGCTTCCGACTGATATACAACATCGGGTGTTCCAGTCCATCATGATTTTGTGATGGGACGGCACCTAGCCCTATTAGGGAGGCATTTGTTTGAAGAATAAATTCCTTAGAGAAGTCGGACACTTTTAAAAATGGGGCTCTGACATTAAGTTTGCTTTAAGGCGTTATAAAAAATGTCATCTTCCTCATCCCATTTAATCTTTTGGGGCTCAGCATGTTTCAATGTGTCTGTCAGCCTGGAAGTCTAACTGAAACATTTGGAATAAACCGGCAGTAGTAACCTATTAACCCCAGAAAAGCTCTTAAGTCTTTCTTAGTTTTTTGGGGTGTGGGTCTCAGGGACAGCTATGACTTTCTCTTGTTGCAGTTGGACACTACCATTAACCACAAAAACCCCGAAATACCTAACAGCAGATTGGTCTAGTTTGCACTTTTTGGGTTTAGCAGTTAATCCGGCTTTCCTTAAGGCGCTCATTGCTGTATACAGGTTGTATAGATGATCCACCCAGGTCCTACTATGCATTACAATGTCATTGATGTATGCTCTGCAAAAGTCTGAGTTGGGTTGTACAATTGTGTCCATTCATTTAAGGAAGGTTGCAGGAGCACCATGTAAACCAAATGGTAGGACTTTGAAACAGAACATCCCTATGGGAGCAGCAAGCACAAACTTTTCTCTGTCAGGCCCAAATATTGGAAACTGCCAATACCCTTTTGTAAGATCCAGTGTTGACAAGTAGACAGCATTACCCACTCTATCGATAAGATTGTGGATACATGGCATTAGGTAAGTGTCAAAGGTAGAGATGGTATTCACCTTTCTAAAATCTATACAAAACCTCCAGCTACCATTAGGTTTTTCCACCAGCATGATGGGGGAGGACCAGGGACTGGTTGAAGCTTCAATTATATTAGCTTTGAGCATCTGTTCCACTTCTTTAATGGTGATATCCTTTCAGGACTCAGGCAATCAATATGGTCCTAAATGTACCACCTTGCCTGATGGAGTGTGTATATGGTGTTATATACCTTTCACTCTTCCAGGCCCCTCACATAACACATCTGGAAATTAACTCAGGAGGTCAAAAAGGTCTAGTTCGTGAATTTTCGTGAGATCAGGGAGAATTAATGTGGAATGTTTTTCATCTTCAAGCACCAAACAGTATATGGTGGCTTTGGACTCAGGGGGGTCCTCCTTCCACTCTTTTAGCAGATTTAAATGGTAAACCTGTGTCTTTAGGCAGTGGTCTGGCAGGGAGTTTTTATAATTATATGGACCCATCCATCCCACTACTTCATATGTCCCATGCCATTTAGAAATCAACTTATTATCGGACATAGGTAAGAGCACTAATACGTTTTGTCCAATCAAAAAGGATCTCAAGGAAATCTTTAGATTATAAGAAGTTTTCTGCTGTTCGTGGGCTCTGACCATATGGGTTGGCACCAGCGATCTAACAGCCGCCATGTGTTCTTTCAGTCGGGTTGCAGTTGGAGAGTGTGGTATTAGGGCCTGTTCCCTTTCCTCTCATGTTTCCCTCAGCGTGTCTAAGATGTCCTGGGGCTCCCGCGCATAAAGCAATTCAAATGGGGAGAACCAGTAGAGGTCTGAGGTGTTTTCCTGATTGCAAATAGAGCCCATGGAATCAACTGGTCCCAGTTTTTCCCATCCTGATCCACCAGCTTCCGTAGGATGGTTTTAAGAGTTTTATTAAACCCCTCTACAAGGCCATCCGTTTGAGGATGACACCTGGATGTTTTCAGTGTGCTGATGTGTAGTAACCTCTGCCATGAGTCTACTCATGAATTTAGAGCCTTGGTCGGTTGATATTTCCCTTGGAAATCCAACCCACGAAAAGAAGGGAAGCAGGTGTTTTAAAATCTGCTGTGTGGTGTTGGTTCTCAGTGGGAAAGACTCAGGGTAATGAATTGCATAATCCATGATTACTAACACATACTTGTTGTCCATTTTAGAAGTTTAAAGGGGACCTATAATATCCATCCCTATCCTCAATAAAGGGATCTCGATAATGGGTAACAGGTTTAATGGGTCTGGTGGTGGTACATGAGTACTGGTGCTTTGGCAGATATCACAGTCCCGAACAAAGGTTTTAATGTCTGCGTGTATAACTGCCCAATAGAACTTATCACTTATGTGAGCCTGAGTTTTTACTTGACCCAACTGGCCCCCAGTTAGTTGTGAAAGGGCCATTTTGAAAACCGCTTGCTTGTGGCCTCTGGGGACAACAAATTGGGATTTTGTCAAGCCTTCTGCCATAGTATCTCCTCTATACAGAAGCCCATGTTTTATGTAAAAAAGGGCCAGCCCTTTCCCCTACCTTCATGTTCAGGTAGTACTTGCAAAAGGCTTCGACCAATAAAGGGTTGTTCCTCTGGATGAAGGCTAAATCGGGAAGGGTGTCAGGTTCTTCCTCACTAGGTTTAGAGTATAAGGGAGAGTTAGGTTTTTCATCTACCTCTCCGAAGTCGAAAGCACCCCTTGCAGTTTGTCCTTTCTCGGTCTCTTCCTTAAGCCTAGGAAACACTGCCCTCTCAAGTACCCCTTCAGCGATTTTATCTCCAGGCTCGATCAGAAAGGCATCTTTTCTATGGTTCTGCAACAACACTTTCACGTCTCCCCTGAAATCTAGGTCAATAAACCCAGCCAGTATATCTAGCCAAATTTCCATGAAAGTCTTGACTTGGGTGCCAGTCGAATATAAATCCCAGGTGGTGGCACTAGATCAGTAGGTATTAGTCGTCTTTCCCCTGGAGGGATGGTTTCCTTCCCACTACTGCAGATATAGAATCCGATGGAGCCTTTTGTGGACACTGTGGGATCCGATGCTCTGTCTCTTAGCTTTTCATATTTCAGGTTCCCCAAAAATGTATCAGTGGAGCTGCATCCCACCCCTAACACCATATGTGAGACCTGCATGGTATGAAGAAATGGCACAGACAACAGATTTCAGGTTCACCAAGAGTCTTTATTAAGTATTAGGTTGGTGTAAGGCCTGTCTTGCCCTATAAATAAGGTGGGATTTTTCCTACCTAAAGAAAACTGAGGAAAGTCTATGTGCGTAAGTTCAAATCAAAGGTCTGTGTCAAAACCTATGCTTGCACTCACATCTATAACTAAACATTGTGTACGATATTCTCAACTAACTAAACAGTGTTCCAAAACAAACTATAGAGCTGCTTCCAACTTGAGCCCCTTCTTTGGACCCTATCCCAAGTTCATTACAGTTCCAATAGTTGTTTCTTTCAAATGTTCCACTAGTGTCATGCCCGCGCCGCTGGCGCATGCATTGGCAACCATCATGGACTACTTGGTACTCTTTAATCCTCCTAATACTCCTTGAACAACTCCTTTACACGCCTTGGTCTTTTATTTCCATTTGCTCAACTTTGGTTCTTTCTTATTTTATTCAATTAACTACATTTACCATAATGCACCTGGCTGCAGTCCTCAATTCCTGGCTATTCTCATTCATCGGTATTGGGACCACAATCCCCAGAAGCCCTAGCGGCCAGTGCTGCTTCCACCTGCTCAGGACCAGAGAGGGAGGAGGCAGATTGTCTTCAGGTGTGCTGCTACAGGTGCTGTCAATTAGCCTGCCTCAGAACAGGGCAGGGCTGTATATAAGCGCTGCCAGCAGGAGCACAGTGTCTTGCATCTTTAGTTCTCCCCGCTCCTGTTTGCCTTGACCCTTTACTTTGTATGCTGTTCCTGTTGCTGCATTATCCTGTTTTGTTCCAGTGCCCTTTCAGAGGCTCCCTGCCTTGCAGCCGATCACGCTCCGCTACCTTCTACCTACAGCCCTTGCCTTCTGGGCTTCCTGCCTTGCTGCCTATTACAGTCCTCTGCAGCCCTCTACACTCAGCGGCCTTGTTCCTCTGGGCTCACTCCTTGCTGCCCTGCTCCTCTGGGCTCCTTGCCCTGCAGCCTGCCTCACTCCGGCTGCCCACAGTCCTTGTCCTCTGGGCTCCCTGCCCTGCAGCCTACCTCACTCCGGCTGCCTACAGTCCTAGTCCTCTGCAGCCCGCCTTGCAGCCTGCCTCACTCCAGCTGCCTACAATCCTTGTCCTCTGGGCTCCCTGCCCTGCAGCCTGCCTCACTCCGGCTGCCTACCGTCCTTGTCCTCTGGGATCCCTGCCCTGCAGCCTGCCTCACTCCGGCTGCCTACCGTCCTTGTCCTCTGGGCTCCCTGCCCTGCAGCCTGCCTCACTCCGGCTGCCTACAGCCCTTGTCCTCTGGGCTCTCTACCGTGCAGCTTGTCACCTTCTGCTGTGTCCAAGCCCTTGTTCCCTGGGCTCCCTACCTTGCAGCCTGCACCTCTTCGCTGCCTACAGACCTGCTCCTCTGGGCTCCCTACCTAGCGACCCTATTCTTTTGGGCTCTCTGTCTGTCGCCTACTACTAATCTCTCTCTGTCCTGTTTTTCTGGACTCTCTGACTTTCATCCTACTACAGTCCTCCACAGTCCAATACAGTTTGCCTGCACCTAGTGCCACTCTTGACTGCAGACCTGCTTCCTACTTTGCAGCCCTTCTGTTTTCCTGACTGCTGCTCCTTGTTCACTTCCTTGAGTCCTCTGTACTCCACCTTAGGTTATCTATTTCAGTCTAACTGCCTTTCCTTCATTTCCTTCTGCTAGATTGCTCATTGACTTCCTTTTCGCTGGATATTTCTGTTCTTGTCTTATCATGTGTCTTATGTAATCCCTTTGTACAGAGCTCGCCTCTTGGTTTCCGGCAGGCAACCTCTGCCCCTTCCTTTGTCGCGTTTTCAGTGTTACAGACACCCACTGCTGTTGTTCCCAGCCATGAGCATACAGTGTGGGCCTCTGTTATAGCAATCTGTGCAGAAGGCTGGAGTTTCCTAAGGTTCTTGGAACACTCTTTTCCATTTCAGCATACACCCTAAGAGGGAATCCAGTTTGTTTGTACCTTTGTATCTTTGCCCCTTTTGGCTCACAGCTACTGTTTCCTACTCTTCTTTCTTGTTGAACTTCCTGCTGTGTGTTCTTATCTGCTACCTTACCTCAGCACAGCCACCCAAACCCTACTTGGGTACCCTGTGCCACTCTTGACAGAGTGCCATTCCTGACAACTAGGTCTAGGTATTCCCTTCCCCGTGTTCAAAGCATACGTGTTCACAAATGTTCAACTGAATGTTCAGGGTTCCCTTCCCCGAGTTCAAAGTGTACTGGTTCACAAAGTTCAATTGATACTTGCTCTCAAATTTCCTTAAACAACTTCTGTATATTGGTTGGGGCTTTCTGATCTGGGTGCAGTTGTTAGACCGCACAGTCCACCCACTACAGGTTGCGCAACCAGGTGCCCTAGGTATTTAGTCTGCCCCAGCTTTCTTCCACATCCACTTGGTTTACTTCACATACCTTTCTTTAAAGGGGTAGTTCGGTCAGAAATATTATTGTTTACATCGATCAGGCCTATCTTTTCGAGTATACATCATTCCATTAAAAAAATCCTACCTTAGTTTTCCTCACTTTTATACATGTAAAAACGCCCGCCTGGGCACCGCCATCTTGTTGAAATCGTATCCATTGATCCATCGCCATGAGTTCAAGTGCCCTTGTGGCACTAATTCATATCACCTGCCCCTCATGCTGACAAGACTAGACGCTTATGCCCCTGTTCCCAACGCCAATGCACGTTTCATGTGAACATCCTCTGTGTGGTAACTATTGACACGTCTCCATGAAAATATTAAGACGTTTCTTTCCTCCACAAATGTAAACAACCCCTTTCTGATCACATAACGTTGAGTTTCTTTTTTTATTTGTGTCAGTATTTCATTTCGAGTCTCCCTAATTTGTTTGTGCTCTGTTCAGCCATCTGCCAAGTACTCCACATATTTACAACAGGTACATATGCAGCCGAAAAACAGTTAACTCAGTAGTCGCTTTTTTAATCATTTCCTATATTATGTACAAATGTCTTTACCGAACCATATTGAAATTATACTTTAACATGGCATGCTCTATACATGTGTCCTTGCAAACGTTTAACGTTTGTACCTCTAAATTGTCTTTGCACAATTGTTTATTCTAACATGGCTATTTTTTCGCTTGTCTTTCGTTAACATTGAATCTTAAAGTACAACCTTATTTTGCTAATTTATACTCACAAAACATTTCTATTTATCTCACTGTTTATTCTCTACATCTTAAATATTCAGGAACTATGGCTGCTATTCAGCCCTACATGTACGAGCCTGAATACTCTGAAGATGAAATCTGTGAAAGAGAAAAAAGTCTAGACCATGGTGCATCGGATGTTAGTCGTGGCCATCAATCACCGGAGCCTGAACCCAGGTGCATGTAAGACGAGACGTTTCCAATTGGTGTACCTGCTGTTGTTGTGAGGTTCTGCCAAGTCTTTTGGAGAACTGCTGCTGCCGAGAAAACTCTGGCTGCTTGGCCTACAATGTTGAAGAAGACACACCACTGCTATGCGTTACCGAGCTGCATGCCTTCAGGGAAGCCTTCCTTACAAGATCCGTGTTGCGAATGCCGATGGTCCTTATGCATAAACTTTGATCTACAGTTCGCCCTTGTAATCCAAGTAATGAGTAAGTAATGAGTAAGTTAACTCAATATATTTTGTGTTTGACAACCGAGGCGGCTAACATTGCATGTTGTTCCCCTATATGACTAACTTCTATGGGTCACTGACGAAAGCATTTTTCTTTAAATTGTATACATTTCTTTTGCTAATCACAAACCCCTGTATAATCAACATCCAAACAATTACCTTGTTTTCACTTGCAAGTGAAAAAAAATATTGCAACCATCTCCAAAACGGTGTTTAATCGAACACGCATTCACATTTTCAATTAATCCACACTTGATATCGAAAGCACCTTTGGTATTTTTGACAAAATTGTACTTTTTAAAGCATCACAATGCCTTACATTTCAAAAAGTTATTTTAAACCAAAAACATGCAATTATCGGGTTCATTCAAGTAAACTATTTCTGTATCTCTTACACAGGTGGTACAGGCTTGTGGCCTATCCCACCTTCACATGGTGGATTCATGGAAGACTGGGATTCCGTGTTCGGCGAGTGATACCTGCCTGTGTGGTTTGCACTATTCGTGATAAATTCCCCAGTGACTCTGGACAGTACCACAGATTTATGCCGACAGTGCCTAGACCGTAGCAGTATAATTTGTAGTTTTTCATTGCCACCGACTTACAAACATTTATAGAAATAAATACAAAAATGAGTTGATATGAAAAATGTTTTTGCAAATTATATCGAACTACATAACATGTACAAACATATAAGAGGATTGGGAAAAGTTGGTGTGCTTCAACTAGTTTACTGCCTATTGCGTTCCCCTCATACACATCCATCCAGCCCCCTTCCGGTCTCAATGGTTGTTCGCACCTGTGGCTGTGCGCTCACAAGGGGGCTGGCTGGGTGGGAACGCTCAATGTGCCGTACACCAAGTACACCTCAAAGGGCTCTTTGTCACTGGGACCATTGACCACAAATCCTCCCCAGACCTGGTGTCTCCAGACTCCCCTTTCAAGGCACCGTCCCTGCAATCAACATATCTCTGTGTTCTTTGACTAGGTTCCGGGCCTATTGCGCTCCCATCATCCACATCCATCCATCCCCCTCCAATATCAATGGCTGTTCACACCTGTGGCGTTGAACTCGCAGGGTGGCTCGCTGGGAACGTACAAGATGCCAAATAAAATGTACACCCCAAAGGGCTCATTAGCACAGGGACTATTTATCATAAGGCCTCCCTAGACCTGGTGTCTGCAGACTTCTCTTTGAAGGCCCCATCCCTGCTATCAACATAGCTCTGTCCGGGCTTATTTTGCTCACCTAATCCACGTCCATCTCCCTCCGCTCTCAAAGGATGTTTGCACCTGTGGCCATACGCTTGCAAGGGGGCTAGTTGGGTGGGAAGGCTGAAGGTGCTGACCAATACGTACACCTAGAGGGTTCTTTGGCATGGGGACCATTGATCACATGACCTCCCTAGACCCGGTGTCTCCAGACTCCCCTTTGAAGGCCCCGTCCCTGCAATCAACATACCTCCATCCTTTGAATGTTTTCCAGACCTATTTTGCTTGCCTCATCCACATCCATCTCCCACTGCTCTCAATGGATGTTCGCACCTGTGGCCATATGTTTGCAAGGGGGCTGGCTGGGTGGGAAGGATGAATGTGCTGGAACAATATGTACACCTCAAAAGGCACTTTGTCATGGGGACTATTGACCACATGACCTGCACTTCAAAAGGCACTTTGTCATGGGGACTATTGACCACATGACCTGCCCAGATCCGGTGTCTCCAAATTCCCCTTTGATGGCCCATTCCCTACAATCAACATATCTCAGTGTCCTTTGACTATGGTCAGGTCCTATTGCACTTCAATCATGCACATACATCCATCCCCCACTGGCATCAATGTCAATTTGCATCTACAGCCGGGGGCTGTCCTGGCGGGATGGAGGAGGTACAAATTTGTCATCAAGGCCTGCTGGGTGTGAACAAACACGTCACACATTTACATACACACTTCTGTTCTGTAAGCCTTTATAAACACTGTGGAAGTTACCAAGAAAACATCTCTGAAATCGACTGGGGATATCACCATCTATCCACTTTTTGCCTTGCTTGCTGAATTGGATCAACTTTTACAATACTTTTCTTTAGTATCAATGTTATCTTCTCTGACACTTTCTATTGCTTTATACTACATGTACACCCTATTCTCACTTTAATCTATGCAAAATGTCTACGCCATTATCAACCGTGCTTTGTACTTTTGTCTCTGTAACAAGCACATGGCCCATTTGATGTATACCTTCTTTTCTAAACTTTCACTGTTATGCAGATGACACTCAGCCCTCTTTCATGCTCCCCTCATCCTCCTCTCCTCCCTGAGTGTCTATCCGTGATTCAGGATTGGTGCACCTCAAACAATCTTTGCCTTATTGTCAGTAAGACTGAGATCCTTCTCATTGGGACTCCTGCTCCCTCTTTCCATCTTCCATTCTGCCTGCCCTCCTTGGGCACTCTACCTTCCCCCTTTGTGTGAAGCAGAACACCTAGGTGTCATCTTTGACTCCACTCTCTCCTTCTCTCCTCACATCATGGAGCGTGCCAAGAAGGACCACTTCCAGCTGCACCTCCTCAGGGGTATTCTACCTTTTCTACCACAGAAGCTCACTGTCTCGAGAGCCCTTGTTCTCTCTTCTACTTTAACAGCCTCTTCTCATTCCTACCTGTTTTCTTCGCCCTCTGAAACTAATCCAGCACAGGACTGAAAGACTTATCCTTTGCCTCAAGCTTAGGCACTGTATCTCTCCAGCCATGAAATTTCACCTCTGGCTACCAGTGACTGTAAGAATCAAGTTCAAGTCCCTCTGCACTGTCCACAAGCATTCCTGGGGCTGAGGCACGCACTACAAACAAATTCTCTCTTCTGAAACACCTTTCTTCTAGATCCCTTCGCTCTGCTACCTCCAACTCTATGAGGGTGAGACACTTCTCTAGCCAGATAGAGGGTTGTAGAGCTCTCTCCTCTGCAGGAGGTTCCCTGTGGAATGTCCTCCCTGCACCTCTCAGACTTTATCCGGACCACCATAATGAACTGAAGCAACACAACACCTTCTGTTTTTCCTCTGCCTTATCTCTCTTTCTCTCGATTCCTTGCTAACTTACCTGTATGCTGTGCCAACTGGTTGCTTGACTACTCTCAGAGTCTCACTGGGCCAGGCCCCTCCATGGCCAGTCTTCCTTGCACAGCCTCTGAGCCTGACACACACTTATTAGCTGTAACTGTAACCCCTACAGCCCTCATGCTTCCTTGCACTTATCCAGGGCCACTCTGCTCTGGCTGCACCTACTCAGAGCCAAGCTGCCCTGATCACAGTTCCCCTACCCTCTCCCTTGCACTTCCCCCGGCACTTCGCGTTTCCGCACTTTCACGCTCCGAATGCCACAAGGCCTAGTAGGATTGTTTGTTTTGTCTTCCCCCCATCTTCTCTCACTTGTCTTGTGGCGTTTAGAAGCACTTGTATACAGGTGTGTTATAATTGACATATATCAGATAAAATCACAGCATATTGCTTCAAAATGTAATATTTCCTAGTGCATATTTTCAATGCATGTTTTCTCAGTAGGTGGCATTTTTGAAAATGTACCTTTATCATCAATGCAAAGTGAGGGTTGATGTACTGGCTGAGACATTCTTTTGATATTAAATTTAACAGATCATAAGGACAATCACAAAATGTCTTCATCTATAGTTTTCGGTTGCCCCAATGTCAGCCCTGCCAAAAGTTAAAGTTCAGTCCGGCATGTTTTCCTGAAGGGTATATATTTAGTAAAACAATGGGCGTCCAACTGCGGATTTCCAATGTCTGAGATTGAAAGCAGAGCCAACTAAGTCTTGGCTGATGTGAGGGGCAATCGATTCCGTGTCTGCAGCAAGCAGTTTAAGGAAGATATGTACTAACAGTCAAGGTGCACTAAAAGCATTGCCCGCGACTACATCACCGATTACTTCCGAATGCAGTTCCTACTGAATTTGAGCACATGCTGAGCCAGGTGAGTAGTCTAGTGACGCCAGAATGTTTTAATGTATTTTATTATTTATTAAATGTTTCATAGATAATGTTTTCCAAATGATCATTCAGTACTTTCAAATAGTCTGTGAACAGGTAACATGATTTTTGTGGAAAAGTTCTATTGATATTTTACCAGATAAGTACTGTGCTTTATACAATGATAACTCTAGATTACTTTGTGTATCCCTAGTTTATGGATACACTAATAGTTTGGGGCAATCTGAGCTTTCTAAAAAAAAAATGTACATTGTGTCATTTTGTTCAATGTGTTAATTCGCATAACTGTCTTTAAGTAGACTGCCCTGATGGAAGAACAGACCATTACCATGGAGAAACCATAGACAAGTCAAACATCCACATGGTAAGGCCGAGGCACTTGCGCATCAATTTACCTAATTGTTTTTCAAGTGGTCTAATTTATAATACTAATGTACATTTTCTATTTCACACTGAAAAGAATATATGCATCAATCATAGGACATAGATTGTACAACTACAACAATTCAGGAGTCAACAGCTACCCCACACACCATTCAAGTATTTTATTTATAACAATCCGTCAGATGCGACTACACAAAATATTTATTGGTTTACATGCATATAAACCCTGAAATTTGTCAAAGTGGCACGTATGCTCGATGTAAATATCTTTTGCATGTAATTTTAATTCCAATTTTGCTTTTGCATTTTTTTATTGTAATTACTTTTTTTTATAGGCGGAAGCTGAAACTTCAACAACATACTATTCTTGTACTGCAACCCTACTTGAGGACGAGGTATGACAAGTGATCATTTATAGACTTTTTTCAAAAAAAATTCAACATAATTTGCAATACTGTCTACAAATTGCAAACCATTAGCTGAAAAACCTCTCTGTATTGCTCCCAGAAAAAAATGCCACAATGACAGTTTATACTATTACAACGCTACATAACTTTGTGTACCCCTAGTTAATGGATAGATTAATAGTTCGGTGCAATGTGACCCTTCTCAAAAAACTTACATTGCGTATTTTACAAATAGGTAATTTGGTTCAATGTGTTGATTAGCATCTTTGGGGGTCACTACAAGTTAGGAGGTAGCCATGCCACTTTTAGCAGTATGGCTACCCCCTTACTGGGTACCGGGTTCCTCGAATGAAGAATTACCGGGCCATTCCGACCTTGGAGGACCCGGTAATTCCTCATTCGAGGAACCCTTCTCCCCATTCCCATTCGAGTCCCCATAGTGCTCAATGGGAATGGGGAGGGTGCTAACAAAGGGCCCGTTAATAATTGGCCTGTTGTTAGCACCCTGGTCTGCTTGCGGGACCCGCTAAGGGCGCCTGATAAAACCAGGCATCCATAGCGAGTTCCCGCGAGCAGACTCATAATGAGGCGGTAAGGGGTTGATGGCTCCGGCACCTTTACCGGCACCGTTAACCCCTTACCGCCTCACTTGTAATGACCCCCTTTGTCTTTACATAGTCCACACCGATGGAGGTACACATCGCTACCATGGAGGAAACCACAGACACGACCAACATACACATGGTGAGGCCGATTGACTTGCATATCAACTTACTCGATCACTTTTGTTGTATTCTAATTCATAATACTAATGTACATTGTCTATTTAACAATGGTCTTAATATATCTATCAATTAAAGGACAGCGAATGTACATCTAACACTATTCACGAATCAACAGCAACCACACTCACCATTCAAGTAATTTTTGATAACAATCATTCATGTTTATGTGAATATGAACACTGAAATCTGTGTAAGTGGCATGTATGCTTCAATGTAAATATCTTTCATCTTTTGCTTGTAATTTCTTTTCCAATTTTCCATTTACATCTTTTTTATGCGATAACTTTGATGTAGGGGAAAGCTGGAACTTTACTTGTACTGCAACCCTTCTGGAGGATGAGGTATGACAAGTGATAATGTATTGAATTATATTACTATATTATTTTTTAAAATGTGTAATACTGCCTGCAAATTACAAACCATTAGCTCAACAACCTCTATGTATTTGTCACAGAAACAAGCACCACACTGAAAGATAGACTTCATAGAAACATACTTTGCTTCTCAATTATAGACACTTTAATTAACTATACGAATGAAGTATGTTTTTGTCCATAAACATTATCTGCTGGATTAAAAATGTAAGGGTTACACAAAAAAAGGCAATGCTTCATTTTATGACTATGTTTTGCAGGATGATATCACACCAACTCCTGGCAACATTTCTGAAGGTTATCAGGTACACTTTCAACTCTGTCTTTTTAAAATGTTACATATACACACTGTTCAAATGTATGTCCATAATAAAGAAAAAATAGTAATCAGCAGATTAGCCGTATCTGATTATAACTTTTTTGTATTGTAAGGTTGAAAATCATTAGATGAACTGTCTCAATATGAGGCTTGTGAGATCAATGATGTTATTATGACATTCTTTAACAATCTCATGTTTGTTGAATTTGTTATGTATAAGGAATGTATTACTGGAGCAGTCAAAATTGAAGATACCCAATGGAGCAGAGGTATACATAAGATATTTATAAATTACAACTTTTCATCATTTCGAACATTCATGTAATATTTGAACATTTTAAACTTTTTACCAGAGAGAAAGATTTGTATATATGAATCTTGAAGTTGAAGATCAAATTGCATAGCTGATACAATTTTAAAATTGTGTTTTTCAGCTTGGTCTTCTGGTCGCCAAATCCGAATTGAACGTTCCAAGGAAAATTAAGAAAACAAGGGTAAATAACGATTATTTTGTTTTTTTCAATACATTTAATATGAGGTATTGTACAGATTTGACATTTGGAGGTAGTAATTCATGGTATGTATGTGTATAAAATAATAAGCATATTTATGTTCATTGATTAGAGACTAAGGAAGAAGAGGAGCATGAAGATACAGACAACAACACAAACTAATGATGTGGCGTGCCAAACCAACATGATTTGGGAGCAGCTAGTTTTTGAAGCTCAGCATGGTCCAGTCAAGATTCAAAGCCGTAATGCAGATATCCAGTGTCCACAGTTTGAATATAATGCAACCAGTGACCCATGGAAAGTAACCATGGATCATTGTTACAGCCAAAAACGTCACCACAAAGATATAGAAATAACAGCATTTTTTTCAGAATTGCTTGCAGAACCACTCACACAATCTACACCTGCAAAACTAAAATCTAAGAGAAAATGTTCACCCAAAAATGTATAAATTCCAGAAATGTCACAAACAGAAATAAGTCAAGCAACTTCGCAAGTGATCGACGATTGTGCTCGTGATCTGGACTTCACTCTTCCGAGTGTTGAGGACTTATCCACCACCATCGACTCACAAACCACTGAATTGCAGGACGATTGGCTGTTACCTGAGCCAAAATACATTGTATCTGACTGCTACCTGATTCAGATTATGAAAATGATAAGATGTGATCATACATTACATAGGAGGGTTTGTTGGGAGCCACTGGTGAACTTTACTTGTGTAGTTAAAGGCACAAACATAAAGATCAAGGGTAGCTGTGTACACAACCATAACACATTTGCATGGTCTGCTCAACCGAAACTTGGAAAAGTTCCTGCTGGAAATATACTTTGTTCATCTGCTTTGCTGTTTAGCAGATCAACGTTCAACATTTCTAGTTTCTGTACATTTGTGGGACTTGAGTTGCTTAAAAAAGACAATACTACAATTATGAGATGAAATTCTTGTATCCAGCTATTGGCAAGGCATGGACACTAGAACAAATATCTTTGGACAATGATTTGGCTGGAAAAAGGCTCAAGCTTGCGGGTGATGGACAGTGTGACAGTCCAGGTTTTTCAGCTGAATACTGCACTTACCACTTCCAAGACATGAAAACCAAGAAAATAGTGAATTCAGCTGTCGTGCAAGTGTCTGAATGTACATCTTTGGTTACAATGGAAAAATATGGGTTCATTAAATTCATTTAACTGCTGCAATCAAGAGGAACGCAAATAAGCATAATAGCCACTGACAGACACATGTCAATAGCGAAGTTCATGCAGGGGCAGTTATGTTGGAAAATCTATTTCTAAAAAAGTAATAGCTGCTGGGAAAAAAATGCTACAGAAAACATTTTAAGTTGGTCCCAGTCTATCAGCAACCATCTTTGCTGGAACTCCAAAACTTGCGATGGATCTGTAGATATGCTGCTCGGGAAATGGTGTTCATTGATGCACCATTGTTCAAACAAACACTTCTGGGAAGAAAACAAACATTTCCATAAATGTGCACATGGATCATTGAGCGAGGATCATGAGCGTAAGAAAAGGTGGTTTGTGCCAGGCTCTCCTACTCACACAGCACTCGAGAAGATTGTTTATGACAAAACGCTTTCAAGAGACATGAGGAGACTCACTGAATTCTGCCACACTGCAGATTTGGAGATGTTCGATAATATGTGCCTAAAGTACAGGCCTAAAAGGTTGTATTTTTCCATATACGGTATGGAGGCCAGAACAAGACTGGCTGCACTTGCACAGGAGGACGCTGGCAGAGAACAATCAAAAACTGCTATAACATTCAGGAGTTTACCAAAAGAAGCAAACAGTGGGTGGCCAAGTCAATCTTCCAGACGATGTATTCCGAATTTGTAAAAGACCTGACATTGAGTGTGCTGCCCATACAAACGCATGGAATAGCTCCTGGTTTTGTTCCCAGGGCCCAGTCTATGCCATAGAACATTGCCAGAGAGGTTTGCCCTCCCACACTTGAACTTGTTGAAAGGTTGACTTCAAGATTCAAATGATGTGTGTCTGTAATCACAATTTATTTTTATTCTTGTAAATAAAGCCTGTTTGAACCGTTTACACAGTGTTTGCAAAACATTTTTATTATACAAAGTTGTACAGAGGTGGGGGCAGGTCTCTCTCCTCGGCTGGTGCCTCCCTTTGGAATAGCCTCCCTGCCAACCTCAGACTTGTGTAGGACCTCCTTAAAATCATAATATGGCTCAAATCTCTGCTCTTTTCCTTCTCTGCTAATCACCCCACTACCTTTGTGACCGGAAGCCTAACCCTCGTGAATCTTACACGATCCCCAGCCTTTCCTCCTAGTAATTTCCAGGCTCCCCCCACCCCTCACTGCACTGCCATGTGGTCCCTTGCTTGGTGGCTACGTATCCCACCCTTGCAAGTCGCCTGTAAAGGCACTAAGCCTGAGGTTCTCCTTCTTAGCTCCACATAGCACTTCCCCCCTGTTCCCTCCTCCAGCACTTGTCCACTCCTTTGCTCCTCTTTCCATCCCCATTCCTTGCACTACTCCTAATTGCACTTGCATGTCCAAATACAAGTAAATCGAGTTATGGTGCACCTCTAATGATCTCGGTCTCTCTCAATGATAGCAAGACTTGAGATCATTCCTATCTGGACTCCTGTTTCCTGCTTTCCCACTGCACTCTGGCCAATCTCAATGGGTTCTCCTCCCTCTCCCTCCTCTGAAGCCAGAAATCTTTGGGTGTTGTTCAACTCTTCTCTATAGAGCTTGGGTACTCGCACAGGCTGGACTACTAAAAGAGCCTCTTCCTCGATCTCCCTCTTTCCTCCCTTCACCGCCTCCAACTAATCCAAAAAAGGGCTGTGTGACTTAATCTTGGACTCAAGAACAGGGACTGTATGTCTCCAGCCCTAAAACCTCTCTACTGTCTCCCGGTGGCTGCAAGGATCAAGTTCAAGACCCTCTGCATCATCCACAAGGCTGTCTTGGGCCACGCTATCTGCAACTCTCTCTTACCAAATACTCCCCTTCTAGATCCCTTGGATCCTCTGGCTCCAGCCTTGTGGTGGTCAAACGCTTCTCCTAGCAGAGAGCTTGTAGCAGATCTCTTTTCTCAGCTGGCTCCCTCCTTTGGCACAGCCTCCCTATTCCTCTCCATCTCCATCTCCTCAATTTACGCAAGCTTCCAAAGACTCTCCTTTTGTCCTCTTCCTTCTCTCTCTGCCTCATGTGCTAACTCCACTAAGTCACTGAGATTGGCAGACTTGTACCTTATGAGTCCTAACCTTCTGCCCAATCACTGCCAGCATCCGCCCCCATCCACTTGCCTTCGGGCCCTTTCCTGCCTCTGGAGCTGTATCTGGTCAGGTTTGCAGTTACTGGTCTGGCAGCTGGCATACCCTCCCTGGGCTGTCGCCACCTTGGCACTTACTTGTTGTCTTCTCAACAGGCTCCCTCACACTTACTCCCTGGGGTTCCCTAGCAATTACCCACCCGATTTTATTTTCCCTCCTTCTTTGCACTGGCACGTTCCGAATGTCAAAAGGGATAGTAGGGCCGTTGTTATCTTGTTTTATTTATTGTCATTTGCCTGCATTGCCGTGATTGTTGCCTTGCTCCCTTCCATTCTTGACTTGTAGCACTTTGAAACAGTATTCTAGCTGTATAAGCAAAGTACAAATGCCCACTAAATAACTGAATTAATGGTAGGCCCACGACTGTATAGTTAGTGTTTTCGACATTGTTATTATTAACACTGTTACCATCCCATTTGGCCTTGTGGCGCTTTGAAACACAATCCTGTTCTTTAAAGCGCTGTACACATGCTAATCAAATCAAATAAAAAATATGAATGAGGGTGCAAACTGATACAGTGTCTAACTTCACTGCCAAGTCATAATCTTGTGAATCGGCTGCAGATTGGAAAAGATGAAAGGTTTGTGTGACACCTGATGTCCTCCTTCTGTACTAATTTCAAGTGTTTTGCTGAGGACTGTAAGGGAGGCATAGTATCACAAGTATGACACTGACACAAAAGGTACAATTTGTAAAACCTTTATTGTAGTTTCAATAGGGTTGGAGAAACTCCTACTTTGACCTATAGCTAAGATGGGAGTAGTCTCGACCATCAAATAATAAACAAAACAGTCCTTGTTGAGTCCATCAACTCAAAATGGCCTAAACTAACACAACCTAATGTCTGTCCTATATCTTGTACAAAAAGTGTGAAAAGGAGAATATCTATGTAAAGGAAAGTCGGTGATCAAATATAAATAATACGTTGTGGCTGAGTCAGCTCTCCTTCCCACGTTGGACAGCATGGAGTAAAGTGGTCCCTCTAGGCAAGATGACACACTCTGGCTGAGGCTCTTAACACAGAGGCAGTTCAATAAGTGGATGGAGGCCCGCCTGTCGTTCCAAGTTAAAGTGTTTCTTTACAATTTTCAAACACAGATCATGATACAATTCACGTCAGCACCCTTCTGTCAAGCTCAGCACAAGTTCACATACAAATGTTTGTCAGTCTCCCTCTGTCGGGCTCAGATCTTTCACAGCAAAACAAAACACTTTCGGGGGTACCCTTCCCTAAGCTTCAATCACTTCCTTTAGGGGTTCCCTTCCCCAACCTTTTTACATCTTTGTTCTCCTTCTGTCAGGCTCAGACCATTTCTTGATGTCGAACACTTTCGAATGTGTGTGGCTTTTCTTCAGACCTCCGCTGGACCACTTCGACTTTCCAACGTGTAACTCACACTTCTATATCATGTGTCCCAGTGCTTCCTGGTCTGGGTAGTTCACTGTATTATGTACCAAGGTTCAATGTTCACCTTTTTACTCTCCTCTTTTCTCGTGATCAATTTCAATCACCGCGCTTTTACAGTTCCTTCAATTTATCGCTAAAAACCTTTCACCTTTCACGGATTTGGCGAGTGGGGTACTTCCTTTTGCTGGACCATTTCGTTACTCAGTATTGTGGACTTTTCAGCTATCGTTATTTCAAAGTTCCCTCGTAGGTCTGCCTATATTAGCGTCTCATCCAGATGCATGCAGCATTCATTTGTGCGATAATATGTTGCTACTTCAATCTTTCTTCAGCACACACGGGTCTCTCACGTGGCTTGCCAACTCACTGGCTGAGTGTATTTCTTTCCTGTTCTGTGCTGCTTTGATTCTCGAGTCAAGGTTAGTGCCAGAGGCTTGACGTCACCTCCCCAACTCTGCCGTTCACCCGGGAGGGTCGTTGGCGTCCTTGAAACAAAATGCAGCTTTCTTGTTTGGGGCTCAGGCCTCTCCACGTGCCTTTCGTGGCATTTTGGAGGCAACAACTTCCTGCAGGGAACTCCTGGGATTCTCCACCTGTGGCTTTCGTCCCTCGGTCTGTTGCTCTGCTCCAGTAGGTTCGCCTTCGCCCCAGAGGTTCTGTTGTTACTCGTGTTCCACCTTGCTCAGAGTGTGCTTCTACGTTCCACCTTTCATAGGTGTAAGGAGAGCTAATTGGCATCAGGTGTATGCACTAGAGTCAAAGGACTGACTGTTCCTGACCCAATTAGTGGGACATGTCCAATGCGATATGTAATAGTTATGTTACTCTCAGTCGCCCTCTTCCTCAGCCCAGTGTTTGTGTTGAAAGGGGGGGGAGTTGGGACATTGGAGAATCATATGAAATAGGAGGGATCATAGGTACGGGAAAAGGGGGAATACTGCATTTCGCCACCGGCTGCCTCACCCCCACTCCTCCCCTCACCCAGGTGATCCTCCTGCACTGGTCCACCCCCAGGGTCTGGATCCAAGGTCGATGGCCGTGCCCTGGTCACCTGAGAGATATCCCCGGGGGCTAGCAGGTGAGACATCCTTTGGTTTCTCACAGGACACTCTGCTTTGCTTCAAGCTTCCCTCTACTACCTCCTGTTCCAACACTCTCGCAGGTGAGCCAATGCTCTCAGTGTTAATGCCAGTAAGACTGTGATCGTTCTGATTGGGACCCCTGCACCCTGTTTCCCTCCAGCCTTCTGGCTGCTCTACTCTTACAATCTAGTGAGGCCAAAAATCTTGGGGTGAACCAAGACTACTCTTTCTCATCCACACCTGGCATCTTGGACCTTTCCAAGAAGGCACACTTTCAACTTCACCTCCTTCAAGGCATTCTCTCTTTTCTCGCCTGCCCACAGAAGTCAATGTATTCAGAGATCTGGTACTTTCCAGGATGGACTACTGCAAGAGCCACTTCCTCAATGTGACTATTTCCTCCCTTTGCCACCTTCAACTAATACAGAATAGGGCTGCAAGACTTGTCTCAGGAGGATAGCGAAGGGGCAACATGCTCACCTTGGAAGCAAGACACCACCGAGCAACACAGGTGCAATCCCCGGGTCCGTACTTAGAAACCTCTGGGTATTAAGCGCGTTATAAATAACCTATCATATCATATCATATATCCTTGGTTTGAAGCCCAAGGACAGCATATCTCTAGCTTTAAAATATTTGCACTGGCTCCAAGTGTTCGCCCACAGTAGCTGTCACTGGCGGCCTGGTCCTTCACGAGGCTTACAGGCTACAAAGCCTTCAGCCCAGTAATCACCAGCACACACCACCATCAGCACTGCCCTTCCTTCCCGCTACAAATCGACCCCTCAAGGCACCTCTGCCCAAGCACTTAGTCAGCAGCCTCCTCCGTGGCACCCTGTCACTTCCCCTCCTGGCCTCACACTAACACTTCCTAATGTGTATTCTCATTCTGTTGTTTGCAATAAAAGGTAGCCCGAATTTCACCCAAATAAATGCCCCACAGTATTGTTTTACTTTCTTTTTTCATTCATTGCCCTATTGCCGTCCAAGGCATTCTGAGCTTGTGTGCACCTGGGGTAGGCTGTGAAAGAATCTGTAAATGTTGTGTGACCAGGCGTGGTGTTACCGGTAAAATGGTAGTAAATATTATTCTATGCGTAATACTTGAAGTAATTCTTGGTGTTTCACCGCACAGATTGCCATGAATATTGTACATTTTTGTGGCTTTTGTAGCCTCAGAAATGAAACTCGCCCTGAACACATTGGATCAAGGGTCTCATTGTTATTTGGCCTTGATTCCACCACACTAAGAAGTTGAAGGACACAATGTTGCGATAGCAACATAGAATTTATAAAATTCATTATGTTAAAAGCAACACAGCAAAGTTCGGTTTCTATTACTGAAATTTATCTATCGAAGCATATGGTCATCCGTGACAGAGAGAATGGACACTCAATGCACAATGTAAGCAAAGCTTTAATTAATATTTATGCAAGTGAGGATGGCAAGTGTGCTGTAATGCTATATGATTAATAATGTCACAGAAATAATAGACATCATACATGTTAATTATAACGTGAATATTAAAATATTTATGTACTGTGTATATAATAAAAATGTGGTACTGAAATATTGTTTTTTCTTCTCGATTTTACAGTTACAACGTACCGATGTGCACACGTCATGGGGTGAGTCTTTTCACTGTTGCAGTAGCAAGGAGCAACATGGCAGCCTATAGATTATGAAAACGTGCAGATGTAAAAGTGCAGCATTTCAAACTGAAACCACTCCGTCCTTCACACTAACAGATCACAATGACCGTTGATCCAAAAAAATGTTCGGATAAAAACACAAAGACTGTGATTAATCAATCGCTGAATGGAATTGGCATTATAACATGTTTTCATGGACAAAAACTCCACTTTTCTGTGTTTTGACAAAAATAAAAGTACTTGCTTAGATTCTGATTCTTGTTTTTTCCTTCAAAATATACGTTTTTACTCTTTTTGTGAAAACATTGAAAAGTATTGCATACTGTGTGGACGTGTGTGTTTACGTTTCTGGTTCTGCGCTAGATAAGGTTATGACGTGGGTGATTACAGGGTACGTGTGGCTACGCTGCCCACCAACTTCATTAAAATAGGTGGAGCCTCTCGTTATGACAAGTGAAGTCAGCTTGAGGGGCGAGTAATATGAATTAGTGCTGCGAGGGCACTTGAATTTAGGGCGATGGATCAATGGATAAGATTGCAACAAGGTGCCAGTAAGGCTGTAGGTGTGAGGTGCCAGGTGCAATTGCCTGACCTTGATTAATCCCGTTAGTGGGACATGCCTGATCTTGGTAGTAGTACTCCTCCATGACCCTCTTCCTCGTCCCAGTACTAGAGTGGTATTTAAAATGGGAAGTGGACACTACTCCTAGTCCCCTCTTCCTCATCTCAGTATTTGGTGGGAATGAAGGGGGAAGGATGGGTTGGGATTGACAATAACCTACGAAGGCTGAGGGAGGGTAGGGTAGGTCAGCGTTAAGAAAGGGGGATACCATGTCTCGCCTTCCGGCATCACCGGCCCAATTCCCAAGGACTCTCCACCCAGGTGATCTTTTTCTCCCATGTCCGCCCCCAGGGTCGCAATCCAAAAGCCATGGCCCTTTCCTGGGCACATTGCCAGAGGATGCCTGGGGAGTATGTGTGAGAATGCCCTCAGGTCTCTCTTACTATACAGATGTGTGACTAGCATAACAAATCCATCTAACTGTGTGTTGAAGTGCTCAGGCATAGATAGTAGGATCCAAGCAAATTTAATGGTAGAGATTCATACAGCCAAAAGATTCAAACAAGTTAAGTGCTAGGAGGCAGTGGATATTAAAGTGTAGATTCCCCTTACCTGTTTGCTGTGGTTTCTCTGACTGAACGGGGGTTGCATCTAGAACAGGGTAATAAGAGGCACCCGTAGCCTACGCCCTTCACTGGTTGCCCGGGCAAGGCTGCCCTAGACTAACTCTAGAATTAGGACTAGAGCATGGCTTGTTTGACTTCTGTGAGGATCTAGGAGTAAGAGACGGAAACAAAGGTGGCATGTTGATTAGCAAAGACTTTTATTAGCAACATAAATGGTGGGGCTAGAGGAAATCCTAACTAGCCCTACTGCTAAAAGGGGTTTCCCTGCCTCAAAAAAACTAGATAATGATCTGTCTGTGTCAGAATGACCATAGTAAAGTTCGCCGTCCTGTGACCAAATCTTAAGTTGTCCCTCACAATATAAACTAAACATAAGGTGAAAAGGGGAAGTGTCCCTTGGCTGTTGACCTGCAGCCCAGCTTTGCAGTTCAAAGCAAAAGTTGCAAAAGGGTGTGGCAAAACAAACAAAAGTTCCACTAGAATCAAGAGTTTGTTTCCCTTTCCCCAGAGTCTTTCCAGCTTTATCCAACTTCGTATTTGTGTCTTTAATAGTTGAGACAGGTCTTTATCGTTCCTTGATAAACCCGACTCCCAGGTCCTGCAACAAAGAAGAATGGCCTGGACACCTTTGCCAAGTCTGGTTGAGGGTACTAAACGCTATTCTCAGTACTCCTCCTCTTGGCGTGCTCTCCTGCCAAGGCGGGCACTTGTATTCACAACTCATTTTCTCTGGATTCACTGCCACACTGGCCCAGGTTTACTCTCCTGCCAAGGTCTCTTAGTGTCTCTTGTATTATGTGAGGGACCTGAGGGTATCCTCACACCTTTCCCTGGCACTGCCTCCACCCAGGTGGCCAGTGAACGGTTGAAGCTACCAGATCCTGACCCTAGAGGTGGATATGTGAGGGAGGACTACCTGGGGGAGGCGACTTAGGGAGAGGCGGTGAGGTACCTTAAGTGGGACACAGTATCCCCCTTTCTCCTTTCATAATGAATCTTCCCCTTCCCAAGCCTTTGATTCTATTGTCATTCCTTTCCCCACTTTTTAAGTAAGTCACTTCCTAACACCCAGTTAAGTACTGGGACGAGGAAGAGGCAACCAAGACTTGTAAATCACCTACATCAGTCAGGTACTGTAACAAGAAGGAGACAAGCAAGAGTAATGCAGAACTCCCAAACAGGTATCGAGCCGTATAGTCTTTTTGGGACCAATCAACTTGGCGGGAGATGTAAAACTGACATGTACTGAGAAGATGGATTCAACTGGAGGGGTAGCCATAGAAGCAGGTCGACAGACTTCTAGTGAAGCGCAGTCCTGTAGTGGAAGGCGGTGTGGCAGAAGAAGCATTCGTGACCACCAGACAGGTGCACAGCATATGCAGCGGGAAGCAGAGCTGAAGGAAGCTGGAAGCCCATGGAAGACTGCAGCGAGGAAGCAGTCGTGACCCGGCAGATCTTCGGAGAGAAGCCTGAGCTGCGACAGAAGCATTGGCGGCAGACGCAAAGCCACCGAGTGCCACTGCAGAGCAAGAGTGAGGTGCTGCACGAGAGAGAAGGACAGCGGCGGTCCAAAGCCTCGCTTCAACACTGTGTACAGCAACCGGTGAGTCAGCCTAGAAGAGGGGGGACACCGGGCATGGCAAACGGGCTCACAAACCCATGATGACATTTGTTTTGAATATCGATGTAAATGAAAGTCAAACTCAGTACTTTGGAATACCGATTTGAATGAAAGCCAAAGCCAATACTTTTGAATGCTGATGTGAGCAACAGCCACTACTTTTGGAATACCGAATGAAAAAGGAAGCTATTAAAGAGCAATTGTGAAACCATTCAAAATACCCCATGAGGAAAGGAAAGGGGGACTTTTCAGTAACTAGCATTTCCTATGAAGGAAAATTATGAGTTGTGGAAGCGAGCACTGCCAAAGCTATATGAATGTATGAAAACAGTAACAGATGAAAGGTGGCAAATCAGTGATACTGTGTATACAAGGAACTGATGAGAAGTGTCAAGTAATGTGTATCAGTTGTGTGACCTGTAATGGGTGGACTGTGTGGTCCAACAACTGCGCCTAGACCAAGGACACATGCCTATTGAAAAGCCACTCAAATAATGACAGGGAAACCTGTGGTTGAATATTGTGTTTCAAGTTAAGAAACTTTTGCTTTGTGAATTTCAAGTCAAGGAACGTTTGCTTTTTGAATACTGTGGAATTTACGTCTGTGAAACTGGTGAAAACGAACCACATCAGAGGAACTGGAACGTATTCCTGAGAAATGTGTTTTTATTAAGTTGAGAGACTTGAGGCTTGGGGAAAGAGAACCTTTTGGCAAGCCCACAGCTGGGAGAAGCTCTGAACAGTTATTGAACACTTATTATTTAGCTACTTTAACATGTACACGTTTTTCCAAGTATCAAGTGAGGGCCAGGTTAGGTTTGGACACAGACAGAACTTGTACATCCTGACACAGACTTTCCTTAGCTTTGTTAGGTAGGGAAACTCCCCTTAGAATAAGGCAACTTAGGTATTTTTCCCAACCTTCTCTTCATTTAATAAAACTTGGTTTGCCAAATTTATGAATCTCTTGTCTGTGTCTACTTCACGATACCTTCACAATACACAAGTTCTGTATTGCTCTTGTTTCCAATTAGAGTGTACTTCCCCAAGCTGGGTCCCAGGACCCTTCACGTGGCTGTTCACAATGTTCTCTTTGCCTATTCTCTTTTTATTCCACAGCCTTGATTTACTCTCCTGCCAAGGTGTGTGAATATTACTTCTGTATACAAAGTTTGTATTCCCCTCTTTTCCTGGCCGGGGCATGCTTTCCTTATGTGGGTCAAAAACACCCTTCTCTTGATTACATACAATGTTCTCTTGGCCTGATTATCTTTCCTTCCACAGCCTTGGTTTACTCTCCTGCCAAGGTATATGAATTTCAGTTTTATATGCACAGTTTGTTTCCCCCTTCGTTACTGGTAAGGGTTTGCCTTATTTCTATTTATTGGTCATTTATAGGACGCTTATACAACTAGAATAGTGTTTCAAAGCGCCACAAGGCAAGAAGGGGAGGGGGGGGGCAATGGAACAGTCATGAACGATACAGAAGACAATAAATAGAACAAGAAAACAATGGTCCTACTAGGACTTGTGACATTCATAACATGCAAGTGCAGTGAAAGGGGGTTTAGGGGAGTGAAAAGGGTCTCCCGGGGGATAGGGGAGGGCCATGGAGCCCATTGCAAAGGCAACAGGGAAGTGCGAGGCTGTGGCAGCCCAGTGATGGAATGGCAGCCACTGGATACGTAAGTGCTAGTCCAAGGCAGCTCCACAGGCAGGTGAAAGCCTGAAGGCAAGCGCAAGAGGGGGTGGATGCTGAAGGTGATTAGGCAGAAGGCCAGGACCCGGTAGGACTCATAAGGTACCTGGCTGCCAATCAAAGCGACTGAGGGGAGTAACACAGAAAGGGGTGAGAGAAAGAGGAGGAGAAGAGTCTTGAGCAGATTGCAGAACTTCAGGAGATCTGGCTGAAGACGGAGGTGGAGGGGGAGGCTGTTCCAAAGGACGGAGCCAGCCTAGGAAAGAGATCCGTCACCAGCTCTCTGCTTGGCGAAGCGTTTGACCAGCAAAGAGTTGGAGCCGGAGGATCGTAGGGATCGAGAAGGAGACTATTAAGTAAGAGTGAATTGCAGATAGCGTGCTGTAAGGAACTCATGGTGGCAACAGTAAACACAAGACACAAGTGATCACAGTTCAAGGGTGTTTATTAAACGGTATAATGGGTGAGAAAAATGCATACTCTAAAGCTAAATCTAAGATGGAAGCAAGCTATGACCATCAAAAAATAATAAGGCAGTCCTAGTGGCAAATAAAAAGGGCCTATGCTAAAATAAAAATTAAAAGAAATTGCCAATCCTTACCACTAAGCTACAAAAGAGTGTGGGATAATTGTCACCAGGAAAGAAAGAAGCGTTCACAAAATGATAAGTCAAGATGGTACGGCTGGAGTCTCCCCCACGTTTTAAGCACATGACACGGAAGGACTTCTGAGCACAGAACACTCCTGAACCTCTCCTTCACGAGGTTCACAATTCCATTCAACGATACCAGGACCATAAGAGGCCAAGTCTCTTTTTTGCAAAGTCTCTTGCCTTAGAAGGCAAGTGGATCAAAAGTTCCTTCATTGATCTTGCACAGTGGGTGATTACTGTTCGCCCTTAGTATCTCCCTCCGCTGGGCTCCGATCCTTCTTGCAACATGGGACTCCCTCTGTCAGTTTCACCACTGCCTTTCACTCTGAATATCAATACTATAACAATGTAGGATTTACTTCTCTTAACTTTTCCTTTGGCCTCTCTCCATCGGGTTCACATAGCCATCTTTAACAAAGTTCATGTGTTTCTGACACAGTTCATGATTTGCTTCTTCTCATCAGAAAATGTGGTTGCCCTTCCCTTAGCTTTCTTTTGCCATTCCTCTGTCGGGTTCCCACTTGCCTAGCTCACAATGTTCATGATCTCTTCCGAAAGCAGGGGTTTCCATTCCCCTAGCTTTCTTTCGGCATCCCTGTGTCGGGTTCACACTTGCCTTAGCTCACAATGTTCACAATCGTTTCCGAAAGCAGGGTTTCCCTTCCCCTAGCTTTCTTTCATCAATGAGTCAGAGACTTTCGATTGTACAAGGGATTTGACATGACCTTGGTAGGACCACTCTGACACATCATGCCGCCCTTTCCTAGGGCCTTCTGGCACTTGCAGTTTCAACACCAAAACAAAAGGGGCCAGCGAGAGTCCTTCGAATGAGCCCTCCTACGGCACCTGGCCACTCTGCAGCTGGCCCTTCTCTGGGCTTTCCCAAAAGTTCAAACATACACAGATTCTTTGTTCACAAGTTTCTTGTATTCACATAATGTTGCCGATTGCAACCTTGGGCTCAACACAGTTTGGTTTGCTATCAGCTTTCTCTGACTCGCCAGCTGTGCTGAACCCGTTGGCTCGTCTTGCTTCTGGAGTCAAGGACATACCACGGTAGCCAGCATGCCTCCCCGCCTGTGCTATTGTCAAGACGTGGATTACCGCGAAGACTAAAAGTACCTCCGTCCCCAAGCACCAGCCAGAGAGGTGATATTCACTTGTTGACCGGTTATTGGGGCCACAGCTGGGCTGGAATGGCAGAACTGGACTCCCTGGTAGCTGAAAAGGAACATAACAGGGTTAAGGACAACGGAGGGATCAACGACACAAGTAAGAACACAGGACCAAGGTAACCACCTACCTATGGGGAATCATATAAGGGGCTCAGAAGGGAAGCAGGCAAACTCCAGAGGAAGGCTGGACTTCCCTCTCGGAGGTGCAGTGCAAAGTGACCAACAAGTTCCAGTGGTGGACACCAACCAGGCAGTCTTTGGGTATCCACAAAAGTCCAGTTCAAGATCCAAGGTAAATCCAGGAGCCAAAAAAGTCCACTTCAATGCAGCATAAGGAGGATCCAAAAAGCAGTCGAAAAGGCAGTCCAGAAGTCAAGCACACCAGAGAAAGCAGCAGGCAGAGAAGGAAGGAATAACCAGGCGCAGTCCAATAAAGCAAGCAGGGTCAGTTCCAAAGGGAGCAAGAGAACAGGAGGGAACATGAAAAGCCAAACGCCGGCTGGAGCAACAGCTGAGAAGCAGCGGATGGCACGCATTCGTCTTATTTATGTGCATTGCCGTGGTGATTGATCACATGAAACATTGTGGCCCACGTGACTGAAGGCGCTTTCTCCACAGCTGCGCAAATCTCTAGCCTGCTAGCGTCGCCCCAACGCCGGGAGACTGGAGCGGGAAGAAAAGGGTGGCAACCACGATCCTGTGAAGACAGAGAAGCAGGACCTGGATGGCCCCAGAGATGGCCAAGCGCTGGCTGTTAGAGAGAACGCTGGTTCCAGGGGTGAGTAGGAGGTGAGTGCGTGACAGCTATCAATGCGGGAGGCCCCCACGTCAGCTGTAAATCCCAGTCTTATGTTCCCTTTTCCAGAGGCTTCGCGGGTCTGGTTTGAAAAGGGCAAGGGCACTTCCCTCCCTGTTGTTCTTTCAGCTTTCGCCACCTTTTGTCTCCGTTTGAACTGCTGTCCTGGAATAGCTGCTTCCTCATGGGGTTGGCCTTGCTCTCTGTGTGCTCCACCTTTTATTCCTCTTGGGAAGGGAAAGGGTAATCAGGTGTGTGTATTCATCGTCAATTGCCTGACTCTGCTTGACCCTTGTGTTGAGACATGTTAGGGAAACGGCTCTGGTGTTAGTTCGTTGTCTGTTACGGGGTGAGAAAGTGTTTGTGTCGGAAAAGGCGGGGGGTAGAGTTTCTAAGTATTCTACTGGGTAGGACAGGGAAAAGGTGTCATGAGGATTCTTCCTAAGGGGGTTGGTGAACTCGGAAAGGTGAAATTTGTGAGGTTTGTGAAATTAATAGGGGGGGTGGTGTTTGGTTAAAGCAGACTCAGAGTTCGGGAAATAATAATCAGAAGGACGGCGAGATGAATGACTGGGAGTACTTGGGTAGGCAACAGGAAAACAGGGATTTGGGGAGAAAGAGAGTCCCATGACAGCAGAGTTTGGATTCATACTAGATTTATCCAATGCAGAGGGGTTGTTGGATTTTGGTATGGGGGATATTTTGGGTGGAAGGGAGGTCGATCTGGAACAGCCTATAACGGCCTCGGGTATTTCGTCTTCATCCCCGGTGTAATACCGCATCTCACCTGTGCATTCTCCCCGAGCATAACCCCAGGCTCCCCTACCCAGGTGATCCTCCCTCGCTCATCCACCCCCAGGGTTGGGATCTGAGAGCGCCAGCCCTTGCCTGGCCACCTGAATAAGGGAGTCTCGAGGTCAGCTTGGGAGAATACCCTCAGGTTTGTTGAAGTGCCCAAGGCCCCAGACAGCCTTGTGCATGATGCACAGGGATTTTTTTTTTTAACTTTTATTTATTTAGCTTGGCAGCACAAGAACAGGTGAGTAACATACAAGGCAAGTACAATCAGAAGCGGTGCAGATAGTACAGACATTTAGAGCCAATTCACAACCAGATTATACACAACCAGATATACATACATGCAAAGTGGGTGCGGGGCTGGAGAAGCAGCAATTCAGGAGGCGGAGGGGGAATTGTAGGTGGAGGGAACTGGAGATGCAGAGTCTGAAGCCGTTTCTGTGGGAGACATATAGGACCGAAACTCTGACCAGATATCTCTGGGTTTTGAGTGGGTTGGCTGCTGTATAGCCCAGGATTCTTCAGCATCTGAGGCCCATGTGACCGCCCTGAGCCATTGCGCCTGAGTAGGTGGTGTAGGCCGAAGCCAGCAGAGTAAAATAGAGCATACTGCAAGTAGAATGCAAAGGCCAGCCAGTTTTTTGGAGTACCGGCGGAGTTCAGGAAAGTCATGGAAGAGACACCTCATTGGGGATGGAGTGATAGTGTGTTCAAGTATAGCTGACATGGTGGAGCATACTGCATTCCAGAATTGGGTGAGGCGGGGGCAGGACCAGATCATGTGAATATAGACAGCATTATCACAGCCACATCTGGGGCATCTTGGGGAGAGGTTATTTGAAATGTGGTGAAGTCTGTTCAGGGTGTAGTGGTATCTGTGGAGTACCTTAAATTGAATCAGTTTAAAGCGGGAGTTGGAAGATACCCCATGGATGCGTGCACAAATACATGGGCCCATCGTTCATCGGTCATCTCCATCCCGAGGTCGTCCTCCCAAGAGTGTCTCAATTTAGTAAATGCAGGGGCAGATCTGGATTGAACCAGGGTGTAGAGTCTGGAAACTTTGCCTCTCGTGCGAGTGGGGGCAGATAGTTCCACAAGTGCAGGCTCATCTGGTGGTATCGCTGGAAAGGTGGGGTATTTATGTTTAAGAATTTTCTGGAGGGATGAGTACTGGAGCCATACGGATGGTTTACGTCTCAGGGACGATGGGAGGTCTGGCTGTTCTTTGAAGTTGCCCTGTTCAAAGATATCCCGGAGCAGTTCACATCCGGCCTCAGCCCACCGGTGAACGATGGGCAGAGGGACATGCGGGACCTCCGGGAGGAAGTTCCAAAGTGGTAGGTTACCGTGAAAGGGGTGGGCGGTGCTTAGTAATTTCCATGTCTTAGATAGGACCAGAGACGTGCAGGCCACCGGATCAAGTGAGTCTAAGACTGTTGGTATGGGCGCGATAATCAAGGAACGAACATCACGGTTGCTGACCGTCAACCTTTCGAGTCCGACATGGGGTGGGGGGTCCGCTATGTTGAACCAATGCGAAGTGTATTGGAGTTGATTACCAGCCAGTATTTGAGGAAATCAGGAGCACCGAAGCCGCCAACCTCCATTGGAGCAGCCAAGGTCCTGAGTTTAAGTCGTACCGCGCCTGAGTGCCAAAGAAAAGTGTTAAGGGTACGAGTCAACGCCTGGAAGAACCCCTCCCCTGACCACAGGGGGAGGTTGGTGAACCTATACAGAAGCTGGGGTAATACTACCATTTTTAGTATCCCTATCCTGCCCGCAAGCGAAATCGGGAGTTTACTCCAGCCCAGTGTCTTTGCTGCAAGACTCGTGAGGTATTTTTGGTAATTCTCTTCAAAAACCAGATCAAACTGGCGAGCCACTTCTATACCGAGGTAGGTAAACTTTGACTGGGCCCATGTGAATCCCAGGGTGTCGGGGGGGGGGGGGGTGGGACATGCAGAGGCAGTGAGTGGGAAAAGGGTGGATTTAGAGCAGTTCACTTTGAGACCTGAAATGTGTCCGAAATGAACAATATCCTCCAGTATCGGAGCCAAGTTGGTAGCAGGGGAGCAGGTAAAGAGAAGGGCATCATCAGCATACAGGGACACTATATCTGAATGGCCAGCGGTTCGCAAGCGTCTGTGTGCATGGGATTGGCGCAGCATGTCTGAAAATGGTTCCATCGCTATGGCGAAAACCAGGGGGGCGAAGGGGCAGCCCTGTCTCGTCCCTCTAGCAATTTGGAAAAGGGGAGAACACCGGTCTTCAGTGCGGACCCTAGCTATTGGGTTGGAGTACAGCAGCCTAACCCAGGAAAGGAAACGGTGGACAAATTTACATTTTTCAAGGACCCTCCAAAGATACTTCCATGAGACGGAGTCAAATGCTTTTTGCATATCAAGTGTAGCAGCTACTGCGTGGACATTTGGGTTAATCCTGCTTATTATGTTGAAGAGGCGCCTCAAGTTCAGGGAGGTGGAGCGTCCTGGAATAAAACCTGCTTGATCGGGGTGAATAATGTGCAGCATGTAGGGGGGTAGACGTAGGGCCAATAGTTTGGAGTAGATTTTGACATCGCAGTTAATGAGCGAGAGTGGACGGTACGAGCCGCATTGGGTGTGGGGTTTACCAGGTTTAATCAAAACAGTTATTGAAACTTCACAGAGAGAAGGGGGAATTGGCCTGTCTCCACTGATTCCTCCCAGAGGGCCATTATGCGAGAAAGTAGGAGTGATTTGAAATGTTTGTAAAATTCAATGGGGATGCCGTCTGAGCCTGGGGATTTGCCTGATGAGAGTGAGTCTATGGAGTTCGAAAATTCCTCGTGAGTGAATAGGCTTTCGAGAGAGCTGATGGTTTTGGGGGAGAGAATTGAGAGGGGGAGGCTATCGAGGTAGGAGTCAATCTCTGGTGTCAGGGAACTGTCTACGTTGGCATATAGGGATTCGTAGAAGGAAAGGAATTCAGAGTTGATATCTTGAGGTGATGTGTCCAGGGATCCATCGGGTCTTTCCACTCCAGGGATGTGTGGGGTGCCGAACTCGCAGTGGAGAAGCCTGGCCAGAAAACAGCTTGTGCATTCGACCTCACCATATTTCCGAGCGAGGCCAGGGCCGTCCAGGAACCTCAGCTCGCGGTCCGCAAGAGAGCGGAACATGTCGAGTTCCGTGCCAATGGATGCTAGGATTTCAGGAGTTTGGCGTACCAAGCATTGAGCCTCCAGGGTGGACAGTGTGGCCTCGCTTTCGGCAATATCCCTTCGGATTGTTCTAAGGATGCCATTTTCCTTGGATTGAACAATACCTCTAATAAAAGTTTTAAAAGATTCCCAGAGGGTGGCCTGTGAAGACACCGAGTTGGTGTTAATTTAAAAAAACTCCTCAATGGCCGTCTACAACTCGGAGCTGAGGACAGGATTGAGGAGAGAGTGGGGTTTCATTCTCCAGTGTCTGATCCGGTCGCGATCCGGGCCCCAACAGAAGGTGATGGTCACTGGCGAATGGTCGGAGAGGGTTCTGGGAAGGATCGTTAGACGAGTCACGTTCCTTATCAATATGTCAGACACTAGCCATCTGTCGATTCGGGAGTACGAATCATGCACCGAGGAGTAGAAAGAGTAGGAGCGAGAGTCGGGTAAAGAAGCCTCCATGCATCCACAAGGGCAAGACGGGGGAGAGATGACAATGTAGTGCAGGCTGCCTTGGAGAGTTGGCGGGGTCTGGAGCCGGATCTATCTAGGTCTACATCGAATATCGTGTTAAAGTCACCCCCCAGAGGATTGGTATTAACGGGAAGCTGTCTAGAAGGGAAGTAAGGTGCAAGTAAAATTCCGGGTCGTCAATGTTGGGGCCATAGATTTAATAGAAACACCTCCTTATTCTGTAGGGTACCATGGAGTAACACGTATCTGCCCTGGGGGTCGATCTGTGAAGATATGGAATTGAACCTGAGGCTCCTGTGGATTAAGGTCATAACCCCATGGCTTTGGGTAGAGTAGTTCGTGAAGTACCTTTGAGGGCCCCATATTCTGGCAAACTTTTCACAGTGCTCAGTGCAAGTGTGCGTTTCTTGTAAAAATAGGATTTTGAACCCGTGGCGTTCGGCCTGAAGCTGCAATTGTCTCATTTTCTTATAGTTTCCCAGCCCCCGAACATTCCAACTCATAAAAGTCAAGTTATCCTCGGTCAACAGTGCAGTGGTATTCATTGGAAGTTAAGGTTTTTCAGAGTGGTGATCCCGGTGGTCTGTGCACCGTTCAATCCTCTTTGCAATAACATCTGAGCACTACTGCCCTATACTCTACCTCCTGGATACCAAGCCTTTTTAACATAACACCAAACACCTGCCACCCCTTCCCACATCCCTCCCCCAAACAGAGGAATGATAACCCCATACCCGAACAACCAAATACAAACCAATGGCATCAACGCCGGGGGGCCTGTGAACTGGCCAGGCTGCGATGCTCCGGACCGGAAGGCAATTTAAGGATAAACATGGTGCCTAATAATGACATTGTGCGTCGCTTGGATAGGACCTTACGTGAATGGGCGCGGCACGGTCACACAATAGAGTAACAATTCGCTCATGGTTGGGAGAAATAGCCCCCCAGAAACCTAGAGCAGCAAGGTGACTGGATCCGTCAACAATTAGCAGAGCAACATGACAGCAGTGGATAGATGCTGTAGAGGGGAGTTTAGCTAGAGGAGTGCTCAAGGATGAACCCGGAGGTCTCCTGCGGGCTTATGAAGAATGGTCTAAGGACTAGGGCGTGCATGTTGTGGGTAAAGGACCCCATATGGGTGGGAACCAGGTCCTTCCCACATTAATTAACAGGTCGCACATTTCTGAAACAAATAGGTGACCCAAACCATAAGCAATCAACCAAAGGACATAGCATTAGCAAATGCGCATTTCAGAAGAGGGTCAGCCGGGGAAGTGTTAATCGATGAACCTGTAAGCCTCCTCAGGGATTGTGAAAAAGTAAACCTGGTTAGAGTGTTCAATTCTCAACTTGGCGGGATATAACATGGAGTATTTGACCTCCAGTTCTCGCAGCCTCCTCTTCACTGCCAGGAAGGTTTTATGTTCCCGCTGAACAGCCACTGAAAAATCTGGATATAGATGGATCCTGGCAGCCCCCAGAAGGAGTTCACCCTTGGCTCTCGCCGCCCTGAGGAGGGCATCGCTATTGCAGAAATTTAGGACCCTGGCTATAATGGGATGTGGAGGTGCCCCCGGCCTGGGCTTCGCAGTAAGGGCGCGGTGGGCTCTCTTGATTGCGAACTGTGAGGAAAGCTTTGGGGAGTCAAGTAGTGTTAACAGAGTGTGCTCAACGTAATCCTCCTTAGGTTCCTTGATGCCATCCTCGGGTACTCCAATAATGCAGAGGTTGTTACGTCTCGAGCACGATTCAAGGTCTTCCTTCTTTTTCTCGACCTCTGTAACTCGGCCAGAGAGTGTGGCGACTTCCGCCCTGAGGGAGCTCAGGTTATTTCGGTGGTACTAACTCGTGTCTCGATCTCAGCCACCGAGACATCAGTCCTCTCGATTTGAGCTTTGATAGAGGATATGGTGCCAATCATGTTGTCCAGTTTGCTATGGAGCGTGGTGAACCCCTCCCGGATGTATTCCATCATTTTCTGAGAGTCTGAGGGATCCAAGGTCGTCGAATTGGATGGTTCCTGCTCGGGCGCATCCCCAACCGAACTCAATGGAGTCTTTGTGAACATGTTGATCGAACAATGTTTCTTTCCCGCTCCCTTGGTCATGATGCCAGTTGGAGGGCGAACCCAGAGGCCCAGGGAGGCAGCAGAGGTGCCAAGGCAGGTCGGGGAGGGGGAAGGTCACAGGAGGTGGTCTGAGGAGATATTCGAGGTGTTGCGGGTACCCAGGGTCCTTCAGGGTTGAGGTAGAATGTAGATCAGTGGTAGTCTGTGGGATCGTTGGGTCACCATTGATTTGTCAGCTCGCGGAGCCGGGGGGACCGCCCCGGCTCGTGGTAGTATGAAGGCACTGAGTGAACAGTGAGTAAATCCTCTGGCGAGGATCGTCTTGCTGCGCCTAGGTGAAGACCAAGACCAGGAGATCTGTGACCTATAGCAAAGATGAGGGAAACAGTGACTATGGGCTCAGATATAGTTAAGTGGGTAAGGAGTCCACTTCTTGTGTCGGGGGGCAGAGCGGCTGAGTATATCAGCGTAGTAGTTGTGAGCCGTTGGAGGGTAGACAGGGCGCCCCAATCCAGGTGGCAGAGAGGCAGTCAAAGCGGGGGTCAGCGAGTCACAGGATACTCAGATGGAGCAGGAGGCCCGGTTGCCATGCACCGCAGTGGAGGGGCCCAGCATAGTGCACGTCCAACCCCAGTTTGTTGGGTCACAGGGTCCGGGCTCCCAGCAGATGTATGTAGACTCGGGGGGTAGGAGGTGTAGACCCACAGTGTAGTCCTCACGTGGGTATTCCAATGGAGGATGATACGTTCCAGGTTGGGGGTTGTACCAATTTTGGGCCACAGGACCAGTGCTAGGTGTGGTATGTCCGCATTTCTAGGGCGCGTGGGGTGAATGGCCCGCAGCCCAGGGAGTCTGTGTCCCTCCAGCAGTGCCCGCCGGGTTGTGTTGGGGGCGAGGCCCAGAGTGTCTGGCGCTGTGCGAGGACAGCAGAAAAACGGCACCAGTTAAATCAGATGCCGGCGAGGAGGGGCGCGTATGTCAGCCGTATTCCCAGAGCAGGGGGTTGTGCGGGCCGAAGTGAATATCACTGCAGGCAGAGTGCGCAGAGCGATCGGGGGCCCTAGAGACTCACCGCAGTCACCTAGGGGCAGGAGCGCACCCCGAGCAGGCCCCAGGCAGAGGAACCTCCTGTCCGGGCTCCCCAGAGGTGTTGGACAACAGCACGCCGCCCAGGAGGGGCAGCAGAGCAAACAGCTCAGCGTTCGGCAAGGGCCCCCGTGTCAAGGTCGGGGGTTGATGTCCAAACGCGGGACGCAGCAGTCTCCGGAGGGATGGGGGAGAAGAGAGCGCCGCACGAGCACAGCGCCCCTCCCCCACAGCAGGCTTTGGATCCACGGAGTCGGAGGCACTTGACTCTGGAGCGGAGGGGCGGGACGGAGCAGCGCCGGCTCCCGGTCTGATCCTCTTGTAGAGGATCTCTGTGTCAGGACTGATTGGCGTTGCGGGGCTCAGACAGCACCCGCCCGGGACCCTCAGCAGCCGAGTCAGGTAGTCAGTGCAGGGCTTGGAGGCGCAACAAAGCAGGATTCTGCAAGGAAGTTGCCTCATGGGATGGAGCTCCTAATCAGGCGGCCATCTTCCACGAACGCAACAGCGCCCCCTCGATGCACAGGGATTTAAACTTGATCCTTGCAGCAACCGGTTGCCAATGGAGGGACATTAGGGCTGGAGAGATACGTTCCTTGGGCTTGAGGCCAAGGATATGTCGTGAAGCCCTATTCTGGAGTAGATGGCGGGGGCGAAGAGAAGAAGATGGTAGGTTAAGCTCACAGAGGACCAGAGCTCGAGAGACATTGAGCTTCTGGGGGAAAGTGAGGAAAGGGATAATGAGCCTCATTACAGGTTTTCGGTACAGTAACAATGTTAACGGTAAGCTTGCCGGTACCGTTGTTACCATACCGGAAAAGTATGAGTTCTGCTTGCGCGTGCCTTACCGGCCGCCATGACTGACCTGCCGGGCGGACTGGCACCTGCGAGCAGATCATGTCGGATGCACCGGCACCATTCCGAATGGTGCTGGTGCATCTGGCCTCCCCATTCCCATTGAGCTCTATGGGGCTCGAATGGGAATGGAGAGCATTTTCTACCGGCGCCGGGGAATTGGCAATTACCGGGTCTGGCGGGCTGTAATGACCCGGTAATTGCCCATTTCCTTCTTGCAAGGAAAGAGAAGAGTCAAGAAAAACCCCAAGGTTTCTGGCTTCAGAGGAAGGAAAACCCATTGAGGGTGGCCAGAGAGCAGTGGGGAAGCAGGAGTCCTGATAGGAACGATCTCAGTCTTGCTAGCATTGAGACAGAGATCATTGGAGGAGAACCATGACTGGATGGCTGATAGGCAGTCGGGGATAACAGAAGAGGTAGAGGGAGAAGAAAGGAGTTTGGAGAAGAGTTGGGTGTCACCTGCATAGCAATGTAAATGAGGGTAGAAGGAGGAGATCAGGTGGGCAAAAGGAGCAAGGTAGATGTTGAAGAGCCAGGGCGAGAGGATAGAGCCCTGGGGAACACCGCAAGTAGAGATGGAGGTGGAGGCGGAGAAGGGGCCAAAGATCTCCTGGGAGGGCCAATCGGTGAGGAAGGAGTTCAACCACTACAGTGCCTGGCCAGAGATACCAAGAGTGTCTTGGAGCCGTTTTATGAGGATGGAGTGGATGGCAATATCAAAGGCAGAAGAGAGGTCAAGGAGAATGAGGACAGCAGGAGAATCAGAATAACGTGTGTTCAGGAGAGCAGTTTCCGTGCCTCTGGATGCTCGGAATCCAGATTGATGGTCATGCAAGCAACCAACAAGCTCAGTCTGTTGGATCAGTTGGGGAAAGTCCAACTTCTCCAGGAATTTCCTAAGGAAGGGAGTGATAGAGATCGGGTGATAGTTGGACGGACACGGAGGGCCAGGAGAGTTTTTTTTAGAAGGGGTTGCCCAAGTGAGTGCTTGAGAGAGTAAGGGAAAGAACCAGATGCGAGCGAGTGATTGCAGAAATCAGTGAGTGCTGGAGCGAGGGAGCAGATATTGTCCTTGATGGTTCTGGAAGTACAGGGAGAGAGCTGATTGGACGAGTCCGTCATAGAGCAGTATACTCCAGTGACTACATCCAAAGTGACAGGAGAGAAGGAGGAGAGTGTGTAGACAGGAGGGGTAGAGGCAGGGATACGAGAATAACTCCCTATCACCTCTAGTGAAGTACTCACTCTCAAAATGTAACTCATTCACACATGCACTTGCACATTACACGTAGTATACAGACCTGCAGGTCCCATTTCACCCTTTGAAAATTACATTACTACTCTCCTAGCCTACAACATGAAACCACAATCCAAAGCTATCATATTGGGTGACTTCAACTTGGGTCTGAATGATCCTTCGGACACCCGTGCAGGCCTCCTAACTCCATGAAAGCCCAAGGCTTCTCACACCGCATCACTACACCAATCCACGAAAAAGGCTGCACCTTAGACTGGATTTCCGATATCAACTGCACCACGAATATCATCTCAAACTCTCCAATTCCTTGGTCTGACCATAATATCATAACCTTCTCAACCTCCATAATATGCAAACCTACCAAACTGCCTCTACTTGCTCCCATACTACCCTCTAGAAGTCTAAAAATCATCAATCGCCCTCTAAGGAAACTGTTAACTAAACTTACCTACCTGGAAGAAGATCCATCATCTCTAGTCAATCTATATAATAAAACCATGCTCATAGCTGTGGACAAAGTTGCACCTATGAAATCCAAAAAAGCAAAACCTAAAACTCATGCCAATGCATGGCTCACACCAGACCTACAAACTATGCGAGCATCTAAAAGGTCTGCCGAATGCATCTGGCGAAAATCACCAACACCAACAAACAAAGCCCTGTTCCAGACCCTAGCTAACAGCTACAAGAATGCCATCACTAAAGCCAAAAGCAATGTATACAATATCAGAAGCCAGAACGCCCAATCGAGCCCCAGGGAATTATTTGTCATTCTCCGTGAGTTAGAATCACCTGCCCCAACACCGGACCATTCCGTCAAAGAACAAAACTGGTGCAGTAACGTGCAAAATGCATTAGCAGACAAAATCACCCTTCAGCAAAGCAAAATTAAAGACAAAAAATCTAAACTTAATCTAGGCCCCTCCCACCAATCTACACCTCTGACTCCAAAGCCGTCAGTGACTAACAAATTTACGTTCAGACCAGTGACCACTAAGAAACCCTCAATATCATCAAAGAATTAAAACCATCAAGATGTAAAGGTGACATCTTTCCCGCTACACTGATAAAAGAATGTGCGCACAAACTAGCTCCATTTATCACCTCAAACATCAACAACTCATTTGCAACCAGTACCATACCAGACGACCTCGACCCTAATATCCCAACAAATTTCCGCCCTATTACTGCAGTCCCATTCCTATTAAAAATCCTTGACCGCGCAGCCTACCTGCAGATGCAACAATTCCTAGAAACAAATAAAACTCTTAGGACTAAGACACTCTGGGTTCAGACCTGCCCATGGCACTGAGACAGCACTACTAGACTTAAAAATACAAATGGATCAATTCAAAGACAGAGGGGATCTTTGCATCCTCCTTCTACTAGACCTTTCTGCAACTTTCGACTTGTTCAACCATAATATTTTATGCCACCACCTCGAAACTGCAGTTCACTTCTCCCCTCAAGCCATCAGCCGGTCAAGTGGCACAGCGAGTAGAGCGCTCGCTTTGACATCCGTATAGAGCCTGCGAACGCAGGTTCGAATCCCGGCAGCGCCAAACTCAGCGTTTCATCCTTCCGAGGTCGATAATAAGCAGCGCTCAGATACCTGAGGGTTCGTAGCGCTATATAAATGCCAAATTATTATTATTATTATTATTATTATTATTATTATTATTAATTATTATCAATTGGATCGAATCCTTCCTGTCCAATCGTACAACAAGAGTCTTCTCTTCCACATCAGCAGCACACTCAGTCCCAGTAACATGTGGTTTTTGTGTATCTCCAACATTGTATAACGCCTTCACAAAGTTACTATTTGACAAATTAGACAACAGGGGTGTTACATATACCAATTACGCTGATGATAAGCAAATACTTATACCTATCTCAGGTTGCCATGACACAGACACACACAACCCTAACAAAATCTACCTTGCCATCCAAGCCTGAATGGCCCAAAACGAATTATGCCTCAATGATGACAAGACAGAATTAATCCTAATAGGAAACAAATCCAAGCTAGACAACTTGCCAAAACAATATGAATCCTTCAACATAGATGGCAACAAAATCAATGTCGCCAAACAAATAAAAACGCTGCGCATCTACATCGACTCCTCCCTTACCCTAAACAGGCAGGTCAAAGCTATTGTCTCATCCACAACTTATACTTCTAAACTTATTAGATCTAACAGACCTTTCCTTGATCTTATCTAGGGTAGATTATTGTTATTTGCAGGTTCTAGTCTCAGAAACATTAAAAAACTCAAGTAGTTCAAAATAACGCTATCAGGGCGGCATTGAATATACCAAAACATTAGCATATATCATCGACAAGACGTCTTATCCATTGGCTTCCAGTCCAGGATAGGATTAAATTCAAAATTCTCACTCTCACCCACAAATGTCTGTCCAGCAATGCACCCGCCTACCTGAGCAACCAAATCACTAGGACCCAATCCATTAGACCTACTCGATCCACATACACAAACCTCATAGCCATGCTTAGATTCAAGAGATTGAAATCAGGCGGGTCTAGCTTCCCAGTAATAGCAGCCAAACCGTGGAACACTCTGCCCCCTCAACTAAGAAATTACCCTTCCTCATGGTCATTTTGAAAAAAGCCTAAAAACTAGACGTTTTAGTCTAGACTCCCAACAATGAGACAAATAATCTAAGTGAACACTGCCACCTTTCACCACTGCCATAATAGTAATGCCCTGCTGTATTGAATACCTGTTCTCCACCTGTACTAAGTAACATATCTGCCTAAGTGTAACAGTAACAGTGTAACCGCCATCTTAAGTACCAGGCAGAGATGCCTCTGGGCTATGCGCACTTTATAAATGACAAAATTAATAAATAAATAAATAAAAACAAATAAAGTGTTTTGTCACTGTAAATATGTGTCGGTCGTCATTCTTTTTCCAATCACATAATAAACACCCCCATTAAATATTAAAGGAAATACTGTTTTACCATTAATTACCCCTTTATTTTAAGTTGGGTCTCACTAGTCTATGCGCTGTTACAGTAGAGGCACTATTGCTTTAAGTGCCATGCTGCAGTATGTGTCATCACGCTGTGCTGTGGAAATGAAAAGGAACGCAGGGCGTGCCTGGGGCTTTCTGTGCCATGCACCGAAACCATAAGTAACGTTTTGAGTAGCCGTTATTATTTAATTGCGCCACTTAACTGCAGCCACTCGTCAGAGGGTAATCAGTGAATTCCCTGATCAAAACAATGGCAATGAGGATGGGCTCTGCATGACTGCTGCAGAGAACTGCCACGCATCGGATCAACACTTTCCCCACTTTCCCCAGAGTGGAGGAAAAGCGTGCCTTTGCCACAGAATGAAATGAGCTACCCGTAATGGAATATGAGGATGCGGCATTCCCGGCAACACCTCGACAATACCGGTGAGTGCACCATCTCAAATGGTCAGGGGTCATAGTGACAAAGCAGCTCTGATCGAAGCACTTGTGCGCCTCGAACTCAATGAACTATATAAAAAAAATACAATTTTAAAGTACAGTACACAATTGTGTACAACTGGACAGACCATTTTCTTCCATTACCAAACTATACATAAGCAGAGCAGTAACATCTTAAAAACCACAGAAAATGCGTTGTGTGTGGCTTTGCAGAGGAACGTATTTACAAATGCATCTAGGGTTCTGAATTAATTTGTTTCACAGTGTGTCATTATTCTTGAGGTGGTGTGTAGTGACAGATGGACCTTATTAAGCAACCCTTATGGGGGTGAAATAAAACTCCTAGAGTGGGATTTATGTACAAACAAAACTAGGGTAGGAACGTACTGGAACCACAAAGAGTATGCAAGATTCAATAACTGGGCTGGTTTTGAGCCATCAATGTTGATTAGATCCACTTACAGAAAACTAAGAATGCTATTTCTGTCCTTTAGAATCAACTGTTTAGGCACACTTGACGTTTTGGGCCCGATCTGCAAAATTCCACCCACAGAAAGAGGTTGCAGATTTAGCAAAGACAAAAATTGTATTGGAACATGCAAACATCTATTTCCAGGCAAAGGGGCCCAGAAGACCGATGTTGGCAGGAATAGCCATACACCCCGCATGCAAACTAAGATGCCATGTTCAAGGCATCGAGCTGCTGCACGTTACCCGAAGAAGGGGAGGCAGGTGCGGGAGAAGTGGCTGAGCGGACAAATTACTGCAGGGCTATTGTTTGGAGTTCAAAGTTGTTATTGGGAGGTTCCTATGGCTGTTCTACTTAGGAGCGACTGGGTTACTGGTTAAAGTTGTGAGATGTCTCTGGGCCATGTGAAAGAACTCCGAGGGCTGGGTGGAGGGAAGGGGGGAAATGTTACGGGCACAGTTGGAGGGAAACGTTTGGTTACCTGACAGGTCACAGTATGTTGGGCATGGATTGGGCAGACAAAACGAAGATGTGGGCAATGTTAAAATGTCTAGCCCCCTTGGCTGGGCAAAGCTGCTGATGGGGAAGGAATTCAAGGCATAAATTAGTTTTAAAAAATTGATTAGCAGAGTTTGCTAATTAAACTTTTCTTGATTAGCAAACAAACCCATTAGATTAGCAATTTTGTACTAATGTTTTTAATACCACCAGAAGATACCCAAGATATAAAATGAGCAACAATACAGCAGTTTTGTATACCGCTGAAGTAAGACATTAGTGAGATACGCCAGGCCTTGCAAATTATTTCTGTAAAATGGTGCATGTCACCACAAACCCACTTTAGTTTGGCACACTGCTGCCACCCAGAGGCCAGCCATGCACAGTGAAACCTTTATTTGGCTGGCCCTTCTTAAAATCTACTCGACTATGCGAGTGGGCAAAAATGCTCTGCAAGCCCTGGATGAGTGTCTGTAAAAAGGTTATCTGCATGAATAGACACAAATAGATATGATAAAAAGGCTCTGAAAACAGTTTGGCCAGCTCGCTCTACTGCAGTTGCAAATATATAATGCAATTATAATCATAGAGCAAAGTGAGCTCTGGAGGCCATCTACAGTGTACAGTTTTCTAGTAGGTCTGTAGATGTACAGACTGGATGAAAGTATTGATCGCTACTTTAAGTAAATATAAGTTAGCCTTGTTTATTCATTATGTAAAAGACTAAGCAGAGTGGATGGTGTAGCAGGCAGAGAACTCGGCAAACTAGACAGAATATTGTAGTTTGTGACCATCTCACTTTCAGGGTAGCGTGAATAAACCAACATGGTAAGATAGAATGTCAAGGAGTATGGGATCAGCTCATGGGATGAGCACCAGTTGCAAGCTGTATGTAACCAGCAGGCCACAGGACTAGGTTTGCCATCAATGCATTTGACCGCGTTGTCATGTACATTTTCAAAAGTGTCCACTCATCGATATGATGCATCTTTCCCAACAAAATGAAATCTAGATTTACACTTCACTGTAAAGCATGGAGACAATGCAGTGTTATACAGTAGCAACTCTGTAATCATGTTATGTAACCTATTGCATTTTTGGAAAAGGAATTGAAAGCCTTTTGTAATAAAAGAAAAACAAACACATACTGGTCTTTGGCAGACAAGTTATAGTTAGCTTAATAACAGCATTGTCCTGATTATTTCTAGTCTGCAATTATTTGAAAAATTAAATGTGCGCAGCACTCCCACACAGGCCATTTGGAATATGAGTGAAGGGGATGACTACTGCATGGCTGACAGGGCGCAATAAGAGAGGGAATGATTAAGGAGGCAGCTCCCCTGGAAGCCGGACACATAGCACACAGCAAGTAAATGGGAGAACTGGGAGGATAAATAAGGGGAATCAAGCTTGGCGGTAGGGGGCACAGAGACAAACAAAACATTATTAACCCACTGAAGCCTTGATTCGATGTATGCCTACATGATTGTAATGACATCACTGAACCTGTCATTATGTTTGTTTGTTGTTAGTTAATAAAAAAGTTTAAAAAAAATACAAAAGTACAGCAGTGGTCTCAGGGAGCCCTGGCAGGGTTCCCACCCTTCCTTGGAGGGAGAAGCTGTAACGCAGCCCAGCCGGAGCTCTAGGACGGCCAAGGGTGATGTCCCCGGTCTTGGGCACCTGTCTCCAATGTAGGTCGACCGTACACAAGTACAGCAGTGGTCCCAGGGAGCCCCGGCAGGGTCCCCATCCCTCCCCAGTGGGAAAATCTGTAACGCAAGCCAGCCACAGCTCTAGGATGGCTGGAGGTGATGTCCCCGGCCTTGGGCGCCTGTCTCCCATGTGGTTCAACAGTCCTGAAGTCCAGCGGCAGACCCAGGGAGCCCCGGCAGGGTCACCATCCCTCACCGGAGGCAAGAGCTGTAATGCAGCACAGCCCGAGCTCCAGGACGGTCAGGGTGATGTCCCTGGCCTTGGGCGCCTGTCTCTAACGTGGTTTGACCGTCCACAAGTACAGCGGCAGCCCCAGGAAGCCCCGGCAGCGTCCCCATCCCTCTCCAGAGGGAAAAGCTGTAACGCAGTCCAGCCAGAGCTCCAGAACGGCCGGGGGTGCTTCCCTCCGCCTTGGGCGCTTGTCTCCAATGTGGGTTGACCATCCACAAGTCCAGCTGAGGTCCCAGGGAGCCCCGACAGGGTCTGCTTCCCTCCTGGAGGTAAAACCTGTAACACAGCCAGGCCAGAGCTCCGGGATGGTCAGGGGTAATGTCTGTGGCCTTGAGTGCCTGTCTCCCATGTGTGTCGACCATCCCCAAGTCCTGCAGCAGTCCCAGGGAGCCCTGGCAGGGTCCTCATCCCTCCCCGGAGGGAAAAGCTGTAACGCAGCCAGGTCACAGCTGTAGGATGGTTGAGGGTGATGTCCCCGGCCTTGTGTGCCTGTTTCCTATGTGGGTCGACCATCCCCAAGTCCAGAGACGGTCCCAGGGAGCCCCGGCAGGGTCCCCATCCTTCCCTGGAGGGAAAACCTGTAACACAGCCAGGCCAGAGCTCCAGAACGGTCAGGTGATGTTCCAGGCCTTGGGTGCCTGTCTCTCATGTGGATCGACTATCCCCGAGCCCAGCTGCGGTCCCAGGGAGCCCCAGCTGTGGTCCCATCCCTCATTGGAGGGAGAAGCTGTAACGCAGCCCAGACAGAGCTCTAGGGCGGCCAGGGGTTCTGCCCTCGGCCTTGGGCGCTTGTCTCCAATGTGGGTCGACCATCCCCGAGCCCAGCTGCGGTCCCAGGGAGCCCCAGCTGCGGTCCCATCCCTCATTGGAGGGAGAAGCTGTAACGCAGCCCAGACAGAGCTCTAGGGCGGCCAGGGGTTCTGCCCTCGGCCTTGGGCGCCTGTCTCCAATGTGGGTCGACCATGCACAAGTACATCGGCGGTCCGAGCAGGTCTCCCCGCCCCCCCCCCCCAGGGTAAAGCAGTAACGCAGCCCAGCCACAGCTCTAGGATGGCTGGGGGTCATGTCCCCGGCCATGGGCATCTGCCTTGCACATGGGTCCACTTCCGTCCAGCTCAGCGGCAGTCGCAGGGAGCTCCGGCAGGGTCCACATCACTCCCTGGAGGGATAAGCAGTAACACAGCCCTGCCAGAGCTCTAGGGCAGCAGGGAGTGCTGCCCCCGGACTTGGGCGTCTGCCTCGCATGTGGATCAACCGCGCCCCCGCCCCCCACAAACCTGCGTCGGTCATGGGACGTCCCAGCAGGGTTCCCATCCCTCCCTGAAGGGAAAAGCTGTAATGCGTCATGGCCAGAGCTCCAGGACGGTCGGGGGTGCTGCCGCTAGGCTTGGGTTCCTGTCTCCCATGTAGGTCGCTGCCCAAAGCCCAGCAGTGGTACCAGGGAGCCCCGGCTGGGTCCCCATCCCTCCCGGAGAGAAAAGCTGTAATGTGGGCCTGCCTAAGATCCAGGACAGCTGGGCGAAACATCCCCCCAGCTTAGTGATCCTTGCAGCTTCCCAAAGTTTTCAAAATGGAACCAGATACTCAATTTAGCCCCCCCAGGGAAGCAGCCCCCGATGCCACTAAGTGTTCCACTGGCAAAATTGTCCTATATTGTTTTGCCTTTCTTGTGGGAAAATGGGTGCAAAACAGCACTCATTTTCCTCAAAGAAAGCACAACATTATTGTTGGCATTTTTGTGGGATGAGGGTGGATTGGCCTGGGAGTGGGGGGACACCCGGGGAGCCCACCCCAAAGATCATGTCACTGGTGGCCTAGTGGTACTTCTGCTTCCCAGGGGTGGCAAAATGGGTCCACAATCCCAATTTCGACCCACTGCAGGGAAGCAGCAAGGGTCTGCCCATACTTGGGGGAGGGAGGAAAATCCTAAGAGAGCTGGCCCACAGGCACGGGCCAGCCACCTGATACCCCCCAAGCATTCCACTAGATGTGGAATGTAATGTTGTGTTGCCTTCCTTGGGGGCAAATCGGTGCAGAACTGCATTTTCTGGGGGTGTGGGGCTCATTGGCCTGCCCTCCCACCCCACCCCAAGATCATATCCCTGGTGGCCTAGTGGTCCTTGCTACTTCCCTGGGGTGGCAAAATGGGGTCAGACCCTCGGTTTTTACACCCCCAGGGAAGCAGCAACAACCTGCCCCTCCCTAGGGGGATGGGTGGGGGGGCTGGCCCACAGGCACAGGCCTTCCACTAATACCCCCAAGTGCGCCTTTACAAAATATACATTTGTTTGCCTTCCTTGGGGGAAAATGGGTGCAAAACAGCACCTATCTGCCCCTAAAGAAGGAAAAACAATGTGCCATTTTTTATTTTATTTGTGGGTGGGGGTGGGGAGCAGTTTGGCCTGGTGGGTGGGCCCCCCAAAGTCTCCACTTTCCAACGAGCCCTCCCCCATGCCAATTGGGCAGTAAAGTACCCAAGCAGCATGAAAAACGTATCTGTTATAGTTACATGTTGAATCATAACAGCTTCAGCTTATAAATATCATTTCCTGATGAAGTCGGTGCACAACGTCATCACGGCCACCCCCGACCCCCAGGCACAGAAGAGGGAAGTCACTCCTTTACAGCCTGGGGGTTGGGGGGATAGCTGCAGCAACAGGGAGTGGCGATCCGTCCCCCCAAAGGTTTGCAGTGCTATCTTGTCCGCAGCACAGAAAAAGTAGTGCCGAGGATGAGATTGCTCGCCCTTAGCACTTAAGGGGTTAAACCCCACAGGTCCAAGACAGTAAACAAAGCATAAACCAAAACTCAGGACATCCTGTCCTCACTCTCCTCTACACACCTCCCTTCCCCCTCATCTGCTCAGGCCTCCCCTGGCCCCCCTCTCCTCTTCTCTCCTTCTCTCCTGTTTCTCGCCTGTAGCACTGGATAGCCCTCTCCTCTTCCTTCCTTCTCTCCTCTTTCTCACCCATAACACTGGATGAGGTCTCTAGACAAATCCTCTCTATTAAAGTCTCCTCCAGACAGGTTCTCCTCCAGAACTATCAAGAACAACATTGCCTCCCTCTCTCCATCCTTTGCTGATTTCTGCAATCACTCCTTTGCCACTGGCTACCTCTCAATCACTCCCGTGTGCACCCTCTCCTCAAAAAGCCTTCTGCCGACCCCTCCTGCCCGGCTAATTACCACCCTATCTCCATTACCCCTTTCCTGGTGAAACTCTTAGAGAAGCTGATCATCTTCCAGCTGATCCAACACACTGAATCTGTTGGTTGTCTCCACGACCACCAGTCTCACTTCAGAGCAGCCAGAGGCCTGGAAACTGCACTCCTGAACACCCGTGAGACTTGCTCTCAAATCTCGATTCCAACTCTCCTTATGTTCTCATCATTCTCGATCTTTCCTCTGCCTTTGACAGGGTCAATCATACCACTCTTATAAATTGGCTCGGTGATACCCTTGGCATCATGGACCTGGTACTGGATTGGTTGACCTCCTTCCTCTCTGATCGACCTTCCCCGGTTCAACGGGGCCCGTTTCTCTCCTCCATCACACTCTCCACCTGCAGTGTCCCTCAGGCTCTCTTCTCTCGGCTCGGCTATTCAAAACCTACCTTACCCCTCTGGCCCATTTGATCTCTGCCTTCTTTCCTCACTTCCAGTGTTATGCGGATGACACGCATCTCTCCTTTAAGCTTCCTTCCACTACCTTCTCTTCTTCTTCTATCATTCCTGATTGTATGACTGCTATTCAGGCATGGTGCGCTGCTAACGAACTCTGCCTTAATGCCAATAAAACAGAGATCCTTCTCATGAGAACCCAGTTCCCTCCTACTCTCTGGCCACCGCTATGGGTCCCTTCTCCTCATCCTCTAGAGGCAAAAATAGGTGATGTCATCTTCGATTGCTCTCTCTCCTTCTCTCCTCACATCGCAGACCTTCCAAGAAGGCGCACTTTCAGCTGCACCATTCTTCCTTTCCTCACCTTCCCCCAGAAACTCAATGTCTCCAGAGCTTTTGTCCTCTAGGGTGGACTACTGAAACAGCCTCTTCCTCAATCCGCCTAAATCCCCTCTTCGCCCCCTTCAACTAATCCAAATTTGGACTGTAGAACTAATCCTTGGCCCCAAGCCCATAGAGTGCATCCCTCCAGCCCTCAAATCTCTCCACTGGCTTCCGGTTGTTGCAAGGATCAAGTTCAAGACCCTCTCCATCATACACAACGATTTCTGGGGCTTGGACGCCTGCTACATCCAACTCTCTCTCCCTAAATACCTCCCTGCTAGAGCCCTTCAGACTTCTAGCTCCAACTCCCTGCAGATCAGACGTTTTCCAAGAAGAGAGTGGGGGGTAGATCTCTCTTCCGCATGGGCCTCCCTCTGGAATGGCCTCCCATCCTCTGTCAGGCTTGAGCCGGATCTCCTTAAGTTCCGGAAACTTCTCAAGACCCTCCTTTTCTCTTCCTCCTTCTCTCTCCCCCTCCCCTGCTAACGTCACCCTCTGTCGCATTTTGACTGGTTGCCTGGTTCCTTCGGAGTCATACAGGGCACCAGGACCTCCTTGCCAAGTCTACTCCTCCTCGATCTCCCCTGACGCTCCCCCATTCCTGCACTTGCCCTACCGGGCTCCCTCCCCCTGTACTAGCCTGGTGGGGCCTGCACCCCTACTGAGCCCGGTCCAGCCCCGTCCCGGACTTAGCATGTGGAGCTTAATTCCCTGCACCCCCTACATTCTACCGGCACTTGTCCACCTAGCCTCCCCTTAGCACAAACCTTGGGAATGTTTTGGAGAAAGCCAGGATGGGCCTTAACCTTCGTAAATGGGTAGCAGCTTTATACAGAGCACCGACTGCTAGGGTAAAGGTCCATGGTGTGCTGTGAGAACCTTTCAGGCATTTGCATGGAACTAGAAAGGGCTGTCCCCTTTCCCTACTGCTCTACGTTATGGCCATAGAATCTTGAGTGATTGCTATAAGAGGCAATCCTGCCGTTTAAGGGATTTATTGCAGTGGGCTTGAATTCAAACTATCACTGTTTGAGAATGATATTCTCAGATATATGGGAGATGATAAGGCCTCAATAACTGCCCTGATAGCCATAATAAGAAAATGTGGCCTCTTTCCCGGATTGAAAATTAACACGTCTAAGTCCAGAATAATGCTGATTAGCTGGGCAAGTCCTAGCCTTGATCCTGAGAAGGAGTCTGTAGGCATGAAAATAGATACCTCAGAGTTAACATTCCCAGAATTCTGTCGGAATTATGAGCCTTACATTTTACCCCATTACTTGTGACTATTCAGAAGGACCTTAAAAGATGGAGCTCTTTAATCCTTTCATGGTTCGGGAGGATGACTGCGGTCAAAATGAATGTTCTGTCCCGATTATTGTACCTTTTTACTGCCTTGCCGATTCCTCTCCCTGAGGGCCTCTTTAAAGACCTAGACAATGTGATTTATAAATTTATATGAGAGGTTAAAAAACTTGACTCAAATGATCAACTTTACCTCTCCCAAAGGATCAAGGAGGATTCGGCTTTCCAGATTTCTACAACTACTACAAAGCAGCTCACCTTAGGGTGATGATGGAACTCATGAGGGGATGACTTGGGTAGTGGACATTCTTAGAGGATTGGGCGGTTCATCCTAAGAAGGTATGAATATCTGGGGGCCCCATTGAATGAGATCCCTAATCCTCGCACATGGCCTTCTCTGCTAAACTCACTGTGGGGTGCACCTTTCAATTTGAATAAGGCAGACTTTTGTAAAGCCAAAGCTTGGTCGGATATGGGGCTGGAGCGAGTGGGACAGTTGTTTCATGAAGCTGAATTTAAGGAGCAATGATGACATTCACAAAATGCTAGGCCAGAACTCTATATGTATATTTGAATAATTGAGACTGAAATGGCATATCCTATACTCCAAGTGAGTTGAACTCCTGAAGAGGATCTCACACCCTTTAAGAAGTCACAGGATGATGAAGTCGAGGAGGGGGATAGTGTCTAGATTATATAAAGCATTGATAACGACAGATACCCGATAGGCAAGGCTTCAAATATTAGTGCAATTTAGTGGAAGAGAACATACCGGACCAAGTTTGGGAAACGATCTATAAACTGTAACTTTTCATTGGAACCTTTCCACCTCGGCCATGGAACATCATTTTAAGATCTACCATGGGCGCCACAGAAACCCCATGAAACTCTCAAAGATGTATAATGGGCCTGCCCTTTTGGTCCCTGGGAATGCGAATTGTATGGTTTGTCAAAGCATATATGGTGGACATGCCCAAGAGTCGAAATGTATTCGGCGGAACTGCTGAGCTGGATTAAGGAGATAACTTATAGGCCTAGAATTGGACCCCGTGTTGGTCCTACTGAGAATTCCCTAAAGTGATGGGAAGAATACAGTTTCCCCAGGATGTGGGAAGCCTTGTTGAGGGCAGGAAAATTAGCATTAGCTCACAAATAGAAGATCCAGTTGCTCCTCGACAAGAAGGAGTGCCTACAGAAGGCCTAGGATACTGGAAAAGTTGACTTACAATAACTTGGGCTCTTTTAATGAGGAATGGGGGAGTGTATAAATAAATGGGGATCCAGCAGAACCTATATAGAGGAGGAAAATCAGTGAAACGACATGAGACTTGCAGAGAGGGGGCGGCGGGGAGATTTTCTACCGAGGGTATCACTGAGGCAATAATATACGATACACTTCTACGCGAGGAAGACGAAAGGCATTACGAATCCAACTGAGCATGACCTAAAACAGGGGAATGTACGAACGACAATACCATGCAGGATTATCAATAACCTGAAGTGAAGTAAAAGTGAATTGAGCCAACCTAAACAGGAAAATGTGACACAGTTGAAGGGGGTGGGGTGATGGTGACATTTCTGTTTTTTTATTGTTGAGAACCTGATGAAACGTCAATAAATTATTATTATTTTTTTAAGTCACTCGCCACCTCAATTCCAAACATACACAAAGGACAGCATTTCTTACTTGCCTGGAATCCATTTTCAATATCCAATGCCTAGTTGAGAGTGCAAATGTGCACCCAGAAAAGATAATAATAGAAGCTAATAATGAATGCACCCATAAGCATATGCAGCCTTCTGTGAACTTGCACGGCATCCATGCCACCTAGTTAAAGAAATAAGCAGGCGTAGAAAAAATAAGATGGTGCTCAACTAATGAAACAGCACTGTACCAACAGCACAGGGTAACATGGAATGGCTTCAATTTAGTAAATTGTGATTAATATGGTACAGCAGAGGTAAATATGTGAATCTAAAAGATGCTAGATGGCATGCAGGTCACCTCTTTATCCTGTGACTAAGTCTCCCGCTAAAAACTGGGGGCACAATGGGCACCCTCCCAGGGACCCTGCAAAAGGACAGAAGATTGCCACAATTGGTAGGACTAGAGTCTCTATCGACAAGAGTGCATTGCTGCTGGGCTGGCATATTAGGGAAATGTTACTGGAGGGTGCAAGTTGGGGCGGCCGAGGGAGTAATGGGAGGATCTTCAATGTATAACCTTCAGAAGTCGCATAATGTACTTGGTGGCCTCCCCTGACCCTTAGTTCCCCTGCTTCCCGATCTCCACCAAGGTGTCACTGTCACAGAGGTTAAATGTAAATACCCGTTTCATTACCACTGATGAATCTTCTATGTCTTCATGTTGAATCAGAGATCTACAGGCCGATTCATGTAATTCCTCAAAAAAGTGTTGCACGCGGCTGGCGCACAGCGTGCCCGTGCGAATGTCTGCGCCAGCCGCGTGCGATAAAATCAATTTCCGCGCACAGCGTATTCATGGATTCTCGCCTCCAAAAGCAGACGTGGCGCAGAGTGGCGCAGCGACTCTGCAGCAGCGCCAGTTACGCCATCAAGAACGCCCTCGTGCAAGGAAAAGCCATCAAGATCGCAAAACCATCGCAAAGGGCTGCGCCAACCCTGTACCAGTTTACAGGACTGGCAAACGCAAAGCGGGGAACGCGTATTACGGGTGTCGGGAACACGTGTGCGCGAGAAGTTTCACAAGCGATCTGGCCTGGGGGAGCGTGTGCGTGTATTTCAGGGGTGCGCGAGAAGTTGTACACGCGAATGGCCTGGGTGCGTGTATTTCAGGGGTGCGCGAGAAGTTCCACACGCGATTGGCCTGGGCGCGTGTATTTCAGGGGTGCACGAGAAGTTCCACACGCGATTGGCCTGGGCGCGTGTATTTCAGAGGTGCGCGAGAAGTTCCACACACGATTGGACTGGGCGCGTGTATTTCAGGGGTGCGCGAGAAGTTCCACACATGATTGGCCTGGGCGCGTGTATTTCAGAGGTGCGCGAGAAGTTCCACACGCGATTGGCCTGGGCGCGTGTATTTCAGGGGTGCGCGGGAAGTATTACACGCGAATGGCCTGGGTGCGTGTATTTCAGGGGTGCGCGAGAAGTTCCACACGCGAATGGCCTGGGCGCGTGTATTTCAGGGGTGCGCGAGAAGAACCACACGCGATTGGCCTGGGCGCGTGTATTTCAGAGGTGCGCGAGAAGTTCCACACGCGATTGCCCTGGGCGCGTATATTCCAGAGGTGCGCGAGAAGTTCCACACGCGATTGGCCTGGGCGCGTGTATTTCAGGGGTGCGTGAGAAGTTCCACACGCGATTGGCCTGGGCGTGTGTATTTCAGAGGTGCGCGAGAAGTTCCACATGCGATTGGCCTGGGCGCGTGTATTTCAGGGGTGCGCGGGAAGTATTACACGCGAATGGCCTGGGTGCGTGTATTTCAGGGGTGCGCGAGAAGTTCCACAAGCGAATGGCCTGGGCGCGTGTATTTCAGGGGTGCGCGAGAAGTTCTACACGCGATTGGCCTGGGCGCGTGTATTTCAGAGGTGCGCGAGAAGTTCCACACACGATTGGACTGGGCGCGTGTATTTCAGGGGTGCGCGAGAAGTTCCACACGTGATTGGCCTGGGCACGTGTATTTCAGAGGTGCGCGAGAAGTTCCACACGCGATTGGCCTGGGCGCGTGTATTTCAGGGGTGCGCGGGAAGTATTACACGCGAATGGCCTCGGTGCGTGTATTTCAGGGGTGCGCGAGAAGTTCCACACGCGAATGGCCTGGGCGCGTGTATTTCAGGGGTGCGCGAGAAGAACCACACGCGATTGGCCTGGACGCGTGTATTTCAGAGGTGCGCGAGAAGTTCCACACGCGATTGCCCTGGGCGGCTATATTCCAGAGGTGCGGGAGAAGTTCCACACGCGATTGGCCTGAGCGCGTGTATTTCAGGGGTGCGCGAGAAGTTCCACACGCGATTGGCCTGGGCGTGTGTATTTCAGAGGTGCGCGAGAAGTTCCACACGCGATTGGCCTGGGTGCGTGTATTTCAGGGGTGCGCGGGAAGTATTACACGCGAATGGCCTGGGTGCGTGTATTTCAGGGGTGCGCGAGAAGTTCCACACGCGAATGGCCTGGGCGCGTGTATTTCAGGGGTGCGCGAGAAGTTCTACACGCGAATGGCCTAGGTGCGTGTATTTCAGGTGTGCGCGAGAAGTTCTACACACGAATGGCCTGGGTGCGTGTATTTCAGGGGTGCGCGAGAAGTTCCACACGCGATTGCCCTGGGCGCGTGTATTTCAGAGGTGCGCGAGAAGTTCTACACGCGATTGGCCTGGGCGCGTGTATTTCAGGGGTGCGCTGGAAGTTTTACATGCGATTTCAGCAGGGTACGTGTATTTCAGGGGTGCGCGAGAAGTCCCACACGCGATTGCCCTGGGCCCGTGTATTTCAGGGGTGCGTGGGAAATTTCACACGCGATTGCCCTGGGCGCGTGTATTTCAGGGGTGCGCGGGAAGTTTCACACGCGATTGGGCTGCGTGCGGGTATTTCAGGGGTGCGCGGGAAGTTTTACACGCGATTTCAGCAGGGTACGTGTATTTCAGGGGTGCGCGAGAAGTTCCACACGCGATTGCCCTGGGCGCGTGTATTTCAGGGGTGCGCGGGAAGTTTCACACGCGATTGCCCTGGGCGCGTGTATTTCAGGGGTGCGTGGGAAGTTTCACACGCGATTGGGCTGCGTGCGGGTATTTCAGGGGTGCGCGGGAAGTTTTACACGCGATTTCAGCAGGGTACGCGTATTTCAGGGGTGCCGGGGAGTCCTACATGTGATTTGGCAGTGTGGGTCCTCCCAGGTGTTCCCTGTACACCCTCCACGGCCCCTGCAGGCAGCCCACACCACAGGGGACTACCCTGCATCCCTGGTCATGTCCCGCAGGCAGCCCACCCAACATGGGCATGCCCCTCAGCAAAGGCACATGTCTCCTTGCACTAATGATCACCAACTCATGTCCCCTTGCACCCCCACCCCCAGAATTGCGGGGCACCTGCCAGCAGGCCCCCACCCATGTCCAACTCATGTTCCCCACCACCCCCACCCCCAGCAGTGCAGGGGCACCCTCCACCAGGCCCCCACCCATGTCTCCCACCACCCCCACCCCCCAGCACTGTGGGGCACCTTCCAGCAGGCCCCCACCCATGTCCAACTCATGTTCCCCACCACCCCCACCCCCCAGCAGTGCAGGGGCACCCTCCACCAGGCCCCCACCCATGTCTCCCACCACCCCTACCCCCCAGCACTGTGGGGCACCTGCCAGCAGGCCCCCACCCATGTCCAACTCATGTTCCTCACCACCCCCACCCCCCAGCATTGTGGGGCACCTGCCAGCAGGCCCCCACCCATGTCCAACTCATGTTCCCCACCACCCCCACCCCCCAGCAGTGCAGGGGCACCCTCCACCAGGCCCCCACCCATGTCTCCCACCACCTCCACCCCCCAGCACTGTGGGGCACCTGCCAGCAGGCCCCCACCAATGTCCAACTCATGTTCCCCAACACCCCCACCCCCCAGCACTGTGGGGCACCTGCCAGCAGGCCCCAACTCATGTTCCCCAGCCAACATGTCATCACAATCTAGATCCCTTGTCCCTATGGTCAGCCTCCAAATGCAAAACACCCACCCGAGTATTGCATCCACCCACTCAGAAATGGCAATTACATGACAGAACACCAATTGCAAGTTTCGAAACAAACACATGTCCCTCACATACACCCAATGGGTGTCAGTGAATCTCAAAACCCATATCATGATATGCATGAAACCAATGAGATGATACTACACATTGAAGTTCGATAAAAAAATATGTATTAAAGGAAACATAAATAGATTCAAAAATAAAGAAACAGAAATGGGAATGTACAAAAATGAAAAGAAGCATGTCCGTGAAAAAAAGCAAAACCAAAAATCATAATCCAAAGTAATGGTGTCCAAAGTCACTGTCCACAAAAGCAAATCCAATGGGAAATAATAATTGAAAGCCATTGCTCCATGGGTAAATTGTGAAAGAAACTTTAAATCCAACAGTGAACTATGTACAGACGAACAAGCCAGGGTCCATTATCCCAACAAAAGAAATAAAACCTATCTAACAACACTAACTAATAAAATAAACTATATACAAAAATGTGGCCAATGTCCAAAAGGTCCAAAATAAAACAAAAAAAAAGGAAACCTAACACTACCTACATAACTATGTACAAGGGCAGCGGGCTAGTCTGACGGCTCACTTTTGGATGTCCCGGGCCAGGGCATCATCGAACTCCTGCTCAATGTCCCGGAGGCGGTCCTCCTCCATGGCCCCGAGGGTCCGCAGGGCCGTCGACGTGTCCACCTCCAACCCCCTGCGGATTGCCTCGAGGCACTCGGCCCGCCTCAGGGCCCTCCGCATGGAGTTCTCCGCCCTGACCATTGTGAGCCGTGCCTCTTCCGCCCGCTGCCGCTCCGCATCTATGGCGTGGCCCAACCGCTGCCACACGGAAGACACTCTCTGTCCTGGGTCCTCCTGTCCTCCGGCCGATGCCTGCCCCTCCGATGTTGAAGGCCCCGAGCCTTCATGGCTCCCACCACGTTGCTGCTGCGCCTCTGCCAGTGCACTGCCTCCTGCTGCCTGCACATCCTCCGCCGGCTGGGGTGCAGTCGTTGATGTGGCCACCCCTGCTGGATGTCCGACTCCCGACTGTGGCAGGGATGCCTCCTCCACCAGCCTGGCCGCACCGTCAGAGGCAGCTCCACAGGGCACCCAGGTGACTGATGGGTGGGAAGATGGCACGGAGGACGACTGGCGCGTAGGGGGTTCAGTTGAGGAGGGGGTTGTAGCAAGCCCCATCAAACGGAGGAATCCGGCCTGGGTGACCTGTCCCAGCAGGCTGACGTGGTCAACGAGACATTCGAGATGACATGCAGTCTCCTCATGAAAAGACTGCAGGTCACCTCGCATGGCCCGTTGACGCAACGCCACACCAGTCAGGACAGGCTCAACCCGGACCCGGATAGCCACGTCCGCAGGCAGAGGAAGGCCAGTTGTTGTTTGCTCATCCCCTGCCTGAAAACGGGTCTGGACGTAGGCATCCCTGCTGGTGCAAGATGATGCAGGGACAGGATTGCACACAGGCACCTCCGCGGCGGCTTGTGCTGCCTCCTGTCCCTGGTCCTGCACTGCACCACTAGCACCAGTGGGATCCCCACCTCCAGACCCCGTCTCTGTTGCTTGCACGGCCTCCTCCTCCACCAAACCCCCCACCAACCTGGATGACTCCGTGCCATCTTCCCCCGTTGGGCCCTGTGGGGTCCCAGATGCCCCTTCTGCTGCCGAGGAGTCCAACTCCAACCTCCGCCTCTTGGACCTCCCCCCGGCAGCTGTGGCCTGGGACGCGGCACCGGTCTCCTCACTCCCCGACGAGATGGCAACATGGGAGGGGAGCCGGGCCTTGCGTCTCCGGCTGGCGGTGGGATCCCCGCCGCTGTGCTCCACAGCACAATCTCCGCCCTCTTCATCAGTTGACGCTGCAGACAGGGAGGAATAAAACACAGGCATCAGGGCACTGTACAATGGACACATACACACATGACAGTTGTACATGAGTGGCATTGGCAAACCTCAGACATGCCATCACAATCCCCAACACACATGGCATTTCAACTCGCACACATGAGCCATACCACAGCCATATCGCAACTGCCAGCACCATCCATACCCATACAACAGCATGAGCAGGCAAAGCTGAGCCAGACATCACATGCAACACAGGAAGTGCACCACACATGTACACACACCACCACACTTGCATGCATGTGTACACCTCTGCCAAGTGTCGCAGTGTTCAGATGGGCATCCATGTCACATCTGCCAATCAGGCTTCCACATCCCGCTGTCACATGCATCCATGTTGCATCACTGTTGCACCCTTGTCAAATACACACAAATGCACACGTACACAGTGCTGATACATGCAGCTGAAAACAACATACATGCGTGACATCACGGACATATCTACTTACATACACATTCATCCAAACATGTGTGCCCACACAACTGCATTTGGCATGCAAGCCTACACACACAAACACCATCCATGTCTCACACATTACAGCCCTCGCATGTGTTAGCCCCACGGCCCTGTACACCCCCACCCATACTCGACCCCATACAAACAGGTGTGCAACCTGCACACTACTGAAACATCACCACACGCACAGCTCACAATCAGGATGCATGTACACTTACCGCTCGACTCCAGACGGGTCTGCCTCTCAAGGACCTGGACGTGGAGCGCTGGGGATATGCGTTCCAGGACCCTCATCTGATCTTCTGACAAGTGGCCCCGGCGCCCCTTGGCATCCGCTGCCTTCAAGAGGCGCCGGGCCTTGTTCAGGGTCCTGGATCTGAAGTCCTCCCAGCGCTTCTTGACATGTTGGAAGTCGCGGACTGCCACGCCCTCCGCGTTGATGGCAGTCACGATGTCAGTCCAGATCCGAGTCCGTCCTTCCTTGTCGGCGCGGGAACTTCCAAAGAGGGCATCATACTGCCCCAGGACTTGCTCCACCAGGACACCAACTTCGGTGGCACTGAAGCTGGTGCCCCTCTGCCTCTCTGGCCGGGGGTTGTCAGTGGTGCCAGATGTTGCAGTGCCCGACATGACAACCCCGGAGGCAGGAGTGGGTGGGCAACTGGGTCCTGGGGCTGGGCTGTGGAGCGATGGAATCCCAGTCGGGAGTCTTCGGTTCCAGCAGGGGTGGTCACAGCAACAGCACCCCTGGCTGATGTGCAGGCAGCAAATGGCAGGGCACGTGGGCAGCAGGCAGCAGCAGATGGCAGTTGGGAGCGTGCTCGGGGCTCTGGGGGGGCAGTAGTTCGGCCTTCTGGGCAGGAGCGTGGTCTTCCGTGTGCTTACGCGTGGCCAGCTTGATTGCGAGTGATTTGGCACGTGAAAATTCTGCACGTCAGCGTGTAATTCGAGGAAAGGCCCTTAGCGCGTAAGTGCGTCAGCACGCATACGCGATTCCATTGGACCAAAGGCCCTTAGCTCGTATGCGCATCTGTGATGTATCGCGCACGGGCGTTGCTTTTCGTGGGGTGCGGTGCGTGTGTTTTGCAGGCGTTGGGGTTCACACGCTATCACTTCACAGCAGGTGGGTGTTGGCTACGCGTTCTTCTACACGCAAGGCAAACGGGTGAGTGGTACCCTGCTCCCCCAGGCCCGATCGCGTGTGCAACCAGCGCAAGCCCCAGAAATACACGTACCCCGCTCCCCCAGGCCTGATTGCTTGTAAAACCACCCACGAGCCCCTGAAATACACACGCCCAGGCCAATCGAGTGTGGAACTTCTCGTGCACCCCTGGAATACACACGTCCAGGCCATTCGCGTGTGGGACTTCTCACGCACCTCTGTAATACACGCACACGCTCCCCCAGGCCCAATCGCGTGTGGAACTTCTCGCGCACCCCTGGAATACACGCGCCCAGGCCATTCGTGTGTGGAACTTCTCGCGCACCTCTGTAATACACGCACACGCTCCCCCAGGCCCAATCGCGTGTGGAACTTCTCGCGCACCTCTGAAATACACGCGCCCAGGCCAATCGCGTGTGAAACTTCTCGCGCAAGTCTGAAATACACGCACACGCTCCCCCAGGCCCGATCGCATGTGGAACTTCTCGCGCACCTCTGAAATACACGCGCCCAGGCCAATTGCGTGTGGAACTTCTCGCGCACCCCTGCAATACACGCGCCCAGGCCAATCGCGTGTGGATCTTCTCGCACACCTCTGAAATACACGCGCCCAGGCCAATCGCGTGTGGAACTTCTCGCGCACCCCTGAAATACACGCGCCCAGGCCAATCGCGTGTGGAACTTCTCGCGCACCCCTGAAATACACGCACCCAGGCCATTCGCGTGTAGAACTTCTCGCGCACCTCTGAAATACACGCACATGCTCCCCCAGGCCCGATCGCGTGTGAAACTTCTCGCGCACCTCTGAAATACACGCACACGCTCCCCCAGACCCGATCGCGTGTGAAACTTCTTGCGCACCTCTGAAATACACGCACACGCTCCCCCAGGCCCGATCGCGTTTGGGCCTTCTCGCGCGTGTAGCACTTTGGCGCACATTTTTTTCCTGCGCAGGGACGCTACTGCCTGCTTTCGTGTGGCGGACATGTATGGGCCTGTGCGCGTCTTTGGCCGTGCGCTGTTTTTCCCTATTCGATTCCATGAATACGTGTTGTAGGCGAGCGTGTGGGCGTTCTGCGCACTTGCCGCCTGTACTTCCCCCATGAGGCCCACATTTTCACGAGTTGTTCCCCATTCTGCGTGTGACGCCCCGTGTTACGCCTACTTTTGTTATGTGCGAATTCGCTGTGGCCTTATCGCACGGCGTTCGATGACCTGTGCGCCAGCGTGCGCCGCGCACTTTTTCAGCGCACATCCCACATTTTGCGCGTGCACGGACTTCCATGAATAGATGTGCGATGTTTTCTGTGCGATAATCGCACTTGCACTGCGATTTTCGCTATTTCACTGCGAATCGCACGTTTTCGCACGCATGCGCTGTTTTTTCGGCGCACATTAATTCCATGAATCGGCCTGCTAATTTCTACCTGGGGCATGCCAGCATTTTCACAAGTTTCCATTCCCATTAAGTTTGTTCTACGAAAATAAATAAACATTAAAATATGTATAAAAATGTAAGTAGGAGTAAACCCAAATTCTACTGTATCCTGCAACAGTGCAGACATATTCACAAGAAACGTTATAGGCTATCATTGAGCCATCTCGATAATTAGACCTCCCTATTCCCATCCATATAACCTTGGACAGAACTCTCCCTCCTATCACCTGATGTCCGTTCTAAAACATTAATTTCCTTAATCCCCACTACATAGTAGGATGACATGATCTAGGAAAACACCCTCCAACAACCCCACTTAGCTGTATGTCAGATGCCTTCCAGCGAGGAATCCAGAGCCAGTCCTGTCCGAGGTGGAGGTGGACGGTGGTAGCAGGGAGATCCCCAGTTCCTGCAGCCCCCCCACCCATTTCCCTTCCAGGGCCAGCATGTTTGCTTGCAGACCTTATCTCTAGCCTTACCTTGTAAAAGAGATACGCACAAGGTCCGTTCTAATATTTTTAGAAACTCAGCACTTGCGAAAACTGCTAATAAATACATTAAAAAAGGAACTTAAAGACACTACTATAAAAAAGGCCACCCAGTCCAACTCAACAAAAGTATGGAACCCTCTAGAAGGTCATAGCCATGCCCTTTCTAAAATCTGCGTCCAGATCCACCCAAATACTCACCCAAACGACCACATCTAGACATGGGCACATCCAGATCCCCCCTTCTAAAATGCCTGAGCCAGATGCTTTGCAAGGTCACATTAACTCTCCAAAACCCACCCAAACACCCTCTGTCAAGGTACAACCCCGTCCCACATATAAAATCCCATCCAAAACCGATCAGGCACAGTTCAATCCTGAGGCTCCTCTACAAAGCCACACACAAAAAAACCTGAAATGGTCCAATCCTGGTGTCTTCTACAAAGCCCAACTCAGAACACCTATACAAATGACCAATCCTGCCCCCACTCTACAAAGCCCCACCCAAAAGCACTATGGCACGGTCAAATAGTGGTGCCCTCTCTACACAGCACCACATGAAACAGTTCTGCAAAGATCCAAAGGTGATGCCTTCTCTATACGCTCCATCCAAATCCCCACTAAGTGAAATCCTAATGTATTCTCTGCAAAACACCACCGACGAGCAATGACAAGATACAATTCTGCACCCCCTTATATTGCACCCTCCATAACATTTCTAACAAGGTATTATGTAAACCCCTCTACTAAAAAGCTATATACAGCTCCCATTCCACAAATCCAACCCCTATACTGTGCCACCACCCAAAACCACTCCTATAAGGCCAAATGCCCATTTGTTGGAGGTAGTCAGAATTCTCCCCTACAAGCACCATCCTGACCCTCCTTAAGACGGGGTTTGAAACTGCTGGGAGCTATTTGGCTCCTAATTGTAGCCTAGAAGAGCCTGCTTTGCTTGACACCAAACGCTACCAGGTGCTACATTTGGCTCCACAGGCTGATGCTGAACTGTTAGGAAAGATTTCCATTTATGGGTATTTTCCTTCCAGTTGTGAACCCCCCAACTTTTTGCTGTTGTCTGACAATTCTGGCCTGACTTTTACCAGTGGTGCCCAGCCTTCTGCTCTTCTCCACTGGGTTTTGCTCATATTGTTATGGGGAAACGGACATGCCCTTAAGACTGACAGGACAGGGAGACGTTGTTTCCCTTAGTCTTTCACTTTGTTGCTATTTCTTAGTAACATTTTATCAGTGCACAATGTACCTTACAGTGCAGTGTGGTGGAGTCCCCTTTTCATTTGTAAGGCACTAGACATCTGTGATGCTGGAAATGCATCAGAGGGACAGGGCCACTGAATCCTTGTCCTTTATTGCTTTTTATCAGGTATGTTCTGACTTGTTTTCCGCGCAGAAGTTCATGTGGGACTCCTGGTGGTGCAGCTCTTCCTGTATTTGGTTTGGTGAACAGACCCGTGGGATACCCTTATGGCACCCATGGGTTGGAGTACGACCCTGTACTCCTAGTATATATTTTTGGGCACCTGTGTCTGGCCCACAGATCAGGGTAAGGGCTGGTGGTAGCTCCTTGCTGAATTGACAGGTGCCCTGCGCATCCTCCATTTTGGGATGCCCAAGCCCTGTCATTGGAATCAGTGGATTCCTCATAGGAAACAAGATGGCCCCTGTAGCCTCTTGCTTTCTATCGCCTGTTACCTTACTTTTCCCGAAGTCCTGGGAAGCCCTGACTCTGTCCCTTCCCCCTGACTGGCTGTTGGATGGAATTTCCATATATGGTGTTGTGGGGGAAGTCCAGGCCAGACTGGCTGGAGCCTTCCCAATGACTGTATGTTGTGGGTACGCCCGTGGGGTGGGACCTGGGTGAATGGAGTGTGTGACGAATACGCATTAAGTGTTATGGGTATCTAGTATCTGGTATTTGACACAATGACTGATACAGCCCTGCCCGAAACTGGAATGAATGCAGTGTGTAGTGCTGAATGGCAGAGTGCTTGTCCAAATCCACATTCTGTGTTGTGAATGTCTGGATGCAGAAGATTGGCCTGAATGCACCGTGCGCCTGATTGGCTGCCTGACTGCCTGAATGCCCTTCTGAGTGATTGGTTGCCTGAGTGTGAGCCAGCAGAGTGAATGGCAGATCAACAGTATATCTGGGGGCCTCCCAATGCTAGAAATCATTTAGAACCTGAAGTCGCAACTGATGCTTAACTTTGAAGCCCACTGGAAGAAGAAATGCTGCTGCTGTTCTTCGCTAACACCGCTAACTACCGACCGGAGACGGGGACTGCCGAGGAGAACAAAGAGAAGCCCCGGACAGCCGTCCACCATCGCCGACCGGAGCCGCAGTGCTCCTTTGCCTAAGACATTTGATCCAAGGACTCTCTTGTTCACCCTCGTCCACTGCTTTCGTCCTGCTGGAGAAAGTCAAGGCCGGCGACGAGCAAGGAGAATCCAACGGTGGGTTTCTCGCCACCCGAAGACCCAGAGACGCCGACAAACCTACTGAAGCCAGCCGTGGTCACGTCCCGTTCTACGATGCTAGGCGCCGATGCCTTGTCACCCTTGCTGGGCCAAAGTTCTTCACTGACTCTTTGCGGCAACGAACCATCGTCGTCGAGGTGCACCGCATGCCTCCCCTGTTGCAGGACGTTTTTGACCCATTATCAATGAGCACCGCAAGGATCGAAGCTGCTGCCTCAACGACAACGGACACCTTTTCTTCATCTCGGAAGTTCGACGACCTGTGGCTCCTGCCTGAAAGGAAGTGCACTCAAGAAGGGCCCAACGATTCCCCGACGAAGAACTATACAACATAAGGTACATTTGGGTTGCAGAACTATGGAAGAAGGTAATATTCTAATAGACAATATACAGACTGGGCTTGTAGTGCATCTTCATTTACAGGTTGCCCAGGTGGGGGATCCTCATACAGAACGGTGCCTAGTGGTAGGGGCCCAGTATTCTGCCAAAATTCTAACCAACCTGTCTTCCTCCTAATTCTAAGGTTGATATCGTGTTACTGTGTTGATTCATATGCTATTTTAACTAAGTACAGTTGATGCCTTTTAATGGAATCAGAGTAATTGTGGTACCACCTAAAACTGTATATATTTACTGTTTTAGAACTGTCGGAGCACAACGTGTGTTATTGTGATTGTGTATATAACGTGAACCTTATTTATATAAAAACTGTGTTTTAACTAATACAATGTATGGACATTCCTTTGTGGGTGCTTGGGGACTACACTGTACTTAAGAACCAGCATGCATCACCTCCTGAGAAGCTAGGCCTTGATTGCTCGCCCATTGCTACCGTAATAGAGTATCTAGGCTGGGGTCCTCTGTGCCTCTCCTCTGCCGTATAGAAAGCAGAAGTACAGACACCCCCTCTGGTCCTTTACAACACCCTCAAAGGATTTTTCGTGAATGTACAGGTGTGCCCAGGACAGAGCTGGTAGCAGCAGTTACTTTTAAAGCACTTTTGACTATTTTCTATGTTAGTGTTGTCTTGGTTTGGCTAATACTGCTGAGATTTATTTTGTGTTTGATTTAAAAGGCCTTAATCAAATGTATATGTATTTTTGATGTATACACCTGACAGAGTATTTTGTGGTGTTGTTTACAGTGTGTGCTCATTGTGGGCTTTCAATCACCCTCACCCCTTCTAAGACCTGGTCGTGACCGCTGCCAATGCTACTTTGATTGGTCTGGCTTGTCCAGAAGGTTACCCTGTTCCAAGAAACTAGGCTGGCCTTCTGAACCTCTGCCCACCAGGTCAGAGTTCAGAAATCCATCTTAACATGAACAAAACACACATATGTGAAATAACTCTGTGGTGCTCATGTTCAATGAGCATGTAACATAAATGAAAGATGTAAAAGCCTTGCGTATGTTTTTTTTGTCATTCATCTGCATTACAGCTAATTTCAAACATGTGGTATGGCAGAGGAAGGGCAGAATGAGACTTGCATTTTTTCCACCTCCCTTCCTCTCCGCCGTACCAATGCTCCAGCTTTTGTGCCAGGATGCATTTTCATGCCAGCGCAAATGCTGGAGATCGCTATGGTGTTTGTATGCTTTATGTACCATCATAAAACAAGCAGACACCACAGGGATCTATTGTGCATGCTGCATGTCACTCTTGCACGGCAGGCAGCGTGTACAATTACAATTAAACCATGCCTGATATGCTTGCATGTCAGACAGGGTGTTAGGTGTAATTGTGAATGGTGCTTGCAATGCAGGGCTCACGATTGAAAGTAAAGCTGTTATGCAATAATACGTTTGCATTTTATGTGGAAGTTAGATATGCGTGGTAAAAGTAACTCCTGGTCACTGGTTAATGCTGCACACCTAGGAGCTCATTTTAGCTCCTGCTTAGATAATCTTACTTTGATCCCTATAAACACCACGTGGCCCCTTTACAAATCCCCACACAGATACTACACTTTCACATTTCAACTTGTTCTTAAAATGTATTACTCTAATTCGCCTCTGTAAACAAAAACATAAGAAATCCGCCCATCTGTAACAGGGAAAATACACCACTCTGCACAGGACCAGAGCAAATCTATGCAGAATCATGTCCCTCTGCTCAGGATGAATAACATCCAACAATGATTTATTTTTACATTTATAAAGCGCACCAAACCCTTAGGCATCAGGGCACTGTTATATACATATTACTCTTAGTGCTTAGGTTACGGTTATGGCAGAGCTGCACCTCATGGTACAGGGGCTACTGCCGAAATACAGATAAGTGTGTTACAGTCTGGATTACAAGTACAGTGTGAGTCAAATCCAGTAGTTACAAGTATGTTAAATGCCAGTAGTTACACGTGGGTTAAATGCAAGTGCAGTGCAGGCTGCAGAGTGTCAAATCCAGTAGTCACATATGGGTAAAATGCAAGTGCAGCACATGCTACAAAGAGTCAAATCTAGTAGTTACACATAGGTTAGATACAAGTGCAGCGCAGGCTGCAAAGCGTCAAATTCAGTAGTCAAATAGGTGTAGTTACATGGACTGGCCGAGCCTCTCCCCATGTTGCGGGGTGCTACATGGTTCAGCACATGGGTAGAATACATACAGCTATGCATACTGGAACAGCCACACCTCATGTAATGGGGGTCTACCTCTGCACCACAGGAGTCAAATAGGTGTAGTTACATGGACTGGCCAGGCCTCTCCTCATGTTGCTGGGGGCTACTACAGAAAGCACATAGGTCAAGTAGGAACAGTTACATGGACTGGCAGAGACTCACTTCCTGGATAGAGGGGCAGCATCATGGAGACTGCCTCGCAAAAAAGACTATGAGTTGGTGAGATCTGAACCTTAAGCATAGAAGTAAGGGTTGTTTTCACATGAGGTGCATTGTAGAGGCACCTTTAACCTTGGGTGCTAAACGACAATGGACGCACAAAACTAGGAACATCTAGATTCCATTTCATAATATCAGTTGTATGCATCAAAGCTAAAAGGGATGCATAAAACTAGGAACATCTAGATTCGATTTTGTAACATCAGGCATTCTACATATCAAACCTCAAAAGGATGCACAAAACTAGGAACATCATGATTTGATTTTATAATATCAGGCATTGTACGCATCAAAGCTAAAAAGGATGCACAAAACTAGGAACATCCAGATTCGATTTTGTAATATCAGGCTCTCTACGCATCAAAGCTAAGAAGGATGCACAAAACTAGGAACATCTAGAATTCGATTTTATATCGGGCATTGTACGCATCAAAGCTAAATAGGATGCATAAAACTAGGAACATCTAGATCCGATTTTGTCATATCAGGCATTCTACGTATCAAAGCGAGAATCGACTGTTGCAGATAACCGATTTTAAAGCGTGCGTGCCATTGTGGTGTTGTACGTAGTGGTTGTAGGTAGGCTATCGAGAGATAGACAGAAAAGTATGTAGGATTCAGGGTGACAAGGTTGGTGTTACGACAAAGGGATCACACCTTGTGCCTCATAGTTGCTTACTGGGGTGAGAGAGAAATCTGTTGAAAACAAGGTCCAGAGTGAGTTTTGCCGAGAAAGTTCTCCTTCACACTCCGACAGGCTCAGAGAGGGGCCTTAGTGCAGGGGCCTGCTTCTCGCATGCCGGCGATCCTGATTGGTGCTACCCTTATGCTGCACAGGACAACTCTCCAAATAGCCCCTCAGGGCAGGGACATCTAATCGCACTCTGAATTGAGCAAATCCCCTACTCTGTAGAAGAAAAAAACAATCCAAAAAATAACTGAACTGTTGTGCTGGAAATTCATACCCAAATGCGTCTTTCTGAACAAAACACATCCCCCCTCTGCTGCAAATAATAAATCCTCCAAACCCTGTCACCATAGGGTGGCCAACTGTTGCGGATTTCACGGGATTGTCCCACAATTAGGGACTCTGTCCCGCAGTTTACAGAGTGGCTGTGTGGGACGCAGGTTGTCCTGACTTGTGTCGGGACAACCTGCCTCTTGCACAGCCACTCTGCAAACTGAAGTGGCCATTTACACAGAATGGCGCTGCCGCCTGCTGCTTTTTCTCCAGCCGGCTCTGCAGCGCTGGCTCCTTTTAAGCCTGCAGGTCGAGCTGTAACGCTCTGACACCTGGCTTAATTCAAATGATAATGCTTTGTTCCTGGGGTCTGTGATGGTCATATTTGCAGTTAAAAAACGTGACCATCACCTCCCAAGGACAAACCATTTGCATTTCAATTAAGCCAGGAATTAAGAGCCATTAAAAAAAATGTAATTAAAAAAAAGGGCGGGTCAAACGTGAATGACGTTGTGACGTCATCACCGCCTTCTGGGCAAGTGTCCCGCGAAAGACTATCTAAGAGTTGGTCACCCTACGTCACCAGCGACCAGGACACTGCTGTACTTGGAAGTCCCATACGGAATGGAATAACCGGTTGTGCCCAGCCAGCCACACGGCACAAAACACATCTACCACGTGCAAATCGCCCACCTGCACGAAAAAACCACAGAAATAACTAAATCCGCCTGTACTGTAGTAAATCGCTCTCGCTCGGCCTGACTTCCCACTCGTGCGAAAAAAAAGGATGACAAAGTGAACGTTTGCGAACCACGTGATGGAGTGAGCCCAGCAAAGAGAGCTCACGTGATGCAAAGGGCGCCCACGTGATGAAACGCAAAGGAGGCTGACCGCCCTGCCCATGCATGGCACGGAGTCCTCCTTCCTCCATGATTCTCTTCCTAAGCACGTAGACGTCCAAACTGTTAAACGTTCTTACGTCATGAACCCTTAAAGGCATTTCAGAAAGTGTCGCCATACATTTAAAGAAACACACAATGCTATCGGGTCTCATACGGACTTTAATTGTGTGTTTCAGTTGATAATGAAATCAACGTAGGCTTCCCTTTACCAAACGTTCTTTTTCAGTTTCCAGGCAGTGTTAGGTGAGTGTGTGTGATCCAGCTCCTGTAGTGAATTTGATATGCATTTCTTTTAGCATCCATTATCTCAGTTCATTGTCACCGCTTTGTTGTTATACTGGTAAGAGGAATGCACGATGAAGTATGAGGCGGATGCTGTAATGCCTTGTATTATACGCATCACATGTTGAAATAAAAAAATGGTAAGTACGTGACTTTCTAATCATCTGGATTTGAAATTACACAGGGCAGCCTGTAGAGAAAGAAGCTGCTCCGAATTTCGTTTACGGTACAGGTCAGGCTCTGGAATGCTAGCAAACGTAGTAACTGCTGTGCAGTGCAGCTACTACACAGACCGTGGTCTGGTTTAAGTCTCTCTCTCTCATAACAATGACATCACAAGAAAATACAAAACATACATTGTTGGCACCATTGAAGCATTCTAAAATACACAACCCATCAAATAGCGCAACATGAAAAGATGTTGAAAGGTTAAACATGCAACTTGACACCAAATTTAATAACGTAGCATCACAGAAGGTAATCAAACAGAGCTGGTAGGCAACTTTTGCCACTGCTCTGTAGCAGTAGCCCAGGCTGAGTGACCTGGCGACTGAGTCCCCCTTCCCCCCCCCCCTACTCTGATAGGCAGATGCAGTGTGATGGTGGTACGCTCTGCCACTTGACTTCACTGGTGGTTCTCCTAAGGGTTGTCCTGGCAAGAGTGCAAGACAGAGTCGCGTAACTGTCCGATCAGTGGATTGGTCTGAGCCCAATCAAAGTAATCACTTACCAGTCCACTGTATAGACCGATGAAGTTGATGTTGCATGCTTTGTCCTGCAGCCTGCCTTAGAGTCCCATGAATTACTTGCCACTGTAAAAAGCAGTAGGATCTGCCACTGAAATCTGTAGGCGGTAGGACTGCTTAAAAAGCAGCAGCCCACTGCCTAAATCTGTAGGGTTGGCAAGTATGCTCTGAAAGTAATGATTTCCCAGGGCTAATGGCTGCAGATCCGATACTTTCTCTGGGTCTACTGACCTTTCTGTGGATAATAACGGCAGGCACAGTGTCTGTTCTAGGTCTAATGGGTACAGACACAGAAGCAACACCCTGATGAATAGCGGCAGACACTACCTTCTCAGCGCTAATGGTAAAGGCCATCACATCCTCTGGCTGGAGCAACCAAGTGCAGACCCAATACCTGCTCTGGAACTAATGTCTGAAGATACAGTGCGCACCTGCTCATCGGCTACATCTGACAATACCTCCCCTGGGGCAAATAATTACAGACACAGTACCGGTTCTGGGATACCGATTCCAGACACAGTACCTACCTGCCTTCTAACAAATGACGTTTGATACAGTACCTGCTAATCCGTTACATATGACACAATACCTGTTCTGCAACAATGATGGCATGCAGTATCTGCCCTGGAGCTAATGGTATTTAACACAATTCCTGTTCATGAGCAAGTCTGAGGTTGACTGCAGAAACAGTAAAAACCCCAGGCACACTTTCCTTCCCTTGTGTTCTTTTCCATTCCTAATTACCCTTTGACACCTCGAACCCCACACTAAAATGAATGTACAGCGTAAAGAAGTGATCAGTAGGGATATGATAGGTTATTTATAGCACGATTAATATCCAAAGGTTTCTAAGCGCGGACCCGGGGATCGAACCTGTGTTGCTCCATGTCATCTTGCTTCCATGGCGAGCACGTTGCCCCTGAGCAATCCTCCCGAGGCTAAATCATTGTGTCATGATTTCCAAAATGTGTTTGGGGCAACTGGGATACTCATTCACTTCACTTGTGCCAAAAAGGTGGTGAACCGTGCACAAAGGACATTTAAATGCGTGCCCCATAGTTGTGCTCTTTTCCCACCAAATGCACAACTGTGCAAGGCAGAGGGTGGAAAGGGGGTTCTGGGCATTTTCAAGTAAATTCCGATTTTCAAAAGAGGTGCACTTTTTAAAACATTTCCCTGTGCCTATTTGGAACAGGTACAGGGGGATATAAAATCTTTGGGAAGGCCACTTCTGGTCCTCTCATGCAATGAGTGAGTGAATGCTGTGTGTGAATAAGCGAGTCAATGTTGAGTCAAAGAAAGTATGTGCGTGTGTTTGTGCTGAGCCAGGGAGCTGATTTTGGCTGGTGAGGGAAGCACAGTAACCATGCACATTTTTATTTTTATTTTATTGGCATTTGTAAGAACACATGTAACCAACAGCGGACCCAGTCCTTTTCTTATTATCCTCAACCCCCCTCCCGAGTACATAAACTCTCTAGATGGATCCCGGTCTCAAGTTTCTGTGAGTGGCCAGCTCTCTCTCAGCCCGTGTACGGGCCCTTGCACCATTTGAGGAAACCCCCTATAGTTCTCACCTCCCCTAGAAACTTCAACCATATCTCCTCCCAGCTTCTTGTGAAGCAGTCTGCCACAAGTGGAGCGAGTACTTGCACCAGCCCCAGCAATCTCATTTTCCTTGGGCACCATGTGCCCGCGAGTCCTGCTGTAGGTGATGCAGGAAAATGTCCCAGTCCATGAGAAACCTTTGGTGATCCCCTTGAATCGAATAGGTCACCCCAAGTTCCAGATTTTACAAACCCATTCGTGTTCTGTGGGGCAGCTTTTTCTTTCCATTTGTGTGTCACCACAAGCTTTGCCGCCACTATCAGTATGACGTATGTCTTTCTTTGAGCTTTCAAGGCTAGATTTTCCAGAACCCCGCCCATACCTAGGATGGCCATCCCTATGTTGTCCGGCATATGACTACCAAAAATACTAATTTCTGCACGGACCATGTCGCAGCAAGGCATTATGAGTGGGCATTCCCACCAGATATGCTTCCACAATCCCTGTTCCCCACAACCCCTCTAGCAGATAGGCAGTTGGTTAGAATGTATGTAGTTTTACTGGGGCGAGATGTTATTGGACCATTATCTTAACCCACGTCTCCTGAATCTGGATAGCAGATATCTGCCCATAACTGTGTCCAAAGTTCCCCCTCCAGCGGCTGCAGTTTCCCACTGCTCCGTATAGTGCCACGCTTGGCCCCCTGCCCCTTCTGCTATAATCCTGTAACGGTTCTACCAGATGCCTGTCCCCTGTGTCCGTCGTTACAAACCATTCAATGGGAGTGAGATCCGTGGTGGCTGGTTACCTGACCATTGGGTTCGTAAGTCAGTGTTTTAGTTGAGAGTAGCGATACCTCTCCCTCATCTAGCCCATTCTTGCTTGCACTGTGCAAAGGATTTAATGTCCTGACCAGAGAACATGTCGCATAGATTGTGGCGCCCTGCTGTCTCCCACCAATTGGGTGATCTGGGTATTCCTAAACAGCAATGTCAGTGGGGAGGGGAAGGTTGTCGAGTTCACCCCTCGCACCAGCTCAACCCAGGGCCCCTATCCGTCTATGGTACATGTTTGCAGATCTATTCCCCCCTTGGATCACCACAACACCTCGTCTATTTGACACCAGACCTTCGCGCGATCGCCCCAGAACCAATCCCGGATCACTCTGATTTGAGCCACAAGGAAATAGAGGCAGAAGTTTTGCGCTTCTAAAGAAACCTTGGCGAACTGCTACTGGCAGGGCTGCGAAATAATACAGGATTTTTGGCAAAAAAACATTTTAAGGACATTTATCCTCCCCAGCCAGGATATTGATAAGGTCACCCATTCCGCCAAGAGCCGGTGCAGCTTTTCCGCTAAAAGTGGTTAGTTGGCACAGCGAAGAGTGCCCAGAGAACCGGTAATCTGGACCCCAAAATATCTAATGCTGGTTTCTGCCCATCTATAGGGTACTACACCCTGCAATTGGTTTAATAACTCTTGACTTGTGGACATTTATTTTTAACCCTGCCACCTCCCCAAAGAAAAGAAGTCCCTTTGAGATTCCTGGGAATGAGGTTTCTGGTTCTGCGATCAAGAGGAGCATGTTTTAGGCAAACGCTGCAACTCTATGCTCCTCGCCCCCAAATGAAATCCCCCTAATATCTGGGAAGGCCCTAATGCTGGCCAAGAACGGCTCCAGGTGGATGGTGTATAACAGCAGGCAACCTTGCTTAGTGTCTCATGAAACCTTGATCCTCTGGGAAAGTTGCCCGTTGCTTGCCAGGCTCAAGGAGGGAGTTGGGTGGTTAGCTTACCATTGAAAGGAATTTGGAACAGAATCCCATAGCGTCCAATGTATGGAAGAGGAATGGCCATTCGAGCCGGTCAAATGCCTTCTCGCATCCAACGTTAGTATAAGTGCAGAGGATCTAGATTTATTTTGAGATGACCGACCCCTCCTGATCCCCCCCTCCCCCCCGAATGTTATCCGAGGTGTGCCTATGCCTAATAAATCCCGACTGGTCGGGATCAATCAGTTTGGATAGGAGTTTATCCAGGCGTGATAACATAACTTTGGTGTTAATCTTTGTGTCTAGATTAATAAGGGCAATCGTCCGGTACGAACCACATAGTGCCATCCTTACCCGACTTTTGGAGCAGCACAACCTTAACTTTCATTGTTGGGGATATTCACCCTGCCCCTCCCAAAAGAGTTGAAGAGCTGAGCTGGACTAAGCGGAGTATCAATGCCTCTCTAAAGGTTTTGTAGAAACACAATGGGAAGCCACCTGGGCCCGGGGCTTTTCCTGATGGCAATGCAGCCTTTCTACTTCGGGAGTAATGTCTCCCTCAAGTTCTTCCCTTTCTTGGGGAGAGGGCACCGCAACAGGTATTCCCTTTTGGGCACGATCCTGATATGTACAGGGATTAATATTATTCTGTGAACCGGGAAATTATGTCCAGTAGAGTAGTGCTTCCCCCCCTACGCCCCCCGGTCTTTATTTTAAGGATTGTCCTCGACGCTGCTTTCTTCCTAAACAACCTCGCTAACGGGCGATCCGCCTTATTGGCTTTGACATAATACCTCTGTTGGAGGTAAAGCAATGAACGCTCTGCAGCTCTAGTCTGCAAAACATCTAATCGTCGGCATACTCATTTGAGCCATTGTTTGCATTTAGCTTCCAATTCCTCCTGTAAGATACCTAGTTGTTTGTCCCTCTGGCACTTCATCGCAATGAGCTCCCCCCTTGTATATGTCCCCCTCTCCCATTGGAAAGAGGCCGCCAGATACCTTCGCTCTGTGTCCCCCTCTGTTGCTATGGCCTGGGATGTCCCCCAATAGAACACGCCCCCCACCCCCCTGTTTTCCCTGGGGTGTTGGATTGGAACAGATGGTGGTACCCCTTGATTTTCAGCTAATGCCTGTCTCGCATCCGAACGTGTCTCCTGGAGGACTACAATTCCTGGCTTCCCCCGCCCCAAGAACTCTTCCTTCTCTTACCCTGTGAATTAAGCCCCCTGACTTTTATGGAGGTCACCTGAAGCACTTCGCTCTTTCCCACGGTCGTCTTACTGTGCGTTTAGCACTAATGAGTAGCTGCTGTTGGGATCTCCCCCCCCCCTCAGCCCCCTCTCTCTGTGTGCTCAACCAGCCTCTAGCTCCCCCTGACCCTCCGTCTCGGGAATTGTGCCCTTGTACCAAACAACCCAGAGTAAGTGACTGCAAAGTGTTGCTATCTGCAGGGAAGGTGCTTGCTGTTGTTTTGGCTCCAGTTTTTCAAGCTTCTGTGCGTGACCTGTGACTCCGCCCCCTTGCTCCAGCTGCTTGACCGAACCTTGCAGGGCCCGCCATGTGACTGCAAAGTGTTGCGGTCCGCGGACAGAGGTTGGAGGACTGAACTTTCACCATTGCATGAACAGATAAAGAAGCCTATTTAAGTTTAGCTTTAAATTGGTACTACGTTGATCGACCAGACGACATCTGTTAAAACACAACCTTTGTAAATGACTCCCTACTAAATAACTGAACCAAAGAACTGTAAGTAGCATTCCCCTCACTTCTATCCCCCCTTGGGGCCAAGATGAGGCGTGTTGTTTTGAGAAGCCAGGGTGATACCAAGGGTAATGGGAAAAAGGCAGACAAGTGCGACAAACTAACCAGAGTGGTTGGCTCTGCTAAGGTCCAACCTCCTCTGATAGGAAACGCAGTGCAGTTCAGCTTTCTTATCAGGAGGATGTCATTGTTGCGGAACATTTAACAAACTTAGGGCACTCTGACCCTTCGTCAGTGATCCTCCCTGCTGCCCAGGACAAAGATGCTCGAATAAGAAAACAATTGAGCCCCTTGGCTCCCATGTTTTCAACTTGAAAGAGGTAAAAAATTCCCCTGTGGGGAGTAACCTAATCACTAACTTACAGAAATAAGGCCCTTGGAAAGACCCAAGATCCTGGGTGAGAATCCGAGTGATTTGGCCCTGGCTGAAATTACAGCGGGCAAATCGTTCGCATGAGAAAGGTGCGAACTACCAAAAGTTTGCACCTTTCTCATGTGAACACAGATACAAACTCACACACAACACACCCATAACACTCCCCCACCCATACTCTCAGCACACCCCCACCCCAACATAAAGAAACCTCACTTACCTTCATCTTCACGCTGGTTCCCTGCAGCGCCAGTTGCCTTTCACTTCCGTGATCGGGAACCGGTGCTGCAGGGTCCTTTTCTTCTCTTGTTTTAGATTTTTTTAAACGGAAGGCTGCTGGGGTGTCTCGCAGCCCCTGCTCACTATGCTATGAATTATAGTGAGCGGGGCGATGCGGGGGACACACCCGCAGCCCCTGTTTTTGTTTTTTTATAATGCTACCACCAAAGGTTCAAACTTTTGGTGTTCGAACCTTTGGTGGTAGCATTTTTAGAACAAAAGGTTAATGCGAAACTTTTCATGCGGGAAAATCGACCTAAACCCTGGGTGAGGCGGTCCATACTTATGTGAATGATCTCGGTATGAAACATGTTGTGGAATCTATGGTCTTTGACCCACCGGCTGTTGTCTCGCCTTCTGCTCAATCCGCATCCACAGTTGAGATATATGCACATCATGAAAGAGACGTTGACATAGATTTCCCTACCCCATTGGCGAAGTTGCTGGAAGAAAACGAGAGCCAACGTGCAGGGAAGGGTGAGCCTAGTTCTCTTCAGAACGGTAGATCTGGGCTACACCACACGCTGTTAGACCTTGATGACAGAATATACCTTACTTCTCCTATAATTTTGGCCATGAACATGGTGCTTAGCTCTTTTGTAACACTATTCGATAACATATACCAAGAAGTCAAGGACCCCACTCGAACTACCTAAATGCTATTGGACAGAAGCTGGACATGATGGGGGATATGATATGCCCTCTACCGTTGTCTACAAGACAACCCCGATCTAATAATTTTTGACGATTCTGTGGACCCAGTCGACCCCCTCAAAGGAAACGTCATCGAACAAACTTCCTTAACACAATCTGACAAGAGAATGGGAATGAAAGATCCTCTTCTGAAGGGGCTGCGTTCCCGCATTGTCAAAACAAATCTTACCAACTTATGGTATTCAAAAAGGAAGAGACGTTATTGTAAACAATCTAATAGGCAATTCGTTAACAGCTGAGCCACTTTCTGGGAGCTCAAAAGATGAATGACAATCGGCATTGGTCTTCTAATCATCCTTCAAACTCTGATGCTCTGAAGTAGTGGTCCACAAATCAACAAGAACAAACATGTTCCATGGCAATGCACTTGATGTAATCGGGAGGTAATCCCAGAATCATCCCCTAATCATCAGGTACAAACATTCAATCTCTTGAAGTGATCAGAAAGTCATCCTTAAATCAACAGGAACTAAGTTTTCTAAAATAGGGATGATGTTAGCATAATCATTAAGTCATCCTAAGCTCATCCCCCCCCAAATCGTCACCCTCCATTCTGAGACATTTGCTGATGACTTTAACCGTGTGATGACATCTGATGTGGGAATGACTTCTAGTGTAGTTCTATGATAATCGTATGACTCCAATATGGTCTCTGAAGACATCCTTTTAGATGAGGGAGGCGAATGAGGTGGGAATTCGGGTGTGCGAGCTGCAGGATGCTATGGCTATGTAGAAGGCAATCTACATACAGAAAGACTGGTGCCGTGGTTAGAAATTGGTGTAGACTTCTCAGACAATTAGGCATGTTTGTCTTTATGGGGCCAGTAAGGGATGGCAGATTGTTGTTCACCTCACAAATACATTATATACGTTTCAACTGAGAAAATAGCTTGCATAGCATGGTGAGGCTGTCCTCTTTCAAAAATGAATTTGGTTTAAAAAAAAAAGGCAATCTCCCTATTGAGATGTCCGTCTCTATGTATGCTGTTGCCTTATCAAATACATGTTGGTTTGCTGCCCAAATCTAAGGTGAGGGATACAGACACTGCTTAACATTTCAGATGGTGTGATGAGCTTTTTGAGTGCATGCTTGTGGCCTGGTTGCCCTAAAACCTAGCTTTGGATAAAGGGGCAGGCATCAAAATGTCTGACTGCAATCTAAATCTTGTGTATAGCCTTGAAGAGCCTTGCTAGTTCATCTTGCTACCAGATTTCCCTACCAGATTTCCCCAAGGCAATTGATGCTGAGCAATTATTACTTTGTATTATCTGGGTATTGAGGAATGTGTATAAACGATCATTGGGATAATGCCATAAGCTCCTGCTTACCAAATCTTTTTATTTTTATCCATGAGAGTAGGGCGGAAGACAAACAGAAAGGTTTGAAGTGGGGGGAGATTCAGTCTTAAATTCCTGTGTGAGCGGTGATTGCTTTTATGTTGGCAGAGGCATGCGTGGGCGTGGCTCTTCCTTTTTTGGAGGGGCATTCGTATGTCTAAAAATGCACTTGTGGGTGGGAAGCAAATATGTGCTACTGGTGAAATGATGGATTTTTTTCACTTTCTCCTGCACCAGTGCTTGAACTGCAGCTATGGGTAAATCGAAGCAAATTGGTAACCACAACAGCGACAAAAAGAAGAGTATTGCTAAACTGTGGAAGACCAAACGTCGAACCAAGGACCTGGACCAGATCCACCATGACATGAGCCCAGAGAATGCAAAGAAACTGCTGCATCAAGCGGTAGACTTCGACATGGTTGGCAACGCCCAACACTACTGCCTGCATTGCGCGTGAGTAACTGCCAGTGGAAGCACTGCTGTGTACCATGCTACTTGCACAACGTATGTGGTTGAAATGAGGCCTCTATTTTATCTAGGTGCCTGGAGTGAATGAATAAATACTACTGATGTTGATGTTGTACTTCAACCTCTTGAGCAACACCAAGCACTGTTAGTTCGGTTGATAGTGTGGGTGGAGACAAAGTTCACATGGAAGGGCTTGGCTCTTAGAGTTAAACAGGCCAAAACATTAGAATGTAAAAGTTCGAATTGAAAAATATCTAGGCAGTGTAAGCTTTCGACAAATCCAGTAAAGCCCTCATTCAACCCGTACCTGACGACCTGCCTCTCTCTACTCACCTTGCCCACCACAAAAATCCTATCTGACATCCTGCCTTCAAGAGGTTGTGAAATTGCATAGAACACCAGCGTCTGTCTGCACTTTTTTGAAGCAGCTTTAAAAAAAAGTGTGTGTGGGTTTCTTTTCTTTCTTTAATTTTACATCTTTGTGGACGCAGGAGGAGGTGGTGCAGCCGCTCTACCTCAGCATTTTAATGCGGGGAAAGGGCCAAGAGGTGTTACCTGGTGCGTCGCAGCACTACCTGCGGGAAAGTTGACGAAGCATGTTGCAATGCTGGCATTTAGATGCTGCTACTCACTTTGGTGACCTCGCCTGCAACATCGTGTCCTGCCTCCCAGGCCTGCTCATAGTGGTGGCGGTGGGGAGCAGGAAGTCAGTCTGGCGCATCTGCCGACAGTTAGACACTTTTTATTTTTCCTTTTCTTTGGACAGTAGCATGAGAAGGCAGGGCTCGGCGAATGTTTTGCCGTGCTAGTGGCTTGAATGTCGGGTCAAACTAGTATTAGGACGGTCTTGCCTGTCTTGCCCAGCCCCGTGCACTGCACATAAAAGGTCAGAACATGTGGGTACCTGTCTCCATGTGAGTGAACACTGATAACACCAGTCTGGTAAACCACTAAGTGGACGTCACATGGCTACTATATGTGCCCTGTCCCGGGACAGTGTTTTCACTTCACTCTGTCCTACGAGCCCTTTGTAGTATGACCCGAGGACACACTCTTATACACACGTTAACTTGATGTTTGGATTGTTTGTGGAAGCGGTTTTATTAACACCATGCATACAACGTTTAATATGCACCCATTTGTGTATTCTATTCACATCAAAAATATGTTTAAACAGCAAACTAGATCTGGAGCAGCTTTGTGAATGATGTATGTGAAATCTAGCTTTCGGCGTGAAGGTTTGGATCTGATTGTGTGGTGCTCTGAGATTTTAGAAAAAGATATTCACTAGAGCATGGGGCTGTACCCAGGACAGTTGAGTCAATGTACATGGTTGTCCTCTTTTATAATGGCAAAAAAACATCATGCCCAAGTTCCCAGAATCGCAGTGGCAAGCTGTACAGTGAAGGACCTATTAGCCCTTTGCACTTATACTATTTGTGGCTGTCACCAGTCGGTTACTGAACCTGGACATCTTCCTACTGGGAATGAACTACCTCCTGGACGAGTCAGTAGAGCATAGTGTGGTGTCTTTACTTCCTGCTACCTGAATTATGAGGGTCGCAAGACTGGCCCCTCTATTCAACCTCCATAATTTTCTGATGCAGCATGTCCCCTTCTTGTCATGAAAGTGGGAAAAGGTAGACATCCTTCACCCTGACCAACAGGCTCTCAGCTATGCCTTTTGTTTGTTCCCTGCACAGAGGGTACGCGTGGGCACATCCTCTTTTGACGAAGCTATGAATTGGAGTAGAGACCAATGATTTAAAAAATATCCGCAAAGTCCACGGTGCATCAGGTTGTCTTTCTTGTTGGGGCAAGATGAGCGCACCTTCGGTGTACAAGTCAGTATGTGTTTGCTCAACTGTGATCTCACCTTGGGCACTGTGCCTGACCAATTCCCATTGTTGGCCTTGCACAGGTAATTCTACCTATAACAGGAAGGTTCCGTCGTAGAGCATGTCATTGGCATGTCTGCTCATTGTTTCATCCACATCAGAAGCCAGTTTTCCTACTGCTTTCTCACTCTTTTCACACTGGACAACCACTTTCACAACCCACTGTTCATGCCTTCTCTGGGCTTGGCCATTTCCGAACTGCCAGCAAGAGCCCAGTAGAGATGGTTGTTTGTGTTTAACTGTCACCCAGAGAGTAATGGCTATGTATGAGCCACACTGCAACCCCGCATGCCACGTTTAATCTCTTTTAATCTCTCTGTGGGTCAAGAAGTTGTTACTACGTTTTCCTAAAGTTATAGACTCGTAGTTAATTTAAAAAAGGTAGGCACGGAACAAGTGGTCTTACTTGGGGAAGTTCATTAAAATGAGCCTGTTCAAAGTTAACTGTAATGGGGGCAACAGTGAAAACCAAGCAAACTTATTTAGAGCTCTTAGGATGCCGAACACGATTGAGTGTTCAAATAAAACAAACACATTTGACAGAATGCACTGTTCTTCCCCTGTGTGGAAACGTGTGGTGGGCGGCGAATTGGTTAATGTATTGCGACTATTAAAACTTTATTCAAAAATCCAATGGTGATGAGCACCACTCAAGGATGGCCCTTGTCATCGTTTGCTTTGGTTCATATATAAAAGCCTTTGTTCAGGGTGTGCGGCCTAAAGAAGAAATTGTGGGCATTGGGACAAATGGCTACGAGTTTAAGTGCCTTACACTTCTAGATAGCATAACATTTTAGAAAGTAACGATGTAGAGCGTACACTGCTGCCATTTGCATGGTCTCCAGGCGCTCAAGTTGCTCTGTAAGTGGGTGGGGTGGGTTAGTGAATGAAGAGGGATAGGATGGAGGTTGTGCTCTTTTGTTGCTTGCAGAACCAGGAGAAAATGGCATCTGGGCTTGTGAGCTTTCTGGGTGTGCTCTGTTGAGTGTGTCCGGAAAGGGTAGCTATTTGTTTGCAGCTGCTTGGAATTACATTGTGGTTAGCGATGTGTGTGTGTGTGGTTTGTGTGTTTTTGGTGTGTAGTTTCTCTGGCCATTTTGGGCTTGTGTAGTACGTGAGAGGTGTGAGGGTGTGGAAAAGAGATCGGGGGGGCATGGTGAGCTGGTTTCCATAGGGTTCTGGGTGTGTTTTATTATTGGTTCTTCTTTCCGTATAGTACCCTGCTTGCTTTTGTCCTATATGGTTTGTGGAGGCCTGCACCTATGCATATCTTGGTCGATTTGTATAAGTCAGGTTTTCAATAGTTTCTGTAATGTTAGGTGGGCTTCCCATCGTTCTTATTTCCTTCTGTATCGAGTTCCATTGTTTGGCTATCAGATTCAGAGGAACCGCATTTTCATATTTTCTCGTGGTGTCTTGTTTCTATTTGGATGTCGTTGCTCGATCTAGGGTTTCTTCCTTTTTCACTTGTACAAGCACCTTACAACTGACCAGTAAATAAATGTTTTTTTTTCCGACTGGTAGCCAGTGCAGACTTCTTGGAGCCGGCGTGATATGGTCTCTTCTGTTTAGTCTCCAGAGTAGTCTTGCTGCAGTGTTTTGGATACATAGTAGTATTATTGTGAGGCGTTCTGGCATTCCAAGGTAGAGGCTGTTTGCGTAGTCTTGTTGATAGTACAAAGGTGACTATCACAAGGATTCTGTGTGGGAAGTTGAGATAAGGCAGTATCCCTCCTATTAATCGCAGGAGGTAAGAGTTTTTTTTGCTGTTGTGTTGACTTATGGTTCTGGAGAGAGTCCATGAGAGTTCTTTTATCACTTGTGAGGTCTCCGGTTGGATTCATTTGCACTGTAGCCAGCTTAGGTATGTGCATGCTGTATTGTCTTCTGGTGGAGAGATGATTTCTGGGATTTAGCTAGAAATTGTTATCCAGGTACATATATTGGTAAGGCATTTGTTACGGGTGCTCTCTAGGGCTTGGACAGAGGTTACCTTGAAGAGGAGTTGGGTGTCGTCTGTGTAGTTGGTTTCTGTCGGTCCATGGGTTTGAATGAGTTTCATTAGGGGGTACATGTTAGATGTTGAAGAGAAGCAGGAAGAGGCTTGATCCTTGTGGTATGCCGCAGGTGATGTTTTTAGATATATGGCGGTCGGTGTGTTCTTTCTGTTCTGTTCGTGAGAGGTTTTCAGCTATTGCAGTGCAGATGTTGCATTCCTCCAGTCTCTTAATCAGCATTGTGTGTTTCGAAGGCGGCTGGTATGTCCAGTAGTATGAGTGCCGATTGGGTGCCGTTGTCTGTTTATTTTTAGTTCATTTCTTATGGAGAGAAGCGCTGATTCGGTTCATCTCATAGGTCTGATGCCGACTTCAGAGTGGTCAAGTATTTTGTTGCTTTCTAGGTGATTGTCGTTCTTTGTAGATGTGCATCTCAAGGATTTTCACTGGGTATGGTAGATTTGATATAGGTCTGTAGTTGGTAGGGTCTTTTGCATTTCCCGTTTTGTCTTTTAGGAGGGGTTTGATGAATGCTGATTTAGGTACTAATACTGTGTTTAGGGATAGATTCATTAGTAATCAAAAAATAGTCCATAGGCGCCCCGCCCCCTCTTTGAGAACGAACCACTCGAGTCGCAGCCACACTTTAGCTCTATGTACCTTTCACAGAAGGGAAATATCCATTTGTATATCAGTCTTTGTCCCGCCCGCAGCCCAGCACCAAAATGCTATGGCAATTCTCCTCTGAACAAGAGTACCAACAGCAACCCCATACACATGTTTCAGCCTTGTTGGGCCTCATCAGTGAGGTGGAGCTGTGCCTCTCTGAGCACAGTGAGCAAGGGGTCCATGGCTGGATGACCCTAGGAAACCTATGGTGATTAAACAATAAAAAAAATAGGCCATCTGTGAAGGGTACAGTGAGCTAAAGCGTGGCTGCGGACTCTCGGGTGGGTACTTTCCCAAAGAATAGGTAAATGGGCCGTGTTCGTTCTCGCAGAGGGGCACCTATGACTACTTTTTTATTATTTCAAGGGCTTTAATTCTAGTCACCCTAGGATTCCCAGGGTCATCCAGACGTGGGCAATAAACATCCCCCAGACTCGTATCATTAAAGTTCCAACAGGGATTATCAATCCTGTGACACAATGCAGGTTGGAGGAAAAAATCAACCCAAATACTGCCTGCAATCGAATTAGCCTGTTAGACCTCTGTGTGTTCTTGTCTTTGACCAACAACCACAAATACGATCAATTTTTTTGTATTTAATATACAGAGCACACTTTTTCTGCATCTTGTTGGTACCTCATGTCTCTTTGCTTTCGCATGATTTGAATAATTGTTTCCGTTTTTCCAACAGGCCTAAACTCCCCATTTTCCTAATTGCCCCGACTTGTCATCTATACGTTTTCTTTGCCCCCTGGGTCTCCTTGTCAAAAGTATACCGCTTGATTTGGAGATCCGTAACTTGTTCAACTCGTTAAAATGCAATAAGTCCACCAGAGTTATCGTGAAGAAACGGAAAAAACATTCCTGGCGTCGGAACACCCCTTTTGTCTTCGTCTAAGCATAGTGCCATTTTATTATTAAATCTAAGTGCGATAATTGATCTCCAAATTACTACCGGGATTGCCCCCTCTTCTTTCAAGAACCGTGTTTTGTAGGATAGATTTATATTCAATTCCTAGGTGCAAAGTGAACACGAGGACTACCCGCGCCCCCTTCAACCACTTCTAGGTTTCATCCTGATGAGTTCTTTGAAACACAAATATAATATAGTTTTGACGATATACTATGACCTACCTGAGTAAAGTTCGGAGGAATATTCCTTCTTAACATTACCTTTACTAACGTCATGTCCCAGAGTAGCAGTGACTCTTTACAAACTCCCTCTTTGCCGGGCGTCAGTCACATAGCTGGAGTCCCTCATAATATTCTTCGCTAAGACACTCACTGTTAAAGTCCCCTAATAACATACAACTACTGTCTTCATTCAAATACTTTTCCATGACCTCATATAAGCTAGATTAAAACTTTATTAAATCGCCATTACTCGGGTTAAAATATACATTCAAAATTAAACATCCATCCACGATTGCCCATTCTCCTTCATCTTTAACTTCTGCTAGAATTTCTCTGTCTACTGGCAGCCATTACTCATTTAGTCATTTCATGGAGCACAAATTAAGCCACCAAAGGGTCTACCCATAAGTCCTCTATGCGTCAGCTCATATCAAAGAGTATAACTTAGTATCTAAAATCCAGGTTTCTTGTAGTGCAATACATTCACATGTACCCAACGGCTATATGGATTGGCCAAGTCGGAAAAAACCTTGCTTGTTAAAAGAGGCAATTTAAAATGTACTTCCCTAACTTCCAAAATTGGCCCCATCATGTTTCCCATGTAAAGTGTTCAAAATCTGTGACCAATCGTAGCCTGCTGATCTACTTAGACTTGAAAGGCCCACCACTACCCGAGATTAATTTTCTCAGTTTTAATTTAATTGCCACAGACGCGCGGGTTAGTCGCCCCCTAGACCCCCTTCTCATCGGTAACCCTTTCCTTGTTGAAAATGTTCACTCCATAACCCATTTGTTCCTCATTAATCCACTGGTACATTATTCACAAGTTTTATAATGCATAACTATTCATAACTGTGGGAGCTAGTGCAGTGTGTTTGGGGCGAAGTATATCGTTAGTAGATGGACATCTTGCAATTCCAGGGTCATTCATGCAGGAAGCGATTTCATGCAGCGCTGATGCAGTTTAAGGACACAATTCTGTCATTTTGGATCTGCATAACATCTCTTGTGCAGAATTCTCCTGGGTGCACCCTCTATCATGCGCACTTCTGTTACCCAGGTATTACTCTGGGGCACAGTGCACAACTCCAGCTGCCTGGGTCCATAGTTTCTTGCATGAATGGAACACACACCTTTTGCTGGGATTTGGGCAGTGACCAGGGTTAGACTGTTAATCTGCTTCTTTAATTTAGGGATTTGCAAAATGCACATTTTGTTGTACCAGAATTGCATTAGGAGACTACTCTTATTTATGTTGGGTCAAGGCCTACCTTTGTGGCCATGAGAGCACCTACCACTCTGTAATTCTTGTGGATGAATGCACATCTGTGCAGAAAAAGGGTCTTGCTCAGAGGGCAATTGTTGCTGCGTCCAAGTGCCTATCTAGTGTTCAGAATGCAAATGTCTTTAGGATCCTATGGTGTATATTTGTTGGGGCCCTGATGAAACATCATCAGGGGTGTACAGAGTCTGGTTATTGAGAAGCCTCCTGTTACTGATTATTTTTATTTTTTCCCTCAGGAGATATTTTGTGGATTTTAAGAGCATGAAAGAACACTTCAAAACAAAGGGCCATAAAAAAAGGTAAATTGACACTTGTGTTGATGTGGAGGACAGGAATGTGTAAAAGCCTGCTAGTGTTTGTAGCCAGTTAGATGTGTGTCTGGAATGTCCAATTTACTTCTACATTCGATTGGCTGACGACAGATTTTTCCTCGTATCACAGGATGATGCATTATTCCCTTTTGTTTCAGACTAAAGAAATTGCGTGAGGAGCCGTACACCCAGGCAGAGGCTGAGCGTGCTGCTGGGATGGGCTCCTATATAGCTCCCAAGAAGGTGGAGGTTTCAACGCAATCCATCGAGGAGGAAATGACTTGAGCTTTTTGCAACCCAAACTATCAACCTACCTGACCCCACCAACGGTACATTACACCAGCAGGAGGAGACGGTCTGGGGCCCTGTCTGCTTTCCTTGAAGACTTCTGCAGATCAGAACCTCGAGGTGTTTTTCCCCAATCTCTGTGGAATGTCTCACCCAGCCACCATTTGAACGAAGCAGCTTTCCCTGATAGTCTGCTGTTCCAGGGCCCTTGGTTTTTAGACCCCTTGTGCCCACACTGTATTTTTAGCTTGACGAGATGGTCTCGGCATTTGGTTTAATTTACAGACCAAAGACTTACCTCAATAAAGACTGAAGTACATCACTTGTTGGACCTGAGCACTTTGTATCGAAAACCCCTTTTGTGCAGTCTTTTGCCACAAGTTTGCCATGTTGTGGTCTTTTTCCTGAGCCGTGTACCCTCTTGCTCTGTTTGAAGATTATAACGCTTTGGGGTTTCCCTTTATGTTGTAAGGTTTCTTCGAGCTGTGGCCATGATCGCAGATTCTTGTCCTTGAAGTAACCTTTAGTCTCTTACTATGTCCTGAGAGTCTGGTCATGTGGCTCTTTGAATGTTGAGTAGCTTCTCCCGTCTCTTTCTCTTCGTGGGTTCCTGATTAAGTGCATCATGAAGGCATGATGGATGGGAGCTTGCGCAGCTTTGCCACGAAGGATTCATGGGAGATTAGCTTGGCATGGCTGTAGCAAGCTGATTACACATCTAGCAGCAGGCACCCAACACTTTTTCTGTCCCAGCTCTGCATTTGTTATAAATTAGTTAGTGAATCTTGGCTACCTTCTCTATCATACCCTGGTCCTTCACAGATGCATGGAAAGCAGAATAGTTCATCTGCACGCTAGTCTATCGTTTTATAAAAGGGAACATTGTCCAAAGAGGTGAACTATACGCCAGGAAGGAACACACATGTTTAGAAAGTCAGGAATGGATCTCAGTCCATGCAGTTCAAAAGATCCTCTTTATTAAATGTAAAGCACCTACACTACAGAATGAAGGTCCCCGATGACCAGCAGCCCTGGTGTTCCACTCCCAAAATAATTTTCGGGGGATTGTATTCTCTAATAGGGAACAACGTATGTTGTCATGTGACTATTTTATTTTATCATAACTCTTTGCTTAAAATCATTGTGTGTATTTAATGCTGATTTTAGAGCTTTTGCTGAAGTGCTGTAATAGAACATTTGCATACAATTATCACCAAACCAAAGTATCGATCTGGGAAGGATGAACGGCTGAGTTGGCGTGCTATGATTTGAACTAGCGACCTGCAGATCACACAAAGATCGCAAGCGCTCCATCCACTGAGCTGTTTTTATTTAATTCATAAACCTTTTCTTAATCAAATGCCAGGTTAATTGGAACGTTGATTTTTCCACTTGTTAGAGCAAATCTTTTTTCATCCAAAACGGTGCCCTGACCAGAGCTAAACCAGAGAGTGCTCCGGTGGAACCTTAAAGTTATAGTATTACTGAAGCACAACAAGGTACATTGCCGAAAATAAAGTTGTTTCTCTTATGCCTAAATGCCAGTAGAAATCCGAAAACTTTAAAATGGGAGCAGCTGAAACCTAAATAATATTAGACGCCATTAGTTCTAAATCCATCGTTCAGAAGTGCAGTTCATATGTGCCGAATGTTTTTTTTAAGATATGGGCTACACCCCATGTTCAGAAACTGTTTCGCAGGGTAAGCAGTCACAATTGGGTAACAATATTGGGCGCGTTTTCCTCTGCATATACAGGAATATACTTCTCATAAAAAAAAATCTAAACCTTCATTTATGATGTCTATTTATTTGATTTGACCAATAAGCTGCGTATTCTACGTTGTTTAATCTTCCATAGTTCCAACCATCACTTTAAATCTATTTATTGTTGTATATCGAACAACTTATTCAGAGGCTGTCATTGGATCATTTTTGGAGTCCATTATTTTGCATTGCCCTTGAAGGTTTCTCTATGCAAATCTTTAATTTATGTTACCACCCGCATACAATTATCCAGACAGGTTAAAAGGCATATAGCATGCCGAATTATAATTAATTCCATTATGTCCTCTGTATGTTTTTGGGAACTATCAAACTTTCTTCTACATATTGATTGTTTTGTCGCATACTGAGCATTGTTTGAAAAAGCTTTCGGCAAGGTGCTAACCAGGTGACTCTGTTTTACAGGGGCTTGGTAATAGTTGGTTTTGCAAAGTAGGTGGTACATAGGAACACTGCACTCTTTGGTCTTGATCCGTCATTTATACAGAACAGTGCTTCAATAAGGCTGCAATTCTAAGCCCTGTGTGCCTACTGCACCCAGTAACAAATCTAATCATTCAGCGTTTTCCTTTTTGTTTTTTCTTATTGGGAGAGCATTGAGAGGCAGATTGTGATACCAGCTCTCTGATACTGGCTCTTGATGCAAGATGCAGGGAATCGCCCAGAGCTTCCAACACATCCGTACCTTTGTAAGCTGTAACACATGGCTTCAGAACCCAAGGGCACCTTCAGCTACATTATGCATGCAGAATGCGGGCGGGCTGCCTGGCCCAGTAAGTCTGATTATTGAGATACCGTCCATGGGGCTCCATGAGTGACATATTGCAACAGGCAACACACCAAAACTTTGGGATGATCATTGAGCGAGTGTGGCTCACGAAGAGCACTGCATAATCTTCCCTTGCTGCAGAAAGAAGCTTGTGGTTTGGTCAGATGAACAGTAAAATTGCTGCAAGAGCATTGGCAGACCCTTTTGGTGCTATCCTGGAGTCGGCAGCCACAAACACAAGACCACCCGACTCCAAGATGGCAGACAGCCATATTTCAGACTAGCTCTATGATTCAGCTGACATGAGAAATTAGTAGTTCTGTCATGGGATTGCTAATCAAAAGCCATGCTCATGATTACCACTCAGCTGTTTTAGATTCCTGCTGAAGGACCCAATTGCGTTTGGAGGAGTATAAAAAGAACCCAAACAGAAGGGTACTGTGGGCGTTGAAAGTCAGTTGTCTAACATGGGGTGAGGAGACCACATGACGAAGGAAAGGGGAAGGATGGACTGAAAGTGGAGAGGGAACAAAGGGGAGCAACGAGTAATGAGAGAATGATACTGAACAGTTCCATTAAGCGTGTATGCCGCGTAGGCGGAATATCACGGTGAATATGGAAGAAAAGGTTCGTGCTTGTAGAACGAAAGGTGGAGGAAGGAGCGAAAAAGAGGAAAGCTGAATAAAAGGTAGTGTACTCTAATATAAGGGCTGGGCCGCAAGGGTGCTGCTTGGGAGTAGAGTGTCAAGCTTGACCAGCTTGGCCAATGCGATATTCTTAAGCATGCAGATCAACAAAAAAAAGGGCTAAGTAGCCCTTATGCAATGATTGTTATATGTAGGGATATCGCAATATCCTAGAAAGAAATGTATGGACTCTGAACTACGACCCTTAAGAAATTGGGGAGCTGAGTAGATGTTTTTGATTCAGAACCGTCTATTGCTTAAGAACGTTATTTTATGTGGTGTTCTCATACGGGGAACCCTGTTTTAGGCCTAGGTCCCTACCCCTAAGCATTGTGAAACTCAAAGTATGTATAGGCTGAATGCAGAATTGATTGTGAGTCTGCTGATCCCTCGGGTGTCGCAGCCTGCAGAGATGATCCTTTTTCTTTGGAACAATTTCTCAGTGTGCGAATACATTCCCTATAGGGAATGCTCTGTGTATGCAGTTTATCTTCAGCTATCTGTGTTGTTGTCTCCGGTAGACCTTCATTGATCTTGATGCTTATCGCTCCTATATTTATCAATTTCTTTTGACTGATGGGGTTTATGAGGAGCTGAAATTCTAATCTTTTATGTTAAAAATTCTAATATATTCCTCTGCATCCTAAGTAGGCAATATATAAACATTTTAGAACCACGGTAGAACGGTTCCATGTGTTAATATCCCTGCAAAAATATCGCCATATAAAAATATCGCCATATTTTTGCGGCGATATTAAGGCAACCCCTGCATTATTTTTAAAGGTTGCGGGGGACGCCGCCGCAACCCCTGCTACCAAAACTCCCAAAAATATCACCTATGGCCGTTCCAAACAACCATATATGTGAAGATATTTTTGGTGGGGATAATATTACCTGATACCGATAGAACCTTTTTTTTTATAACACAGTTGTGCTTGAAAGGCCACCAAGATGCACGCTCATGGTAGCAGCCTAAACTTTTCACTCGCGGTACAACTGGCCGAAAAGTGACGTGAGCCCCCACTTGGGACCGTCCCGGGCAGCCGACTCGTGGCCCCCTTGTTCAGGAGCACTTGGGACACACTCTCTCCAAAAAGCGAGCATATTGGTGCCCGGATTCCAGAGATACGGCGGGCTGCAAACACAGCAGGAAAGCGTGTTTTCCCCGAAACCACGCTCCACAGCTGCTCTCACTGTGGGTCCGGCGACCTGAGGCCCTAGAGTGAGTCCAGGGGCTATGTGAAGAGGGTGACAACAATGCAGGGAACTGAAAGGTGAGTGGTAGCAGAGAGTCACCACCACCCACTGATAAGACGGTGCTGAGGACACTGCCACTGGGGGCAAGACGGCGCTGAGGATACTGGCATTGGGGGCAAGGAGGACCTGCAGCTGTGGGCTCTGACCCCCCCCGCACCCCTCCCCAGCCTTGGATGGTGATGTGCTGGAGCAGCACGCGGTGAGAGGAGGTGAGGAGGAACCACTAATGAGCCCTGGTGGACCACGGCGGTGTGCGCTCCTACACCCCAATACTTCCATTTCTGGGTCTGCAAAGTGAGAGAGGAGCAGGGGAAGTTGGATTCGGAGTCTGGGTTGGCTGAGGCGAGGCCCCCCTTTCCCCTGCGGAGGAGTGCCCTTAAGGGACCGGTTGGAGGTGCTGGCCTCTGGTCAGAAGCAGTGAGGAGAGGTGTGTGCTCCCTGGATGGGACTGAGCGGCCTGTGCCCACCTCCCATGAAGCACGCATTGAGGAACTGTCGAGCCCCGGAAAGGCCCAAGGAGTCCTGAGCACCCCCCTTGGAGCACAGGGCGCTTGTCCAGACCAAAGTATCCTGCTGATGTGTGTCCCCCCCACGTGGGAAAAGTGTGGCCACCTGGCACGGGCTAGATTGGAAGTCAGAAGGGAAGAGAGGAGTGCACCATGGGACTTTGGAAGGGCCCCCGAACGGCGGCAGAACCCACGCAGAGATTCCACCCTAGACTGGGTAGGTATGGGCCCCCAGGCCGCGGCCAGGGCCGTGTGTCCGCCTATCGGAATGGTTGAGGTGTCTAAGAAGCAAAGACCTGAAGGTAGACCCCAGGCGCCTTTCTTTGAGGGGGTGGGGCGGGCTGCCTACAGCACACAGTGGACTGTTGGGGGGGCCATGAGTGAGGATGATATGTTCTACAAAGAAACTTAAGGCCATTACTGAGAGTGCAGTTGTGACTGAGGGAGCACCCCCACCGGCCCTGAATCGAGTGACCAGGGGGGTGGAGGGTCCCTGTGTCCACAAAGAGGGACATTGCCTCATTACCAGAGGAGATCCGAGGAATGAGAGTGGGCATTGGTGGTAAAGTGGACAAGATTAACGTTTTGATTGATGCAATGGACGAGAGGTTGCAAGCAGAAAACAGTCCTCCCTTGAAACATTAGACACTCAGATAGATCTGAGAATGGTGGAACTGGAGAGGAGGGAGAGGGAAATCGCACTTAAAAGGGGTGATTTTGAGAATCGAGAAAGGAGGACTAACCTGCGTTTCTTTGGGGTACTGAAGAAGGAGGGTGAAACGGCGAAACCTCCGCAGGTTAATCCATAATACAGTAAAAGTAGTGTTTGGAGACGACCCCATCAACAAGCCCAAAATTGATAGGGTGCACAGAGCAGGTGGAGCAGGCAAAGGCCCAAGATCAGTGTTGGCTTGCTTCCATAACTACCCCGATAAGCAGAAAATACTGGAAAGGGCAAGGGGGATAGGCACAGTGATGCTGGGTAACGCAAAAGTTGCGATCTTTCAAGACCTGTCCTCACTCACACTGGCAAAGAGGTTCAAACGCCCTCAGAGCAGGGGATGGCGCATACAAGAGGCGCAAGGGAATTTCAGGAAATGTAATACTCCGCCTGCAGGGGACACCTGATTTATTGCTTGTGCTTCTTTCTGGGGGCTAACCTGTCCCAGTGTTTGTTCTTTTACAATGGTCACGAGTGTAAGGGGAAGATTACCTCTGGTACTTTGGAGGAGAGCAGCAAGGGCTTGGAGGTTGGCTAAGGGGCACGAGATGATATCTCAATTGGAGCCTGGAGATGGGCTTGGTTATTGAATTTGGTTCTGAAGCAAGGTGTTTAAACCGGAGGGTTCCGGTGGGAAATTTTGGGGGCGGGTTGAGGGGGACGGGAGTAAAAAGTTAAAATATTGAAGTATCGGGAATGAAACGGGGTGCTCCTGGTTCTTGTGGTTAAGTTGCCTGCCTGGGGTTCAGGTCCTATTGGTGGCCCGGGGTTCATCCAGTGATGGTAACTGGCAGAAAGTGGGCGCCGCAAAGGAATGGTGGGGGGGATTGTTGGCGAGGGTGGGAAGACTTAGAGGTGGTAAAGCCATTATCCCCTGTCACGATCAACACTGAAATTGCCTGGGACTTGAGGTGGTCTGTCCAGAGGGATGTGTTAAAGGTGGGGAGATGGTGGACCTGAATAAGGGGGAGAGGAGTGATCACTTGCGGATCTGCACATTGAATATTAAGGGAGTTAGTTCACCGCCCAAGAGGTCCCTAGTGGCCAGAGAATTCTGGAGATCTGGGATTGATTTCTTCTTTCCCCAGGAGTTGCGGTTCTCCAAGGGGGAGGAGAATTCCCTGCGGCCTTGTGGGACTGGAATACTGAGTTCCGTGGTTTCAAGAAAAGGGGGTGCTGGTATACTAATTGAGAATGGAAGTGGCAAGAGTATGGAGGTGCCCAGAGGGAAGGGCAGTGCTATTGTGGGGTCTCATACAAATACAAGGGGTTAGTTTTACTTTGGCATGGCACGCTCCCAACCAGGGTCAGCTAAGTTTTCTCGAATCCATGTTAGTGAGGCTTCAGAAGGGCGGGGATGGAACACCTGGTAGTGGGGGTGGGGGGGTCGGTGGGGTGGGCCCTTAACATGTAGGCTGATGTGTAGTGGGATAGGAGAACAATGGGGACGGCAATGACGGGCCCCTTATGTGAGGGGGGGTGGATTACAGGGTTGTCTGGACTCCTAGTTTTTGGGACTGCTTGCTGCTTCTTCCACCACCTGGAAAGTGGATTTACGCTCTTCTCCGCGTGCTATTCGACACATGCTCGGATAGATTATTTATATGTGCCGAGTGAACTTGTTGAGGTGACATCGGGCTCTGAAATCCATCAGATTGCGTGGTCAGATCATGATATGGTTTCTCTAGACCTGTCTTGGTTTGAGCTGGGGTCCGGGAAATCAAAATAGGGGTGTAATGAATCCCTATGGAAGGATAGTCTTTAGGAAGGAGTTTGAGGAAGCGATGAAGTATTTCCTCCTGAATGATATGGGATTGGTGAAATGGAATGGTGGATAGAGGAAGTGCGGGGAAAGAGAGGAACTCTGCTTATAAGAGGAAGGCAAGGTAGTCCGGAAGCTCCAGTTTCTAAAGCAAAAGTACTATGAAAAAGGGGACAAGGCGGATGCCCTCCTGGCAGCGCGCCTGCCTGGTCAAAGGGCTGAAAGATGGATATCTGGTTTGGGGGGGGCATAGGGCACCGTAGTGACTTCACATGGGGAGATATTCGAGATTCTCACTGACTTTTATGAGGGGCTATACAAGGGGAGGAACCGGCCCCCTGGAGACATGATGGCACATTAAATGGGGGATGTGTCCCTACCAGCACTGGCTCAGGAGGAGGCAAGGTCAATTGGCGACCCCATCACTGGGGATGAGAATGCAGGCCATACGGAAATTGCACTTGGGTAAGGCATCAGGGGAAGATGGGTACACTGCAGGGTTTTACAAAACGTTTTCAGGCATCCTTTTCCCACAGCTAGTCAAGCTGTTCAATAGCATATTGGAAACTGGACGGGCGCTTATCTTAGTGATTCCCAAAGAGGGTAGGGATCCTCGGCTGTGTAGCTCATATCGCCCAATTCAGCTTCTTAACGTGGATGCAAAACTATTTACACAGGTGTTGGCGACAAGACTAGGTGCATGCAGACCAAGTGGTTTTCATTAGGGGTCGACAAGGGGCAGACACAATGTGTAAAACCTTGCACTTGATCATTGGGGCTAGAGGCAGGGAAGGTAACCCCACGCTCTTATCAGTCGATGCAGAGAAGCATTTGACTGAGTAAACTGGGAGTTCCTGAGGGTGGTCCTTGCAAAGTTTGTGATGGGGCAAAGGTTCTTGCAGGGAACTATGGCATTGTATTCAGAGTCAACGGCCCGTGTTGTTGCAAATGGGGAATTTTTCAAGGTGGTTTGGAATGGGTCCTGGCACCAGACAGGTGGGTGTCCCCTCTCTCGCCTCTGCTTTTTGCTAGTCCTTGGAGCCCCTGGCTCAGAGGTTGCAGATTGACTCCTGTGTGGAAGGTATTATTGTGGGAGTGGAATACAAGCTGGGCCTATACGCCGATGATATTTTATTGCACCTTAGAAAACCGGAGTCCTCAGTCCCAGTGGCGGTGGAAATAGTGGAGCAATATGGGCTGTTTGCGGACTTTAAAATCAATTAGGGGAAGTCTATCCTCTACCCATTAGACCCAGAGGGGGCGACGATAGTTGGAGAATGTAAGGGTCAGCTCCTGTGGCAGGGGAAAAAGGCCAGGGTGGCATATAGAGTATTGGTTCTCCCAAAGGATAGAGGGCGGGATGGGACGTTTCCCGTTACCTTTACTACAAAGTGGCACAGCTCAGGGTCCTTGTTCTGCAGCTGAGGGAATGGTGGTACTCCCGATGGGTGGAGTTGGACAACTTCTATCTTATTCCGGGAACGGTGGGGGATTGAAAATGGGTGCTGAGGGACCTCATCGCGAGAAGGATTAGGGAACATCCTATCCTGGGGGTCATCTGGAACATTTGGGTAAAGGGCCCAGAGATGAGCGGGGTGAAGACGTGGCCTTCACTGATGAGCCACCTATGGGCTCTGGGACTGATGGACCAGATTCCAAACTGAGGCGGGCTAACAAGGATTGGCAAGCTGTCGAGAGACGGCCGCTTTATCTCGTTGGTATAGCTAGAAGGAGCGCTGGGATTAGGGAAACTGTTTTCTCATACCTTCAACTAAGAGGGCGATTACAGCGGTATCCTGGAAGGATATGATGTGAAGGGAGCTCACCACCCTGGAGAAGGTCTTGGACTCGAAAAAAGAAATGAGACTTCTAGCCTAATTCATGGAATTATTTGCATGAAAAACGCAGATTTGCGTGCCTTTCTGCCCGAAAACCCCCATACTTCAAACAGGGATTTTCGGGCAGAAAGGTGCGTAAATCAGCGCTTTTCACGCAAATAATTCCAAAAATCAGGCTGTGAATCTCATCTTTATATCTGGGGCTGTTGGAAGTGAGCAGGGTTAGTACAGAGAAGCTTCGTAGGAAATGGCAGGGTGACCTGGGGTTGGAAGTGGATGATCACGTATGGGGCCAGATCTTCCACAGAGCGTACTGGGGTTCAATTGCCTGCCAATATAAACGGCACCCGATTAAACTATTTTAAAGGTGGCAATAAGACCCAGTATGGCTCTCCAAGATGTTCCCTGAAGCAAGTCATCTCTGCTGGTACGAATGTGGGGAGCGGGCTCATTATTTGGTCATGTGGTGGGGCTGTGAGAGGGTTCAAGTATACTGGGATGAGGTGCTGGGATGGATTAAGGAATTGGAGGGTGTCCCTCTGACAAATACACCGTTATTCATACTATTTGGACTGGAGGGCAGTGAAGGGGAATATTGCAGTCTCCCACGACTACTACATTTTATATTATTGGTGGGGAGGGCATGCTTGACAATGTATTGGAAGAGGTTATTGCTCCCGGGGAAGAAGGAATAGATAAATGTTGGGAAAAGTATATACATGATGGAGAGGATTACAGCAGCCACACATGGTAGAGGGGCAGGGGCTGAGATGGAATGGGGGGAATTCGGGAGCAGATATGACAACTGAGGCCTGAGTTGGAAGAAGATGGCTGGGTTGATGGGACGTTAAGAGGGGCCGGGGCGGTGACAGCTTGAACGTTTACAAATGTGCAGGAGGTACGGTGGTCGATGATGCAAGACATCGAAGAGGTACTGGACTGGAAAGGGGAATGATTTGGGCAAACCATACCCAGAGGAGGCTTTATCGAGTCAGGTGGTAGTGACAGCACGATCTGGGAGGGAGGGTTTGGGAGGGGGTCTATGTAGGGGGAGAGTTTGTTGGGAGCCATCATTATGTGAATCATTTTGACTTGACATTGATATTTGGCATAATGTGTATTGTTTATTTGAAAATGACAAGTTTAATTTGGAAAAAAAAGAAAACAGTTGTGCTTATCTGCACAGACTGCTCTTTGCCCGATTACTTACCCATAAGAGGTTGTCAAATGATGGGAGTAAAAGGGTTCTGCAGGTTTCAATCTCTGTGTCAAACAGAAATGGATAAGTTGCACAGAAAATACCACATGGTTTGATGTAGTTAATACCATTATAAAGTGATACATCATCTTTCTCTAGTAGGTATGAGGCTTGTGTTAAGGTGGGTTTGTGGCCAAGCATGACCCTGACACTATTAAAGGAACAGGAAACCTTTTCACTGAGTCCCACCTCCGGGTACAGGAATACATTCGGACACATCAAGTAAGTTACTTAGACAGACATCCACCTGCATTCTCTCTGTCAACCCATCTTCTCAACTGACATTCACAGAACCATTCAGAACATTACGTTCTCACACACAGACGTTATATGGTCATGCATCTGCCCAGGAAAGTTGCTGCTTTCGCGGGCTACTGCATTTGTATGGACCCAGGAAGTGGGTCGGACTGTCTGGTCCCACTCTACATCCATGACATGTGAAAGTCTAGGTGTGGGGCTGCTGGCTGTTAGAATGGTGCAGATCTTTTCTATTGGTTGGCTTGGATTTAGGATAAGAGGACTCCTGCAGCCATTTCTTGAGATCCATGTTGGAGCCATGTATCTTGTGTGGAAGAGCAGCCGACTAAAGATCCGCGGACGACTGAGTCCTGGCATCCCTTCCTGTGTTTGGCCTGGTGAAGCGCTGCTGGACTAATTGATCTGCGAATGCCCTCTGCAGTGCTTCAAACTTGGACTTGTGGGCCCAACCAGTCTCAAAGACCTCTTGAGGATCTAGCCATCCCGAGCCTTCAGAAGTGTCCCTGGATCACCCGGTGGACTGACAGCTCTCCACTCAACCACCTCGCTAGAAGCGCCGCCATTCTGTGTTTTCGCCCAGAACCTTGGTCTCCAGCCTGTGCCACAAGTCTCCTTCCTACCAAGTTTCAGCTTCCCAGCAACAAGGGATCCTGTCCTGGAAGCTCTTCTATCACTACTTGAGAAGACGCCTGCCTCGTTGATGTGCGGTGACTGCTGGTGGAACTTGCTTTCCTGTAAGCGGTCCAGAAGAGTCCTGGATCATTGAATCCTGGAATATTGAATCCTGCTTGCCTTCTTTGCCAGGGGTTGCGTCCTGCACCAGCAGCCGACCGGAGAAATCCTCCGATCCGCAAACCCATGGACATCCTGCACCTGAAAAAACAGTGGGAAAACCCACCGTGACCCACCAATTGAACTGGGAAAATCTGGGGTGAGTACTCGCATAGCATTCAGCTGACCCCGCCTCCCCTATAACAAACCTTAGAATACACTGCATTATTTAATCCCATTGCTTTTTTATTGTTTAATCTAAAAGCTGTACCTAAAAATAGGAAAATCATTTTACTGACCTGTAACTTTGAAATCTCTTCTGGAACATTTTTCACCACCACAAGAACACTTCTTATATTTGTCCCCTCTCCTAAGAAGATGCTCTGACTTTTGGGCACACAGCCCCAAACATCAGAGGAATTGGACATACAAAGTTAGGGAATCATTCTTGTAAATTGGTTTAATTCTACTGCATCATTACTTTGTTGACTAAGGTGTATGCATTCCTACAAACCTAAAGGTGACTATATACGTTTTATAATTGAGTGTGTGATAGTGCTACCTGTTTAATTCATTTCATAGTGTGTTTTTGGGCCTATAATAAAGGGAGTATTTTGGTACTCATCTGTGCAAGTAGAATTAGTTTGTCCTTCACTGTGTGGGCTCCTGACAACACTCACATTCTCCTGAGATTAATACTTGACCACACTCCACGCTTACCTTGATTGGGTTTGGCTAACGTCTTGCTGTTCTCCTGAACTAGGGTGGCCTTCTATAATCTGGCCACAAGGCCAAAGTGTAAAAATCCATCGTAACAAGTTGCTGTTGCAGCTGTGAGGATAATGTCATGGGTAACCCTGTGTTGTCCAGTAGTGTAGCATCGTAATTCTATTTAAACAGGACACTGAGATTTGAACTTGGCCATAGTATAACAATTGCCTACTCTCTGCATTTTTAAAAAAACAATATGGAAACATTCACTATGCCTACTCTAGCTGCGCTTAAGGTAGAGCACTTAAAATAAACACGTGTAGACAGAGGATTGCCATCTTCTGGAAAACAAAGCTGATTTGGTACGGATATTGTTTGATCACCGGGAGTCTAGGATTATTCCTTTGCCTATTAATAGTGATGCTGCAGATCTCAGCAGTAGCAATGGACTTGTGGTAACTGCCACTCTTGTGAGGCACAGGAATAGAAGTTTTCCATGTTTCCTTGACAACTTCAGAAGCTGAGGTCATGGAGCTTAAAAGAAGCTCGGACAGAAAGAGCTGGAATTTAACATGGCTAAGCTGGAGTTTGACAGGGTTGAAAAACAGATAGTGATCACCTGTTGCAGATAACCAGGCTGTGAGGGTCTCAAGACCCCTCCAAAGCTTCTGGTTCCTTTTCTCAACCTAGATTGCCGAAGGATCTGTTCAGTATGTATGACTAGGAGCATGGCATGATAGATTGGCTTACAACTTTTGAGTATGCTTGTGCGGTGCAAGAAGCAGGTGAGCCTGACAATATAGATTGGTTGCTCAGCAGACTACCCTATTTTGGCTTCAGTGCTATTATGGTTATGTCAAAGGCTGGCCACGGACTTTGGCATATTGAAGCAGTCTCTCCTCTTAAAGTTTGGGAAAACTCCGGCCCAATATTTAGAGGTTCAGAGAGTACAAGAAAAAAGATAATGCCTTGATGTCTCTTATTACAGATTCCTTGAAAAATCGGAGTGGCTGGCTAGAAGGCCATAAAGTAGCAACCTTTTGAAGACCTGATCAAACTGGTCATGCTGGAACATATGTTTGCCACATGTTCCCCTGAGCTTAAGCAGCATTTGGCAGATTCTAAGAAGTTAGATCCTATGAAGCTGGCTATTGCTGCTGATCATTTGGTTTCCCATAGTGTCCCTTAAGGACAAACCTGCTTCAGGGAAGCACAAGAAGGGGGTAAAAAAGCAAAACGAGAGTGGGTGGGACTACTGAAAAAAAGTTCCTCCCATAAAGACCACATAAGTCATAGGAGCATGGAAAGGGTAGTGGGACTAACTATCCCAAGCATGAGAGTGGATGCGCTAAGCCTCCCTACATACAAAGGACCAGTGGTCTTGTGGAGCAAGTTATCACGTGAATGGGGACCCCAAATGTAAGTGTATGACCTTGGGGGTTCACTATTTGAATCTGGATTTTTGTCATGAAGATGAGATATGCACAGGGGTATCCTTCTCTTTAGATGCCCTACCCAATGGTGAAGGGTCTGACGTAGAGTTTATTTCCTTGGAACCTAGCATTACTGGAGCTTCTGCTCCCATACCTGATCATTCCCAAAATTATTGTTTTGCAGACAGTGTACTGGTAGAAGGCTTAAGAGCCTCTGCTATTAGGAACACTGGGCTCCATCCGACTGCAATAGATTCCAAATTGGTAAACCCTGTGGCCCTTGCCGAGTTCCTCTGGAGACTAAGTTGACTGTAGGGTCATCTCTCAACTTAACATTAATGCCTGTCGTATCTGTGAATAGTGAGTGGATAGGGCATGTGTCAGTGTGATGAGTACCTAGAGGAGTTCTATCAGAGATCAGACCTCTACACATAGGCCGTGAGAGAGAGACTGCAGACCCTTCAAGCACTATGTCTCAAAATCAGGCTGCCTTAGCCAAGTAAAAGGGAAAGCCTAAGACACAATGGAAACCGAAAGCTAGGAGAGAAAACACTAGGGAAAGGGAATATTTCCCCTGTATTTACAAATGAGGTTGAGGTAGTTGGTCAAATCCCTGAACCTGACGAGGAAGAGGGATTGCCAGAAACTGTGTTCTCCTGGGAAGAGTCTCCTGTGAAGCAAAGAGTACAACAGGAAGGTGGGTTAGTAGTATGCAAGTCCACAGGATGTTTGGCCCTTCCTCCTGCAGTTGGTGCATGAAGTTCCCCTGGCAGTTCATCTTGATATCAAGATAACTCCACAGTGGTCACCCATGCAATCCTGCTGGCCTGTAATGGGGGGGGGGGGGGGTCGCGGTAGAAAATGGTATCGCACCAAAAGCTTGTAAATAAAAAGCCGAATGCACATTTAGTGCGCAGTCGGCTATGTAAAAAAAAAAAAAAAGAATTTAGCCCATAATGTCAAACCAGGGATAGGGTTGCGGGGGTGACCGCTGCTCCCCTAGTTCGGTATTATGGGTTGCGGGGGTGTCCCTCGCATATTTATAATGCGCCTATATACAAGTGCTTCAAGGTGCGATTGAGATCATGCAGGGAGGGTGGGAGGGAAGGGCAAAGTGCGGTGAGAAAGGGGAATGGGCAGTACGGTACATAGGTTAACAGTAAGATAAAGAATAAATGCAAGTGTGGCCAGCTGGTGGCAAGTGTAAGGGTAAGTGCAGACATCGGGTGTCAAGTGCTGGTAGGGGGCTGTAGGGATACAGAAACAGTCCCAGAGTGCAAGGGCTGCCAGGGGGCAGTGCTGGTGTGCAACTAGCGGGGAGGGGACCTGGGCCGGAGATCAGAGGGTAGCAGGTAACCAGTGCAGTTTCAGTTCCAGCCAGGAAATCAGCAGGGGAGAGGAGAGAAAGCAGAAGCAAAGAGGAAGGTCTTGAGGTGCTTACAGAACCGGAGATGGTTCTCCTCAAGTTTCAGAGAGGCAGGGAGGTGGTTCCAGAGGGAGGCCCCAGCAGAAGAAAGAGATCTACCACCAACTAGTTGATTGGAGAAGCGACTGACCCTGAGGGAGTTGGAGGCGGATGAGCGAGAAGAAAGATATTTAGTAGGACAGAGTTGAAGGTATTGAGGCCCCATGCCCCAGAAGGCCTTGTGGACGATGCAGAGGGTTTTGAACTTAATCCTCACCGCCACTGGGCGCCAGTGCAGAGATTTCAGTCCTGGAGAGATACAATCCCTGGGCTTGAGGCCAAGGACCAGTCTCGCAGTCCTGTTCTGGATGAGTTGCAGAAGGTGGAGAGTAGAGGCAGGCAGATAAGAGGCTGTTGCAATAGTCCAGTCTAGAGAGAACCAGTGCTCTGGAGACAGTGAGGTTCTGGGGGGAAGGAGAGGAAAGGAAGAATGCCTCTGAGGAGGTTTAGCTGGGAGTGTGACTTCTTAAAGACGTCAGAGATGTGAGGAGAGAAGGAAAGTGTGGAGTCGAAGATGACCGAGGTTTTTAGCCTCGCAGGTGGGAGCAGCAAGAGGGCCAACGAGAGGCCAGCCAAAGAGTGATGGGAAAGGAGGGAGCAGGTGTACCGATGAGAATAATCTCGGTTTTACTGGCATTAAGGCAGAGATCATTGGCGGCACACCACTCCTGGAAAGCAGTCAAGACAGTCGGAGATGAGCGAGGGAGAAGAGGTGGCAGAAGGGAGCATAAAAATGAGTTGTCATCCGCATAGCACGGAAAGTTGGGGCAGAGAGCAGCAATGCAGTGGGCAAGAAGTGCCAGGTATTGGTTGAACAGGGAGAGAGCTTAGACCCCTGGGGAACTCCACAGGAGGAGATGGAGATAGAGGAGAAGAAGGACCCAAGTTGGACATGGGAGGGTCGATCGGAGAGGAAAGAAGTCAGCCAAGTCAGGGCCATACCCAGGTTATCACGGAGCAGTTGAGCAGGATTGCATGGTTGACCGTGTCAAAGGCAGAAGAGAGATCAAGTAAGATGAAGACACGGGGTGTTGGAATCAAGGTTGAAGAGCAGGTCTTCACGGATGTTCAGGAGAGCAGTTTCTGTGCTTCTGGCAGCTCTGAATCCAGACTGATGATCCTGGAGACAGCCAACAGATTCAGTGTGAAGATTGAGCTGGGAGATGTCCAGCTTTTTCAGGAGTTTGCCCAGGAAAGGAGTGATGGATTGGGCGATAGCTGGGCAGGAAGGGTGGTCAGCAGAGGGTTTCTTAAGAAGAGGGTACACAAGGGAGTGTTTCGGGGGTTGGGGGGGGGGTAACTGGGTGAGGATAGACTCCAGTGGAAAAGGAGTGGTTGCAGAAGTCAGTCAGCCAGAGCAGGAGCCAGGGTACCAGGTGTCAATGTGGTCCTTGATAGTTTTGGAGGAACAGGGGTGAACCTGTTTTGACGAAACTTTCAGAGATCGGGTTTGTCTAGAAACCTTGTCTGGGGAGAACAGGGGAAAGGCAGAGAAGGAGGGATGAGAGGTGGCTGAAGAAGGGACAGGGGGAGAGGAGACGGAGAAGAGAGAGAGAGAGAGAGAGAGAGAGAGAGAGAGAGAGAGAGAGAGAGAGAGAGAGAGTACAGGACAGGATGTCCTGAGTTTTAGAGATGAAATGAGAAGCCAGGGCCGTACAGAGGTCCTGGGAGGGGACAGGAGATGTAGAGACTGCAGCAGGATTGGCCAGCTCCTTGCAGATTTTAAAGAGTTCGGCCAAGTTGTTAAATGCCGCAGAGACGCGGGCCTGTATGTTGGCTCTCTTCTTGGTGCGGACAGAGAGCCGATATTGCCTTTGTAGCAGGCGGCAGGCCAGTTTGTCAGAGGATGTACCTGAAGCACGCCATTTCCTCTGTCACCCTGCACTTGTGTTTAAGGGTGACTAGGTCTGAGTCATACCAAGAGTTGCACTTTGCTTTGAGCTTCAAGCGGATCCTCATGACAGGGGCAAGAACATTGAGAGTATCATATATAGTAGAATGGAGTATGGAAAGTGCTGAGTCAGGGTGTGAGTCAGCCAAACAGCAAGGGGGGGGGGGGGAGAAAGTGGTGGCGAAAGCCTCAACTGACACGCCTCATGGGTCGGATAACCGAGAAGGTAGGTGGCAGTGCTGGAGTTGGCTTGGCCTGAGGGTTAGAGAGGGTGAGCTGGGAGGAAAGGAGAAAGTGATCACTCCAGGAGAGAGGAGTGGTGAGAGTGATCGAAATGGGAAGGTCTGAAGAGATCAGAACATCCAAAGTTGGGCCAGAGGGTAGAATAGAGAGTGAGGGAGAGTTGCAGAGGTCACGAAAAAGTCCCGAGGAAGGACGGGAGGCATCCAGGTACATTGGAGGTAAAGCGGGAGACAAAAAGGGACATTCGGAAAAGCTTGAGTTACAAAGTGCGAGCAAGTCTGCTCTGCTATTTTGTAACTCGAGCTTTTCAGACAAAAGTGGATCCGAGATTAGAAATCCACAATCGCCACTACCAGTAGTAGGTGCAACCCTTGAAGAGAAGGGCCTAACATTGTTAGACCTAGGCCTCTTTGTACATCCTTGGACAATAGTTACCTTAGTGGTTGCCACACCAACAGGTTTCCCGAGGTTAACCCACATCAAATGACTGCCAAGTCAGTCCTATTTGCTTTACAGGACAATTTGACCAGGGATAGCTTCCGTGAAGAAGTTTTGCCTGACTCGAGCAGAAGCTTCCAGTCCAGTTGTAGTCGGGCCCCGTGGAAGGAAGATGAGTTGACTTATTTGCCATCCACATTCCTCCCACGATTAGTTGATCTGAGAGAGAGATTCTTTTGAACGCTCAAAAGTATGATTGAAGTCCCCAGGGAGACCCAAAGAGGGCAGTGGGCTCTTGCTTGTTGAAAACCCTGATCATGAGTTCATGGTCTGGGCCTTAAAAAGTTGAAAGAAAGGAAGGTAGACTATTCAGTGGACCTTGGAAGACCTAAAAAAAAATAGTTTCCTATGAAATGTGTTGAAGGAGTTTGTCATAGGGGATGAGATGGGAACCCTGCTCCTGGTTTTAGAAATGGAGACACACCAATCTTGAGTGTCTCCATGATCTGTTCGCTCTGCCCTTCTTATGGCTTCTTTGAGGGTGGCCTAGTGTCCCCGCAACAGACTCTACAACAGCAAGGTGATGTGAGAACTTTGAGGCCATTTCCCCTCTTGTGTTCCATAATTCCAGGTTTAACATCCCCACCAACTACTGTCCCATAACCACAGTGCCATTCCTACTCAAAAGTCTGGATAAAGTAGCCTACCTACAAATTCAGCACCACCTGGAACAAAACCACCTCCTAGGTGTTCGCCATTTTGGATTCAGACCCCAACAAGGCACTGAGACTGCTCTCTTAGATCTTAACGCCCAAATAGATGCTCTAAGAGACAGGCAGCACAGCAGGTTATGTTATGTTATGTTACCTGAACTTGTAAAGCGCACGGTCGCCCTAGGGCATCATGGCGCTGGTGAGGAAGCTATCAAACAGGAAGCACAGTAGTAGTCAGAGAGCTAAAATAAAGTAGTTTTCAGGGCTTTCCTGAAAGCCAGATGGTTGGAGATAGACTTGAGTGGCAGTGGGAGGGTGTTCCACAGCCTTGCCGCAGCAATGGAAAAGGCTCTGCCACCGAGTCTTTCCCGGTTATACTTAGGAACCACCAAGAGATTGGTGTTCAGGGAACGAAGGTTGCGTTCCGGGATATAACGGACAAATTTGGTTTGAAGAAACTCAGCACCTAGGCCCTGGATTGCTCGGTGGACAATACACAGTGACTTGAACTTAACTCGCTGGGCCACTGGGAGCCAGTGGAGTTGACGAAGCACTGGCGAGATATGAGCTCCATAGGGGGAACCTGTGGCTAGTCTAGCTGCCAGGTTCTGTATACGTTGGAGACGTTGGAGAAGGCCCGTCGGCTGAGCGAGGTATAAGGAATTACAATAGTCCAACCGTGAGAGGACTAATGCAGCTACCACTTGAGGGCGCATAGCCTCTGGGATCATAGAAAGGACCCTCTTAAGTACCCTAATCTGGTGGTGGGCGGATTGGCAGACCGTAGAGACCTGATTTGTCATGGACAGGGAGGTGGAAAGAATAACTCCTAAGTTTTTTACTTTGTCCACTGGACAGGGCAAAGGGCCCAGTGAGGTAGGCCAAAAAGCAGGGGTCCATAATGACGGGCAGGGAGGGCAACCCACCAACATCACCTCAGTCTTGTCGCCATTAAGCTTGAGCCAATTTTGGTCCATCCAGACACCGACTGATGTCAAGCAGTCATGAAGAGAAGCTGAGACCTTGATATGATCCTGATCCAAACGGATCAGGATTTGGGTATCATCCGCGTAGGAATAGCAATTAAGTCCATACGAGCGGATAAGGCAGACCAGCGCCCATATGTAGATATTGAATAGAATAGGAGAAAGAGAGGATCCCTGGGGGACACCACAGGTGAGGGCACAAGGGACAGAGAGAAAAGGGGGCATAGCAAGGGTCTGAGTGCGGTCTGCAAGAAAAGAGGTGAACCAAGCCAGGACTGATCCAGAGATCCCGATTTGTGCTAGACGTGAGAGAAGAATGGGATGGTCCACCGTATCAAATGCGGCGGACAGATCCAGTAGAATCAAAGCTCCAACACCACCTGCGTCCGCGAGTCTGGACATGTCATCTTGCACTGAGACAAGCACACTCTCTGTTCCTCTTCCTGGCCTACAACCTGCCTGGGCAGGATTAAAGATCTTAGAAGATTCCAGAAAGGAGGAGAGAAGGGGCGTGACCAGAGATTCCAAGAGTTTAGACAAGAACGGGAGCAGGGATATGGGGCGAAAATTAGAGGGGATAGTAGAATCAAGAGACGGCTTCTTAAGCAGGGGAATAACCCTAGCAGATTTAAGTTCCGGCGGAACCAGACCAGACTGGCATGAATTGTTTATAGCCGCTGTGACGTCAAACAGAATGTCTGGGGCAATAGTCTTCATCATACTTGCCGGAATAGCATCCTCTGGAGAAGAGGATTTAATTTTAAGAATCGCTGCTAGAACCTCTGCCTCAGTGAATAGAGGAAAGGTGGACCAGCTGGCAGGGGGGTCAGTGAGGGTGAGTGGCACAAAGTTAGTAGTGCCGGAAGATTGCATAGCGAGAGATTTGGCGATGTTAGATCGTATCACATCGATTTTCGTAATAAAAAACGATGCTAGGTCATTGCATAGCTTTTGCGATGGTTTAACCATCGAGGTAAGGGGTTCAGAGGAGGAGAGTGATTGAACAATAGAAAATAGTGTTTTAGGTTTACATAGAGCACTTTCAATTTGTTGGGCGAAAAAAGTGGCTTTAGCCAGCTTGACATTGGCTAGGTAAGTGGAAAGGCTGAGCTTGTACAAGTCTTTAAGCAAAGGGTCGTAACTAGCTCGCCATTTGCGTTCGGCTTGTCTAAGTAGCAGGCGGGCATTTTTTAGCTGATCAGTAAACCAGGGCTGAGAGAGTAATCTCCGACTCTGGGTAAGTTTAGGTGGAGCGAGAACATTGGCGGCAGATAGCAGCGATGTTGAGAGCGTGGATAGAGATACAGGTCCCAAGGAGGTGCACTTAGAGACGATACAGGCCCCAAGTGCCTTGGGATCAACTGACCGCCAGGAGCGGAGTAACGTCTTGGGAGGGGGAGCTTTACAGACAGGAGTGACTGGAATAAACGGGCATGAAATCAGATGGTGATCAGACCAAGTCACTGGTTCAATAAGGCCAGGGCCGAGTAGAGCAACGTTGGCAAATACCATGTCTAGAGTATTTCCATGCAGGTGGGTGGGTGCTTGGATCAAAGAACAGAAATGAAGATCAGAGAGGCTATCCAAAAGCAAGTTTAGTTCATCTGATCTTGGGGGGTTAAAATGCAGATTAAAATCACCTAATACCACGAGATTGGTATGCTGCAGGTTTAGAGCGGCAATAAGGTCAGCTAAGTCCTTCCCAAAAGTTCCCATAGGGCCTGGGGGGCGGTAGATAAGCAGAAGGTGGGTGACACATGATGTCGATAACACACATCGACAAAGGAGGGCTTCCATATTAAGTGTATGTGAGCAAGGTATCTGGCTAACCGTGTACTTGTCTCTAAAAATAACTGCAATGCCTCCACCGCGCTTGGGGGGCGGGCGGTCATAGTGGATGATACGGTAATTGGGGGGGAGGGCTTGCACTACCGTAGGTGCCGAGCTCGGTGTCAGCCAAGTTTCAGTTAGGCATAAGAAGGCTGGTTGCCTATTTGTTAACAGGTCCCAGATTTCACCCGAATGAGCGGGAAGGGACCTTGTGTTAAGCAGGCACAGAGTGGGGGTATCCAGCGTGGGCTCAATGTTATGAGTACTTCCGGTGGGGGAGGGGGTGGGTGAGGCTGTGTTGAGGTTCCAGCCAACTGGCCACCTGGTGTTGGGGTGAGCCAAGGAAATTAGAAAATTTCTATCTAAGTAGCCCTTCCAGCATGTCCCCGCACGGACGGGCACAGACGGGCTTGCCTTAAGCGCGCCTTCGGCGCGCTGGCGGCGCGCCCGCTGCGCGGGCGGCCGATCCAGCACATAAGTGCCTGGAGCGGGATGGAAACGAGGCGGGAGGCGGAGGCTGAGCCCAGGGCAAAGAAAGAGGACTGGTGAGTCGTCTGAGCCCAGGGGATTCCCCTCAGCACCACCGGAAGAATAAGCAGTCACTCGGAGCCTTCAATCGTTCAATAGCTTCATTCATCCAGGCATGTTAAAACACACTACTGCACAGTTGTTATAACAGGAGAACAACAATGAAATCAATAGCGCAATACTTTAAACAAAATACTTTAAACAAAATAGTTTAAAAACCGATCCTTGACCTATCAGCTGCATTGGACTTGGTAGACCACTCAATACTATGCAACCATCTAGTCTCCGCAGCCTGCTTCTCCCAGGAAGCAGTCGCATGGATCCAGTCCTTACTAGATAACAGGACAATGCGAGTCTTCTCACCCACAGCAGCAGCGGATCCTACACCTATCTCATGCGGTGTACCCCAAGGCTCCTGCGTTTCCCCTACTCTGTATAACATCTTCACAAAGCCCCTTTTCGATGATCTAGATGGTCTAGGTATCACCTACACTAACTATGCAGATGATACACAGATCCTCATCCCGTTGACGGGAGATTGACAAAGATTTGGCCTTTGAAAACAGAGTCTACCTCATAATCCAGGCATGGATGGCCTCGCACGGTCTATGCCTGAATGATGACAAAACAGAACTCCTTATCCTAGGTACACCATCCAACATCAAAAAACTAGGCCCGAACTACACCGCATTTGCAATTGACAACAACAATATTACTGTGGCCAAGGTAGTCAAAACACTTGGCTTCCACCTAGATTCTACGCTCTCCTTTGGCAAACAAGTTACTACTTTGGCCTCTGCCACCACCTACACTTGCAAGCTAATTAGCGCAGCCAAGCCTTCCTCTCACCCAACAACTGTATCATTCTAGCGCAAGCATTAATCCTATCTAAATTGGATTACTGCAACGCCCTATATATTGGCAGCAATAAACATATACTCTCTAAAATTCAGACTCTCCAAAACAATGCATTGAGAGCTGCCCTAAATCTCCCCAAAAAGGCCCATATATCTGACCTTAGGAGATCAGTCAACTGGCTATCCACTATAGACAAAATCCACCTCAAAGCTGCATCCCTGACACACAAATGCCTTAATCACGCAGCCCCTCAATGCCTTTGAGACAGATTCAATAGACAAACAGCCTCTCGTCCACTAAGAAAGGTCAACTCCAACCCCCTACTAGTACCTAGATTTAGGCTTACCAAATCCGGTGGGAGTAGCTTCCCTGTCAAAGCAGCTAAATATTGGAATTCCCTCCCCCCTGCATTAAGGGACGACCTACCATACCCACAATTCCGAGCTAGCTTGATCCACTGGCTAAAGGAACAGGACATATGACCAGACCCTATAAGTATCTATCCATATCCGTATCTGTCCTGCACCTACTGTACATATGAGACCATACTGCCCTACCATATTTATGTATGTCCTACAGATCTATGCCACACTCTGTTTACCCTCTTTCTGCCTGCCTATTGCGACATCTATACAGCACTGTAATCACAGCTGTACCCACTTGTAAATGCCTCAACATATTTATGTATGTCACACAGTTCTATGCCTTACCCTGTACACTTTCTCCTTGCCGTGTCATTGTGTCATCTATACAGCACTGTAACCACAGCTGTAACTATCTCTGTACATTTGTAACCTAAGCTTAACAACCCTCTTATGCCTTTGCGCCCGAATACCCTTGGGTCTGGTGTGCAATATAAATAATAAAACAAACAAACAAACAAATACTTGGTGTGAGCAGGACTTTGTCACTGGAGTTTGTGGACCTACAAGGTCTAGGAGTTGTAGTTGCTCAGACCAAATCAGATATTACATTATGATTGAGGTCAACAAAGTGTTGGATCTTGTGGTGATAGAGCCTCGGTCCAGTCTTGTGGTTCTGGTGCCAAAAGCATTTACATCTGGTTTGAGATTCTGTGTGGACTACAGAGCTCTTAATGCGGTCACCAATACTGGTGCTCATCCCCTTCCACAAATTAGTTAGTGGACAAGCTAGGTGCTGCCAAGTAATGTAGCACCTTTGACCTCACTGCAGGGTATTTGCAAATATCCCAGACAGAAAACGCCAAGGGGGAAGACTGCATTTTCAACACCTTCAGAGTAATGCCTTTTGTTTTGAAGAATGCACCTGCCACTTTTCAAAGGCTGTTCAACCATGTTCCGAATGGGTTGGATGAATTCTGCATTGTGTATCTTGGTGATATACCAGTCTTCAGCCCCACTTTTAGGAATATGTGAGACACCTGGAAATTGTGTTACAGGCTCTGCAAGCAACAGGTTCACCTAACCATAAATGCTACCAAGTGCCAGATTGGTCAGGGTTCAGTGACCTATCCTGGGCAGGGTTCAGTGACCTACCCTGGGCATGAGGTTGGTGGGGGCAGGATTCAGCCTCTTCCCAACAAAGTATAGGCTGTACTGAACTGGGAAACCTCCCCGCCCCCAAACCAAACCCAGGTGTGAGCTTTTTTTTAGGCCTCACTGAGTATTACAGAAACTGTATTATAGAACCATAGCTGCCCCTCTGACTGCCCGCACAATTGCTAAGAACGTTTCTTGGTCTGAGTATGAGAAGACCTTCCGAAGCCTGACTGAATCTCTTGGTTAGGCGCCTTTTCCCGGGGCACCTGATTACCAGAGACCTTTTATGGTGCAGACAGATGCCTTTGACACTGGAATAGGCGCACTCCTTTCACAGTTGGACGATAAAGGAAGGTAGCATCCTATATATTTTATTCGTTGCACGCTTAAGGACAGCGATCTCGTGGGCAACTGTGGAAAGGAGTGTTTTTCCATAGTGTGGGACTGTTACGCTCACCTGGTATCCACAGGGATGCCACCCAGCCGGGTTACTCGCTGATATGCTTCTCAGCTTTGCCCTGATGTGGTCTGCGGGGAAGGTTCTGCCTGAAAATACAGGAGGACTGACCGACTGGGGTAAGTATCCTCCCTCCACCCCCGTATGATTTCAGTCCCTCTGGCGCCCTCTCCTTACCTTGTGGTAGAATTAGGCGTGCTCTCCGGCCTGCCTTCTTCGCAGGGGCGCGTTGTCTTCCATGGGCGAGTGCGGTCCAGCTACTTCACTGACGCCGGCCCGTTTGATATTGTTTAGGTAGGTCTTATTGCTGTTCTTTAGTTTTGTTGCTATCCTGCATGCCTTTCTTTGTTTAAAATGTCTCTTTTTTCTCCATTAGGTATGCAGAGCTTCAGCGCGGCAAACTGGCTTGATTGAGCCCCGCTGGTAAATGATGGCGCATTAAGAGTGCTATGATGCGGTAAGTAAGCGCTATGCGCAGGGCTGCAAAGTCTTGCCTTTGCTAACCTGTGTTTTCCTTCCTTATAGGTCGCGGTGTTCTTCAGCGCGAGTGGAATGTCCGGAGTGGTGCCAGCCGAGAGGCGACCAGCCAGGTAAACCTTTTAAGCAGTTTGTAATTTGTAAATGTCTCTACTGCTTTCTTTAATGTTGCCTCTATCTTCCTCTTTCAGGTCGTTCTATCCGGGAGGCGTGCAGATTCGAGGAAGCTGTTCTCACTAGCTGCGAGTGTTTAAAGATGAAGACTGCAGGTAAGATTCTGCTGCTAATGATGTTCCTTTTATCTCCTTGCAGGTTCTGCTTCTCCGAGGTTCGAGGAAATAGCTGGACACGGTGAGCGTCACGTTGCAAGCTGCAAAGTAACGCGAAGTGTGTTGTCTTGCTCGGGTGTGACTTAAATAGCCCCAACAAAATAGTCCAGGTAAAGTAGTCCCTAGGCTACCACACCCAAAACACTAGACCGTATAGCTTGGTTCTTAGGAACCAAGCTATGTGGATGCCTCCATGTTGGCTGACAATGCAATAAAGTAGTTCCCAAGCACATTGTTTTTCATGGTGTATGAGCCTGGTGCCAAGCCTTCAGCTTCGCTCCCCTTTTTTTATGTTGACATGGGGAAACCGATCAGCCCTTCACACTGTCAATACTGGGAAACTATCTTTCCCTTTTTGTCTTTTTACATTTTTGGTAACTTTTTAACAGTGCACACAGCATCCTACAATGAGGTGCAGTGTGAATACTTTATCACCCTAGTCTTTTACTCTTGGTTTTTGGCTAGTGGTAGCAGATACAGTTTTCCAATGTTTTCATTATTTTTAGTGTGTACATTCACGTTTATGGCATCTGGCTATGAAATGTGGCTGGTGTCCTAAAATGGCAGCGCCATGAGATTTTTCGATTGCGCTTTGGCCGTCTTGCTGCCTTTCCTGATCAGGAAATCCCTTGTGTGGTCATGCATTTGCCTGGGAAAGCTGCTGCTTTCGCTGACTATTGCATGCCATTTGTGTGTGTACCCAGGAAGTTGGTGGGATGGTCTGGTCCCACTCCATATCCTAGTGCCTGAAATTCTAAGTGTGGGGCATGAGTGAAACCCATAGTGGTCCCTGATTGGACCACTTCTGGCTGTTGGAATGGTGCATATCCTTACCATTGGTGGGCTTGAACATGCTTCCAGCCAGGATTTAGGAGCCATTTCTTCAGATCAGCGTTGGAGCCCAGTATCCTGTGTGGCAGAGCAGCTGACTAAAGATCCCTGGACAACTCCTGAATAGGCCTGGCATCCCTTCCTGTGTTTGGCACAGTGAAGCCCTGCTGGACTAACTTTGTCTGCTGTGCTTCAACCCTTGGACTGATGGGACCAAACAGTTTCGACACCTTCTCAAGGATCCAACTGCCCAGAGGCTTCGGAAGTGTCCCTGGACTCCCTGGCGGACTGACCAGCTTTCCAGTGGGCTACCTCGCCAGAAGCATCGTCTTTCTGAGTTTTCACCCAGAACTGCAGTGGTGGCCAGCTTGTCGCCTTTATTCAAGTTTCAACTTCCCAGCATAAAGGGATCCTGTCCTGAAAGTAGTCTTCAACTGCGACTGTGGAGACGCGTGCCATAGTCGCTGTGCAGGTGACCGCTGGTGGAAGTCGCTTCCCTGTGTCCTGTGGGGTGTCTAGAAGAGTCCTGCATTGTTGACACATGCTTGCCTTCTTCACCAGGGGTTGCATCCTGCACCAGCACAAATGACAGCCAGTGACCCCCAGTTGACCCACAAAGTCAACTGGGAAAGTCTCAACTTTGGTTTATTTCATTCCATCGCTTTTTGATAGTTTGATCTAAAATCTGTGCCTTAAGATAGGTACATAACTTTACTGACCTCTAACATTGTTCAAGTATCTTCTGGAACATTTTTCACCACCACAAGAACTCTTCTTACGTCTGTCCCCTCTCTTAAAAAGAAGCTTTGACTTTTGGACACAAGACTCCATACATCATAGGGATTGAATTTATAGTTGGGGCATCATTCTTGTGAATTGGTTTCATTCTACCGCATCATTACTTTGTTGACCAACTTATTGTATACATTCCTACAAACCTAAAAGTGACTGTATATATGTTTTTATAATTGAGTGTTGTGTGATTAGTGCTACCTACTTAATTTTTTAGTGTGTGTTTCGGGGCGGGCCTATCGTAGAATAATTGTGTGCTTCATTGTGTGCTCTCATTGTGGACCCCTAACCCCACTCACTTTATCCTGAGACTAAGCCTTTACCACTCTCCATGCTTACCTTGATTGGGTTTGGCAGTTGGGTTCATGTGAGCCATGTGACTGGTCCTACTATGAGGGGGTCATGTGGAAGTAACCTAGACAGTTTTATCATTAGCCCACAAGGCACCCCTTAATCCCTGTCGAGCACCAGGTCACAAAGGGTATTGGATTCTTCTCTGTCCAGCAGCCCACTTGGAAGGTTTTTCCACGCTAGGGGTTGGGATCTTCATCCTCCCTATCTGTTAATGCAAGCCATCATGGTTATATTGTCATCACTGATCTCTGCTTTGTTTGTTCCGTCAAGTGGCTTGGCACTCTGATGCTAATGTTTTCCAGTTGGAGGCTAGGGGAAATAATATGTTTCCAGTTCCACTCCGTAGCCAATCAGGCATCTCTGTAATGTATCATTTGTATAGCGCTTTTATCCCATTGGTATGGCCTCCAAGTGCTGTAGGTGAATGTCCTCAAGGGATCGTAGTCCAAGGTTTGGGAAAGTTGATCAGAGGAGTTTACAATGCTTTTGTGCATTTGGCTAAAGCAGAGTTAGTTGGGGGTAGCCGGTCCCTACTAGCTACCCATATGGAGCTGGCAAGTGGATGGGTGCTTGTAGATGAGTATGCAAGAGTAATAGAACTCATTATGTATCTAGCTGGACCACATTTCTGTTGTGGAGGATAACTGCATTGTAGTGGCAGGGGTGTTGTTCAGTGTCATTGGGAGTGGTGTATGGTTGCAGATGTGTGTGGGTAGGTAGCCTTTCTTTTGGCCATCTTCCATCAGCATGCAATGTGATACATACCTGTGTTCTGTGGCTGGCTTCTTGGTTTCGTAGGTGTGGCATGGACTCTCTCCTGCTGGAGATTATTCTTACCGTCATTCTGTGATTTCATGGAAGGTCTTTGCTGCCAAGGCCTACCTCAAGTGGTTGACTAGCTCAAGAGGGCAGGGTTTTTTAGGGTGGTAGGGGGAATAGTCATGTCTTGAGGTCCCTCCTGCAGGCCGGGTAGTCCTCTGTGTCAGATGTTAAGCTGCATTGGCTTCCAGATAGTGGGGTCTTGGACAGAGGAGGATCCTCCTATTCTAATCGATTTAAAGATGGAGGTTACAAGGAGGAGTGCAGTGCCTGAATGCAGGTTTCTGTTGTGTTGGGAGCATGTGATTTTCTGTTGAAGATATTCAGGGCCTGTCTTGTGGAGGGCACAGTAAGTGATGCACATGGCTCTGAAAGCGACCCTTCGTAAGACCGGGAGCCTGTCCTGTGGAAGATACGGAGGGCGGGGGTTGATGTGCTCTCTGGGGTTGAGGGCAATGAGATTCCTAGCTGAAGAGTTCTGGCCCTTTTGGAGCGTAAGCACAGGTGCCCAGGAAGTAGCTGGTGTAGTGTAGGCAGGAAAGGACCATGGACAAGATTGCAGTGACTCTTGGGTGGGGTTGGAGAGGTAAGGGAAGAGGTGCCTGAGAGTGCAGAGGTGTAGGTAGCAAGATTTAGGCAGTGTTAATGTGGTGTGAGAGTATCAGTGTTCATGGTGCATCCCAGGTATTTTACTATGGTAGATGCAGCAGCGGGTGGGAGGGGGGAGTCTAAGGAAGAAGTCCTGGGGGTGGGGAGCTGTCTTTCCACAGAGCATGATGTCTGTTTTTCTAGGATCCAGGAGGGGGTGGTTGTCCGTCATCCACTGATGGATGTCTGAGAGGCAGCATGCAAGGTCAGGGTGCGGGGGGGGGGGTGGGGTGGAGACTGACTTGGGGGTCTTAAACATGATTTGGGTGTCATCTGCATAGTTGTAGCAAGTGAGGTTGTGTGATCAGATAGGTGTGGGGAGAGGGCTTATCTAGAGGTTGAATAGAAGAAGTGATGGGCAAGTGCCTTGTGGGACTCCATTGTTGACTGGTTGGGTGGTTGAGGTGGAGGGAGGTGGATGATTTGGTATCTGTTGGCGAGGAATTAAGATATCCGCCTTAGTGTTGTCCTTTATGCTAAGGGAGTGGAGTCTGTCAATGAGGATGCTGTGGTCAATGGTGTCGAAGGCCCTTGAGGACTATGAGTGTGGCACAGCCATCTTTGTCTGCATTGCTTTTTAGGTCATCCCATATGGAGATTAGGGATAATGCAGTTCCATGGGGGGGGTCTGAAGCCTGACTGGGCGGGGTCAAGAAGGTAGATGGATTCAGTGAAAGTGGAGAGCTGGGAGTAGGCTGTTGCGTCAGTGATTTTTGCTAAGAAATGGATATTAGAAATGGGTCTCTAGTTGGCTGGAAGTAGGGGGACAAGTGAGGGCTTCTTGAGAAGGGGTGTGATGTTTTGAATGCTCTGGAAAAATGCCTGAGGTGAGGGAGGATTTAAGGGTGGCTCTTGCGATGGCGCCTGCACAGGTAAGGATTTCTTTGAGGAGGGTAGAAGGCCATGGGTCACTTGGGGATCCGGATAAATGGCTGCTGGTAAGTAGATTGAGGAATTCAGGTTTAGAAATAGGAGAAAATGGGGTGGGAGGAGGGAGGGTTAGAGGGTTCATGCAGGGGTGTAGGTCGAGGGGCTGGGAATGCAGCTAATTTCGTGATGATGGTGCAGGATCTTTCTAGCACTGTGTTGTAGTCTGTGAGTGTGATCGGACACGGTTGATCCAATGGGAACCTTTTTGTTTAGGTTTTTGTACTGTAACCACCATTGCATGGCTGTCCTCAGCCACCTGTCGATTGGAATCTCTGTCCCGAAGTCCTGTGTCCATCGTCTAATGTTTATTAGATAAGCAAGAAGTGGACACAGGTCCAAAGGACCATAGGACTCACGGGATTTGCAGCATTTGTCTTGCCGAGGAGTAATACTTTTTGGAGGTTTTCCAAGAATAGGGTTCTGATCCTCTCTGCCCTTAGTCGGGTTGAAGTTTGTTTTCTGGTCATTGATTAGACATCCCATTTTTGCAGTAACGGACAGGTTCACTCCACATTCCGTTGGAGATCCTGCTGACCAATCATCCAGTTAGGCAAATACCTGGATCCCTTCCAGATTGAAGATTCATCACAATTGGTGCCAGGGCTTTTGTTAACATTTTGGGTGCTGTTTTCAATCTGAATGGAAGAGTCATGTACTGGACGTGATTAACTTGTACAGACAATCACTGAAACTTCTGATCTGACCTCTTTATTGATATGTGGTCTAACCTCTTCACTGGTACGTGAAAGTAAGCAAACTGAAGGCTCAGCAATGCCACAGTCTCCTGCCGACACCAAGAGGATTGACTGTAAGGTGTCCATCTTGAAGTGTTGGTTGAAAACTAGTTCAGTGCTTTCAAGTCCTGCACTATCCTGTACATTCCTGATGGTTTGTGCACCAGGAATAAGATGGGATTAAAATCCCTTCCAGTGTTACATTCATAATCGCCTTTTTTCCCTATCCGAATGGGCTCTTTCTAGGCCATTCTGCTGAATAGTGAAGTAACTTTGGTGCTTGAGAGACATAAGTAAGAACCACTGTCCTGTACCTCACTCTCAAGATCTTCAGCAAATTAGCACCCAATTAGTCATCTGCGGGATTGACAAGAAACGTTATACCAAGCCTTGCAAGTTTCAGATAGCATAACATCCCACCCTGCTACCAGGCCAACCCAACCCACCCTCCAGCACACCTTTCCTTTTAATCCCCTAATGGCTTGACCTCTCTCCGCTTTTACTAACTTCCACTTTGATTCTTTTGACCCCAACAGAACAATAGACTCTTATGTTCTATTGTATGTTCTATGAATGTATATAGCGCGCGTTCATTGTATGTTCTATGATTTTATATAGCGTGCGTTCACCCAATAGCATCATGGCGCTCACCAAACTGGAAGATCAAACAAGATACAGCAGGCTAAGTTAAAACAGAAAAGTTTTCATAGCAATGCGAAAGGGGAGCTGGTCAGAGGTAGCGCACAGGGACAGGGGGAGTGAATTCCAGGCCTTAGCCGCTGCCACAGAAAAGGCACGGCCACCCATGCGAGAGTCTGACCCGAGGGACTTGAATCAAGAAGGCTGATTGCGAACAAAGGGATCTCGGGGGAAACATAGGAAGGAATTTAGTTTGAAGGTATTCAGCGCCACATTTATAAAAAGCTCTGTGCACAATATAGATTGACTTAAAAAGGACACGTTTCTCAACCGGAAGCCAGTGAAGCTGGCGGAGAAGGGGTGACATATGTGTGCCAAAAGGAGGGCGGGTTACTGACCTGACGGCTGCATTCTGAAGGAGCTGCAGGCGGCCCACAAGTTAAGCCGGTTGAACAAGATGGAGAGCATTGAAATTATTAATATTGCTAAGCATGAGGGCGACTACCATGTGTGCCTGAAATTTTGGAGGAATAAAAGGGAGGACTTTGCGTAGGATTTTAAGTTTGAAATGGTCTGATTTACAGACAGAGGCGACCTGGTCGCACATAGAAAGATAGGAGGAGATGTTTACCCCCAGATCCTTCATAGAGGTAGCAGGGGAAGGGAATGGGCCAGGAATGGCAGGCCAGAAGTCAGGGGTCCAGAAAGACAGAGGGCTGGAGGTGCCAACAACCAGGACCTCCGTCTTTTCACCATTCAGCTTCAGCCAGTTCTCGGCTATCCATAAACCCAGGTCTTTAAGGCACACCTAAGCCGTGCAGCAGTATCAGGCTTGAAGAGATCCAGACAAAGCATGATCTGTGTGTCATCGGCGTAGGAGTAACACAAGAAGCCATGGGAATGGTTAAGGTGGAGAAGTGGCTGAACATAAATGTTGAACAAAGTGGGAGATGGAGCAGATCCCTGCGGGACTCCGTGGTACAAAGAACCAGACCTAGAGCAGAAGGGAGCAAGAAAAACAGACTGGGAACGATCAGCCAGAAAGGCAGAGAACTAAGCCAGGACCTGGCCTGACAGACCTGCAGAGGACAGCCGGGTGATCAGTGTGGGATGATCAACGGTATCGAAAGCAGCTAACGGATCGAATTAAGTTCAGTGCTCTGATGCCACCCTGATCAACCTGGCGAGCGAGGTCGTCAATCACTGACACAAGAACTGACTCGGTGCCCCTCCCAGGGTGAAAACCAGATTAAAACAAATTAAGAAACTAGAGGATTCAAGAAATTAAGAAAGCAGGTGGGCACCAGGGACTCAAGCTTCATAACACAAGGAAGGAGCGAGGTAGGGCGGAAATTAGAAAGAACAGAAGGATCGAGAGAGGGTTTCTTAAGCAGAGTATCACTAAAGCATGTTTAAGGGCACTAGGAATATAACCAGAGGATAAAGAGGTATTAACTGCTGCTGTAATCAGTTATACAATCTCCCCCAAAATCTCCTTAAGAGCAAGAGAAATAGGGTCAAGCAGTGAGGCAGATTTAAGTTTATGAATAGCAGCCAGAGCATCATGATCAGTAAAAATAGGAAAGGTAGACCAGTTGGCATCGGAAGTAGAAAGAGAGGAAAGATGATAGGAAGCCACAGACCGCAAGGCAGTATTAGTAATTTTCTGGCGAATGATGTCGATCTTATCGGCAAAAAAGTCAGAGAGAGACTCGCAAAATCCGCAGGCTGGCTTTGACAGGGGAGGACAGCGAGTGAACCAGATCGACCCTGCCTCAACTTTCGCACTAAAAAAAGATTGTTTGCCTAAGAAGATGGCCTTCTGATAAGTAGCGGTGGCTAGGTGGAAAAGCGTTTCAGCAGCCACACCGTAGCTCGCTCATCACATCCTTTCCGCCTTCCTACAAAGAAGTTTATAAACCTTGGGTTCATCTGAGAACCAGGGTGCTGAGGGGCGTTATTTTCTTTTACAAAGCTTAAGAGGAGCCAAGGAGTCAGCAACAGTGGAAAATGTAGAAGCGGAAGTCGTTGGGAAGCAAGGCCCAGTCCGAGCACATTGGGAGATGAGGCAAGCCGCAAGGTCAGGTTTGGAAACAAGGTGCCAACTGCGTTTTTAAAAAAAAGTCCTGTCTTACCACAAGTGGAGTGGCAGCCAATAGTGTAATGGAAAATGGCACAACAAAGTGATCGGACCAAATTACCGGGAAAGAAGGAGTAATGGTAAGAAATGTCTCTTGGACGTGCAAAAGCAAAATCGAGGATGTTGCCCAACTGATGGGTAAGGTCAACAACCTGCTGAGGGAGACAGAGATCTGACATGGAAGCTAAGAACGTGGAAACCTGCAGAGCACTAGCCATACTGACAGGGAGATTAAAATCGCCAACAATCAAAAGGTTGGAATACTTAAACTGTAGTTCGGAAACAAAGTAAGGAAACTCGGTACAGAAGATTCTATCAGGACCCGGGGGCCGATAGACCATAAGAACAGTCGGGGTAAATGTGGATGATACCGCAATGCGGACTGATATGCTCTCCATCTTCAAAGGCGTGAGCGACTGTAATGCAAGAGATTAAAAAGCTGACCTGGAGCCAGCTCTCAGTCATGAACAACAGATCAGGTTGAAAGGTATTCAGCAGATAATGACAATCCAGGGCATGAGCGACCAGAGAACAAGTGTTTCATAAAAAGCAGTGTAGTGAAACAGAAGGTTTGAGTAATCCTTCGTCATCTCTTACGATCCTTTGCCTGATCACGTGTTCATCTGATTCAACTCGTCATGACTGACAATATTTGGTCCCACCCTCAGGCGAGGGGATTTGTTTCATTGCCACCTTGCATGAGTTTGCTGGGAGTCAATGCTTCATTGTTCGGGCTGTTCATAAACAGTACAATCCATAGATGGCAGCTGGGCGACCTTCTCCCACTGCACCTAAATGCCCTCAAAAATGCTGATCCTCGCATTCTGTCCTGTGCTATAGCGTGCATGTCCTCCCATCAACCTCCCTAAACCAGGATTGGACCTTGTAAGTAGGAATGTCCGCTGCAATTTAAAGAAAATAACACTCGGGCTCCCCAAAATGTGATCAGGCATCCTACTGGTAACATAAAACACAGATCGGTGCAATAATACATCCAGAGACTTTTCCCTATTTCCTTCATTCTACCTATTCCCATGTACAGGGCAATGATGTCATATTCATTAGTGATCATGACCCAGGGCTGTCGTATGCTGACAGTCGCCTGTACTTTGTTCCCCTTTCTTTAACAAATTCTGGTAGGCTTGTATATACATGTGGGTCTCTGCTTCTGAAGTGCTGTTGGCTTGTTAGTAGCTTGCCTGAACTTATTGCCAGCTTTTTGATGATATACCCCTTTTGGTGGCACAGAGTTCTTGTATAGCTGCTTGATGAGGTCTTGTATAGTTGTTTGATCTTTTTTGTCTGCATGTTTGTCATCTTTTTTCTGCTAGGCAATCTCCAAATAAAAGTGCTTCTTCAAAAGGCATCCTCATGGCAGTGGATTTCTGGTTTGTTTGTGGATTCCTTCTACCTCCAACAGACGGCCCAATTGTCGTCTGACAGAAACTCCACTTTTCATGCCCTGCAGAAATGAAGCGCTGTCTCCGCCCCTATGCAAGCTGTGGAATCCTAGCTAGTGCATGTGAGGTTTAAAAAGCATATACTGAAGACTGAATGGATGAGTAAGCTCCTGCAGGATCTTTTTTTCAGGGCCTGGCTGCCGTCCACCGGGTCTCTGATCATCGCTTCATCTGCCATATAGAACAGGCCCATTGTTAATTGTCTAGCTGGATTTTCGCCAGCACATCTATTTTCTTCCCTCTACACGGATACAATTTCAATAAAACCTATGAATACCTATTTGTTTGGCTTCTTCAATTCTCGCAATACCTTTCTCTTAATGTCTGTGATGACCGAAAGGCCCTTCTTTGCTGTATGTTTGAACTGAGGCATCTGAGGGTCTCCCTCTCGAACCCCAGACCCCATTGCATTCAGACCCACTGCTTCTCAGGCGAGGGGATTTGTTTCATTGCCACCTTGCATGAGTTTGCTGGGAGTCCACTAGGATGGTGCTCACCCCTCAGCTTGATCCCTACTGGGATTTTCCATGAAGGGGAACCGACTCCTGTTGCCCTTTAACCACACTGCGACAGGCCCCCATGCAGCTAATCTTGTTGCATCTTTGAGACAGGGAATTAAGTGTGTGTGTTCTTTTGGTAAATTCTCAAAACGGCAAGCCTGTCAAGGGCCCCTCCCCCCTGCCGCCATGACTGAAATCTTTTGGAATGATACATTATAAAATGAAAGTTATTAAGAAAACAAAACACCACAGTTTTCAGCCCATTCATTTTTCTATAGGGTGCCTGGAGTCCACAAAGAGTGGCAGCAGTGCACAGTACAAGTCACAATAACATAGAGCAAAAGTGCAGTATTTGAACAGCCTTAGCTTGAAAACCACTGTGCAGATTTGGACCAAATGAGCAACTTGGGCACAAAATGTTGACCTTAATACTTGACTATTTTGGGGTAAATACATCCAGTAGTTTTAAAAATATTTGAGAGGCTGGCCGAGGCTAATAACATCTGACTTGCTGAATGGATTTGGATGACCTCTTCCTAACAGTTTGTGAAGAGCCCCACTACATTGGAATAATTTGTTAAAAAATTATAGTTATTATAAAAAACATAAAGACGCAGTTTTCAGCCTACTGCTATTCATTTTCCCACAGAGAAAAAGTGCCATGGTTGTACAGCCATAGCGTGAAAACCACTAGGCAGATTTGCAACAGACTTTGGAATGAACTCCCCCATGAGACAGAGTCTAATAACGTTCTCAAATTCTGTTTTATCTAGTCACTACTGGGAGAACACTGATTGTTTTGAATGACAGTGCTTAGATGGCCTGGCCCTAGGTGCTATATATACCAATACCAATCGCATCAGGCTAGAGGCCGGGAGTGGGAAAGAAGACCCCATGTCAAGTTGGGGATTTGGTAAGGGGTTGGGGAGCCAGTTACTGGTAGAAAACCTCTGGTTTATCAGGGGAAGACTGCATGAATCTCACAGGATTACAGCGGCAACACTGCAAGACACGCTCAGAAAACAATGTGCGTCACAAAGCGATGAGTGATGCAGGGAAATGGGAGAGGGTTAGGGAGGGAAAAAGCAATTGTGTGGAGTTAGGGCACCTTGAAAAAAGAAGAGGGACACATGTTGAGTGCCCGTGAGGATGCAGAAGACTTTTTTAATTCTCAGCAAATGTTCCCGTTTTCCGCAGTAATTTCTGTTATTGGAAATTATCACTGTGAAATTATCACTGGAATAAGGAGTTTTAAAAAAAGGTTTTAACATCTACAGTACCTACATCTACTGGACAAGGGGCAATGGGTGTTTGTTAACAAATTAATGGTGCGACATGGCCAGTTAGCCCAAAAGAAAGATATTAGTGCAGCACGTACAGTGGCCACGGCTGAAGGCAATAGCTAGTGAGACCTCAAACTGCAACATGTTCGGCCATGGCTAGTGGGTCTAAAAGAAAACTATTGGTAAAACATGTACAGTGGCGACAGCAGAAGGCCATGGCTATTACGCCAGGAGGAAACTAAGATAATAGCAAAACCCTTGAAATTCAGTGAAAAACCACGTTAAGAGAGAGTTAAGGTGATCCGATTTAATACAAAACCCCTGAAATTCAGCACTTGAATTTCAATCAAGTCCACCTCCGTAGTAGAAAATGCATCACATGAACCAAACAGTGATGGGGGTAATGGCCAGGGTGGATAAAAGCAACCAAGGAGAGTGAGGGGACCGTGGAAAGAGGAGGGGCCAGGGAAGAGTTTGGGATTTATTTGCATTATCAGGGGAATACAGGAGAAATCCTGTGGGCATGGGGAGAGTAAAAAAGTAATTTTACACCTGCAGTGATCACATCTCTTAGGCAGGGGGCAATGGGTATCTGTGTCGAAGGTCATGGCTAGTGGGCCCCAAAGAAACCTATTGGTGCAACATGTACAGTGGCCGTGGATGAAAGCCATGGGTAATGGGCATGAAGAATCCTATTGGTGCAACATGTATAGTGACCATGGAAGAAGGCCATGGCTAGTGGGCCTGAAGAAACCTATTGGTGCAATATGTACAGTGGCCAGAGCTGAAAGCCAGGGCCACTGACCATGGCAGAAGGCCATGGCTAGTGAGCCCCAAAGTAATCTATTGGTGGCAACATGTACAGTTGTCACGGCCGAACGCAATGGCCTTAGTTGAAGGCCATGTTTAGTGTGTCCTGTGATGAATCGTGAGAATCCATCACGTCTCCCCAATGGGGGGTGCCTTTCGCTGTGAGGCTAGGGAGGTGTGCCCACTCTGCAATACCCTCCCTCCTTCTATGGCTATTAACAGATCCAGCACATAGCGGTTCTGCATCGTCATGAGTCTCAACGTACAGAGCTCTACTTTGATGGCGTTGAACCCATTCTCTGTATCAGTGGCGAGCTGGACTAGCTTCCATCGAATGATCTAAACCCACTTGGTGTTAGCAGCTCCTTGTACCCCAGGAGCCCAAAAAGATGAAAATAAAGTCTCTGCTGTGCTAAAAAAATCTGATACTCGTCAGGTATTCCTCTGAGCAGTGCGGAAGAGTCTTTTGAGATATAGTTCGATCTCTTCTTTCTTTTCAGCTGTTGAAATCATTAATTTTCTGGCAGCATATGAAATTCTTATGAGAGAGAGAGAGAGACTTTCAAAAAATTGAAAAAAGATAAAAGAACAAGAAAAATTAAAAAAAGAAAGAAATGAAAAATCAGGGGTGTGCCACTGCACACCACTCTGGCATGGATCCTTTACAAAACCTCTTCTTAATCAGTTATGTCCTTGATCCATCAATCGACCTTTGCAGGCTCTCAATGCCTCGATGAGAGTGACAAGTTCCGTTGCCTGAGGTGAATAGTGCATAGGTAATCTTTTCATGATCAGAACTTCATGCGCCTCCCCCCCTTTACTGCGTACCACTGCCTCCCCTGTGTACCTCTGTCCCGTCTCCTGGTCAATTGTTGATGACCCATCAACATATAGTATATCTCCTTCCGTCAATGCACTGTCTCTAGCTTTAGATTTACCCTCTTCACCCTCGCATGTAGCACAGTCATGTGTTTTCAGGTCATCATCATTTGATGCCTCTGTCAAAAATGTGGCGCGATTAAACGTCCTACAACTTACTATATGAATATGAGGTTTGGATATTATAATCTCATATGCAGAGGATCTCTGAGTCCTCGAGGTCGATTTAGACCCTTCCAAAATGGCAAAAAGTGAATGTTCCACAAACAAGGTAACCGAGCACCCCATCACAATTGTGGAATTGTTCTCTATTGCAAATGCAGTCACTGCCAGGGCTTGTTCGCACGCAAACTGTCCCTGCATGACTGAGCCGAGCATCCCAATATAACCCACTATAATAAGCCAATGGCTTGTGGCCCCTTGTGCTCTTTTGAGGCAATGCTGCAGTCAAGAGCCATCCATCAAAGTGGGAAAATAAATAAAACTCCTGTGTATAATCTGAAGTTGCTAAAAGAGGGGTCGTGCAAATAGCTTCTTTCAAGTCCTCAAATTGTCTATTCATTTCTACAATCCATTCCAATTTATCATTTTTTGTCTTCTGGCCTTGTCTGAGACTTTGTAACAGCAGCCTTGTGTAGGCTGCGTAGTCAAGGATCCATGCCCTACAATAATTACATAAGCCCAAAAATTGCTGCATTTCCTTGACAGTACTGGGCCTAGGGGTGGCGCGTACTGTTGCCGCTCTATTTGATAGTATTGTTTTCCCTGTTTGCCGAGATAAGTTGCCCCAAATATAGTACCTTCTGTTGGCAGTGTTGTAGCATCTTTTTATATGCCTTGTACCCTTTGTGAGCCAGCAATTGCAATAATGCAATAGATTCCCTCCTGCACTGCTATTCATTTTCACTACATACCAGCAGATCATCCACATACTGGATGATCGTGCTAGGCACCTGAATTTTTCCCAAGTCGGCATGCAGCACTCTATTGAAAATTCCCAGACTTTCACAGTACCCTTGAGGCAATCTCGTGTGCTCGAAGCACCATTGACCATGCGTAAACACAGTGAGATACCATGAATCAGGGTGGAGTGGGATTGAGAAGAATGCATTCTTCGGATTCACCACTGTGAAGTAAGTCGCTGTCTTGGGAATGCTACATAGGATCCTCGCAGGATTTGGAACTACGGGAAACTCCTTCTGCACCACGTCATTAAGAGGACGTAGATCCTGGATCATCTTCCAACTACCCCCTGTTGCTTTCTTGATTGGGTATATGGCTGTATTGCACAGGGATGTGGATGGCACGATGATCCCTTGCTCTAATAGAGCCTGAATAGTGACTTTTATACCTTCATCCGCTTCCCTTGATGACGGGTACTTCCGCACCCCCGGGAGTACTGCTCCTGACTTCAATGCAATATGTACTGGAGTCCCATCTCAAAATACCCTAACATTGTGCGGATTAACAGTCCATAATTGTGCTGGCACATATCGCATGTCCTCATAAAAAAATAAAGACGGGTCACCACTGCCGTCAAGGGGCACTGTACCGTCCTATACTGCACCATGATATCACAGGGGATGCAGATTTCCAAAATGTTCTCCCCATTTTTCTCACTGTCCTCAAATAACTCATCAGTCATTTCCTTCAATTGTACTGTCGGGTCTACACATAGTACTGTGTGCCACTCGCACCTGTTCTTATGTCTCAATCAGGACTAATCTTTTGTCTTACACTACTAGTCCTTGCAATTCTAATGACTATTGTCCCTGCCACCACCTCTGGTGGCACCATGCGTCGGAAAATAAACACGGTAATTCAAAGAATTCAGCGCACAAGTGGCGCACGCGGTTGGCGCACAGTGTGCACGTGCGACTTTCTGCGGCAGCCGCGTGCGCTAAAATCCATTTCCGCGCACAGCGTATTCATGGATTTTAACGTCCAAAAACCAGCCGTGGCGCAGCGACCCTGCAGCAGCACCAGTTACGCCCCCAACCCCTCCCCGTGCGCCATGTACACCGCACAAATCCTGTACATGGCGCACAGGCCCACAACCACGAAAACGCCTGTAAAACTCCCCGCACACTCCTCCGAATACACGTACCCTGCTGTGTGGGAAGTCTCACACGCGATTGGCCCTGTGCGAGCGGGGTATGTGGATTTGGGGGGTGCGTGGGAAGTTTCACACATGATTGGGCCTGTGCGAGCGGGGTACGTGGATTACTGGGGTGCACGGGATGTTTGACACGCGATTTGCCCTGTGCGAACGGGGTACATGTATTACTGGGGTGTGCGGGAACTTTCACATGCGATTGGCCCTGTGCGAGCAGGGTACGTGTATTACTGGGGTTCGCGGGAACTTTCACATGCGATTGGCCCTGTGTGAGTGGGGTATGTTGATTTTGGGGTGCGCGGGAAGTTTGACACGCGATTGGCCCTGTGCGAGCGGGGTACGTGGATTACTGGGGTGCGTGGTAACTTTTACACGCGTTTGGCCTAGTGCGAGCGGGGTACGTGTATTACTGGGGTTCGTGGGAAGTTTCACACGCGATTGGCCCTGTGCGAGCGGGGTATGTGGATTTGGGGGGGGGGCTTGAATTTTCACACGCGATTGGCCCTGTGCGAGTGGGGTATGTGTATTACTGGGGTTCACTGGAACTTTCACACGCGATTGGCCCTGTGCGAGCGGGGTACGTGGATTTGTGGGGTGCGCAGGAAATTTGACACGCGATTGGGCCTGTGCGAGCGGGGTACATGTACAACGCAGTACGGGGGAAGTTTCACACGTGCTTTCGCTGTCAGAGCGGGGTACGTGTATCCAGGGGGGTGCGCGGGTAGTCCCACATGTCAATTGGCAGTGTGGGTTCTCACAGGTGTGCCCTCTACCCCCTCCACGGACCCTGCAGGCAACCCACACCACAGGGGGGACTACCCAGCACCCCTGGTCATGTCCCACAGGCAGTCCATCCACTATGGGCATGGCCCCAGCCAGGCCACATGTCACCTTTCACTAGTGACCCCCCATCCCCCAGCAGTGAGGGGCACCTGCCGCCAGGCCCCCACTCATGTCCCCCAGCACCCCCACCCCCCAGCAGTGAGGGGCCCCTGACAGCAGGCTCCCACTCGTGTCCCTCAGCACCCCCACCCCCAAGCAGTGAGGGGCACCTGCCAGCAGGCCCCCACTTATGTCCCACTCATGTCCCCCAGCAACCCCACCCCCCAGCAGTGAGGGGCACCTGCCAGTAGGCTCCCACTCATGTCCCCCAGCACCCCCACCCCCCAGCAGTGAGGGGCACCTGCCAGCAGTCCCCCACTCTTGTCCCACTCATGTCCCACTCATGTTCCCCAGCACCCCCACCCCCAGCAGTGAGGGGGCACCTGCCAGTAGGCTCCCACTCATGTCCCCCAGTACCCCCACACCCAGCAGTGAAGGGCACCTGCCAGTAGGCTCCCACACATGTCCCCCAGCGCCCCCACCCCCCCACCCCTCAGCAGTGAGGGGCACCTGCCAGTAGGCTCCCACTCATGTCCCCCAGCACCCCCACCCCCCAGCAGTGAGGGGCACCTGCCAGCAGGCCCCCACTCACATCCCGCTCGTCCCCCAGCACCCCCACCCCCCAGCAGTGAGGGGCACCTGCCAGCAGGCCCCCACTCATGTCCCACTCATGTCCCCCCACCCACCCACTCACCCACCCAGCAGTGACATGCCCATCTCATGACACAAACCAAAAGTCAACTATGTACATCAACACATGTCCTTCAAACACACCCACACCCACACACTCATAGGTTGCCATTGATTGAGTAAACCCACATGTCGACATGCATGAACCCAATGAGCGAATCCCACACATTGAAGGAAAACATCAAAATGTATTAATATGAAAATCAATGTAAAGTAAATAAAGCATAAAATAGTGTCAAACATGAAATGAAATGCATGTCCAATGAAAACAAAAATAATTCCTCAATAAATCCAAAGTAATCCAAACCTCTCTGTCTACCAAACCAAATCCAAATTAAACTCAAAGTTAATCCATTGATCCATTCTGAAATGAAAAAAATGTCCATATAAATCCAACGTCCAACTATGTACAATCCAATTTTCAAGGGTCCATGAGCCCAACGAAATAAATGAAACCTATGTAATAACCTACCTAACAAAAAAACTATATACAAAAGTGTGGGGCATAGTCCAAAAGCCCCAAAATAAAAAAAAAATAAAGGAAACCTAACACTATGAACTATTTACAATGGCGACGGGCAAGTCCTGCGGCTCACTCAGTGATGTTTTCGGCCAGGGCATCATCGAACTCCATCTATTTGCTGGAGGCGGGCCTCTGTCCTGGGCCCCGAAGTCTCGCAGGGAGGCACTCATGGCCTGTTCCAACTCCCTGCGAGTCTCCTCGAGGCACTCTGCCCGCCTCAACGCCCGACGCATGGAGAACTCCACCCTAACCATGGTGGGCAGCGCCTCTTCCGCCCGCCGCCGCTCCGCACCTATACGCTGGCCCAACTGCAGCCACACGGAAGACACACCCATTCCAGGGTCCTCCTGCCCTCTGGCCGATGCCTGCCCCCTGATGTCGATGGCCCCGAGCCATCATTGCTCCCTCCTAGAGCCTGCTCCTACTGCTGCTGCTGTCCATGTGCCCTGTCCGATGATGCCTGCACATCCTCCATCAGCTGGTCTCCAGTTGTGGTGTCCACCCCTGCTGGACTGCCGACTCCCGACTGAGGCAGGGATGGGATCTCCACCAATCTGGCTGTGTTGGTCAGGCCAGGTCCACAGGGGGCCCTGCTGGAATCTGGGCCGGAAGACGGCAGGGAGAATGACTGGCGCATAGTCTCCACAGAGGAGGAGAGGTCTGCCAGAGTGCGCAACACATGTAGGAACCCACGGACCAGGGCCCCTCCCAACAGTGCCACGTCACGAAAGCTGCTGTTCATGATGGTGTGCGTTCTCCGCCCAGGAAGAACGCATGTCATCACGAATGTCACGCGTGCGCAACGAAACACCAATCAGGACGGAGCCCATACGGTCATGGGACCCCTCATCTGCAGGTAGTCGAGAGGCAGATGACATTGCACTCTCCCCTACCTGCGGACGGGCCTGGGACCGGGCATCCCTGCTGGTGCATGGTGGTGCAGTCACAGGGTCAAGGACAGCGACATGCACAGGCCCCTCCGCGGTGACCTGTGCTGCCTCCTGACCCTGGCCTTGGACTGCACCACTTGCACCAGTGGTACTACCCCCACCAGGCCCCATGTGCGGCTCAGTAGCGGGCTCCTCCTCCTCTGTGGAGACCACCAACCTGGATGTCTCCGTACCATCTTCTGCCATTGCAAGCCCCTATGGGGGCTCACCCGGCCCTTCTGCCACAGCTTTAGTGGCAGATGCGGCACCAGCCCCCTTGCTCCCAGATGATGGCAAGTCCTGGGAGGGTGGCTGGGCCTTGCGTTGCCACCCGGTGGAGGAGTCCCCGCCACTTGGCTCCACAGCGCTGTCTCCGCCCTCTTCTTCACTTGACTCTGCGTAGAGGCTGACATAGAACCCAAGCATCAGGGTACAGTACAATATTCCCCTAGACAGGAAGCAAACATCCTGTCCCTCCACAACACATGTGTGAATGCACGCAACACACATGCAGAAACAGGCATGGCGCCTGCAATCAACATCAGCATCCATGTACAAGGGCCTCTATTAACCAAAATGTTGCCTTCAAACTCACATGCATCATGGCTCACACTGATCCCATGCATACACATCACCGGAGGGTCATGCATCATGGCTTGTACACCACAGACACAGTGGATAGACACAGTGCATACAACGGTGACCGCACTGCATGAGTGAATCTACACCTCATCACGGACATGTGTCATGCATCCATGGCGTTTCGCGTTACACACACACTTCTCAGACACACACACATGTGCACCATACATGTACATGACAGCAGCACCCATCCCTCACACCCCCTCCATGTCCAAGAACAGAGACTGGCATGCTTTCATGTGTGCATTTGCCATACAGCTCCCCATGTTGCATTGTAACACATGCACCAACCATGTTGATCATGCATTACTGGTCTCACATGCATGACCATGATGTCCCTGCACACACACATCCATACATGGCCTATGTCACACATACAGGCAAGTATCAGACTACCAGCACACTGCAACATGCCCTGTCTCACACACCAATGCTTTGCCACTTACCGCTCAACTCCAGACGGGTCTTCCTCCGAAGGATCTGGGCGTGGAGCGCTGGGCATACGCGTTCCAGGACCCTCATCTGGATGTCACTCATGCTGACCCAGCCCCCCCTCCGCAAGGCGCCGGGCCTTGTAGAGGGTCCTGGACCTGAAGTCCTCCCAGCGCTTCTTGACGTGCTTGATGTCACGGGTTGCCACCCCCTCCGCGTTGATGGCAACCACTACGTCGTCCCAGATCCTCTCCCGTCCTTCCTTGTTGGCGCGTGATGTACCGAAGAGGGCATCAAAATGCCCCAGGACATGCTCCACCAGGACACCAACTTGCTTCACATTGAAGCTGGTGGCCCTCTGCCTCTCTGGCTGGGGGTCGCCAGTGGTCTCAGATGGTGTTTGCCCGGACATGGCGACCCCCGAGGCAGGCGTGGGTGGGCAACTGGGTCCTGGGGCTGGGCTGTGGAGCGATGGTATCCCAGTCGGGAGTCTTCGGTTCCAGCAGGGGTCGACACAGCAACTGGAACCCTGGCTGATGCGCAGGCACCAAATAGCAGGGCACGTGGGCAGCAGGCAGGCAGGCAGGAGCAGATGGCAGGTGGGAGCTTGCTTGGGGCTCTGGGGGGCAGTAATTCAGCCTTCTGGGCAGGAGCGTGGTCTTCTATGTGTTTTCGCGTGGCCAGCTTGATACAGAGTTATTTGGCACATGAAAAAATTGTACGTCAGCGTGTAATTCGAGGAAAGGCCCTTAGCGCATAAGCGCGTCTGTGACGTTACGCGCGGGTGTTTCCCTCATGACGGGTGCATAGTGAATCAGCACGTGAAGACACAGCACGTACGCAAATTCATTGGACCAAAGCCCCTTAGCGCGTTAGCGTGTCTGTGACGTGTGACGCGCAAGGGCGTTGCCCTCAACACGGGTGCATGTTCATTGTACACATGCAAAAACTGCACGTCCGAGTGTCAGCTCGTGTAATTGGAGGAAAGGCCCTTAGCGCGTACACGCGTAAGTGACGTTGTATGTGTGGGCCGGTTTAAAAGGTACGTGTAGGACGCCATTTTCTTGTATGTGCTTTTCGTGGAGAGCGAGTGGGTGAATTTTGTACTTCTTGTCGGTTCACACGCGATTACTTGACAGCGTTTCAAGTTCGTACTCCCTGTTACCTCTGACAGCTTTCAATTTTTTGGTTGGGCCTGTTTCTTCAAACAGCGTTCACTTCTTCTTTTGTCCTGTTTCCTCAGACAGCGTACAAATCTTCATTTGGTGGGGGTGTTGCCCACGCGCACATGCGCGTCTTTTTCACGTTCTTTTTCTAGGCATACGGTGAGTCGCGCACGTATTTTCCAACTGTGCTTGCCCCGTGTGTTGCGTACCCCTTCAGAGGTCATTGTAGGTTGTGTGTATTACGCGTACGCTTATTTTTGTGTTTCTGGGTGCCACAGCATAGTGCGGGTTCATTTTTCCACGCACGTGGTCTACGAGGGGTTGCATGCATGTTATTTTTTGATTTCAGGGTGCCTGTGCGTTGCGTGACCCGTCATCTTCCCCCAGGGGTCACAGACAGCCTTGCTAGAGCACTAGGGTACAAATTCCATCTAGTACCCTACCCCTTTCACCCCCAATTGCCCAGGACAAGCGTTTACTGCAACTCCCATACGCACAGCAACATCAGTGCTATGGTTGGGAGGCGACCAAGCTGTAAGGGCTCCAAAAGGTGGGCATGGTGGACGCAGTAGGGGACGTCGCCAGGATTTGCAGGGTGCCCCTAGACCCCCATGTGTGGAGGACCAATCAGGGACACCCATGCCCCCAACCCCCATGGTTGTGGGAAACGTAGCTGACACCATCCCAGCTCAGCCCTTGTTGGACCAGCCCATTGTGGCACCTGACCCGGCACAGGATGACTCCCAGGCTGACTTCCAGGTCAGCAAGTCTAAGCCACGTGTGGCGGTGCAAGTTGGTGTCACCACGCCACGTGGATCTGGGGCAGCAATGTCATCTGCTGTCTCAAGTAGGCAGGGTGGGGAGGCCGCAGGGGCAGCTGCAGCTCTAACCACCCCAGCTCTGAGTCTTCCAGCCGGGACAGTGTCGGTCCAGGTCCATCAAACCGACGTTGCCCCTGCCACCATCACCCTTCAGCCAATGCCTGCACCAAGACCTATGGTCATTGTGCATTTGCACACTCCTAGTACCCAGTCCACCGGCGCTTCTGCCCCTACTGACCAAAGCGGCAAAAGCCACTCAGGATCCGCACCACCTTTGAAAAAGAGGAAGAAGGGTGCTCTGGCACTACAGGCTGAGACCCCAGACACGGCTACACACTCGGCACGTCAAGGAAGCATAGCTTTAATGACGCCGAACTTGATGCACTAGTCACGAAATGGTGGTAACTGCAGGGTGCAAGACCACACCTGGTCAACGTAGGGCACACTGGCAGACCATCGCGGACCGCATAAGTGCCCTTGGATTTGTGAGGCGCACAGCTGATGATTGCTACAAGCAGTGGAATTACCTGAAACGCAGAGCAAAGAACAAGCTGTCCTCAAATCATGCCGCTACTGTGACTGGCGGTGGGTCTCCACCAGAGGACAACAAACTCACTGAACATGAGTCTGTTGCTGGAACCTTCGTCACAGAGGAACAGATCCAAGACGTGGGAGACCTACCTGATTACGACGTATTGTCCGGTGAGTGCCCATGCATGTGTGTGTGTAATCCATGTGTATGTTGTTTGGGTGACGGGTTCTGATTGAGTGCCAGGTGAGGGTGTGTACTCCTGAGTGTTATGGGTCACCCATGTGCTTCCTCCAATACATTCAAGTGCCTTAGATTTGGGTATGACAGTATCCCTTCTGCCCACAGTTGCCAATTAGCCCCACATTACTGCAGTTGCCCTTGAACTGTCATCTTGCAACAACATTGTTCTGATTTTTTCTGTGTTCATTCAGGCTGATTGTTTCAATTACCCCTTTTTTGCTACGCTTTTTTCAGACCTAATTCCACATATGTTACATGCTTCTGTCATTGTTTACACCCCATATTGGGCCACATTTGTTACCTGGTTATGTGAATGATTAGACCATTCAGGGCGATAGAGTATTGGCCTGCTCAAATTCTTTTTTTGGGCCTGTTTGCATGTGGAACATGATAGTTGTTTCCTGTCATGTTAAAGTGACCAACCATTGATGTGTACATCTTCCTACAATCACTGTATTATTGTACACTGGATGTGTTGCAGCACATGTATATTTTGCCACACTATTTAGCATTTTTCATCTCATCATGTCCATCTCACATGGATGGGTGACAGTATTCATTCACTGACATATTACTATAGTTGTCTAATTTACCATGGCTATAGTACATGCCATCTGTTTGCTGGCATGTGTCATGTATGTGTATTGGACAGGCCACTCACAGGCTAATGCAGCAAATGTGTTGCTTTTCCATCTTGGTGTCCTTGGTGTCTGCCTTTTTGACTCCCCTTCCAACTCATTGACAGTGCATGCATGCCAGAGTTATAGAAATGTGTAAACCATGTACGGGATCTCTGTCTTGTCAGGCCTATGTGTGTGCTATGGTGCTCATGCCTGTTTTCATTTGTTGTATTTCATGTTTTTGCAGGTGAAGATGCACTTGATGCTGGTGAGGTTGAGGAGATGGTGCAGACCCAGGAGGAATCTCAGCCATGACCAGGCACCAGTGGAGGACGTGGTGTGGTGGTGGGTGAAAACCCTTTGTTACTGCAGACCATATTGTCCAGGGGTGCCTCTGAGTGCACCTCCCCAGACCTCTATTCAGGTGCTGAGTCGGATGATGAGACTTATGTGCTGTCGCAGGTGAGTGCTTCTGGCAGGGATTCTGTTCTGTCCAACCCACCTGCATAGGGGTAGAACCCTCTATGGGGATGTCAGTGTTGGTAGGTCCGCCTTTGGTGGTTACGGGTGCAGGGTCACACTCCACAACATCTGATCCTGTTCCTGGGCCAGCAGATCAGAGGCGGAATGCAGTGCTGCAGCCTCAGGCAGTGCCAGCACAGCAAGGTGCATATCGCCTTGCCCCAAACAGGTGTGGTGCCCGCCAACGCGGTGGCCGTGCGCCACCAGGCAATACTGTATGGGAAAACTCCATGTACGGTATGGCAACCCAACAGGCAGCATCAGTTGAAATGATGGCTCAGGCAATGGAGAGGGTGGCCACTTCCATTATCCCCCCTGAAAGGCAGATGGAGTAACAACAGCAGGCAACAGACTCCATTTGCCAATCACACAGGGAAGACATGTTGGCGTCCAACAGGGACCGACGGGCGGCACTGGAGACTCTGCGCGAATCCATATCAATAGAGTCACTGGGCCACAGGGAAGCCCTGAGGGTAGAACTCCATAAGCTCAGGGAGAGTCTGCTTGAACTTGAGGCTTGCCGAAATGTTAGGGCAGAACAGCAGCTGTAGCAGCTCACACGTTCGCTCTCAGCTGAGCTGCAGGCAACACGTGAGGAGATCCGGGCATCACACGAGGCCATGCGTGCAGAACTGCAGGCAACCCGTGAGGTGCTGCATGTGGATCTCTGCACTATAATCCTCCAGAATCAGACCTTACAGACCCGCATGCTTGCTACCATGGAGGACAAAACTAGGACTTTGCGTGGGCTGCCTCCCATAGCGCCACTACCACCTGATGCAGCAGCAGAGGGTGAAGAGACTGACAGCAGTTCTCCCACAATGGCATAGCCGTGCAGGCCATGAGCCCATTGAGGTATTTTTGTTTCGCAACATCCACGCAGGTTGGTGTTGGTGTGCACCTTGTCCTCGAACCTCCTGGGTGCCCCCCCTTACCCCCACATGGCCATTTTTTTTTTTAAATTTTTTTTTTTTTTTACAGTGCGTTGCCTTGTGTGGCTCCCGTGGGCATCCACTGTGTATTCCGGCTGGGCACATGCAGGCTTGTCCTGAGTTTGGGTTAGATGTTTGGGTTCCTGACACACACACCCCTCCTGCTTCCCGTTTCCATGGGCTTGCAAAGGGTGTGACCAAGTGACAGTGACTTACACAGTGACATTGGGCTCCCATGAGCTGTGTGGGCAGTCTGTAGTCAATACTGTGTGGACATCCCTAGTGGGTATTGTTGTTGAATTGAACACTGCATGGTGTATTGATATGTGCTTGTGCATCCATGTCTTCCTCCTAATTCGTAGGTTCCTTCCTCATGTCTTCAAAAGGCCGTCTCATTTGCAGATGGAGTTTCATGTTGTATGCAGTACACTGACACATTTTTGTGGCAGCAACACTCTACAGTTGGAAGGGGTCAATGTGCTGGCTTATTGAGGTTGTAAGACTACCACTACTTTGACTTAGTACTGTCATGTTTTTGCAATGTTTCATGGTGTGTTGCTGTATTGTGTTGGTGGTAAGTATTTGGTCATGTGTGCTGTTTGTCAATGATTACTGGGAGCAGATTGTCTGTGGGCAGTTTCCATTTGGGACAGTGCACTTTGTGACACTTGTGTCAGGTCTTGTGCGTTGCTTTGTTTTCTTTCACATTGCATGACATGCCATGGTGTGTTGGGTGGCGGAGATGGGGAGGGGTTGGGTGACATGCCGCTGTTTTCATGTTGTATTTTGCAAGGGGGTAATCATTCTTGCAGCATAGGTGTATGTCTTTTAATGACACAGCAATGGTTGTCTTTCGGTAGGTAGGGATGCACACAATGTAACACTTCCAGGTGACCAATCTCAGGTTGGTACGGTTGTGACAGTTGACTGTCCCTTATATCATCATCATTGATTGTCAGCTGGTATGTGCCAGGGCTGTGTGCACTCCACAGGGGTGTGATTTTAGGTGAAGTAATTAGCCACCAGCTGTGTACTGGCTGCCTCACCACGTGCCCTTTCCCCTCCCATGGGCAGCGGCCGTGCATGTGGTTGGGGATGTGGGGGCACCACCATGTCCACCGGCAGGCCCCGGCGTGTTGCATCATTGTGCAGGACACATGCTGCCACTATGATCCTGCACACTACTGGGGGAGCGTATAGCAGCTGCCCACCAGAACGGTCAAGGGAACGAAAGCGTGACTTGAGCACTCCGAATGTGCACTCCACTATGCCCCGGGTTGCAATATGGGCTGTGTTGTATCTTACCTCGGGTGGTGTGGTGGTGTTCCGAATTGGCGTCATCATGTGGGTGCTCAGAGGGTAGGCACTGTCCCCTGGGAGGTGATGATGGGTATCATTAGTGGGGTTGTGACATTACTCAGTATCTGACATGCATGCATGTGCGGTGGCATTTATACTCACCAAGCAGCCATGTATCGCCATGCCTCCCAGCTTCTAGGTCCCGGTTTACGGTTGACATTCTGTAAATGAAACTGTCATGGGTGGACCCTGGATAGTTGGCATATACTGAGGTGATGATTCCCTTGGCATCACATACTACCTGCACGTTGATGGAATGCCAGTGCTTGCGGTTTCTATAGATGTGCTCAGATTCCCTGGGTGGACGTAGAGCCACATGGGTGCAATCAATGGCACCTAGCAGTTTGTGGAAGTGTGCCACCACGTAAAAATCCTGGACGGCAGCCTGCCTTTCTGCAGGTGTCCTGGGCAGGTATATATGCCTGCGGACTGATGGCCGGGCAGTCATGATGGCCAACACCTGGTGTAGGCAGCGTGACTGCGTGGCCTGTGACACCCCCTCCACTATAGCACTTGTCCGCTGAAATGATCCAGTGGCCAACAAGTGCAGTACATTAAGCACCTTTTCCAGGGGGCTCAGTGCTTGGGAGCACAGGGTGGGTGATGTGAGGTCATCCTCCCACTCACTCACCAGGTCAAGTATTATGTGAGGTGGAAACCTGTACCTCCCATACACCTGGTCATCAGGCATCCCAAAAAGGCTTGTTCTGGGTGTAAAAATTCTGGGCCTGACTATCCTCCTCCTCCTCCTGCGGTATCCCACGACCACTGCTGCGAGGAACGGTGTATTCATCGTAGCGTCTGAGCTTGTTTGTTGTTTGCACACACTTTTATGCTGTGCGGGTCCACGTACGCCTGCTTCCTGCTGGCGTACGTGTTTCTGGATTAGCGCGTCTTTTTTGGCGCACGCATTAGCCCCGTTTGATTCCATGAATACGTGTTGTAGGCGCGCGTGTGGCGTTCCGCACATTTGCCTCCTGTACTTCCCCTGTAACGCCCACATTTTCACGCATTGTTCCCCATTCCGCGTGTTACGCCCCATGTTCCGCCTACATTTGTTGTGTGCGCTGCGCTATGTACGCTTTCACTGTGCGTGCAGCGCACGCTGTTTGATGACGTGTGCACCCACGTGCGCCACGCAGGATTTTAATGCACATCCATGGATTTACACGCGCACAGACTTCCATGAATCGATGTGCGCGGGTTTCGCTGCGATTTTCGCACTTGCACTGCGATTCACGCGCCTTCGCACGCTTGCGCGGAAATTTTCAGCGCACATTAATTCCATGAATCGGCCTGAAAATCTGTGATCATTCGTCAACATTTTGTTGCAATTTGAGGCACTGCTTTTGCTAGTACCTTGATGCCAAACACATATATATCCTGGGCCAAAGGAACTCCACGGACTACTGACTCCCTTGCCATTGCATTGATTATTAACATTGCTCGAGCTACACACGTCCCCGGAGTGGAACACACTACCCCTTAAGCTGTGAATGATATTTAGTTTACTGAGCAGATCCCTACCCAACACGTTAACAGGGGAACTCTCTGAACATAACGAGGGGGTTCGTACTACCCTTCCTCCCACTTTTATATCCAACTCCTTAGTGTATCGAACCATAGAAATAGCTCCAGAGAATCCTTGCGTGTCAAGAGTTTTACCTGATAATGTAAAGTTCTCCTCCATAATGCCAGTGGTCGAAGTGTAAGTAAAGAAGTAGTGGAACTATGCTCCCTACTGGCCTGCCCCCGCTCCCCACAAATGCCATTGCCATGCCCCCTCCCACACACAATAAACCCCCCCAAACACATGTGATTGCTGTTTAAGGGAATGTTCAGTGCAGTGCACTGAAACTGCAAGTTTCAAATTCTCCCTGCACTTATTTTAAAACGAATCCATTCCGGAATGGATTCTTTTTAAAATAGAAAGTATAGGAACAGAAAAACTTAATTTAAAAAAGTAGAGCAGCACTGCTTCCGTCCACTTCGACCACTGCATAATGTATGATTTAGTTGCACCTGAGTCTACCATAAATATAGGTTGCTTGTTTTCTATTTCCGCCTCCACCCAGGACTCCTCTACAGTGTGTGCGGTTGTCAAATAGGATTGGACACGCGAGTGCTCTCTGTGGGCTGTCCTAATCAGAATATGTATTTGTCCCGGGGAATGGAAAAGGGCCACCCCTCGCCATCGTAACTCCTTGAAACGGGGGGCCCGTTACCCCTGCCTTCCTGTTAAACTGTGTTCCCTGACCCGGCTTCGGTTGTTGCCCACGTTGCCTTTGCCAGTCAGCCCCATAAGGGAACTGATGTTGACCCCCTCGCCCCAAATTGCGGCTGTCAGATTCCTTGAGGCCATTGGAATCCCTGCCCTAGAGGTGATGGTCCATAATTAAATCCCATCCCATGCCTGTTCCTTCATTCCCTTGCGAAATGCTCCCATCTGCCACATAAATAGCACTGTGATGTTCCCAATCCTCCTCACCGGGGCCCTATCCCCCCAAAGCCGCCTGCTCTTGCTCCTAGAAACCCCCCTCTTCCCCTTGGGACTCCTTCATACTGCCACTGTGGGGTGGGGTACTGTCCCCCTCACACACCATTGTCCCTGTCCTCCTGTTAGGAATCATGGCGCTACAATGTCCGGTTCCAAAATACCCACGGAAAGAATTGTGCCGACACGTCCGATGCCCAAAAGGAAATCCTTGGTACTTCGTTTGTTACACTCCCGACGGCACCCTAGGCTGCAACAGCGAGCTTCGTTTCTCTCTCATTACTGGTTACCCTGGAAATGAAGAGAACGCTTCTGGCGCAGACACGCAGCCGTCACCACGACACGTGACTTGGCACGTGACTTACACAGAATAAAGCCAGCCCCCAGACTACGGCATAACGCTTCTGATTGAAGTGTTTTGGAATCCGCCGCGTATCTTGGAACTCTCGTTTCCTGGACCCGTGTTTTGCCTCTTGCTTCTTGATTCTTGTCCCTGCATCTTGCCTTCCTGCTTACTTCTGTTCCTGGTTCTGGACTGCGCTCTTGTTGTTTTTTGTCTTGCTTTTCGAACTTTTGTTTGGCCTGCTCATTGCCGAACCTGCTCTGCACTTTGGACTGCTTTCTGCTCATGATTTGGTCTTACACTGCCTGCACATTGGCGTACCTGCTTTTCCCTGGATTGCCTCTGCTTCGTGAATTCGTTTGGTTAGCCTGCACGTTGCTGAACCTGTTTTGCATCCTGGACTGTCTTTGCCTAGTGATTCTGTCTGCATAGCCCGCACGTTGCCAAACCTACCTTGCGCAATGGACTGCCTTTGCTTGGCGATTTAGTTGTATCCTGCCTGCACGTACATCCTACAAAGTTGGTCCTTCTGCTTTCCCCAGCACCATCCTGTCTGCAGAAGAACATTTCCATCTGGACTCTCTATAGGAACTCCTTGAACTCCACCACTTGGGATCTCAAGGACTAGAGACTTCCTTTGTTTTAGGCGTCCTCGTGCCGTCGGGGTAGTCTTGGACATTGGATTGTTGGGACTTCTAGGCGTCCTCGTGCCGTCGGGATAGAACCTTGGACCTGGATCATCAACTGGGACGTCCGATAAACTTCAAAACACCGAATGGTAAGAACTCTACTTTCATGTTCTATTACCTGAACACTCCCTTTGCTTAGATTCCTGATTAGTTCTTGCTTTGTTCTTGTGTTGATTGGCTTAGGGACTCCCAGGCTACTGAGGAAACTTCACTTCCCGTCTGTAACTTCAATGCCGTGTACCATCATTCAGGTTGGTGTAGTTGGTATTCTAGTACTTTCAGTTTTACTAAGGCCACAACTATATTGATTCTGATATTCTTTCTATTGCTCCTAGTTGGTGCAATCGGGTGTGTGTGTCTCCTCTTCCGACTATTAGATCCCTCTGTCTGTAAACCTTACGCAGCAAAGGGTTACAATTGTAGGAAGAATTCTTCAGCGACTCCGGAATCTCCTGCGATTAAGCTCCTACCGCCCTTGTTACCTGGTGGTGAGTTCTAACACCTCCTTCGGCCGATAGTGCACAATTGTGGCATTCACAATCTGTTGAGTATCTCCTGTCCTTTCCCCCTGAGCTGATGCCCTCACCGGTGCTTGGACGCCAACCTTATTTAGTTTCTTTTCTACTAGTTTCGCCTCATCAGTTTGCCTCTTCTGGGCAGTCTCCCTGTCCCGCTCCTTGATTCTCTTAAAATGGTGACTATTATACTTTGTATCTCCGCCCACCCTTTGGCTTCAACCCTCGCAATTTTATCTGGTGCCTTCTGGACCTCTTTTGGTAATCCCCTCTTTACAATAAAATAGAAAAATGGTACAGAATAGTCCCATTGCCCTCCTGTCTCAACTCTCTGCCTTTCCTGTAACTTAAAGCATACACCTAACTGGGTCCTCGTCATCGCCCATTGTGCACTACATTAAAGAATGTAAGACAGGGGTATCTGGGTACATCTTTCGTAGGGCATCCCATACCCTTGCCCTTCATTAAAGGCTGCTCCATCACGTTGCTTATTTGCAAGAATTATCCCAGGGTACCCATCCCTTACACATATGTTCCCAGCCTGGTGTCCAACTATGGCGACCAGTAAACTCTTAAGGTCTACTGGTGCTAAGGCTACCCCTGCTGTTTGTTTCTCAAATTCATAGAGCCATTTACTGTAAGCTGGGAGAGCTTTAATCAAATTTGTTTTTGTCCATTTGAGGCCTTGGCACATACTGCGTTATCCCTACTCCTTTATGTATAAGAGGCATCTGCATGTCCATTTTGTTTTCAACCCCTTTTTAGTATTTTTCGGATCTTGTACTACCACCATTAAATCTGCTAGATTTCTCGGTCTATCCCTTCCCACTGTCTCTTGTGGCAGGGATGGGCTTCTCGCTGCCTCCTCTTCTCGATCTTTCTTCCCTGCCTCTTCATTATTTCTGCCACCTTGATTTTCCCATTCATTTTCCCTCGCAGGTTAATCTTCTTGTCCCAGGACAGCCCATACGCACTCCCCATCATCTTATTCGACACAAACATTTCTTATTGCCCCAGGGTTGAATCTAACCAAAACATCTACTGACTTCCAATCCCGTGTTTTCTGCACCGGTACCCTTATTTCAGGTGGCACTTCTCCAGATTCCTTTAACCTGACCAACCTTTCCTGCAACACTCTTAACTCATTGTTCATATCTGCTTGTGATCTCCCTGGGTACACTGATGCTACTGGCATGTGGATGAGTTATATGCAGGTGGAGGTGCAAAAGCTCTTGAGTCCTCCCTGACCCCCAGTTGCTGATAATGATGATACTGTTGTCAACAATTTCTCTACCACTGGAGGCTTATAGACTGGGTTTTGTATACCCCACTGCAGGTTTAGGTGTTACAGTGTATATCCCCTTACATTGGATCTCTTTTATATCTTCCTGATCTTCCATATCCTTGAATAATCTCCAGAGATCTAAAATCTCTTTTCTTTTTTTGTAACTTCTTTCACTTATATTTTGCTGCTAAAATGATGGACATTTTTTCTAGCAGAGAGGATTTCTATTAAAATTGCTCCTTCTAAAACCGCTCAGGAAACACATGTTTGTTCATTTGAGGTACCGGTCGCTGTAGGTGGGCATGGCTCTTTTTCCTGGAGAAGTGGCCTGGATCCTTCTGCAAAGTACGGGGAGGGAGCTGGGATCACGTCGGGATAGTCTCCACTTGTAAGGGTGTCCCTAATTACGCTCGCACCAGAATCAATACACCCCTCTAGGGAAATAAGGCAAAAAGGCGATCCTGTAAGGATAGCAAGTTTAATCTTTACAAATGAGGATGGTAGCAAAGGATTCTGCTGGCTCAACAGTCTTCTCTTGTCCCTCTCCCCGTTCCTTCCCTGCCAGAGTGGTCTCAAGCAGGGGTTTATATAGATCTGACTTGCCATGGTGATGTCACTGGAGCTTGATCATGGCTTTATCCCAATCTGTCCTTTTTCCATGATAGGGATGCTCCAAAGCCTTCTTTCTTTGTTATGAGAGGTTTTGTCAGAGCATGCTGTTGTACATTTTTCTAGCTATGCAAAAACACCCTGTAGCCCTTGCTTTCCTCCATTTTGCTAACTATGTAAAACACACTGCAGCTCTGCAGACTTTTACAAACCTTGAGGCTTGTTTTTGTGTACAAACATTTTCCAATCATTCTCTATATATTCCATTCATCCTGCTCACGTTTATCTGGGTCCTGTAGTCTCCTCCACATTTTATACTTCTAATGTATCTCATTCTGCATTTTGCTGCACAAAAACATGCAAGTGCTATTTTTAATGTGCATGGTCTCTTGATGGGCAGTGGACACCTGGTGTGTCGGTTTGTGCTCGCCATAGTGACGTACACTGCACACTAAGCCTGCAGTCTATTTTGAATCCCACAGGCCACAAACCTTCTGGGAAGGAGGGGGGAGTTTGACTCATCTAGAGCACTAGTTAAGCTTTTAAAATGCCTGGGATCTGACATTACAAATCTATCCAACTAATAGTTAATTGTGCCTTATATTTAGACAATAACAACCTTCTTCAGTGTTTGCCTGTGTCTGTGTATGTGATTATGTTTGCATGGGAGAGCCTTCCCAGTTCTCCAAGTGCTTTCACATTCGTAGGAGTGGGCCACTCAAGCACGCCCTTGACTTTAGAGGAACTCATCTGGATTCCTCTAGCAGTTAGTTGGAACCCAGGAATTCCACTTCTGTGGCATGAAATAAGCACTTCTCTAGTTTAACAAACAACTCATTGTCTTGTAGGCATTGTAGGACTTGGGAGACATGCTGGACATGTTGGTCATAGGCGCAGGAATAAAATAAGTATGTTGTCAAGGTAGATTATCGCAAAGAGATCCATCATGTCTCGGAAAATGTCATTCATGAAATATTGAAACATGGCGGGGTGTTACAAAGGCCAAAAGGCATCACTAGGTATTCGTATAGACCATATCAGGTTAGAACGCAGTTTTCCACTCATCCCCCTTGCGCACGCGAACCAAGTTATATGCCCCTGCAAATCCATCTTGGTATGGATAGTAGATGACTGCAGCTGGTTCAATAGTTCCGCAATCAAAGGTTTCGGATATTGGTTCTTTATGGGTATGTAGTTCAGTGCTCTATAGTCCACACAAGGGCGTAACCCCCATCCTTTTTGGGGACAAAGAATATGGCGGAGGCAGCGGGAGGACTAGAAGGACTTATATACCCGATCTGTAAGGCATGATCTATGTATTCCCTGAGGACTTGATCCTCAGCATGTGTCAGGGAATAAATATGCCCATGAGGCACTTTATGGTTGGCTTGCAAGTAAACAGGGCAATCATAAACCCGGTGTTGGGGTAACTGTTCTGCTGGCTTCTGGTCGAATACATCTCTGAATTCCATATATTCTGTAAGTAGAACGTAAGTAGTAGCTTGTGTTACAGAAGTAACACAGGGTATCCCTGAGGCCAAGCCCAAACAAGGAGAGAGAGCACTGTAGCATATCCAGAGCGACAGAACAAAGGTCTTTGCAATATGATGAAGAAAATGTCACCGTCTGTTTGACCCAATCAATATTAGGGTTGTGGTTCCAGAGCCAAGGAATCCCTAGGATTATATTAAACTGGGGGGGCCGAAATGATGTCCAAAGCAATCTCTTCTCTATGACCTTGATTTGTACACATGATGAGGGGCACAGTCTTTTCAGTCTCCTGCCCTGAAACGAGGGGGGTACCACCCACCGGTCGTATCAATTCCGGCTTGTCTTTGGGACGTGTTGGAATGCCATGTTCAATGGCAAAAAAAGATATCCATGTAATTCCCTGTTGCTCCAGAATCGATAATGGTGGAAAGCATTTGGATATACAAATGAACAAGGGAGGAACTACATGGGGAGCCATATTCCTTCAGACTCGTACGTATGGCGTGGTCTAGGGATGAGTCTTGAAGCTTCCCGACTTCTTAACCGGTCTCTTTGGACATATTCTGATAAAATGTCTGGTTTGACCGCAGTACAAGCATACGTTTTGGGTCGATCTACTTTCTCTTCTTTAGTAAAGGAAGCCCTTGTCACCCTGACCTGCATGGGTTCTGGATCTCTTAGCACAGAGGGAGAACCTGTATCCAGACGCCCAGTCTTGGCATCACTTGTCTTGACTATACCCTTGAACCCCTTCTGACGTGCGTCCACTAGAAGCATGAGATCGAATAGGTCAGGGAAAGCAGAAGGTAGAGTAGGAACAGACGCAACGTCTTTTTGGTCCTCAGATAAGCTGCTGCAGTACAAAACTGTGGCCTTTTTGTTCTCGGGCCAATTAGTTTCAGCCGCCAATTGGTTGAAACGTGCCAGATATTGCAGAAGGGAATATTTACCCTGTGATAAGGCCAGGAGTGCTAAGTCTGAGGCCTGCGCTTTGTATCTGGCATCGTACATGACATTCATAGCTCCCAAAATTTTTTTGAAATCATATAGGGCAGGATTGTTGGCTTCCAATAAGGGATTGGCCTACGCTGCTGCCGTCCCACCTAAATGAGATAAAACAAAGGGGGCCTTAGTAGTTGCATCTGGAAACACAAGGGAACAACACACAAATTGCAGTTTACACTGATTCATGAACGTGCAGTACTGCTTAGGGTCCCCCAGAAAGCATTCCGGTGGGGCCAAAGGAAATGGAGCAGACAGCACCAAAGGGGTAGGGGCAGTATGGGTAGGTCCAAAAGGCACTGCAGCAGCAGCCGCTGACCCCTCCCCACCCACCAATTCCTCTTTTGGGGGAATCGGGTGTACTAGAACATGTAAGGCATTGATGAGTTGATGCAAAGACTCATGGGCTGCAGTCATATCAGCCTGAGAGTATGAAATCCCTGTAACAAGGCAGCTGGTGGGTCGGCCAGAGTCTCCATAGTGGGGTTATGGCTCCTAAATCTCTCAGGTTCTCATGTACAGAGGAATGAATAAGCCATTAACCACAGTCGAAGGCTGCTGGCCTCCTTCCAAATGAAGACATTCCTCCTGAGAGTACCTTCCACTAATGTATTCCTGATAGTGGAGTGAGGGCTCAGACGGAAAGGCAGGAGATGCACGACCAGCAGCTGAAAGAAGAACAAACATATGCTACTCTAAGTTTTGTAATTGTTGACCCACCTGTACTGGCGTGTGTTATAGTGTTGAGCCTGAAATAGGATTGTGAAGTGGCCAGTGGAAACTCCTGGATGCAAGGTTCTGATCCGGGTCCAGGGTCCAGGAAAGAGTCTAGTAATCCAGAAGGAAATAGTCTTGTACACGGTACCCGACGACGTCCCGCACAGCCTATACCCAGTTCCAGTACAGCACAAAAATCCAAGCGTGAAGGCAAGTAAAGTCCAATTCACAATATGTTGTAGTTTGTGGGCAAAATGGAAGGGTTGTGATAGGAGTAGCCGGTGGTAAGTCAGAACAGGTAATCACCCCCTAAGGGAATGCTGGGGAAGCCCAAGAATAAAAAACTGAGCATTGCAGCACAAAACAAAGGAAGAGGAGGATTTTGCGTGTCCAATCCAGGAAACAGAGCCGAGGTCAGAATTGCCGGCGAATAGTTACCATGGGGAAAGAGAAAGGCAGTCCAGTAAGCAGAGCCGAGGTCAAGCACAAGATGTGATTTTAGGAGCGCCGAACAATGTGCACAGCCTGTATTATGCAGGAAGCTGATAAAACGCTGTTTGTCGTGTCATCAGATGCTGTGCGACGAAGCAGCTGGGAATTCTGGGCATTGTATTGCATGACTACCGGTAGACAGGATCTCTGCTGGGCCAATCTCCAGGAAAAATGCCAGTCTCTCCATTTTCTCGGATAACAGAGAGATGAAGCGGGGATCCTGACAGCTTGAAACACTTGTTTCAGGTGGGATAAGTGATCCTCCCAGGTGTGGCTGAAGACCGCAATGTCATTTAAATAGGCAACACTGACGTTTTCCAGACCAGACAAAACCTGGTTCACCATCTGCTGAAAAGTAGCAGGGGCATTCTTCATTTTGAAGGGCATCACAGTAAACTGATAATGTCCTTCTAGTGTTGAGAAATCTGACCTCTTTCGCTCCATCTGTGAAGCCGACCTGCTAATAACCTGCCCTGAGGTCGAAGGTACTCATGTACTTGGCAGTGCCGAGCTTGTCAATAAGTTAATCTGCCTGAGGAATGGGGTGAACATCTGTGTTCGTGACAGAATTGAGCCCCCTCTAGTCCACACATTTGCAAAGTTCACTCTTCCCAGGGGTTGTGGGATGACTCTATCACTATTAGGGACAACATCTTGGAAACCTCCTCCTTGAAGGTGTCCCTGACCTTATTAGACATCTGGTCAATCCTACTCTTCACCAGCTTACTGTCTCCAGTGTAGACATCATGGTTGCACCAATCTGCACGACCTGGGGTAAGAGATAACAGACCGGCAAACTGTCCCAGTAAACGACAGTCCATCAGTTGCTGTTGTGACAGGTCCTTTGCAAGGTTGACACCTTCTACTGACCCATCTGTGGCTTCAGTGTGCAAGAGGTCTGGGAGGGAATTGGTCTCCTCCTCAGTATCTCCGTCAGTCACTAATGCCATGACCAAGTCATACCAGCTACAATGGGGTTTTAGCCGGTTGATGTGAAAGACCCTGCCCATCTGTTTAGGTCCTTTGACGTCAATGAGATAATTCACCCTGGGATAATTCACCTCACACTGACCTTTTCTGGCACACAGTAACTCCCAGTCCACTTGTCCTGAAGGGCACTGGGTTTGACAGCCTCCATACTCCTCACCCACTGGCCTGGAGAATAGACTGTCACTGTGGCCTTCTGGTCGTTCCAGTGCTTCATCAGCTCCTGACTGGCCTTTAGGTTCTTTGTTGACTGTTGTGATAATGTGATAGCAACACCATTGTTTTGAACATTCATGAGTTTGATCACATAAAGTGCAATAAGTCGAAAAATTCAAATGAAATAAACTGAAACATTATTATCATGACCACAATTTAAACAATCATTGCATAAATCAATACATGAGAGAAAACATTGTGCACAATCGAATGAAAAACCGAGAGGTTAGAGTGGCCATTGAGGGAGGGGTAAAGGGTAGGAGGTTTGTGGATACATAAAAGAAAAGAAAGGGGAAAAAAAGAAGAAATCTAGTGAAAAACATATTCATTGTTTTTTCATTTTAATTTTTCAACTTATTACACTTTATGTGATCAAACTCATTGAAAAAGACGGAAACACTGTTGAAACACGTGTCATCGAAGAGGGCATTTGTTAACATAAAAATTGATTACCGAAAACGATGTGTCTTCTTTTTCGGCCCCTTGGGCGCATGGGCATATTCTAGTGTAACTGCAAACACAGTACTCTAATTAAACGGAATGGAGATACCAGTAACTCCTTTGTTATCTTTTCTCATGCGACCTTGATCAGAAGTTTTCTTCATAACACAGAAGGGCGCTGAGGTCTATCATACAGGTACTCCCCAATAGGTTCATCAAAAGCTCAAACAAAAGTAAATCATTAAGCTCCTTGTCCAATTTTGGTAACGGAGACGGAACGGCAGGCTTATCTCTGCAAGGTCGTGGATCGTTGGTTAGTTGCAACACAGCGAAAATACAATTATTACCCAATGATAAAAGGGACTGTCCAGTCAAGATTGTATAAAAATATCTACTTTATTATTATTATTACAACAGACAGCTCTAGCACACTACAAAATACAACCCTGTAAAGGAAGACAGAGGACAGACAGTTTCACGAAGGAATGGGATGCACTCTGCATACTGACAGTCGGTAAAGCAATCTGTGTTGACTATTTAAGGTTATTTGGTTTCAGCACCAAGGGAGCAAGGGGTCGTAAATGTTACTAAAGGCCTTTGGAGAAGTCCAGGGGGACCGAACCACAATGCACTTGGTGCTTGAGATGATCTTGATACTGGACAGCGTCGAGTCGATTCCAGGACTCTTTGCAGCTCCTGCGACAGAGTTCAGCGATGACAAGACTGAGCTCCTCATCTTGGGCACTACGCAACGTCTTAGTAAACTTGAGCCGTCCTACCAATCGTTCATCATCGATGGCACACCACCCAAGTCTCGAAAGACACCAAAACTCTAGGCGTCTACCTTGACGCCACCTTATCACTATCCCGACAAACAAATGCAGTCAGATCCTCCTCAGCATACACCTGCAAACTCATTGCAGCTTGCAGGCCATTTCTGACCACCCCTAACACGGTCACATTGGCCAGAACTCTCATCATGGCCAAAATTGACTACGGGAGCGCCCTCTATCTAGGAACTAGCCAAGAGAACTTGAACAAACTTCAAATCACCCAGAATAACGCCATTAGAGCGGCCTTAAACATCCCGCGTAACCACCACATCTCAGAATCTAGATCCAATTTACGCTGGCTACCGGTCAAACAGAGAATCTCACTGAAAGCCTTAGGCCTTACCCACAAATGCCTAGCCAACCAAGCCCCCCGTATCTCTGCAGCCGGATATCCCGCCACGCGCCTACCCGCCCGCAAAGAACCGCCCAGACCCACTGTCTAACCATCCCTAGGTTCAAACTACAAAAAGCGGGTGGATCTAGCTTCCCCGTCCTAGCGTCCAAACTATATCCCACCCCTATCCAAATGGACCGTGCCTTACAACCCCCCTACCACAAGTATTTTTCTTTAGCAGCTGGAGGCGCAATCACACTTGCATTGAAATTCACTGTATGATTAGCAGAAAATCTCAGATGTGCTTTTAAAAAATAAGTAAATATTTGAACTGGTCCGACACCTTTAAACTAAACACCCCCAATTCAGCTCATCAGGCGCTACCAGGGATATCTGCAGGGAGACCTGCTATTTGGCACAGGAATTTATTTTGCAACCCCTCCAGGACATGACAATGTTCAGTAAGAAAATTGGCGTATAATGGTGGGAGGCCTGTGGTCCAAAGGCTACTTGTCCAAGGTGATGGCATAATGCCTGTCTTAACAGCTGCGTTAAACATAAAACAATTTGGTCTCCTTCGAAAAAGCTCCCATAGTTTGTCAAATTCTTTTTTTTGTTGTCTTTTGGCAATTTTTATATGCCATTTTGAAACTATATCTCTGACCAGCAGTGTACACACCACTCACTAAATCGTGGTTCAATTTTCATTTGAGATTCTACATTCTGCATTAAACCGTGGGACATCCCTGTCTATAACCTGGATTTCCTGAGCCTGGGGATGCTGTTTGCCAATAGCTCTGTCCCAGATAGTTTCTCCCAGAGACTCAAACTGACACTTTCTTTGTGGCATATGAACTGTTTAACAGTTTTAAGAGAATATCTTAATATCTAGTGAATAAGCAATTCTTTCCATTGCCTCCTTGTAGAGCTTAGGCTTTGCCAACCAGCACCTGTGGCTGACAGACATCTTCTTTGTGGTGCCACTCTTTTTTAATCAGAAATGAAAAAACATTTCATAACATTCCTGAAGAAAAAACAATCCACAATACAGTAATTAATGACTGTGTAACAGTATTGCTGACCTTGTATACTTAGGAATGCACAATTTGCCATTAAAGATCCCAGAAAATCCCAAAGTACACCTGACAAATCATCGCTCCATTTATGACCAATTTTACTGTCCAAACATTTGCACTAAATTTCTGGAAAATATTTTGCTCGAGAACCAGAAACCCCTGGTAATGTTTATATAGTCCTAGTATATTTTGTCCATTATGTCTAAAAATGTCCTAATGGCCACTTAATTTCCTCAACCTTTCCTGTAAACAACCACTTAATGTCAAATGAACTTATATGCCTTTCATGCACATTTCCTATACTGGAATACTACATGGTCTAGATGGCTATTAAGTTCTGCAAATTAAAATGTTCTATAAGTAGTCTTAACTTTATTACATTTCTAATTTGTGTTGCAATCATTTGTCCGGCAACTGAGTGCCGATATAATCCGTCGAAAAAAAATGGATGTTGCTCACCATTTCATTTGATATGCACATTTTGCTAATTGAGCACAAAAGATTAGGGACCCCTGGGCATACAGCAGACATTGAGATGCCGCACGGTGTAGCACAAATATAGCTCTGGAGTGAATGAGGCCTGACAGGACATACACTGCGTGGCTCCTGTGCGGCCTGTCCACAAACCAAGCAGACAAAAATAAGAAACATTGGCTGGCCGAAGCCATGGGTGTTAGGACAGTTTTTCTGAAGTCCAACTAAGGATTTAGTAAAAATAAAACCATACAACTGAAACAGTACAAAACTCCACTAGTAGTATAAGGCTGTACCACCTCAGTATGGCTTGCGTAGACTGAGCAGCCAGGCTTATTTTAGGAGGCTGAGAGGGCTGTAGGAAGGTAAAAAGAACTTGTAGTATACCAAGGGCTCAATAGAAACACTGACAACCCGAAGTATTATACAAAAATAAAGGTTTATTATAAATACAAGTTAGGCCAAGATAAATCGTGGGGGGTAAGTACTTGGTCATAGAGCCATAAACACATTATAAAAACACAACACAATGCTAGAAGGTACACAGACCAAAGCATAAACATTGTTTAGAAAACTAACAGTTTTTATAGGCAAGTCAGACCTTATCAAACCCATTTAGTATAGGCCACACCTATTCATGCAGAGTAAAACCAAGTTACCTTTAGATTACTTTACAGTATGTCAAGGGTAGTAGACCCTGTCAGCCATGCAGTGACACTCAGTTAATGAATCACTTAGTAAACCAACCTGTGAGGATACTTTTCTGAATAGTGGAACACTCGTTCAAGGAACAGTAGAAACCTATGTCCACATTCAGAACATACAGTTATGCTAGGTGAGTAAGACCTTTTGGTGTATGTGATGAATTCCATTTTGGAGACGCAAGGGATTCACAATCAGAAACTGGCTCTGACAATACTGGAATATGCACGGCAGCAAAGGGTTAAGAATAGCTATCAGCTGGAAGGGGATAATTGACAGCTATGATTACCAATCACTGGCAAGGAGTGGATTGTTGACCTGCCTATGTTTTTCTGTCGTTGCTAGGAGAGGAGTGTGGGGGAGAACGAGGACGACGGTTACAGCTGGGCGTACTAAGTAGGAGGAAGAGGCGAAATCCATTCAATTATAAAAGTGGCGCCGTTGCGCAAAGTTAAGCTGTTTTATTATAATTAAAGTTTAAGCGAACGTTGTCGCTAGAATCGGAAAGCGGATCGCCGCCCTTGGGTGAGGGAGAAGACGGGGCAAGCGCGATCGCTTTCAGCCCGGCAACCTGCCGTCGGAGTGAGAGACCGTGAACTGCCGGAAGACTGGGAAGCGGAGATAACGCCGAATAACAGAAGAAGTCTGTGAGTAGCCGCGAAGTATACCGCGGATGTGTCCCAGTGAAGCTCTGTGACGGAAGAACGTGTGAAGCAGACGGGTGAAGGATGCGACCAGTGTCACGGGGAAGACGTTCATTTTGGTGCCGGTGCGAAGCATTCACTAAAGGAAGAAGGGGCCAACAGCTGAGGTAATAGTGAATGACTGTGGAAAGCGCTGAAGCGTCATGACCTGTGTGTGTCTAGAGATCCCTGAAGATACGAACGAGGTATAAGGCAGAGGGGAGGGGCCTAAGGACTTAGAAGGACCCAACCTGGCCACGAGCACAAATACAGACAGATGAGGAAGGAAAGGAAGTCAGAATATACATAAATAAGAGGAAGTTTCTGAATAGTTGTGGGTTTCTTTTAAAGACAAACATCTCTTAGAAGAAGGGAGATATTTCAGTCCAGATTACAGACTGTTTGCAATCTATTACTACTAGCCTGAAAATGTTCTCACACTAAGGGAGAAAGGTCGCTGGGGACAGCCCCCTTTCAAAAGACGGCCAGAAGCCCATAATCGTACTGAGTAAGGAAAAGAATCAAACAGAGTGGAACGAACTTTCAAAAGAACTGCACATAGGCAAAAGCCGATTTACAGAACAGGATAGCGAAAGACTGAAAAGATCCACAAAGTGAATAAATAGAGAGAAGGTGGAAGCGCCGAAAGAAACCGAACTTTGAGAACCTGTGAACATTAAAGCAAGTAACTTACCTCGAACATTACAGATTGAACTCGGAGAGTCTCCACCTCAGAAGTAGCAGCTTGAAGACGTATCCTTTATCTAAACCCATAAGTTAAACTAAGAAAGTTAAAGAATTGGGTACTACTTTTATCCCCAAACAAAAAAATACTCTCTGTCTCAGACATTTTATTTTAATCTAAAGATTCCTCTTTGCTACAATTTGGTGTCAGAGTGGGATCAAGTGAACACCATGGAGGAACTCATTAAGACATTAAGTGAGGGGCAGCAACTCCTCCAACAAGCATGACAGTTACAAAATCAGCAGGCGCAAGCTGATAGACAAGCGTTTCAGCAAGCGATTCAAGTCCAACAGGCCCAATTATTGGAGGCGACGGCCCTGCGCAGACATGCTCAAGTTCCAGCTTCAGTTCTTCAAAAATGCTCTGTCGGAGACGACCCAGCTCATTTTTTCGTTAATTTTGAACGAGTAGCGAGGAATGCACAATGGCCTAATGAAAGCTGGTGCCATTACATTGCGCCACTCATGACAGGCGATATGCAAAGTGCCTACCAGGCAGCTAACCCCACGGGGGAGACTACCTATATGGAAATGAAGAGAGTGGTCTTAGAACGCTTGGGGCATGATGAGGAAGCCTATAGACTAAAGTTTCGGGAGATCAAGTTGTAGCCGGAAGAGACACCCCGACAACTATTTTATCGGGTTAAAGAATTGGGAGATAAATGGTTGCAGACCCCAAATACCACAATACCAGAAATGAGTGAAAACATTGTCATGGAACAGTTCATTGAAGCCTTACCCATCCCTATGCAACGCTGGGTCCGTCAACATCATCGACCCAGCCTGGTGGAGGCAGTCAACATTGCCTCAGCTTATCAGAAGGCTGGACAGGGACGCTCCATGAATCTTGTGTCCGCCAATAAGCCAAGCATTACCGTAACTAATTCCTTTGCCAGACACCTAGGCCCATCGAGATGGCCCAACTCGATGCTCAGAAAGACCGAGTGGGAACCCACCAGAGTACGACCAAGTAGTGAAAGTCCCAAGTGGGGTGCCAAAAGGAATACAGTGCTTTGAATGTGGGGAATGGGGGCACTTGGCAAGGTTGTGCCCAAAAAGAGTCAAGACGGAACCTATGTACTCGTACTGAGTAAGGAAAAGAATCAAACAGAGTGGAACGAACTTTCAAAAGAACTGCACAGAGGCAAAAGCCGATTTACAGAACGGGATAGCGAAAGACTGAAAAGATCCACAAAGTGAATAAATAGAGAGAAGGTGGAAGCGCCGAAAGAAACCGAACTTTGTGAACCTGTGAACATTAAAGAAAGTAACTTACCTCGAACATTACAGATTGAACTCGGAGAGTCTCCACCTCAGAAGTAGCAGCTTGAAGACGTATCCTTTATCTAAACCCATAAGTTAAACTAAGAAAGTTATTAATAAAGAATTGGGTACTACTTTTATCCCCAAACAAAAAAATACTCTCTGTCTCAGACATTTTATTTTAATCTAAAGATTCCTCTTTGCTACAGTGTAATATACAATTACAGTTGTTTTTCAGATCAGTGGAACACAGACTAAGGTAAGCAATACCTTTCTACACTAATTTAGGATTGCACCAAACAGACCAAGGTCAGCTACACCTACAGAACACTTTTTGAGAATGGTACACAGCTATTCTAGGCATGTGAAAGCTAATGTGGTTATATGCTATTACAGTTGCTTTTCAGAACAGTGTAACACAGACTAGGGTAAGCAATAACTCTCTAACTTATTTTTGTATGGCACAAGGCAGACCAAGGTAAGTAAAACCTGCAGTAACTTATTAAGAATTGCACACAGATATTCGAGGTATGTAAAACCCATATACTTTTTAAAGGAGCTACCAGCAACTTAAAGGTAGGTATAAACCTAAGACTGTTTTAGCATCTGTATAAAACAGACCATGGAAAGCAAAACCCAATGTTAGATTTTGAGAATGACCCAATGTTATTCCAGCTTGGTAAAATCCAAGGCAGACTTAGTTTAGACAGGCTATACAACAGGTCAGGGAAAGCAAGTCCCAGTTGGTGCGCTTACACCCTAATATTCTGAAAGAAATAGTTAAGTGAAGCCAACAGCATTACTTTTGGGAAGAGGCACAACCAACTCACAGGTGAGTAAAACAACCTTACATATACTTTTCAGAATGGCACACCACACATTCAAGGTAAGTAATAACTTTTGTAACTGTTCACTTTCAGAGTTACAGTTACCAACTAACTCTTTCACAAGCAAGTACACTTCTAAAGACTTGTTATATCTTTCACTGCAGAATCCTTTTTTTATCCAGGCCTTTCCTACTCTATTGCATGTATTCTCTCAGAGGTAGGAGAGGGTGCCAGCTGTAGGCAGGGTGAGATAGGATTCAGTTGCCGAAAGGTTCCTGTGGAGACCTCTTCAAACAAGTAAGTAGTTCACGTTAGTGTTAGTTGGGGTCCAGGGACTTCTGAGAAGACACCCTAGGAGGATTCCACCAGTGGGCCTGGGTGAACTGGATGAGAGGACTCTCAATCACAAGAAACACCACAAAGCTCTACAAAAATCAGAAAGGCTTAAGGGAGGTAAATACCCCAGCCAACACAGTACCTCAGCACGGAAGAAGAGTTGTAGCAGGGGAGACTTAAGGATCTGCAGCCAAAAACCCATTCGATGGATTCCTTTGTCATGAAGACGGAAGACAGAACTTTGGAAGGGATTTTGCAGCAGGGATCAACGGAGAAGCCTCCAGGCAAGAGTTTCTTTGTGGTTGGATGGGGCTCTGTGATTTTAGTACTCTTTTCAGGAGCCACAAGAAGACTGAATATTGCTGATTGGATTCTCAACACATGCATGGTCCATCTCTATGGTGAGGGGACTTTTCAGACTTGAATCATGTCCAACAGGATGCCACCACAGTTTCAGCTCAATTCAGAATTCAGAAGACCATGCACCTCACATTGGCTTGAGATCCCAGGGTATTGGGGTATTGCAGCCCTGCAAGGTCACAACATGACGTGGGATGGCTGTAAATGCAGGTCTTCTTGATTCCAGTGAATCTCACTAGGCTCTAGTTTGGGGTCTTCCTTTTTGAGATCCCCAGGTTTATTGGAAGGAAGCGTTACAGCAGGCTCTGGTTACACAGAAGGTTCTGTGGTCGCTGGAAATCGATACATCTTCCTCTTTGGTGTCAGTTACATTGGTCGACTACCTCTTCAGCTTCCAGGATCTGACTTCTATGCAGGAACCCATCCAAGCAAACAAATGTGCAACATTCAAACCTGGGAGGGGTTGTGTATGGTATCAAACAGTAAGACAGAAACAAGCGATCACATTGCAAGGGTGTTTATTGGACTTCAACTGGGTTTGAAATATGTCTATCTAATCCTAAATCTAAAGATGGGAGCGAGCTATGACCATCAAATAATAATAACGCAGTCCTGGTGGTGTCTTGTTAAAATAAAAGGGCCTATACTAATAAACCTATTGCCAATCCTTACTTCTAAATAGGAAAATGGCGTGAGAAACCATATTATGCAAAGGAACAGTGTTCAAGAAATGGTATGTCAGGATATTCAATCCATTGGCTTCCCTTGCTCACGTTTCTAGCACTGGACAAGGCGGCACACTTGAGCTTAGCACAGTCTCTGGCTTCTCTAGCACGAGGATGCAGCTCAAATCTCAGTATGAGGGCCTTCTGTACCAAAGTCTCTTTGCCATTCAAAGTGTCGTACTTCCAAGGGCCTGATGTGACAAATAAACATTCAAAAGTTCCTTTCTCCTCTGCATTCTCATGTACAACTTCTTGGGTGATTTTCGATTCAACCCAGGTCCCCTCTGCCGCGCTCAGACCCACTTTAACACAAAATCTTCAATTGGTATCCCTCTGCCCGGCTTGCCCAGATTTGTGTGTTTGCCAAACTTTCTCTATTTCATCAAAATCGAAGACCGTAGCAGGACAGCTTTGATTCACATTTAGACACTCACTTTCAAACGATCACCCTCTGCCGGGTTTGGATCAAATGTATCTACTTTCATTACTCCCCAGCTGGATACCTTACAGAGACCTTTGATTGAACACACACGTGGTGCCGAACCACTCTGCACTTTAAACAAGCCACGATACCTTGTCTGTGGCAGGGACGTGGCAGTTCGATTTAGAAAGATCGCTCTGAGTTGTCTCAGAGCAGTCTTTCTAAATTGACATTTTTGTTTCTCTGAAAAATTAAAGAGGTATTTTCAAATCTAAACCATTTTAACTGTTGGATTACCTCTGGCATGTAGCAAGTATCATACAGTTGTCAATGTTGTACCATTCTAGCTAAGTTTACTTCGACAGATACTTCTGCCATGACATCACTTCTTCCCCAGATGTGGGTCCTAACATTTGGGGCTGTGGAGGATATGCTAACATTACATCCGCCACATACAATCAGACGTGTGGTAAACTAGTTATATATACCCTAGCTGATGCTTCAGAGGTTAAGCAGGTTTTCATATCTTCTTCCTGTAATGATTTCAGTAGCCCATGATAATTAACCACATGAACCTCCATCAATATAACATCAGACTGAAGGCCAGATCACCAACTTCAGACCCAGAAGATTTTAAGAGACTGCATTATAAAACACCTTGCCCCTCATTGGATTTAACACAACTTGACAGGGTGTCGATCACATTAAGACTTTTCACATACAAATTGACCTTGAATACAATCTTCTCTTAAAGATGCCACCATTCTGGTTAACACCTTTAGAGAAACCCCTACCTCTAAAAAAAAATGTAAAAAAATAAAATTCAAATAAACAACCATGTTGACAAACCCTGAGTGCTGGAGGGCACGCTAGACTCCAGGTATTCAGTAGCTTGGACCCCCTGCAAAGTATGACCACCTTGTAAATTCTGGTTGTGCAGCTGCCTTCCAAACCTGCTAACTGCTCGGTCTGTGCAAATAGCATGAATATTAGAGACACCAAGAACGTTGTCCTCAAAACTCTTTTTTGATCGCATCAGAGGATTGTGCCCATATGCTGCCTACAGAGTTCTTAATCAATTTGTCCAGCAGATCTTCCAAAGGGACTGCAGGGTCATGAATAGAATCGCCATTCAAATGTATTAACAAACCCTCCAAAAGTGCTATAGGAGATTTGCCAATTGGCTCATGTATCAAATTGGCCACCTGTATTTCCCAGTAGTAGAGCAGACATCATATGTATCGGGCTACCGGAATCTTGGATAGCGTCAACAGGCTCTGCAACATCATGGAAATGGTTTGCTCGGCATCTAGAGCACTCTACAAAACATCTGATAATAAATGAAGGGCTGCATTTGGTTCCCAGTTTGGACGTGAACTTTCAGTTGCTTTAGAGGTGTAGATGGTTTCTTTCCCTTTTAGTTTGGTGGGGTAGCTGAGTGGATTGCTGCAACTGCTGCAGATTTCTTTAAATTAACTGGTCTGAATCCGAGCAGAGCCCACTTAGCCCTTCATCCTTTACAGACTTTGTTGGGGGGTACCAAGCACTGTAAACCGAAAGTGACCATTTTAGGTTGATCTGACTTTTCTTAGTGTGATTTAGTGACCCTCAAACTTCATAGATTGACTCTTTGGTAAAGGCAGAGACTAACTTCTCAGTTCCACATGTGTCCCTGAAAAAACAGCATGGTATTGCTAGCATATTTGGCAAAATGTGCTTTTAAAAGCACATCTGAACTTCATTGTAATATTTTTTTTTATTTCTTTTATTAATTGTTTGGTTGATAAATCAACCTTTCAATTTAACACATAATGAACATGAACAGACATGTTATAGACATTACATCAGGCATTTCATCAATTGAGCACATCAAATCACACATGAAAAATAGCTTTTATGTTTTAAAAACCCTGAACTTCTTAGAAAAGAAATCTTATAAATTCAAACCCAATTCATATATGTACACATCCTCTAAAATATCTGATTTTAAAATCATTTGAAGTTTCCGCATTCTTAAGAGCACCAATTTTCAACCTGCACATGGAACATAAATTAATTAGAAAATTTACACCATTGCATAATTCATCAAATTTGGCCATATTATTCTGAGAAATCTGTTGTCTCTAGATTTAATTCTAACAGAAATTGTACAGTAGCTATACGCACGGCTTGCAGGGGTGAGGAAAATATTCTAAACCAGAGTGCATCTGTAGTTAACAAGTTATAATTCTCATATAGTTTTTTTAAAAATATTTACAATGTAGCTCCTTCAATGAGGAGCAAACAACTATTATATGTTTTAAATTTTCGTCACACTCTGGGAATTGGCAAAACCGACAGATATTCTCTTGTTTCTTTAATTGTCCTCTTCTACATAAAATTTGAGTCTAAAATAGAGATAATGATTTCTAAAATGAGGTGAAGGACATTTGAGTAAGATGCTGTAGTTCTCATTTTTTTTCACTCCAAAGAGATGACTGCTATAGTCTTTGAAATGTGAGCATTGGTCTAAAGTACAAATCCAATCATGCGGATATAATTTTCTTTGAGCACGATTAGGATTTGTTATTAGAAAGTCAATTGTAATATCAGCATCTACTAAGAGATTAGTAACAAAATGTCTCCACTTAGCTGGAAAGGGATGAGTAGATTTCAACATATACGTGGCCAATATATGAGTTAAATCTGAGCAGTTTATGAACAACAAAAATTTACTCAATAATGAACATAATTTCCAAGCGTAAAACACAAACATAGAAAGTGCTCCTAATTCATAACGTATCAAGGGCCCAGGTGTTGAATTCGGCAACTTAAACACTACACGCCAAAATTTTCCCTCCAATCAATCCCAAAACACATGCTCTCTTGGATGTTTAGCTTCCGAGCCATATGTGACTATTGGTAAGACTTTTTGTGCATAATATAGAAGGACTGGAGAGCATGTAAATTTGCCAAATTTATATAAAAGAACTTTAGCTTGGCAAATTAATGTTTGCAATTTTTGTTTTATATCCTGGACATACGGAATGTCGAGTTTCATATTATCAATATTCACTCCTAGATATTTATATTGTGGAGTGATAGAGATAAGCTCTTCCTGAAAAGCCCAAATGGACATTTTCAGCGGGCGACATTTTTTATTACCACATTGCATAATCTGAGTTTTAGTTAAGTTTATTATCATGTTGTTTTCTTGGACATAATGCGAAAGACCTTTTATCAACCGTTGCAATCCCGACGGCATTTTTGAAATTAAAATGAGATCATCCGCATATAAAATCCATACAATTTGATGAGGCCCTAATTTCGGAGCGTTTCAATTGATATCAATAAAATTCTTGCCCATGTCTAAGATAAACAAATTGAAAATGGTGGCCGCCAAGATACAGCCTTGTTTCAATCCACGTGCTGTCAGTTTTTTTGGAGTTAATTGCCCAGCTAAAGAGATTCTTATCTGAATTGCAGTGTTTGAATGTAGAAGTGCAATCAGTTTAATTAGTGAGGTAGGGCAGCCCATTTTTATCAATTTGTTAATTAAAAGTTGTCTGTCAATCGAATCAAAAGCCTCTCTAAAATCAACAAATGCTAAAAACAGGGGTTGATGTTGATGTTCACACATGGCTTTAATGGAATTAATTGCTGTGATGATTATTCCCGTGCCCTTACCTGCGACAAAGCTTGTTTGGAATACGTCCGCATTACCAGAGGTTTCGATCAATGCCCGCAAGTCTCGAAGGATTAAAAGTTCAAAAATCGTACCCGGTGTATCAAGAAGGGCGATCAGTCTGTAATTTGAAGGGGTTTGTCTGTTTCCCTTCTTGAACACCGGGATAATAATAGAAAGAGACCAAGACATGGGTAATTTTTGCATATGCATAATTAAAGAGTAAAGTTGATACGAAATCTTTGCCCATACTTCCGGGGCTTGCTTCATCATGTAATTAGAGATCCCATCAGGGCCAGGCGGCTGTGGGAACAACTAGATTTTTTAATATAAAATAAAATATCTGCTACAGAAAATTTTAAACTAAAATCTCCTTGATAAAAAATGGGTGTGCAATGGACTTGAATCATCTGGACAGGCATATCATTTTGTATAATGTTCGATCCATTGGGCCTCTGATATGTCATTAATTTGTAATGAAATCTGAGACTTAGCATTAGTCTTGTTAATTAACGCCCATATTTGAGCAGAATTTTTAGTTCCCATTTTTTGGAGCATACATTCACCATCTTTTTGATATAGATTAGCGCGGTGGGTCTTCATCCAATTTTTATGTCTTGTTTTCAATGACCTAAGAGCTTGCCACTTCACTTGGATAGGAAAAGCCAATACAACCTTTTTTTCCTGTCTAAACCAGGACTTTTGTCTCTGTACTTCCAGGTCAAAAGCATGCAATAGGAAGTGAATTGCCTTCACCTTGTTTGTAGTACCAAATGTGTGTAATAATTCACTATACTCAAGTGAATTGTTGGTACCTGAGTTCGCCTCATACATAGTTGACATTTGAAATACCCTGGCATATTTCACTAGATTACCTTCAGTCCAATGTAATCCATTCATACCAGAATGTTATGGTCACTATCCTTAGAAAGGATCACACAGAACAGGTTAACATCTAAAAATGATTTGCGATTCACATATATGAAATCAATAATAGCACCAGAACAACCTCTTTTCCATGTGTTCTGCGGTGGAATATCCCGCGGACAAGAGCCATTTAACATAATCAAGTTTTTTGATTCGATGAAAGAGTTCCAAGAGATCAGTCTGCTGTCTATACATTTAGGAAGGGAGTCCAAGCAGTGCAAATTTAAATCTCCCGCCAATATAACATAAGGGTAAATGGGTAGTTTAATAATCTCTATCCATAACCCTTCCAAATCCTTAAGAAATGTGTTGGTGGACATTGCAACCGGGTTCCAATATATGTTTATTATCGCATATCTATGGTCTCTTATTTTAATTATAATCAATTGGATATATCGATTAGGAGCAGACTGATGTTCTAGAACAATTCCAGAGCTCTTTTTTAAGGCCATTAATAACCCAGACATGGGACGGCCTTTCACAGATCGTATTGCAGGGTTGGAAACAATATCATAGTTATTCCACACCGGTCGCTCCATAAGCCAAGTCTCTTGAAATAAAATTATATCATTCTGAGTCAATTAATTGGTGCCATTCCTCAATAAATGCACATGGCCTCTGGTATTCCAATTTATTAATGACATAGAAGATAGGGGATGTTGAGGGATTAGTTATGGCTGCTGCAGGGCACCTCTAGACATGGAATGATATTGTTGTGTGATTGGCTGAGCAAATTGAACCTGCCGCTGATTTGAAACATATGATTGTGTTTGATAGTTTTGAGAAACAGGGATTGGTGCAATAGGAGCTTGGATTGATTCATCAATAAGTAACTCAAAACCTAATTCATATATTTCTCTTTTAACAAGCCACAGTGTGTTTAACACAACTCGAGAGGACATCCACATCCGTGCAATGGAAAGGCCTTTATCAAGAATAAATTCAACCAGATCAATATCTGAAGATTGAAGATCATCTAACAAGGGAATTTCAGCTAGCATCCAAGTATACTGGTACGATTTAGATCATACTTCGGATATGGTCTATCCCTACACCGAATTATTAATGAATAAAGAGGTTGTTTAGATGACATTTTCAAGCCCTTTGCTGGTGGACAATGGGGCATATTTGGGCGCTGCAGGATTGTTCCCAGCGAATGATTATGTGGTTGAATTTGCGTCTCAACCCTTGGTGCGGGTCCTAATGGATATCTCTGCAGGTCATTTGTTTGTGATTGAGTAATGAGAGGATCGGCGTCAGGGTTGATGTGCATTAATGCATTTTTATTCAAAGCTGCCATGTATTGTTCCACCGCAATTTTTATTGATTGCTCTAATGGAAGTTTGGTTGCACCAGAAATATATTGCTGGGTAACAGGTGAATTATGAGAGATATTACATATCTTTAATAAAGGTTCAATAATTTTCTTCGCAAAGGGCAACTCAGAGGCCTTGGGCAGAAATGGTATCTGAACCTCATGGTCCTTGTCCATTTGAAGTATTAAGTGGCTTTTATCCTGTAAGTTAGCCCCAGAGGGGATCTCGGCTAGGGCTTTCAAGGGTCTGTTCATAGACATATAATGATCAATTTCTTTTCTAATTTCATTATGTCTAGCTACAATATTCTTATCTGAGACCACTTCGACAGAAAGAGGGGGTGCGCCGAATAAGTATCTCCCACCTTTGCCTGTACAAGCGCATTGGCCGGCTCCTTGGGTAAAGTTGGAAGCGTAGATTGAAAGTTCGCCGATTGATCCCGTTCAGCCACCTCCAACAGAGCATCTAATGGAGCATGGGCTGCTATTTGGGGTATAATATGGGGGTTGCTTGCTTTCTTGGCATTAGCCAAATCACTATATTTTTTTGGACTGCTTCTGCTGCCATGGTAGTATTCTTCCTGGGCAAGGATAGTGCTTTAATGAAAACTTTGGTTACTGAATTTGCCGTCTTGGCAGTGGCTTTGGTGTTTTTCGTTTTTTTCTGCATCAGAGTTATTTTGATTTTGTTGCCATTTCTTGTAGCTTAGGACCGTTAAGCGAGAATATATTAAACGCTTGTGTGGGGTCGCTAGGATTTTTCATACGAGCCCCAAAGGCTACAGAATCAGACGGGGCCTTTTGCTTGGGTTTTCTCATGGTTTGAGGCAACGAAAAATCATCATGAATAACATTAGGAAAATCAGGTAACGATTTAAATTTTATGCATTGGGAGTTTATAACTGCACCAAAGGACGAAATGTCAGAAGTGGACGGACTAGTAGGCCTTTGTTTTTGTTTTTTCCCCTCTATTCATGTACATACTATGTGTAAGAACGCATTGCCATTGCAATAATTTCTCAATCTGTTTATCGTGTGCCTGCAGTTTTCGGTCTAATGTTTCAAATAACTTGAAAAGGGAAGAGATGGCCAAATTCATGGCATGTAGCGTGGTCTCGATCAAGATGGTCGGAGAAAAAGCTATAGACGGGTTTGCTTCATTGGGGGGTCTTACCGAGTTACCGGGGACACAACGGGGAGTGGAGCAGCGAACGAGGAGACTAAACTGGGCGCTGATTCTGAGTGTATAAAGGAAACTTCGGGTAACTCCAATGAATTTTGTCTCTCTTCCCCTTCCAAGAAAGATGTCTTCGAGCTTAGCTCAGTTTCAGCAGGCCGTGGGTCCCATGTGTCATGGGGATTCTCATTTGGGGGAGCCTCAAGGGGTACATAGGAAATTTGGGGTACAACAGACAGCCACTGGCACACCAGAACCCTGGGAAAGTGGTTGAGCATCCAGATTTACATTTGAAATTAAATTAGACCCTGAAATTCCATCAACTTCACATATTGCAGGCATAGGGTGGGTATTTTTTAGAGGTGGAATTTCGCCTTCTTTAATAAGGGTGTTGTCTGAAACTCCCCGAAAGATTTTTGCATCCAGACCTTGTGCAATCGTGGTGAATTTAAAACAGGGATCTACTATTTTGTCGAAAAAATCACAGCATAGGGGTTTAGACTCAAAAAAGAAGCATTTTATGTCAGCCGAGCAGGGGACGCCTTTTGGCGTATGATTACTAAAATGGGAGATACGGGCAGAGTTGCGTCTCCGTGGCGTGCTGCCCATTTGTTTTCGGTTATTAGAATCACTGTGATCACGACACAGAGTTAGCCCATTTGGCATTGCACTTTTTAGTGTATACATGTCTCCTTTCAACAAGGTTATCACAGAAGAAAAGACAAGCGAAGGAAATACAATTTTCCCAGTAGTAGAGCAGACATCATATTTATCGGGCTACCGGAATCTTGGATAGCGTCAACAGGCTCTGCAACATCATGGAAATGGTTTGCTCGGCATCTGGAGCACTCTACAAAACATCTGATAATAAATGAAGGGCTGCATTTGGTTCCCAGTTTTGACGTGAACTTTCAGTTGCTTTAGAGGTGTAGATGGTTTCTTTCCCTTTTAGTTTGGTGGGGTAGCTGAGTGGATTGCTGCAACTGCTGCAGATTTCTTTAAAGTAACTGGTCTGAATCCGAGCAGAGCCCACTTAGCCCTTCATCCTTTACAGACTTTGTTGGGGGGTACCAAGCACTGTAAACCGAAAGTGACCATTTTAGGTTGATCTGACTTTTGTTAGTGTGATTTAGTGACCCTCAAACTTCATAGATTGACTCTTTGGTAAAGGCAGAGACTAACTTCTCAGTTCCCTGAAAAAACAGCATGGTATTGCTAGCATATTTGGCAAAATGTGCTTTTAAAAGCACATCTGAACTTCATTGTAATATTTTTTTTTATTTCTTTTATTAATTGTTTGGTTGATAAATCAACCTTTCAATTTAACACATAATGAACATGAACAGACATGTTATAGACATTACATCAGGCATTTCATCAATTGAGCACATCAAATCACACATGAAAAATATCTTTTATGTTTTAAAAACCCTGAACTTCTTAGAAAAGAAATCTTACAAATTCAAACCCAATTCATATATGTACACATCCTCTAAAATATCTGATTTTAAAATCATTTGAAGTTTCCGCATTCTTAAGAGCACCAATTTTCAACCTGCACATGGAACATAAATTAATTAGAAAATTTACACCATTGCATAATTCATCAAATTTGGCCATATTATTCTGCGAAATCTGTTGTCTCTAGATTTAATTCTAACAGAAATTTGTAACGCTCACCTGATTCCCGTAGAGGCGCCGGTCTTGACTGGGCGTATACCGTATCTTCAAAGGTGATGTGTAACACACGGCTGGCTCTTTGGGCTGGACCTCTGTGCACTGTATGTCTGACTCGAAGGGTAAGATGTCTTAGGTAAGTGAACGCCGTGCTCTCCATCTGCCTCGGGGCAGGGTGCTGTAACCAGTTTCTTCACTGGATAAGGGGAGCAGGCCTCTTGACTTCAGAGGACTGCTGTCCGTCGTTTACTGCACGAACGGTAAGTTTCGAGTAATTCTAATGTCTTTAAAGTCTTTAGTAATGATGTCTCTTGTTTTGCAGGGTTCCGGCGATGGTGGATGACGGGCTGAAGTGAGTTGAAGATGGAGCCCGTGTGATGAATAGAAGCGCCTGGAAGCACGTAAGTAAGCGCTTGTTGCCTGCTTCACGATGCGCTCTAACTGTCTTTTTATTTTGCAGGTACAAGTTCGGAGCGGCTGCAGGGTGCCGGAATACCCACTGGGTTAGATGTGGAAAGGAGTAATGGCACGTGAGTATTAAAGTTCCCCAATGTCTTTAAACGCACCTTGTTTTGTCTTTCAGATGCGGGATGCAGCACCGAAGGCCTCCGGAGCGTGCGAAGAGTTGGTAAGCTTTTGTCTTTCAGATGCCGGAATGCAGTGTGAAGACCTCCGGAGCTCACGAAGAGTAGGTAAGCCTTTGTCTTTCAGATGTCGGAATGCAGCGCGAGGCGTTGGTGACAGCCGATGGACCAGGTAAGTGAAGAGCTGTCACTGAAGATCGTAATGCTAACCTGTTCTTTCTTGTCTTTATAGGTGTTGCTGAAGACTGGATTCAGGATGGTAAGCCTTTTTCCTTAGGCCCAGGATCAGATGCAGAAGACACGATGAGCGTTCTGCTGCAGAGGATGCAGAATAACGCAAAGCAAGATTCATCCATCGGGTGTGGTTTAAATAGCCTCCTGTAGTGCTTAGGTGTCTCCTTCCACAGCCACGCCTAGGTAAGAAAAGAGTTCCTGCTTTCCAGAAGAGTTCCAGTGTTCTGAACCTAGGGAGTGGCTCCTGCCCCACCCAACAGGAAAAGTAGTTCCAAACAGAAGAGGATCAGAGGCTCAACTGGCAGGCAAGTAAGCAGCATGGTCTGCTGCAGGTAAGTCCACCCAAGCATTATGAGCCTGGCGCTTCCAGCGCTGGGACTGGGCATATTTATGTGCCTGGTGCCACTGGCGCCAGGACTGGGTCCAAAAGGTCCCAATTGGGACTGGTTGGCACTCGGAACCTGGGTTATGGATCTGCTTCCAAGGGAGTTGGGAAAACCCTGACCTTTTGGAAGCAGAGATCATGACAAAATCGTACAGTAGCTATACGCACGGCTTGCAGGGGTGAGGAAAATATTCTAAACCAGAGTGCATCTGTAGTTAACAAGTTATAATTCTCATATAGTTTTTTAAAAAATATTTACAATGTAGCTCCTTCAATGAGGAGCAAACAACTATTATATGTTTTAAATTTTCCTCACACTCTGGGAATTGGCAAAACCGACAGATATTCTCTTGTTTCTTTAATTGTTCTCTTCTACATAAAATTTGAGTCTAAAATGGAGATAATGATTTCTAAAATGAGGTGAAGGACATTTGAGTAAGATTCTGTAGTTCTCATTTTTTTTCACTCCAAAGAGATGACTGCTGTAGTCTTTGAAATGTGAGCATTGGTCTAAAGTACAAATCCAATAATGCGGATATAATTTTCTCTGAGCACGATTAGGATTTGTTATTAGAAAGTCAATTGTAATATCAGCATCTACTAAGAGATTAGTAACAAAATGTCTCCACCTAGCTGGAAAGGGATGAGTAGATTTCAACATATACGTGGCCAATATATGAGTTAAATCTGAGCAGTTTAAGAACAACAAACATTTCCTCAATAATGAACATAATTTCCAAGCGTAAAACACAAACATAGAAAGTGCTCCTAATTCATAACGTATCAAGGGCCCAGGTGTTGAATTCGGCAACTTAAACACTACACGCCAAAATTTTCCCTCCAATCAATCCCAAAACACATGCTCTCTTGGATGTTTAGCTTCCGAGCCATATGTGACTATTGGTAAGACTTTTTGTGCATAATATAGAAGGACTGGAGAGCATGTAAATTTGCCAAATTTATATAAAAGAACTTTAGCTTGGCAAATTAATGTTTGCAATTTTTGTTTTATATCCTGGACATACGGAATGTCGAGTTTCATATTATTAATAATCACTCCTAGATATTTATATTGTGGAGTGGAGTGATAAAGATAAGCTCTTCCTGAAAAGCCCAAATGGACATTTTCAGCGGGCGACATTTTTTATTACCACATTGCATAATCTGAGTTTTAGTTAAGTTTATTATCATGTTGTTTTCTTGGACATAATGCGAAAGACCTTTTATCAACCGTTGCAATCCCGACGGCATTTTTGAAATTAAAATGAGATCATCCGCATATAAAATCCATACAATTTGATGAGGCCCTAATTTCGGAGCGTTTGAATTGATATCAATAAAATTCTTGCCCATGTCTAAGATAAACACATTGAAAATGGTGGCCGCCAAGATACAGCCTTGTTTCAATCCACGTGCTGTCAGTAATTTAGGAGTTAATTGCCCAGCTAAAGAGATTCTTATCTGAATTGCAGTGTTTGAATGTAGAAGTGCGATCAGTTTAATTAGTGAGGTAGGGCAGCCCATTTTTATCAATTTGTTAATTAAAAGTTGTCTGTCAATCGAATCAAAAGCCTCTCTAAAATCAACAAATGCTAAAAACAGGGGTTGATGTTGATGTTCACACATGGCTTTAATGGAATTAATTACTGTGATGATTATTCCCGTGCCCTTACCTGCGACAAAGCTGGTTTGGAATACGTCCGCATTACCAGAGGTTTCGATCCATGCCCGCAAGTCTCGAAGGATTAAACGTTCAAAAATCTTACCCGGTGTATCAAGAAGGGCGATCGGTCTGTAATTTGAAGGGGTTTGTCTGTTTCCCTTCTTGAACACCGGGATAATAATAGAAAGAGACCAAGACATGGGTAATTTTTGCATATGCATAATTAAAGAGTAAAGTTGATACGAAATCTTTGCCCATACTTCCGGGGCTTGCTTCATCATGTAATTAGAGATCCCATCAGGGCCAGGCGGCTGTGGGAACAACTAGATTTTTTAATATAAAATAAAATATCTGCTACAGAAAATTTTAAACTAAAATCTCCTTGATAAAAAATGGGTGTGCAATGGACTTGAATCATCTGGACAGGCATATCATTTTGTATAATGTTCGATCCATTGGGCCTCTGATATGTCATTAATTTGTAATGAAATCTGAGACTTAGCATTAGTCTTGTTAATTAACGCCCATATTTGAGCAGAATTTTTAGTTCCCATTTTTTGGAGCATACATTCACCATCTTTTTGATATAGATTAGCGCGGTGGGTCTTCATCCAATTTTTATGTCTTGTTTTCAATGACCTAAGAGCTTGCCACTTCACTTGGATAGGAAAAGCCAATACAACCTTTTTTTTCTTGTCTAAACCAGGACTTTTGTCTCTGTACTTCCAGGTCAAAAGCATGCAATAGAAAGTGAATTGCCTTCACCTTGTTTGTAGTACCAAATGTGTGTAATAATTCACTATACTCAAGTGAATTGTTGGTACCTGAGTTCGCCTCATACATAGTTGACATTTGAAATACCCTGGCAAATTTCACTAGATTACCTTCAGTCCAATGTAATCCATTCATACCAGAATGTTATGGTCACTATCCTTAGAAAGGATCACACAGAACAGGTTAACATCTAAAAATGATTTGCGATTCACATATATGAAATCAATATTAGCACCAGAACAACTTCTTTTCCATGTGTTCTGCGGTGGAATATCCCCCGGACAAGAGCCATTTAACATAATCAAGTTTTTTGATTCGATGAAAGAGTTGCAAGAGATCAGTCTGCTGTCTATACATTTAGGAAGGGAGTCCAAGCAGTGCAAATTTAAATCTCCCGCCAATATAACATGAGGGTAAATGGGTAGTTTAATAATCTCTATCCATAACCCTTCCAAATCCTTAAGAAATGTGTTGGTGGACATTGCAACCGGGTTCCAATATATGTTTATTATCGCATATCTATGGTCTCTTATTTTAATTATAATCAATTGGATATATCGATTAGGAGCAGACTGATGTTCTAGAACAATTCCAGAGTTCTTTTTTAAGGCCATTAATAACCCAGACATGGGACGGCCTTTCACAGATCGTATTGCAGGGTTGGAAACAATATCATAGTTATTCCACACCGGTCGCTCCATAAGCCAAGTCTCTTGAAATAAAATTATATCATGCTGAGTCAATTAATTGGTGCCATTCCTCAATAAATGCACATGGCCTCTGGTATTCCAATTTATTAATGACATAGAAGATAGGGGATGTTGAGGGATTAGTTACGGCTGCTGCAGGGCACCTCTAGACATGGAATGATATTGTTGTGTGATTGGCTGAGCAAATTGAACCTGCCGCTGATTTCAAACATATGATTGTGTTTGATAGTTTTGAGAAACAGGGATTGGTGCGATAGGAGCTTGGATTGATTCATCAATAAGTAACTCAAAACCTAATTCATATATTTCTCTTTTAACAAGCCACAGTGTGTTTAACACAACTCGAGAGGACATCCACATCCGTGCAATGGAAAGGCCTTTATCAAGAATAAATTCAACCAGATCAATATCTGAAGATTGAAGATCATCTAACAAGGGAATTTCAGCTAGCTTCCAAGTATACTGGTACGATTTAGATCATACTTCGAATATGGTCTATCCCTACACCGAATTATTAATGAATAAAGAGGTTGTTTAGATGACATTTTCAAGCCCTTTGCTGGTGGACAATGGGGCATATTTGGGTGCTGCAGGATTGTTCCCAGCGAATGATTATGTGGTTGAATTTGCGTCTCAACCCTTGGTGCGGGTCCTAATGGATATCTCTGCAGGTCATTTGTTTGTGATTGAGTAATGAGAGGATCGGCGTCAGGGTTGATGTGCATTAATGCATTTTTATTCAAAGCTGCCATGTATTGTTCCACCGCAATTTTTATTGATTGCTCTAATGGAAGTTTGGTTGCACCAGAAATATATTGCTGGGTAACAGGTGAATTATGAGAGATATTACATATCTTTAATAAAGGTTCAATAATTTTCTTCGCAAAGGGCAACTCAGAGGCCTTGGGCAGAAATGGTATCTGAACCTCATGGTCCTTGTCCATTTGAAGTATTAAGTGGCTTTTATCCTGTAAGTTAGCCCCAGAGGGGATCTCGGCGAGGGCTTTCAAGGGTCTGTTCATAGAGATATAAAGATCAATTTCTTTTCTAATTTCATTATGTCTAGCTACAATATTCTTATCTGAGACCACTTCGACAGAAAGAGGGGGTGCGCCGAGTAAGTATCTCCCACCTTTGCCTGTACAAGCGCATTGGCCGGCTCCTTGGGTAAAGTTGGAAGCGTAGATTGAAAGTTCGCCGATTGATCCCGTTCAGCCACCTCCAGCAGAGCATCTAATGGAGCATGGGCTGCTATTTGGGGTATAATATGGGGGTTGCTTGCTTTCTTGGCATTAGCCAAATCACTATATTTTTTTGGACTGCTTCTGCTGCCATGGTAGTATTCTTCCTGGGCAAGGATAGTGCTTTAATGAAAACTTTGGTCACTGAATTTGCCGTCTTGGCAGTGGCTTTGGTGTTTTTCGTTTTTTTCTGCATCAGAGTTATTTTGATTTTGTTGCCATTTCTTGTAGCTTAGGACCGTTAAGCGAGAATATATTAAACGCTTGTGTGGGGTCGCTAAGATTTTTCATACGAGCCCCAAAGGCTACAGAATCAGACGGGGCCTTTTGCTTGGGTTTTCTCATGGTTTGAGGCAACGAAAAATCATCATGAATAACATTAGGAAAATCAGGTAACGATTTAAATTTTATGCATTGGGAGTTTATAACTGCACCAAAGGACGAAATGTCAGAAGTGGACGGACTAGTAGGCCTTTGTTTTTGTTTTTTCCCCTCTATTCATGTACATACTATGTGTAAGAACGCATTGCCATTGCAATAATTTCTCAATCTGTTTATCGTGTGCCTGCAGTTTTCGGTCTAATGTTTCAAATAACTTGAAAAGGGAAGAGATGGCCAAATTCATGGCATGTAGCGTGGTCTCGATCAAGATGGTCGGAGAAAAAGCTATAGACGGGTTTGCTTCATTGGTGGGTCTTACCGAGTTACCGGGGACACAACGGGGAGTGGAGCAGCGAACGAGGAGACTAAACTGGGCGCTGATTCTGAGTGTATAAAGGAAACTTCGGGTAACTCCAATGAATTTTGTCTCTCTTCCCCTTCCAAGAAAGATGTCTTCGAGCTTAGCTCAGTTTCAGCAGGCCGTGGGTCCCATGTGTCATGGGGATTCTCATTTGGGGGAGCCTCAAGGGGTACATAGGAAATTTGGGGTACAACAGACAGCCACTGGCACACCAGAACCCTGGGAAAGTGGTTGAGCATCCAGATTTACATTTGAAATTAAATTAGACCCTGAAATTCCATCAACTTCACATATTGCAGGCATAGGGTGGGTATTTTTTAGAGGTGGAATTTCGCCTTCTTTAATAAGGGTGTTGTCTGAAACTCCCCGAAAGATTTTTGCATCCAGACCTTGTGCAATCGTGGTGAATTTAAAACAGGGATCTACTATTTTGTCGAAAAAATCACAGCATAGGGGTTTAGACTCAAAAAAGAAGCATTTTATGTCAGCCGAGCAGGGGACGCCTTTTGGCGTATGATTACTAAAATGGGAGATACGGGCAGAGTTGCGTCTCCGTGGCGTGCTGCCCATTTGTTTTCGGTTATTAGAATCACTGTGATCACGACACAGAGTTAGCCCATTTGGCATTGCACTTTTTAGTGTATACATGTCTCCTTTCAACAAGGTTATCACAGAAGAAAAGACAAGCGAAGGAAATACAATTTTCCCAGTAGTAGAGCAGACATCATATTTATCGGGCTACCGGAATCTTGGATAGCGTCAACAGGCTCTGCAACATCATGGAAATGGTTTGCTCGGCATCTGGTGCACTCTACAAAACATCTGATAATAAATGAAGGGCTGCATTTGGTTCCCAGTTTTGACGTGAACTTTCAGTTGCTTTAGAGGTGTAGATGGTTTCTTTCCCTTTTAGTTTGGTGGGGTAGCTGAGTGGATTGCTGCAACTGCTGCAGATTTCTTTAAAGTAACTGGTCTGAATCCGAGCAGAGCCCACTTAGCCCTTCATCCTTTACAGACTTTGTTGGGGGGTACCAAGCACTGTAAACCGAAAGTGACCATTTTAGGTTGATCTGACTTTTGTTAGTGTGATTTAGTGACCCTCAAACTTCATAGATTGACTCTTTGGTAAAGGCAGAGACTAACTTCTCAGTTCCCTGAAAAAACAGCATGGTATTGCTAGCATATTTGGCAAAATGTGCTTTTAAAAGCACATCTGAACTTCATTGTAATATTTTTTTTTATTTCTTTTATTAATTGTTTGGTTGATAAATCAACCTTTCAATTTAACACATAATGAACATGAACAGACATGTTATAGACATTACATCAGGCATTTCATCAATTGAGCACATCAAATCACACATGAAAAATATCTTTTATGTTTTAAAAACCCTGAACTTCTTAGAAAAGAAATCTTACAAATTCAAACCCAATTCATATATGTACACATCCTCTAAAATATCTGATTTTAAAATCATTTGAAGTTTCCGCATTCTTAAGAGCACCAATTTTCAACCTGCACATGGAACATAAATTAATTAGAAAATTTACACCATTGCATAATTCATCAAATTTGGCCATATTATTCTGCGAAATCTGTTGTCTCTAGATTTAATTCTAACAGAAATTTGTAACGCTCACCTGATTCCCGTAGAGGCGCCGGTCTTGACTGGGCGTATACCGTATCTTCAAAGGTGATGTGTAACACACGGCTGGCTCTTTGGGCTGGACCTCTGTGCACTGTATGTCTGACTCGAAGGGTAAGATGTCTTAGGTAAGTGAACGCCGTGCTCTCCATCTGCCTCGGGGCAGGGTGCTGTAACCAGTTTCTTCACTGGATAAGGGGAGCAGGCCTCTTGACTTCAGAGGACTGCTGTCCGTCGTTTACTGCACGAACGGTAAGTTTCGAGTAATTCTAATGTCTTTAAAGTCTTTAGTAATGATGTCTCTTGTTTTGCAGGGTTCCGGCGATGGTGGATGACGGGCTGAAGTGAGTTGAAGATGGAGCCCGTGTGATGAATAGAAGCGCCTGGAAGCACGTAAGTAAGCGCTTGTTGCCTGCTTCACGATGCGCTCTAACTGTCTTTTTATTTTGCAGGTACAAGTTCGGAGCGGCTGCAGGGTGCCGGAATACCCACTGGGTTAGATGTGGAAAGGAGTAATGGCACGTGAGTATTAAAGTTCCCCAATGTCTTTAAACGCACCTTGTTTTGTCTTTCAGATGCGGGATGCAGCACCGAAGGCCTCCGGAGCGTGCGAAGAGTTGGTAAGCTTTTGTCTTTCAGATGCCGGAATGCAGTGTGAAGATGTCAGAAAACGCTTCAGGTCTTGTGATATCCCTTCGGTTCTCTTGTCTTCTCGTAGCCAAAAGCGCCTGTCACGTTCGAATATCAGACAGGAGGCGGGCTTGCATTATCCACGCTCTACTCGCGGTAGACATTTTCGTCGGGAACGTAGTTCCCGACGTCTCACGTGGAAGTTACCATGGAGGTTACGTCAGTGGGCGCGGCGTCTTCCACGTGATAGAAAACGTACTGGGTCACGTGACCATCTTGTTGCCGGTAGTTCAGGTACTTAATGATCCGGCGCCCACTTCTCGCTGCTTCTGATCCCATATTGACAGTGGCTCTTCTCGCTTGGAAATATTTGGCTATTTTTTGATCTCGGATTACGTTTATTGGATATGCTCACGGATTGCCCTTACCTGTTCTAGTATTTTGACCTCGGATTGTTTTTGGTTATTCTTGCCTAGTGGTTTGGTTAAGTTGATTTCGGACCTTGAAGGTTGGGAGACCTCTTACCTTCTTTCTTTCCTTCCTTCCTCTTCCCCTCCTATTCCTTCCCTGCCCTTTCCTCCAGGGTGCTGTAGGCGTCCTCGTGCCGGCGGGAATAGGCTAGGTGCGGACTAGAGACTTCCTGAGCACCTTTTAGGCGTCCTCGTGCCGGCGGGGATAGGTTGTTGCTGGACTAGTGACTTCCTTGCACCATTGGATTATTTGGTTCGTCGGACAGGGGGCAGATACCATCACACAGTTCGTGCAGAAAAGGAGAAGGAGATTTGCCAGAGACAACCACTTCCAGGGAAACCAGGGTAAGAAACTTAACTTTCCTTACCATTCTCTACAACTCACTATCTGGTACTGATTGTATTGTCTCTTCTTATGGTCTCCAGAATTCCCCAGTATTGAGGACATTCTTGCATGAAACACTTCTGGTTAAAACCCGTTTTCTGCAGATTAGTCGGTTAATTATTTGTTAAACGTTTATCCAGAAAGGGGTGTATTTGATTGTTAATCAGTGTAATATTCTGCAGTTGTTGAAAGGAACCCGGATTCTCCATCTATCGTGAAGTTTGCGGTCCGCTCAACTCTACCGATCCCTACGACTCTACACCATCTTCCGATCAATTAGTTTCTCAGCCTGTCCTTTCGTACTCCTGAGAATCACATTGGTAGGAAGAAATATATTCTTCACGACGGGTCAACACGGAACCGTGCTTCAGGATATCTGACAGAATCAGAAGCCTTATCATGGATGCCGCGAATGACCCGTTGGCCGTTTTGGTTCAGTTGGTGGCCGACCTACGTGCCGATATGACGGCGGCCCAGGCTGACACCCACCGGCGCATTGACGAAATGCAAGCTGGTATCAGGGAAGTGGTTACAGGATCACCATCTTTGGCCTCCGCTTCCACTTCAGGTCAGGCAGGGCCTACGCTCAGATCTGATTCTACGCATGTGTACATGGCCGCTCAGTTCCCGCTTGCTCCCCCAGAAAGGTTTACTGGGGATCCTAAATCCTTTCGGACTTTCATTAACCAATGCAGGTTACATTTCTTGTGTCGGCCTACCTCGTTTCCTGATGCGACTACAAAAGCTGCCTTTGTCTTATCAAACCTCGGTGGTATGGCCGCTGTTTGGGCTAATCCTTTGTTAGAACAAGGCAGTCCGCTATTGTTCGACTGCGATGCATTGATCAGTGCTATGACTAGGGTGTTTGATACTCGCTACAAGACTCAAGCCACGGATCTGGAATTGTTAAATCTCCGTCAGGGGGATACTCCTTTGTTGTCATATTTGGCTAAGTTTAATCAGTTGGTTGCTGAAACTGGTTGGCCGGAAGATAAAAAGGCCGCCCTATTTTATAAAGGATTGTCGGACTCATTGAAAGATACTATAGCCACGGTTCCGGTGGTTCCTACGTCCTTTCCTGATTTCTTGGACCTAGTCCTTCAGATTGATGCCCGACGCGCCGAAAGAAAAGGGGAGAAGAGAGTAGTTCCGGTCAATACTACCGTTTCCCCAATTCCTGTTTCTGGCGGTGACGAACCTATGCAAATCGGGGCAGTAAGGGGCCCGTTAACATCGGAAGAAAGAGAACATCGCCGACGGAACAATTTGTGCTTTTATTGCGGTTCCGCTAATCATCTACTCAGTGCATGCCCAAAGAGACCCCGCAAGTCGGGAAACGCCAAGGCCCGGTCGTAGAAGGAACCCCTACGCCGAGCTCTTCCATGCAGGGTTCCTTGTTGTCCACACCCTTCTATATTGACGTTATGTTGAGTTATGACCAGGTCACGCCTTGGAGTTCTGCAGCTGTTCTTGACTCTGGGGCAACTGGTAACTACATTGATGCCCAATATGTTCGGAAATGGGGTATTCCCTTATTGTCAAAGAGTGTTCCTGAGGTAGTCAATGCCGTTGACGGATCAACCCTTCTTTCTGGGCTTGTTACTGAACATACCATTCCGTTAATGTTAACCATTGGTGTTGAGCATTCGGAAACCATCACATTTGACGTCATTATGGCACCGCAATATAAACTAATCCTGGGTTTACCATGGCTCAAGCTTCATAATCCGGTCATTAACTGGGAGACCGGGGCTATCGCTTTCAGTTCTCAGCAACGTCTTCGATCATGCAATTCAGTAGAGTCTATGTATGAAGCTCCTGAAGCTCCTAGTCGGGCTTTGTTGAACTCTGTGGTTACCATTGGAGCAGTAGTTAACACCGTATTGCCTGTCGAATACACAAGTTATAAGGATGTTTTTGACAAAGGGAAAGCGGAGATTCTGCCGCCTCATCGGCCCTACGATTGCCCAATTGTTCTCAAACCAGATGCTAAGACACCATCGGGATGTATTTATTCCCTTACCCAAAAGGAAGAAGTCGTCCTTAAGGAATATTTGGATAAAGCCCTTGAGTTAGGTTTTATTCGGCCTTCTCACTCTCCATTTGCTTCACCGCTATTCTTTGTACCCAAGAAGGAGGGTGACTTAAGACCTTGTATTGATTATCGGGAGCTCAATGCAGGTACTATCCGAAATCAGTACCAGATTCCGCTGATTTCTGTCTTACTGGATCAGTTAGGGTCTTCCGAATTCTTCACCAAATTGGATCTAAGGGGTGCTTACAACTTGGTCCGGATTCGTCGAGGGGATGAATGGAAAACCGCCTTCAAGACCCGATATGGCCTATTCGAGTATTTGGTGATGCCATTCGGGCTTTGCAATGCCCCGGCCACATTCCAGAATTTCATCAACGACGTTCTGCGTGACATGATCGACAGGTTCGTTATCGTATATCTAGATGATATACTCATCTATTCTCCATCTATGGAAGATCATGTACGTCATGTTTCAGAAGTCTTACAACGCTTGCGGGAGCATCACCTTTTTGTCAAGTTAGAAAAATGTGTATTCCATGCAAATCAGGTCGAGTTCCTTGGATATGACATCACCAGCAAAGGAGTGCAGATGAGTAGTAGTAAGGTAAAAGCGGTCTTAAACTGGCCTGTACCGACTTCAAGGAAAGAGTTGCAATCGTTTCTGGGGTTTTCTAACTTTTACAGGCGGTTCATTAGACAGTTCTCTTCTATTGCTGCACCCCTCACCGAATTGACCAGTAACAAGAAACCTTATTTATGGAACGATAACGCCCAAATAGCGTTTGAGTCTTTAAAGGCCGCATTCACTACAGCTCCTGTTTTGCTGCATCCAAATGTCAAACGTCCTTTCGTCGTCGAAGCTGATGCTTCGGATGTTGCGGTAGGAGCTATCCTGTCCCAGACATGCGCTGATACCGGGGAATTACATCCAGTCGCCTATCATTCACGCAAGTTAACGCCCTATGAGCGCAATTATACCGTAACGGAACGGGAATTGTTGGCTGTTCGGGACGCATTTATGGTCTGGCGACATCATCTTCTTGGTACGGAAGTACCGGTCCAGGTCTTTACTGACCACAGAAACCTGTTGGCCTTGCAGTCCTTGACGTGCACCACTGCGAGACATGCCCGCTGGCATGAATTCTTTTCGATGTACAACTTTACGTTGACTTATCGCCCAGGTGTTCTAAATTCCAAGGCTGACGCTCTATCCAGAAGCTTGGGGAATGATGTTTCACGTCCACAGGATGGGTCATTGTTATTACCAACACAAGTGGTTTGTAGTTGTGTTCTACAACCCACTTTGAAGTCAACGCTCCAGACCTGGGTTGATAAAGAGCCCGCAGAATTGGCAGAATATAACATGGATATTTTGCATGGTCTTCCTTATGTCCAGGGTCGTGTCTTTATGCCTGATCAGGATACCCGGTGTGCAGCTATTTCCTTATGTCATGACGCTGCTATCGCAGCGCACCCTGGTTCACAGAAAACCCTCGAACTCCTCAAACGATGGTGTTGGTGGCCCTCTATGCGAAGAGACGTCTCACAATATATCTCGACCTGCGCCATTTGTGCCCAATGTAAATCCCATTCGGCGAAACCTATGGGGTTACTACAGCCATTACCAGTGCCGGCCAGACCATGGGCGATGATTACCATGGATTTTGTGGTGGAGTTGCCTTTGATCGACGGTTTTGATACTATCTGGGTGGTGGTTGACAGCTTTTCTAAAATGTCTCTATTTGTTCCTTGCCAAGGTTTGCCATCAGCTGCTAAGCTGGCGGAGCTGTTCTTGCGACATGTCTTCAGGTTTTTTGGGTTACCTGAGATTGTGGTTTCTGACAGAGGGTCCCAGTTCACGTCACGTTTCTGGAGGCATCTTATGTTCTCATTAGGGGTGGACGAACGGTGTTCCACAGCATTCCATCCCCAGACGGATGGTCAAACAGAGCGGGTGAACGCTACTATGGAGCAGTATCTCAGGTGTCTCATCCTTCAACATCAGGAATCCTGGTTAGCCGTTCTTCCATTAGCGGAATTCGCTTATAATAATTCCAGCCATTCATCTACGGGAACATCGCCATTTTATGCCTTATATGGGCAACACCCACGCACCCTACCTCTTGATTGGAAACTACCTGCGGATTGCCCGGAAGTTCAATCTTGTATCAAGGATCTGTCTCTGGTCCGTGATAGGGTGCTGGAACATCTGAAACAAGCTCAAGAGCAGGCAAAGAAGTACGCTGATCGGAATCGCCGTCCTGCACCCAATTACGTTCCAGGTTCGCGGGTATGGTTGTCCACAAAGAATTTACGCATTCCGGGACGACGATGCTTGTTGCCACGTTTTGTCGGTCCTTATGTTGTAAAGGATGTCTTGAGTCCATTGGTAGTCAAGTTAGATTTGCCGTGCTCTTGGAAGATACATCCGGTCTTTCATGTGTCCATGGTTAAGCCTTGTGTGGACAGTACCAGGGTAGTGGCTTCTCCATCTCCGATATTGGTTCAAGGGGTAGAGGAGTATGAAGTCAATTCCATTCTTGATTCTAAGGTTTCTCGTGGTACCAGGTATTTCTTAGTGGATTGGAAAGGGTACGGTCCGGAAGATCTGACATGGGAACCAGAGCAGAATGTGCATGCCCCGTTGTTGGTGTCCCAGTTTCTGGCCTCACGGGGGCATGGGGGTCCTTTGGGGGAGGATACTGCCAGAAAACGCTTCAGGTCTTGTGATACCCCTTCGGTTCTCTTGTCTTCTCGTAGCCAAAAGCGCCTGTCGCGTTCGAATATCAGACAGGAGGCGGGCTTGCATTATCCACGCTCTACTCGCGGTAGACATTTTCGTCGGGAACGTAGTTCCCGACGTCTCACGTGGAAGTTACCATGGAGGTTACGCCAGTGGGCGCGGCGTCTTCCACGTGATAGAAAACGTACTGGGTCACGTGACCATCTTGTTGCCGGTAGTTCAGGTACTTAATGATCCGGCGCCCACTTCTCGCTGCTTCTGATCCCATATTGACAGTGGCTCTTCTCGCTTGGAAATATTTGGCTATTTTTTGATCTCGGATTACGTTTATTGGATATGCTCACGGATTGCCCTTACCTGTTCTAGTATTTTGACCTCGGATTGTTTTTGGTTATTCTTGCCTAGTGGTTTGGTTAAGTTGATTTCGGACCTTGAAGGTTGGGAGACCTCTTACCTTCTTTCTTTCCTTCCTTCCTCTTCCCCTCCTATTCCTTCCCTGCCCTTTCCTCCAGGGTGCTGTAGGCGTCCTCGTGCCGGCGGGAATAGGCTAGGTGCGGACTAGAGACTTCCTGAGCACCTTTTAGGCGTCCTCATGCCGGCGGGGATAGGTTGTTGCTGGACTAGTGACTTCCTTGCACCATTGGATTATTTGGTTCGTCGGACAGGGGGCAGATACCATCACACAGTTCGTGCAGAAAAGGAGAAGGAGATTTGCCAGAGACAACCACTTCCAGGGAAACCAGGGTAAGAAACTTAACTTTCCTTACCATTCTCTACAACTCACTATCTGGTACTGATTGTATTGTCTCTTCTTATGGTCTCCAGAATTCCCCAGTATTGAGGACATTCTTGCATGAAACACTTCTGGTTAAAACCCGTTTTCTGCAGATTAGTCGGTTAATTATTTGTTAAACGTTTATCCAGAAAGGGGTGTATTTGATTGTTAATCAGTGTAATATTCTGCAGTTGTTGAAAGGAACCCGGATTCTCCATCTATCGTGAAGTTTGCGGTCCGCTCAACTCTACCGATCCCTACGACTCTACACCATCTTCCGATCAATTAGTTTCTCAGCCTGTCCTTTCGTACTCCTGAGAATCACATTGGTAGGAAGAAATATATTCTTCACGACGGGTCAACACGGAACCGTGCTTCAGGATATCTGACAGAAGACCTCCGGAGCGCACGAAGAGTAGGTAAGCCTTTGTCTTTCAGATGTCGGAATGCAGCGCGAGGCGTTGGTGACAGCCGATGGACCAGGTAAGTGAAGAGCTGTCACTGAAGATCGTAATGCTAACCTGTTCTTTCTTGTCTTTATAGGTGTTGCTGAAGACTGGATTCAGGATGGTAAGCCTTTTTCCTTAGGCCCAGGATCAGATGCAGAAGACACGATGAGCGTTCTGCTGCAGAGGATGCAGAATAACGCAAAGCAAGATTCATCCATCGGGTGTGGTTTAAATAGCCTCCTGTAGTGCTTAGGTGTCTCCTTCCACAGCCACGCCTAGGTAAGAAAAGAGTTCCTGCTTTCCAGAAGAGTTCCAGTGTTCTGAACCTAGGGAGAGGCTCCTGCCCCACCCAACAGGAAAAGTAGTTCCAAACAGAAGAGGATCAGAGGCTCAACTGGCAGGCAAGTAAGCAGCATGGTCTGCTGCAGGTAAGTCCACCCAAGCATTATGAGCCTGGCGCTTCCAGCGCTGGGACTGGGCATATTTATGTGCCTGGTGCCACTGGCGCCAGGACTGGGTCCAAAAGGTCCCAATTGGGACTGGTTGGCACTCGGAACCTGGGTTATGGATCTGCTTCCAAGGGAGTTGGGAAAACCCTGACCTTTTGGAAGCAGAGATCATGACAAAATCGTACAGTAGCTATACGCACGGCTTGCAGGGGTGAGGAAAATATTCTAAACCAGAGTGCATCTGTAGTTAACAAGTTATAATTCTCATATAGTTTTTTAAAAAATATTTACAATGTAGCTCCTTCAATGAGGAGCAAACAACTATTATATGTTTTAAATTTTCCTCACACTCTGGGAATTGGCAAAACCGACAGATATTCTCTTGTTTCTTTAATTGTTCTCTTCTACATAAAATTTGAGTCTAAAATGGAGATAATGATTTCTAAAATGAGGTGAAGGACATTTGAGTAAGATTCTGTAGTTCTCATTTTTTTTCACTCCAAAGAGATGACTGCTGTAGTCTTTGAAATGTGAGCATTGGTCTAAAGTACAAATCCAATAATGCGGATATAATTTTCTCTGAGCACGATTAGGATTTGTTATTAGAAAGTCAATTGTAATATCAGCATCTACTAAGAGATTAGTAACAAAATGTCTCCACCTAGCTGGAAAGGGATGAGTAGATTTCAACATATACGTGGCCAATATATGAGTTAAATCTGAGCAGTTTAAGAACAACAAACATTTCCTCAATAATGAACATAATTTCCAAGCGTAAAACACAAGCATAGAAAGTGCTCCTAATTCATAACGTATCAAGGGCCCAGGTGTTGAATTCGGCAACTTAAACACTACACGCCAAAATTTTCCCTCCAATCAATCCCAAAACACATGCTCTCTTGGATGTTTAGCTTCCGAACCATATGTGACTATTGGTAAGACTTTGTGTGCATAATATAGAAGGACTGGAGAGCATGTAAATTTGCCAAATTTATATAAAAGAACTTTAGCTTGGCAAATTAATGTTTGCAATTTTTGTTTTATATCCTGGACATACGGAATGTCGAGTTTCATATTATTAATAATCACTCCTAGATATTTATATTGTGGAGTGGAGTGATAAAGATAAGCTCTTCCTGAAAAGCCCAAATGGACATTTTCAGCGGGCGACATTTTTTATTACCACATTGCATAATCTGAGTTTTAGTTAAGTTTATTATCATGTTGTTTTCTTGGACATAATGCGAAAGACCTTTTATCAACCGTTGCAATCCCGACGGCATTTTTGAAATTAAAATGAGATCATCCGCATATAAAATCCATACAATTTGATGAGGCCCTAATTTCGGAGCGTTTGAATTGATATCAATAAAATTCTTGCCCATGTCTAAGATAAACACATTGAAAATGGTGGCCGCCAAGATACAGCCTTGTTTCAATCCACGTGCTGTCAGTAATTTAGGAGTTAATTGCCCAGCTAAAGAGATTCTTATCTGAATTGCAGTGTTTGAATGTAGAAGTGCGATCAGTTTAATTAGTGAGGTAGGGCAGCCCATTTTTATCAATTTGTTAATTAAAAGTTGTCTGTCAATCGAATCAAAAGCCTCTCTAAAATCAACAAATGCTAAAAACAGGGGTTGATGTTGATGTTCACACATGGCTTTAATGGAATTAATTGCTGTGATGATTATTCCCGTGCCCTTACCTGCGACAAAGCTGGTTTGGAATACGTCCGCATTACCAGAGGTTTCGATCCATGCCCGCAAGTCTCGAAGGATTAAACGTTCAAAAATCTTACCCGGTGTATCAAGAAGGGCGATCGGTCTGTAATTTGAAGGGGTTTGTCTGTTTCCCTTCTTGAACACCGGGATAATAATAGAAAGAGACCAAGACATGGGTAATTTTTGCATATGCATAATTAAAGAGTAAAGTTGATACGAAATCTTTGCCCATACTTCCGGGGCTTGCTTCATCATGTAATTAGAGATCCCATCAGGGCCAGGCGGCTGTGGGAACAACTAGATTTTTTAATATAAAATAAAATATCTGCTACAGAAAATTTTAAACTAAAATCTCCTTGATAAAAAATGGGTGTGCAATGGACTTGAATCATCTGGACAGGCATATCATTTTGTATAATGTTCGATCCATTGGGCCTCTGATATGTCATTAATTTGTAATGAAATCTGAGACTTAGCATTAGTCTTGTTAATTAACGCCCATATTTGAGCAGAATTTTTAGTTCCCATTTTTTGGAGCATACATTCACCATCTTTTTGATATAGATTAGCGCGGTGGGTCTTCATCCAATTTTTATGTCTTGTTTTCAATGACCTAAGAGCTTGCCACTTCACTTGGATAGGAAAAGCCAATACAACCTTTTTTTTCTTGTCTAAACCAGGACTTTTGTCTCTGTACTTCCAGGTCAAAAGCATGCAATAGAAAGTGAATTGCCTTCACCTTGTTTGTAGTACCAAATGTGTGTAATAATTCACTATACTCAAGTGAATTGTTGGTACCTGAGTTCGCCTCATACATAGTTGACATTTGAAATACCCTGGCAAATTTCACTAGATTACCTTCAGTCCAATGTAATCCATTCATACCAGAATGTTATGGTCACTATCCTTAGAAAGGATCACACAGAACAGGTTAACATCTAAAAATGATTTGCGATTCACATATATGAAATCAATATTAGCACCAGAACAACTTCTTTTCCATGTGTTCTGCGGTGGAATATCCCCCGGACAAGAGCCATTTAACATAATCAAGTTTTTTGATTCGATGAAAGAGTTGCAAGAGATCAGTCTGCTGTCTATACATTTAGGAAGGGAGTCCAAGCAGTGCAAATTTAAATCTCCCGCCAATATAACATGAGGGTAAATGGGTAGTTTAATAATCTCTATCCATAACCCTTCCAAATCCTTAAGAAATGTGTTGGTGGACATTGCAACCGGGTTCCAATATATGTTTATTATCGCATATCTATGGTCTCTTATTTTAATTATAATCAATTGGATATATCGATTAGGAGCAGACTGATGTTCTAGAACAATTCCAGAGTTCTTTTTTAAGGCCATTAATAACCCAGACATGGGACGGCCTTTCACAGATCGTATTGCAGGGTTGGAAACAATATCATAGTTATTCCACACCGGTCGCTCCATAAGCCAAGTCTCTTGAAATAAAATTATATCATGCTGAGTCAATTAATTGGTGCCATTCCTCAATAAATGCACATGGCCTCTGGTATTCCAATGTATTAATGACATAGAAGATAGGGGATGTTGAGGGATTAGTTACGGCTGCTGCAGGGCACCTCTAGACATGGAATGATATTGTTGTGTGATTGGCTGAGCAAATTGAACCTGCCGCTGATTTCAAACATATGATTGTGTTTGATAGTTTTGAGAAACAGGGATTGGTGCGATAGGAGCTTGGATTGATTCATCAATAAGTAACTCAAAACCTAATTCATATATTTCTCTTTTAACAAGCCACAGTGTGTTTAACACAACTCGAGAGGACATCCACATCCGTGCAATGGAAAGGCCTTTATCAAGAATAAATTCAACCAGATCAATATCTGAAGATTGAAGATCATCTAACAAGGGAATTTCAGCTAGCTTCCAAGTATACTGGTACGATTTAGATCATACTTCGAATATGGTCTATCCCTACACCGAATTATTAATGAATAAAGAGGTTGTTTAGATGACATTTTCAAGCCCTTTGCTGGTGGACAATGGGGCATATTTGGGCGCTGCAGGATTGTTCCCAGCGAATGATTATGTGGTTGAATTTGCGTCTCAACCCTTGGTGCGGGTCCTAATGGATATCTCTGCAGGTCATTTGTTTGTGATTGAGTAATGAGAGGATCGGCGTCAGGGTTGATGTGCATTAATGCATTTTTATTCAAAGCTGCCATGTATTGTTCCACCGCAATTTTTATTGATTGCTCTAATGGAAGTTTGGTTGCACCAGAAATATATTGCTGGGTAACAGGTGAATTATGAGAGATATTACATATCTTTAATAAAGGTTCAATAATTTTCTTCGCAAAGGGCAACTCAGAGGCCTTGGGCAGAAATGGTATCTGAACCTCATGGTCCTTGTCCATTTGAAGTATTAAGTGGCTTTTATCCTGTAAGTTAGCCCCAGAGGGGATCTCGGCGAGGGCTTTCAAGGGTCTGTTCATAGAGATATAAAGATCAATTTCTTTTCTAATTTCATTATGTCTAGCTACAATATTCTTATCTGAGACCACTTCGACAGAAAGAGGGGGTGCGCCGAGTAAGTATCTCCCACCTTTGCCTGTACAAGCGCATTGGCCGGCTCCTTGGGTAAAGTTGGAAGCGTAGATTGAAAGTTCGCCGATTGATCCCGTTCAGCCACCTCCAGCAGAGCATCTAATGGAGCATGGGCTGCTATTTGGGGTATAATATGGGGGTTGCTTGCTTTCTTGGCATTAGCCAAATCACTATATTTTTTTGGACTGCTTCTGCTGCCATGGTAGTATTCTTCCTGGGCAAGGATAGTGCTTTAATGAAAACTTTGGTCACTGAATTTGCCGTCTTGGCAGTGGCTTTGGTGTTTTTCGTTTTTTTCTGCATCAGAGTTATTTTGATTTTGTTGCCATTTCTTGTAGCTTAGGACCGTTAAGCGAGAATATATTAAACGCTTGTGTGGGGTCGCTAAGATTTTTCATACGAGCCCCAAAGGCTACAGAATCAGACGGGGCCTTTTGCTTGGGTTTTCTCATGGTTTGAGGCAACGAAAAATCATCATGAATAACATTAGGAAAATCAGGTAACGATTTAAATTTTATGCATTGGGAGTTTATAACTGCACCAAAGGACGAAATATCAGAAGTGGACGGACTAGTAGGCCTTTGTTTTTGTTTTTTCCCCTCTATTCATTTACATACTATGTGTAAGAACGCATTGCCATTGCAATAATTTCTCAATCTGTTTATCGTGTGCCTGCAGTTTTCGGTCTAATGTTTCAAATAACTTGAAAAGGGAAGAGATGGCCAAATTCATGGCATGTAGCGTGGTCTCGATCAAGATGGTGGGAGAAAAAGCTATAGACTGGTTTGCTTCATTGGGGGGTCTTACCGAGTTACCGGGGACACAACGGGGAGTGGAGCAGCGAACGAGGAGACTAAACTGGGCGCTGATTCTGAGTGTATAAAGGAAACTTCGGGTAACTCCAATGAATTTTGTCTCTCTTCCCCTTCCAAGAAAGATGTCTTCGTGCTTAGCTCAGTTTCAGCAGGCCGTGGGTCCCGTGTGTCGTGGGGATTCTCATTTGGGGGAGCCTCAAGGGGTACATAGGAAATTTGGGGTACAACAGACAGCCACTGGCACACCAGAACCCTGGGAAAGTGGTTGAGCATCCAGATTTACATTTGAAATTAAATTAGACCCTGAAATTCCATCAACTTCACATATTGCAGGCATAGGGTGGGTATTTTTTAGAGGTGGAATTTCGCCTTCTTTAATAAGGATGTTGTCTGAAACTCCCCGAAAGATTTTTGCATCCAGACCTTGTGCAATCGTGGTGAATTTAAAATAGGGATCTACTATTTTGTCGGAAAAATCACAGCATAGGGGTTTAGACTCAAAAAAGAAGCATTTTATGTCAGCCGAGCAGGGGACGCCTTTTGGCGTATGATTACTAAAATGGGAGGTACGGGCAGAGTTGCGTCTCCGTGGCGTGCTGCCCATTTGTTTTCGGTTATTAGAATCACTGTGATCACGACACAGAGTTAGCCCATTTGGCATTGCACTTTTTAGTGTATACATGTCTCCTTTCAACAAGGTTATCACAGAAGAAAAGACAAGCGAAGGAAATACAATTAAGCAAATAAATAGGAGATCGATGATACTTACAAAAGGGAGCACAAACTTCTAAAAATAAAAGGAAAAAACACGAAAAATAAGAGAAAAGGATTTGTGGCTCAAAAAATGGGACAGAGTTTACGCTTGAGCAGCAGGATAAAAATCATAAAGGTAGGCGCTGCGGCTGCGCGCAAGCCGCAAACAGCACCTTAGTAAGCAGCTTGTGAAGCTGCAAGTGAAGCACGCGCTGAAGTGCAGGAGCCTGGGTAATGAGGGGAATCCTGGGAAAAGTGAGCGGGCACAGAGGCGGGCTCCTACAAAATGGTAAATAAAAGTTAGCAAATGCTAACAATAAATATCATAAAACCATCCATAAAACCAGCGAATTCTTGGTCACATAAGTCCGTCCATACCAGTAGTGAAAGTTCTTTTTTTTTTCACAATCCTTTCAAGTCCGTGAGGATTCTGCAGGTCGAGCACAAAACCAGTGTTCTCCAGCAACAGCCAAACAGCACCTTAGTAAGCAGCTTGTAATATTTAAAATGGTAAATAACTTTATTTTGAGAAAGAATGTAACATTGACCATCATTTTTGGTTGACAATTCTCATTTAATGTCCCCCTTCCAAACGTCCCAAGACAAGTTTAACTCACTCACTTCATTTGATTGTAATGATTTATGTTTCACATAAATATTGTGCAAAAAAGTATCAAGTGCACACCATGGTGCACACAGATGAAAAACAGATACCTCAAGATATACTCTCTCAAAGATATCCACAGGCTCAAGACCTGAAGCTCAACCTCTCCAAGATTGATTTCCTACTGCTGACCAGCAACACCGAACACCCTGACATCCAGACCTGGCTCTCTGCTATGAACCTTGAGGGTTTCACACTCCATCTGGCCCCCCTGTGCCTAGTCCCTTGGATTCAACATCAGCAGACACATCACATTTAAACCGCAAATAGCATGGAAGACACAAACCGCCTGGTACCAACTTTCTCTCTTATGGAAAATGAAGCCCTTCCTCCCAGAAAACAACTTCAGCTCTGTGTCCAAGCCTTGGTCCTCTCCCTCCTGGACGGTGGTAATGCTGTTTTGGAAGGTCTTTAAGCGACAACGGTGGCACCCCTCAAACATGTCCTGCATGCTGCAGCAACACTCAGCACAGGACTCTGCAAATTCAACCACATCGCCCCAACCCTCATCATACTGCACTGGCTCCCACTGCAAGCTTGTATCATCTTCAAATCAAGTGCATCATCTACAAGGCTGTCATCCTGAAGTCCCCAAGCTACTTCACTGAGAAACTCAGAATCTCCTGAGACCTGCGATCCACCAGAAGTAAGGAGATATGCAGACTTTAATTACAACAGTGCAGAAAGGAAAGAACGAGAAGACAAGCCTTCTCTGTCTACGCTCCAAGACACTGGAACCTCCTCCCCATCAACATCAGACTTGCCCCATTGCTTCTACAGTTCAGGAAAGTGCTTAGGACCTTCCTCGTCAAAGAATGGCTCCTCCTTAACACCTAGGTCCACACGCCCTGCACTCCCCACCCTACCCGAGACTCGTGATCTACTCCACACTGTCTTCCCCATCATGCTGCCAATTTCCCATCCTCCCGTTCGCGCCCTGCGTCTCTCACTGTGTTCTTCCCCCTATGATTGTAAAGTGTTATGTTGCTTCCCGAAGCTAGGTCCGTGCTCACTGAATACCCTAACAATAATAATGGTTTCTGAATTCCAATTCTTTAAGCATAACCCCTTAAGTACCTCCAAGTCATTATTGACTCACAGACTTAGTGTTTTTTATTTCATGAATTTATTAATGAAAATTGAAACATAAGATTGTGCCTTTAATTCTATGAACCATATCTGCCCATCTTATTTGCTGAACTAACCCGCAGTATTACATTTTACATATTGTTTTTTTTATTTTTAGAAAAGATTAGCAGTATATTTTTCAAGTGGGACCTGAATAAAAATTTGAAAGAACCCAATAAAATAGAAATACCTCCATATAAGTGCAGCACTGACCTGGTGGCACCTATAATCAGGGTACATGATAGTGACCTAAATATGGCTGCGCGCATTGCTCTGCGCGCCAATGAATAAAGAGGATCCCTCATCCGAGGCAGAAGAGAGGATTTGTGATAAATCCATATAAATCCCAAAAGGAGATTAAAGGAAAATAATGAATGCACCTTCCGTGTTCTGTATTTGAAATGTAAAGTCTGACCCCAATGTCCTCAGGCCAGAAGATGATAGTAAATAGCTTGGTGGGTTGAGTACCTGCATGTTGCTTCTTTGAATTATGATCTACGTGGCTGATACAGCCTTTTATCCTTCTGGCGCGGTTGGCATTTGCGCCAGTAGGTTTTCTAATGATGACATGACAGTTCAGTTTCTGGTGTGTGCTATGTAAGTTGGCAATAGTACATTTGGGAAGAGTGCCATGATTGTTGGACCATGAAGATTTGAGTCAACTTTATTTGAGGGAAGCAAGGTCCCATGCGGGCCCTATCGCTGCCCACGGGCACTCCTGGTGCCTCTGCATTTTTGGTCTTGGAGGCGCATGGTCAGGTCACTGGTCACTATGTGGAGCGGCTTGCTCTGCCTCTTCGATGCTGCCCATGATCTGGAATGGAAGCGACAGTCGAGATTCCTGCGGTCCCTTTGGTCTCTGACTGCCAATGATAGGGGGTTGTATGCGCCTGGAAATTGGTACTATCTGCAAAGTGTAAACGTATGGAATTTTTCATCATCTCATTGAAAGATTCCCAGGTTTCATCGCCCCAACAGGTATTGGAGAAAGGATGACAAAATAATCCAGCAACATAAAATTGTCACTGTAGTATAAAGTAACCACAACAAAAATGCATCTAAGAAAATAAACTATTGCAATGTGTCGCAAAACATGGCCAGTGGATGGGCGATTTTTCTGTGTCTTTTTTGTCCTTGTTATTTCCATACAAAGCGCTGGTGGCCTAAGTATCTCATTCGCGTGCAAAGGGTTAATGGCCTAGATTTCTCTTCCAAAGCAGCTTTTTCATCTTGTTATTATTGGTTGCAGGCAGAGCGGTGGCGTGTTGTGTAACGAGGATAAAAGCGTCACAATTCGCCCAAAATGCCTGGCTCGTTATGTGCCCATGGGGCAGGCAGTCGAGCAGAAGTAGCCGTAGCCCCGTCGCTGGTGCCCAGGGCGGATTCCATCTGTCAGCCTCGATCTCGTCTCAGCCGGCGTGCGTGCTTGCTTGCTGGCCCAGGCTGACACATCTAGCTAATGTGGCCCTTGTGGGCGGTGCTTCACACTGCCTATTCTGCCTTGTAGGCTGTGTAGTGTGGGCTTCCCCTTGCTCTTGTTTTGTTCCTAACCCCCCCCTAACTTCTCCCTTTCCAGGTTCTAGAAGCTTACCCGAGCGAGGTGAGCTTCTTACCTGGTTTGTGTTTTTCCCTCTGCTGCTGGGCCCTACTTATACTCCTAATCCCTTTGTTATTCCGTGGGGGGTGGGGGCTGACCCTTCTCCTGCCCCCATGCTGTTATCCCTTACACCTTTCCTGTTGTTGTTGGCTGCTGCCAAAGTAACGCTGTGGCAGGGGCGCCGCCTGGCTGCCCCGCCCCTTGTTTTTGCCGCCATCTCGCCCCCACCCCGTGCCTAACTCGCCAAGCCCTCTATCATGCCGCACTTTGTGCGACCCAGGGCCTGGGGCACTCACTCTGACTCTGGGATACTGGCCGAGACACAAGATACAGGCTGTGCGTTACCTCTGAGAAAGTTCTTCAAATTGGGTTGAGGTACCAATGCTTCTTCATTTTCCAACTAGAGGACTTGAACTGATTACGCGGGTATGGGCAGAGCCCCCACTTTGGATCGGGGCATGAAGCCTCACACAAGCATGCGTGAGACGAGGAGAATTTCTGTTACTGTGCTCAGACCTCTCAACCAAATAATAGAAAGCGCACTGTAAAGACATCCACCATTTAATTTCAAGAGCACCTCCAGGAAGTGAAATCATAGCTACACATGGTCTATGTTCAGTATCCGTCTTCTATGTCTACTAACTGTTCCCTGAAGCAAGGAGGGTGTCTACTATGGAGAAGACAAAAGAACCAGACTGCAAGATGGGTGCTGCCTTTCTGTATTGCATGAGTTGAGACAACGTCAGATAAGAACGCCCTCTTCCCCCCCAAACCCCCCTTTGGACCTCCTCCCACCCCGATTAGATGATCCTGGCCTTACAACCCAACCCTGATTAGATGATTCCGTGTTGACAAGCCATTACTTCTTTCCAGCATGGTCACGGGTCAGGGGTGGATTCCGTGCCTGCTGCTTGAGGTTTAGGGGGTGAATCTTCAGGGAGCAGCTAAGAAACTCACTTTGCCTAAATAGCAAATTCCTTCTCCAGAAAGTGGGGGCTCCCCAGATTTTATAGCTCAACCCCACATATTTCAAGACAATTTTTAGCAATTTCGAGATTTTTGCTATCATTATGACTTTTTGGAAGCCCTGTCTAAACTTTCCGTTTATAGCTACATGCCTGAAAACAGCCGCCAACACCTGGCAACTGTCGTTAATAGGGACTTGGTCCATATATTCTTGTAAACATACATAGAATGTTCATTTAGACCTAACACCAGCATTGCTATGGTGGGTTTATAAAAGCGTGAAAAACACTTCCACCTGGAATGGTAGAGTAGGCCTTTGCAGCAAAGCATGCTTTTGAGCTAATTTGCATGCCCATAATGCATTGTTCAGTGGCTGTGAACTTGAGGCCAACTTCCAAGGGTGGCTACTGACTACTGGTTAATTCCATGGCATGTGTGGGTTATATGAAATGACATTTTGTAAGAATTGCACCAAAAGGTGGAGAAAGTGCTGAGATGAATTTGGGAACAGGAAGGCAGACAAGCAGAGGGAATCTTCCGGGGTCATGTTATTTGGAGAGAGAACCTCCTGCAGGTCCAAATGAAGCAACATAGAAGCAACTGATTCACATCGAAGATTCTACAAACACTTCCCTGAGTTTCAGGGCCTGCATATACACCACTTTTGTATCTTTTTTACTAATAAGAACAATTCTTCCTCTCAGTGCAACAGCTCCTCGATTTATACCCTCAACTACTCCGCCATACGCCTAAGATCGACCTTATTCAAAGGTAATTTGGTGGCCCCTTACAAGCATGCCAACCCATGAAAATATTCCTTGTTGCAATGAGAACATTTCTGAAGGATAAACAAGTAGCTTTCAATCCATTTCATACTCTGGGTACAAATACTGCCCTGAAGCCGTGAGATTAGGTTCCTCTTCAAGACCTTTCCGCCATACTACGCATCCCTCAAGTCCTCCTTCCCCCAGTTCAGTGAAGTGGCTGAAAAGCAGCAAGACATGTTTTGTAATACCCCCAGAAAAATGAAGGACTTTCCGGTCTGACTCCGCCATCAGTTATACTACTAGAGTATAGTACACATGTGCTCCACCAATGTTCCCCAGCATCACCTTCTTCTGATCTCATCAAGGAAGGCCTACCAAGAATAGATATGAGTGCGGTGTGCCGTTAAAATCAGACCCTCATCACCTCTTTAACACACAAACAGTATCTGTTGTGGATCTAGAGAGTATGCAGACACAAGTAATTAGTGACGGACAGAATGTCTTGTCAATTACCTCTCACAGAAAAATGTTTAACAATATGTCTTGGTAGGACAGAAACTGAATTCATACATTTACGGAACCGAACCTACTGTGCAGACTGAACATAGCACACTCCAGAGGCTAAAAGAATCAGGACAGTGCAGCAACAAGCTCTTGAAATTAGCTACAGTCATTTCATCAGCGATTGATCTGAGCTATTTGGTGGGCAAAGGCAGAAATCATTGATAGATAATGCCCTCTCCCACCATTGGGAAGGACCGAGGAGCGGCACATGCCGCAAAGCTATTGGATTGCACCATCCCCAGATAAAAAGTATACGTTTTAAGAGGCCCTGTAACTGGGGGTGAATACACTATCTGCCCCTCTATTGAGTCCTCATAATATAATCTGCATGAACCACGTGCAAATACTCCAGTCTTTCTTTTATCTCTATGCTCTCAATGATCCTTCTAATAGTCACATTGTCAAGCGCCATATTTCAGGAAGGAAGTTCTGGATCTTTGAGTTGTCTGCTGTCAATCTGTCCTCTCTCTCTCTCTACTCTTTCTTGACATTAGCTGGCCCAAATCCATCTGACTACCTTAGCAAACAAAACTCAGACACCCAGTGCAAAGGTAGATGCCTCAGTCTTGGATTTCATTTGTTCATCGATTCTGCGTTAGGAAGCCTGCTACCATCGGTTTCTTCTAGATGGAGGAGGGTCTAGGTTGTGAAGGTGAAGAGGAGGAGCTAGAAACAGCGGCATGACATCTGTAGTGCTCTGGTGATGCAGCAGGGTTGTGGGGGGCAGGAATGACTTTGTTTGCAGTCTTATAATTGGGACAGACCTGTTTTACAAAGGCTAGGTACTTCCAAAGTTTGACTCTGCCCCATCCCAGAAACGGTCCTTTCATGATTTCAAGCCCATCCCTAAAACAATTGTGTAATAGAGGAAAACGGTCCTGAATATAGACTCCCCACGCGAGTTCATTCTGCCCATCTAGAGGACTCGCTGTGCCAAAGAGCTGGCCATACAGAGAGCTCATAGTAGCAGAACTCCAATATATCTCAAATAAAAAACTATGTTTGCCAAAAGAGTGTGATACCAAGGATTTTAGGAACAAACCCCTCCTTTTGATGTGCAGCCAATTTAAGGAGTTTGTTAATTGTACTTAATAACGCTACTTCTCGTCAAAGGTTTCCATTTTAATGAAGGTGCTTTAAAAGCAACAGAAGAGACCTGGTACCTACTTGTTGAGTTTGTTCTGCCTGCCATAACCTTGTATATATTGTACTGCCATCTAGGCACGCTTCCCTGTTCCCCTAGTGCTGACGGGTCCTGGCCACTTTGTACACTGGTCTTCCTTTCTAGTATTTGCAGCTCGGGAATGAGAATGTCATCCTCTCTCCGATCCCTGCAAGACAGCTTGTTCCTAGATAACTGAGTGCCTGGAGACTGGGGTCCTGCATCAGCGCTTTGAGGAACCTAGTGTTTGGACTGGTGACATTGAGAGCATGGGAGTTAGTTAGTGGGAGCATTGTCCCCCCAAATGGGAAGCTACAACCAGAGGAGTCCTTGTGAGGTCATGCATCAGCGCTTTGAGGAACCTAGTGTTTGGACCGGTGACATTGAGAGCATGGGAGTTAGTTAGTGGGAGCATTGTCCCCCCAAATGGGAAGCTACAACCAGAGGAGTCCTTGTGAAGTCATGCATCAGCGCTTTGAGGAACCTAGTGTGTGGACTGGTGACATTGAGAGCATGGGAGTTAGTGGGATCATTGTCCCCCCAAATGGGAAGCTCCAATCAGAGGAGTCTTTAAATCATGCCTGGCCTCACTACACAGGACTGTCATTCATTTCAAGTGGCATTGCCGGCGCTTTTTTAGTAGTGATGCCATATTTCTGCTTGAGTGGTACCAGCACTTCTTATTCTTACTATACCTTAAATTGGATAGTTCCAGCATTTCTTTGTAGTGCTGGCATAACTTTAATTGAATAGTACTGTCACTTTTTAGTAGTACTGTAATACATTTAATGCGACAATATCAGCATTTGGTAATAGTTCTACGAGACACTTAACAGGACCAGTACCAGCACTTCTTTACCTCTAATATGTCAGAAAAATACTTAGTGGAATGGCAGTACTTTTAACGTGTCAGTACGTGCCCTTTCCAGCTGGGGTAGACGAATGAAAAGTATGTCTATGGCTATCCAGACCTTAGTGTAAGTTTGGGTAAGGGCTCTATGGCTCTTGGAGGGGCGTGTTCTAGGTGCAGGTCTGTGTGGCTCTCCGTGATATGCTGCAGGTCGGTGGCTATTGCTGCAGTGTGGTTTAAATCCATCTCAGCAATATCCAGTCACTGCAGGTATGTGCAGTTATTTCAACGGTCTGTGACATCCCGGGGGTCTTTGGCTAACCAAGGGGTGTGTTCTTATCATAGGTAAGTATTACTTTGTCTGGGACCTGTAGCTATGCCAGTGGTTTATGGCATTTGTGTTCCTAGTCCAGATGTTTATGGCTATTAAAATGGTCTGTAGCTATTCTAGCAAGTTGGTATAACTGTGTGCGTGCACAGTGACCTGTGGCTATCTCTAGGGCGTGGACTATCCCTGGGGTCTACGGCTATTCCAGGGTTGTGGTGTTGTCAGATGTGACAGGATATCACATGGGTCGGATCCTCAGTCCAGAGGTGTGCGCGGTGTGCGCTTAGCCCAGAGTAGAGGGGCTTTGCCCGCGGATATGTGTAAATCCCTGAGGTGTGTCCTTAGTCCAAGGATGTGCTTCATTCTCCTGTAAGAGTCTCTCTGCTTCTTTGGCCTTGCTCAGGTCTTTCATATCACTTTCCTGCCAGACCATCATCGCCCCTGGTCCTGCGCTTTATGGCCAGTCTTCCCTTCATGTTGCTGGGGCTGCTGGGCGAGTGCACATGGGCCTGGAGGTCTGCTGGACTGTGGACCATCTTCCGGACGCTGTAGTAGGAGAGACCAAGGCCCATCAAGGCCAGTAGCAGGGCCATGTTATTCACCAGCCGGTCTTTTGGCTCCGACACCAGCTCCCCAGCCACCTGCATCTGCACCAAGAAACAGAAAAATCAGGGCTTATACACTGTGGGGCTCTCAATACATCATATCCTGTCACTACCCTGGGCATGCCCACACCAACCTCTGGGCCTTCGTATAGAGCATATCACATCACCCCCTTACAACCTGACCTACATCCTCTCTCAGCATCCCATGTACCTTGGTAGGTCATAGCCCAAAATCCCTAGCGCATTGCCATACATCCAATCAATTTACCTCACTTCATGCAGACCACAATAAACCATACGCACAGTTTGTCATCACCACGTGAGGCTCTGAATACACGATAGGCCATACACCCTGGTGCTCTCTGTACATTATTATCCAGTAACCAAGCACATACTGGTGGGAGAGGCTGCTCTCGGCCAGGCTTGCGATTTCCGTTGCCGCAGAAGTCAGGGTGTGGAAAGGGGGAGTGTTACGTGCTCAACGCCATTCAAATATCTTGAACAATGCTAAATGGCACCAATGCCTATTTCAGACTCACGGTTACCCCAAGAGGCCAACTGGGTATCTTAGACCCAGGTACAGATCTCTTACAGCCTTGGCCGAATGCTCTGAACAGGGGGTGCCTGACCTTAGCTTCAGCACCTTTCTGAGCGCTCTCCATCAATCCATCAATCCAAGATACCCCTCCTCTCTCAGAGCGTCTTATTAGCACTGGGAAGTGAGATAGAGCTGAGGGTATACCGGCACACCCTCAGATCTATCTTCCTCAAACTACCTCTTCAGCTCTGGACATGGGGAGTGAACTTATTGATTAGGGTAGGCCTATATATAGACTCTGTGGCTGGGGAGCGGTGTAGCACAGACACTGTGCTTTCCTCAGCTCTCTGTCCAGTCCTTGTCACCCAGCCCTCATTTCTAATTCACCCCTGATTCTTTTCATTGTCACTCACTGATGTATATACCTCAATGTCGCTCTCAAATCATGCATGTAAATATAAAAGGTGTGGAAAGGTAAATCTGTGGGTTTGGGTGGGTAGGATTATTGAAATTTTCCAGTTCCTGAAGGACATTTAAGGGTGTGTGATGAAGTCCGGCCACTCTAAGTAAACCTGAGTAGATAAAATAGAAATTCCTCTTTGAGGCTACAAGAGGAATGATCATGAATTTCTTGTGGTCATTTGGCGAATGGTCATCCATTGTCTTAAACAGATGGCTTGTCCCCAAACTAAAATTATAAACAAGTAAACCAGAAATGATCACCACTAATTTAAAATCTCTCCCTAAGAAAAAGGCAGGGAGTAAATTGTGTCACTCCCTTAGACTCATGTAAGTGTGTCTAGTGCATGTGGGTAGATCAAAAGAGAGCCCCCCCATTTAATCGTGGAAGCTATGGTTAAAGGACGAACAAGCGGTCGGCTTTCTGGAATGTTCTATTTGATGTTCCTTAAGATGACAGATTGGACTTTAGTCTACGGAGTCTACAAGTTAATTTTAAGAAAAGTAAAGTTTTTCCTCACTCTATGCATTGTATTTTTTTATTAGCAAATTGAATTGTCCTTTTTATGTTTACCTGAACGTGGTGATTTCACTTTACTGTAAGGTGCTATAATTTCTAATTCTTTTGCTATTCCTGTGCGCCACAAACACTACAAATGCTGTTCGCTCAGCTGAGGAAGAGAGTAAAGGATGATTTCACTGTTCGGAGCGGCCTAGCATCAGTTCTGAATATGGGAAATGTTTGTCTACTGGTGGACACGCAGACACATGGATCCCACGTGATCGTCATCTACTGGTGCACATGCAGACACGTGGATCCTACGTGATCGTCGTCTACTGGAGGACACGCAGACACGTGGATCCCACGTGATCGTCTTAAGTAGTGTAAAGCAGGTAGTGATGGCCAAGGAGCTAAAGAGAGGCTTTTATGCCTGTAACACATGGCCTTGTCTTCAAGTGCTTTTACACCATCTACTTTTCTTTTGTTTGTGCCAGGAATTTGGGTACACTATTGGAAAGGTCTAGGGATATCGAATAACTTATCATTACCCACCCAGCACCATCAAAGGACGAGATATTTAGGGGGGTGCAGAGGGAGGGTACATTTAGTTCAGAACCAGCTGGTGGTGGAATGTTTGCCCTGGAAGGGTTGCCCTGAACACCATCTGCACAGGTTCTCCGGTGCAGAGGCGCTGGAAGCACTTGTAAAAATGTCGTGGTACCTGCAGCAGGCGGAAGTATGCAGGTGTTAATCGCCCCAGCCGGATGATCATTGTCTGGAGATATAACTTTGGTTGCCTTATCGATCAACCACAACAATGTGCTCTCCTGCCAGCATATAAGAGTCTGCAACAATCCTGTGGAGAAAGGAGAAACACAGAGCATGAGGTACAAGAAAATGAGAGAGACACTGTAATTGAAGGTCTACCTTGGTGTGACTTGATTGTTTTTTCTTTAGCCCAAGTTCCCCTCCAAGCAATTGATGGCTATGTCTCTTGCAATCTTTCTATTTCGTGTGCGCGATCTGTAAATGCCTGTTGGGTGCCTGAGGACAAGGGAGGACGGAAGGAGGGGCGACTCCGTAACCTTGTGGTTCATCTTGGCTAGAGGAGTGAAGGGGCGTTCTCACAGCGTGGCTGAGGAACCTGGTATGCATGGAGTGTGGTATGCATTTCAGGGGAGGGCAAGGGAGGACTGAAGGAGGGGAGACACCGTAACCTTGTGGTTGATCTTGGCTAGAGGAGTGAAGTGGGGGGTCATCTCACAGTGTGGCTGAGGAACCTGGTATGCATGGAGTGTGGTATGCATTTTAGGGCAGGGCGGTGTGAGTTGCCACACAACGTGAGAAGCCTGTGCATACAATCTGAGTAGCGCTTGCACCGAATAGATGAGAGAATCATCTTGGAAGACACAGGAACAACACTTGGGGGGGGGGAGGGGGCAAAGAAAAGAAGAAGACAAAACATCAGGGTTTTTTTGAAACCTCTAGCAAAGCAAGTCAACTTTGAGGTCCAACCTGAAATATCTGATATCGGTGACCGCCGAACTGTATAAATCAGTCTGAGACCTTTCAAATACTTTGAACTCAATTTCCCACCAGCCGTAGCCAGCACAGCCAATGGGCGAGGGGGTCATGGGAATCGTAATCCAAAACATCCGGAGAGCTAGAAGTTGCAGATCCCTGGCATAATGTGCACAGGTTGCGGCAGGCTAATGAACAAGAAGCAGGAGAATCACGGTTCCATGTGTTAAAATCGCAGCAAAAATGGCTGTGGACGCAAAATATTGCGGCAAAAATGCTGTGGTTTTGCCGCCGCAATCCATGTAAAGGATGCGGGGGATACTCCCGCAACCTCTGGACCCATTATACCATTTAAGGGAAGCCGGGGACAGACCCGCTCCCCTTAAATGGTACAATGTGGTATGCCTTTACCGGGTCAAACGACAGCATTTTTGGTGCAAATTCTTTTTATTTTTTTATTTTTTTGCAAAGTCGACATTTTTGCCACGTTTTTATCACTGCATACTGAGAATCACTGCAGAGCAAAGAAGAGAAAATAGAGGCGGCTTGGGTGAGGATTGTTAAGACAAGCGTATGCTACAGAAAATGAAGACCAATGACTGCTTGGAATCTTGGGCTGCTTTCTCCCACTCCTCTGCCCAGTGCTTTTATTTCACTTCTCATTTTCGATTTGTGCTGCAAAGAGACAGCGTGATTTCATTTAACAAATTATGGAAACAAAATTGTTTTCTTTTAATCTCCTTATATAAATTGATGCATAGGCCAAAAATACTAAATAAAATAAAAACACCAACATGACATAGGCTTTGTGCCCTTCCTATGAGCTGGTGACTGTTCGGGTTGTATATGACCAGCCAACATCTAAGTCCCCAGATCAGTCCGTCCTGGCCTGGAAGATTAAGACGTGTTCCTTGGTCTTGGCAACCATTTGTTTTGGTAGACAGCCCCTCGTCTCAGGCAGTGTGTTGCCAAATGGATGCCAGGTCAGAAGAGACAAAGTCAAGTCTTTCTGTCTGCTTCATTTTCTTGGAAAGACTATCCTGGTGCTACACTTAATGGCCGGCCGTTCATGGCAGAGAAGTCTGCCTGAAAATTTTGCTCTGCTTGTAGCAGATAGGATATAATGGTCTGGTGCTGTGTTATTTCATGTTAATATGCTTTTACACTGCACCAAGTCACCACCATAGTAATATCAGAGTGCCTAGGCTAGTCTGTGGAGTGGCGTACTGTGACCCCGCCACAGGTATCCAGGTCTTATTCTGCTGGAAGAAGGAAAATGGAGGGATGTGACCTAGCAGTTCGGGCTGGACTGCCCCTTTGGGGGTGGGACCAAGTCTGATTTGCATATGGTCTTTCCCCTTTCTGTCATGGCTTGGCAGGCGAACAACGATAGTCTGGAGGGTTGCCCAGAGAAATTGCCAGAAGTTTAATATTAATTCTAAACCTTCCAGCCATCATTTCTTTGTTTGCTTTGTTAGAAGGAAAATGAGCAGGGGGAAACTAAGAGGATGGGAAAGCGGGCAGTAGATGCCACAAACACCGGGGGTGAGAGATGTAGCTGTGGAAGAACGTTTTGTGATAGAATGGGGGAACGTCAGTCCTGAACGGTGCACCATGGTTCAATAAAAGGGAGGAGATAGATAGGTCCTAAAGTGTGCCTCCAAGGAACATTAGGAGAAATGTAAGTTATTACACAACGTAATGTCGGATGCAAGAGCGAGGTTCAGAAAATCCTCGAAGGTTTGTGGCTTATTTGCCCAGAGCATCATTATGCATTGTCCCCAGCTTAAACTTCACAATATCAACTCTTTAACTGCCAAGCCTGCGCCAAAGGTTATGTAGTCTGAAATCGAAAAGGTGAATGTGGTCTGTAACAGAAGGTAAGGGAATGGAATGTTCAAACTGGTACAGAAAAATTAAAAAGGCTTGGCACCTTGATTTCTAAGAGGATTTCAAAGAGCTTGTTCCATGTCGTGTCGTGATATGATATGATATGGCATTTACAACGCGCCTATACACAAGTGTTTCAAGGCGTGACGAGGCAAGAGGGGGAACAAAGGGAGGACAGGCAACGATCCTACTAGGCCAGGTGTCAATCAGATCGCGCAAGTGCATGGGAAGGGGGGAAAAAGGAAAAGTGCACAGGGGAAGGGAGAGGGGAAAGTGCAATACATGGGAAAGTGGAATAAATAAGATAAATAAATAACGGCCAGTTGGTGGCAAGTGCAAGGAAGTGCAGACATAAGTGCTGGTAGGGGGACTATAGGGAGACAGAACAACGGTCCCCAGGTACAGGGTTTGCCAGGGAGGCAGTGCAGGTGGGCAAATAACGGGGCCTGGACCAGAGATCAGAAGGGTGGCCAGGTAACCAGTGCAGTTTCAGTCAGGAATTTAGCAGGGGAGAGGGGGAGAGAAAGCAGAAGCAAGGAGGAAGGTTTTGAGGTGCTTCCAGAACCGGAGATGGTTCTCCTCGTGTTTCAGGGAGGCTGTTCCAGAGAGAGGCCCCTGCCGAAGAGAGTGATCTGCCACCAACTCGTTGCTTGGAGAAGCGACTGACCCTGAGGGAGTTGGAGGCGAATGAGCGAAGAGCTCAAGAAGGAAGATATTTATGAAGAGAGAGTTGAAGGTATTGCAGCCCCAGTCCCCAGAAGGCCTTGTGTACAATGCAGAGGGTTTTGAACTTAATCCTCGCAGCCACTAGGAGCCAGTGCAGAGATTTCAGTCCTGGAGAGATACGATCCCTGGGCTTGAGGCCAAGGACAAGTCTCGCAGTCCTGTTCTGGATAAGTTGCAGAGGGCGGAGAGTAGAGGCAGGCAGATTTAGATAAAGGCTGTTACAATAGTCCAGCCTAGAGAGGACCAGGGCTCTGGCGACAGTGAGCTTCTGGGGTAAGGAGAGGAAAGGAAGAATTTCTCTAAGGAGGTGCAGCTGGTAGTGTGACTTCTTAGAGACATCAGAGATGTGAGGGTAGAAGGAGAGTGCAGAGTCGAAGGTGACCCTGAGGTTTTTAGCCTTGCAGGTGGGAGTAGGAAGAGGGCCAAGAGAGGTAGACTTTGTTTTCGTTTGCGGTGAGACAGAATGGTGCCTTACTTGGAAGTAGGCTTTCAAAGTATAGTAATACTTGGCCTGCTATAATGAGAAAGATATAACCTGAACTCATTACGCAGGATGTGTTCATTAAACTGCGAAAGTGGATGTCCAACCAAACAGTATGGCAAGGGAGAGAAGGGCCAGATGACTAACCTTCTGTAGGCAGTGACAGATGGGCGCCATTCTCTGTCATGTTCTGTTACTATGTTTTGACTATTACCATTTGGTTATGACATGCTTTATATAAGAATTTGTGCTAGAGTAAAGCCACCTGACAGGACTGGGGAGCAGCGAGGGAAGCGTTCAGGTCAAAAGCCAACAAATGTGAACACCAGTGCTTGACAACGGTCAGCAATGAGAAGCCCCTCAGCCAGTCAGCCAGCCAGTCAAAGCAGAAGGAACCGGTATGAAACAGATGGAGTATGCCTGAAATCAGACTTGCAGGCAAGAGCAATGGTGATCTGGGCAGCTTGTGCACCTGGAAATCCTATTAATAACAACATTGGGAGTGGCTTGTATGTCAGAAATGCGAATGTGCTGTGTCTGCAACTCCCTAACAAAGGAGCAAAATGGACATTGTTTTTTGTTTTGTTTCAACTTCATGATAACAACAAAATATTTATAGTGCACCAAGTCACAACCACAGTAGTCTAAGAGCAACCTAGGCGTGCCCTCTTATGCACAATTAAGGACATGAACACGCTCTTTGGCTCAGCAGTGGTCAGACTTCTAAGCCTTCCATAGTGCAAGGGTATCATTCAGAGCTTGGGCAAGCTGAAACCATTCCTAAGAAAACACAAATGTCAAACCCTTTCTACTTACTCCCATGGGTGTTAGGAAGACTCCATCAGGAAGGTGCTCTAAAGGGGAGTATGAGGGTTCTATGTGATCATTTCGAATATTAAATCTGCATGCAAAAATTAGTGATTTTGTTCGGTCGAGTTGGTGCGACCTTTAATATTCAAAATACAACACTGTTCAGAGCCCCATCCCCTGAAAACCAATCTCCCGCTTAAAATCAGGGGGGTTTTCTGCCGGAACCCCCTTTTAATCACACACCCCCTCACCGCCATAACTATCTTTGCCCATCCTCCTCACAGACAGTGCAATGCACACTGTCCAACTCACAACATGCACGCAGACACACAAACACTCTCCGCAGCCGACTTCCGTCTTCTTCCAGCCGTCCCCACTGTGCCTGTCAGCCCCTGCGAGCACTCGTGTGCAGTCGGGGCGTGACAGTTGGATTTAGAAGGACCGCTCTGAGAGGTCTCGGAGCGGTCCTTCTAATTTGGTCTGTTTAATTGTCATGAAAATGAAATAGACCATTTCACTTAGTACCGGGTATGAGGGCTGTTCTGCGGTGTACATGCCACTGCATTGACAACAGTGTCTTTCTGTTCTGGACTAGGGTGCACCTGCTTTACTGCACTGTTCTTCCGTGTCCTAGCAACACTAAGTCAGAGCCCCTCTGAATCGCAAAGCTGCAGTCAGCTTTTCTCTCCATTAAGTGCCTGTGTCCCGGGCCCCATACAAAGGCAATAATGAGCGGGGTGCCCGGCATTCTCAAGGCCCCTCTACCGTGACCCACTTTAACTCTCTCATTCTGGAAACCCTAGCCGCAGGCCTTACTTCCTTGGTCCAGTGCCTCACAAGTGCTCAATTTGCTGTCCGTCATAGGGCACAGAAAACACATGAAAAGGCTCCTTCAAGTTCACCCATTTACTAATATACAATCGTTTATCCACTATATGAATTTCTTGCCCTAAATACCTGTTGCCCTAGATTCATTGTTGCCCCATGTATGAAATGTTTGCCCTAGACTCATTATTAATTATTGCCCCCATACTTAACTGTTGCCCTATACTAATTGTTGCACCACTGTATGAATTGATTGCCCTAGATTAATTGCTTCCCCTTCTGTACTTTTCTCCCTGGCATCCTAGATTAATTGCTGCCCGCAGTATTTAACTGGTGACCCAGACTAATTGCTGTTTCCCGGCATCCTAGCTCAATCGTTTCCCACTATGTTTAATTGCCACACTAGATTATTTTCTGCAAGCTCTATTCTCACTAGATTAGAAATTGGAGTGATGCAATACACGCTTGGCCAAGTCATCCAATTATGTAGAATTCAATTTGCTGTTAGTTATACTTCAAATGCATATACAAAGTCCATTTAAGGTTTTGCCGATTGCTTTTAATCTCATAGTTAGCCGACAACTGTTTCAACCCCTAGGTCCTTCTCAAGGCTGTACAATTATTGACACATTCCATACATGGTAGCAAAAAGCATGTATTGGTCAAACAAAAAAATATTAGCAAAACAATATGTGGAATTGGAGGAAGAGAAAATGTAGGATAGATGGTTAATATCGAAAAATAAAAACAATGAAATTTTCAAGCAGAGTAAACAAGAGAAGAACAAGAAGAAGAAATCACATACCAGTGAAGGCCATGGGTGGGGCAAAGAAGAGAATTGCGCAAATGCATACAAATCAACATAAGCAATATCATTAATAAACAAACTCCCATGCTGCATTAGCAATATGACTCTAGTAAAGTAAGACACATCTGGATTTGCAGCTGTTGGAAAGTGTTGGTCAAGTAACATGCAATTAAAGTGACTAGTTTGGAGCAATAGTGTGCGGCACCCTATAGCCTGTGCCCAGTGCTAGAGAGTGGTCTAATGCCATTGTGAAAGATTGCACTAACAACGGTCCCCCTAGGAGACCCATAGGGTGAAAATTTGACTCGGGTGGCGAAGATGGTAAGATGTAAGTCTTACCAAATGTGAATATTTCAGTACCTACAAGGACGGTATGCAGTAATATTAAGTGCTGAATGGACTGCTTGACAATAGAATTCTCACTATTCCCCTTGACCAATATGCGACTCGCCCAATATGCGGCCTTGTAATAAGAAATGATTGGGTGAACTGAGCTGAGTCACGTAACTGCATCCAAGTCCCGGAAAAGCAATGAAAATAAATAGAATTCTGCTGTTGTAAATGTATGCCCTCTCACCCCAGCTCTCATTTTATAGCACTTGCACGTTCTGAATGTTTCAAGAACTTTTTTATTGTTTATTTTTTATTTTATTTTTATAACCCGCCACACACTTATAGGTCTCAGGGCGCAAAAAAAAAAAAACACATTACAAGACAAACTAACGGGAATCAGAATGCAGAGTGGGATGATAGCAGAGTAGCTCAATTAGGAGTATAGCAAGAATACATTAACCACGATCTACCATCGGCTTCCGGTCCGAGGGCCTACTAGAAATCTTGTTACAATTTGCCGGGAAGAAAGGAAGATCGCTCATTCCGCAACCAATTATACAATCTCTATTAGTTTGCATGCACCATCGCCCAGCTTAATCCTGCGCAAAATCTTCAAGTCCAGACTTCTTGCAATCCCATGTCCGATTCTACCACAGAGCCAGGCCATCACCTTATTCCTGAGGGCCTCCTTAAAGATGGAATGACACTGGTAATGAGAATATTTTAAGAACGTTTTTATTTTTGTTTTATACGTTTCCTCATCCTTTCCCCCCTTGTCTTGATGAGCCTTGGAACACTATGCTGCTGTATATTGTGCGTTACAAATAACAAATAATGTAATTTTTTTTTTTTATTGATTTAGCTGGCATAAATCAACTTTACAATATTTTTTTTATGTAGGCCCTATACTTTGTTCCTTGACGCCATTGGATGGATGCCCTAAGTTGGCATCAACCTTCCTGCACTACTAAATCTCTCACCTTCCACCACGCTCTAACGCACCATACACAGACAACTCACAGACGGCTATTTAAAATCCCTCCCTAAAACATCAAACAACAGAAGTCTGTAACTCTTCAACCAGCTTACATATCACCACGTCGGCAATGTATCCTAGCAGAACAAGTACACAAGGCTCCCATCTGGACACAATTCACGCTCTTGCCCTGGATACAGAATGCCTAGAAACAGCCTGCACACTGTGCTTCCGTTCCGAATTGCACACAAAACCACCCACAGCTATATGATATGATATGGCATTTGTACCGCGCCTATACACAAGTGTTCAAGGCGCGACGAGGCAGGGAGGGGGGAACAAGGGGAGACAGACAACGATCCTACTAGGCCAGGTGTCATTCAGATCGCGCAAGTGCATGGGTAGAGGGGAAGGGAAAAGTGCAAGGGGAAACGGAGAGGGGAAAGTGTAGTACAGGGTTAGTAGATACAAGATAAATAATAAGGGCCAGCTGGTGGCCAGTGCAAGGTAAAATCTATCAAGCAGTCTCCCTCGCTTCCCGTCTAACGTAATGCACCCACCTCTTCTGCAGATCCATCAGAGTGGCTGGAGACCATGAACATTGCAGCGGTGCACACTATACAGCCAAGTCACATAACATGTGATGCAGGGGTGTTGCTAGGTCTGGAAAAGACCCAGGGCTAAACTGATGTCGGAACTGTTGGGACTGGGGGCTAGCTAGTCTTTTGGCTGTAGCTCCTGAGATTCTATCTGGGGCTACAATTAAAAGATCAGGGGCTATAGCCCCATTAGCCCCCCCCTAGCAACGCCCCTGATGTGATGTCTCCCCTTGCAAGATGGAGGGCTCCTGCACACTTACCGCAGGGTTCTCCCTCCTTTCCCATCAGACATCTCAGTACCTACGAAGCACTGTGGGTTGACTGCACTACCATGAGCTGCTTTTACAAAACCCTCAGTGCACCCCAGTGCTGCGAGTCTGTTCTCCTGTTCGTTTATCTTCTTTTATGTCCTTTATCTCCTGTTGTTTTACCTAAGCTCCCCGACTTGCAGAGGCCGCTCGTCCATAATGGGGGGCTGGTCCACGACCCACTACCCAGGAGCCAACAGCCAAGAGATAAGCAGAGAGCGGCACATGGATGCACTCCCTCTCTCTTTCCAGGTATCCCGCTGTCTAATGCATGACCATGGAAGAGATGCATGCCCTAGGCCGTCATGTCCAATTGGGAATTCTGGCTGCACCACTGGTGTGAGAGGGGGGGCCCTTCTGTGCACCCTCCTCTCACGGTGACCTTAGGGCATTGACTGCTTAGAGCCCAAGCATGCCTAATGCCTTCATGTCTGGCGCTCTCCAGTGCTTCCTGGTTGCTGGCATGAGTGGTGTGGTTCCTGGCTTGGCAGGATCCTGGAGGCGGGGCACCAGGCTGAACTGTCAAGTAACTAACTATCCATTTGTGTGTGTGTGTCTGTGTGTGAGCTGCCAGTGCCTGCAAGCGTTTGTGTATTTTTGCACTTATGTGTGAGAGGTGCGGTTGTCAGCATGTATATGTATGTATGTGTGTGGAGGGCTATATACGTTTGTTTGCCTACGATTGTGTGTGTGTGTGTGTGTGTGTGTGTGTGTGTGTATGTGCACAGAGGTGGAGAGGGGACAGGGGCAAGAACAAATTTTGGTTATGGGCACCAGCATCATGAAATGAATCGAAAGTGGAGAAGTTAACAAATATTGGGGGCACCGGCGTCATATTCATAAGTGTGAATGGTGATAAATATGGAGGCCACAGCATTATTTAAGTATTTGAAGTGCCAATGATGACATATATTGGTGACCTCCGTGTCATGAAAGTGTTTGTAAGTGGCAATGATGACATATAGGGTAGATACCAGCATCATAAAAGCATTTTACAGTGGGGAATGATGACAGATAATGTGGACGCCAGGTTCATGAATGTGATTTAACGCAATGATAACATATACTGTTGTCGCCAGCATCAAGCAAGTCTTTTACAGTGACATTGATGATATATGGCAGACACCACATCATGAAAGTGTTTTACAGTGGCACTGATGACATATGCTGTTGTCACCAACATTATGAAAGTCTTTTACAGTGACACTGATGATATATGGTGGACACCACATCATGAAAGTGTTTTACAGTGGCACTGATGACATTTACCGTTGTCACCAACATTATGAAAGTCTTTTACAGTGACATTGATGATATATGGCAGACACCACATCATGAAAGTGTTTTACAGTGGCACTGATGACATATGCTGTTGTCACCAACATTATGAAAGTCTTTTACAGTGACACTGATGATATATGGTGGACACCACATCATGAAAGTGTTTTACAGTGGCACTGATGACATTTACCGTTGTCACCAACATTATGAAAGTCTTTTACAGTGACATTGATGATATATGGCAGACACCACATCATGAAAGTGTTTTACAGTGGCACTGATGACATATGCTGTTGTCACCAACATTATGAAAGTCTTAAAGCCAACAGCCAAGAGATAAGCAGAGAGCGGCACATGGATGCACTCCCTCTCTCTTTCCAGGTATCCCGCTGTCTAATGCATGACCATGGAAGAGATGCATGCCCTAGGCCGTCATGTCCAATTGGGAATTCTGGCTGCACCACTGGTGTGAGAGGGGGGGCCCTTCTGTGCACCCTCCTCTCACGGTGACCTTAGGGCATTGACTGCTTAGAGCCCAAGCATGCCTAATGCCTTCATGTCTGGCGCTCTCCAGTGCTTCCTGGTTGCTGGCATGAGTGGTGTGGTTCCTGGCTTGGCAGGATCCTGGAGGCGGGGCACCAGGCTGAACTGTCAAGTAACTAACTATCCATTTGTGTGTGTGTGTCTGTGTGTGAGCTGCCAGTGCCTGCAAGCGTTTGTGTATTTTTGCACTTATGTGTGAGAGGTGCGGTTGTCAGCATGTATATGTATGTATGTGTGTGGAGGGCTATATACGTTTGTTTGCCTACGATTTTGTGTGTGTGTGTGTGTGTGTGTGTATGTGCACAGAGGTGGAGAGGGGACAGGGGCAAGAACAAATTTTGGTTATGGGCACCAGCATCATGAAATGAATCGAAAGTGGAGAAGTTAACAAATATTGGGGGCACCGGCGTCATATTCATAAGTGTGAATGGTGATAAATATGGAGGCCACAGCATTATTTAAGTATTTGAAGTGCCAATGATGACATATATTGGTGACCTCCGTGTCATGAAAGTGTTTGTAAGTGGCAATGATGACATATAGGGTAGATACCAGCATCATAAAAGCATTTTACAGTGGGGAATGATGACAGATAATGTGGACGCCAGGTTCATGAATGTGATTTAACGCAATGATAACATATACTGTTGTCGCCAGCATCAAGCAAGTCTTTTACAGTGACATTGATGATATATGGCAGACACCACATCATGAAAGTGTTTTACAGTGGCACTGATGACATATGCTGTTGTCACCAACATTATGAAAGTCTTTTACAGTGACACTGATGATATATGGTGGACACCACATCATGAAAGTGTTTTACAGTGGCACTGATGACATTTACCGTTGTCACCAACATTATGAAAGTCTTTTACAGTGACATTGATGATATATGGCAGACACCACATCATGAAAGTGTTTTACAGTGGCACTGATGACATATGCTGTTGTCACCAACATTATGAAAGTCTTTTACAGTGACACTGATGATATATGGTGGACACCACATCATGAAAGTGTTTTACAGTGGCACTGATGACATTTACCGTTGTCACCAACATTATGAAAGTCTTTTACAGTGACATTGATGATATATGGCAGACACCACATCATGAAAGTGTTTTACAGTGGCACTGATGACATATGCTGTTGTCACCAACATTATGAAAGTCTTTTACAGTGACACTGATGATATATGGTGGACACCACATCATGAAAGTATTTTACAGTGGCACTGATGACATTTACCGTTGTCACCAACATTATAAAAGTCTTTTACAGTGACATTGATGATATATGGCAGACACCACATCATGAAAGTGTTTTACAGTGGCACTGATGACATTTACCGTTGTCACCAACATTATGAAAGTCTTTTACAGTAACATTGATGATATATAGCAGACACCAGCATCATGAAAGTGTGTTACAGTGGCACACATGACATATACTGTTGTCACTAGGATTAAGAAAGTCCCTTACAGTGACATTGATGATATATGGCGGACACCACATCATGAGAATGTTTTACAGTGGCACTGATTGCATATACTGTGGATACAGATATGACTTAAACATACTATATAACGCAGTACAGCATAAACCGTGGACAGAGATAACATGAAAATGTGTTGTAAAATGCTCCTGTGAACTGTTGATGACTTGACATCCATTGAATTTCTTCAGGAGTTACCCTAAATCGCAGATTGTACATTGTATGGTGTTTGCCCCAATTTAGAGCGCAAAACATTCTGTAAAATTGAAACATTTCAACCAATTATTTTGAATGTTTTCTCAGGAGCCCAACCTCCTCCCCCTAAAAAGAATAGTCTAGGTTGCTTTGAGCTGCCTAGCAGCGCTTGTACACATTTGTGGTATATGCAAGCCCCTCTATTGGTACATTTCACGGCCTTGCAGAGCTGTACATGCGCAAGGACTGAGGGGGTTTGGTATGAGGAAACGGCAATGCTCAGAGATGGGGCAGGAAGGATTTAGCGAGGCTGGCAGAGAGGAAGGCAAAGTGGCAAGAGGGGTAGGGAGAGGGTGGCACGGAGGATTGAAAATGCATAGGCGAAAGGATGGCGAGATGAGAGGGTAGGAGGGGTTGCTGTACAGCAATGGTGAGGAGACCCGATATAGGGGTATGAGGAAGACGGACAACAGGCGGGGCGAGCCGGGCGAGAGGTAAGCAGGAGAGTGAGAAGCAGGGCGAGAGGTAAGCAGGAGAGTGAGAAGCAGGGCGAGAGGTAAGCAGGAGAGTGAGAAGCAGGGCGAGAGGTAAGCAGGTGAGTGAGAAGTAGGGTGAGAGGTAAGCAGGAGAGTGAGAAGTGGGGCGAGAGGTAAGCAGGAGAGTGAGAAGCGGGGCGAGCGGTAAGCAGGAGAGTGAGAAGCGGGGCGAGAGGTAAGCAGGAGAGTCAGAAGCAGGGCGGGAGGTAAGCAGGTGAGTGAGAAGCAGGGCGAGAGGTAAGCAGGAGAGTTAGAAGTGGTGTGAGAGGTAAGCAGGAGAGTGAGAAGCGGGGCGAGAGGTAAGCAGGAGAGTGAGAAGCAGGGCGAGAGGTAAGCAGGAGAGTGAGAAGCGGGGCGAGAGGTAAGCAGGAGAGTGAGAAGCGGGGCGAGAGGTAAGCAGGAGAGTGAGAAGCAAGGCGAGTGGTAAGCAGGAGAGTGAGAAGCAGGGCGAGAGGTAAGCAGGAGAGTGAGAAGCAGGGCGAGAGGTAAGCAGAAGTGTTACAAGCAGGGCGAGAGGTAAGCAGGAGAGTGAGAAGCGGGGCGAGAGGTAAGCAGGAGAGTGAGAAGCAGGGCGAGAGGTAAGCGGGAGAGTTAGAAGCAGGGCGAGAGGTAAGCAGGAGAGTGAGAAGCGGGGCGAGAGGTAAGCAGGAGAGTGAGAAGCGGGGCGAGTGGTAAGCAGGAGAGTGAGAAGCGGGGCGAGAGGTAAGCAGGAGAGTGAGAAGCAGGGCGAGAGGTAAGCAGGAGAGTGAGAAGCAGGGCGAGAGGTAAGCAGGAGAGTGAGAAGCAGGGCGAGAGGTAAGCAGAAGAGTTACAAGCGGGGCGAGAGGTAAGCAGGAGAGTGAGAAGTGGGGCGAGAGGTAAGCAGGAGAGTGAGAAGCGGGGCGAGCGGTAAGCAGGAGAGTGAGAAGCGGGGCGAGAGGTAAGCAGGAGAGTCAGAAGCAGGGCGGGAGGTAAGCAGGCGAGTGAGAAGCAGGGCGAGAGGTAAGCAGGAGAGTTAGAAGTGGGGTGAGAGGTAAGCAGGAGAGTGAGAAGTGGGGCGAGAGGTAAGCAGGAGAGTGAGAAGCAGGGCGAGAGGTAAGCAGGAGAGTGAGAAGCGGGGCGAGAGGTAAGCAGGAGAGTGAGAAGCGGGGCGAGAGGTAAGCAGGAGAGTGAGAAGCAAGGCGAGTGGTAAGCAGGAGAGTGAGAAGCAGGGCGAGAGGTAAGCAGGAGAGTGAGAAGCAGGGCGAGAGGTAAGCAGGAGAGTGAGAAGCAGGGCGAGAGGTAAGCAGAAGTGTTACAAGCAGGGCGAGAGGTAAGCAGGAGAGTTAGAAGTGGGGCGAGAGGTAAGCGGGAGAGTTAGGAGCAGGGCGAGAGGTAAGCAGGAGAGTGAGAAGCGGGGCGAGAGGTAAGCAGGAGAGTGAGAAGCGGAACGAGAGGTAAGCAGGAGAGTGAGAAGCGGGGCGAGTGGTAAGCAGGAGAGTGAGAAGCAGGGCGAGAGGTAAGCAGGAGAGTGAGAAGCAGGGCGAAAGGTAAGCAGAAGTGTTACAAGCAGGGCGAGAGGTAAGCAGGAGAGTGAGAAGCGGGGCGAGAGGTAAGCAGGAGAGTGAGAAGCAGGGCGAGAGGTAAGCGGGAGAGTTAGAAGCGGGGTGAGGTAAGTGGGAGAGTGAGAAGCGGGGCGAGAGGTAAGCAGGAGAGTGAGAAGCGGGCGAGAGGTAAGCAGGAGAGTGAGAAGCAGGGCGAGAGGTAAGCAGGAGAGTGAGAAGCAGGGCGAGAGGTAAGCAGAAGAGTTACAAGCAGGGCGAGAGGTAAGCAGAAGTGTTACAAGCAGGGCGAGAGGTAAGCAGGAGAGTGAGAAGCGGGGCGAGAGGTAAGCAGGAGAGTGAGAAGCGGGGCGAGAGGTAAGCAGGAGAGTGAGAAGCGGGGCGAGAGGTAAGCAGGAGAGTGAGAAGCGGGGCGAGTGGTAAGCAGGAGAGTGAGAAGCAGGGCGAGAGGTAAGCAGGAGAGTGAGAAGCAGTGCGAAAGGTAAGCAGAAGTGTTACAAGCAGGGCGAGAGGTAAGCAGGAGAGTGAGAAGCGGGGCGAGAGGTAAGCAGGAGAGTGAGAAGCAGGGCGAGAGGTAAGCGGGAGAGTTAGAAGCGGGGTGAGAGGTAAGCGGGAGAGTGAGAAGCTGGGCGAGAGGTAAGCAGGAGAGTGAGAAGCGGGGCGAGAGGTAAGCAGGAGAGTGAGAAGCAGGGCGAGAGGTAAGCAGGAGAGTGAGAAGCAGGGCGAGAGGTAAGCAGAAGAGTTACAAGCAGGGCGAGAGGTAAGTAGGAGAGTGAGAAGCAGGGCGAGAGGTAAGCAGGAGAGTGAGAAGCAGGGCGAGAGGTAAGCAGGAGAGTGAGAAGCAGGGCGAGAGGTAAGCAGGAGAGTGAGAAGCAGGGCGAGAGGTAAGCAGGAGAGTGAGAAGCAAGGCGAGAGGTAGGCAGGAGAGTGAGAAGCAGGGCGAGAGGTAAGCAGGAGAGTGAGAAGCAGGGCGAGCGGTAAGCAGGAGAGTGAGAAGCAGGGCGAGAGGTAAGCAGGAGAGTGAGAAGCGGGGCGAGAGGTAAGCAGGAGAGTGAGAAGTAGGGCGAGAGGTAAGCAGGAGAGTGAGAAGCGGGGCGAGAGGTAAGCAGGAGAGTGAGTAGCGGGGCGAGAGGTAAGCAGGAGAGTGAGAAGCAGGGCGAGAGGTAAGCAGGAGAGTGAGAAGCAGGGCGAGAGGTAAGCAGGAGAGTGAGAAGCAGGGCGAGAGGTAAACAGAAGAGTTACAAGCGGGGCGAGAGGTAAGCAGGAGAGTGAGAAGCAGGGCGAGAGGTGAGCAGAAGAGTGAGAAGCGGGCGAGAGGTAAGCAGGAGAGTGAGAAGCAGGGCGAGAGGTAAGCAGGAGAGTGAGAAGCAGGGCGAGAGGTAGGCAGGAGAGTGAGAAGCAGGGCGAGAGGTAAGCAGAAGAGTTACAAGCAGGGCGAGAGGTAAGCAGAAGAGTTACATGCAGGAGAGTGAGAAGCAGGGCGAGAGGTAAGCAGGAGAGTGAGAAGCAGGGCGAGAGGTAAGCAGGAGAGTTACAAGCAGGGCGAGAGGTAAGCAGGAGAGTGAGAAGCAGGGCGAGAGGTAAGCAGAAGAGTTACAAGCAGGGCGAGAGGTAAGCAGGAGAGTGAGAAGCAGGGGGAGAGGTAAGCAGGAGAGTGAGAAGCAGAGCGAGAGGTAAGCAGAAGAGTTACAAGCAGGGCGAGAGGTAAGCAGGAGAGTGAGAAGCAAGGCGAGAGGTAAGCCGGAGAGTGAGAAGCAAGGCGAGAGGTAAGCCGGAGAGTGAGAAGCAGGGCGAGAGGTAAGCAGGAGAGTGAGAAGCAGGGCCGGGGGTAAGCAGGAGAGTGAGAAGCAGGGCGAGAGGTAAGCAGGAGAGTGAGATGCAGGGTGAGGGGTAAGCAGGAGAGTGAGAAGCAGGGCGAGAGGGACCAAATGGAGGCAAGAGGTGAACATTAGGAGTAAGGCAGAAGGGGGCGAGGAGGTGATGTAGGATGAGCTGAGCATGATGGTGGGAGGGCGTCAGGCAGAAAAGTGAGACAGAGGTTGGAGAGCAAGAAGGGGGTTTATAAGAGTGGGGGGACCGGAAGAGAAGTTTGAACATGAGAGGAAGGATGAGAAGGAAAGAGAGCACGACTGTGTGTGTCTCTTGAGAGAGAGGAGGAAGGTCAAGAGGCACAGAGGTGAGAGAAAGGATGAAAGAGGAGGAGTGAAAGAGTGCGGAAAAGAAGGGGTATGAGAAAAAGAAGTGGAGGAAGTGATTGTGAACGGGATGGAAGAGTCACGAGAGAGCACGTGCGATGGAAGAAAGGATTGACAGTTGTGGCAACAAGGAAAAAGAAAAGGTAAGAGGAAAGAGAAGTGAGTGGAATGGAGGGGAGCAAAGAGGAGGAGCGTATAAAAGCAGATGGTAGAAGAAAAGGAGACCACGGTGTAAGAAGGAAGCCATTTAGAGAGCAAAGCAAAGGGCTCCGTTTCTGGATTCCAGTGTGTGTCCCAAATGATAGCATGCAATCAGGACCGGCGTTAAACAGGTGCAGCTGCACTTGGCCTCGCGCTCATGGGGCCCCACACAGTCGCTGACCCTCTCTCTCCCTGGAAAGAGAGGGTCGCCTCTGAGAATCTCCAGCGCTGCTGTCTCCTGTTACAGAACCTAGTAGCTGCCGCTCCATGCAGCCTGTACAGAGACTCGGATTGCGGAAGCCAGCCAGGCCTGGCTGTGGCAAGAGGGTGATGTGGCGACGCGGGCTGACTGTAACACAATTGTCACCGTTTTGCCCAATTGTCTCCATCCACAGCGCGCCCTGGAAAGGGGTGCTGACAGCCCGTTAATGACCTGCAAATACTGCCGGTCATTAACGGACTGCCGGCAGAGCAACTACTCCTTTGTTCCGAGTGCTCTTTTCCTTTGCATATGTTTAGGTATTTGCAATGTTGAGACAGACTTTCCCATCTGAAAGACCCCTCACAGATCGTTACCTAGCCAATAGGGCTCCCGTCAGTGCCAAATGCCCAAACATATCCAAAAGGAGAGAAAGCTCCCTTTTAAACAGTCATGATGCCGATGACTGACATACAAAAAAGGTACTGCTTTGGATTACTTGACAAATGTTCTATGCAGTGGCAGATTTAAGGCAAAAGGCCCCGTGGGCAGCATTTAAGGCAAAAGGCCCCGTGGGCAGCACCTGACCCGCCCTAGGTCGGCGGGTCAAGGAGGTGGAGCTTAGGGTGGGCGTAGTTAATTGCAGTCACGAGTGCACAATGGCAAACTTTAGGGACAAAAGCTATTTTTATTATAAAGTTGTCTTTATTACAGTTACCTGTGTCTGGGTGTCTGACTAACTGGAAACAGCTGGGCCTCCTCAGCAGGCTTTGCTATCAATGGTAATATTGGAGGATCAAGCCTGAAACTAATGTTGGAAATGAAGATGTTTCAAGGTTAAGGGCGAAAGAGAATTACAGCTTATGAAGACTTGACAATTTCCTAGGCTCTAAGAAAGCTAGTTGGATCTAATGCTTGTAATTACACCTGTGCAAATGTTTCACAAAAGTACCAAACCATGTCGAAATATGTCTTTAATAAGTACATGTCGCAGTACAATAAATTCATTATTGTGCAAAAAATAAAAACAGTTCCTTTATAGACATTATTGTGCAATTAGTGAAGTAAAAACACAATTGCCAGCTAAGCTTCATAAAATAATGCAATGAGAATATATCAATAATAAAGTGCCCATTCATATATTGCACACCACAACATTATCTTGGTTTACACAGGAAAACCTGGCATCCAGGATGGGGAAAACAAATGTATAATCACATTCTTTTGCATGACATGTTTCTATAATGTATATATATTGTCAGGTGCCTTTATTATGTGATTTGTGAACCTTTCAAGGCATTGCTAGACAAATAATAATTTACTCCTTTGATTACCAAGCCTTAAAAATACTGATATGAAGTGTACCTGGGAAGATATGTGGTCAAGTTCTTACATCTCCACCTTGGACAGAATCCTGGTTTTGATACTTAAAGTGTTTAATCCTGGGAAAATCATGCAATCTCATCGTGCCTGATCTACCAACATTGGGAGCCAATAAAAGCAATTCACGTTGCAACTTTTCTGATTGCCCACCCCACGTGCCACCCATTATCCTAAATTATGATCATTATGTGTGTATGCTCTTGTACTTGTTTGTTTGTTTATTTGTAATGTGCACCAGACCCGAGGGTATCAGGGAGCAGGAGAACGTTGGATACAAGGAGACTTTCATCTTAGGGTTACATAATATAAATATTACAAATAATAAACTTCATGCCACACCTGCATAACTCAGTGCCCCACTTGGGCCACCCCAGCCAAAAGAGTCTGGACAGCCACTGGAAAACACACTTTAAGCATTTGTGTGGTGCATTTGTTGTTTGGGGGCCCACACTGGGCGGAAAGTCCACTGTCAAGACTGCCAACAACTGGTCTGTGGACCAAGTGAAGTGACACTTATGTTTTTGCCCCTCAAGGTGCCTCATTGATTGTACTGACCCCCACTCTTTTACCATTCTATCACCGCCTGGGGCCTGATAGCCATTGCTGTGGGTTTATGTGGTATATAGAAGACATCAAAATTCTGCATCAACTATACTGGGTACATTGTAAATGCGAAAAACCCCATGCTTCCTGCCTGCATTTCCTCAACACCTGGATGTGCACTAATTGGCTTAAACTGCCTGCATCACAAAGCTGTCACAACCAAGCACCACTCTATGCACCAACGCGTCTCGGTTTCATGGGAAACTTAATCTCTTCCTCCGGGACCCTGCTTTTTTGCCCCCCTCTTGCTCACCTCCTTTGAAGCCACTTGTGGCATTCAGCGTTTTACAACTCAAAAATATATAACTAAATGCAATACATAGCTTCCAAATAGATCCATGTTATGAGGGTCTCCTTTGTCCAGTCCAAGCTTTTTAACCAACAACATGTTGAATGCTGGGATTTGAAGTCCTTTGTTTATAATAAAAGGTTGAACTGCACGCGATACCGTGAAATGTGATGTTGACCATCCAGGACGGAAGAGGGTGGCCCCCAGGATATGAGGAGGGTTTTGGGGGGGGTGGGCCGGTGCGTCACCTCATGGTGTCACCCACTCGGCCCGCCTGACTTCCATGGCGGAAGGAACCCTAATGACGCCTAATGCACCCTAATAATCACCAGCACCTGTCACAGCCCTGCATTTTCTCTGGGAGGTTATATAACATGTGTTATATCACCCAACTGCATGTGACTCACTCATTCCAACATAGATCAGTTTTGTCTTGAACACACTGGGCAGAAATAACCAAGCATTACTCCTATCTTTTTCCACAATGCCTCTTACTGCACATATTCCATTACAATCATCCTCCTCGGCTACCGACAAACGTGCACTCGTCCCTAACCGTTTTGCAATAGATTTATGCAGCACCACCGCTGCTTGCAAACGCAATTAAAGTTAAATTGTGGAACTGCTATAATGGCTGGGATGCAGATAAAAACGTGAGCAAAGCCGGTCTTAAAACGCTGTCAGGGGCTGCTTAATTAAATCAGTCATTTCTCAAGCCCCAGGGACACTCAGTCCAGGAAGAGCTCCTTTCAACATAATACCCCTGGAAAATTGCTTTTCCTACATCTGGGAGGATAGCTCAGGGGCAACGCGTCAAGACAAATCATGGCAATACCGGTTCGAATCGCGGGCTCGCGCGTGTTATAAAAGAATAATTATAATCCAATGAAATTATAATGTCAACAGGACAGCGCCATTGTTTTTTCATGTGGAGGATGTCGCGTGCGGTGGAGATGGATTTCGGCTGTCCACTACAGACACAATGGTGGTTGTTTCCATAGGCCCTGCACCTCATAGTGTCACCCACTGCGGTCTGCACCTGCTGCACCCCATAGTGACGCCACTGACTGGAGTCACAGCAGAAAGGGCCTTGTGTCCTGTGTTTCAGAGAGAGACAGGGAAGGAAAGGGGCGGGGCAGGGCTCAGGGGCCCGCTCACCGTTTGTCCACCTGCCGACCGTTAAATCCGCGTCTGGTTCTATGCACCATACACAACAGGACTTTGGAAGTCTGTGACATAGGTAATTATTATCCCGTGATTTTACTAAATTTGTTTAATTAATTCTCAAAGTGCTTGAAGTAGTGTTGTAAAAAAACGGTTTGTATTATTTTGCATTCTGGACTTCTAGTTTTCTGGTGAGTTTGTGGATTATGAAGCTGAGGGAATTTTCCTTTGGCTGAACATGTTTCTCTGAGAATTTACACATTGTAAGGTTGCCTTAATTTGAAATGTGTATAAGTAAACTATCAGATTTCTCACGTTTTACGTGGCCATGCGTGAGGTCATCCAGTCATGTTTTTTCCCTTTGGATTCGGGGACTTGCCGCTAGAAAATTCTGGGTATAAACAGGACTGGGTAGATTACTCACGCATGCCCATGGGAAACCTGAAAGCTATAAGACAGTATTATTGCAAAATGTAAACATTTGGAACACGTGGAGTTTAGAAGGCATATGTTCAAGTGCCTGAACTCTAGAGTGTGTTAAAATCTCAGCTTCACCGTTTAACTACAGTGTGTGATCCTGGGCAAATAATGTAATCCCTTGTAGTATAGATGACTGGCCTCTGCAGAGGGAAAATTAGCACAAAGCCAACATCAAGACTGATTACCCCTCTCTTTATCCCAAAGTTGTCAAACAGGGCCCTGCACGTTATCGTCTGTTGTTTTGTCCACGGATACATGATTTTAGCACTTCATATTTATGAAGTGCTATGAAGTGCTCATGTATCCGTGTTGGAAAACCCTATGTAGGGTCTTCTAGAAAATTATGTGTGACTTACTTCAGGTGTAAGATAGATCAATGATACACCAGAAAAAAAAAGAATAACATTTTCTTTTCTTTCATGTTGTTTTGACTAATGTCCAATTTTAATTTTCTGTGATTTACTTGACCTATCGATTGGATCTATGATTCTAAGTCCCTTACTAACCCCCCGCCCCCTGTTTTGTATCGCAGTCTGTTGTTTTATTGAATGTTTCTATTAAGTGTTTTTAGATATTAATAAAATGATTGATTATTTGAATATTTAGTTTTTGTGGAGCTTTTGTCTTCCACTGGATGTGAAGACAGTGGATAACGTGCAGGGCCCTGTTTGACAACTTTGGGATAAAGAGAGGAGTAATCAATCTTGATGTTCGCTTTGTGTTAATTTTCCCTTTCATGTTCAAATATTATTCCCCCAAGAACAAAAAATCTGGGAAAACTCAATTCTTCCTTACCTGGCCTCAGCAGAGCCATCATTGCCAGTCACCAAAGTAGAATGGGCCATCCAGAGTACTGCCCCACAGTAACATGAGTGAAACTCTTTGCTATGCCCTGTTAGGCTATGTTGTTGAATCTTGTATAGCACACAGTCTACCAAAAAAACAGCAAGTGTCTATGTGTGCATGTTGGGGTCAAGGGTCAGGACGACGACTAGAAAGTACATGTATGCTTCGTGTGCCTGCTGAGATCTATGTTTAAACTGCTGGCCGTGGTTCCAATCCCCTCAAGTTTCATGGTTCCGAGGACAGGCTGGAGTGCTGTCACTTCTGGTGACGTCATCATGTGCAAATTAATTTGCCACCCTTGGCCCCACAATTCCTACCATACAGTGATCCACAGGGAGACTGCAGTCTAGGGAGAGCAGGAAAAGTGTGACCCTGACACAGAAGCGGCGTGTACCTAGAGTGACCCCAGTCCAGACCACAGTGGCTCAGGCACGGGGTGACAGAAAACCTGAGTGGGGCTGATCTGCAGTGAACTCGATCCAGAGAAACCCACACAAGTTGAGACACTTCTCTGGAGAGACGCAGGCACAGAGGGACCGGGATCCCAATTATCCCCCAAATGGACAGACCTAGTACCAGAGTAGCCTAGAGACAAGGTGAGCAAGGCACCCTGTGACGCGCTCCAGCTATGGGCCTTAGCTGTTTCTATGAGAACAGCAATGCTTGCGCTCGTGTGTCACCTGCATACATTAGATGCTCAGCTGCCGGAAGTGGCTTTGGTGCATCTGTCTGTCCTTGAGCAGAATCTAGATGGCTTTGGGTCGACCTGCTAGCCATGGTCTGTCTTCTTTGGACAACTGCTATAGATGACCTGTCACACAAAGGGGCGTATTGTGAATACGAAGAGAACGGCATCAGTGCAGGAGCATCCATTCCAAAATAGAGTAGAATCCAGACACCAGCCTAGTAGCACCTAGACCTCCAGCCTAGGCATGGCATCAGTGCAGGAGCATTCATCCTTCAGCAGAGTAGAATCCAGACACCAGCCTAGTAGCACCTAGACCTCCAGTCTAGGCATGGCATCAGTGCAGGAGCATCCATTCCTAAACAGAGTAGAATCCAGACACCAGCCTAGTAGCACCTAGACCTCCAGCCTAGGCACGGCATCAGTGCAGGAGCATTCATCCTTCAGCAGAGTAGAATCCAGACACCAGCCTAGTAGCACCTAGACCTCCAGTCTAGGCATGGCATCAGTGCAGGAGCATCCATTCCTAAACAGAGTAGAATCCAGACACCAGCCTAGTAGCACCTAGACCTCCAGCCTAGGCACGGCATCAGTGCAGGAGCATTCATTCTTCAGCAGAGTAGAATCCAGACACCAGCCTAGTAGCACCTAGACCTCCAGTCTAGGCACGGCATCAGTGCAGGAGCATCCATTCCTAAACAGAGTAGAATCCAGACACCAGCCTAGTAGCACCTAAACCTCCAGCCTAGGCACGGCATCTGTGCAGGAGCATTCATCCTTCAGCAGAGTAGAATCCATACACCAGCCTAGTAGCACCTAGACCTCCAGTCTAGGCACGGCATCAGTGCAGGAGCATCCATTCCTAAACAGAGTAGAATTCAGACACCAGCTTAGTAGCATCTAGACCTCCCGCACAGGCACGGAATCTGTGCAGGAGCATCCATCTTTCAGCAGAGTAGAATCTAGCATCAGCTTAGTAGCACCTAGACCACTCGTCTAGGCATGGCATCAGTGCAGTAGCATACATCCTTCAGCAGAGTAGCATCTAGCACCAGTTTAGTAGCACCTAGACCGCCAGCCTAGGCATGGCATCAGTGCAGGGGCATCCATCCTTCAGCAGACTAGAATCCAGACACCAGCTTTGTAGCACCTATACCTCTATCCTAGGTACGGCATCAGTGCAGGAGAATCCATCCTTCAGCAGAGTTGATTCTAGCACCAGTTTACCTTCAGCAGAGTAGAATCTAGCACCAGTTTAGTAGCACCAAGACCTCCCGCCTAGGCACGGCATCAGTGCAGGAGCATCCATCCTTCAGCAGGTTAGAATCCAGACACCAGCTTAGTAGCACCTAGACCTCATGCCTAAGCACGGCATCAGTGCAGGAGCATCAATCCTTCAGCAGAGTAGAATCTAGCACCAGTTTAGTAGCACCTAGACCTCCTGCCTAAGCACGGCATCAGTGTAGGAGCATGCTTCCTTCAGCAGAGTATAATCCAGACTCCAGCTTAGTAGCACCTAGACCTCCTGCCTAAGCACGGCATCAGTGCAGGAGCATGCTTCCTTCAGCAGAGTATAATCCAGACTCCAGTTTAGTAGCACCTAGACCTCCTGCCTAAGCACGGCATCAGTGCAGGAGCATCAATCCTTCAGCAGAGTGTAATCCAGACACCCCTCCATCCTAGGTATGGCATCAGTGCAGGAGCATCCATCCCTGAGCAGAGTAGGATCCCGACACCAGCTTAGGACCTTCTGGACCTAAGGCATATGAGGGTCTTGCACCCAGCCTAGAAGAAAGTAGGCCTCTTCCAAGAGGAGCATTATATCAAGGAGATCAATGGGAAAGATTTGATGGTGCCTAATGTCTAAAAGTATGGATGAATGACCCCTGCAGGAGCGTTACGTCAGGGGAGGTGGACAAGCAGAACATCCTGGAGCCTTATACTATAGGCCATGCATGAGCACAGCCAGTAAATCCTTATATTGGAGGAGATGGATGAGCATGTCTTGCAGGGCAGGGGGAGCAGCCAATCGGGTTCTTTGGATCGAAGGCTGAAACTGCTAATCTCAGCCCACTTTCCATGGAACCTGAAATCTGCTTCCCCAGCCCGCACTGCTATCTTCCCCCCACACTTTTATTTTTCCTGTTAACCCACCAAACTTAACTTTTTGCTCGGCAGCGACGGACCCCCTGCTGCCTCTCTGTGGCCACCATGGAAAGGGAAGAGTGGCTCCTTTATGGAGGCCCACCTTCGACATCCATGGCGGCCATCTTGAGACAGTATTTTCATTCAATGAACGGGGCGCAGGCTGCATCCTGTCCATTGAATAAATATACAATTTTCTTTGCACCCCAGGTTTCAGGAGTGGAAACCCAGGGTGCTAATAGCACCCGTTCCAAGGGCTGGAAAGGATGCTAAAGTCCCGGGCCCTCGTTAAATGCCTTCTTATCTAATATAGACATGCATGTTTTCCTTATATCAGGAACAATGTTTGGGTACCTCTCATTGGTGACTTAAATAAGTGGTGATGGACATGCATCTCTGGTGCCTGATATAAAGGGAAATGAACGAGTACTGCCCAATGCAGCCTTGTGTTAGAGTTGTGCACGAAACCTCTTTGTTTGGCCTGATATCAGGAATGATAGTTGAGGACCCATCAATGGAGTCTGATCATGGGTTGTTGGTAGGACAACACCTAATGGAGTTTCAAATGCGTGGTAGACAATGGCCATGTCTCATGGAGTCTTTTATCAAAGACAGTAGATAGGCCCTCGTTGCAGACCCTTGTAATGTAGGCAATGGATAAGCAGTGCCTACTGGGGCCTTATACCACACGTAATGGCAGAGCAGCAATAATGTAATCCTTAAATCATGTGGACGATGAATCACTTTTTTTTCGCAGAAACCTTCCATTGAAGTTGATGGACAAGTACCTACTATTGGCGATATACCCAAGGCAGTTGATGGGGACCTTCGCTCGTATCCTTGTCCAGGGAGTCAACGAGTGCACTTGCCAGTGGAGCCATATAACAAGAGCAAAGGACAAACACCTCTGCAACGTTTGATGGGCTGGCCCCTCCTGCTGGAACCTTCTTCTGCGGCTAATGAGATGATCTCCCCACCGGAAAATAAAACATCATGGGTAAAGGGTCGATTAGGTGCGCACTGGTGGAACTTGGTCCTCCGGGCGATGGATGGGAGGGAGCCTTCGCCAGAACTGCGTTTCAGAGTGCTACATGTCCTGGAGCTTTATTTGGGGGCAATAAAAGAGAACCTCTCGCTGGATCCCTAAAGGAAGGACAATGAAGAAGTAGCTATGCTTGGAGCCTTCCATTGGTGGTGATGACAGAGCACCTCCTACCACAGCCTCATATCAATGCGATGGTCAGGCATATACTGCAGTAGCCTCATAGAAACAGTGCTAGACAGATGACTTCTGATGAGGCTTTATATCCACGGAAATGGATGGGTACCTCCCAATGTAGCCTTCTACGGAGGGTGTTGGATAGACAGCTCCCAATGGCGCCTTGGATCACAAGAGATGGATGTGTTCTGTGGATCCTAAAAGGGCGATTTATTGGCAACTCTTCATGGCATTGAATGCACTACTCCTGCTGCAGCCTTATATTAAGGAAGATGGAAGAACACCCTCTGCTAAAGCCATCTACAGGGGGCGATGCACAAGTACCACCAAGGATCCTTATATCGATGCGATGGATGGGCACCTGCTGCGGCAGGGCGATGGGAGAATACCCTGATGCAGACTTCTACAGTGGGCGATAAATGGACACCTCCTATGGCAGGTCGATGGATGAGTACTCTGGTGCAGTCTTCTACAGGGGGCGATGGACGAGTATCACCAAGGATCCTTATATCGATGCGATGGATAGGCACCTTGTGCGGCTGGCCGATGGATGAGAACCATGATGCAACTTTCTACAGTGGGCGATGAATGGGCACCTCCTGCAGCAGGGCAATGGATGAGTACCCTGATGCAACCTTCTACAGTGGGCGATAAATGGGCACCTCCTGTGGCAGGTCGATGGATGAGGACCCTGGTTCACCCTTCTACAGTGGGCGATGAATGGGCACCTTCTGTGGAAGGGTGATGGATGAGAACCTTGGTGCAGTCTTCTACAGTGGGCAATGAATGCGAACCTCCTGCGTTAGGGCGATGGGCAGGAACCCTGCTGCAGCCTTCCACAGTGGGCGATGGCTGGGCACCTCCTGCTGTAACCCCACAGTGGAGTCTTATATTAAAGGCAATGGGGAGTATCTCTTGCTACAGCTTTATATTGAGGTGTGTTACCCGTGTATGAAGTAGCAACATCTTAATCCTGTAGCTCTGAGCCTGGGTCACATTGAGCGTCTTTTGGTCTTCTTAATCCTGTAGCTCTGAGCCTGGGTCACATTGAGCGTCCTTTGGTCGTCTTAATCCTGTAGCTCTGACCCTGGGTCACATTGAGCGTCCTTTGGTCGTCTTAATCCCGTAGCTCTGATCCTGGGTCACATTGAGCGTCCTTTGGTCGTCTTAATCCCGTAGCTCTGAGCCTGGGTCACATTGAGCGCCCTTTGGTCGTCTTAATCCCGTAGCTCTGAGCCTGGGTCACATTGAGCGCCCTTTGGTCGTCTTAATCCCGTAGCTCTGAGCCTGGGTCACATTGAGCGTCCTTTGGTCGTCTTAATCCCGTAGCTCTGAGCCTGGGTCACATTGAGCGTCCTTTGGTCATCTTAATCCCGTAGCTCTGAGCCTGGGTCACATTCAGTGTCCTTTGATCATCTTAATCCTGTAGCTCGGAGCATGGGTCACATTGAGCGTCCTGTGACATTGTATGGATGATCCAAATTGAACGTCCCATTGAAACTCAAATGCACAGCACAGGATATTCTGAAGGTCACTGCTGGAAATTGGTCATTATTTGGTTAAAAAGGTTTGACTGGACCGTCCAAATATAAATTAATTGCAACCTAGCCGATCCCCACGTGAGTTTGTCTTTCCTGGCCCAACACTGCTTGTGCAAATACTCTTCTCACTACGTTTTATCGGAGCACGTTTGTGACACACACACACACTCGCGCGGGGACGCACGCCACAACCTACTACAATCCACACCAGCGGCAGAGCCCAATTTTAAGCCACTCACCTGATTGGTATGCTCCCTGCGCAAAGACTGTCCTGGCAAATGCAGGAGAGTGGGTCTTAAAATACCCCACTGGCTCTCCCCGCCCCCTTCACCCCACCTTCCTGACGAGCCCAGCGAGCAGAGAGCGGCTGTCACAAGAGATCAGTGCAAAACGCTCCTTCCAAGCGAGAGCAAGGGAGCGCCGGAGGGAAAGAGGCAGAGCCCCAGAGAGGAGTGGGCGAGACGGGGACAGGATCGGACTGCGGCTGAACAATAACCTCGCGCCCCAGAACACTGGCCCAAATTCGCAAAAATCGCGATTTGCACATTTTCAAGAACAGTTGTCTAGTTGTATTTAGGGAGAGCTGGGGGATTTTCGAAGGAATGTAATTTAAAGAACATTGGACCTGTAACATTAGGCAAAACTACCAGCTGCGCAGTGCTCCGAGTCATCAACAGAGCCCATGTTGGCCTCCACTTCCCATTTGGGCCCGGAACTTTGGCCAATGTCCCCTTGTCAGGGTTTTTTTTTAGCAGCTAGCCAGGGCAGAGTCCAGGCAGTCTCCAAAAAGTGTTCCCGAGCCAGGGCCCCGCCACTAGCCTGAGAGGTGTTCACCCCTGCAGGAAGGACGTTCACTTAGCAGAGATTGCCTCTACCGCCTGGTTAAATGGCTGCCTGTGGGAGTTGACGCTTCTGTCTAAACACCAAAAGACGAGGTGGGTGCAGACAGCACATTTTGTTTTTTTAGGCACAGCTGCTGACCACGGCAGGCAGCCCTTTCTTGAAGGTTGACAGCTGTGATTAAGAAACCAAAGGAGAGGCGGGTGCATTGAGAGGTCCAAAAGCAGTATGCCTGCCTCTCCTTTTCAAAATGCCTGCCCTGTCCCCGCCATCCCATATTTAGACCACGGCCCCAATGAATAGCCCACCCTCAATTCCTCATCCCACTTACAGCACTGGCTCTTGTCCTGTAGGCCAGTCCAAGCCTGAATATGGGAAGTATCCCACTCATTGTGAGAGAGGAGAAGAGCCTACAGCTCGGAGAAAAGACATACTAGAGACAGAGAGAAATAATGTAACGCAGAGGGGGAAGGCGGAGAAGCGGGGAAAAGAACACGAGATCCGAGAGTGAGTAGAGCAGTGCTATTCAAACGTTTTTATGCTGAACCCCCCTTTCAGTAAAATTATTGTTGCTGAGCCCCCCCTTGAGTAAAAATAGTGTTGCTGCCCCCCTCCAGATCCCAGATATGCTTATATTTTCTATAAAAAGCAGTCACTGTGCTCTCTTTTGAAGAGCCTCACACACCTCCCGGATATATGCTTCGGACCCTCATATGGGGTGGGGGCCTGCTGGGGGGCGAGGGGGCAGACCCACAGTTTGAAGGCCACTGCAGTAGAGACATCAAGCCAGAGGAAGAGTTTAAGTGATGTGGAGAAACATAAAGGAACAGGGAGGGAGATGATGCATCTAGAGACACTGTGAGATGCCACGGAAAGGAAGTGAAATAGGGGAGTGAAATGACATCAGAAATGGGAGAAGTAATGACGGGCGAATAAGGGACTGGAGGGAGAACAAAGACACCCGGGAGAAAGCAATGGGACCAGGGTACTGTCAAGGTGAAGACGAGGCGCCCTGGAACCTGTGGACAGGCACAGTGACACCGGGGCTGATCAGAAGGGACCCTCCTTAGGTAGAGAAGCAAAGGCATATGGGAGCACAGAGGCTGAAGGAACAACCCCCTGCTCTTTCAACCCTCTCATATGTCAACAAAAATACAACTCAACACAAATCAATTCACTGAAATTCAAAGCACCTTGAAAAATATTAATATCAACCAAAATTATTATGAATTGAGCATTGAGTAAAAAGTGAGATTATGATTACTTATATGTGATTATTAAGTTATCTAGCAAAAAGTACCCGTACTCAGCACGGGTTCTGTAGACAGACAAGATAATACACTCGTCCGTTGTTGAAAATCAATGATCCTGTAGGTCAATGTCCCGATTCGCTTATCGCCTGATGTGGGTTGCACTCTGAGGTGAACTGCACTGAGAATGGGCGCGTGTGGCTGGCTGGCATACCCCAGAGCAGACTTGGAGTGGAGGTGAGAGTTGGCATGCTGCAGCATACTGGGATTTTTTGAGCGCTCTCCACAGCTATCACCTCACCCGGACGTGGGTACAGTGTGTTGCAGTGCAAATATCGGTGCATACTATGGCTTTGAAACGTCGATTTTTGTTCCTCGCTTCAAAATGTTTAAAATTAGCTCAGTCCAGTCCTTCTATGACCACATTGATGTTTTGCCGTTTTTAGGCAACCGTCTAATATGTAAAGGGGCTGAAATCCGGGGCAATGGGTGGGGTGCCCAAAGGTCATGTTGTGTCATGAATCGGCAATGGAGTGTCTGGAGACGTTGTCAGCTTCATTAGGTTCTGCCACATTCAGCCAGTAGTAGTTTGCAACGGTCTAGTCTTTTTCCAAGATGGCCACCGCATGTTTATACTGGCGTTAAGTATGCCGGTTGAAGCGCTGCAACCCTCATCTTGCATTTGGGTAAGTCGCTCGTAGTTTGGCTGTCCTCTTGTTAGTCTGCTTTCTCCTTTTGCCAACTCGGTTTTCCCTCTGTCGCCTCCCGCATGCACCTTGCCGTCTGCAGCTGTTCTTTCTCGCTCTCGCTCCCGCGTACCTGACGCTCTCTCTCCAGCTCTGTGGGTTCCTCCTGGGTATTCTCTGTCCCGATTTCAGCTGTGGGTACTTATTCCATCCTGCCAGGGACACTCTTTTTCACCCCAGTCGCTACCTCCCACTGCCTCTACATCCTCTCCACCACTTTACCAACTCTGTTTGTTCCTGCCTGTAGCGCTTTCCTAGACAGCTTACTATTGCTGTCATCTATTGGTGCTGACAATTCGGTGCTTACTTGTGTGGTGGCCTACTTACAGCAATTCCACCGTCATGCTTTTAAGAACAGCACGTTGTGAGGACAACCCGATCAAAGAGTTCAGGGTTTTTTCCGCTGAAAGGCTTTTTCACTGGCCAGGCGTTGGCTCCCCGGAGTCCCCACTGCCTGGCCTGTTGCCCATTCAGTCAAATTCCGCCCCTATCTCTTCAAGAAGAAAGAGAAGAAAGGTGAGTCCAGACGCCGGAAGAAAAAAGGCAAATCTCCCAAGGAATCCTCTGAAGACCCAGGTGTGGAGATTGAAGAAGCTTCAGATTCTGAGATGTTGCCAGTAACATCTAGGGGGTCTCAACAGGTAACTATGCAGAATTTGGTGCAGACTGGTGGAGTGGTGTGCAATTGTATAAGGAACAAACTAACAGATGTACTGCTTTATAGATATAGATCGATTGGTGAAGCTTGAGGGGAAACATTTAACTATATCATTTAATCCATATAGGCATTTAATCTTAAGCCCCCCTACTCACCTCCCCCCAGGGCCCACCAGGGTTGCAAATTGTCCCCCAAGGCGTGACTCTGCAGCAGAGTGGTAGGAGGAGCGAGTGTTACGCGGGGAGAGGCGAGGGAGGTCAGGGGAGGGTAGGTGTGGTTAAAGGGGTGCTAGAGGGGTGCAAGGCTTATCCTTCAGTCCTGCAAGTCTTTGAATCCAAAAATTAGCCAAATTGATAAATCAACGCCTTTTATGTCTGCCACTGATCACAGGAAACCTGCTTTGGACATGGAGTAGAAGTTTTTTTATGATCAACAAATCGGAGTGCAGTGTGTTCTGTTTTTAGGGAAGGGGCCAGGCTAAGGAGTGTGGTAGGTATTTTGGTGGTGGGTGCTGAGGTCCCTGAAGCAGTCCTTGAGCTGTCTTACTGGTAATGTACATTTTGACCTAGCTCTGCAGCCGGCATCTTAACACCCTGAGCTATTTTATATACATTTTAACCTATGTTGACCTATTTCAATTTTATCATTTGTATAGCCCACACTGCAAACTACATCACAATTTTGGCTATTGAATAATTATGGTGTGTTTATCACAACTTTCATGCTAAGTGCATTTTGTAGAAGAAAACTGCAAGTAGTCTGTTAGGCCTCCCTTTTAGCTACACCGGCCACACCTCTTATGAAGGTTCCTCATTAATTTATGTTTCTTAGGTCGTTCCTCAAATCAATGTTGCTGTTAGGCGATCCCCTGCACACCAGTCCACTCCACGTCAGAACACAGCACACATTCCCCCAACATCTCCTCCCACGGTTCGAGGCTCAGGTGATTCGGTGAACCCAAAGGACCGAAAACACCGTACCAGCTTTGGTGTACGGGCTCGATTGCAACCCTTTCTGCATTGGCAATTGCCTTGGAGGACGTATAGCAGAAGGGGCGGTGTTACGTCTTCACGTCGGTCACGTGATCCAGTGTGGCGTTCCTCACGTGACCTTGGTGGACGTTACATGACCCAGAGACGTCACATGACCCAGAGACACACAGTATAAAGGTCTGAGAGACAGAATGCTCATTGCTTCTCAGCTGTCTTCAGACCCTGTTTGGCGTTACGGAATGCTCCTTGCTACCTTGATCACGGAACTCTACCTCGGACTCCTTCGGACACCCCCTTGTACCTTTGCTGGATTTTGGACTTCACCTCGATTAGTCTTTGGATCATCCCTTGATACCTTGCTGAACCTCTACGCCATTTCCCTACTTGGGATTCAAGTCAAGCCCTATCTCCTACAGGTGGCTAACCCTACATCCACGCTCACCTGCGGTTCTACTCTTCCAGGGACCGTCGCATCATCTGAGTCTCGAACCTCTCTACTAGGTTACCTGGGTTTCCCCAACACCAGATAGGTAAGACTCTTTAGATCCTATTGTTTGCCTGATTGTATTGTAATTGCCTGGTACTTAACCTCGTTCCCTTTTGACAGCAGCATCGGTGTTCCAGAGGTTCCGTGGATCTGGGAAGACATCTCTCACCTGTGGCCTCAAAGGTCGCACAGCGGGTTTCTATTAATTCCCCTGTGCGTCCCTTGGGGACGGAGGTCTCAACGGTCTACACGACTCTCAAGTCAGGACAGACTGAGAAGCCGTTTAGTCGTGTTTGACGATGCAGGGATCCACGGAAGAACCCATAGCTGCCTTAGTCCAGGCATTTGCAGTATTAAGGGCAGATATGGCCGTCGCGAACACGGTGATCCACCAAAGGTTAGATTCCATACAGAGTGTTCAGCATTCCCTCCCCGCAGACCCTGAGTTTGGAGATGCTAGCTCCTCAACTACACCCCCTCCCTTGGTTACTATTACAGTCCCAACTCCGGTGGTCCTCCCAACCCCTTCCCCCCTGGCTGCTCCTGAACGCTATCAAGGTGACCCCAAGAAATTCAGAACCTTTGTTAATCAGTGCAAGTTACATTTCTTATGCAGACCTTTGGCCTTTCCTACTTCCACTGCCAAAGCCGCTTTCGCCCTTTCCCATTTAGCCGGGACAGCTGCCGCTTGGGCTAATCCCCGGCTGGAGAATAATAGCCCAGTCCTTTATGACTTTGATCTGTTGGTTCTAGAAATGTCTCGAGTATTCGATACCCGACACAAGGCACAATTTAGGGACTTGGAGTTGTTAGAATTAACTCAGGGTAGAAGGACTTTGATAGACTACATCACCCGGTTCAATTAACTAGTTGCTGAAACATCATGGCCAGAAAACAAGCAGGCGGTGGTCTTTTATAGGGGTTTGAGTAACACCATGAAAGATGCTTTAGCAGTGATCCCTTCTGTGCCCACTCAGTATCAGGAATTGGTTGATCTCGCCCTGCAGATAGATGCACGGCGATCGGAGCGTAGAGCCGAATTGGGGGTCTCTTCCCATCCTACTCTTACTAGTACTCCTGCTCCCAGTACAGAAGAACCTATGCAAGTGGGAGGCTTACGTAGTCCTATTACAACATCTGAGAGGGAACGTAGGAGGGTGGATAATGCATGCTTTTATTGTGGCACCACTGGACATTTTGTGAAAGAGTGTCCTCGACGTCCCCAGAAGAGCCAGGTTTTTCGGACAGCTCGACCTTAGATCCGGAGAACAGGTCGAGTGTTCCGTCATCATCTCCGGGTACCCCTCTTGCCTTTGCTCGTGTTCAACCCATCTCTGTAAAGGCTACTCTATGTCCCTCTACAGGCCTTCTCCATGCAGTCAATATCATCATTGATTCAGGTGCTACTGGTAATTACATAGACATTGATTTAGCCCATTCCCTCAACCTGCCTCTAGTGGTGAAAACACGACCTGAACATGTCCAAGCCGTAAACGGCTCTGCGTTAGTTTCAGGTCCTGTTAGACACCAAACTGCACCTCTCTTGTTGAACATACAAGAAATTCACACAGAGACCTTAAGTTTTGATTTGATTACCACACCTCAATTCGGTATCATATTAGGGATTCCATGGTTACGTGAACACAATCCGCTGATTAATTGGCAGTCAGGCACGGTGCTCTTCGAGTCCGAGGTCTGTCAGAATTATTGTCTCCCGGTCCATCAAACCACTGACACCCCTTCTCGGGCCTTGGGGGCCTTAGCTCAACTCACGCTGACTGTTGACGATCCAGAGATTGTGCATTCTCATACTGTTGGGGGCTTGGTTTCTGGGATTCCACCTGAGTACAAAGCATTCGAATCAGTTTTCGATCGTGGCTCTTCCGAGGTACTTCCTCCACATAGACCATATGACTGCCCAATCGAATTACTCCCTGATTCCACTATTCCTTCGGGCAGGATCTATTCCTTATCCCCTTCGGAGGAACAAGCGTTGAAAGAGTATGTACAGAACGCCCTTCGTTTAGGACATATCCGCCCCTCTACTTCACCAGCGGCAAGCCCTATATTTTTTGTGCCCAAGAAGGAGGGGGATTTACGTCCTTGTGTGGATTATCGACATCTTAATGCTATCACAAAAAAGGATACATACCCAATCCCGTTAATCACACCGCTTCTAGATCACTTATCACATGCTTCCATTTTCACCAAGCTTGACCTACGCGGCGCATACAATTTAGTGCGCGTTCGCGAGGGAGACGAGTGGAAAACTGCTTTCTGTACTCGTTACGGATTGTATGAATACCTAGTCATGCCCTTCGGCCTATGTAATGCCCCGGCCACATTCCAACAATTCATGAATGACATATTCAGGGATATTCTGGATGTATACATGGTTGTGTACTTGGACGACATCTTAATCTTTTCTCGTAGTCTTGATGAGCATGTAAAGCATGTCCGAGAAGTACTATCCCATCTGAGAGATCATTCCTTATTCGCAAACCTGAGAAATGTCAGTTCCATAAAACGTCTGTTGAGTTTCTGGGTTTCCACATTACCCCTGGGGCGTCATCCATGAACGAATCTAAGGTCAAAGCAGTATTAGATTGGCCAGTACCTCAAACACTCAAGTCCCTGCAGGCCTTTTTGGGATTCGCCAACTTTTATAGACGTTTCATTTCTTCCTTTTCCACAATTGTTGCCCCGCTCACGGCTCTGACCAGTCCTCAGGTACCCTATCGTTGGCAGAGAGAACATCAGGAGGCTTTTGAGGCTTTGAAAACCGCCTTCACTACCGCACCAGTACTCCAGCACCCTAATCCTGATCTTCCGTTCATAGTTGAGGCGGATGCCTCTTCTTTTGCTCTCGGTGCGGTACTGTCTCAGACATGTCCTACAACAGGCAAGTTACACCCAGTGGCATACCATTCCCGTAAGTTTTCCAGTACTGAGACTCATTACACCATGACGGAGAAGGAACTCTTGGCGGTCATGGATGCCTTTCGTGTTTGGCGTCATCATCTTCTGGGGGCTAAACATCCCATCACGGTATACTCAGATCATCGGAATTTACAGGACCTGGCTTCATTGAAGTGCATTAATAGCAGACAGGTCCGATGGCATCTTTTCTTTTCCTCTTTTGATTTTCATATTATGCATCGTCCTGGCACTTCACATGGAAAAGCAGATGCTTTGTCACATTCCCCGGGGGGGGGTCGAGTTGCCAACCTTCCCTGACACCGTTCTCGGAAAGAGTCATGTGATTTGTCTTTGTACACCCTCATTGTCATTATTAGACTCGGTCCGATCCTGGACTAGCAATCATTCTGATCAGTTGCGGGAATGGGACCCAGTGTATTCTGATGGATTACCTTTCGTACATGAACGTCTGTTCCTTCCCACACCTGACACTCGTAATCTGACCCTTGAGTGGTCTCATGATGCTCCCTTTAATGCCCATCCCGGTCAAGAGCGCACTTTAGATCTTCTCAAGCGTTGGTGTTGGTGGCCCTCTATGACGCGCGATGTAGAATGTTATGTCAATTCGTGCGCAGTATGTGCTCAGTCTAAACATCGAAGAGATCGACCGGTTGGTTTGTTACTTCCGCTTCCAGTACCTCCTAGGCCCTGGCATACGTTGACTATGGATTTCGTTACCGATCTCCCCAAGTCGAAAGGCTTTGATTCCATCTGGGTAGTGGTAGACACGTTCACAAAAATGGCTCGTTTTGTTCCTTGTAAAGGCATCCCTTCGGCCCCGGTCTTGGCGGACTTGTTTTTTGAACATGTGTTCATGTTATTCGGCCTTCCTTCGGTCATTATATCCGATCGAGGATCACAGTTCACCTCTCGGTTCTGGAGGTCGTTGACGAAGTTACTGGGCATTGATACCAGGTATTCTTTGGCCTATCATCCTGAGACCGATGGGCAGACCGAAAGGACGAATCAATCTATGGAGCAGTACCTTCGCTGCCTGATGTTGCAACATCAGACCTCATGGTTGGCCGTTTTACGGCTTGCTGAGTTCGCGTACAATAATGCGGCTCATTCAGCTACTGGTTATTCTCCCTTTTACGCCCTCTACGGCCAACATCCCAAGGTCTTGCCGGTCCCTGATGCTTCTAGTTCTTCGAACCCTGCGGCCACGACATGTCTTAGGGATTTGTCTGCTGTACATGCTAGTACGGTGGTTCATCTCACTGAAGCAAAGGCTTCTATGAAGGCCTGTGTGGATGGCAAACGTCGAGCTGCTCCCCCTCTGGTGGTGGGTTCCAGGGTCTGGTTGTCTTCACGTCATCTTCGCCTTGTGGGTTGCCGGAAATTGTTACCTCGTTTTGTCGGCCCGTATGTGGTCTCTCAGGTGGTGAATCCGGTGGCTTTTCGTCTAGTGCTTCCTAGTTCTTGGCGTATCCATCCTGTGTTCCATGTCTCGCTCCTCAAACCCTGTCCTGATTCCGTCCGTCTTCGAGCCCCTGTTGTGCCGGTGTCCCTGACCTCTCCTGATGTCTTTGAGGTGTCGGCCATTTTAGGGTCCAGATGGTTTAGGGGTAGGCTCCAATATCTGGTGGATTGGAAGGGTTACGGCCCGGAGGAGCGTTCATGGGTTTCCACCACAGATCTGCCAAAATGCCATATAAGAGTGACACACATTGATTTTCATGTTGAAAAAGGACTGGAAGTAAAGATGGGTTTGCTTATTTTAAATTTATGCATGTATTTTTTTCACAAGGAACTATGTTACAATTGACCAGAAGGTAACCTGATTCAGTTAAAACTTCTAAGAGGCCTTCTTCCCCTGAGAAACTCACACCAGGTTCCTTCCCACCAAAAGGAGAGCATTTCGCATTGGCATGTTAATCAGAAGGGGGGGGGGATTTCCTCTGCTGTCCTGAGCAAGAAACAATGGGTTCCTTGGACTGAATAGGAATGCTAATTCGGGTGTGGATGACCACAACTGCTCTGGCAGGAAGGCAAGCCATGTGACCCTTTGACTCAGCCCAGCTTTGGAGGTGGGCCAGACTGAAAATGTGGATTGAAGTGGAAGTAAATGTATGTTTTATAAAAATGCTTATAGCAAAGTGTACTGAACTGACAAAAATATGAAACTTAGAGTTTGTTAAAATGGAAAATTCACTCACAGTTTAAGACTAAGCTGGAATGTTTGCGATGTTCTGAGACTGAACCCCGGAAATTATTCATATTGTAGCCATGGTGTTTATGTTAGGAACATGAAAAATTACAGGAATGTGCCCGGATGGGATGTGCATGCATGTATAAAAATTGGGTGCAGAACTAACATTGAGAAACCCACCAAAAGCGCAGAAAAGTTGTCATTTATGAAACATAGCTCGTAGGAAAATGAGAGTTGGACAGAAATGTACCTTAGGCAATCTGTCATGTAATTATGTATTATGAACAACTTGTGTATCTTGGAAATATGTTTTTGGGGAAAATTGAGTTTCTATGTAAAAGAAAAGGGGAGAGATTTCTTTTGGATCATAAATGCAGTGTCACTCTGACTCATGATGACACACTGCTCCTTTCTCAAATCAGGAGAGGGGAAATCCTCTGACCTATCAGATCCTTAGAGGGTTGGGCATAGATAATCAGCCTCCCCACCCACTTTGGAAATGGATAAATAGGGACTGTTGTGGACCCAGAGACACACACTTTCCACTCATCAACTGATTTCTTGACGAAGCACCCTGCAGGAAGATCCAGGCTCCAGAAATAGATCCAGAATCCAGACTCTAGAACTTTGAAGCAGAGTGGCCTAATCCAAAAAGCTGAACTTTTCTCAGCTGGCCTTCAGAATCTTAAGCAACCTGATTCTAACCCCTAAACTTCCAAGGGGCACCACAAAATCCAACAGCCTAGCTGAGCTGTTTTGCTGTTCTAGCTAAGAACCCCGTGCTAGAACCAAGATCGAGACCTGCAGAGCAGAGCTGTAACCCAGAACCCGTCATATCCAGTCCAAGAGGCCGCGCAGACCAGAGTGCCTTGCTGAGAGCAGAGTCTAGGTGCCCTTATCCTGTCCGGTGGTGAGTGAAGTCCAAACCTTTGACCAGATCTTTGACGGGCCCATTCCATTTCAAAGCCATAGTTGTAAGTATTTAGTGTAGAACTGTCCATAACCAACCTCTTAGTCTTGAGTAACCCAATCCAACCATTCCAACCTATCCATAACTGCATTATTGAATCTCTTTTGTCTGTTCTAAATTCTTCTCTCCTCCACATAATCCTTGATAATAGTAGTGATAATCATCTTGGCGCTAATATATATTTTCTGTAGAAAGGCAATCGTCTCGTGCAGACAGAAACCATCCGGAGGCGCCTCTGGATAGGTGGCTGGGCTGTCGTGTAGTTTGCGGCTCCATAGACTCTTTAGTGTTAAGAAATTGTTGTTCCAAATCTTCAATAGCACATCTTTCAAACAAACCTAAAACGACATTCCAATTCCTTATAGTTTTTCCGTAATTGCGTTTCCCGCACGCGGAAAAGTTGCTGCAATTTCGCATTTGGCTCAATTTCACCACATGTAAAAATGGCTATTTCTTGCTTTCAACTTCTGAATTTCGTTTTCCATCTGCTAATCATTCTATAATCATTGCTAGTGTTGACCTGACCCAATCCAAAGCAACTCTCACTAGTTCTGAATCCTATTTCGCGAATAAAAATCAATTTTAGCATTTTCCCATTTATTGCAAATCACATTCAAAAGCATTTTGACATGTTTTTAAAGCATTCCTGTTCTCTCTAAGCCTGCTGGGGGGAAGTGGGATTGAAACTGCAATTGTGGATTGTTATTCCTGATACCTGTGTGCCCTCATTCATTCTCTTCATATTGCATGTGGGGGGAGTGAGTAATAACAGGGGGAAAGAGTAATCTCATTGTCCTTTGATTGAAGTCATATCAAGTTTTATTTCTGTGTTGCATTCTTTCCTATCATTACATTTTCTTGAACCATCCAAAGTATGCTCTGATTTATTATTTTTCCTATTCCTGCTCCTAACTGATTAAAGAGATTGTTGATATTGTAATATAACCCATTGCTGATCATTGTTCATATTCATAAGTGTGATATTCAGATATTATTCATATTCATAAAAGTGTAAACTATATATTGTTTAATTCGTCAAATAATTTGTTTAATTTGCAAAACAAACCTATCTCTTGGTTCAGTGAGACCGGGGGGATTCAAAGAGAGGGGTGTTATATAAGGGTACATCATCCATAAGTAAATGAACTTTTGACATAAAAATATACAAATAAGGGTTTCCATTGGGCATCCCATACTAGGCATTGACTTAGTTGGAGTGCTGGATTGAAATCACTTACAGATTGGGGGCTTGTAGCGGGACTTCTGGATTAGATCTACCACTTGTACAGCTTAATACAGTGTGCTAACTGACAGGATACATAAATCCTGTTGGGCTACCACGCTGTGTTATGCTGTAAAAGCACCCCTCAAAAGGGAACGCTCTAAGGAAACAGTCTGTTTTGCAAAGATAAAATAATAAACTTCTGTAAATCAGAAAGGAAATTAATATTTCCAAAATGGCGACATTGGTAGATATCAAGATAGCTAGAGAACACCTTTTACATAAGTTATTTGTAAGAGATGCGTGGACTGAGCAGGACCAGAATGTGTGGTTGCAGGCAATCACACAACAGATCACTATAACAGGGTCAGACATATGGAGAGACCATGGTCCCTTACATGTGGCCCTGAGTGAACTATATATGGCCCCTAAGGCCAAGGATGAGCACAACAGGAGTGCCAGGATAGCGGCATATCTATATTTGTCTATTGGAGCCATACAGGATCAATATGCTGAAAGCCGAGATCTGGCAAGTAGGCAACTGATGGCATTAGAAAAGGCCCAATCTGATCTGGACTCTTCTGAGCAGAGGCTGCAGAGGAGCCAGGAGTCAGAAAATGAAAGCAGGCAGTATATAATTAAAATGAAAGAGGATATGGGTATCCTACAACAGGAAAAGGCAGATCAGGATACCAGAATTCTGGCCTTGCAGAAGGAGTACCAAGAAGGTTTGGACTCCCTACTGCAGAGCCAGAAAAATCTGGAGCAACAACTGGATTTCAAAAGGGCATGTGCAGAGCAGATGTTCACCCTGCAAAGCCACCTAGATAGAGAAAAGGCAGAGAGCAATACATTGATTTTGAAAGACCTGGATATCCAGGCAGAGTTTGATGAAGAGCGCCAGAAAGCTGGTGCCCTTCAAAGGCAGAGGGACGACCTGGTGGCACAGAGGCAGGCTCTTATTCAGGAAAGGGAACCCTCCTGCCGCAAAGACTGCCCTGTCCTCAAAAACAAACCAGGAAGCACAGAGAGAAAATTAGGCTCTCTGTGAGAACAATGATAGGCTCCTCAGACAGATAGCCATGCAGGAGAGACTGATAGAGACTAGTAAGGCCTTGATTGAAGAACAGAAAGCTCAAGTTCTTGCATGGCAACAGGGAGCAGGGGCTGATAGAGATGAAGTTCGCTGGGAAAGGGAAACACCTGAGCATAACCTCAGAAACCCTAGAACCAGAGGCCTTGATCTCTCCCAATCCCTGGACTCTGCCACTCCCATGTCCACTGGCGCACATGAGCCCAGGGCCACGGGGATGGCAGATTACTATCCAGTTAGAAGTATGGGGCTCATAGACCAGTACCTCCCAGGAATGGATGGGTGGGCATCTGGGTATGGGCACCCAAGGACTGTGAAGTTTAGAGGGGAACTCCAGGAGAGCAGGCCCACTAAGGGCATCCTGAAAACCCCTGCCCAGTTATGACAGTGGGGGGGGGTACCCATCAAATCCTGGGAGCAAGGAGGAATCAGAAGACGACTCCTGAGTGCCCCAGGACACAGGAGACTAGGTCCCCACATTCTGCCAGCCATTCCCAGGCTCGCAGAATCCAGGAGAACCTGGAAGACCAGACAGGCACCTCTGGGAGCAGTGCCTCTGAGTCAGAGGATGAATGGACCAGGGTTTCCCCAAACCAAGAAGGCCAATAAGGCAAAAAAGGGCCTTGCTTAAGGACCCCTTAAAATAAATCAAGGCAATAAGGAGCGTCATCACGCCTTATCATAAGAACGCTAAGTATTCTGTTTGGGAACACTTAGAGCTCTTTGAGAAAATGATGGAGACTTTCCATTTGAAAGACAGCAGCAGCTGCATTCAGTATGTGAAATGGACATTCTCCCCAGAATACTCCAGTTTCTTTGCAGGGCTGGAGGACCAAAATCATTCAAGATGGTCCACATATAGGGTGGCCATCCTAAAGCATTTTTCTGTTCACAGAAATCCCCAAGAGGCTCGCAAGGTAGCCTACAATTTACAATGTGGGGAGGATCAGGCCCCACGAGAATTTGTGCAGGAACTGAAGCGTGCATTTGCGCAGACTACCAGAAGGGTGCGCACGGACAGCAAAGAATTTGTTAATACCTTTTTCCATGCTCTACCAAAATACATCATGACCCAGCTAGTGAGAGATTTTCATGAGAAAAGATCACTAGACTGGGTCATTGAACAGGCCACCTGGATCTATGAGGTGCAACAGCCCATAGACAACAAGAATACTCAAAAAAGCCCCAAAACAACCAACCCCCTGCTGCTGCTAAGGTGGCAGAGGTAAAGGTTGCCCCCATTTTAGATTTGGAGATGGGGGGCCTAAAAACTAGCCTGCACAACAGAATAATTCCAAGCCCAGAAGGCCCTCGAACCAGTCACAGACAGGGAGCCAAGGAGGTAGTCGCACAAATGGGGTCCCTCACTCCCCTGACTATGTAAGTCTCCGCTACAAGGGGAACAGACCCATCCTGGGTTATGTGTGGACTCTTCCAGCCCAAGGGGGGGATCCAACCAGGCACCTAACCCAGGGAACCTCCCTCCTAGCTTCCCCCAGGAGGGCAGAAATTCCCCAAATCATGGGAAGAACTTTTTCCCCAGGTATCCACAAAATTTCCAACCCCAGAATAATCCATCCTTATTTCCCCACTTTCATGAGCCCAGACAACCTAATCAGGGAGAGGGGAGGCCAAGAGTGGAGGGGTACCCAAATCTTCCCAACCCAGGGTATTACCAGAGAAGGGATAGCTACCCTTCCCGGGATCAGCCCAGGGGAGAAAACAGAACCCCGTATCAGCCTGAGCGGGTTTTACAGTTAGAGCGCCAGGTCCAAAATATGGCAGAGGTTCTGGGTCACATGCTGAGGGCTCAGCAGAACCCTCGGATGAGCATGCTGGCACAGAATGCCTCCAGCGCTGGACCTGGTGCTCCAGAACAATGACAGGGGCAGCACCCCGACAACCCACCGGTTCCCAGGGAGAAGGCACAAGGGGAAGGGGGGTGTGTAGCCTTGGAGGAAGCATCCTTCCCCACTTGTAAAAATCCCCTGGAAACCCATGAACCGGAAACAAAATCTCCTGCCCCTGAAAGGCTGCCACCCAAGGAGCAGAGGGGAGGTAGGAGAAACAAAGGATCCAAAAAGATCCATTTTGTGAAGGAGGTACGAGTCTTCCAATTTGAAGGAGAGGGATCGTCAGAGGATCCTGGGAAAAGGATCTTCTCCTTCAGAGATGGGGGAACTCCTCCCAAAGAAAAATGGGTCACAAAGGATTCAAATCCAGACTGGGTAGATGTGGGGACTGAGCTAGCGCCGCCCATCATCTAATCCCAGAACCAACAGCATGAAAATCCCCTGGTTCAAACCCATCCTGGTGACTGCCTCCAAAAAGGGGGGGCGGTTCAGAACCGAACCAGTGGAACTCAAAACTTCTCCTATCTCTAGTTGCCACCTTTTTCTTTCAGATTCCCAAGACTCCCCCCAGAATTCTGCTCAAATCTCTTCTCTCTCAATGTCCAAAACTAGAAAATTAGCCCACCAGTTGTCCAAAAAATGTGCATTATCTGGGCCCCCTTGCGGAGAAGGAGGGAAGATACTATGCCCCGCTTCAAGTACAGGGGCAGGGTCCAATTTTGGCTCTGGTGGACACTGGATCCCAAGCTACCCTTCTGTCCAAAAAGGCCTTTGATGAACTGAATTCAGGAAGGGGGGAGAAATACCAAATTCCTCCCTCCTCTCTTCCTGGACAACTTCAGAACTTTGACGGGAAGGAAATTCCCCTCGAGGGGATGGTGGATTTGGACATTAAAATTGGGCGACATAAGGTGAAACACCCGGTCATAGTTGTGACTCCAGAGGGCACCCCTTGTTTGCTAGGGAATGACCTCCTGAGAAGGTTGTCACCCCTAATAGTCTGTGTAAACAAGGTCCTCTTGACCCAGACTAGCCGACCAATAAAATTGAAACAGAGCATCAATCATGTTAGTTTAAACGACACATGCCACATGGTTGAACAAAAATCTGACCAAGTAGAATTTCACTTCCAGAACAACCAAATTCCAGACGTGACAGTAATAGCAGTAGGACAACAGCCTGGTGATGGGAGGTCCTCTCTATTTCTGAAAATCAACCTTCCTTCCAGTCTAAGGTGGCATTCCACACTGGAAGATAACACTCTGAAATTCTTTACCAGTCCACAATCAGACATTCCCACTCCTATAGTCCAGAAAGATGAGAAATCAGCTCAGAGCCTGGCTGATATTCAGCAAATTGGAGAGCAGTTGTTCATCCCTGTTCAGTTAAATGAAGGGAAGGACTCTGTTCTCGCCTGAGTGTGTGTGAACAACGGTAAGAAACTTCATCAGCAAAGCCTTGTTCCGCCAACTCCCAAAAGATCCAGCCATTCCCACATTCAAACTGATAGACAAATGGGAAATGGATCTGGAAACACCCAATTCCAAACATCTCCTGCCAAGCAGGTGTATGCTCAAAATCTTCATAGGCAACAAGAGCATAGTCCATAATTGTTGGGTCGTGCGAGATGTCACTGCCGCCTTTTCCTTAGGCAGTGACATTCTCAAACGCTTTGCCATTAGTTTGGATCTAATAAACTTCAAAGCTTGGTCCCGATTAGCAGATAATCCCATGGGCTTTGATGATCCATAGAAAGCTTTTAGGTCAGCTCAACTGCTGCCTTATGCAGTTGAAATTCAGATTGGAGAGAAAGTCACCATCCCAGAAAGGACCCGACAATTCTCCCTGGAAGTGAAAGTTAAAAGAGGACAGAAATTGAAAAACCCTGATGCTTATATTCACTTAAATGCTTCTCTCCAACGGCAAGGGTTGGGGGTAAACCCAACACCATTAGTCAACGTAAACATAACACTATTCCAATAGAGGTGGATAACAGCAACTTAAAGAGTATCACTCTATCCGCAGGCACCATTATTGGAATGGCGGTTGATGACCGACATTTTTCCATTGATTTAGGCAATTAACTGTTTGGACCAATCCCCAAGGACTGTTTTGACAGTGACAGTGATGACAACACAACACCAGACAGGATCTTTACCCGGCATGGGGGGAACTTCCTGGTGTACATTTCCTGCCCTTATGGTAAGGAAGATGTGACTTGTGACTTCAGGAGGGATGGGGTGATTTTCCAGGTCCATGAGGGCTGCCTTTCCCACCTGAAGCCACCAGTCCAAATCAGCACTCTGACCAGGGATTTCTTCACCCAGCTGGAGCAGGCCGCTGAGATAGCGAAACCAGAAGTCTTTCCAGGCTTCAGGCAGATGGTTGAAGAGAGAGTCAACCTAGCTGATACCTGTGAGACTCTGGAGCAGAAGCAAAAGTTGAAACAAGTTTTCTTGGATTTTCAAGATCTCTTTGTGGTGGACTCATATGACTGTGATCGCACCGACATCCACACAACAACAATTCCCATGGACCCTGGCATGACTCCAGTGTTTGTGAAGCAATATCGCTTCCCTCTCTCATCAATGGAGTCCCTTACTGAAATAATTAAGAACCTTGAGTCCCGTGGGATAATCCGTCCAGTCCACAGCACCTTCAATAATCCGGTGCTGGGGATATTCAAGCCAAACGGCCAGTGGAGATGCTGTGCTGACCTTAGGGAGCTCAACAAACGAGTCCATACTTCCCGATGGCCTCTTCCCTACATTGACCAAGGGCTGGCCCAGATCCAGGGGTCACAGGTATTCACTGCAATAGACCTGACCAATGGATACTGGACTGTACCTGTCAGTAGGGAGGACCAATACAAGCTGGACTTTACCTTTGGGGGCAGCAGTACACATGGACCCGGACTCCCTTCGGATACATAAACTCTGGCAATGAGTTCAACATTTTTCTAAATAAGGCCATGCCCAACCTGGGTGAAAGGGGTAACCTGGCCTATGTAGATAATGTACTCATTAAAAGCTCAACTGTCGAGGAACACATAGCGGAGATCTGTTATATTCTGACACAGTTGAGGGCTGCCGGAGCAAAACTTTCCTTTCAAAAAGCACAGTGGTGTAGAACCCGTGTTAATTTCTTGGGGCATGAGATTACTCCTCAGGGTCTCTGTCCCCAGAAAAGGAAAGTGGAAGCACTCCAGAAATTGAAAGACCCCACAACTCTGCAGGAACTAAGAAGCCTCCTTGGACTGACTAATTACAGTAGAAAGTTCATTGAGGGCTACGCAGAGATCACCAGACCCCTGATTCATCTTTTGAACTGGGGGGGTTAAGTGGGAATGGGGTCCAGAACAAGCTGAGGCAGTAAAAAACTCAAAAGAAGCCTCACAAAAGCGCCTTGGCTACCTTACCCTGTCAGAAACAAGGAGTTCTTCTTGGAGACAGGGTTCGCTAATACACGCTTGACTGCAGTATTATACCAAAAGCATGACAAGGTCAATAAAGTAATCTCCTATGAGAGCAAAACTTCCTCCTCTGTGGAGGAAAAATTCAACCATTGTGAGAAGGCACTCCTGGCATCGGTGTGGGCATTGAAGAATTACCACCCGTTTATCCAGGGGGAACACATCATAGTGAAGACTCCACACCAGCCTCTGCAATATCTCCAAGGTGACAGAATCCGAGCCGGAAATGTGAGTAATTCCCGAATTACTTCCTGGATTCTGTCAATGCAAGGCTTTCCTGTGGAGGTCAGATATGGCCAAAACAACGCGAGTCCCCTCGCACAATGTCTGGCTGACTTGCATGATTGTGCCAGAGAAAACTGTCTCGAGGACGAAAGTCTAAAAATCAAGGACAACATGAAGGGATGCCTTAATTCCCCACACAAAGTCTTTGAAGAAGACAAGTGTGAGGGAATGCCCACTGTCTATGTGGATGGATGCTCTTGCCATGTTGACAACAACGGAGAAAAAGAACTTGTGGCCGGCGTAGGGAATGCATGGGTGAATGAGTCCCCAGAACCCTCCGCTGGGTACAAGATTGGTCCCCGAAGTAGTCAAGTGGCACAGTTGATGGCTGTGCTTCAAGCCATCCTCACTGCTGTCCAACATCAACTCCACGAACTGGTCATAATCACTGATTCGGATTATGTACGGAACGGGTTAGTGGAGCACCTGGTTAACTGGAAGACCAGAGGCATGTTATGTGCTAACAACAAACCATTGAAACATGGGAAATTAATTCAAAACATTGATGATCTGGTCACCTCGAATGGGATGACCATCTACTGGAAAAAGATCAAGGGTCAGTCCAAAGTAGAGGGACCAGACAAAACTGAAAATTACTTAGCTGATTAGCTGGCCAAAACCGGGGCCATCCAAGGGGATCTAATTGAGATCGAGTCCCTTTTGGGACACATCTATCTATCACTAGGTCCTAGACAAATGCTCACAATGATCTCTCAACTGCACAGTGGAGTAAGGAGACCCCAGATGCTGATTTGATTACGGTTCAAAAAGGGGGTCCAATAATTGGTAAGTTTTATCAACACATTGAGGATCCTGAGAACTTTCCCCTGACGGATACCGATTACATTGGGAAAGAGGACCTCAGAGTGTTGATGAAATGTCCAAAAATGTTCTGAATCCAAGACGGTTTGTTGGTAAGGGAATCCCTAGCTGGCCATGATCAGTGGGTGGTTCCTACCTCATTCTGAAGCCTGATGTTAAGTCACGCCCATGATGCAGCCACAGCCGGTCATAGGGGGTTTCATACAACACTTGAAATCTTAAGAGAGGTTGCATACTGGCCACACATGGGGCAGTACCTCGACCAATACTTGAAGGGGTGTCTTGTGTGTGCACAATTTCAGCCCACACCCCTCACACACTGTGCGCCTCTCCAAAAGAGAGGGATGACACTGTCATGGTCAGATTTGCAAGTAGATTTCATTGGGCCGGTGATTCACTCCTCTAGGGGGAACAAGTACATGTTGACCGCGACATGCTTGTTTACTAAATGGGTGGAATGTCTCCCTGCCACAAACTGCAAGGCAGAAACAGCAGCTACCCTGATGATCAACCACATCTTTTCGCGTTTTGGACTACCCCAAAGGATCGAGTCAGACATAGGTAGCCACTTCACCAGCGAAGTAATGACGAAGATGTGGGAGATACTTGGGGTTAAAAGGAAGCTACATATTGCTTACCGGCTGGCCTCTAGGGGTGCAGTCGAGAGATACGACAGAACAATTGTGAGCATATTAAAAAAGTTTGTGGCAGATTCTGGGCCAAGTTGGGATATTCGATTGCCTCTTGTCCTAATGGCCATCAGATCTACCCCTTCATCTGCAACTAAGATGTCACCGTTTGAGCTGATGACAGACCGCAGGATGGTGCTTCCCCAGGATCTGCTCTACCGGACACAAGAGCAGAAATTGATCAATGCCTCTACAACTCATGAGTATGTTGAAAATCTAAGAAAGCGCCTTCAACATGCTTTTGCCTATGCTCAGCGAAATCTAGAAAGATCAGCCGACAGCATGAATACCCACTATGACTTAAAGACTACCAGAAAGGAATACAATGTAGGAGACCGGGTCTACTTATACAATTTCCAAAGGAACCAGGCCAAACAGCGAAAATGTCTGCCTACATGGAAGGGTCCTTTTGAAATTATAGACAAAATCTCACAAGTCGCCTACAAGATCTGCATCCCCAAAGGCAGTTTGGCAGAGGGGGAAGATAAGTGGGTCCATATTAATCAGCTAAAGTGTTGCCATCCTAGGCACACTCTGCAGCAACTGGAGGAGTCTTCTGGAACCCCAGAGGGGGCCACTCCAGATCCATAAAATTCCAACTCTAAAATATTCCACATATAGTCTTTAAAATACAATAATAAAAATGTGTCCTGATTTCTCAAAATGTATATGTCCACCCCACTACATTAATAGTGGTGGGGAAATGTCTACAAATATGTTTTTTCTTTGTCATCCTAGGAGAGCAAACCATGGAGACTAACCAAGGAAGACTACCCGGGGACCGGGAGGAAAGATCGGAGGGGCCCGGAGTATCGTTCAATACTCACATCAGGACGGGCAAGGAGAACCGATCGATCCTCCCCTGATGGAGGAAAAGATGCTGAACTTTGCCATTGGTGGAATCAGAAGAGATAAGGCTGACATCCCAGCTTTGCGAGTTTCCATTGAATTGATGGACGATCAACGCCAATCGCAAGGGGGGGCTTGTGGGATGTCTCAACCCACTAGTCCAAGCCCTGCAACATTACTGTGCATTTCTTGCAGCAGAAACATTATAATCACCGCCGGAAAGCATGCTGCTCGCTAAAAATCACCAGAAAGTGCGCAGTGAAAATCTGAAAAATAGGCCGCCATCCACCTTTGCCTATGTCAGTGGTAACACAGGAGACCACTGCCAAAACCCATCAACTGGCTACCTACAGAGCATTATCACTGTTAGAGAAACACAGAGCTGTTTTAAAAATCTGTTTATTGGTTGTCAAATTTGCAAAAATCATGGCTCACAAACCACCCAAAAGACCCCAACCTCCTTGTGGGGTGTTGAACATCATTCTACTCCAAGAATCCACATAAATACAATGTCCACAGAAGTACACTTATCAGAGGAAAATCCACTTTGAAGATTGCTTGCTGAAAGAAATCTGTCAAAAATGGGTGTAATACTGTTACTCACCTCTGTCAGAAGCCGGCGATTTAAAACCTATCATCTGTAAAGTTGAACATTGAACTCAAACTATGCCCAAGAAGAGATTTCCATCAAAATGCCCTGTAAGAGTGCCACACATTGATTTTCATGTTGAAAATGGACTGGAAGTAAAGATGGGTTTGCTTATTTTAAATTTATAAATATATTTTTTTCACAAGGAACTATGTTACAATTGACCAGAAGGTAACCTAATTCAGTTAAAACTTCCAAGAGGCCTTCTTCCCCTGAGAAACTCACACCAGGTTCCTTCCCACAAAAAGGAGAGCATTTCGCATTGGCATGTTAATCAGAAGGGGAGGAGATTTCCTTTGCTGCCCTGAGCAAGAAACAATGGGTTCCTTGGACTGAATAGGAATGCTAATTTGGGTGTGAATGACCACAACTGCTCCGGCAGGAAAGCAAGCTATGTGACCCTCTGACTCAGCCCAGCTTTGGAGGCGGGCCACACTGAAAATGTGGATTGAAGTGGAAGTAAATGTATGTTTTATAAAAATGCTTATAGCAAAGTGTACTGAACAGACACAAATATGAAACTTAGAGATTGTTAAAATGGAAAATTCACTCACAGTTTAAGACTAAGCTGGAATCTGTGCGATTTTCTGAGACTGAACCCTTGAAACTATTCATATTGTAGCCATGGTGTTTGTTAGGAACATGAAAAATTACAGGAATGTGCCTGGATGGGATGTGCATGCATGCCTAACAATTGGTGCAGAACTAACATTGAGAAACCCACCAAAAGCACAGAAAAGTTGTCATTTATGAACCATAGCTCGTAGGAAAATGAGAGTTGGACAGAATTGTACCTTAGGCAATCTGTCATGTAATTATGTATTATGATCAACTTGTGTATCTTGGAAATATTTTTTTGGGGAAAAATAGAGTTTCTATGTAAAAGCAAAGACGAGGGATTTCTTTTGGATCATAAACGCAGTGTCACTCTGACTCATGATGAGACACTGCTCCTTTCTCAAATCAGGAGAGGAGAAATCCTCTGACCTATTGGATCCTTAGAGGGTTGGGCATAGATAATCAGCCTCCCCACCCACTTTGGAAATGAATAAATAGGGACTGTTGAGGACCCAGAGACACACACTTTCCACTCATCAACTGATTTCTTGGCGAAGCACCCTGCAGGAAGATCCAGGCTCCAGACATAGATCCAGAATCCAGACTCTAGAACTTTGAAGCAGAGAGGCATAATCCAAAAAGCTGAACTCTTCTCAGCTGGCCTTCAGAATCTTAAGCAACCTGATTCTAACCCCTAAACTTCCAATGGGCACCACAAAATCCAACAGCCTGGCTGAGCTGTTTTGCTGTTCTAGCTAAGAACCCCGTGCTAGAAACAAGATCCAGACCCGCAGAGCAGAGCTGTAACCCAGAACCCATCAGATCCAGTCCAAGAGGCCGCGCAGACCAGAGTGCCTTGCTGAGAGCAGAGTCCAGGTGCCCTGATCCTGTCCGGTGGCAAGTGAAGTCCAAACCTTTGACCAGATCTTTGACGGGCCCATTCCATTTCAAAGCCATAGTTTTAAGTATTTAGTGTAGAACTGTCCATAACCAACCTCTTAGTCTTGAGTAACCCAATCCAACCATTCCAACCTATCCATAACTGCATTATTGAATCTCTTTTGTCTGTTCTAAATTCTTCTCTCCTCCACATAATCCTTGATAATAGTAGTGATAATCATCTTGGCGCTAATATATATTTTCTGGAGAAAGACAATCTTCTCGTGCAGACAGAAACCATCCGGAGGCGCCTCTGGATAGGTGGCTGGGCTGTCGTGTAGTTTACGGCTCCATAGACTCTTTAGTGTTAAGAAATCTTCCAAATCTTCAATAGCGCATCTTTCATTTTAAAATCTTGACTTTTTGCGAAACATCGACCTCTACTGAAACCTCTGGAACTTCTGGACCGTATGTCCTAGAAACAAAACTTAAATGTCATTTTGAAGCTAACACCCTCAGCTGTCAAAAGAACGTGAAGCGACATTCCATTACCTTATAGTTTTTCTATAATCGTGTTTCCCACACGCGGAAAAGTTGCCGCGATTTCGTATTTGGCTCAATTTCACCACATGTAAAAATAGCTATTTCTTGCTTTAAACTTCTGAATTTCGTTTTCCATCTGCTAATCATTCTATAATCATTGCTAGTGTTGACCTGACCCAATCCAAAGCAACTCTCACTAGTTCTGAATCCTATTTAGCGAATTCAAATCAATTTTAGCATTTTCCCATTTATTGCAAATCACATTCAAAAGCATTTTGACCTGTTTTTAAGGCATTCCTGTTCTCTCTAAGCTTGCTGGGGGGAAGTGGGATTGAAACTGCAATTGTGGATTGTTATTCCTGATACCTGTGTTCCCACATTCCATCTCTTCATATTGCATGTGGGGGGGAGTGAGTAATAACAGGGGGAAAGAGTGATCTCATTGTCCTTTGATTGAAGTCATATCACGTTTTATTTCTGTGTTGCATTCTTTCCTATCATTGCATTTTCTTGAACCATGCAAAGTATTCTCTGATGTATTATTTTTCCTATTCCTGCTCCTAACTGATTAAAGAGATTGTTGATATTGTAATATTAGCCATTGCTGATCATTGTTCATATTCATAAGTGTGCTATTCAGATATTATTCATATTCATAAAAGTGTAATCTATATATTGTTCAATTCTGCTAATAATTCATTTCATTTGCAAAACAAACCTATCTCTTGGTTAAGTGAGACCGGGGGGATTCAAAGAGAGGGGCGTTATTTAAGGGTACATCATCCAGAATTAAATGAACTTTTGACATAAAAATATACAAATATATACAATGCATGAACATTGAAAGAGTACTTATTTATATTGATTAAAGGAGCAGCAACACCTGTTATTGTGGATAAGACCATATGCATTATCAGTGTTTAATTAAGGTGTGGCTGTGACGTATAGTACACAACTCTCATGTTATGGTGTTTTTTTGCATTTTGTGTTGTTTGCCTGATTGCTGACACATACTTTATTTCACAACTGCATCCTGTAGAAGCCAATCAACATATGCCAGACATGGGGCCTCATTACACGGTAGGCGCTAAGGGATTACCGGTACAGGTAAGGTCACCGGTGCCGGTAATCCCTTAGCACCCTACTACGAGGTCCCTCAGCGGGTCCCGTCCTTAACGCCTGGTCTGACCAGGTGTTAAGGACGGGACCAGCTAAGGGACTTCAGAGCCAATAATGGTACCGCAAATTGCGGTACCGTTATTAGCTCCTTCCCTATTCCCATTGAGCCCTATGGGGGCTCGAATGGGAATGGAGAATGGTATTTGGCATGGGGACTTACTGGGTCCTCCAGGGTCGGAATGACCCGGTAAGTTCCCATACCGCCTACCCAGACCCGGTATGCAGTAAGGGAGTAGCAATGCCGCTAGTAGCGGCATGGTTATCTCCTACCGTGTAATGAGGCCCATGCTGTCTATAGACTTCGCTGTCTCCTGCTCTTCACCTGAAAGCATGGTGCTCTGGAAAACCTCCCAGTGAACTATTTCCAAGTGGTTTCTAATAGATCCAGCTGGTCACAGATGGTTGCATGCAGATCTATTTAATTGCTATCAAGAAAGGTCCAGAGGTACGTTTATTTTGTATAGTAAATTTCATTATTAAAACCATTCTGTTGCAACTGGATCCAGTAAAGAAATATGACTTAAAAGTCACTTTGGAAGTGTACAAGCATTTGCCACTCGCAGCTGACATGGAGCCACTTGCACATGGTGGGACTGGGGCATAACATTGTCTCGGCACCAATGAAATAGTGCCCCACAGTTGCAAATGGCAATTCATTCCTTTTGTGACAGACTGTTTGAGTAGTACCCACGGGGTTGATAAAATGTGGTGCAAATTGTGCATTTTAAAGAATGTTAATTCAGGAACACTGGTCAAAACAACTAGCCACATGGTGAAGTAACTTATCAAACTGGCCCACATGGGCCAAAAAAGTGGCCAACTTTGATTGAAAAAAAAACTGGACCACACTAGCATTTTGCATTTTTGGTTTAGACATTGCCTTATTGCCCTATCAGCTGGCACGAGCCTGCCCTTGCAATAGCCCACTCCTGCCACAACCAGTGTGCTTTATTCATTTAGTATTCCAGTGTCCAGCATTAATTCATTTGAGAATCACACATTTTCATAAGCATTTGACATATTTTGGGAATATGGTGTCAGAATATAGATGGCCTATGATTTTATCTACCAAATCAAAAAGCATTCGTATTGCAACTTTTCAGTTTATCAAATCCCTAAACCTGTGTAGCTCAGAAAATGTGAACCCATCCACCAATTATGGTAGTCGGCAGCAGGGTAATGTGAAAGACATGAACATTGTGGGATACGAGACGGTCCGGAAAGAACGGTGGTGGTAAAACCGCCGCCACCGTTCTTTCCAGACCGGGTGATTGAGAGTCCTGCAGGCGGGAGGTGTCACTCCCGCTACGTCTGACCTGGCGGGTTTTCCACCACCCGCCTGCAGGCAGACATGGAAACACCGGCTCTGTCAAAGACGGAACCAGTGTTTCCATTGTCCCCATACCCATGGAGGCCTATGGGACTCCATGGAATGGGGACTTACAAATTCTGCCTCTGGAATTCCCGGGTCACCGGTGTCGTAATGCCCCAGTGATTCCGGGAATCACGGAGGCGGAATGGTAATACGAGTCCGGCGGTAACCTGCCGGTTTTTCCGGCACGGTTACCACCGGACGCGTAATGAGGCCCCTAGTATCTCTTCTAAACTTCTCGTTAATTGTGTTTTGTGTAATGATGATTACATTATTTCCTTTTTTTAGTCAAAGTAGGATAATTAATACGTGATGACTATCGATTGACTAATGGTGATGGATTTATTTTATTTTTTTAATAAAAAAAAAAATATTTTTAGGTGATAATTGATAATGAAATGATTGAAAACTACTGTAAGGTTCTATTTTTCTTCTGTGTTTTGTATACAAATATTGAAAGGTTGATGTAGTTCAGCTAAATCAATAAAAAAACATAAAAAAATTATAAAATAAAAGTATTCCAGCGTATTTGGATTATTAATTAAAAGCAGAGTTTCCTGTTGAAAATTCCTCTTTACCATTTCCAATTAGTTTCTTCCTGATCCAGTTGCTGATATATAGTTTTTTGTTTAAACTCCTGAACTACTTTGTAGAAATATTTAGTGGTGATTTGTGTCTAGCCCTGTGAAATGCAACACCCATCCTCTCCCCAAGGCAGCAGTCAAAGCATAGTAACATACCAAAACACAACAGAAGGGTGGTAGGCTGCGAACCCAGAAGCCCAAACCTCAGATCGCATTCCCGGAAGCCTGACGCACTAATAGCCATTTCAAGTAGTGCAAAATGCGATAAGTTCGGGGGAGGAAGCGGGACTGCTTCAGGTAAGTGGTGAGTGGGGACCGGTGGTGTAGCGTGGGTCAGTCCTTCTGAAAGCAATAGGGAGAATGGGTGAGAACAAAAGGTCAACCTTGCGGATAGCTTTTGTGGGCTGTATTCCGCAAAGTCAGTCGTTTGTTCTACGTCTTTGGACCCTGAAAACCCTACCTGCCCAGGAGGATAGCTCAGGGGCAACTTGTTTGTCTTGAAAGTAAGATAACGCAGAGCAACACAGGTGCGAATCCCGGACCTGCACTGAGAGACTGATCTCCCGCATGAACTGCGTCATAAAAGATTAATTAATTACCCTGTTAATCCTACATCCATCTTTGCCTTTCACAAAGTCTAATAAACCCAACCTGCATAGGTAGCTCAAGCTATATTTGTTCTCTAAAGCTAGCTATGTATTACAACTAATGGTGAAGATGTTTTTATCTACAATGCAGCTCTGTGTTTGTATCCAATATAAAGCAATTCTACTGCATTCATTTGTTCAACAGTGGAACACTATATGCAGTATAAGATATTTCGACTTTATGAACTCGATTTTGCAGGCAAGAGGACACGTGTTCCATGTATCTTTGACATGTGCATGTAATGTACATGTGACTGCATGCTGTTCAGTGTGTATGTGTTCTGCATGTGAAGTGTAGCAGAGCCCTCAACTGTGGATAGTTTCTCTTGGAGTTGATAGATTCATTTCGAATAGTCTGTTCCCACATATGCATTGCAACCTGAGTCCCATGAGAAATGTGGTCCAGCACTCACATAGTCACTGACATAGCAATACCCGCTGCTCCCAAGCACTCTACATTGGATGGCTACCAAACTGTCTTTAAGATAGTCCCTCTCTGCTGGTAATTGCCTAAATTCTAAATACTTTTCTCATGCAGTCTAATGCTTTTTTATTTTGATGTTTGTTCAGACTACAGTCAGATGAAGGGCCATTCACCCCACAGTGCTTTGAGGCCATAACAATGACAGTAGGTGATATACAAATATCAAGTAGCATAACATCTGTCGACAGCACCATGGAAGCTCTACTTTTCCCCTCGTTAATCACTACTCCTCTTTCCCTCACTCTTCTTCAACATTCTTTCCCACAGCCTTCTCTTGTTCAACCTTCTCTTTCCCTCACTGCCCCTCATTTCCCCACTCCTTCTAGACCCTCTAGTGCCTTTGCTAATGTATGTTTATGTAGCATTTCTTACGGTGATCACTGTTTTACATACACTCCCAATTTTGACACTTAATTGGCCTGAGGCACAGAGAGAGAGAAGGTGATGTGCCCACAAGCACACCATTTTGGCAGATCCATCTCGCCTGTTTCCGAAGTAAACACCTGTGCCTACAACAGTTTGACATAACCTGGCATAACTTGGATGGTTTTACCTGAGGGACAGAATATCCTTTGGAGACCAATCCACCAGGGAATGCCCCCCCCCCCGGGCCGCATAACAGGTTGTATGCAGACCATCATTCGACTTTTCTGACTATACATAAGAGCTGATAGAGGAGACATGTTGGACAAAACAAGCATGGCTCCCTTTTAGAGGAGAAGCTCGCACAGAATGGAAACATCTTCCAAAGACAATGAGGTAAAACGGGTGGATTCAAATATTAGAAATGCATCTGTGTTAATCTTAAAAAGTGAACGTCAAATGCCAGGAAGGAAACAGGTTTAATTGGTTTGATGGGCTTGCACCTATACGAACCAAAACATACCTTTGCAAAGCGATAAAGGTGTTAACCTGCTGCATTTGAAAAGGAAAGATCACCCATTCACAAGCTGTTAAGGCTTGCAGCTTGACCCTAGTATACTGTGCCTGGCCTCCCAGTGTAATTTTACAGGCCAGAATGGCCCGGCAGGAGAGCCAGCCACACTGAAAGAACGCAACAAGAGAATCACTCGTAAAAGAGTGAAAGTGCACCAGTAACAGCAGCAGCCACCCTGGGGGGACTGGCCAGCGAAAGAAAGAAAATAAAAACTCACTACAAAGAGAGCCTCCGTTTAGTGGCCTGGATCATGCTGTTCCTCCTGACCACCCTTATGACGATCCTGCTCCCTCAATCAGACAAATATCCAGGCTTATCATTGACTGAGCTGAATGGCAAGTGAGAAGTCAGACTCGGCACATAAGCACCTGCCCCTCCCATCTAAAAACTCATCTTTCTTTCCCAGTAGAATGCCAACATACATCCCACCTTCTCCTTTTGCCTGGATAATAAGAGGGGCTTCTACATGGAGTATCTGTCTAACTCCAACTCATTTCCTAATGTGAATTGGTCTTAAAGAGCTCTCACTCCTGCCCTGTGCCTGCAACCTTTGTCTCTCCAGATGTTCAAATTACACATCCCATCAGCCCTAGTCAGCATAGTCAATAGTGAGGGATCATGGTAGTTGTAGTCCAAAACACCTGGAGATCCTATCGGTAAACAGGTCCATCTCAGCGGCAACCTGTATCGTCCAGGATCAGCCCAGCACAGCTCGTTTCTGCATTTTTTATATTAAAATGTTTTATTGGTTTCAGCATACACAAAATAAACCATTAACATTATTACATCTTCCATACATAAAATCCCAAATTTCCAAATAGCTATCACTTTTTACTAAATTATCGTAGGGCAACTTCTAGCATCTTCATTACGACAATTACCAATTTCGTTTGATCTCCCATTAACAGAGATCCAATTCCACCAATCCTTCCGAGAAAGGGTAGCACCCAACATTTTGAATTCATCAAAAAAAAACTTCTTATTTCATAAAGACGCACACAATGCATCACTAGATGCTCTGGCGTTTCAATAGACCTCTCAGATGTGCAGAAAAGACACAGAGCATTTTCAACCCCAGGAGTTTTCCTCATAAACAAAACTTCTCGGGTGTGCAGAATGTTTAGCCTACATCTGAGTAGAAGGTCTCTATATTTCGAAGAAGGGAATTTCAAAAGAAATGTAGGGAGGACTTAACCTTCCCACTCTCCAAGGTTAGAATTTGATGAGATTTCAAGGATGAGGACTGTTCCACCGTAGTGATCCAGTCCCTAGTGATTAATTTCTTTTTAGCCATATCAGGGTTCTGCATTAACATTTCCACTGCAATGTCTTTTTCCTGCAGGAATACCTCGCTCTTCCCTTTCCAGAGCATACATTTAAATTCACAAACGGAGTCCACCACTGTGATCATCAAGTGCAGATCTCCTCCACATCCCTGAATGCAGAGAAGAAACAACAGAAGTAAAGCATTCTGGGAGCAAATCTGTGCACCTCCCTTCCAGATGCCCTATGCCATGAACCCTCCCACTTCAAAGGAAACTGATAGGATGGAAGGGGTGCCTGTAGAGCTGCCACAGGGCTCTGCACTCATATAGGAGCTTACAAACAGTAGCCCATGCTCACTTGAGAGTGCCTTTAGCTCATCTTTACTTTTCCAGTATAAAAGAAGTCATGCAAGGGCTTTGGGCATTGCTAGTGGCTTAGCACTTTGAGCGCTCGTGCTGTTCACTGTGGATGTTTATTTTGGCATTGAGGCAGCCGAAGGAACTGAAACCATACTTCATAAGTCACAGGGGCGTTGTGTGCCGTACATTTGCTCCCCACTATGCAGGCAATACTATATGATATGATAAGGCATTTATAACGTGCCTATGCACAAGTGCTTCAAGGTGTGACGAGGCAGGGGAGGGGCAACAGAGGGAGGACAGACAACGATCCTACTAGACCAGGTGTCACTCAGATTATGCAAGTGCAGGGAAGGGGGAGGGGACAGTGCAGTACATGGGATAATGCACAGGTCAGTTTACGGTCTGGCCGCTACTATTTTTATGACTGACAGATTTCATTGTTGCACTCCAGAATGCACAGAATGCTCAGGCATGGGACATGAAATCGAGGGGGGCTCTCGAAAGAGGGCATGGCCAAATTGTGCTGTGCCTGGTCTAAACGAGGGGCAAGTGATTTAGGCAAGGGCCACCCGCCCCAAACAAAGGAAGCATCATGAGGCCCTGCAAACGTGTGCTTTGGGCCACCCAGCATGAGCTCAGGTGGTCTTGTTTGCATTAGGGGTGTACCAAACTTCGGCTTCAAGTGAGTATTCAGCTGAATTCTGGCTGAAAAAAAGCTATTCGGCCCGGCCGAATAGTTTCTTGCTGTTCAGCTGTTGCTGAATACTTTGACATTCTCATTTGAATACAATGCAACATGAACTCAGAAAGGCAAATGTTGACTTCAGTTTGCAAAACTGCATCGAATTAGACCAGACAAATTGCTACCACAGAGCTGAAAAATATCTTATATTGTAATCTGCTGTTTAGGGCATGTTTTGTTACAGATTATTAGACAAAAAAGGTGCTCATCTTTTATACTAAGCCTGCAAAAATACAGGGACATTTTTTCTTTTGGCGAATGTTTATATGTAATGTGCACTTTTTTCAGTTGGAAAAACAAACTGAAAGAAATGTGCATCGAAACTTTCAGTTCCTGTCATGTCGCTTCTCATTGCATACGTCATAGCCCCCTCCCCCTTTCTTTTTTTAAGGACTTGAGTCCTGAGTTTATCATTATCTGACATTTTATCAGGAATTATAAATTGCATATGTTTGTGTATTGGCGAGAAAGAGTGGCTAGGATAAGTCAAAAGTGAGCAGCATTTGTTTGGGTGAGGTGAATAGTTGTGAGATGGAGTTCACACATTTCAGATTTCCTCTTGACTTGTGTCCTGCATGAGCCGATATGAACCATTTAATACATTTCTATTTGAGCTGCAAAGAAGTTTTTAAATTCGACCGCATCGACTTTCCAACTGGATAGAGAATGCAATGCATCTGATTCACAAAGGCACTCCTTTTGCATTTGTGAAGCCTCCTACTTTAACTGGCACTGACTATGCAGCAATCTTCTGTAATTCGGTACCTTCATTTTGGTTAAATCTGCTTTATTTCTGACTTTTATACTTTAAATAAATATGCTACATTAATTACAATGAAGAGAAAAAAAAGTATAGAATGCATTTAAAATGGTGCTTTATTTGTTTTTTTAATAAATGTGTTTTTTGAAGTTTGGAACATGATTTATTAAATAAAGCAACTATTCAGCTTCATATTCGGCTTCGGCCGAATAGTTGACAAACAATTCGGCATTCGGCCAAATACTAAATATGCTATTCGGTACAGCCCTAGTTTGCATCCATTCTGCATACTGTAAATACGATTCCCTCTAGTACAGTTTCGAAATAAAGAACTGTCTGTAAATAAATCCCTTTCTGACTTGGGATATAAATAATTCAATCAGTGAGCAAATCATCTTCATTCTGTAAATAAATTATCTGGACGCAGTGTGCTTGATAGCTCTTCTGAAATTCTCATTTCGGATTTCAGCTCCCCTGCTGGCTGCCTGTGCCATGATAATCTGTAGCTATTAACCCCCTGCCTTATGTGTTATCTAGGCTGTTTGCCACAGTAGGAAGCCTCAAAGAAGGTCTAATAGTATACACATTCCCTAGGGAGTCACCAGTCTCCTCAAACTAAAGGCTGTGCCACTTCAAATGTGCTTTTGCTGGACAAAGTCAGACCTCAAGGTGTTAACTTATCCCTCACCTCTTCAGCCAGCCCTGAAGTCACCCAGGAGGGCTTCCATGAGAAAGGGGAGGAGAACCAGTAGCAGTAAGGTAAACTACTTGGTGCTTTGCATAAAATCAAAGAGCATTTTGGGAACATAAGCACAAACAAGCATTTTGATATATGACATGTGTGACAGTGAATGAAGCCTGCAACCCTTCTGAGCACATTATGCACACTGGCCTTTCTGCTTATTTGATGTATGGTATCACCCTACTAGTAAAGTGATATCAAAATGTTTATGTATGAGTCGTAGTTTGCTGAGAGTTATTTTTTGGGAATCAGATGCTGACTGTCCTGCTTTAGCAGGCAGTTTCACTGCATGTTTTTCAGCTTGTTAAATATATCCATCCCTACCGCACTCACAGACTCTTGACTAAAATAGGGCTGGGTGATACTTGTGGAGGATTGAGGGAGCCACAGCAGCTCCAGACTCCAGTTTTTGTAGGCTCTGCCCCCGCCTAGCCCTGGCCCACTTGAAGCTCTGCTTTCAGCTCTTCACACTACTAATTATGCACAAACGTGCAGGTGTCCAGGTTGTTTCTCATCTCAGAGGTCAGAATTGGAACTTGTACCCTCTTACACTAAGTTCCATCTCCTCACATAGTTGGTTCAAGGAGAAACTCAAACTTTCCTCTTTGATGAACTCCCCGATCACTGCAGTTTAGACATTTTAGCGCCTAGATGAATGCGATAAGTCTATGTCGCACTCCGGAAATAGATATTAATATTAACATGTTAGCGCTATGTGTTATGTTCAGAGCTTTTGATAGTGAGTGGTCTAACATCACCAGGGATTGTCTAGGGAGTGCTGCATTGAGACGATTTCCCCTCAACACCCAACACTCCCCCAGTTCCCAAGAAGTATCCAGACCTTGGTCTGTGAGAGAATGGGAAAGGGCAGCAGAAAAGGGGCTGTGCTAGGGACGATAGTTGGCAGGGCTGTGGTATTGCTGTAAAATGACCAATGTATAGTACTGGCCAGACAAGGGCGCAATGCTCCGGCGACAGAGGGATACCAGTGTGGGCAGCTTCTAGTGCCTACCGGAAATACTGAAAGTCTTCAGTGAGCAAACACATTCAGAATAGGATTAAAGGCCTGGCACTGAGTTGGCTTCTTCCCATCCATCTTTGACAGTTCGTCTTCTGAGCACACTGAACCGCCCTCGCCCCCCCCCTCTCATGTTACATCTGTGATTTATATAGCACATAACATACCGTTTGAAAACACTATGAGGGAAGAGAAGAGAGGAGGATGGGCCAAGGAGGGGAATTTGAGAAAAGGAGAGAGGGAGGAGATTAGGGGAGAAAGTAGATTACCACATGATAGTGTATCATGTTGCTTTCTTAGTGCTTACGCTGCACACGCGATGATTCAAAGCGCTAAAAGGAAAACGAAGATGGCACGAATGGGGCGCAGGAGAAAGGGACAGCAGTTGTAGGGTAGAGGGCAAATTGCGGGAGGCTGAACCCCTGCAAGACCAATGAGACGCCACAGGGTATGGTGGGATGGAATTCAATATGTTGCAGCAACCAAAGGTATACATTTCAAGGCGTCTGCCTAATTAGAATAAAGGTAGTGGGCTGCGCTAAAGTTACACAATTGCATTGCTTATAAACCCGTGGTGCTCCGCTGAGTGCAAATGAGCTCTTTCAGATTAAGTGCCTTCATCTAAATGATGAGTGTGCCTTGCGGTGCACACTGGTCCCAAGACCAGTGTGTGCAGAGTGCAGACATGTCATGTCCTTGCTTGTATGGTGTGTGCACCACCAGTCCACTACAAAGTGCTGGAAAGGAGGCAATAGGGAAGGAGGGAGGAGGGTAGCAGTGGAGATTGCAAAACTGTATATGATGCTATGCAGTGCTTTAGGTGGAGTGGTAAATTAAGAGGGGCTCTGGTTAGGGGGCATGACCTAAGTAGGAGTGCTTAGGCCACACCCCCAACAAGAGCCCCGCCCCCAGCCTTTGCATTCAAGGAGCCATGGTTAAAGAATTGGCTGGGGGGGGGGCTGACCCTCCCAGGCAACCCTTTAACCACTGCATGGCTCCCTGAATTCAACAGCTGCCTGCCGCATGATGTGTCTTTATTCCCAAACAGGAAGAGGGCTGGGTTGGCCAGCCTCTCCTTTTGTTGCTGAGAAAAGAGCTAACACGAGTGGAAGCCCTTTATCCAAGCACGGTTAATGGGCTTCCTGCTGCATGTTTGCTCTTTACTCAGAAACAAAAGGAAAGGCTGGCCAAACCAGCCCTCCTCCTGTTTCTCAATAAAGACACAGCACGCAGCAGGTATAGTAGAAGAGCTGCTCGGGTTACAGGGCTGACTTCAGGTGTCAGCATTTCGGTTTCTTGCTTTTTCTTTTATCTAATCTGAAATGCTGACACCTGCAGGCAGCTGTGTAACCGTAGAGCGCTCGGCTAAACAGCTGTCTGAGTGGTCGGCGTGGCTGGTGCAAGGCAGGGTGAGCCATGGCAGGACTCCGGCTCTGGAGCCCATCTCAGAGACTGCCGGGGGATTGGCTTGGCAAGCCCTGGCCCACTTAAAGCCATGATGCTATGGCATAGCATTCCTTGCACAGTGCTTATGCTGCACCGGGGCCATATGAAAGCAGTGTGTGGGTGTAAAGAGTGAAAGAGGCAGAAAGAACACGTGAGAGGGGAAGAGGGTATATAAGAGTGAAAAAAGAAAAAAGAATATTTCTTTGCTAGCATATAGCGCTAATGGTGCTCTAAGACCGCTTTAAATGGATTTTCGTGATCCGACCACTGATTTTCCCACGGCCGGAAAGTTTGTATGAGAAATGTGCAAACCACCAAAGGTTTGCACATTTCCCATGTGAGCACACATACACAACACCTACATACCCATACCCCCCACCCACACCTACAACACACCCATGACACCCCCGCACTCACACCCTCAACACACCCCCACCCACGCCCCCAACATAAACATATACCGTACTTACCTTTTTCTTCACGCTGAGTCCCTGCAGCGCCAGTTCCCTTTCACTTCCGTAATCGGGAAACGGCACCACAGGGTCCTTTTATTTTCTTTTTTTTACGGGGGCTGCTGCCCCCGCAGTCTTTTTTTTTATACTTACCTATAATGCTACCACCAAAGGTTTGACCCTTTGGTGGTAGCAGTTTTAGGACTTTTTGTCCATGCAAACTTTTGGATGCGGTCCGTTCGTACAATTCCCTTCAAATCACTACGTTAGAGCAGAAACTGGAGTATGCAGTGCATTATAAATATGAAACTAATAAAAACAAGCATTGGCAATGCCAACAGTTTGGGCTTTTGTGTAGGCATGGGAAAGGCACGTGCCAGGCACTGCTGTAGTGGTATTAGCTGGCTATTGATGGTAGCAGCTGCAAACTGGTGCAAGTACTTGGGCATCTAATAGCAGTGCTAGGCAAATGCCTAATACTTACACACAATCCACAACTGTTGGCTTTGTCAATGTTTGTTTTCAACGAAACTTCAGTGAAGGACAGGCACAGTGCTTGTAAATCGAGTGGCTGAAGACCTGGTTTAAGATATTTTTATTACAACAGTAGCAATGCAAAGTTTGATAATAAGGCTGGATTAAAGCGAGCGCAAAGTGTTCCCATGAGTTGTTTCGGGTGGGGAGGGGAATGAACTAGGTGGTAATGGCCAAAGGTATGAGCATGGCCATGGGCATCGGAGATATGATTCCGCCTAGACAAGGCAAAGAGCGCTTGCGAAGTCCCGGCCAGCAGACTGTTGAAATAGTCAAGCCTCGAATTAGTGCAGTAGCTAACACTGCACAGTTGCTGGCTGAGATGAAGGGGAGTATGTGACTCAATAGCTTAGTAATGAATCAAGATCGGGGTATAAAGCCCATGATCCAAATGTTCGAGGGAGAAAAGACTGTCCTACACCCACACCACACCCACACCCGCACACACCCCACCACACCCCCACACCGCCACACCCCTACTTACCTTGTGTCCCTGCGATGCCTGTTCCCTTTCACTTCCATGATCAGGAACTGGCGCCGCAGGGTCCTTTTCTTTCTTATTTTTTTGGGATGGCTGCAGTGGACACCTCCACAACCCCCGCTCACAATATAGTGAGCAAGGGTGCGGGGAACACCCTGCAGCCCCCAGTACCAAATGTGTGATCTGGTCGAACTTTACAGCCGTTCAGAAATTTCTAATGACTGAAAATCGACCAATTCACGCATTCAGCCTTTTTCTTTTGGTCATTCTGGCCTAAACGATGAATCCGCATGAGGAGCGGACATGTGAAACATGATGTTTCATTGTAAGTTCCGCGTCCTGCTAGACATCGAGTTTTTTCACACTTGTGGGGACATTAATGATATTACCTGCAATAACTTCGCTGATGATACCCAGCTGGTCTTCGAGTTCTGCGGAGATTACAAACAAGACAGCGAGAAATTGTCAACTATATACAACTTCATCGAAAGCTGGATGAAGGACAATTGGATGTGCCTCAATGGCACAAAGACCGAGCTAATGATTTTTGGTTCACCACACGCCAGAAAACAACTAAACTCCTCTAGCTCCTCATTCAACATCAAAAACACTCCCATCTCAATATCTGAGAAAGTAAAGACACTAGGAGTTTACTTGCAAGCCTCATTAGGTGCCGAGGCTCACAGAGCCTATTTAAAAAGAAATTGTCAGTACCACCAGAGGCGCTTGAAAAAAATCAGACCCCTGCTCAACCAGAAGAACAGCACTACTATAGCCAGAGCAACTATCCTATCAAGACTTGACTATGGTAATTCCCTGTTCCTTGGAGCAAGCAGCAAATGTTTGAAGCAATGCCAGGTCATTCAAAATAAGGCTATTAGAACAATCACAGGCAGGTCAAGAAGAGACCATATCACTGGTGATAGAAAAGAGCTACACTGGCTGGCCATGGAAGAGAGAATCACATTTAAATCCCTCACCATGGTCCATCAATGCCTATATGGGAAGGCCCCAGAATGCCTAAAGAAACAGTTTAAATGGCACTCACCCACCAGATGCTTTAGATCATCTAACAAAGGCCTTCTACAAATCATTCCAACAAAAAAGGCAAACGGCCTTGGCAGAGCCTTCCCGACCAGAAGCATCCAAAAATTGAATGAACTACCTCCATCTTTGAAGCTTGAAACTAACTATTTCCAATTCAGAAAGAATCTAAAAACACTACTATTTAAATAGACCTTGATTTAATACAATTTCAGCTCCTGCGTAGTTTGCACTACATGTAACTACACTTTGTCCTGTCCACTGCCACTATATGTCCCGTCTCTTTGTAAGCGCTCCGATGCCTGCGGGCTTTAGCGCTATATAAATATATAAATAAAAATAAAAAATAAATAAATATTGCAGTTGCTATAGGCAAGATTGAATTTCTTCAGGCGCTGACCAGAGGCTACAATCAGCAGTTCGGTCTTATCTCGGTTAAAAAATAGTCATCCATCCAGGTCTGTATAGCATCATCTACCACCTTAAGGGACATAGAGTCCTGAGTGTGGTTGCCAGAGAGCTGAAGGACCACCTGGGTGTCATCAGTATAAATAGTATACTGCACACCCATGTGGTCCAGAAGACTGAGCAGGGGCCTGATGTAGGTATTGAAAAGTGTTGTGGCGATGCAAGAGCCCGGTGGGACCCCACAGGTTTGAATTATGGGTACTGAGCTTGCTTCAGCCACTGCCACTCTGGCTGTACGATGCCTGAGAAAGGACAAGATCCAATGAGCGGTCAGATTGGAACACAATGCCTGGTCCTTTAACCTGGTGACCAACCAAGATTGAGCCACCAGGTCAAAGGCCAATGAAAGGTCCAGTAGTACTAGTAATGCTGGTCGACTGTGGTCCACTATGCTGGCTAAGGTCGATTTAAGATGCAGCATAGCGGTTTCAGTCCCATGCATAGCTGGAAAAGTAAGATTGGCGAGCCCCCAAAATGCTGTGTTCTTCACTATGGCCCTGGAGTTGTAAAATAGTCTACTTTTTCAAGAATTTTGAGAAGGAACAGCACATTCGTAATGGGACGATAGTTCTTTGCCACTGCAGGGTCAAATGTACTTTTCTTCAGTAGTGGTGTGATCCAAGCCTGCTTCAAAAAGGATGGTACAACGCCTTCACTGAAGGAGAGATTTATACATTTCGTTATCAATGGTACGAGCAACTCGAGAGAGCTTTTAAGAATATCGGCCGGAGAGCTATCTCCCAGGCATGAAGGAGGTCTCATGCCAGTAATCATTTCGTGAATTTCCGCTTCACAACAGTGAGAGAAGTTAAAGCCGTTCTTCTTTAACTGTGGGAAGAGATTTTCCTTCCCAGAGGTTGGAAGTACACTTCACCCAGCGGGACGTTCCTGCAGATCACTGATGGTCTGCCAATGGCCTTGAACTTTGGATTCAAATTCATTGTGAATAGTTTGAAACCATGTTTGAGTCTTTAGCAAAAGACTGATTGGGAGTGGGAGCAGCCTTAAGCTCGGATAGAATCTTAAATAATTCACTGGTGCTTGATCGAGCATTCAGAATTCTGGAATTAAGGTAGGTTGACATCGCTTTAATAATGGCTGTTTTAAATTCTTTCATGCCCTGTTTATACTGAGAGAGAGTATGAGGACTGGGATTCCTTCGTCGATATCTATCAAAATATCTTTTTTTGCATCTGAGTGAGATGATGTCATCCTTATACCACATATTCATATTGGTCTCAGGTTTAAAGGTTTTGATTTTCTGAGGCCAATGATTCAGTGGTAGTGTTAATGGGGTCCTGAAGCTGAGTCACCAAGTTGGAAGGGTCAACAAATGTGTCGAGGAGGTTAGGTCTGGACGCCAGCAGAGTGGAACATTTAGCTGGTGTGACATTTCCAAAATGTCTGGATTTCTTTTCAGGTCTCGGCAGTGAGTCTAGTCTGGCGCGAGAGACGGGTAAGGGAACCTGAAAGTTAACTAGGTGATGGTCAGGCCAAATACATTGGTAAACAACATCATCCACAGGGGGCAGATGGCGTGTAATGGCCCAGTCAAGAACGCGTCCCTCCTTATGGGTTGCAGAATTGAACCCTTGTATAAAGCCAATGTTGCCAAGAGCTTTCAGAAGAGATGCAGCTTGTTTATCAGAGGGGTCTTTAGCCCAAAAATTCAAATCTCCAAGAACTACGACTGGGGTCTTTGGCTTTGTGATAGTATTGAGGAGGGCTAATAACTGTTCCTCAAACTGGGTTATTTCCCAAGGGGGTCTCTCTCTAAATAACCAAAATGGTCAGTGAAACATGTGTATTGATTTTAATCTTCACCATGAGGGTTTCACATTCATCCGGAGTAGGGTGGGTGACAGTGTGGCTGTCAATGTGTGTTTTGTTGAACATGAGAGCCAGGCCTCCGCCTTTTTGAATATCACTGTCGGAGCGAAATAGAAGGTAGTCAACGGGACGGGCTAGAGCGGTGCCAATGGGAGTGGAAGGATTCAGCCACGTCTCTGTAAGTGGCATAACATCCCGGGAGGAGGTGGCTGAATAGCCTGCAATCTCCACTCCATGTTTTGGCAAAGAACGTGTCTTCAGCAGGGAGAAGGATAACATAAAGCGCCACCTAATGGCTCAAACTAATAATGAACGGGCGGGGTGTTCCTCTCTGCCACAATGTTATAGACCTTTTATGTAGCAATTAATGACACACCCCTCCCCCTGCTCATCTGTACAACAGTGAGTGTTGTATATCTCCGTGTAATGTGCCCTGAGGCCCATGGGCATGTTGGCGTGTTATACGAATTAAATAATAATAATAATAATATTCAGTTTAATAATCTCCGACGGATGAAGGGCTGTATTCGCGTTGCTGGGATTTTAACCTGCGATCATAGGTCTAACACCAATAGCTGGCACAAAGTAAACTTGCTGAGCTAATTTACTGGCAGATTGTTGGCACTTACTTCAAACGTACCCTTGCACTCCCAGAAGGGTGGGACCAAAGGGGGCACCTGTCAGGGGCGTTGCTAGGGGGGGAATAGGGGGGCTATAGCCCCTGATCTTTTGGTTGTAGCCCCGGATAGAATCTCAGGAGCTTCAGACAAAAGACTAGCTAGCCCCCAGTCCAAACAGTTCCGACATCAGCTTAGCCCCGGATCTTTTCCAGACCTAGCAACTCCCCTGGCACCTGTCATCCAATGCTTCAGCTGGGGTGGGCCATTTCAGCTCACACGCTTGCATACCAAGTTTCATGCTGCGCCTGGCAGGAGTTCAACCTCACCCAGAGCAGTGTTGCCATTGGTGAAATATCTGCGTTGACAGGGAGCCCCTGGAGAGAAGTGTGTGTACATTGCAAGCCACAGCTTCCACCCCCCCATGCGGCTGGCTCAGCATTTCATCCAGAAGAGATGATCAATCCAGCACCACATAGATGGGTGTTAACTCAATTTGCTGAATGTGTGCTGCAGAATTGGTCTTTATATCTTAAATATGTCTTGTCTCTTCTGCCGCCCTTAGAGGCCGATTTAACGCTCCAATAATCTTTGCTCCATTTCCGCCTATTCAGCTGCCAGCACACAATATTTGTTGAAGCGTATGATACCCAGTAAAGTACACCCAGGCCCAAGGCACTTACAGCCTCTCGTGTTGACTTTCCCCGTGACAATTCACACGCCACTCCCCACCTCCCTGCAACCATGTACTGATTCGTTTTGACCCCGCCACAATGCACAATGTGTGTAAGTGGGGCGGTTCTCAATAGCTCTGTTAAAACTCTGAAGTGTTGTATGAAACAAGAGGACCACCATGACAGCAGATGACTTGAGAGGTTGATCGTTGAGATCTCGTTCTGTGGCTAAGTGGACAACCTAAACTCTGGGAGATAATCACAGTGGGGCAGGGCATGGAGGATAATGACAGCAAAAGTGGGGCAGGAGCAACTTCAACCTCCAATCTTGATTACACTCCATACTTCCACATCACTCTTCCTCGTCCCAGTACTTATGAAGGAACACGCCCTGTGACATATGTCTATTCTAGAAATCCCTTCTGTTATGATATACTCCTCCCCCTTACATGGTATGCTCCTCCCTCTTACATGATATACTCCTCCCCCTTACATGGTATGCTCCTCCCCTTACATGGCATGCTCCTCCCCCTTACATGGTATGCTCCTTCCCCTTACATGATATACTCCTCCCTCTTACATGATATACCCCTCCCTGTTGTATCCGGGGTATAAAACGCCATCATTATTCCACATCCCTCCTGTCCTTCAAACAGGGCCTGTTGGGCAAATCCTAGTCTATTCTTTATTGGTTTTGGACCCCACTGCCGGGCTTTGGTGGTCTGGGGTATTACCCTCATCACATTAGCATCTATCTCTCCCAGGCCCTTCTGGGCTTGGCCTAGGGTCGGGTCATTATATACGACAGAGAAGATCGCCATGAAGATCACTTCCTCCAGGATCTACTGTGCTTGGTCTAAGGTCGAGGTTTACATACAACAGAGAAGATTGCCATGGAGATCACTTCCTCCAGGATCTACTGGGCTTGGCTTAAGGTTGAGATTTACATACAACAGAGAAGATCACCATGAAGATCACTTCCTCCAGGATCTACTGGTCTTGGTCTAAGGTCGCGGTGCACATGCGACAGAGAAGATTGCCATGAGATCACTTTCTCTGGGATCTCTTGAGCTTGGTCTAAGGTCGATGTTTACATATGGCAGAGAAGATTGCCATGGTGATCACTTCCTCCAGGATCTACTGGGCTTGTTCTAAGGTCGAGGTGTACATACTACAGAGAAGATTGCCATGGAGATCACTTCCTCCAGGACCAACTGGGATTGATCCGGAGTGGGAGGGCACAGCTGATGATGAACGAAGCCCCATGTGACCCGATGGGTCTTGAGATGATGAAACAATCTCCCCTGGGGCCTATTGGCTTGTTCTGTGGTAGGGGTCGAGTACATGCCAACAGAGCTCAACAATGCCCTTGTGAGTAGGTGACTACCCCATCCTGAAGGGCCTGATGAGTGCTCTTTCCAGCCTGAAACTTTGGTCACTGACACTGAACCCTGTTTTTTCATTGGCTGCTAAACGTGCTGTGGGTCTGCAACAATGATCATGAAGCCACAGACACGGATCTCCCTTGGGCCCTCTGGGGTTTGGCACAGGGTAGAGGAACACACTGATGGAGTTTGATGATACCCTTAATGACTAGTGATTCACTAGGTCCTGATGGACTTGAAGAGTGGCTTACATCGCCTTCCCTGAATACTGTCTGTTAGGACACACCCCTTTTTGGCCACGGCTCGATTCTGCAAAAAGATGTGTGGCCTAACAGGTGGCATTCAGGTCAGGTATGTGTTGTTGCTTCATTCATTGCGGCGTTGACCCCTGGCCAGGCATCCCTTTGCACCCATAATCACTCTTGCACCTGCAGTGTGAGGGTGAGGATCACTACATCAAAAGTGAAAGGGGGGCCTCTTAGGGGGCCTGCGCCACAAAGGAAGAAAAGGCTAGACTTTTTTTCTAAAGCCTCAATCTCTCAGAGACTGCCGGGTTTCAGCCCCAGCCCACTTAAAGCCCTGGGGATGGCCATCATCTTACAGCCATTGGGCATCCTTTCACTTCCCCTGCTTCAGTGATGCAAGGGTTTCTATGCCACAGAGCACCACATGCATTCTTCCACTGGATCCCGGGTGCCTACACCTCCCACCACGCCAGTCGCATCCCTTTGTGGAAGCAGGTAGCGGTGGCTCTGAGCCCCGACATGCTAGAAGGGATGTGGATGTAAGTTTGGTGTGGATGGTCTCCCGCCACAGTGTTAATTTACCTGGGGATATCCAGACAGGTGGGGATGTCCAACCAGGTGTTCCTCCTTTCAATCGCCAGTGGGCGCTGAATGTTTACCACCCTTAGGCTGTGTGTCCACAGGAAGATCTTAATGTGCTTCCCTGGGAGCTGGGGGAGAATGCCTGGTTCTCTCCTCAGGTGCCTTTCCATGGGCACAGTCGCCCCTAGCCTGTAGGTCTGGGGTACCTCATGTGTCACTATCAGGAGAGCTGAGCATTGACACAGTGCTGCATTCAGGTTCTCAGTGCTTCTAGGTGTTTCCTAGACAACGCGAGGGCTTGATCTGCTGTCTTTGTGTCACATTATAAGTAAATACTGGAAGAAGGAAGAGGGATGTGAAAGTAATATTCTGATCACTTACTGGAAATCGTCCTTACTCCTAGTCCTATTCTTCCTCGTCACAGTGAGTGTGCTCTCCTCTCCCTTCCTGGTGTTCAGATCTCCCCCTACTTAAATATATACAGGAGCATTGTGGGACAATGCCAGGTGTTGATATCCAAGATGTAAGGGGGAGGAGGATATAAAAAAAGGAAGCAATTTATTTTTAGAATAGACTACTTTCAAAAGGCGGATGCCTTCATAAATAGGGACTGTGACGAGGAAGAGCAAGACTACGAGTAATGAAAATTACTGGTAAGTAACCAGAAGAGTAATGATCAGAAAAATAAGTGCCTCCTCAATCAAGTCCTGGTTAACCTCATCAGTGACCTAAGAGGGAAGTGCAACCTCAACCCACCCATGATGTGAGAGAGCGCTGCCATAACCTACCCTTGTTAGACCTAATCAGTGATCCACGATGAGAGCGCAATCTAATGCCAGCCCTTTTAGACATCACCAGTGACCTGTGTGGTGTAAAACCTAACCCCAGCTCTGTTAAACCTCATCAATGGCCTGAGAGAGGAGCACAACCACAACCCTGCCTTTTTCAACCTCATAAATGATATGGCAGAGAAGGGCAATGACCCAAAGAAGAAGAGCAACCCTCATCCACCCTTATTCAACTTCAACAATGATCCCAGAGAGAAGTGCAACCTCCTCCCATCCAATTCAAAGACCAGAGATAAGATCATAACGTCCTGCCCTGATCAGACACATTCATGATCAGAAAAGAGCAGAACCTCCACTCAGACTAGTTCAACCTCATCGGTGTCCCGAGAGAAGAGCACAACCTCAATACAGTCCTGGTCAACTGCTATAATGTCCAGAGAGAATGCACCCTCAACACAGCCCCACCCACCATCATCAGTGTCCGAAGAGAAGAAATGCAACCTCTGCCAAGCCCCGTTCAACCTCATCAATGAATGAGAAAGGGATGCAAACTTAGCACGGGCTTGTTAAAGCACTTCAGTGACCTGAGAGAAGAGTGTAACCTCAACCCAGACTTCATCACTGCCAGAAGAGAAGAATGCAACTAATATCAAACACTGTTAAACCAATCTAGTAACCTGAGAGAAGGATGCAACCTCAACCCAGCCCTATTGAACTTCATCAATGAATGAGAAAGGAACACAACCTTGACCCAGGTTTGTTAAACCACTTCAGTGAACTGAGAGAAGAATGCAATCTCAACCCAGCCCTCTTCCCTTTCATCAATGCCCTGAGACAAGAACAACCTCACCTGAGCCCTATTAAACCGCTTCAGTGACCTGAGAGAAGAATGCAACCTCAACCCAGACTTCATCACTGCCATCAGTGTCCCAAGAGAAGAATGCAACTAATACCAAGCACCGTTCAACCAATTTAGTATCATGAGAAAAGGATGCAACCTCGGCCCAGGCCTCTTCACTGTCATCATTGCCCTGAGACAAGAACGTAACCTCACCCCAGCCCTGTTAAACCATTTCAGTGACCCGAGGGAAGAATTTAACCTCAACCACCACTTCAGTGACCCAAGAGAAGAATGCAACCCCAGTCCAGCCCTCTTCGCTGTCATCATTGCCCTGAGACAAGAAGGTAACCTCAACCCAGCTCTTTTAAATCACTTCAGTGACGTGAGGGACCTGAGAGAAGAATGCAACCTCAACCAAGCCGTCTTCAAGCTCGTCAATGATACGAGAAAAGAACACAAACTCAACCCAGTCCCGTTAAACTAATTCATTGTCCAGAGAGAACGCAACCTCAATTCGGCACACTTAAATTGATTCAATGTCCTGAAAGAAGAATACAAACTCAACCAAGCCCTACCAACTCCATCAATGACGCGAGAAAAGAGTGCAACCTCAACGTAGCTCTACCAGCCTCATCAGTGACGTCAGAGAGCAGCACAACCCTGACTCAGTCTTATCCAGTCTCATGAATGACAAGAGAAAAGTACACAACTTTAACGCAACCTTGTTAAGCCTCCTTACTGACTAGAGAGAGGAGCGCAACATATAACTCGCCCCCATGTTCCTACAATTCAGAAAAGAACTCAAAAACCACCTCTTCAAGGAATCTCTACTCCTCAACACCTAGGCCATCACGTTGCCCCTCACGCCACCTGACTGGCTAGATGTCTCCCAGCCATCTCCTCCCCACCACAGCTGTACCCCTCCTCTGTTAGCCATTAGCTTTGGACGAATGGATAGCTTTGCCTAAATAAACTTGTCTTTCATTAAATTGCTATTTTTTATCTACACTACTTGCTTGAATGCATTTTGTCTAATTTGTTGTTGGAAATGTACACCCCATACAATCTCTGAATTGAATATTTAACTGTCTTTGACGGTATTATACAGTGTGCAGGGGGCGGGAGGATTCTACCATTGGATCCTCTTCTTCCCTCTCCTCTCTTCCCCTCTGTATCCTACTCCTCGCCCACCCGCTGCATATCTGCTCTGCTGTTACCTCTGAAAAGCGCTCCGTTATGTATCTGTGTTGCTGTATACCTCTGTAAAGCACTCTGGCTTGGTCTGCACTCAATAAATATAATAATATATATTTTTTTTAAACCTGGGCAATTGTGCTCTATCAATGACCAGACCTAAGCGGGCAACCACCAGCTAGCCTTGTTCAACCTCATCAGCAACCCTAAAAGGGAAGTGAACCTTAATCCAGTCTTGTTGAATGTCATCAACAATGACCAGAGAGAGCCCTCCGTCCCTGCCTGCCAAACAGCCTATCGGTGGCCGTGATGATCACAGTGTATTGGGCGTCCACGGTAGAGATATTTACGTGACTTGCCCATGCACTATTTATTGTATATTATGGGCGGGTCTGTGCACGTGAAATCTCCCATCTGCGAGGTCAGATGCCACTGTAGCAATACAGCCAGGCTCTACCGCCCTTAGCCCCCAAACCCCTCCCCGAAGCTGCTCAGTGTTCAGTATTTAGCTACGTCAGATAATCCACTGATTTCAATATATCCTGTGCAGCTGCACAGTGCAAATCCCTGAGGCGTAATGAGAGCCTATCCTCATCACCTTTCCCCGTGTATCCCGCGCAGCTACCCAGTGCAAATCCCTGCAGTGCAACGAGAGCCTATCCCCAGCACCTTTCCCCGTGTATCCCGCGCAGCTGCACAGTGCAAATCCCTGCAGCGCAACGAGAGCCTATCCCCAGCACCTTTCCCCGTGTATCCCGCGCAGCTGCGCAGTGCAAATCCCTGCAGCGCAACGAGAGCCTATCCCCATCACCTTTCCCCGTGTATCTCGTGCAGCTGCCCAGTGCAAATCCCTGCAGCGCAACGAGAGCCTATCCCCAGCACCTTTCCCTGTGTGTCTTGGCAGAGGGTGGAGATGCTCTAACGAGGGCTACCTGCCAAAGCCCTCACCTCCTACCTCCAGCAATCAGAGGCCATCTTCCCCCCAGCACACTCCAAGGAATCCCAGAAAATGCTGCGTGCCATTCATTATGTGAACGCCACATTGGCGCTTCTCATACTTTGGCTGATTGAGCTTTAACTCTCTGCTAGATAACATGCACCAGGTATAGAAGAAAGACTGGCTTTAGTAAGAGCCAGTGCCACACACTCTTGCAGATGTTCCCTGCCCTTGCCCTGTCTGAGCTACAGGTAACCCTTGCCATGCCAAAGCATCAGCATCAGTTTGGCGGCCTGGTGCCTGGAGTTCTGCATGGTGGCCCTAGGCATCATGGCGGTGTCAGGTCTTCTTTGCAGTACAAGGATGCACAGCAGCATGGAGCATTACTGCTTATTCATCGCATGTGATGTTGTTTGGCATTCGTGGCTCTGTGCTCAGTAAGGTGCAGCTCGATGGTTTGTGCTTTACTGTGGCAAAGGAACGAAGATGTTTGGTTATTCCAGTCCAAGATGTCTGCCAACTTCATTTCTTGACAACATTCTAATATGGCTGACTGCGTTTTGTTGACTTAGTTTATCAGGTTTCATTATGATTATTGATTTACGGTTTTTCCAGGGGCAGCTCTTCCATAATGGGCGACAAGGCGTTGGCCCGCCTCCCGTTCTGCATGTAACCAGCCCAGTGAAAACACTGAGTGCTCCCCCAGCTGGTGGTTTCAGTCTTGGCGTGTTTCTTTACTGGGCATCACGGGTGAAGGCAGCTGTTACTTAGCACTGGCCCGCAGTTCAAACATGTTTCTTTATTGTGGCAGGGCATTTGTTACAGGGCAACATGATGGTTCTTCCTACATGATACTTGTCCACATTGGTGGGTCCCATTTGAACACATTAGATCACTGTGACGGGGCATTGGTTTCTGGGCATCAAGGGTGAAGGCATCGTAATAAGTGTTCCTACATGGTGCTGGCCAACATTGGAGGGTCCATTCTGACATATTTCTTTACTGAGGTACAGCTTTTTTACTGGGTATCAGGATGAAGTCATCATGATGAGTGCTCCTACGTCATACTGTCCAATCTGTACATGTTTCTTAATGTAGCAGTGTATTTTTACTGGGCAAGAGTGTAGCCAGCATGATGAGTGTTTCTACATGGTACTGGCCCACATTGGTGGGTCCAGTCTGGTCCTATTTTCTTACTGTGTTATGCCATATGGTACTAGTAAAGCCAACGGGAGTATGCTCGTATATGGTGATACTGGCATACATTAGTGCAGCCTCCATGGACAAGTGTCGACACAGGCAACATGAAAATGTTTTTATACTTGAATATATTGTGTGCAAAGGCCTCGTGACAACGAGCTGGAAAATGCTCCTGTGCAATATTGAAGACTTGTTGCATCTATTGGCCCGGGCTGAGCGGGCGACGGTCCGGGGCGTAGAGCTAAAGAGCTCAGGAGGGGGGCACAGTAAGGGGCTCACCCAGAAAGGTGTTTCCAACCTTGCCAGACAACAGATGAAGCAGCCTGGTGTGCCGGTGTGTGCTCCTGTGTGATGTGCAACTGGCTGCTGTCTGCCGACTGCGATGCAAATGGAATATGCAAACAAAGGAATGCATATTCCAAACGCAGCATGTGAGATGCTCTGGAGTCGCACACCCTGTGCCCCTCATTCTTTGTGCTGACAGCCTTTCAAGTGGGGCAATTTATAAGTGATGGCTCACTTAACGAGCCATTCTTTTTACACAGTGTGCGCTCAACATTTCAGTGTTATGAACTGAACATGGGGCATTTTTTATTCACCAGGCCAGCACAAGTATCAGTTAGCTGACCAAACCTATGTATTCTTCAAAGAGAATTAAAATGCCCCACAGGAACATTTTAAAACTATTTTCTTTATTTTCATGTCTCTTTATTTGACACAAAAGTTTTTCTTTTATATTACTTTTTAGTTACATATGACACATCCCTAGGAAGGTTAACTGTAATTTTCTTGCTTAAGTATTCTGGTGGCTGCTTTGGGACATGGACTAAATGCATCCGCTCAGCATCAAAGGTCTTTTAATTTTCTAAACAAGCCACTGCCGAGCGTACACACCTTGATTAGGAAAGCAGGGTTTATTGTATTTTTCTTTTTTATTTATTTGCATTTTTAAAGCGCTCACACAGCCTGGGGGCATCAAGGTGCTGTTACAGGAATATGTCTTAGTTGCGTATTTATAATGCGTTTAACACCCAGAGGTTTCTAAGCGCGGACCCGGGGATCGAACCTGTGCTGCTTCATGTCGTCTTGTTTCCAAGGTGAGCACGTTGCTGCTGAGCTCTCCTCCCGGGACTTGTGATCACTGTGCAGAACATAGACCGTGGCAAATCAATGCTGTGATATGTTTGCAGAAATGATTTGTGCGCTACACAAGTTGCCACCCTGTTGGTTAATGGTGTCTATGTGGTGCACCCTTATGTAAACAAAAATATAAGTGTTGTTGTCTGATGTGCCCAATGTCCATACAAGAGCACACAGGGATGTTTTGTGTATGTGTCTCTGGCGAGCATGCCATACTGTGCCCACACTTAAACACGTAAAGCAATCAAAGAAGTTGCCTCAAATTACATCCACTAGGCCAAACGCCCTTTCTACACTGCCACACCATGATTTTCACTAGCTGCATGCCAGCACGAATGACAAATGCTAATGCCAGCTCTGTTAGATAAAGCCTTCTCTTTTCTGCTGAAATAACCCCTGAGGCCAGCGTAATAGTGAGGAGGTAGTGGCTGAGGAACTGTGGACCCTTTACCATGCATTAGAAGCCGGTTTTGTTTAAAATGCTTCATCAGCTTATTACTGGTCAGGCTCATGTTTGTAAGAGGTACAATCATTTCTGTGTAGCCTTTCTGTGCATTGTTTATTGGGTCTCTCTTGTGCAGTATCCCATCCTGTCTGTAGATATAATTCCCTAAAGATGGTTCTGTATTGGGGTTGGGCATGCCCACAGTGAGACCCATCCCCTCCTCATCTAAAATTCTTCAGAAACAAGAAGCAAAAGAGCCCTTGTACCCCATTTGAGTTGCTGATGTTGCAGCCATTTAATACTCAAGTCCAAAAATGTAAGCTGTCCAAATGAGCATATATGGTTTATGATTACAACAATTTTAATGTTAGGGTGAGTATTGTGAACCATGCTGTGAGCACCAAGCCATGAATCGGTTATGCATTTAGAGATTCACACATATAATCCTTTTATCACAGACTTGTTTATCAAATGTAGAGATCTCAGATGTCTGCTATAGTCCTCAAATGTGATTTAATGCAAAGCATTACAAAGCAGTCTCGGGAGGATAGCTCAGCGGCAACGTGCTTGCCTTGGAAGCAAGACGACATGGCACAACACAGGTTTGATCCCGGGTCCACGCTTAGATAACTCTGGGTATTAAGTGTGTTATAAATAACCTATCAGATCATATCAAGCATGTAGGAATCCTCATTGGTGCTCTTTGTCCCCTTTCCCACTCTCAGAGAGGTATTTTGAAAGAGTATAATAAGAGTGTAGCAGACTGTCCATCTTGGAATGATAACCTTCTATCAGAAAATAATTCATATGGTTAGTCTAGTATTGCCCCTTGCGAAGTACAAGTGAGGTCGTACGACCAGAACACCTGCAAAACAGGGCCAGTGTTCAGTGAGCCTTCAGACCTCGGTAGGCTGATCACACCGCAGTGTGCCAGTACGGACAGTTTGAAACTGCATTCAGGCAAAGCCTTCCCTAAGAGCAGGTGACAGAAAAACTATGCACTTGGGCAACAACAGCTGTGTTTTCACATTAGAATCCTTCTGTGAAGTACTTGAATTACAATGTAATGAAACGATCTTCATCTATATAGCAATTATTGATATTGAGGAGGGCTTTTTGTCGCATAATAGTGGTGTAGTTTGGGAGTAACGTGAGCCAGTCGGGGCATGGGGGCATTCTGATGTTTCGCCCTGGGCACCAAGTTGGCCTAGAAACTGCCCTGTACAGAGCCATTGCTAAATGGCTTGTTATCAACTGTTTCCACAGATTGCGTGCTGAAAATGCACGATTTTAACCCAACATTTTAAATATTTCTGTGGGAGGATAACTCCCCTTAACTGACCTTGCCTGGTATGGGCTCTCTGACACGCTCGTTTGCTCACGTCTTTTCCGCCAAACACTTACTCCCCTCCAATTAAAAATTCACCATCCACTGCTGGGTTTTTCTGAAGTGCTACCAGTCACATTTCAGATGCATCCGACGGCTACAGGGGGAGAAGGGACCAGTGAACTGGATGAGGGGGGGGGTCCTATGCCATAGGATGGTACTGAGTACATGTTGCTTATTGCAGAAAAGGGAGTCTGTGGGGCCTGGCTGTATGGAAGGGCCCTGGTCAATAAGCATGAATGGCCTTATTCTTGATGCTGGCCGTGAGGGGCATGGGGAAGTGAAGTGAACTCTGAAACGATGTGTATGGGCGCGTTATGAATGCCTTATCATGTCATATAACTCGCCTTAGCTGTCTCATTGGTAAATGGCGCCCACCCTCTTCCTAGCTCATGACCCCAGCAGTGTGTTTATTCAGCTGCATGTGCAGGGGAGTTTCCAGCACTGCAGGAATGGGGGACAGGGGGGTGGGAGGGTTTTGGTGGTGCGCCACAAAAAAGGTCCTGCTACTTTCCCCCCAAAATTCAGTGCGAACAATTCCATACAGTCTCATTTGCGGACCCCAACCGCCCACCCCTGCCTCAATCTACTTTTTTTGTTAACATTAGTGGCAGATGGCATTTTAACACATAACATAAAAAAGGAAACTGCAGGATCATTGGAGAGGCTGGAACGTCATCTATTAGAGCTCTGCCCAGCGCTTTGTGGCAAAATACATGCAAACCTCCTAATTTGTATATGGATTGCACCAACAGATGTGACATCCCAGAAAAGGACAGCTCAAGGAGCATTATCAGTCTTTGATACTTGGAGGCACCATGGAAGTGACATTAGAATAAGTAGTCATAAGTAAGCCAAGAGGCAAATAGCTTTGTGGTGCAGAATACCTAAATTGCACTATTATCACATATGGAGCTACTCTATAGTCATTGGGATTTTTTTAATAATAGCTTGATATATTAACATAAACTATGAAGTGAATCAGAATCACTTTCAGAGCTGCAGATAAGACACAGTGCGATTAAATGATTTCCCCAGGATCACACACTTTGTTTAAAGTGTCACCTGGAATGTGGACAATTTAAGTAACTGAGCACATCTGATATAGATATTTATTACGGTTTTGTTTTGCATGGCATGTGCTTAAATAATACATTCTTGGAAGCAAACCACATTCCATAATAAACTAGCCTTTCATAGTAAACTAACTACACACTATATACATTGTCATAGAAATATGTTGAGCAATAGAGTATTGCTTTAGTTTTATTCTCCCCATCCTTCATACAAAGTCACAATAGCATCAGCAGATTAATGTGAGCCTAACAAATCCCCCTTGGGTTTTAAGGCCATAGTCATTATTTCATAAGGCCTACAGCATGATGCACCCTTCTCACTTCTGATCACTCCCTCCCACGCACATTTCTAAAGGGACAAAAGTCCCTGCTATTAGTCTCCCCCCCATCAGTGTCTAATGGCTCACATCGTAATGCTCTGTTGGCACAGTGCTCCTTGAGACACTGTCCGCTGTCCTGGTAGTGAGACACCGCTCCCGTTCGGAAAGGTTAAGGTGTCCCGCTGCCAGGACAATGAGCGTGCTGAGCAGGAATTGCGTGGTACCCATTACCCTGCCAGCGGGACTAGTTTCCTGTAGTGCACTCTCATTGGGGTGCCCAATGGGGAAGGTGGCCCACTGACAAATTGCCCGAAAGGGGGGGTGTGAGGCGAGTAGCTTGCCCCCTCTACCCTCCACCCTTTGGAATGCCAGTGTGCATGTATGTTTATTTGACTGGATGCAAGTGTGTCTATTCGGCTACATGCAGGTGTGTCGCAGCGTGACAGCTTCCATGGTAGCAGCCGGGTTCCTTGCCTGTAGCTTCCTGACCTGCGTTCCCTGGGGCTCCAGCGCAGTTCTACCAATGCACCAAGAAGCAATTGAGTTATGCACATATAGAAACATGACTTTATCTCAGCTGCTGGCTTTCAGACGAACAAGTAGGTGGCATCAGTGTGCCCAGACATAGATCGGCCTGCCATTGGTAGCAGGTGGCCGAGGGGGGCAGGGGGTCGGGTTAAGTCTGACATGCATCTTTCCAATGCACGGGGAACCACGCTTGGGGGCATGGAATGGGTGTCTACAGCCGATATACTGGCAGATCCAAGTAGACCAGCCTCCATCCTGCTGTTTTGGGACCCTACTTCTGTGCCACTCCGGCAACACTCCATCCTTCCAAGCGCCCCCTTGAAGAGTGGCAGAGGGTGATTGTGGGGGTGGGGGGGGGACCACTCATGAGAAAACACAACCTTTAGGGCCAATTCTTGATGTGTGGGTCATGCACCTGTTTGTAGGCCATGATGGCCTCTCGGTTTTCCAACTGCATTTTACTGACAACTCACGATGGTGCGTAGGTCTGATTAATGCATTTTGGGTGTTTGGTGATGGGCTCATGGTTTTATAAGGACATTTTGGGACGCTTGCTTCTGTTGTAATTTGATACATTGGAAAGCAACAAAATACAAAATTAAAGGGACCTCTGGCTTATGCAGCAGCATTGTGGGCCATTTCACGATAGTCTCAGGTTTGCTATTGGATTGTTGGGAAATTCACAATAATCTCAGCGCTATATAACTTCATCCTTTCCGGATGCGAAGAATACTTGCTAGCTACAAAAATGCTTGGATAACATGAAAAATGCAATTCTTTAAAAGAAGATGTGTTTATATTGCCTATAAACGTGCCATTCGGAAATTGAGAATCTTGTTTTTAGCCCCTAGAATTCTTCTAGTCCCATCTTCCCAGGAATAGTGGGTGTAATAATTTGACCTGAAATCCTTATCTGACGCTCCTGCGCCTGCCTTATGTAAGGGCCTTCATGGGACAATGCATGTTGCTTTGGGGGAAATTCTAAGACTGTGGGGGCAATTCAGTGTATTGCAGCAATATTCCAGTATGGCGCTCGTGTACTCATTCATCTATTGGTTCAGTACATTCACTGTACAATAAGACGGGATCTGGAAGCATCCGATGGATAACTCTGCTGTCACAGGCTTGGCTTGAAGGCTCTGCATACCACGGGGTGGGGAGGGGCAGCTCTGCTCTCCGAAGCAGTACGTTTGCGAGACATGTGTAACCTGAGTGACAGCTCTGCTGTCTGATGCTTGCGCCTGTACAATCTGCTTAACCCTAATTAAAGCCTTAGGCCGAAGACTGTACACTCTATGTAAGATGGAGGGTAGATGTGCTGTCTAGGGCACCGACCTGCGTGCCATGAGGGATAGCTCTGCTGCCTGAAGAAGGTCGCCTTTAAGAACAGTGAGCCCCGAGGGTACACCTGCAGACTTAGGCCTAAGACTGTACACCCTGTGTAAAATGGAGGGTAGATTTGCTGTCTAGGGCACATGAGGGATAGCTCTGCAGCCTCCGATGTAAGCCTGTACATTCCACATAAGCAGAGGAATAGCTCTGCTGCCCATGGCTTCGACCTGAGAATCCCTGCTGCCCAGGGCCTAACTCTGTACATTCTATGCATGTGATGGCTAGTCCTGCCGTCTCATGGGGTGGTCTGTAAGAACGAAAACCTCAGAGGATACATCTGTTGCCTGGAACCATAGTCGGTGAGCTTAGGCTGTGGCACAGCTTTGCCGCCTGCGGTTTGGGCCATTGAGGTTGTGTAACCAGAGGGACAGCACTGGTCTCTGAGTCCTGAGTCTGCGCGGTCTGTATAAGGTGAAGGGTATCTCTCCTATGCCAAGGCTTGCATGTAGTGGTCTCTGTTAGCTTGTGGATATCTCTGCTGTCTGAGGCCAGAGCTTGTACTGGCTGCATGGAATGTTTCATAGCTCTGCTGTCTGAGACCTGAGCTTGTTCTGGCTGCACGGAATGTTTCATAGCTCTGCTGTCTGAGGCCAGAGCTTGTACTGGCTGCATGGAATGTTTCATAGCTCTGCTGTCTGAGACCGGAGCTTGTTCTGGCTGCACAGAATGTTTCATAGCTCTGCTGTCTGAGGCCAGAGCTTGTTCTGGCTTCATGGAATGTTTCATAGCTCTGCTGTCTGAGGCCAGAGCTTGTTCTGGCTGCATGGAATGTTTCATAGGTCTGCTGTGAGTGGGCTGCAAGTGTAAGAACTGTGGAAGCACAGGGCGGGGCGTGGGGGCTGAAAAGGTATTCCAGAAACGGATATCCGGTCACAGCAGAAAGCCAGAACCGTGCACTGACAAAGGGGTAGTCCCCGAGAGCTCAGAACCAGCTGCTGAGCTGCTGGCACTTGGCAGTGGTCAGTGGGTAGTTTGATTCTTCAGCTGAGCTGCCAGGCTGTCCTGGTGGGTTACAAGATCCTCTTTCAGACCCTTTTCGTCGCTCTGTATTATAATGCAGCTCAATTTCACAGGGTGTGCCTAGGCCGCCTATCCCGGATGCAGAGGTTCCAATCCCTTGGCTCTCCCTGCAACCGCCCAGACCCTCCGTCCGTGCCCACCCTCCTATAGTAATGCACCCACCTTGCGTGGCTCCAAGCGCCTGCCTGTCTCTGCGATCCTAGGGCCAGGAGAGGCATGGCGATCATCTGTCACCCATCGCTGCAGGGCGGCCAAAGCCTGTATTTCTGGTCCCGCGGCCCCCGCTGCTGTTGACACTTGGGAGCCAGCGAAGGAGAAAGTGAGCGACTGCCTGGGCAGGCTCCCTCCATGCCCTCCTGGCGAGACCCCAGGGCCCCCCTCCCCAGCACGGAGCAGCTCGGTGACCTAAAGCAGCCAAAGCTGCTTTCACTCCTTCCAAGCCTAACTCCTTTAAGCTCCCACACAATCCCTTCCGTCTGTTAGTGTCCAAAAATTGTGAGGCCGGGCGGGCTGGGGCCAGGGTCCAAGGCGGCAATTGCCCCCCAGGCTGGCTGGGCTGTTGCTGCCAGGGCCAGAGCTGCAACATAAACAAAAAAAATATTGAAAAAGGTAAAATCCTTCAGAATATAGCGCTCGCTAACTAAAGGGGTGAAGGCGCAACAAAGGGGGCTAAATGGGACTGAGAGTTCAAGAAACGTGGCAAATAGGTCTGGGGCAGCTAAAGAGGCTAAATGGGACTGGGGTGTCAAGAGAAAGGGCAAAACGTATCTGGGGCAACTAAAAGGGTTAATGGGACTGGGGGGGTCTAGGAAAGGGGCAAACGGGTCAGGGGCAGCTAAACGGTTTAAGGGCCAATAAAAGGAGCAAAATGGGACTGAGGGTTAAGAAAAGGAGAAAACGGGTCTGGGGCAGAGAAGGGAATAAAGGGTACTGGGAGGGGCAAGAAAAAGAGCTAGTGGGCAACAAAGGGGCTCGTGTACCTGTTTGAATTTGTCCCAGCCTCCTGACTTCCTGTCCTGCCCCAGCCAATCAATGAGTGGCTGGGGAGGGACTGGCAGTCAGGCGCCGGGACACAGGCAGACACGATTTGTGGCCGGCCCCTGCTCTGGGCAGGCAATGACCCGAGAGGGGGGTCTGGCCAGAGCACTAAGTGGTGCTTGGGCTGACCCGAGCCCCACCAAGCTCGCCCAGCTCTACTTGCAATCACTTTAGATGGGGTGAGACATTCCTCTTGATTTAAGCAATGTTGCAGATGTGCCTGGGTGGACCCGACACGTGGGCCTCTACAAAGGGGGAGAGGAATTAGAGCCTAGGCACAGTTACTTTTCATGTGCCCAGCAGCAAGAAACGTGTTTGAATGACAGATTCTGTGATCCTGGATGGTAATATTGGCACCACAGCCACTCATGCACCATTGGTCTGTTACAATCCTCATCAGCCTATCACGGCTACTACTTGTTAAGGAAGTAAACGTCCATATCTTTCTTGAGTCTGTCCTCAGTTTCATTCTGTAGGAAAGCATCCCCTGTGCTCAGGCGAATTTCCTAATCACTGGTCAGTTCATTACAAAGAGTTTAACAGCACCCATGGATGCCATTATGTGATGCTTCTGGAAATGACTGTTGGTTTGTTTGTGGTGCTCACTTTTCGACACAGTTGAAGAACACACACAGAAAGATGTAATATTCAGGTATTAATTATTAGTAGACTGCAAACCTATGGGGTCATTCAGAATTCGGCAGATTTTTTTAATGAAACACTGCTGGCCAAAGTTACCCCCAACATCAGAGGTATTTCTGAAAATCCATCCAATTCAGAGCTTATCACCAGCACAGGTATTTTTGGAAAACCTCTCGAGGTATTTTGGAGCTACCATCTCCACCGGTGGTAATGTAAAAATGTGTCCAGCAATTTCCACATTTAATGATAAGGTGGAAATGGATTATGTGTATTAGCTCCCATACCAATACTGTACATTCTTTATATGCACAAAGGTCAATGCGGACCCTTTATTGCATTCAATATGTATGGTGGTGATGGGGTGGGCATCAGAGATGCATACCTTTTCACCCCATTACCATGGCCCTTTGTAAAAACAGTTTTCACTGTATTGAAAGGAAGCGCCTGCAATTACCACCTGTACAGTAAAACAAAGTTCATAGGCAGAGGTAAAAATACCTTTTCAGCAGAGAGTCTACCTAAAATATGGCCACCAGTATTCGCATAGAACACTGCTGGTGCATCTGATCAAACCCTAAATTGGGTAGGTAGTAAAATCAGCAATATTTCACAATACTGCCAATTTTAGCATTTCCACCCAACTCTGAATGTCCCCTGAGTTTTTCATTTTTTGTCCTATGCAGAACCTGACCAACCAACAAAAGACGCACATACAAATCAAAAGCACATTCACATATATAGAAACATAGTCACGTGAGCACAGATGCATCCTTCCACATGTACTTTACTCAATCACAAATACACTCAAACACCATCATCACAGTCACACAAAGGGAACACACAAACACTACAAATTCCTTTAGAACACAAAGAGACATGATTGGTAGCTTTGAGTCCTTCAACATTACCAAATCCCAGGCAGACTCCCCTCGCAGTTCCGTCTGCTTCCATGAAAATAAATATGTAGCTGACGTTCCAACAAAGTGCATCTCAGGGGCACAATAATAGCCAAGTACCCTCTTTATTTTTTGCTTTGCCTTGTCCAATTGCAGACCCCATGGCCAGATTTACCAGCGAGACCCTGACCACAGCTTCTTGTCATGTCTGGCAGAGACTGATTAACAAGTCAAACCTGTCTACCATCTACACTGAGCCAGGGCAATGGGAGGGGGAGAGTGAGAAGGAATAGGTGCAATGTGGGCAATTGAAGGAGGTAAGAGAAGGGGATTGAGTGAAGTGTTAAGTGGTTGTGCAAATGGGAAACAGAAGTCTGAAAGTTAATTGATAGTAAGGGGGTAAAGGGGCATTGAGGATTTGTTGCAAAGGAAGGACACGGATGGGTGGTGGGTAAATAAAATGTGGTTAATGAGACGGGGGTACACAGCTGGAAAGGTAGGTCAGCTGATTGAGTGACTGTTGCTGAGATCTGTGCCTGAACCTGCATGCCACTGCACCCGTTTGTAGTGTTGGCTCAACCTCTATCTTTTTTTCTGATGAAGTTATTCATAATTGCTTTATGCGCATATTTCAATTAAGTCTTCTTTTATACTTTGTCAGGTTGCTTTATCATGTGACTTAATGCCTTTAACGCCAGATTTATTGAGCAATGTTCTAGTTTAGCCTTTGACTAACAACTTTGCAAAAGGTATTTGTTGGTTCTAATATTGAAGATTGAATAGGAGAAGATTAAGTCTCTTCTTCTGCTGTCTAAATTAAAAACCAGGAAGCTAGGACTTAAGTGTCTGCCTTCCATAATTGACACATTATGTGGTCCTGAGCAAATCACTTTCCATCACTGCCTTGGTTTCCTTAATTGTCTGTAGAGAAAGTCTTACTCATGTGCATTTATAATCTACAATTTTACTCCATAAATGGATGTTGCATACTGGTGTGGAGGCAATATGCCGACAGAGGTTTTTGTGTGGGTGGGGATGGGCAGGGTGCCAGGTATGGCTTTTATTTTGTGCTGTGGAAATGCAAGAAGCAAGGTATTGGTCTTTTGTCTTGCCAGCACGTGTTTGGATCTGAAAGCAAAGTCTGACCCCCCTACTTGGTACTACCAATTGATTCCCTAGCTTCACCACAACTTTACATTGGTGGAAAATTAAAGATGGGATGGGATGAAATGAGATGGGAGGGTATATAGCCTGATGCCTGATGTCAAATTGCATGCTGAGACACGGGGAACCCTCGGCTCAAACCCCAGTTTTCCCATTTCAGCAAATTGTATTATCCTGGTGAAATCATTTCTCTGTGTTTGGTATATGGGGGATGTTCCCTGGGGCCCGGGTCTCTAAGAATCGACAAACATAACTGAAAAATATGTTGCATAAAAGGAAAGTATGTCAATCATGTCTGCAACATATGATAGAGAATGTGTAGATGGGCAAGTTTGGCATTTAGTTGAGTGGTTCTGGAATCTACAGCCACTGAATTGTGGGCTTAGGCCAGAGTACCATGGGCCAGAAAACTACCAAACTTTGCCCGTCCTACCCTGCACCAGGGGCTGATTACATCTGTGTAGATGCTTCATGAGTCCATCTCATCTTTGCAATAGGGTTAATCCGGTTTAAACCCTGGTGATAAACACACCAGGCACGGGGGTATTATTGAGCTGACCACCATAGATTCCCCTAGCCCAGAAATCTGGCCAAGTTGAGCAACACGCAATGTAAACAGACAGTAACTGAGGAATTATAATTACCTAATCATCAGCTAGCTAAAGTGTCACCCTCCTGATGTTTCTTCCCTCAACTCCCATGATCCCTCACCACTGATTGAGGTTGAAAGGAGCTGTAGGCCAAACCATCTGGCGGGGTCAAGATGATTAGCGGCTCCAATCACATGTTAATAAGATTCTTTTTTTAATTTGATACATGCTACTCGATTTAATCACATCTGTGCATCACAATGCGGTGACGGGAACAGAAGAAATTGAAAAACATCCAGAGAACAAATGTGTTTTAAGAACTTTTCTAAAAGAGAGGTAGTATTCAATCTCATGAAAAGTCAATGGTAATTGAAACTGCAGCCACGGGACATAGACCGAAAATTGACGGTCAACCCTAGAAATACATCTTGACTTCACGATGCCCAGTGAAAAAAGATAGTCTGAATGAAATTCTTGTAAATGTTTATAATGTCAAGTCTTGCTTTCTAGGTACTTTTGGGGTATACTACAACCATATAAATATTTAAAAAACAAACTTAAAATCTTGACGGGGCTCCTGCTCTAAGCAGGGATTGCCTCCTGCTTAGGGAGTCCGAAGACATGGCCAGCTGCAGCATATGACACTTGTTCGGGGCATTGCAGGTGATACTCAGGTCTGCCAGCATAAAGAGTGTTGGCGTAATGTAGTTTTGAGTTGATTAGAGACCCTAAAATTATGGATACGTAGAGTAAGAAGAAGGATACACCGCTTTCTGGAGCTTCCTCCAAACGTTCCCACCCAAGCTTTGGGAAGGGAGCCTCAATCCCACACTGGATCAATGCGCCAAATGTGATGTCCTCCAGTCTCTGGTACATTGTAGAATTCACGACAGTAGGCGAAGTGGAGTTTTGTAGACCTTTATTACACAATGTCTTAACCAAGGTAGTTGGACTCCAGGTTGACCCCACAGTTACTTCACTGTGAGTAAAAGGCACCAGGAGTTCCTCTTCTCTTTGAGGGTCTCCTACTCTCACGGACCCGGATAGGCCCACCAGTTGCTCTCACTCTCCTCTCCTTCTCCCTGCAAAAAGCAACTAAAACGCCATTAGGCCAGTCCCTTTTATACCTGGGGTTTGGAGGGAAAAAGGGCCAATCGGGGACAACTTCCCTCCCCCCCTGTCTAATTGGTGGGGACCCTAGGCACCCACCCTCTATGAATAGTGCTGCCTCCTCCCCACCTCCTCCTTTATTCTGGCTGCCTGGCTCTAGCTTCCCCTCCCTGCTGTCAGCCCCACCCTCTCCATTGGCCCCGCCCCCCCAACGTTGTGTCTCCCTCGAGGCATGTCTCCCGGAGGCCCGTCCTGCTTGAGGCCCCATGCTACCGTTCTGGGTCTGCCCTGCATGAGGTAAGGAGGGGGTTCTGGTTGGCTGCCCCCGATGGGTCGTTGCCCAGCTGTCCGGCGCACCTCCGACGCCGAGCGGTCGGCACGAGTCGGGCTCTCTAGTTCCCGAGCCTCGCCGCCGCTCACCGCCGGAGGCCGCCGAGGTACGTTGGGCTCGCGGGTCTCCCAGCCGCAGCGCCAGTGAACCCGGTCCTTGTGGGCACACGCGGCGCTGCGGCTGTGAGCACCCGCGGCGCCGCGGCTGCAACGTCGGCACCGTCGCGGGACGCCGACAAGGCTCTCCCTTTAACAGGGACGCCTTCCCAGCGCCCACGTTCGGCGCCGCACACGCCCGCGGCACAGCAGGCTCCTCTGGCCGTGCGTCCCGCTCTCCCTCTGCGTCCACCCTCACATCCCCACATACATGTTCCTACTTTTACCCCTTCAGGACCCAGTATAAGTCATTCAATCAAAGCTCTCATATAAAGGACGAAGAAGCACTAGGATTGCTTCTTCGTTCTGTTATTGCCTCTTTGTAAATTAATGTTCCTCAAAAAGACATCCTGTTCTTAAATACGTACAAATCTATAAAGACATTGGGTTGTCTATGGTATGAGAAACCTGGAGGTGTCTCACTCACTGGTCCTGGGGGATCTGTCATCCAGGTGGCCAGGACACGGTCATCGCTATTGGATCCAGTTACTGGGGGTGGAAGTGGGACACTGAAAGGTGAGACGTGGTATCCTCTTCCTTATGTCACCTTTTCCCCATCCTGCCCTGTAGGATATTTAGAAACTCTGAAATCCCCCCACGCCCCTTTTCCAACAAGAACACTTTCTAACACTGTGAGCGACAATTGGCTAATACCAGAGCCGTTTAGCTGACATGTCCCAACACAAGGGTCAGGCAGAGTCAGGCAATTGCTGACAACCACACACACTTGACTGCCCTTTTCCTTCCCTATAGGGATAAAAGGCAGAGCACGAGAGCACACGCTGATCAAGGCCGAACGCACAAGGAAACAGCTATTCCAGGACAGCAGTTCAAGCGGAATAGAAAGGCGGCAAGACCTGAAAGGATGTCAAGGAAGGAATTGCCCTTGCCCTTTTCAACTCAGTTCCGCAAAGCCTCTGACAAAGGAACCATAAGACCGAGAATGGCAGCTGGCAAATGGTGTGCCAGATGTCAGCAGTACATGGAACCCTCCCGCACTGATAGCCCGGGTGGGGAGATGCGGTTGCCATCGTGATACTGTCCTTGACTTGAGCAGCAAAAGAAACACCAATGAGTTCAGCAAAGCCGGTGAGATGGAAGAACCTGATAGTAGGCCAGACTGTGTAAGCCTCAAGGCTGCAGTGGGAACATTAAGAAGATAAATAGGCTGAGGTCTTTTGTGAACAAACTTGGTACCGGAGATAGAGTGGTCCGGAGCCACGTGGGTGCCCATTCGGAGGTCTCTGGCTGGTACCCCTCTCCTGAACAAAGAGACTGTGTTGAACTAATAGAATATTGAAAGTACAAATACCAAGAGGCCATAGTGTAGGCCAGCGTTAGGTGTCAAGGTGGTCATCCAAGGGTCAAGCCAAATCCCTTGTACAATTCGAAAGTCCTTGACACGGTGCACATGTTTTGACGATTGTGAAATTGTGAACCCGACTAAGGGGAATTTTGAAATCGGCATTTGCACCCGGCTGAGGGGAATGCCGAGCGAACTGTAATTTTGTGAAGCAGGCACTTGCCTTAGGTTAACAGAGTGACCAAGCGAGAAGTGATCGCTCTTCGGAAGTCTTTGTTTAAAATTGCAAGTGCTTTGGAAGGTCTGAGCCCATATGAGGGGACCTAACTAAACCTAGACGGTTGTTTAAAAGGACATTGAGGGCCTCATCATGAGTTGGGTGGTAACCCTTAAAACCAGCGGAAACAGTATTAGCGCCGCCAATACCGCTCCGCCGGATCACGACTGTAAATTCTGCCGGCGCTATTACAGCCGGCGGTAGTACAGCAGGCTGTAATAGCGCCGATTGTAATAGCTCGGCACCCAAACGCACTATTGCAGAGCCATCACAAGTCCGGCGTTGGCGCTATTAGTGCCAGAACACCGACGGTAAAACCGCCAAAAATACCGCTGGCCAGATGCTGGAGGTAAAAGAACACATGAGACAGAAGTAACGGCCCAGGTGAAAAGAGTGCACACCAGAGGCCTACAAAAGACCCACCTATGCACAATACACCCACCCAACACCATTTCACCATCAGGAGCAGGGAGGAGACAGCAATAATGGCCCAGGTGAAAACAATGCACACTAGAGGCCAACAAAAGACCCACCCATGCGCAGCACACCCTTCCCAACACCATGTTGCCATTCAGAGTTTGGAGCCTTGATGTGGACATCTACTTGCTGCGCCAGGAGCTACATAGGCCTGCCAATCAGCCCAGGGCCCTGGGAGTACAGGAGGTGGTGGGTATGAGGAGAAGGAGGAGAAGACCAGCACCAGCAAGGTGGCCAGCTATCCCCAGGGTCAGGCCAACACCCTGGGCCCTGACTGATGGGCAGCTGGTGACTGAGACAGAGGGGAGTGGACAGTGGCAGCACACCCTGATAGCCGGGCGTTAGGTACATCTATGGGATAATTTAGCTGGTTAGAAAATAATTCAAAAGTGGATTGAGGTGCAGAGGAGAGAAAAGCAGCCTTGACACCAAGGTGGCATAGAATATAGAGAAAATGGACAAGTTCCCAATTTGGGAACTTACGTCCCCTGCACACTCTCGTATGTCTGGAATACCAGACCAACAATTCATATTGTGAATTAACAATATTTCAAGCAAATCTATATATTATACATTTATTAGAAAACGACAATTTTTAAAAAGGTTCTGTCCAACAACTTTACCTAGGTGGAAGAAATACAGAACTCATTTAATGCAGAAGAAAAAAGGAGAGTATGTCTCCATTAGGAGAGATTGAAGCTAAATTTGGTTGAGTCTTCATCACTATGTGATTTTTAAAAAAAATGTTTTTTGAAGAAATTTTCTAAGACAACTATGTTTCATTGAGTCGTCTGAAGTTAACTGCTTAGTGACTTTAATGCTAGATCATTGGGATGAATTGTTGCAAAATCTTGTTGAGGCTTCATAACCACGTGATGTTTTTTGAAGAAAGTTTCTTTGCATACTTCTTTCAACCATGTTTAAGAAATGCACCTTTTCAACCTTTGAATGTAAATATGGTATATACATTATTTTCTAGAATATGAAATTGCCCCTGATGAAGAGTGATGTATCACTCGAAACGCGTTGGGCCCTCTACAGCTTCACCATCACGAATTAAATGAAGATTGGTTCTCGTGACCCTATTTGTCTGAATTGTTATTTTTCAAAATGGTCGCTTTTTAATACATATATAATATATAGATTTGCTTGAAATATTGTTAGTTCACAATATGAAATGTTGGTCTGGTATTCCAGACAGCTGGTGACTGAGTACAGGCTGGACAGGGCAACCATCACCCAGTTGCTCGACACAATCCAGGCTGACATTGGCAGCTGTATAGCCATTAGCACTGCTGTGCCCCCAATTGTGAAGCTTGTGCCCGTTCTACAGTACATCGGGACTGGCAGCTACCAACACACCGTTACAATGATGCATGGCATTACCCAGTCCACCTTCAATGCCGTGCTGGGACAGGTGCTGGATTCACTGCTGCTCCATGTCAATGAGCACATTGCATTGCCAGTCACAGAGGCAAAGGTCAACCAGGCCCAGTTCCATGCCATTGCCCAAGCCCCGAATGTCATAGCAGCCCTGGACTGCACACATGTAGCACTAGTAGCACCCCGGGAACATGAGGCAGCCTACAGGAACCCTAGGAATTACCATTCCATGAATGTGCAAATGACATGTAGCCCTGACCTAAACTTCACCCACTGCTGCGCCTGCTACCCAGGATCCACCCATGACTCCATGGTCCTGTGCAACAGTACCCTGCCAGCCTGCATGGAGAGGCAATGAGTCCAAAACACATGTATGCTGGGTGAGTAGAAATCTAGTCAGAAATGCATGCCAAATTACATCTGTTGGGGTGGTGGGCATATACAGAGGAATCCCTGCATGCCAGCAGGAGACACAGGCAGCACTAGCAGTGCAACATTTCCATGCATGTGCCTCGCTCGAGAACCCTTGCACACGTTCAACACAGCAGAACACACCCTGTCCGAATGGCACACACTTGTGAAAGCACAGTCACATTTGGAAGCCCAACTACCACAAAGCATCTTGTGTGTGTCGCTGTGCTGCTCCTCATCCTGACACAGAAGAGATATCCCACCCTGGCCACAAGACAGTCATGCCAATCGAGTCCTAATGTAGGCACATCCAGAAAACCAATATACAAGAGTAGTTGGAGTCACAACAATGACCATCCCTGAGATACTGACCCCTGATTTGCCAATCACATGCCCGGCCAAATGTACATAATTTGTGCCAAGTAGCAAACGCAACAGCCATAGTGAATGCCACGACACATGCCCTAACAACACGTCACCTGAACATGCAGATATAAGGGTACCCTCATCCAGTAATAAGGACAGAGTACTGTGGCATTTAGACACAGGGGTTGTGCATGCAGTAAGTAGTCCATTGATTGAAGGCTGCACCTTGCACGACACACACCACAATGAAAGTAACTATATGAAAAATAGCATACGTGTACTACATGAGTGTGTGTGAGGAAGAGGCGAACAACATGGAAGACGGCCAGGTCTTGGAGGCAGGTGCCGGGGACATAATGCCAGCAAGTATGCCGCACACAGATAAAACAGGACGGGGCTCGCTTTCACCGCGACTGCTGCCGCGCACAGCAGTAGCCAGACATGACATCCAATTCCCGAGTTCGCTGCTGACGGCTACTCCGGGCTCGGTGAGGCAGGACTCACCCTCGCCGACACCGCCGTGGCCACCGCAGACGGATGGGAACGGATCACCCTCTGACTCGGAGGGGGCCCAGCAAGGCACAGAGGGGGACAGCGCTCTTGGCGCTGAACGCTGGAACGGCGCCAGGAGGGAGAGGATCCCCTCTGTACCTCCCCACCCTGAATAGCCCGTGCCCCCTTCACTCCCCTCCTGGTCCCGCGGCCACGGCCTCCATGGCTGCCGCAGCTCCTGGAGAGAAGCCCATGGAGAGGGGCAGAGCCAGGGAGACGACGGATGGAGGTGGGGAGTGGATGTGGCCCAGAGCCAACGTTCCCTAGCAAGGAAGGGAAACGTGGGGGAACCTCGGGAACAGGGTGAACCCTGGGCTGGAGGGTGTGGCTCCCACCTGTTGGCTGGCACATCTGGGGAGGAGGTGGAGGCGGCAGCCCTCCTTTTAAGGGGGGGATCCTATCATCAAGAGCCTATCAGGGTGGAGAACCCAGGAGGCACTCATGATTGGTGGGAAGCTGAGCCTATCCCCTGGTATATAAGGAATAACGGAAATCCCCTTTTTTGTGTTACTTGCAGAGTGCAGGAGAGGGGAGAGGAGCCCCTATCCGGGCTCATCTGAATAGAAGGAGACTACTGAGGAGCAGACTAGCCCCAAGGCTTTGAGAGTAGTGAAGAAACTACCTCCAAGCCGGACATTGTTTATTAAGAAAGAGACAAGGACATTTCTCTGCATAAAGGATTATTTGAGCATCCACACCGTCTTCTGTCGTCCATCTCACAAGTGGCGTAGTCGGCAGGATAGCTGGACCTCGCAATGGAGACCCTTATAAAAATGCTAACAGAGGGCCAACAACAGTTGCAACAGCTACTACAATTACAGTCACAACAGGCTGTGGCAGACCGGCAAGCCTTCCAACAGGCGATACAAATGCAGGGAACCCTGCAGACGGGCGCACAGGAGAAACAACATGAGACGGTTCTTCGTCTCACGGAAGTAGTAGCGAGTTCCCAAAATCAACCACTGGTTCCCTCCGCTATCCTACAAAATTCAAAGAGGGGGAAGACCCGGCGTTCTTCTTCACCGGCTTTGAAAGGATAGCCCGGAACGCACAATCGCCAGTGGACCGATGAGGACAATATCTGGCTCCCCTCCTATCAGGGATAATGCAAGGGGCCTACCAGGCCGTAAACCCCAACGACAACACCCCATATGCTAAAATAAAGAAAGCAGTGTTGGATAGGCTGGGCCTAGATGAAGAGGCATACCGCATGCAATTAAGGGACACAAAGCTAAAACCCGGGCAGAGTCCCCAACAGCTGTTTTCACAGGATCAAGGACCTTGTAGAAAAATGGCTTAAACCTCCTAACCCAGACATACAAGATATACTGGATAAGGTTACGCTGGAACAGTTCATTGAGGCCCTCCCCCCGCCCATGCAGAGGTGGGTGCATCAGCATCCTCGACCTTCACTGGCAGAGGCCGTCGACATCGCCTCGGCTTATCAGAAAGCTGGGGAAACAGACCATTCATAACAGGCCCATCCATCAGAACCTTGCTACCCCTCAACGAACCCCACCAACCAAAGGGGACTCGAGTACTAATGCCCAGATGGAGATCCTCTGAGGAACAAACCCCTCGACCCGAAGAAGACAGAAGAACCAGTACTGAAGGAAAAACCCCATGAAGGGCCCCCGTGTTCCGACAACCTCAATGCTATGATTGCGGTACCTGGGGCCATATTGCCAGATATTGCCCAAAGAGGAGGGGAGTGGAACCCATGGAGATTGGGAATATGAACGTAGTCCTAGGACAACCATTCTCGGGGCCTTATACCATGGATATACGTGTGGATGCGATTCCCACTAGAGCCCTACTGGACAGCGGGAGCACGCACACCGCCATTTCGCCAACTGTAAGTAACGCCCCTTACTTACCTGATGTACATGTGCCTATTCATTGTATGCACAGGATGTAAGAACATATCCTATGAAAGACATAAGGGCAGAAATAGGCCAGGACACTGCTAATGTATGGGCTGCCGTCCTACCATCCTTACCAGCACCAGTTGTTATAGGGATGGACCTACCCCCCTTCCATCAAGCCATTAAAACCTTGGACCAGACCTGGTGGCCTGATGCTCCCCTCTCTTAAAACCCTGTAGCCGCAGGTACAAAGGGACCAAGAAAAACAGAGGGGGAGATGTTAGGAAAGATTTCTTAATTGTGGGTCATTTTCCTTCCATGTGGCAACCCCTAAACTTTTTTCTGTTGTTTTCACCATGATCTAGACTTTGCCAGAGAAGTGCAGCCTTCTGCCGCACTCCTCTGGGCTTTCGCTCCATTCTTACGGGGAAACTGACATGCCCTTAAGACAGTCAGTATCGGGAAACGCTGTTTTCCGTAGTTTCTTTATCATGTTGCAGCTTTCGTACAACATGATACAAGAGGGCACTGTAAGCTAAGTTACTGCTCTCTTGGGTCTCTAGCCTTCTACAAGCCCTAGATACTCTTTTTGGATTGTAAATGATCGGTGCAAGTGAATCACGGACGGGAATGGTGGCAGCGATCGTTTCTTGTGTTTTTGAGCTCCTTTTGGCGTTTTAAGCGTGTTTCTCACGCTTAGCCCAAAATGGTGGCCTGGCTCCCAAAATGGCCAGACCACGAGGCTCCTTTGTCCTGTCCGCTGACCGTCTTGCCCCCTTCACCTTCCCCAGGTCGAGCCGACCCGGGGCCTTCCTTATTTGGGCATGTACTTTCCCGCGAAACACAGATGCTTTCGCAGGCTTCTACAGGCCTTGTGTGTGCCACCAGGATGTGGGCTGGGATGTCTGGTCCCAATACACATCCTGGGTGCCAGAGAGTCTAGTGTGGTATGAATGCCTGGGACCACCGTGGTCCGTGATAGGTCCACGTATGGTGTGCTGTGAGTGTTTGATGAGCGGATCTCCCATTGGGTCCCCTCCGTTTTGGCACAAAGGGAACCGTGGATAAGAGGGGGCTGGAAAGGCCACTACCATGTCGATCTCCTGAGTTCTCACGAACAAAGGAATACAGGAGCCAAGTATCCTGCAACCACGAGGCTGAACCGAGGAATCGCTGGTGACCCGCTGAAGGACTGCTCCTCTGCACTGCTGTCGCTTTGTGAAGCCCTTTCTACCTCTGATCGAACCAGAAGGCCTGTACTGGTATTTCGACCTTTGGAATAGCGGGGACAGCTATTCTCGGCATCTTCACCATCTCCTGCACGTAAGCCTTCGTAAGTGTCTCTGGGCCATCCAGCAGACTGACCAGCCTACCCAGGAGTCTTGCTCTGTAACCGCCGTCGGGTTGTGTTGTATTTGGAGTCCTTGTCACTCTCACACGATTCGTACACTTGGCATTCCCAGGTCTGAAGTGAGTAGTGTACATTTGGCTGGGATACACACGGCCGCTCCGTTGCCCTGCTGTGGTAACAAACTGTGCGGGTTCACTTCGTTGGGGACATCTTTAACTCAACTCTGCTGCTGCAGAATCTACACGACGATGAGACGTCCCCTGCTCTCCCTGAACCTGCCAGCACTGAAACTGACGCGGAGAAGCCTGGGTCTGCTTGCATCGGGGACCGGTGAGTAGCATAGCTAGGAACTGGTCGCCCTCCTACAGGAGCCCATAGCTTTTCCCCGCTGTGTCAAACAGCACGCCTTTCCGTACTCGCGCTCTGCTTCTGCCCACAGTGGAGGCTGCGCTTGAGTCGCGGAACTCTGTTCTTCTTCATTTGTGCACCAAACTGAACTGCCTGATTCCCTTGAAGAGACTCCCCTTTTTGCCCGTTGGCACCAGCGTGTGCAGGTACTTTTGAGCACAAGGCTCCACTCTTCGTAGGGCTTGGACGTCCTTTTAGTTAGGTGCCTCTGCAGGTGGACTGGGTCTAATCATTATTTCGCACTGCCTGTTTTCCTCCCCTTCTAGGTGGACTACACATTTCGTGCATCTAACGCTTTAGACTCGTTTGTATTTGTATATATAATGTATTGGTTTGGTATGTGTTGGTTTACTAGAGTTTTATCGTGATTTCTCGCTATGGTCATTGTTGCAAAGGCCTTGGAATAAATGTGTATATATTTATAATATAACGCCTGTTTGGAGTAGTTTGTAAGTGTCCTTGATTTGTGTGCTCATTGCGGGCTTTCAGTCACCCTCACCCCTCTTGAGACCTAGTCTTGACCGCCGCGATCACTACCCTGATTGGTCTGGCTTGTCCAGAGGTTACCCTGTTCCAAGTAATTAGGTTGGCCTTCTGAACTTCTGCGCCGCCAGGACAGAGTTCAGAAATCCGTCTTAACAGGAGAGAAGAGGGAACCGTCTAGCTTACTGTGGGTCCATGTACGCCACCCAATGAATAGAATGGAACCCAGAGGATCACGAAGAATCCATTCGGGGGGAGACCTTGGCCGACCCCACTCTTAGAATAGCTAGAGAACGGGCAGGGCTGGAACCAAACCCTGACCTAAATAAAGGCCCGGGCTTCATTTCCCGAGATGGACTACTATACCGAGCTTATAAAGCTGAAGATGGGACCCAAAGGGAACAGTTGCTTTTACCAAAAACCCATAGGATGATCATAATTCAGTTAGCCCATAATCATCCCTGTGGAGGCCACATGGCATCTTTGAAAACCCAGCAAAACATATTAAAAAGATTTTATTGGCCAGGGATTTATGGGGATGTAGCCAAATTCTGTAAGTAATGTGTAATGTGTCAGCTGACAAGTGGAGAGAAACCCGCCAAAGCACCATTACAGCGCATGCCGTTGATCACCATCCCTTTTCAGCGCATCGGGATGGATCTAGTAGGACCACTGGAACCTGCTAGCAGAGGGTATAAATACTTGCTAGTCATAGTGGACTATGCGACAAGATATCCGGAAGCATTCCCATTGAAGGGGACATCAGCCAGACAGATCTGTGACCAACTCATCCCGTTCTTTTCCCGAGTAGGAATACCTTCGGAAGTCCTCACAGACCAAGGGACTATTTTCATGTCCACCGTCATGCGCCAAGTGTGTGAGCACCTACGGATAAAACAGCTCCGGACTTCAGTCTACCTCCCACAGACCGATGGACTGGTAGAGCGGTACAATAAGACAATCAAAAAAAATGTTGAGAATGGTAACAGGACCAGAGGGGAAGGACTGTGATAGGGTTATACCCCTGATCCTAATGGTGCTAAGGGACACACCCCAGTCCTCAACAGGATTTTCTCCCTTCGAATTACTCTTCAGAAGGCAACCCCGAACAATCCTAGACGCAGTGAAGGAAGACTGGGAGAACATCCAGGACACCTTCTTGACAGAATACAATGAGGAACTAAGAACACATCTAACGGCACTCCGGGCACTGGCAGAAGCCAATCTAGGGCAAGCCCAAGCAAACCAAGAACGGGCATACAACAAGGGAAGCCGCATGAGGAGTCTCAAACCAGGGGAACAAGTACTAGTGTTACTGCCAACCAATACTAACAAACTCCTAGCTCGATGGGGAAGCCCGTATACAGTAAAAGAAGTCCTAGGACTCGTTAACTATAAAATACACCAACCTGACTGGAACCCACTGACAAAGGTTTATCACATCAACCTCCTAAAAAAATAGATAGAACCCACTCTCATGGCCGTATTAAACCATGGCAAACTAAGGGAGGAATCCGGGTACATGGGATTGCCCTGCCTGAAGATGTACAATGGGGAGAGACATTAACAACCGAGAAGAAGAGAGAGATATCCGAAACCCTTGATGAACACTGATTGATCTTCTCACCCTATCTGGGAAAAACCCATTTAACGGAACACTGCATCGAAACAATGCCAGGACAGACTGTATGCCTGCGCCCATACAGGATCGCAGAGGCCCGGAGACAAGTCATCAAAAGGGAGATAGAGGAGATGCTCCGCTTGGAAATTATTGAGCCCTCCACTAGTGCCTGGTGCTCTCCTATAGTACTAGTACCAAAACCGGACGGCTCAGTGCGGTTATGCATGGATTAAAGGCAATTGAACTCCATCTCACAATAAGAAGCCTACCCAATGCCCCGGATGGACGAACTTTTAGAAGGACTTGGATCTGCCCGGTACCTCAGAACGTTGGACCTAACCAAGGGATACTGGTAAATCCTCTTGAGAAATACTGATAGGGAGAAGACAGCCTTTTCCATACCACAGGGATTATTCCACTTTAAGGTACTACCTTTCGGATTGCATGGAGCTCCTGCCATGTTCCAACGGTTAATGGATCTGCTTCTCCAGCCCCACGAGGATACGCTGCAGCATACCTGGACGACATTGTTGTTTATAGTAACACCTGGGAGGAACACAAAATCCATTTGAAGGAAGTGGTCCGAACTTTAGGAAGTTCCGGCCTACATATCAACCCAAGGAAAAAGGTGCTGGGAGGCCAGGAAACCAAATATTTGGGACACTTGGTGGGGAGAGGTACTTTACGTCCTCAGGTCTTCATAATTGAGGCTATACAGAACATTCCAGTACCGTCCACACGGAAACAGATAAGGGCCTTCCTGGGCTTTGTAGGATATTACAGACACTTCATACCCAATTTCTCTACAATAGCAGCCCCTTTAACGGATGCCCTGAGGATGGGGGAATTGCCTGATCTATCTTCCAACGATGCAGCCCTAAGGGCCATTGAATCCCTCAAATGATGCATCGTCTCATACCCAGTACTGAAATGCCCAGACTTCGAAGACACTTCTTTCTACAGACCGATGCGTCTGGCCAGGGTCTTGGGGCGGTTCTTTCACAGGAATATGGCGGTATACTCCGTCCGATCTGCTTTATCAGCTGCAAACTCTTGTCTCATGAAGCCGTATATTCAATGATCGAGAAAGAATGCTTGGTGATAAAGTGGGCCGTGGAGTCCCTGCGTTATTACTTACTGGGAAGGAAGTTCACGTTGTACACCGATCACGCACCCCTACAGTGGTTGGCCAAGCACAAGGACACCAACCAGAGGGTGCTGCATTGGTTTTTGTCCTTGCAACCTTTTGATTTTCTTACCGTACACCGTCCGGCTGGATTCCAGTTGGTTGCAGACTACTTGTCCAGGCGCTCAACCCTGCCCGATCGGCCTGGGTCTGTGGTGGGGGTATGTGAAGAAGGGGCGAACAACATGGAAGACGGCCCAGTCTTGGAGGCGGGTGCCGGGGACATAATGCCAGCAAGTATGCCGCACATGGATAAAACGGGACAGGGCACGCTTTCACGACGGCTGCTGCCGCGCACAGCAGTAGCCGGACATGACATCCAATTCCCGAGTCCGCTGCTGACGGCTACGCTGGGCTCGGCGAAGCAGGACTCACCCTCTCCGACACCATCGTGGCCTCTGCAGACGGATGGGAACGGATTACCCTCTGACTCGGAGGGGGCCCAGCAAGGCACAGAGGGGGACAGCGACCATGGCGCTGAACGCCGGAACTGCGCCGGATGGAGAGGATCCCCTCTGTACCTCCCTGTCCTGAATAACCCGTGCCCCCTTCACTCACCTCCTGGTCCCACGGCCACGGCCTCCATGGCCACAGCAGTTCCTGAAGAGAAGCCCATGGAGAGGGGGCAGAGCCAGGGAGACGACGGATGGAGGTGGGGAGTGGCTGTGGACCGGAGCCAACGTTCCCTAGCAAGGAAGGGAAACGTGGAGGAACCTCGGGGACAGGGTGAACTCTGGGCTGGTGGGTGTGGACCTGTTGGCTGGCACATCTGGGGAGGAAGTGGAGATGGCAGCCCTCCTTTTAAGGTGGGATCCTATGATCAACAGCCTATCAGGGTGGAGAACCCAGGAGGCACTCATGATTGGTGGGGAGCTGAGCCTATCCCCTGGTATATAAGGAATAACAGAAATTCCCTTTTTTGTGTTACTTGCAGATTGCAGGAGAGGAGAGAGGAGGTGAATGGTGAGCCTATCCGGGCTCATCTGAATAGAAGGAGACTACTGAGGAGCAGACTAGCCCCAAGGCTTTGAGAGTAGTGAAGAAACTACCTCCAAGCCGGACATTGTTTATTAAGAAAGAGACAAGGACATTTCTCTGCATAAAGGAAATAAAGTATTATTTGAGCATCCACACCATCTTCTGTCATCCATCTCACAGTGTGACACACATAAGCCTTGACATATTAATTGATACACTGCTGCATGTAAACCTCAGCCCATGCATGTCCCGAAAGGCGAAGGATGTATGCCAACATTGCACAGAGATAGCATGAACCTTTTCAACAAATACTTGATTCTTCTGCCAATGTTACTGATGACTGATCCTTGTACACCCACTGGACCAACCTTGGCCTAATGTCTGCATTCTCTCCCCTGCAGGTGATTCCGGAAACCCGCAGTACCCATGGCTCATGACCCCTGTGCGTCATTCACACACTCCAGCTTAGTTGGCATACAACATTGCCCATGGGCGTACACGCATCTATGTGGAAAGGGCATTTGGACTGCTGAAGGCACGCTTCCAGTGCCTAGACCGTACGGGAGGGGCATTGATGTATGCACCAGAGAAAGTTTGCAAAATCGTACTTACGTGTGCCAAGCTGCACAACATTTGCTGTCGCAGGCATGTGCCACTGTCCCCCGATGCTGATGGGCATTCACCTGGGAATGGGAGTGATGATGAAAATGTGCCTGAAGCTGGGGCACATGTACACAGGGATGGGGTGAGGGAAGGGAGGTTGGCCAGACAGGCCTTGATTGACAATTATCTTTGATCCGGTGGATGGGTAAATGTAACACATATCACTTGTAAAATAAAGAGCACTTTAACACCGTCAAGAATGTCCATGCTTTGTATGCATAATGAACAGGATTTATTATTAGTTCAACAATCCCCCCTCCCCCTGTGAAATTCCCAGCACACAATCCCCCGTGTGAACTCCCCAGCACACAATCCCCCCTCCACCCTGTGAACTCGCCAGCACACAATCCCTCCTCCCCCTGTGAACCTCCCAGCACACAATCCCCCTTCCCCCTGTGAGCTCCCGAGCATACAATCCTCCTGCCCCCCTCAGAACTCCCTGAAACAGTGCAAGTGGGTCTATGTGCCCAGGGCCCGGCGCAACTGTGCTATGTCCATCTAGGATGGTCGCGGGTGCTTCCCGCCTCTGGGTCCCTCTGGTGAGCAGCGTGGGAGATTGCGCAGTGAACAGAGCCTGGGCGAAGCCTCCAGGGATCCCTCTGTGGGTGTTGTAGAGGTAGATGGAATGGCTCCTGATAACTGCAGCTGCTGGCGGAGCAGATTGTTTGCCTCCCACATCTGCTCAGCATGTGCAGATTGGCCCTCACACAGCTCGCATACTGTTTGTCTGAATCCTGTCAGGGCCGCTGTACAACCATCCACCACTCTACAGGTGTGCACATTATCACATGCCATGCTCTTGGCAGCATTGCGTATGGCACGGCTGATTGCCTTGATGTGGCGGTTGTGCTCCGCCGACATGGCCTCAATTCTCAGCTGTCGAGGTGCTGTGATGATGGGTCTTTCAGGTGTGCTGTTGAGTGGACTGACAGGTATGCACATGGAGCAGGGGAGCTGTTGGGGGACAAGGTGGCATCTATTATGGGGCTGCTGCAGTTGGAGGGGCTGCATTCAGGGGAACCATGGGAAGTTGTGTCCACATCTGGCACGGGGGTGTGGGCATGACGTACACGCACAGGTACATGTAGAGTGTGTGCTTCTACTGACACCTGCTCCGGGCTCCATTGGGGTGTGCCCATCTCATGTGGGGCACTGTGGCTGAGTGAGGACACCAGTGCAGTGTATCTTAACACAGTGTTGTGAGGCCCTCATCCGAGTTAGACCCACTAGTGGCTCCTCCACATCCTGAATGCCCCTGGTGGCTCCTAGCATGTGTGGCGCTGACACCCTGTGGCCTTGTAGATGTTGCACCGGTCTGAGTGGGCTCCGGTGGGGTGACCTAGGATGTGTCCTGCATCTTTCCTTCTCATGCCGGTCCCTGTGCGCAGAGGTGGTGGTGCTGGTTGATGCACGTCGGGACATGCGGCTGGATGTGGATGCTTGGTCCCCATCATCATTGCCCTGCGATGATCGCTGCATGCCTGTTGGGTACATAGGGTGCTGTATGAGTTGAGGGCAGCTTACATTTGTATCATGAATTTCATGCCTTACAGTGGGTTAGGGCACAGTTTTGATCATGCTTGCCCATTGCATATTAGTCAGTCCCCATGTTGTGATTGGTGGAACGTGCTACAGGGGAGGGTCACTGCTTGGACATGTTGTTTTGACATCTTCAGATGTCTGTTGTGAATGCACAGCTCCCATGTCGCTGTGCCGGGGGGGCTTTGATACACACCCACACATCACGTTGCTGTGCCATGCCCATGGATACCTTTCCATTGGGGCTTAGGCTGATACATTTTCGGTACTTGGAGGGGAGCGCTAGGGTACGGTGGTAAGAGGGGCACTAATGAGTGACTGTGGTGCCTCGCACACATTGCAAACACATACTGGGATTTGAGGGGTTGGCCTAACATGATTATGCAGTTTTTAGGGGGGTGTACTCACCTGCAGCCTCCTGGGTACCGGTGCCTGGCCCGCTCCGCCGACTCCCTCAATTGTGCCCATGTCAGTCAGGGTGGTCATCTGCTCCTCCCAAGGTATCAACTTGGGTGGTGGTGGTGCTGGCCCTCCTCCAGTCCCCATGCTCTCGCTTCTGTACTGGGCCAGGAGACCACGGACACAGACCCGCAAGCCATACAGCCGCTTGCACTAGTCCTCCCCATCCCTGGGCACACAGCCCACCACTGACACCTTCTGGCTCACTTGTCTCCAGATCTGTGCTCACCGATGTGCACTTATCTTGCACTGCTGGGGGCCATATAGCTGTTCTTCATGTCCCAAAACCTCCTCAACAAGTATGGCACCCTCCTGTTTGGTGAGCTTGGGTTTTCGCACCCTGTCCAAGGCTGACTTGCCCCTGGTACATTCCTGTGACATTTTCAATGATTTAGAGGAGTGGATGGCTTACAGGGGCTACACTTTTCGGCGGATTGTGATTTCCAAAAAGGCAGCCGCTTTATTTCCTGTTCCAGCAGTGACTCATTTCCCGTGGCGCTACTAGCGCCAAGGCTTCGCGGTAGCGCAATGGGCGCTGGGTTTACGGGTTCATTGCCACTTTTTCCGCTGGTGCTATTTGCATTAATGCCATGGCCGTGTGAACGCCAACTCATGATCTGGCATTGTTTACACCAGACGGCGTGGCGTCAGCGCAAATAGGCCTGAACAGGAATACACTGGGATACCGCCCAACTCGTGATGAGGCAGTGGGACTTTTGAATATTAGAAATAAGGAGATTGTGATTGAAAGGCGGTAGTGAACCCGACTGAGGGACGTCAAGAGAAAAGCTAAGGGAAGTGAACCCCACATTGTGAAGAAGCTAAGTTCACTAGATTGTGACGACAAGTATGAACCCGATTGAGGGATGTCCACAGTGAGTGGTTGGTCTGAGCCTTGCTGAGGGAGGCTAACAACTGAGAGAAGGATCGGATTCCGGCTGAGGAAGATCCTAGGGTGAAGGATAATCACCCGAAGTGAAGATTAGCAGAAGGAACTTTTATTTTGTTGTTTTTGGCATATCAGGCATTCTGAAGCAAGAGACTTTGCATGAGAAGAGAGTTGGGCACAGAAGGCCCTGATATAGAGAAAAGGAACAGTATGCTTGTGCCAGAGAATCCCAGGAGTGCGCTGTGCTCAAGACTCCCGCATTGTACCATTCTACAAAGGTAGGGAAGGGAGACCCCGGCCATAACATCCTGACCTATCGTTTTGAGAACACGTCTTTCTTTCTTTGTGTACATTATCCCGCACTATTTTGTAGCATAGTGGTAAGGATTGGCAATAGTATTTATTTTTAGAATAGGCTCTTTGTATTTGACTAGACTTTACTAGGACTTCATTATTATTATTTGATGGTCGTAGCTTGCTCCAATCTTAGATTTAGGTTTAGATTAGGTGTTTATCTCACTCATTTTACAGTTTAATAAGCACCCTTGAACTGTGATCATGTGTGTATGTCTTACTTTGATAGCATGCCTTCCTTGCAATGGTGACTGATGTGCCTGAAGCTTTTGAGTATTGGCTCCTAGCTGTTGCTTAAGCAATGCTTAGTGAAACAAAAACTATTGCCATGAGTAATGGTAGATGGCAAATATGCATGAATACATATCCAGCCTTGGTAGCATATCATGAGCCCCACCTTTTGTATGTTTCTGGAGTTTTGCTGGAAGCTGAACATTATATGCATGCCTTAGTTTCATTTGGTTACCTCTGCTTTCAATTTAACCAAGGGTATTTTCAATAAAGACAGTTTTCTTCCTTTTTGTCGGTATAATATGTAATATCTTTTAGGTATTGTGAGTTTGTCCTATCTATTTCAAATTTATAAAGCGCTGCCATCCCAAGGCATCTAAGCGCGACGCAACAGTTTTATGAGGCAATGGCAAACAGACAAGGTTAAAATAGTTCTCTATCTTTTTTGATTTTATAAAGTGCTACCACCCCATATGTACTGGTTATACAAGCTTGTCATTCCGCACCCATGAAATATTGTGCAAAATGTTCACAGGAGGAATAATGTTGCTAATTATAGTTCTCTTGGTGATTAGCCTCCTTGTTTTATGTCCTTACACTTTTATATATAGTGTTTACTCTATTGGTGTCCTGTATGCCTGCATTATCCAGAGTACTGCCCTCATTACGAGTTGGCATGTCTGGAAATAAGGTGCCGGTAACAACAAATACCGCCACCTTTCCAGAACGGTCAACTTCAAGTCTCCCGGTAGGCACTCTGAGATACCAGCAGTCCCGACCTACCATTAGATCAGGCCCATACCAGCAGATGAATGCCTGAATCATATGGAATGGGGAGTTATCAGCGTCTCTGCTGCCCGTAATATCCCGGAAACATCGGATATCAGGTGGCGGAGATGGTATGGAAGTTCCCCGGTATCCCGCCGGAATGACCGAATCTGCAGTCTGAATAATGGCGATCAGGTCCCCTGCCCAGGCCAAGTCTGAACTTTGTGCTTCACTTACGTAGCAAGTGTTGACAGCCGCAGCTCAGTTCCAATTTCCAGTCCGTCATCATGCACATATTTGTGTCCCTACCGGTTTCATCGTCCTATACATGGAATTTTCAAGCCAGATATTAGCCAATTGTTGCTGTACTTTCCTTTCGCCGTATCCAAAACCGCTGTGATCCACAAAGGTATGCTCCTATTGATTAGAGCAATTGTTGCTCCTACAGATTTGAGCCCCTAAACTTAATATTAAAGCCATCGTTGAGACGTTCCTAGGCTCTTCATGCTAAAGGTGCTACCGATAATTCGACATTTCATATAAGATTTCATCCACCAACTAAGGTGTGCTTTAAGTGAGGGCCTACAGTTTCTTCAGCACTACTTAGTACGCTCCAGTCTTTTTGGCGGGGTTGCATATGGAGTGCCTGGGTCTTAGGGAAGGCAATTCTGCTACATCATTTGGATGTCAGAATTTAAGCCGGATCATTTCGGATTTTTCCATAATGGACATTCACTTTGTTGCCACATAACTGGAATGACTGAAATTCACATAAACTGCTCCACTTGCGATTCAAAGGAGGCTGGTCGAAGAATATGAGGGTATGTAACAAAGCAGTGTGTCAGGGGTGGAGGCCAGAGTATGGGTGATGTGGTTGCCGTGGCTGGAGGCCAGAGTGTGCGTGGTATGAGTGCAGATGGGAATGAAGGCTCAAGAAGCCAACTGCCAAAACGAAAAAGACAAAGAAACCAGAGACAGAAGTGTTACAAAGCTATCAAGCCTTATCAAAGGCTTCACTGCCCTCATTGCAGGAAGGACAAAAGCCTACAAAACCACACTTCCCAGCAACCCCTGGGCCAGGGACTACAAGAAACAAGCCTTGTTGGGTGTGGCACGTTGGTGCGCACGCGCGACTAGCAAAGCACAGGGCTTGTGCTCAAGATTCCGCTGAGGCAAGATGCACGCTGAACAGCTCCGGCCACGGGGATACACACGAGGGGCAACGCCCCACGGCTTCTCATATACCTAAGATAAGTGTCACAGTGCTCTCAGAGACAGTGGGGAAGCAGGGGGAAAGGCGCAGGGGTCCAGCCCCACCTGAAAACAGGCCCCTGCTCCCCATTAAGCTAGGTACTGTGCTGGCTGCTGCATGCTCCAGGCAACCCCTCATTAACCCCTGTGCCTAACCCGACCCTCATAGGTAGTGCAAGCACTACTAGGATGGCGTGCAGGCTGTCATTATCACGGACAACCTCAGCCTGATGCGGTGAGAACCACAGGCTCACGGACCTTCACGCTGCATGCAAATTAGCCACATTTAGCTCCTAACTAACGCTACATGTCAACAGAGGCGTTGCTAGGGGGGGGCTAAGGGGGCTAAAGCCCCTGGTCTTTTGGTTGTAGCCCCGGATAGAATCTCAGGAGCTACAGCTAAAAGGCTAGCTAGCCCCCTGTCCCAACAGTTCCAACATCAGTGTAGCCCCAGGTCTTTTCCAGACCTAGCAACACCCCTGCATGTCAATCAGCCACGTGCGGCCCGCAATGAACAACGCTCCATGCAAAAGCCACATGCAGCCCCTGCATGCCCCTGCATGTCACTAGCATCCTGAGATGCTAGCTCAGAGCCCATAGCCCTCCCACAGTTGAACACATGCACACAGTGAGCCACGTGTGGCCTTACTTCGGGTGAACTAATATTGGCTCCCTTTGTAGCATTTGAACTGCTCCTACTGTCCAGCCCAGAGAGCACGCCGGCAAGGAGTCAACAAGGGACACTCCAACAGCCAGCAGCCATACTCAGAGCTACGTTTTTCTTCTCTTTAGTACCGTACATTGAACATATAAACAAATGGACCAGTAGGATAGGGGGTGACACAACAAATGCTTTAATCTTTTTATCAATACCAATAAATACTACAGTTTAAGTTCAATTTTAATATTTATTATAATCATACACAAATTAATCGCATAAAAAGTGCATATTTTTTTTCCGACTCGCACTCACTCATTCCTACCATCCACTCACTCTCACTCTATCTTAATAGTAATACATTTCACATCTATATCCTTGACATGTTGTTCATGAAGCAAAATCTGTGAATTTTCCTCTGTTTATTGCCAAATGATATGATTTGTATATAGTTAATTACACAGAAATAGTTGTCGACATATGTTTCGGTTGTCTGTTAGGACCTCAAAATTCGTGTTCACTTGATAACTTGTCCTCCCAGAGTAATTATGCTTGATACCACCTAGTTGCCACCTATGTGTACATATTCCCCCTGTGACTAGTGATTGATGTCCTGCCAGCGCTTGTATAAATGCCAGCTTCATTTATTCCGTATTTGACCCTCTTTGGTCAGTACATATTTAGCCTGCATGTAACCTGTCCATAACTATTTATTCATGTACGTTATTGCATATTACCCGCAACCTTGTAACTTAAGCTTCACATTGTCTGTACTGTTGCGCCCGGATACCTTCGGGTTTCGTGCGCATCATAAGTGAATAAAACAAACAAACAAACAAACAAACAATAACGCAAACCTTCATTAGGACCAACGCAGGAGATTGTTTAATTCCCATTTGTCATGATAGGGTGAAGCACACCACCATGATATTCTGGCATCATTAAGATCGATACTTTGGTGAACAAAACGTATCCTTAATTGATAGGGAAGGATTTTTTGCAGCGCTCCACTATACAAGACTCTTCTGCAGAGTCTCCAATGCTAATATATTTCTTTATATTAGTTTATATTAGTTCAACACAATCGTTTAGAGGTGCACCTCATTGGTAGTTAATCACGCATCTTAGATCTTCCTGGTAACTCTTATTGTGATCATAATCCAGTTTAAATCCGGTATCTGCATAGAGGATTAGTAATTAGTCCTTCATTCTAGATATTGATGGTGATCCTTGTTGTAGTCACTATCCAGTTTCCAAAAACCTCCAATCTATTAATTCGAACCAGGCTAAATTAGCCCCGGTGTCTTAGTTCGAAATTCCAAAAATTCTACATCTGTCTTTGTTCAACCGTGGTCGCAGTCGCACAAGAAAGTATTTTGCCTGGAGGACCAGGGATTATAACCAGGTACCCCACCTTTATTCTATTTTGGTACTGGTACAATGGCCAGTGCCCATTGTTAGTCACTGCATTGTTTCCGGCAGGGGGGCAAGTATGCATGTACGTGTGAGAGTGTGCTTAGGAGTTAATACTGTGTACACTGTTAATTTACCCTATGTCCCCATACCCATCCAGAACCACTTCCTAAACCCCTTCCCGGTTATCCTCATCCCCCATACCTATCCAACCATCGTTTCCCTAGACCTCCTTCCCTGCTGGGGTTGCAGAGGCCTGCGTAAGCCTAGTTTTGCAGGCGCCAAAACCGCAGTGTGGGTGGTTGTTTCATGCCACTTCTACACCTCGGACCTGTGGACATTGTCACAGTGGGGCGTGGGTTTGCTACATTGGAGGGGGCATGTCCCCTTTGAACCGAGGGTTCTAGTAAGCTTTGATATGGGCACTAGTTTATCTCAATAGGTCTCAAGTCCTTGGAAAGACCTCAATACAGCCTTTATGAGAAGTGCCTGGACCCAGCTTCCGGGTCAATTCCCACCCTGTGCCTATTTTAACCAGTACCTCCAGCTGTGGAGACTGGTTTCGGGACCTCGGGCTATGTAGTAATACACAATATATTGTAGGGCTTTTTTTAATATTATTATATATTATTATATCTATTTTTTATCAAAATGTAACATTCTTTCAAATGAACGCATGCATTCTCTGCCCTCATGCAAGTAGGTATATACATTTCATTACCAATAGACCAGTACTAGGTTAATGGCCGCAATGGGTATGATACTCATAACTTGACACCCGATTGTCCCTCACTGTACTCACTAGAATACTTTGCACAAGAAAGGACCAGCATTTCATGGCAGCATCGAGAGGGACACCTGTACATTCCTCTCTGCTTGCCCCGATTGTTTTGGCCCACATTCTGTTTTTACACAGAGTAACCTTGAATTGACCACTCTTGGCCTCCAGACTTGGCAGTCCCAGGATTACTATTCCAGAGTTTGATTCTGTGACAATAAACTCCTTTGGGAGTAAATAAGCCCTCAGGCTTCAAGGTGTCCACTGGAACACATCTGAAGCCCATCACTCAGTCACAAACCACTATTAGTAATTCCTTTTATCAATCCTCACCTGCCCTCACAGAAATACTCCCTACTTATAGAGCCTTTCAACAAATTCTGCACTCCGGATCTAGGATCTACCTTTGCTGGATCAACACAAATCCAAACTACTACACAAACTATTCCTCTTCCTTTTCCTTGCTTCCCCTTGCTGCTCTATCCTCCTGTTCAGCCTTGCGATATCATCCGCGTCATACACCTACACCTTTTCCTTTTCCTCCGCAGGCTACAATCTGGACCCTTTGGCGGGGCACAATTTATTTATTTATTTATATTTATATAGCGCGCAAACAGTCCAAGGGCATTGAGGCGCTGTTTCCTGCAAGAGCTTAGTTACAAGGACACTGGAATAGTAGCATTCAATGGCACATTATGAATCCTGCACGCATAATACTGATATTACAACTGGTACAATTGGTTGTCACATTACAGTTTATGCAGTGGGTAATATTTAAATGATGCAAAGCACCTTATGTGAAGAGGATGGTTTACATAGTTTTGCGGAAGGCGCTGAGGGAGGCCTCACCTCAGATTTTGGGAGGTAAGGCGTTCCAGTGAGTGGATGCAAGATATGGGAAGCTGGATCTGCCTGCTCTGGCTCTTTTTACTAGTGGCACAGAGAGCATGTTGGTATATGGTGATCTGGTTGGCCTTGTAGAGGAGGCGGGGTGGATCGTTTGAGAGAGGTAAGCGGGAGCGGTGAGGTGAATGCACTTGTGGGTCAGTGTCAAAGCTTTGAAGATGATCCTTTCCTTTATTGGGAGCCAGTGGGCTAGTCTTCTGGCCTCCGAAATGTGTTCTCTTTTGGTAATGCCTTGGGCTGCCCGGAGAGCACTATTCTGTATGACTTGTAACTTCTCTAGGTTTTTTTTTGAGGTGCCTAGAAGGAGTACATTACAATAGTCAAGCCTAGAGCCAGTGATGGCTCTGGCTATGTCTGTGCAGTTCTCTTTGGAGAGAAAGGTCCTGACTGTGTTGATTAGTTTAGCATGATATGCTGCTGCGGAGGCTATTGCGTTAACTTGTCTATCCATGGATAGGTTGGAGTCCAAGTAGACTCCAAGAGTTTTGACGGATTCTAAGACAGGTATTTTGATGGTGTTGATGGTGAAATGACTGAATTGGGAGTCTAGATTTTTTAGCGTGTCGGGGGAACCTACCAGGAGGAGTTCAGTCTGGTCGGAGTTCAGGCATAGTCCATTGTCTGCAATCCAGGCTTGGATGGTGTTGTAGAGGTTGTTGAGGGTCAAGGAGTCAGTGGGCCTCATTACGACCCTGGCGGAAATCGAAAAACGATGGCGGAAATGCAATACCGCCATCGAATAGCGCTCGGTGCGACTATGACACGTCACCGCAAAGTACGATGCCATTAGCGACACCGTAGTGAACGCCAATGCTAACTGCACCAAGTACGCGCGCGCGCGCCATGCCAAACCGTAATTACCACCATGGCGCAACGGTACGCGAATTCTGACCCTAGCGGACATGCACCTAACGCCATCAAGCACGGCGGAAAGTACCATTCCGCCATGGTGAGCAGTACGGCATCGCGAACCAACCGTAAACGGCCCCACTGAGTGCCTGTACACCGCTCCCTGGCCACATTGTACAACTCCCCGTAGGTGCAATGAAGTCACACAATGCAACCAGTGAAATGTACTAGTCATCCATGCCTGCCAACGAACAAATGAATCTCAAGAGGGGCCAATGGGAGCTGCAGGGCACAGATGGCACGAATACAGAAGCCATCCCAATGGACATGACCTCAGTCTCCCACCAAGAAACGCACGCAAACACAGGCACCTGTGACCAGCAATATTCCGAAAATCACATCATTCCACCAATCCACCTGGATGACCGGCATCTGTTACACAAAAGCTAATCCCCCGCCCCTGAGCATGACATCATTAAAACAGTCATATTGGCAGCCCTCATCCCTGACCTCACTGGGCTTCGTAGGCAAACGCGCCCAGCACAGTACCACGCAACTATACTCCGAAGCTGGAACCCAATGCAGATCTCCTCACAATACATCGCTCCCCAAATAGGAATATGCCACATCACTTGCAAAGAAGAACGCTACACGGTCCATATCAGAATAGAAATTTAATGCACAACAAATTCACCAAGCCCATACAGCCATTAGGCCATGAACTCCAAAACACATTTCACCATTGTGGGCTGCATCCGCAATAAATGACCAGCTACTTCTTGTGTGACGCCCTGTTCCTTCATGGTACACAGGGGCTACATTCTCGTACGAAAAGGCAACATGGAAGCGCCTAGAACCGCAGGGCCGTCCCAATAGGGAGGCACTAGTCCAGCTGAAAGGCCGAAATGTTGCTCCTAGCCACTAGTACTGCGTAAGGGCATGTGGCCCATTGGCGATCGTCCCATAAGATCGTAATGCTACTCCACTGATGAACACGAAGCAGCAGGTGTCGGGAGTAAAATCCATCTGCAGGAGTGGCATACAGATGGCAGTGGCAAAAGGGGAGGAGATACCTGTCAACCAAATGAAATGAAAAAGAACAGTATGGCCATCAGAACTACATTTGAATTACTCACTTCAATGATCACACCAAATCCACAGCCATATGCATGCTAGCCCACTCCAAAGGATCATCACCACCCAAAAACCACTTGCGAATCATAACTATCTATATCGAGGTGAAAACACCATCACAAACGAGTGTACCTGTGCATGCGTCTGTTAAAACAGAATCCATCAGATGGGATTGGTAACGTGCATAGACACAAGTTTCTGAAGGCGCGTCGAGACAGGGAGGGCTCAACAAGGCCAGATAGACGATGGTCCCACTATGGCAGCCCTGCATCACATAGCGCAGGGGAGGCGGACAGATTCCAAGAAGCCCTGTACATGGCAAACTCTGTATCAATTCATCTGTCCATGCATCCATTCATCATTCCCTCATCCCGTAATGAGAACGCCTGTTTCCATACTCACATAACATGTGAAATTTCCATTGAGTCTGTGCGTTATGCAGCCTGCAAAATCCACTGTGCCCCAGCCCGTAATTCCAGTGTTGTGAAGTAACATGTATTTGGGAACGTCCGGCCTCATCGTCCACTTCCCCATTGCGCATCCCAAACTATTCATATCAATCATTGCATCCTCGCCATGGCCCCTGTCCCAAGGACATTGAACAATAGAACGTTATATTTGCAGTCAGACCTGTGGGCATCTCCTCGCCGCTAGCTGAAAACCGAAAGCGCCGCCCTTCGAATTCCTCATTTGCAACATCACGTCGAAAAGGCATCTGTGGCCGCTTGAAATCACAAATTAATCCATCTAGTGCGGCTGTGTGTGAAAATGGCAACTGCCTTCACTCATAAATGGGACGCCCCGCCCGTCGTTGAACCTCGGTGCAGTGATGCATGAGGGTCCACCGTTACTCGAGTACTACGTTCCACTGACCCTTCACAAGTCTGTTCGCGACTGCAAAGATAGTATGTGAAACAATGGGACCATAGCCGAATGAACATATCAACCAATGTTACACTGCCATCGGGTACAAATACATGATTGTAATAGCAAGATACCATTCGTCGAATTGCAGCGTTGTGTGCGGGACGTGCTCGCCCAAAGGGGAGAGCAGCTTGCACAGGTGGAATGAATCAGCACAGGTGGAGGCCATACAGCCTGAAAACACATAAATTGCACGCCCAGTCTCCTCCCACAACCACTCCGAAATGCTACCGGCAGGACTAGCTATGTTGGCCCTGGGGGACCTGATAGCACTGCAGGTACTCCAACTTCAAGAAGAAGACGAACACCAACTACAACCGGCCGCACGGAGGAGACGCAGGAGGAGGAGGAGGGCAAGGCAGGGCCAGCAAGGGCCGCCAGCACAGCCACTACCACCACGCAGGCAGCCCGCAATCCCACGCCTCCGAGCACATCCGTTCAACCTCACTTATGAGCAGATCCACACCCTCTACCGTTTGGACCGGGACACCATAACCGCCATTGTGGACATGACACAGGCTGACCTTGTCAGCATGATAGATAGCCCAACCGCCATCCCACCCCTACTGAAGGTGGTGTCTGTACTCCACTTCCTGGCCACAGGCACCTACCAGCACACAGTCGGACAGTTGCATGGCATTTCACAGCCACTGTTCTCACGGACACTATTGCAAGTGCTCGATGCCCTCCTGAAGCACGCAGACGACTACATCTCTCTACCACGCTCGGAGCAGGAAATTACGAACACAAAGTGGGATTCCATGCACTTGCCGGCATACCGGGTTGCATTGGTGCCATCGACTGCACCCATGTGGAATTGGTCGTCCCACATGCCATGGAGGCCCAGTACTGCAACCGGAAACAATTTCATTCTCTGAATGTACAAATGGTGTGTGACTCCAACAGGATCATTACACATTGTTGTGCCCGATTCCCTGGATCAACCCATGATTCTATGATCTTGAGGAACTCTACAATACCACGCTACATGGAGCGACACGCAGGGAACAGATCCTGGCTACTCGGTGAGTCTCATTTCATGCATGATGATGTGGGGTATGTGATGCGGCAATGACCTGGCAGGAAGGGGGGGGTGCGTACGTAGCAATGGCATTCCACATGATTCGTTTATCGTCCACATACAGGTGATGCCGGATATCCACTGAAGAGATGGCTCCTCACACCAGTCCGGAACCCACGGGACCAGCATGAGGAGGACTACAACCATGCCCACTCACGTACCCGTGTAGTCATAGAACAGGCATTCGGCCTACTGAAGACTCGTTTCCGGTGCCTCAGCAGGTCTGGCGGGGCACTCCTGTACCGCCATGTGAAGGTTGCGAAGATGGTGATGGCATGTGTCATGCTACACAACATGTGCGTACGTAGAAATGTGCCCATGCCCCCTGACGCAGAACTGCAAGCACCTGAAGATGGTCATGATGAGGGTGGGGATGTGGCAGCACCTCAAGGAGTCTGCGAGGCACAGGAGGGCCGTGACATTCGTCAGCATCTCATAGATGCATGCTTCTAGCACTCACGCCTGGTGGCTGATACATGGACACGGGACTCGTGGCATTGTGTGTGTATGGTACATGCACAATATGGACTGTACGCCTATAATGGCCTCGTACACAAAGATCAATGTCCACACATCTCATTGGTTGATCGTGCATTGTTTATGGCATATGTGATATCATGTTAAACACCCTATCGACCCGCCACCCAAGTGAGCCCAACACCCCCCTCCACCCTCCTACCTCCACCCCGAACACCAGTGTCCAGAGATGCTCATTGTCAGTGGGCAGTCGCTATTGCAAGCCCCCTCTGCGGGTATCAGGGGCACCCCTGCCTGTGGAGCGCAGGTTCCTCCCAGATCTACGTTGGGGGCTGCCCTGGACGGAACTTGCAACGGATGATGTCTCTGCCTGCTCACGTCCATGCATGTCCCTAAGGGTTTGTGAGAGCTCAGTGAGCACACGGCGCACTGCAGCAAGTTCGGCACATACGTCTTTGGACGTCGCATGCAGTTCCCCCCTCAGGCTCTCGGTGCTTCTCTCCATTTGGACTCTCAGGCACTCGGTGCTACTCTCCATTTGTGCCCTTAGTGTCTCTGTACTTCTCTCCATTTCTGCCCTAAGTGTCTCAGTTGATGTTTCTATGTCTGCCTTAGTGCCCCCACATTCATCGGCATGGTCCTTGAGGAGCGTGGCCAGTTGCTGCTGTTGCACGATTAACTGGTCGAGGGACTGTTGCCTCTGCTGGGCCATGGCCATTTGCGGTGGTGTCACAGAGTGGCTGTTCGCCTCATGTTGCCCTGCCACAGGGCTTGTGGGGGATGGCCAGTCGTCGTCTTGTGGGTGCCCCTGCGTGGTATCCTCATGGTGTACGGGATGGAACAGACAGGGGGATTGGGACAGGTCATGGATGGATCTGACTTCGACATCCCCGTTTTCTGTGTCGGAGCATGCTGCCATTAATGCAGTGTCACCTATGGTGCTGCTGCCACCAGAAGCAGTGCCTACTGTGGCATCCATTGGGGGGACCTGTGGTGGTGGTGGTGTGGGCATGCTGGCTGCTGGGGTGCCTGTTGGAGTTCCCTCCTCTGTGCTGCCACTTGATTTGTGCTGCTGCCGTGTCTTGATGCGTGCAGCTGAGGTGGAGGGTCTTTGGCCGTTGGTCTTGGCCCTCTTTGCAGGTGTGCTGGTAGGGGTGTCCTGGAGCTCGTCGTTTGGATCGGACCCTGTGGTGGAGTAAAGGAGGGCGAGCATTATTAATGGGTCTGTGGGAATTGGAATGGCAATGTATCACATGCATTGGGGTGGTACCTGAGGGTGATTTGGGTCGGGGCCTTGGAGGTGGTTTCATTTGTGTGTGGTGTGAGGGTGCAGTTGTTTGGCAGCCTGCAGTTAGGGTGTGCCTGCTGCACGTGTAGAGGGTGTTTTTAGGATTTTTAATTATTTATGTATTTGATGTGAGTTTTGAAGTGTGCTATCAGGCCTATGTATGTGGACGTTCTCCTGGACATGTGTTACTGTTGCACTATGTGGGCACGTGGTACTTCACATGATTGGACATTGTGGTTTTGGCATTGTTTTATTTGGGCCACCTACCTGATTCTTCGGATGTCTGCACTCCTTTCTCCATCCCTCCGACTCCCTCTATGCTCTCCATTCCTATGGTGGAGGCACAGATTTCTTCCCAGGGGGTCAACTTGATGGGTGATTCGGATCCTCCCCCGGTGGCTGTGGCAATGTTGCGGTTGGCAGAAAGTATGCTACGGACGCGTATCCGCAGGTCGTCCCATCGCTTTCTGCATTGCTGTGGGTTGCGGGGTGCGGTCCCCACCGCACTTACCCGCTGTGCCACCAGGGCCCATATGGCCTTCTTGTTCGCAAGTGCCGTCCTGGTCATTTGCGTGGAGAAGACGGCGGCTGCATTCTCCTGGAGGGTCTCTGTGAGTACGGTGAGTTCCTCATGGGAGAAGTGGACCTGCCGCTTGCGGTCGCACGCTTTCTTCGCTACTTTTCCCATTTTTCTTGGTTTCACTAGGGTGGATGACGGGTTGGGATGTGTCTCAGGGTAGTATTTTTAATGGTTGTGTGGATTTAGTGGTTTTATAGGTGTACGGCGTGATGTTTCCCGTTCCGGGACCATGCTTTTACTTCCGTTTCCGTATATTTACGGTCACCGTACTTTCCGGTTGGCGCTCACTGCGGTGTCCGCTGAGATGGGTGGCGGTATTGCACCTAGGGCGCCGTACGGCGGCGGTGTGGGCCGTTTTGGGGTCATTTCCGCCATCGCGGACTTTGCACTTCCGCCATGGCGTGGTGCTCGTGCCCGATGGGTCGGAATGAGCCGCACTTTGCTCCATCGTGCAATGGCGGAAACGCTATTTACGCTGTGGCGGTCCGGTCAGTCCCTTTCCGCCAGGGTCGTAATGAGGGCCAGTGTCATAGTTACCGGTGAGGATGAGGAGGATCTGTGTGTCGTCGGCGTAGTTGGTGTAGGAAATGCCCATAGCGTCGAGGATGAGGAAGAGGGGTCATGTGAAGATGTTGTAGAGGGTGGGTGAGATGCATGAGCCTTGGGGCACACCACAGAGTATGATGGTTGGAGAGGCGGAGGCTAAGTCAGAGAATACTTGCATGGTTCTGTCTTGTAAGAAGGAGGTGATCCATGCTGTGGCCTCTGGGGAGAATTTGGCAGTGGAGGAGAGGTGGTGGCATAGGACGTTGTGATCCACGAGGTCGAAAGCCGCGGATAGGTCAAGAAGTAAGAGAAGTGCTGGTTTGCCCATGTCTCTGGCATCGTCCATCTGGTTTTTCAGTTCAAGTAGGGCGGTTTCAGTCCCAGATAGGCGGAGTCCTAGGAGTTTTTTCTCTTCAATGAAGTATTGAACCTGCAGGTAGGCTGCTTTGTCCAGTATTTTGAGGAGGAATGCGACAGTGGTGATAGGTCTATAGTTGTTGGGGGAGGTGGGGTCAAGAGTTGTTTTTTTTAAGAGAGGGCGGACCCAGGCTTCCTTGAGGGAGGGGGGGACTTTCCCTGTGGCGAAGGAGGCATTTACAAAGGCTGTAAGGAAGGGAGCTAGCGCTTCAGTGCAGTCCTTGATAATGGTGGCTGGGCATGCATCACCTTTGCAGTTAGAGGGTTTGATGTTCCTCATTATACACAATACACTAACAACGCAAAAGCCTCAGTGCTTAGAGATAACTGCTGTGGTGATTTGGTGCAGCACCAAAGATAAATTCCATAACATATAAAATCTCTGTAACTGGTGAATTCATTTACAACCTACGTCCCATGTATTTGAGTCGTCTTGTTAATGAGCGTGTATGGGCAATAATTCTCTACTAAGGCTGAAGTCACAACAGCGCATGGCTACACAGTGTGCATTCCACTCTGTAAGGGGCTTGACACTCTTTTGCTTACAAGGATCAACATAAGCCTTATAAGGGTGCAGAAGGAGAAGACTGACACACAGGTGGCATGGTTGTTTGCATAAACCTTTATTGTATCAGAAAATAAAGAGAAACCTACCTTTCCCTAGGTCTAAGAGGGGTTTCCCTATGTCAACTAAAATACTAAGTACTCGGGCAGGATGTCCACACAAATAAAAAAGTTCACCGTCCTATGTCCAAAACCCTTCTTCTGTCTCTTGGACTTATAACTAAAGAAATAGTGGATCTTCTTGGTCCAGAAGAATGTCTCAATTTTTCTGGACAATGGATCACAGATCCAACTGTAGGGGGACTTTTACCCGAGGGAACAACTCCCTTTCTCATCTCTCAATCCCTTTCCAAGGTACAAAACGAGGTTCCAGGTTGAGTCAAAATGGGGAAAAGTTCTCAGTTTAATTCAAACGATAAAGTTCCATTTCAAACATCAGCATTCCTTATTACCCATAGTTGCCTCTTCACTATTGGGTTCCTGGAGAATACCCCCCCTGCACCGGGTATCATGTAGACTCATTTTACAAGTGAATGACTCCCTTCTCCAGGTGTCTGACTCTCAGTGTTTCTTCTTCAGATACAGTCATGGGGAATGACTCCCATCCCCTGGACCCTCTCTTTACTTGGTCTCACACGTTCTCTATGCCAGTGTAATGACTCCCCTCACCTGGCCTTCCTTGACTTTGTTCTCACACTCTTTTGGCTTTTACTTTCACATTTCCCAATACCAGGGGGAATGACTCCCTTTCCCTGCCCTTTCTCTGGTTTCTAATTACAGTTCACATCAGTAGGGGTATGTCTCCCTCCATTGGTCTTTCTCATGATTCTTATTGCAGTTCCCCGGTGGTGGAATTCTCAGTTTAAAGTTGTATCCATGCTCGTCTCCTTTTTTTAAAAACACCCCCATTGTCTTGTTTTCAACATTCATATTGAATGGGAGGATAGCTCAGTGGAAACCAGTTTGCCTTGGAAGCAAGACGACACGGAGCAACCCAGGTTCGATCCCCGGGTCCACGCTTAAAGATCTCTTGGTAGTTAAGCGTGTTATAAATACGCAACTAAGACAAAAAAACAATGAAGACATTTTTTTAAAAGAACTATTTCTGTAACAGCGCCTCGATGCCCACGGGCTGTGTGAGCGCTTTAAAAATGCAAACAAATAAAAATAAATATTAAACAACCCTTATTCCCAAAATCAAGGAGTCCGTAAAACAGTTACAAAACCCTGATGATTGCAAATCCCTTATCTGAACAAGGCAACCCGACATCTCTGCATTGCCCCATTTGTCTTCACATCACAGAATTGTTAACCAAAAGCATCTTGTGACTAAAATGTGCATGCATTATTACCACACTGTTTTCATGTCAACAAATTACATACATCACAGACTAGCTAGAGAAATGAGGTTTATGTGGTGCAGATATTTACTGTGCAGTACACACAGAATGAGGGGCTTTGGAGTGCTAATGGCCCCTGCCTAGTGAGCTGTGACTTGTCAGAGTAAGGGGCCATTAGCACTCTCCATTTCACACTTGTGTCTGCCCCAGCCCAGTAATAAAAGATAAGGCTTCATAGAAACCCACCTGGGGAATGGGCTGTGGCCTGTCCTGTGGCCTGTGAAGCCCTGCTATGAATTCAGCATCATATATGTAAAAGCCCTTGGTAGGTGCCAGTTTGCTATACTTAAAAGCAACCATTGTCTTTCACGAAGGCAGATGTATGTGTTTTCCACGTAAAAAAGCACCACTTTCCTTGTTTTCAGGGACAAGGATGCGTAACACTCAGCAATTTAAGTGCCACCACCGGGTACAGTTCACAAGGCGGAATGTCTCCCTTCCCCTGGCCTTTCTCAGGCTTCTTATTACAATTCATGTGATCTGTGATGTCATCATTGTGGTCATAGTCTGCGCAACATAGGGCACGAAGTTATGGTGGGTTTTGCTGAATTTCAAGGGTTTTGTTGCATTAAGTTCTCGCCTTAACGTCCCTGCAACTAAAGTTTTTCCTTGAATTTGAAAGGTTTTGTTACAATGGGCCTCATTATGACTTCGGCGGTAGCCGTGCCGGTAATTGTCAAGAATTTACCTGCACCCGGCAATGGGGACGTACCGACGCGTTACATCCCCGGCGGACCTGGTACATCCCCATTGCCGGGTGCCGGTAATTATTACTCCCCATTCCCATTTGAGTCCCATTGGACGAAATGGGAATGGGGAGGCTGGATGCACCGGCACCATCCATGAAAGGTGCCGGTGCATCCGTCGAGGTCTTCTCGTGGGTGCTGGTCCGACCGCCAGGTTAGACCTGAAAAGGCACCCGCGAGCAGAACTCATAGTTTGCCGGTCCGGAAACAATGTTACCGGCAAGCTTACCGGTACCATAGTTTCCGGACTGGCAAACCTATAATGAGACCCAATGTATTGCTCACCTTAACACAAAGGTTTTCCTTGAATATTTTTGTGTGCATACCTAACTACGGTTTGTGCACCTTTTAAGCCATCTTGAAGTACACAAACCATAGTAAGGCACGCAAATATATAAATGTAAGCATTTATATATTTATGTGTGTACCTTACTATAGTTTGTGCAATTTTCAAGCCATCTTGAACTACACAAACCATAGTAAGGCATACAAACAAATATATAAATGTAAGCATTTATATATTTATGTGCGTACTGTACTATGGATTGTGTACTTTTCAAGCCATCTTTTATAAACATAGAAATATGCAACATATGTATCTGTAACCTATTTCTATATTTATAAAAGATGGCTTGAAAAGTACACAAACCATAGTAAGATACGCATACAAATATATAAATGCTTACATGCATTTATATATTTGTTTGCTACCTCACTATGGTTTGTGTACTTTATTAGGCCAGGCCCATCCTGCAAGCCACACCCCAAATGAGTGCCTCCTTCGATTTCTTACTCCCACTTAAAGCCCTGTACCTACCCTATCTTCCACCGGGGTCACAGTTCCACTACTGTTTTTTGGTACACTTCTACCACTGGTTCAGAGCCCTGAGTGTCCTTTGGGGTTCCATTGGGAATGGGGTGAAGTCAGACAGAGCCCTGACTAGCCGGCCAGGTTCCAGTCTGTTTTGCGCTCGTAAGGTCTCTGCAAAGGTACCTGTGTGCGTGGGTTCAGGGCCCCGGCAGCTCTGGAGGCAGCTTTGCACGTCCGGTGCAAAGCCCCGGCAGCCCGCGAGGAGCCCCGGCAGCCCGCGAGGTAGCCGGAGTCGGGCGTGATGAGTCCTGATCCCTGGCTAGAGGCCTGTGAGGTAGACTCGGTGCGTGCTGTACGCACGGGCAGCTGCAGCGCAATCAATGCTCCAGTCAGCATGTGCAATTAAGTTTGACACTGACAGTCCCCGAGGCCCCTCAGGGGGAGGGGGGAGGGCGGGGGCGCTCAGGAGAGGGTGAGAGGCCCAAGCAGGGGGAACGCAGGCTGTGGGAGAGCGTGTCTGGGCGTGCACCCGTGAGTGGCCTGCTTGCGCATAGGCGTCTGCATATAGGCATCTTTAATAAGCAGAGCAGGCCGTGCATAAATGAATTCTGTGGTGAAGTGATGCCGAAGTCACCCCTCCCCTTCGCGCTCTCTTTCCCCCTTCCACTGAGCCTTTCTCTCTATGTATGTATTGAATGTTTTAAAGACGTCCATATAGTTGTTACAACTTGCAACCTATTGAAACGTACGTTTTACAAACGTTGGGAATGCCAACTTTAACGTTAGTACAAATACCAAGTGTAAATTAAACATTTTCAAAATATAAGCTTTGTCCTTAATCAAAATTGAACCTGAACAACATTTCCGTAATTCTAGGGTTGACAAGGGTGTTGTCCCCCACAACTTTTGTGGCAGACCATTTTGTCCCACTCATTTGGTAGGGGGCCCCCCAAACATTCAACAAAGTTACTCTACTGCTCGAGCAACACCACAACCTTAAAGCACTCACTTTATCAACAGACTGACTATCTCGCCTGGAAAGTCAGTGCTCTGAAGTAGTGGTGCATTAAGGGCTACATACCAGCGCAGTTTACTCCCTGAAATCAGGCCAATACTGTGAACACAGACAGACAGGGAGCAGCAGGGACACGCATGTCTGATACTTTATGCTGCCCGCTAGGGGCTGCCACTGTGACCCATGCCCCCTGCACTGCTCACGTGGTGTATTCGGACCCGTGGCATAAGCAGTGCATGCCACCAACAGGACCCCTGCTCGGGTGTTGCCTGGCGCCAAGCTGGCCGATACGACAAAATGCTGATTTCCCTCAATGGAATATGGGGGAATTGAAGAAAGATGCAAAAATAAGATATCTTTGTACTTCTTACTAACATTTGCCAGTCGAGAAAAAACACTACGTTTTTACTCCCTAAACAAATGAGTTTTACTCAAAATGAGTCACATTTATTTATTTATTTATTTATTTTGAAGCTTATAGAGCATGCCAGGCCCGAAGGCATCTATGTGCTTTCTTACAGAAAGTAGAAGTTACAGTTGTTACAAGGCAGGTACAAGACAGACACAGTGAAAGGAGTGGCAAAGAATTACAAACAGAAGACGTGGACATAATGACATGTAGGCATTTCGATTAACGGTAGGAGCAAGGAGGGGGTGGTGACGCGGCCTAGGTGAAATGGGGTGCTTGTTTGCTTAGGCTTTGAGTGAAGAGGTGAGTTTTGAGTTGTTTCCTGAAAATCCAGAAGGAGTCTTGGGCTCTGAGTGGGAGGGGCAGTGAGTTCCAAAGTTTGCTGGCGAAGGTAGGGAAGCTACTGTCGCCTACCTTTTGGAGCTTGAATCTGGGAATGGCTAGGCGGTGCTTAGAAATGGTTCTGGAAGGGTCTAGAGCGTTGTGATAACGTGAAGCTGTTGGACAGGTAGGAAGGGGACATTTGGTGGAGGCATTTCTGTGTGAGGGTGAGTGATTTGAATATGATGCGTTCCTTATTAAGTCTGGGCGCCCTGAGTGCAGAGTGCAGTGTGAGTTACAGTTTGAATTTGCGGCGTGAGGCACTTTGCTTATATTTTGGAAACCTTTCAAAGAGTGGTTGTAGTAATCGTCTATTTCCAACATTTAAAAACGTCAGGTTGTTATAGGTTGTAACCGTAACTATTTATAAAAGAATTAACTAATTTCCTCCTAGTTTTTTGTGGCAGTGTCTAATATTCGTCGAGCTTTTCTGAAATTTCGGATGCTTATGTGCCATCATGGTAGATATTTGTTCTAAAAAGGTGCAAAATGTCATTTCCTGCTTCTTCGTTGCCTTTCTGTTATGTTCCAAGCGTTGTGCACATGCCCACCTTGTGTTTCACTGTCTATGAAGACAGGTCGTTGGAGGTCTAAGCGCATGTGTGTTTTTGAAGGTGTGTGTTTTTCATGCTGTGTGTTTTTCCAAGTTGTGCATGAGCCTGAATTGTGAGGCCTTTGAAGTCGCACAGAATGTTTCATTTTTCATTATGATTTTGTGTTTATATCTTTCATCCTGTTTCTGCACGTGTGCATGTGTTTTTGATTGTCAGATGTTAGAGATTGGCAGAACGTGTGTGGGTTTTAAGTTTGTGTAGCGGGGAGGGGTGCGGCATTACATAGTTTTGCGTCGTGTGTTTCCTGTATGTTCAGATATTTCTGCATGCTCAGAAGTCTTTATGTGCTTGTCAGGTTTTGGTGCAATAAATCGGGTAATTTTAACTCTCTCTTATCTAAAGCTTCCCCGCTGAATTTCCAGGGTTTTGTTATGCTATATCTTCTCCAAGACCCACACTGGCCACAGCCTTTCAGCTTTAGCCACTGTCCTTGTAGCACCAATTATTATAAAAGACAGTGGCCCAATGAACATGGCCCACATCTCCCTGCCCAATAAATAACCAGATCCCGGTGATGAAGGCCTTTTGGACATGGCCATTAACCACATCCTTGAGCCATGCCCGCTGTCCATCTTACAACAAGAGAAAAAGACTGCAGCTCATGGCCTACAGCCACGCCCCATATGAGGGCTGACTGGTCATGGCTGCTCAGACTCAGGCCCATATCCTCCTCACTATTAATGGATCACATCCCACTGCCCATGGTCTCACAAAATTCTTTGTCACCTGAGGATTCAAAGTTTGACTCTGATGATTCCTTGGACTGAGAGGTTCCGGGCTTCTTCTTACATCCTGATCGCCGACCCTCGAAGAGGTGAGGTCTGCCCCTGGAGGAAGCCACTCTGTCCTCTGGTAAGAACAGCAGGACTTATGCTCCTCCAGGTGCAATCCTCAACAGAGAGGGGAAAAAGCCAGCCAGCAGCAAATAAAACTCCAGTCTTTAAGCGAGGATACGATGTTAACAGCAGGGCGAGGCAGCAAGTACCTCCACAGAATGAACCCAAAGATCCTTACAGAGCAACACACAGAACAGGGAGTGTGACACCAAAAGAGCACTGGAGGGAAAGGTAGCAGGGTGAAGGCAAGCATAGAAGAGGAGCAGGAAGGCAAAAGAAGAACACAAAGGAGGTAAGGGACGTAGCATTGTAATGAAGAAACTAGCGTATTACCCAAGGCACGAACAGGGTTGCAACATGTCCGCTTGCTGAACCATTCTGCCATTATGCTGAATGGGAGGACGCCATCTTGAAATAAACTAGACTGCTACCCAGAACACTGAGAGAAACGTTGTGGCACATTTCAATGGCGGTTTCTCCAGGCCTGCCAAACCTTCCAACCCTGATGAGTCGTTACACATGGTCACTGACCATAAATCCATGCCCACTCTTTTCCCCTCCACTAATTTCTGCTGCAATTTCACAGCAAATTTTCATCTTAACAAACCATGCCTATTGTCCTCTATTACTGCGCTATTTATTCCCAGTAATACTTTCCACAATAGTACATTGTTTGCCTATTGCCCAGTAATGGTAAACGCTTGACAATTCAAAACTCTTCCTCATCCCCACTGTCACTTTCCATGTGCAACCCACTTCTTTTCTAGGTCACCCACCCCCATGCTTTGTGAAATCCCCCTGATTCTCTACCATAACCCCTTTCCACTCACCTGTTCCTGTGATGCATTTGTTTTTTGCAGTGGTATCATAGGAATCACAGAAGAAACCTCTGTGATTTTTCCTTTTACGACAAAAATGTTCTGTCACAAACAAGATCCCGCCAGCCAAACCCAAACTGTCCCACTACACACATGGTCCTCTTTATCTCTCCTCGCCTCTACCCTAATATGAAAACACCCTTTCCAATCTCATCTTAAGCACTTTTTTTTACTGCAGGAATTCCTTGCATCAAGAGAAAAAAATTATGTCTTTTCATTTCTGAAAAGTCACACTGCTCTAATGCATCATGGAAAACATATCTTGGACCCGGGGGCACTCCCTTTTCTGTGAAATGATTTCAAAACTACTACATTGTTTTACACTTGTGTACGAGCGCGATACAAATAAAATATCATATCACACCCCAAACCAATAAAAGGCGCATCTACAGTGCTTCATTCCCAAGTTGTTCATTATTTGGTGCAATCCATCCAGTGGTTTTTTATAATATGTGCGTCTAATGGGAGTACCTATTTCTTTATGAAAAAATGAAGGGGACTATGCCAGAAACAGCTGCCTTCGTAATAATTTTTGAACCGTCTAAAGAATTTGTTCAAATGTTTCCAGTTCGGATGGTCCCTTGCAAACAATTTGAATGTCTTTCAAATACGTTCAGCAAGTTAGACATTTTCAGCAATACCTAATTTTTGGGAAATACGACACAAATAGGTTTTTTCCTAACTAGAGTGCGACAAACGCTGCCTTTTAATATACACACATAGATAGATAGATAGATAGATAGATAGATAGATAGATAGATAGATAGGATAGACAGACAGACAGACAGACAGACAGACAAATAGACAGAAAGAGTTCAGTTTGCTCATACCATATTTGCCCATGGATGAATAAAGTGTTCATCCAAAAGAAAACAAGAAGTAAATACCTTAATTAGTTTAACAAAGTCATTTATTTGGCTTTTATAGTGGCTTCCCCACTTCCTCGGGCAGGGATGAAATCTATCCTTTGAAAAACATAGCATTACAGCTTAAATAGCTCCTCCTGGATTCCTTTTTTCTTTATCTATGCCTGTCCGTGTACCTGATTTGTACTTTTGCTCTGAGAGGCATGTAGATAATGAACGCTCCCACACATTGCAGTCTTCATGGTCTGAATGGTACACTGAGTCAAGTGAATCAGGGGTCAGTGGAACAGAAGAGAAGGAAAAGAAAGAAGGGAAATGGAAAATAAAGGACATCCCACCCTGTTCGAGTGCTCCCAGGAAGACAGCAGGGGGGGGGGGTGATAATGTCAATTAAGGTGGGTGCAGTCCAGTGGAAACTCAGTATGTCAGGTTGGTCCCTTTGCAAGATCAGTGGTGGCACAATCATCCACATCATGCTGGTGCCCGTAGGAGGCCGAAAGAGAGGAGGCACAACCAGTCATGTGTTATGCCCTTGACTTGTGGGGCCCAGTGTGGTAAGTTTGTGTCAAATAGCATATCAAGATTGTGGTACATCACAACTAGGAGGATAGGGTGCAGTCTGGCTGGAGATAGGGGCCCTCGTACATTTCTGGAAGATTTTTGATGAGGGCATTTCGAGGGCTGATGGAGTTGGGTTGGAGAGCATCTGGTAACATATCTTTGCTTTAGAGAGGCTGGTGGGCTGGCACAGTGCCAGTTGGATGCCCGTGAACAGCTATGGAAAAACTGATGGGAAGTGGCAGGTCTGAATGTTGTGATACCTGCATCTCTATGGGTGAAATGTGAGTCTGTTAGTTTGGAAGGTGACTCATGAAACCTCAATGTCTGTTCAAGCCCCCTGTATTGGAAATATGCATGTATTTGAATTCATAGGTCTTCCTAGCTTTGTCAGTCCTGGAATTACCCTGGAGTACAGCAGCTTTGAGATTATCATGTGTATGATAAGTGTTAGGACTGTTGTTCTATACTCTGACCTGGTGGACAGATGTATAGAAAGTCAACCTAGTATTGTGACAGGGACAACTCTGGGAGCTGTAGCCAAACCAGTTCAAGGTAGGTGGATGAGTGGTCTAGGCTACGTCTCAAGAGGTGGTGAGCTTTTAAGGGATCCACAATGAGCACACAGAGTGAAGCAGTCAAGGAACACACTTAGACAAACAGGTATATCAATACTTCTTTACTTATGGCCAAAAAAGGACTACAAACAGTTAATACTATCACACAACACTAATATTACATACAAATATACAATCACTGGAGTAGGCCAAAATACATATCAAACCCCTGAAAAGGAAGGTACAGATTAGTATAAACACTATGGGCCCACAGAGACAACATCTTAACTTCAGAAGTCCATCCCTAAAATGCATGGGGCCTTGTGCTCAAACATTCAGCAAAATCCCATACAGATTTGTGAAGCTCGAAAAAATGAAGGTAGGGTCCTGGGGTCCAATGAACAGTTCCAAGTGTTAGGGGACAAGTTAATCTGACTAACAAAGGTGTTCCCAACTTTCAGAAGTGCGTGTGTGAACAAGCCATGGCAAAGCCAAAGTAATACAAAAGGAGTTAGGGGTTCAGGTAATTATCGCTACAACTAACCCCCTGTTCCAATTCTTCATGGGCCTTGGCAGGTCCGCTGATCGTTTTTCTCTGCTGACAGTCACAACCCTTGAACCCCAGGGGCTGCAGGTTGGAGTACTCCTCTGGTCGGCGACTAATGCTGGTGCAAGGTCTTCCAGTTGAGAAATGCAAAGGCACTCAATGCAGAGCCCCTCTCAGGACAGGACCAGGTGCAGGTAAGCAGTTTTGGATGATGGCCACCGATGCACAGTGATGGAAAGGGATACTTGCCGCAGTCAGACTTTGCATCCTATCTCTGGTCCCCTTGATGCTTGGACCATGACATTTTGCAGAGGTAAATCTTGTTGAACAAGCTGAAGATCCCCCAAATTCCAGACCTCAACCCGGAACAGCAACATCTGCAGCACGGTAGCCCAAACTCAGAGCTGGTTAGCCACTGGGTGGTCCAGGGGCACTTTGTTGCAGGACTCGAGCTGACATCGAGAATGGATGTTCCCTCCACTCCAAGGGGTGTCCTGGCCTCACAATGAATCAAGTAATAACAAGTTACCAAAATTAGTAACAAAGTAAGAAGACTAAGGGAAACAATGTTTCCCAGTACTGACAGCCTAAAAGACATGTCAGTTTCCCCATAACAGATGAGCAAAAGCCAGTGCAGTGAAGCTTAATGCTTCACTTCACTGCAAAAAGAGCAGGTCAAAAACAAAAATAAAAGCAAACGGTTTGCGGTCCATAGAAATGGAGGGAAAGTTTCAGTAAGGAGAAACTTTCCTAACAATATTCTTCTGAAAAATGCCCAGAAAATGGGCTCTCATTTGTGCTTGACACTCTGACGGTGAAGGTTTATGTGTTGGTGTAGAGGTTTGCCAGTTTATCCTACATAAAATTACCAGAAAGGTGTTTTTTTAATGACCTTTGACAAGGCCAGTCTTTTGGCCTCTTCTGGTGAGGATGTGTGCTTCTTCCAGTTAGAAGTCTTTTGTAGGAGGAAATCCCAAACTGAAGAAAAACCTCCTGTAAATTCTTCAGAAGGTCTTCCAGCTGAAGTCCAATGTGCCGAGTAGGGTTGAGTTTTGGTCAAAAGTGGCAAGTGCAAGGTGAGCTCTGGCTGGAGACCTGACGATGTTGAATTTCTTTTTGTGGGTAAGCATTTTTTATGTGTTATGCGCATCTCCAAATTGTGTTTCACCCGCCTACAAAGACAAGTTGTTTGGATGTCTATTTGCACGTGTGTTTTTTTGAATGCTGTGTGTTTTTTTTCCATATTGTGCATAATCCTAAATTGTGAGGTCTTTGAAATCGCATAGCAATATTTCATTTGTCATTCTGATTTCCTGTTCATATCTTCCACTCCTGTTCAAGGATGTGTGAATGTGTTTTTAATTGCGAGATGTTAGAGATTTGCGTAGGTTGTGCGGTTTATAGGTGTGTGTGTGTGTGTGTGTGTGCTTTGTGTGTTTTGTGTGAGTGTGTGTAAGTTTGCATCTGGTGTTTCCTGTAAGTTCAGATATTTCGGCATGTTCAGAAGTTTCCCTCTGCTTGTTAGGAGAAATCTCCAGGCTGGTTGTTGCCATGGTGGGTGTCATTCCTGCTGGTATGTGTGATTTTGCTGTGCACAGACGTTGGGCCTCATTACACGGATGGCGGAGAACCATGGCGCTATTAGCGCCATGGTTCATGCCGGTAAAATACCGGCACTGCCTTGGAGGGAAAGGGCAATTACCGCCCCATTCCAAAGTTGGCGGGGCGTTAATTCCCCCTTCCACCATTGCCCTTCCCCATTCCCATTTTTGGCCCATAGGGCTCAATTGGATTGGGGAAGGCGCTAATTACGGTACCGCAAATTGCGGTACCGTAATTAACTCCATGGGTCCCTTTGCGGGTTGGTTTTTAACGCCTGCAAAAAGCAGGCGTTAAATCCCCCAACCCGCAAAGGGACCTTGTAGTAAGGCGGTAAGGATTTACCGGTACCGGTATTTTACCGGTTCCGTGTAATGAGGCCCTTTGTCTCTCTATTAGCATTTTGTACAGGATCTTCCTAGAAATGTGAACGCTGCCCCATTGCCTTCAGCTTTGTGTGGCTTGGGTAGAAAGGATGTTCAGTGTTGATTAGGATACAGAGATGTGCAGGAGACGCGCACCATATTAATGCAGTAAGTTTACCCATGGGCCCATGTGCCTCAAGTTGCACAATTGTGGCCAGGTTTATTTGTAGAATGACACAAATATGTTAGTTTTGAGTTTTTATTTAAGATACATGATTTAGGGAAACCCAAACCATAAAAGAAAAATAGCAATGTATCTTGGAAATCGATGCTGGACAATGATACCCATCTGGACAGTGGAACTTATTCTAGAAGAATTACCACCAAACCCGTTTACCATTACTGACACTTGGTCCTGCAAATTTACTGCAGGATTACCACTGGGGTAACAGTGGTGATAAGTCCCCATTTCTGGAGTCCCTAGGACTCCATGGGGATTTTGGAGAATTTACAGCCAGAATGAATTCATTTAGCCCCATATATCCAAGGAAAGCAGAATCTAATCTTGCGTCTACTCATCCCATGTATCTCGGTACAGTGCTACATTATCTCCTTTATAATTTGAGTGACATATTTGGATGCTGGCATTTATACATTAATCTCCAACAGGTGAGACTCATTGCCTGTAGCTACCACCAAATGTTGAAAGCTAATGCAAAAACCATTAAACAGCAAACCAAGAATACCTTTCTGGAATGCATTACTTAGTTTCAGGTTGCAGGGATCCTGCTCAGCCCCATCAATTCAGCCCAGAGTGTGGGGAGCGAGAGCAGCCCAGAGCGTGCCACTCCAAAGTCGGGCATGTGTCACCCGGCTGCAGCCCTATTGGTGCTGTGAGCTTCTAGCTTCCATGACTCCATATGGTTAACAGTACAGGAGGGTAGCGGCATTCTCTAGTTCCCTGCTCAATAAACCTCTCAGCCACTGGTCTTCTGCTCCAAACATTTTCTGCGTTCTTTACGTCATTAGGCAGTCTCAATTGGTGTCAACTTTGCAGCAAGGAATTCTGGTAGCTGAAGTTTCCAGTTGCAGATAACCTGCTCACCCCCATCATTTTACCCACAGTGGTGGGTAGGGTGGTTTGGCAACAGTATAGCACCCCAAATACGGGCATGAGTCGCCCTACTGCAGCACCCCATTGGAGTCTGGAGATTCCACCTATTCCAAGGCAGGGGAAGAAAGTCTTTAAAAGGTTTTCTGCCATTTTTGATTTCTACCACTCTGTTATTAATGCAGGAGCTGGTGTTGATCTGTAGCTCTGCTCCTCCCTTGCCTTTTTAAAGAAATCAGTTTTGTGGGTTTCTGGAGTTTGAAAGGCCATGACAAGAGACAGGAACCCTTCTACTAATTTTCTCACTCGTGCAAAGTCGTTTTGTTTTTCTTTTTTCTTTGGGAAGGTGGAAGGAGGTTTTTCTCTCCTTAAATGCTGCATCTTCAGGGGATGAAGAAAGGTGTTCTCTTTCATAAGCACTGCTGTCGGGGAGTGTTCGAATGAGTTAGGATTTTCCCTTCCATAAACCTCACTTGTTGTCGAAAAGTTCACTCTCAATGTGCTTGTGTTTCCCCATAGTGTTCCTTTCTCTGAACCCCTGGTAGAGATTCTGGAATCGGCTCTGGGTTTTGGTACTCTAAAAATCCTACATTCTTTGGGACCGGGTAATTACTAACTAGTTGTTCTCTCACAGGGTTCAGGAATAGTTCGGGGATGTTCCATCTACCATCCAGGGTCTGATTTAGAGAAACTCAGGAAGGGTCCTTGTAGGTAATCCTGTAGGGATAGTCTGCAAGGGCTTCTCCACTGTTGTACATTCTTTCTTTTTGCACCAGATAACACCTAGGGTGCGTAACTGGTCTGGTTTGGATGTGTATCAGGGTCCTGACGGTTTTCCTCTCGGGGGACAGTGAGCATGATATGAGATTGGGTCTGTGACTTTGTCACAGTTTGTGTGTGACATTCTCCCTATGTATTTTAACTTCCAGTTCTAGCACTCTCTCTATCGCTGCCTCTTCATTTACACTCTCTTCGTCTCGGCCTCACTCGGTTTCTCCCTCTGTAGGCAAGAGTCACGTTTACTAGAGACTCCCCAGCCATCGCTTACAGCAGCACAACCAGAAAAGAAAAAAAACACAGATATCTTGAAGGAGGGGCTCTGGAGTGCTGTTTATTTTTATGGTTGAAAGTTGAATGAGAGGAGAAGTAACACAGGCATACCTGAGGTGGGGTCTGGTCTGTTATTTGAAGACCTTAATTGTCATTGCATTTGTCTTGAAGGAGTGTCGCCATCACGTTAAGGGCTCATTGTCCATGTGTGGGCAGGTGAGGGGAATGTAAGTGGGCTCTGAGGGGGTTTCTGGGATTCTCACAGACATTGTAAGGCACCAGTGGGCAAGGCCGCAGGATTCACAATTGCATTTAATTTCGAGTTTCGTTAATTATTAGTGTTTGTGCAACTACCAAACAAATGGTGGCCGGCACGCAAATTTAAACATTGCCTTGGTGATCACAGAACAAACAGATAATTGGTTCTAATCTGAGTGTGAACTTTTCCAAGAAGGAAGGCCATATTCAGAGACAAAATCGTGTGTATTCTCTATAAAAGAACATTGTAAACTGATTCTTTTTTAAAAAAATGACAGTGTTCATGTCTAATGATCACTTCCAGAGTATATTGTAGTCATAATAGAATCGTTCACTTCTCCTACCGAGCAAAGTACATTATCAAAACCTAGAATAACCATATAAATGATCGAATGATAGGTTTAAAGTGGAATATCTAAATGTGGTCCTCGTGACCCACACCCGACTTGGAGCCTGAAGGCAGAGAAATGAGAGCTGCACCTCACTCTTGGGCCCTTCATCACCATTGGTGTTGTATCGCAGATGTGAAAAATGTTATTCGCTCAGATAGCCATTCAAACCGTCCCCGGCTGAAAATATGGAAGAGATACAGTTGTCATTGATGGAACAAGTCGACTAATTATAATCTCAAAAAGATGATGACATCACTACTGACATCATGACGTTGATGCATTCGACATGAAGCATATAGGCATCCATGAATGAAGCTACAAAGACATGTTAGTTTATTGCAGATAGACACAAAGCAAATACTTATGACTCAGAGTTGTTAGAGGACCGACACACTTACAGCAGTAAATCTTTAGCTATGCGGAAACAGCAAGATGCTAAGAATACATACAATTAGCTAACTCGTGCTCAATTGCAACTAACATGGACAGCCATAACAACAAAGATGGAAGCTAAAGGTGAATTGAAGTGAATGGGGAAAGCGAGTCGAACATCAAGTTCATGGCGAGCCTGATTCAGCTAAAGACAGACAGGCAGCGCTTCCAGCACAGACACAGTGCCCATCCTAGCCAAGGAAAAGCAGAGACAGAACATTTCCAGTTTACGAAGGTGATAAGGTACCTGCAAGGAATATAGCTTAAAATCCTCATAATTACAAGCAGGAGAGCTCCACTTCATGGTCCACACACACATGACCTTCAAGAACAGGACAGTGCCCATTCATGCGAGGCAGATGGAGGGAAGCTGTTCCCATCGAACCAAAGGTGGAAAGATACAATTACTATACAGGTTCAAAGCTGGATGTACGCTCTTAGGGTTTAGGCAATGAGGGATGGCAACTTATTGGGAACACACAACACCTTAGTGATTGCTCCCATTGCCTTAAATAGTTTCACTCAGCCTGGTAGCTGTCCAAGATCCCAAGGCTGAGAAGACCTGTCCTGCCCAAACCGTAGCTACCTCCCACATTAAGCACACATTGTTGGAGGGGCCAATAATTTCGCCGTTAACCTGCAACTTTATAATTGTAACATTTAGAGGTGGTCCTAGGAGGAGCCACGAGATATGGCGATCCAATCACCAGACTAACCTCTATATATTACATATATATACTTTCCCTCTACTAACCAATCCCCATCCCTGATAAGTTTTTTTGGGATATAAATTGTTTTTATGACGTCACTATCCTTTAAAATGGTGTAACCCACGTTTGGAGGATGAGAGCTCTGGAAACGGCATGCTGTTCTAGTGGGATCCCTGTCATTTTGATGGATAATAAAGACAGTAAACCATGTCCTATGGTTGAGTCTTCTGTTCTTGCGGCAGGGATTTTGATGGGGCCCAAGTACCCTCTTACTGGTAATTGGGGTGACTGCTAAGAGTGCCTCTGTCGCTCCTTTACAGGTGCTAGCAGAGGATGGTCGCTAAGATCTTTTGACATTAAACCCACCTTGTCCCGTCAGATGCCCAAAGGGCTGCACAGCGACCTGCAAGGAACAACCCCCAAGACCACACGTGGGAAAAATTGAAGAGGTTGTCAGGCGCCACCTTGTAGAAAATCCCACCTGCTCCCTGTGGGACCCAAGCAGACTGGACAGCAGAGTGACAGATTCTGGGAGAGTGTCTGAGGGGCTTCATTGGATCACGGAGTGTAAGTATAGTGTGAGAAACCTGAAGGTGTCTCCCTGACTAGTCCCCAGGGATCTGTCATCCAGGTGGCCAGGACAGGGCCATCGCAATTAGATCCAGTTCCTGGGGGTGGATCCGTGTGGGAGGATCACCTGGATGGGGATCCTCTTGCAGTGGAGGTGGGACACTGATGGGTGAAGCATGGTACCCCCCTTCTTTCAACACCTTTTCCCCATCCTACCACATAGGATACTCAGAAACTCTACCCCCCTTTTCTGACATGAACACTTTTGCAACTGTTGAAACTACTGATACCAGAAGGCCTTGGGAAAGCTGCAAGGAAAAGGTCAAATTGATCATCCAGGGGTCTAGCAAAATCCTCTGTACAGTTAAGTCTTTGACCGGCACGTAATTGGAAAGCTAAGGGAGATGAATCCTGCATAATAAGAAAGTAGAAGAAACTGAGAGGCTGGCAAATGTGACAGAGAGATGCCTGCAGAACGGGGGCAAAGCAAGATGCCCCAATCATTGTTTTGACAAGAGTGTACACGACAGAGGGATGTCCACAGTGGGCTGTCTAAAAGCTACTGAAGCAGTCACCACTTTATCCTGGAGACTCTGTGTATCTACGCACATTCGTTAGATCTTGATTCAAACCTAGGTTTGAGGGACCCTTTTCTGTAGAGAAGGCCACTGATCGCACAGACAAACTGTGTGGCAAGAAAGCCTGGAACTATATTGGAGACGTCAAGCCCTGCTCAGGTGACCTCTTCCCACCAGATCGAAGACAATTTGATGCACGAAGAAGAACAAGACAAAGGAGAAGTACCACAACAAAGAGTGACTCGATCCATGTCTAGAGTTAGGGAAGGACAAAACGCAGAGCTAGATTAGGTACACTATCTTTTCTCACACTAGCTATTCATCGTGAAAGTAAAGAGACTGCTTTAAATACATGATTCCATACCTGCACACACCCTGCAAGGAGTACTTTATTACATTTGTAATACAGGCCGAACTTATGATCCCATCTAGCACTGCTAGAGTCCATTTAGTGTGGGAAAGACTGTTTCTGCAGCACTCGTACAATATTATAGGAGATGAGCTAAACTAACACACCACAATTATAATAAAGCATTTTTGAGGCTTTTTGGGTGATTTTTGCAGACGTTCAGAACAGTGCAGAGGATATCCGGCACCACAGAAAATGGGAACTGTAATTCGAACTGTGATGTTTTGTGCCTTCTGTTGTCTCTACCTCTTTACCCTCTTTGCATTATGCAGGATTTTATTTTTGCATGCACATGCTCTGAATCCTACTAACGCAACCCCTATTCATGCTCTTACGGAAGCCATATCTGGCCAGATGACTAGGGCTGCCAGAGAAGTAAAAAGATTTAAATGTAGACATTGAACAGGTAAATTTGTATTTAACCGATTCGGCCCATGTATGCAATAACATGCGGTACAAGCACATGACCAAGGTGGGGAAAAGAAACTACAAAGGAGAACTGTTATGTGTGCTCTCTCATCCCCTTTGCCATGAGTACATCCAAAACCCCAAAAAATGATGGGTAGGAGGTTTCGCATTAATCTGAACCACTGGCATTACTCTGCGCAACCTTTCACACCAATGTTTTTAACGCGTCTGCGCCACTGCAAAAGGGGTCCAGCCACATGCAAATCAGTCAGGTACTGCCACCAATGGGAAAAGCCCTGTGTGAACTGCAAGGTGAGGTCCTGTCTGCACGGAAACACAGGCAACCCCAGACATATTTCGGCCTTTTTGGGCCTCCTCAGTGAGGCGCAGCTTAGTTCCCTATGGTTCAGAGAGCAAAGGACCCATCTCTGGGCATACCCTCTCTCAAATAGGGAGACAAACTGAAACCAAAAAAGTTATGGGTGGAAGGTTTTGAATTAATCTGAACCACTGGCATTGCTCTTGGCTACCTTTCACACCACTGTCTTTTAGCTTTTCTGTGCCATTGCAAAAGGGGTCCAGCCATATGCAAATCAGTCAGGTACTGCCACTCAAATTAATTCAAAACCTTCCACCATTTACTCTTTTGGTTTCAATGAGTACATCCAGAACACTCGTAGCAACTGAAATTACAACCGCCAGAGCACAATGCTTCATGCACTTGTTGCTCTGCACAACCAGAGGCTGGTTTCAAGGGAGGTGGACTACACTAAAAGGGATGTCGCGGAAGACGTGCCTGTATGAAGATAGGTATATCAGGACTCAAGAGATGATAGATGACTAGTGGAGCACTGACAAGACAATAGAGTACATTCCTGATGGCCCACAAAGAGGAGAAGCAAGAATAGTGACACAAAAGGAAACCGCAATCACTAGTATATGAACAAATATACACAACTGAAGGTTGGAAAGAGGGAATGGTTGGGAGCAAAGCACATGCGCTATTGACAGTTCCAGTAGAAGTAGTCCAAAAAGACAACAACAATTGCCTCAAGAAATGGAAATCAAGTCCAAAAATGCTCACCTGGGTACAGAATGAAGCAGTTCCTATGCCAAGTCCACCACTCAAGAGTGCTTCCTTGTGTTTCCAGAATGATGGTCCAGTGAAGGTTGGAGAGAATAAGTGATGCAAGCAAATATCAAAGATACCTGGCATGAAGGTCAGTACTGCAGTGCTAATGGACCTCTACTGAGCTTACGGGTCAAAGGCATACATGCAACTGCTGCCGAATCGGGGTGGGATATGCTCTCTAGTGCATCTAAACACCCCAGCACCAGTACTACCCCGGAAGGACATAAAACAAGACCGGATCCCAAAGATCGATGCTCATCAGAGGATGAAGAGATCTGTAGAGCTGACAAGAGTGAAGAGAGGAAACTTTACATCATCAAAGATGGAAGACTCACTGGACATGATACCACTAGAACATAGGCTGTTCAGCAGGACCCAGATGTTCTTTGCATCCATCGTTCCAGCATTTCAAGCTAATGTGAATGCTAAGTGGCTCCAGCTGACACTATGGGAGCTGATGCAGAGAAACTCAACCGTTAAGCAGTTAAATGCCAACAAAGGAGAATTGAGAGCTATCAGATTAATAGCCTTACAGAACCGATATGTTCTAGACCTTCTTGCAGCTATGGAAGGAGGCATTGTGCAATGATTGGGCCTCCTTGCTGTACATACAAGCCCAACCACGTTGAAGAAAATGGGACCCTAACAGAGGCTATCACTCAACTATCAGACCTGCATGCTAAAAATGGAGGCAGAGACGAATGCTATAGGGTCAGATGATGATTGGTTGCCATAGATCTCTTCCTGGATTCCATTGTGGATGGTCAATGGACTGAAATTACTGATTGCAGCATTTATACCAGAGTTATTTGCCTTGTGTCATAAGTGTAGCAATACCACAATGCAGGAAGACTACTGAAAATACCATAGGGATGAAAGTATTACTTGACGTAGGGACAGAAGAACACGAAGAAACAACAACACGAATGCACTGAAATCACAACTGATACAGTGTCCTCTGTTCCCGCCAGGCATGGTGCAACCCTGGTGGAGATTGCAGCTATTTTACCTGGAGTGTGGATGACCATTCGAAGTATCATGGACATCTAGGAGGAGTGACAAAGGTTTGGCTCCCAAAACTGTATGTGAGTAGAGAGTCGATTGTTGACCAGAGCGGGATTGTAGTGGAAGATCCAAATGTGGCCGTCACAACCCCTCCCTATTTGCAGCCCAAAGGCAGAGAAATGAGAGATGCACATCCCTTTTTTTGGCCCTTCATTGCCATTGGTGATGCATCGCAGATGTGAGAAACGTTATTTGCTCAGACAGCCATTCAAACCATACCCAACTGACAAAATGGAAGGGATACAGTTGTCATCAACCAAACAAGTTGCCTGACTATAATCTCGAGAAGCTGATGACATCACTACTAATGTCATAACATAGATGCGTTAGACATGAAGCATATAAGCATCCATGCTTGAAGCTACACAGACAATTTAGTTTATTGCAGATAGACACAAAACAAATGCTTATGGCTCACATTAGTTAGAGGACTGACACACTTACATCAGTAAATCTTTAGCTGTGCGGTAACAGCAAGATGCTAAGAATATGTACAATTAGCTCGCTCATGCTTAATTGCGACTAACATGGACAGCCATGAGACCAAAGATGGAAGCCATAGGTGCATTGAAATTAATGGGGAAAGAAAGGTGTACATCGATTACATGGAGAGGCTGTCTGCCTGATTCAGACAAAGGCAGACAGACCGAGCTTCCAGCGCATGCACCGTGCCCATCTTGGCCAAGGACAAGTATAGACAGAAGGTTTCCAGTTTACCGAGATGATAAGGCACCTGCAAGGAATACAGCGTATAATCCTCACAATGACAAGCAGGTGCGATCCATTTTGTGGTCCACACACACTTGAACTGGAAAACAGGACAGTGCCTATTCATGCGAGGTAGATGGCTGGAAGCTGTTCCCATCGAACCAAAGGTGGAAAGATACATTTACTATACGTGTTCAAAAATGGATTTACGCTCTCAGGGCTCAGACGATCAGAGATGGCAACTTATTGGGAACACACAGCACATTTGTGATGGTTCCTATTACTTTGAATAGCTTCACTCAGCCTGGTAGCTGTCCAAGGTCCCAAGGCTGAGAAGATCTGTCCTGCCCAATCCATACCTATCTTCCACAGTGTTGGAGGGGCCAATAATTTCCCCGTTAACCTTCAACTTTGTAATTGTAATATTTAGAGGTGATCATCGGAGGAGCCACCAGATATGGGGATCCAGTCACCAGACTAACCCCTATCTATCGATAACATATATGGTTTTCCTCGACTAACTAGTCCCCTTCGCTGGTAGGTCTTTTGGGACGTAACTTGTTTTTAGGACATCACTAGCCTTTAAAACAGTGTAACCCAATTTGGAGGATGAGAGCACTGGAAACGACATGCTTGTCTAGTGTGATCCCTGTCAGTTTGATTGATAGTAAAGACAGTAAACCTTGCCCTATGGTTGAGTCTTCCATTCTTGTGGCAGTGATTTTGATGGGGCCCAAATACCCTCTTGCTGGTAATCGGTGTGACTGCTACGATTGCCTCTGGCGCTCTTTTACAGGTTATCATTCCAAGGTGGACTGTCTGGTTCACTACAATTATATTCCTTTGAAATATTGCTATGGGAAACGAGATACGTAGCAGCAGTGAGGGTTCCTGGCTGCTTTGCATAAAATCTAGCAACATTTTAGCAATATAAGAATGACCACAAATCTTCATATGTGACAAATATGCCTGTGATAAAAGGTGTGTATACTTTTATCACTGAGTATAAAATGTACACAGGCTTTGTGTTTTTGTTTTTGTTTTTTGCAATACTCACACTAATATTAATTTTTTTGTAGCTACAAACAGAAGGAGAAGAGGAAGACACATAAGATGATGTAGAAAAGTAGGAAGAGGAATAAGAAAACCGCTTCAGGATTTGGGGGGCTTTTTGTAGAGAATATTTCCCTCCCACCCATATGAGAATAATCTCTCTGGGTTTGTGAGGTTTACGGAATTTTAGAGGGGAAGGGATTCTATGCAATTAAAAAAATGCCCCATATATAATATCATTATATGCCAATTTGTGCTTGCCAATAACAGAAACTATGGCGCATGTTTTTTTTTAAATTTAATAGGATATGAAAATGTTATTTTTTTAAACAGTAACATGTTTATGGAAGGCATGAAGATGAATGATGTTGCCGCATGTATGACAGTCTGGAGTGAAAAAGAAGAACACACGTGTCATTAGTGAGGTTTCATTGAAGACGTTCTTTCGTTGCCAAGCTGCAGATATTGAAATCATCTTGTTCCGTGTGGGTTGTGCATTTTCGCAGCCGGAAGGGGAATGCATTGGAGATTTCTAGCGCACAAGACCTGATCCATCAAGCAATTGAGGCGTGTTGTCTTTCCTTGGAGAAAGGCCTCCATAAGTACCAAACATCTTCAAGTGTTGGTTCCGATATTTTAAGGTAAAAACAAAATAAATGCTCTTATAAAATCTAACATGAGCTTTTGATCCTTTTAGTGAATGGAAAAAGTTATTTCTGTTGGTGAGTCAGGGGAGATCCATTCACAGGGCCAACAGAGGATAGAGAAGCACTCAAATATATATCGCAGAAACTCACAAATATACACAAATTCTCTGAGCAACACAGGTGTGCATAAGCACAGAAAAATGCACAGCAGAAACAGTGATGTGAAAACACCAGAGAGAGGCAAATAGACACATGCACATCAAAACCTGAGACATTCACAAATACACGAGCACAGACACACCACCAGCACACAAACACATGAACTTAGAGACAGACATGCATGCATACCAGGGACAGGCAAACAGATAGATTAACACCAGAGATAGGTACGAACACACACAAGCACGTGGACACCAAAGGCAAGCACTAACAAACAGGCACAGGCAGCATCACAGAGGCATGAAGACAGACACAGAAAATCAACACCAGAGGCAGGCACAAAACCACATGCACACCGTAGATTGGCAAACAACTATATCAACTTCTTAGCCACACCATCCTCCTGGGTTGTCTGTCCAGCAATTACTATTTGGGTAGAGCTTTCAGTTGTCCTTCCTATCCGACCAGTTGGCATTGGTCTCTTTTGAGTCAGGCAAACTTACAGTAGAGTGTAAGGTACCCAGGGACCTGCGCTCTATGTTTCTTGTTTAAACACTCTGGCAAAACTCCTACATGATCACAAGACTCTATTATTGCCTAGACAGGTGACACACAAACACTCCCCCATTTGAGCAGAGACACAGATTTAATCAGACAGGGATTATCTCACCGCATGACTGCAGACAGCACCTGGGTGAACTCTGATATGTTAATATTCAATGTTTCCAAGGCAGGGGTCTTGATCTGCGCTCTGCCCTATAACATCTGTGACAGAGATCAAATGACCGCATGCACCCTAAAACTCACATGTAAAATATTCATTAGAGAAAATGTTACAGGGTTGGGAAAAATCTCATCTAAACTCAACTAAAGTGTCAGTATTAGCTGAGTGCTCAAGGTGAACTAAAATTCCCAATGCAACTAAAAGCCTGAAGTAGACTAAACATTCAGGATGTCTTCTCCTTAGTATGGGCTCACTTCAGGGTTCCCCACCCTCTGATGAGCCTGAACCAAAGTGTTGCACAGCATGGGCCACTTTGGGTGGTAGTCCGGGTTCCTCCCCAATATTTACAAGTGTCAGCTTCACGCCCACCCACACCCTTCTTCTCTGTCCTCCATTACTCAGGTTTAACAGTGGCCCCGAACCTTCTCCTCGGTTGATTTAAAATGGATCCCTTTTTATTCTCCAACTCAGATTCCAGGGTGTCCCACTCCTTATGTATGCTTTTACAGCCTGATTATTGACTCCCTCCAAGTTTATCAGAGACCACAGTTGTCGTCCCACTGAGGGCCCTAGACAGGGGTGTGGCGGTTCTCACTGTGGGCCAAGGGAGGGTGGCAGGGTCAGAGGGTCTCTTAGTTGGGATGTTCATGCTCCTAGGCCCAGTCTTCTGTACTGTCTGCCTTCCTCGTCGCTCACCCACTTCTGGGGCCTCTCTCGTTCTCTCTCTATCACTTGTATTTCTTTATTCACAAATTCCTCAATCTTGCCTTCTACTGCCTGCAACTTCCTTCTTCACCTCTTATTCTTTGTTAATTCGGAATACACCTTCTTCTCCTCACAAAAAACATATTTTTGTTTAAAATCAAACTCTCCTTCTTTGCTCCTTCGATCACCTCTTCTCTCACAAGAAACAATCTCTGGTGACTGATTCCTGGCTTCTACTTCTTTGCCCCTTTCAGCTTCTTGCTCTTGCCAAATTCCCAAATAACTAGGCTATTTCTTGGTCCTCCTCCTCCTGATACTCTCTTCTTTCCACTCCCTATTATCCAGATTCTCCCAGCTCCAGATATTGACTTCATATCACTTACTGATTGACACCTCCGTTCACCTCTGATGTCCCCCTCCTGGGGTTCTTTTCTGTCCCCTTCCTGATATTTTTCACTGTCCCTATCGGTGTGACCACCTCTATTCACCTCTGGACCTTCACCCTCTATCAACTCCGGAAAATCACTTTGTCTTCCTACTGCGATTAACCTCCTTTCTCCTCTTGAAAACTGCTCATTCTTAGCATCTAAGGGCCACCTCTTACCTCCACCTGATGTTCTCCCTCTTTTACCTTCTGATAATCGGTCCATCTTTCACGTTTGCCCTGATGTTCTCCCTCTATGGCCACCACTTTCACCCCTCTTGCGTCTGGCTAGGCTCTATGGTTTCCATAGACTGGTCTCCTGCTGGTTCTCTCCTCCAGCTGTTTCCATAAACTGGGCTCCTGATTGGTCTCTGCTCCAGCCGTTTCCATAGACTGGCCTCCTGCTGGTTCTCTCCTCCAGCTGTTTCCATAGACTGGTCTCCTGATGGGTCTCTGCTCCAGCCGTTTCTATAGACTGGCCTCCTTCTGGTTCTCTCCTCCAGCTGTTTCCATAAACTGGTCTCCTGATTGGTCTCTGCTCCAGCCGTTTCCATAGACTGGCCTCCTGCTGGTTCTCTCCTCCAGCTGTTTCCATAGACTGGTCTCCTGATGGGTCTCTGCTCCAGCCGTTTCCATAGACTGGCCTCCTGCTGGTTCTCTCCTCCAGCTGTTTCCATAAACTGGTCTCCTGATGGGTCTCTGCTCCAGCCGTTTCCATAGACTGGTCTCCTGCTGGTTCCCTCCTCCAGCTGTTTCCATAAACTGGTCTCCTGATGGGTCTCTGCTCCAGCCGTTTCCATAGACTGGCCACCTGCTGGTTCTCTCCTCCAGCTGTTTCCATAGACTGGTCTCCTGATGGGTCTCTGCTCCAGCCGTTTCCATAGACTGGCCTCCTGCTGGTTCTCTCCTCCAGCTGTTTCCATAGACTGGTCTCCTGATGGGTCTCTGCTCCAGCCGTTTCCATAGACTGGCCTCCTGCTGGTTCTCTCCTCCAGCTGTTTCCATAGACTGGTCTCCTGATGGGTCTCTGCTCCAGCCGTTTCCATAGACTGGCCTCCTGCTGGTTCTCTCCTCCAGCTGTTTCCATAGGCTGGTCTCCTGATGGGTCTCTGCTCCAGTCGTTTCCATAGACTGGCCTCCTGGTGGTTCTCTCCTCCAGCTGTTTCCATAGACTGGTCTCCTGGTGGGTCTCTGCTCTAGCCGTTTCCATAGACTGGCCTCCTGCTGGTTCTCTCCTCCAGCTGTTTCCATAGACTGGTCTCCTGATGGGTCTCTGCTCCAGCCGTTTCCATAGACTGGTCTCCTGCTGGTTCTCTCCTCCAGCTGTTTCCATAGACTGGTCTCCTGATGGGTCTCTGCTCCAGCCGTTCCCATAGACTGGCCTCCTGCTGGTTCTCTGCTCCAGCCGTTTCCATAAACTGGTCTCCTGCTGGTTCTCTCCTCCAGCTTTTTCCATAGACTGGTCTCCTGATGGGTCTCTACTCCAGCCGTTTCCATAGACTGGCCTCCTGCTGGTTCTCTCCTCCAGCTGTTTCCATAGACTGGCCTCCTGCTGGTTCTCTCCTCTAGCTGTTTCCATAGACTGGTCTCCTGATGGGTCTCTGCTCCAGCCGTTTCCATAGACTGGCCTCCTGCTGGTTCTCTCCTCCAGCCGTTTCCATAGACTGGCCTCCTGCTGGTTCTCTCTTCTAGCCGTTTCCATAGACTGGTCTCCTGATGGGTCTCTGCTCCAGCCGTTTCCATAGACTGGCCTCCTGCTGGTTCTCTCCTCCAGCTGTTTCCATAGACTGGTCTCCTGATGGGTCTCTGCTCCAGCCGTTTCCATAGACTGGCCTCCTGCTGGTTCTCTCCTCCAGTTGTTTCAATAGACTGGTCTCCTGATGGGTCTCTGCTCCAGCCGTTTCCATAGACTGGCATCCTGCTGGTTCTCTCCTCCAGCTGCCAGGATCCAGTATTATCTAGCCTCCTGGAAAACCCGTCCAGTCTCCTGGGTCGTGCTCTCTCACCAATCTTCTCCAAATAAACCCCTGTATCCACATCCATTCTCCAGCTCCTGCTCCAAACACACTAGCAGGTTGGGCTTGTGTGCTTTTATAGCACTGCCCCTTTCCCTCAGGCCGGGCTCTGTGTGTGGGTGTGCACTTGTTCCCTGGAAGTGGTGAAGGGCTGGGGCTTGCTGCTTTCATAGGCTCATCTTTGCTCACTCTTGGCATCAGGGGATGGACACAACCTTTATCTGGTCTGTCTGGCATCTTGGAATGCACTTTCCAGCCCCTAGTTCTGCCAGCACTGTTTCATAAGGCCGCAGTTCCCCTGCTTCCTCAGCGTGTGAACCTGTTTCTTGGAAATCACCTGACAGTCCTGTTTTAAACAATCTGAATGCGGAAGGAATGCTTGCTCTTGGTAACCTTTAAACTTTGTATCACCTGCAAAGGAAGACACTGCTCTTTAGTTACTGGCTTGGAAAGTTTGTATCATTCTCAGACAGAAATACGGGTGGAAAACCGTTGACTGGCAACGTTGTATTTTGCGCTGCAACTCAGGGGGGTGTCTCTCTGTGCCTTTAAAGAGTTATTCTCTACTGTGGGAAGTTTGACAATAGTAACAGTGTGTGTTTGAATAGTGTTTCATGCATAAAGCTGACAGAGAAAGCTTTTTAACTACTTATAACCCACTTCCAGTGGTGTGGTCGGATCACTTTCTTTTGCCTTTTGCTATTGGGCTTCTGGCTCTCCCTCGTCACCTTCCTACATTGTCAAAAAACCCTGCGTTTTGGGGGCAGTGTTCATGTTCCTGCTGTGGCAGACCACCTGTTATTTAGCACTAGTCAGTTTATTGTAACAGAGGAACAGGAGCCCAGCACAGCTTTGATGTACGCTATGACTGAGGTGGCTAACACTCCAGCTCCAATGGAGACGCGATTATGTCGCTGGAAGCCCTCGACACCATGGTTCAATCCGAATCTTCTGGCCTATAAACGGGCCGTTGGACCGGCGGAACGCTAATGGCGCGATGACTATGACCCCGAAGCCAAACTAGCATATAAACAGGCAGTGCACTCCTATCATGGTGCGATTAAAGAAGCAAAGTCACTTTATTATGCTCATCACATCACTTCTGCAACGTGCTCCTCACAAGAGCTTTGCGAAAGAACTCTCTGCACCACTCCCATTAAGAAATCATTTCTCGGGTTCTCAAATTCAAGGGGATGCCATTCGTGCGTTCTTGGCAGAGAAAATAGGTAAAATTCAACAATCAATTGCCAGTGATACTCAGAACTTCCCTAAGTGTTCATTAAGGTTTAGTTCTCCCATAATGACCAGTTCTGCAGAACCCATCCAATTTGAGCTGGTTTATGATGAGTTAGCTGTGACTGTGACTCTGCTTTACAAACGGAAGTCAGCTTCCCCCATGGACCCGAACCTCCTTCATATTCTCCAGGTGCTTCCTCAAACTATCGGAGCTTTGTTTACTGCCGCTCTTCGGCACGCTTTCTTATCTGGCACTATTTATTCCCTGTTCTTATCTGGCACTATTCCCTGTTCTTATCTGGCACTATTCCCTGTTCTTATCTGGCACTATTCCCTGTTCTTATCGGGCACTATTCCCTGTTCTTATCTGGCACTATTCCCTGTTCTTATCGGGCACTATTCCCTGTTCTTATCCGGCACTATTCCCTGTTCTTATCTGGCACTATTCCCTGTTCGCTGACACATGCACTTGTCACTCCTCCATCATTAGCAGTCATCTATGATCCTGTAACCCTCCTTCCAGTCCGTATGAAGCTTATGGAGGACGATCATAACACCTCAGCTCTCTCGCTTCCTGGAAGCTAATAAACTCTTACACTCCTTTCAGTCGGGTTTCAGGCCTCGAATGGGTACTGAATCAGTTATGGCCTCTCTGCTAGACGGATTTGCACTGCTTTTGGTCCACAGAGAGGTCAGGGTGTTGATTCTTCTTGACCTCTCTGCGACCTTTGATACAGTTGACCATGCAATACTTCTGCAACGTTCGGAGCAGGACTGCATTTTTGGAACTCCACTTGCATAATCTTCCTCATTCCTATCAGACCATATGCAATCAGACTTTGCTTCCAGCGTGCCTAGGCTCTTTTCACCCCTCCCCTGAGGTTATCCTGTATTTTTGTATTTATTTATGTTAGTCCTACTTTTATGTCTATGGCCTGTCCGGGTTTTTGTGTGAAAAATCTGGTCACCCTCCCTGGAATCTGACTGCCCACCTCACGGGAGGGAGAGGGGTGAAAAGAGCCTAGGCATGCAAGTAGCAAACTCTGAGGAGCCAGAGCCCCTCCTCATCAATACGGCAGGATAAATGAAACGTAATGTATATGAAGTATTACTGTGCCATATAACAGCAGTAAACAACAAATACAAATGATCAGGTTTATGATGTTCAAGCTCCACGTCAGCCGGTCAGATAGCACAGTGGGTAGCGTGCAGACGCAGGTTCGAATCCCAGCAGAGCCAAACTCAGTCTTTCATCCTTCCGAGGTGACACATGAGCACCACACACTGTGGCTAATAATAAGTAGTGCTCAGATGCCTGAGGATTCGTAGCGCTATGTAAATGCAGTATATATATATATATATATATGTTACCCATTAATTGCTGCGTCTAAAGCTCGGTGGTGCATTCAATACGTGGACCACCAGGGCAACATGTAGACTATCTTTTAAATTGTTCAATTTTGAAGCGAAACAGAGGTGTATCCTGTTCTATATTTAGTTGGGCCATTTAGAAGCACATTGGCTTCCCCTTCTTTTAGGACTCTACAGTACAGCCATCTCTGCAACAATCCATAAATTCCTGAGGGTCAGCTGTAACACAGGTAGGCCCATTTGGCACAGGGCTGTTTGCAAATAGGCTGCAATGTCAGCAGCGTCCAAACGACCCTTGCATCAAATTGGCTATTGCGCCACTTTGGCCGCGCCAAACGTGCCGGCACCAAAACAACCGCGCCAAAACGGGGTGCACAGCAGAGATAGGAGATAAAGCAGAGGACACGGTGCAATATCGCCCTCTTGTGTTGGAATATGAATATGCATTGGAATCTCTGGTGGAATTATAGACTTCAGGAGGCTTTATATGGAAGTGAAGAAATACGGTCCACTGACAGGACTGTGCCGAATTTTAAATACAGAACGGAAGTAATCACATCCATCAATTTACCCGCTTGTGTGAGTGGCATTTACCCCACTTTCCAATTTAACCTAGTTCGTTTGAAAGAGCGCAGGTCGTCTTACCTCACACCAGATATGTTTGGAGTGGGGTTGGCGTCAGGGGAGCCGACTTATGAATTTCCGGGGGGGGGGGGGGCTCAAATACAGGAAGTGACATCACTGCCCATGACCGAAAATTTGCATATTGTGGCCAACTTGGTGCAACGGCGCGCAGGGGTGGGGTCGCGCGCAGCGCAGAACAGTGGAAACATTGGCTAGCATGTGCTGCATATACTAAAGTCAAGAAAGAAGGAGATTTAAGCCTTCAAGTTGCACTCCAGTAAGCTATCAGTGCCCCTACTCCACCCCTCTATAATCATCCAGGTTGTAGTAGCCCTCCCTCAAAAGGCAGAGCAACATGGGAGAATGAAATGATTGCTAAACAGAAGGTACAGCTGCAAGGTGGAGTACCACCACCACAAAAAAGTTACCAATTCAAGGGAAACGAGAAGTAAAGACGTTTACCGATTAAAAACTACCAAGCAAGTGCTGCTGTAGAGGAGAACAGGTGAACTGTTTTCATTGCAGCACCTTCCCCAGGCTAAATGTATTTTTACGGACAACAGTTCGTTGAATAAATTCATCTGCAATGGCCTCAACATCCAGATGTGCAGCTTCATCTTTGTGTCCATGCAGCAAAGCAACAGCATTTAATCGAGCTTGGCCCATTGTAGCCCTCAGGTAGGTTTTGATGCGCCGAAGGCATGAAAATGAACGCTCCGAAGAACACGGGAAAATACCAAGTACAGAAGATTAAGACCTAGATAGGTTTCGAGTTTATGGAGCTGCAAGTGCAACCCATGGGCTTTCGCTCCCGCTTCATTGTGGTCACCGGCTGCAAGTCCCAGAAATTCAATTACAGAACTGTAGTTAGCTAGTACAGTCTTCAAAGATTTTGCTCGAACGGTCCATCGGGTAGGGCAGAATGGAAGCAGTTTGACACTCCCTTCTTCTTGACAACGTTCAAAACAAGCAAGCCATTTTGGGGAATTTCGAATGAACCCAATCAATTCCCTTACAAAAACCAACAGATCCCTGAACTTGGCAATGCCCATAGCTGCATCCTGAACTACTAAATTCAGATTGTGTGCAAAGCAGTGCACATAAATAGCTCGTGGTGCCACCTCCTGCACCAATGTCTGCAAACCATGTCGATGTCCAGCCATATTGGAAGCACCATCATAACACTGCCCCCGACAGTTTTCCATATCATAGCCAAACCTCAGGAGAACATCTTTTAAAATGGCAAACAGAGTTTGTGATGTAGTGCTAGACGTTTGATAAAAGCCCAAAAAAATCTCCTCTACCTGAAGATCCTCTTTTGCAATACGAAAGACTACAGAGACCTGCTCTTTTATTGACACATCAGCAGTCTCATCCAAAATAATCGAAAAGAATTTTGCATCATGAATCTCTTTCATTAGGCCACGGAGCAAATTATGTGACATAATTGCCAGCATTTCATTTACTATGTCATGCGACATCCATTTGTATTCTGTTCTTTGAAGCCAAGTTTGAAGTTCTGGGACATCTCTGCCACGAAGCGACAGAATTGCATTTAAATTAGAATCCTCATCAGTATGGCCCCGAATTGCAAGACCTTGCCGAGCTAAAGCCAACAATGTGGTCAAGATATTCAACAGCGCACTTCTGTTATCCCTCATCTGCTTGAGGTGGCCCAACGACAGAGCTGCTACAACATTTGTACCCCTTTCCACAGATACTAGCACCACTGCAGCCGCCCGATGAAGATTTGAAGTTTGATGGCTGTTACATCTCTCTATGGCCTTCTTAAAATTATTAAAGCCATGTTTAACAAAAGCATTCCAGGCATCCTTATCACGGGTACTTTTTGGCAATGGCACGCCCTTTTCATCAGCAGACTGACATACCTTACAGAACATTTTTTGAACAGACTCATCATATTTAAGCCAATTATACGTTTCTAACCATTTCCTTTGAAAAGTGCGGCCCTGCTGGGACTTAAAACCATTCGAATCACTCATGTTTGGGCAGCATTCTTGTGTCACATTGCTGCTGCCAACATCAATGACTGTAGGCGCATCTGGTATACTTTCCACGCATTGTGCCTGGCAGATTGATGCAACTGTGGAGCTCGAAATTGCTACAACTGCTTCGTCAGGCACATGGGAACTCTGCTTTGGTTTAGCTGGGGTTCTTGTAATAAACCTCTCCATGATCACTTTGCGTCTTTTCCAGGGGACGTGGGTGAAGCGGTCGCTGCTATGTATAATGTCTCAAAACGTCTAACTGGCACACAACTGCAAGAAAGAAAATTGGTTGCTATAATCCATGCAAAATGTTTTTCTTGATGCAAGACATTTTCTTATATTTCTATTTGAGCTTAGTGACTTTGTTGTATTAGGTTTAGTTCATCACCAATCAATGTATCACCTTCAGGGGGTGATCTTTAGTTTTGTCTTTTTCCAAGGGCCACGAGGATCAGATGCCTGGTAATTTCACAGTAGATATCCATAGGTTTCTCATGATTTGATGACATGATTCTCCCACTTGGAAACAAGAAGCTAGTACATAGCATCCCGCACATCGTGCATATCATTTTGTCCATTATTTATGACCCCATACACTTCAAATGCTGTATAGAGGCACCCTGGCTATTATGGCTGGCACCTCTTGCATTAACCTACTGTAAAGATGCTGTGCCCAAGTGACATTTGCTAAAATGTTACCTCTGGGTAACCAGATAGAGTTAGGGACTTATGCTTAATAACATCTTACCTTCCAAGAAACAAGCATACACCTCTTTATACTGCCTTATTGCATTCACAACACAGAAGCCACTGTTTCAAACAAGCATCTAGAGAAAATATGAAGCACACAATGCATTATTAACAGTTTACATATCCACAAATTAGACACTCAAGCATCTGCTGCCGACTTTTCTTTCCACTGCACCACCCCACTCGGCTACTGAGCCAGACAAATACTATCTTGGGAGTGGGCTGTGGGGAAATATCCATAAAACTCCCTCCCCTCCCCACTTCCTCGGTCAAAAACGTCTCACAAACAAAATAGAATGTGTTCAAAGAACGCATCAGAGAACATCTAGACCTGAACAGCCGTAAAATAGAATGTTTTCTCTACAAGACATAAGCATCATTCACAGCAAAGCATGCAGGCATAACAAGGCCGTAAAAAAAGACCCCCTGCCTGCCCTCCCAGCATTGGTCTCTAGAGATAGGCCCCATATCGCCATCTCTCTCTTACCCATCTCTCTCTTACACAGAGTTTACACTGGGAATAGGCAGATGAGGGGAGCGGGAGCAGGCTGACTGGACTCCACACACCACCCTACTGCAAGCGCTAGCTGCCAGATCTTCATGGGCTTAGCGGAACTCATCAACCACAAAACGGTCCTTCTACACCATGTGGGTGCATGAGCTCTGCATGTATGCAGTCTCTTGAAGCATTTGAAAGCAGAACACTCCTCTCTTGGTTCAGTCTATCCCTTCCCTGTTGCTTTCATCCTCCCTCTTGTGCACCCGCTCTTACCCTTAACCTCAGAGCTATGAGACTGCTCTACCACTGTGCGAGTGCTGTACAACCAACATAACCAGCCTAACATGATATAAACACACTTGATTGGCCACTCCATTCCCGTGCCTCCTGTTACCAACATCATTCACCTTTATACACAGTCTGTCCTGGACTGCCACTCATGGCACAGGCGTCTAGTCGTTTTGACCAGTGTTACTGAATGAATGTTCTCAAGTTGCATCACATTTGACACAAGGCAAGGTGGGTGAACCGGGAACAAGGGTGGAGCCGGGCTGGACGGGGGCACAAACCCTCCTGCCCCCCTGTATTCCACCACTGCATTAGTCTCCTGCCCCCCTGTATTCCACCACTGCATTAGTCTCCTGCCCCCCTGTATTCCACCACTGCATTAGTCGGCCATTGTGCCTCTGAATTTTCTTGCATGCAATTCAATGAATCTTGTAACAGTTACTTGTCCTTTTATATTTCTACATCAACAATGTTTAAATACGTTAACGCAATACACATCTAACGCAGGTCACCACTGAAGGGCACTTGCTAGTCATGAGGTGACAGCCTAGGCCTGTGCACTTGAGGCTGTACTGAGGACTTCCCCCCCTCCCCCAGCCAAACGTCTGCGCTACTGCCAAAAATAGCGGAATCGGTTGTGCTGCAACGAACGACGCTGCTGCTCCGTCTATGGCCAACGTTTGTGGTGCGTTTGCCTATTTGGGCCCTTTCATAGCTCCTCCATCTCTCCGTATTGATCACAATTTGCATATGCGGATTGCCTGCATATTTGTCTCAACGCCTGCAGACGGGAGATGCCTTACGTACAAAGTGTACTCCTTAAGACTACATTCAGAACATGAGGATGCAGAGAAAACCAGCAGAATAGCCTTTTCCCTGATTGTCCCTGCATCCTCGGATTTAAGAATGAGGGAATTTACTCGCAGGTTAACTCTGGGTACAAGCTCAATCCAGGAAGTTAGTCCATCCTTGGAGCTCTCATTTCTGGGGCAGGTAATGTAACTGGTGCACACCAGGGGCGCCGAGTACGGGGGGGGGCTCTGGGGGCCCGAGGCCCGAGGCCCGAGGCCCGAGCCCCGAGCCCCCCCCCCGGCAAAATCAACAAACATTCCCGCCCACCCACTAACCATGGCAACAAAATAAAAATAAAATCACTTACCTGCTGCTGCCGTTTTCCGAACGTTCTGCTCTCTGCTTCTCTGGATGGAAACGTCTGCTATTGCTGCCGCTGCCGCTCCTGCTTTAAACATGGGCGAACCGGAAGCAAAACACAGAAGCTTCCGGTTCGCCCCTAAGCCCTCCCCTCCAGGACCATACACCAATAGGAGTCCTAGAGGGGAGGGCTTAATCCGACATTCTCGCGCTTTTACCCGGGCCAGATTGAAGTGCTGCAGTATCGATGGAAAGGGCCATCGATACTGCATCACTTCTCTCCGGTCCGGGGGGGGCTCAGCCCCCACTCGATTTTGCCGGGGGGGGCTCGGGCCCCGGAGCCCCCCCATACTCGGCGCCCCTGGTTGGCGTAAGTAAGTAGGGGGCGCATGTTGACTGACACCGGCATTGTAGTTAACCGACCTTGCTGTGGCAGTACTTTAAGTGGGAAGGCGTGGGACTACAGCATCACCAATTAATGTATAACTATGGACTTGGCCCAAGACATATAACTAATGGGGTGTGTCCTCTAAAACTAGGAGAACGACCTAATCGATTTGGATAAAAATCCTGCTCATTTGACTCGTTCTGCAGAAAATCTATGTGTTATGCAGGACGCAGGTTCTAATTTCAATAATATAGCTCAGTGGGTAAGTTCACCTGCTGCAGAGTTCTTTGTGTAACTTACAAGTCAGAGGGTCCAATCTCAACGAGGCAGCTTGTTTGGATATATGCATCTGCAGAAGAGATGTGTGTGCACCCTGCAGACTTCAGGTGTTAATCCCAATAAGCAGGGTCCGGGGTTATTTATTGTACTGCCAAACAGTGAGCGAAAGTTAATTTGATTCCCTGATCTGCATATTGCGCATATAAATATTTCAAATGACATATCATATATCATAACAACCAGCATTCAAGATTATATGTGTACATGTATTTATGAAAAATTATGAAAAGTAAAGAAGATACTTCGTACCACTGAACTTAGTGGAGAATTTCAAAGCTTTGCACCTAGATGGGATAAATATCTTCCCTCCTGCGGAAAAGTCAGTCAGCCTCATCACGAGTTGGGCGGTACTCCCGGCGTATTTTCCGTTGAGCATTATTTGAGTTAACACAATGATGTTTGGCGGAAACAACATCAGTTCAAGAGTCTGCGTGCATGCGGACACGGCCTTGGCGGTAACGCAAATAGCGTCCGGTGGGAAAAGTGGCTGTGAACCCGTAAATCCAGCGCTCATTGCACTACCGCCGAACAACAGCGCTAATGGCGCCACGGGAAATGTGTCATTGCCGGAATGGGAAATAAAGCTGCGGCCATCTTGGAAATCACAATCCACCGAAAACCTCAGCCCCTGTAAGCCATCCACCCTTTCAAAGCCTGAAAAATTTAACAGGAGCGTACTAGGGGCAAGTCTGCCCTGGACAGGGTCTGAAAACCCAAGTTCACAGGTCAGGAGCTTGCTGTACTTGTGGAGGAGGTGATAGTCCACCAAGAAGAGCTGCATGGCCCACAACAACACAAGACGAGTGCACAGGGGCGAGCACAGATCTGGTGACAAGTGAGCCAGAAGGTGCCAGTGGTGGGCTGCATTCCCAGGGACGGGGAGGCCGAATGCGGCTGAACGACTTGCGGGTCCATGTCCATGGTATCCTGGCCCAGCACAGGAGTGAGAGCATGGCGACTGGAGGAGGGCCAACTCCACCACCACCAGACTTGACACCTTGGGGGGAGCAGATGACCACCCTTATAGACATGGGGACAATCAAGGGAGTCATTGAGCGGAGGCAGGCACCGGTACCCAGGAGGCTGCAGATGAGAACTCCCTCCCCACTTTGAAAATGCATAATCTTGTTAGGCCCACCCCTCCAATCCCAGTGTGAATGTATGTGTTTGCAATGTGTGTGATGCACCGCAGCCACCCATTAGTGCTCCCTTGTACCACCGTACCCTAGCGCCCCCTGTCACCATGACTAAGTACCTACAATGTACCAATGTAAGCCCCAAGCGAAACAGAACCATGGCCATGCCACAGCAACGTGATGTGTGCGTGCGTATCAAAGCCCCCCCTCTCCATACTGTTGCTGAATGGCGGCGAGGTAACGCTTGTGCCGAATGTTTATGTTTGATGTTGGAACAGTGTTTGAAAACAACTGCACTCTCGTTTTAAATGTGAAAACATGTTTGAAAACCTGATAAGCAGAAACTATAAACTACAAAAGAGTGAATTGAAACTATAAACTACAAAAGAGTGAATTGAAATCTCCTCCTCTTTTTCTTCTTGTGGTTCATTTTTGTAGTAAATTAAGGATACAGCCACACTGCAGCAGAAAACAAGCATATGGGAGAATGGTCGTTTATACCAACACATAGGAAATAATCTGTTGGAAGACATAAAATTCAAAACACCGCCCAGAACGGTGAGTACAAATGAAATATACCAAACTAATATACTATTGGTTTTAGGGTATATCTTTACGAGTCTACACCAAATAGCAACTTTGCCCTCCATCATGGCTTGATTGGATTCACTGCTCCTGTTGAAAACGAAAAGTGCGGATCTGATAATGAACTAAAGATTAGAGAGATGCCCCATTAAAGTCTTGGTCAGATTTTAAATCTCGTTTGTCTCAATAACATTAGAAGAAAAAGACCATTGTAAATTAGGTAGCAACCATTCCCCTAAAAAGAAAATATAAGAAGAGTGGACTTACCTCGATTTCAACCCTAAGAACTTGTGTTCTCTTTTTTACTTGAAGCGATTCGGCTTCTAATTATAAGAAGTTCCATTATCCACAAAAAACAGCGACTTATGACTGAAATGTGGTAAGCTCCACCAACTGCATATATATAATTTTGGTGTGAAGTCTTCTAGAATTTATTAGATAGCAATGCAACTCACAGATTGTTGTAATATTCCCCCAGGTAACTGCTCAATTTATAGCAGTTGGACACTCCATGAGGATTGTTTTCAGACAAGCTATCCCCAAAGCTGGAGCTACAGTTTTTAAGAAATAAATACTGTTGACACAGTGAATGTTTTACGATTGAGGTCCCCTGATGAACTTCCCTTGAATTAATGAGAATTCACTTGGGAATTAAACATGTCTGGCTAGTAACACTGTGAGATTGGTTCCACAGTTTTTAGTAAAGCAGTAAAGCTAAACAATTATACTGTACTGATGAACTCTATAATGAAATCATGGGTTATGATACTAGACATGAGCAGGTTTGATTGTGCAAATTGCTAGTTTCATTTATTGTGTCTTTTTTAGAAAAACAACAAAAACATTTTTTTGGTTTATATATTATACTTTGGGCTTGTTGACAGTAAAGTGATTTTGCTACAAGCTTTGTTCGATTCACATTAATCCTGTGTGTAGTCATTTAATTTTTCAGTTTTTCTCTTTTTTATTAGAGTAATTTTAGTAATTTTAAAAGGACATCTGAACGATATTTATGGTCAGTTTTAATGAATAATTGATGTCTAATAAAAAGATGTATTATTTTTGCATGTAAATTGTAAAGTTTCAATGAGTATACTCACATAAGAGTGAAATTCTGGTACGCTTTCATTGTTGGGTGCTTGTTTGACAATCTTTAAGTAGTTCAAGGGAATAATTAAGAGGAGACAGGATCCTTTTTGTTGTTTAGATGATTTTGATTTAAGGGGCCCGATCCTGTCCTCTTGTTCTTTTCTTTAAAAATAAACCCGGTCCTCATTAGTATAGAGGATCTGAAGATGTCAAACCAACATGTCAAGCAGTGTCCCTTCCCTGTAGGACGTTGCAGCAATCACAAGATGGGGAATGACAAATATGCAATGGCCAAGCATGATACAAACTGTGCCCTAACCCACTGTAAAACATGAAATGCATGATACAAATGTAAGCTGCCCTCTACTCATACAACGCCCTATATACCCTACAGGCATGCAGCGATCATTGTAGGGCAATGTTGATGTGGAAGCAGCATCCACATCCAGCCACATATCCCGAAGCGCATCAACCAGCACCACCACCCCGCAAAGGGACTGGCATGAGAAGGCAAGGCGCAGGACACATCCCAGGTCACCCTATTGGAGCCCAGTCAGACCGACTCAATGTCCAAAAGGCCGCAGGGTGTCACCGCCTCAAGCGCCGGGAGCCACCAGGGGTCTGCAGGATGTGCAGGTAGCCTCCAGGGGGTCAAACACAGATGCGGGCCACATATCCACTGAGGAAGGACACAGTACACTGGTGTGCTCACCCAGCCAGGGTGCTACTCAGGAGATAGGCACACCCAAAGGGAGCCCAGAGCAGGTGCCAGTGGAATCACACACTCCCCATTTCCCTATGCATGTACGTTGTGCCGGCACACGCCAGCCTGATGTAGACACACCTTCTTATATTTATTTATTTATTTTATTTTATTTTGCATTTGTAAAGCGCACTGCAGCCCACGGGCATAGAGGCGCTATCAAGGATACTTAAGTAGGCTTGCTTGAGGGTTAAAATAAGCGGCCCAGAAAAACTTTGGTTTGGTTGGTACAGTTACAGAGAAACAGTCTTATACATACAATGTAAGGTGTGAAGCATTCAGAGATGGAGCATATGTCAGGAATCGTACATGGGTAAGCCCTCTAGACAAAGAGCCTAGTTTTTAATGCCTTGCAGAAGGCAGAATGGGCTTCGATTGATCTGTTCTCGTTTGGGAGGTTGTTCCAGAGAGAGGCTGCCATTGATGGGAAGCTCAAGCCCCCAGCACGCACTCTGCGCGTCAGGATGCGGTTGGCATAAGCGGCCCTGGAGGGTCTGGTAGCTGTTTGTTTGTAGATCCTTTGTTCGAGATATGGGGGTGCGAGTCTGTGAAGACATTTATGTGTTAGAGCAAGGGTTTTGAAGACCACCCATTCTTTGATGGGTAACCAGTGTGCCTCTCTCCTAGCCAATGAGATGTGTTCTCTGCGTGAAATGCCTGTTGCAGCCCTTAAGGCATTGTTCTGGGCAATCTGGAGTTATAGTTCCCCTGGAGGCAGCCTCTCCAACCACGGTAGCCCCATCAGAGAGGTCGCAATGTCCCCCAACAGCTTCCCTGCCACCCTGCGCAGAGCTGTCAGTCCAATTCCCAGCACACCAGACAGACCCATAGTTACGGGAGCTTCTGGATTAAGACGGCTGGATGTGATAGAGGAACGACAGCAGAAAATTGAGGCCATGGCGGGCGAACACAGCAACCACATCAAGGCAATAAGCTGTGCCATACTAAATGCAGCCAAGACCCTAGCGCGTAACAATGCCCGCACCCGTAGAGCGATGGAGGGCTGTACAGCTGCCCTGACAGGTTTTGTACAGAGAGTTTGTGACCTGTGTGAGGGGCAATCTGCACATGCTGAGCAGATGCGGGAGGCAAACAATCTGCTCAGCCAGCAGCTGCAGTTAGCAGGTGCAATTCCATTGGTCGAATTATCGGGTCCGGACTTCAGAATGCAACCTCAGCTTAGAATCAAATTGGCTATCCAGCCCACGACCGAGTACGGACATTGCGCCCACACTGCTGGCCAGAAACCCCTAACAAGGACCACAACTAACTTGCCTCTGCCTTGACAAAGACTTTGGTTGAAACACGTGTTGGCTCCCCTCTCATAGGCGCCTAGCACCTCATGCTGGGCATATCTGTTATACTAATGTAACAACAATAATCCCTCACTTATAAGAACAAATCAAGAGTCATGAACCCTTTCTCAACAAGCCGCAAATAAGGAACCAATGGTTACAACCAATCTCCAGCGCCTGCACTCAACAAGGTGTGCCTACCCACTCTTTTCCAAAACCCTCGGGAACCTTGGAGGTTGGGTTCCCTGACAAACCATGTTATAGGCTGCAGGACATATTGGACCAACAATTCAACCAATAGATAGTGCAGGCGTCCTCTCTTCCTCCAATCTCCACCCTACTGTATCCGCAATTCCATCTACCTCCACCACACCCACAGAGGGATCTCTGAAGGCTTCGCCCAGACGCCGTTCCCTGCGCAATCTCCCATGCCACTCACCAGAGGGACTCAGACGTGGGAAGCATCCATGACTAGATGTGCCGAGGCCCGGGCACATGGACCCACTGGCACTGTCTTGGGATGTTCTCATTGGGGAGGGGGGATTATGTGCTGGGGTGTTCACAGGGGGTGAGGGGGATTGTGTGCTGGGGTGTCACAGGGGGGAGGGGGGATTGTTCCACAATAATAAATCCGATTCATAATGCATACAAAGCACGGACATTCATAATTGTGTAAAAGTGCTCTTTATTTTACAAGTGCTATGTGTTACATGCACACATCCACCAAATCAAAAATAATTGTCATTCAAGGCCTGTCTGGCCAACCTCCCCTCCATCACCCCATCCCTGTGTGCATTTTCTCCGGCTACGGGCACATGCTCATCGTTACTCCCATCCCCAGGTGGTTGGCCATCAGCATCGGGGGGGCAGTGGTACATGCCTGCGACAGCAAATGTTGTGCAGCATGACATAGGTGAGTATGATTTTGCCTACTTGCTCTGGTGCATACATCAATGCCCCTCCCGTACGGTCTAGGCGTCGGAAGCGTGCCTTCAGCAATCCAAATGCTATTCCCACACAGCTGCGTGTTATATGCCAGTTCAGCTGGAGTGTGTGGATTACTCACAGGGGTCATGAGGCATGTGTACTGCGGGTATCCAGAATCACCTGCAAGGGATAGAACACGTACATTAGGCATAGGTAGGTTCAGTTGATGTACAAGGCTCAGACATTAATGACATAAACATCAAAGTAATTTATGTGTAGAAAAGATACATGCTATCTCACTGCAATTTTGTCATACATCCTTCACCTTCTGGGACATGCATGGGCTGAGGTATTCATGCTGCAGTGTATCAATAATAATAATTTCTTTAATGTGATTTAGTTTACATAATAAACTTTACACATAAAAAAAATAAAAGAAATACATAAAATATATAAAATAAAACCATGCCAATATAACAATAAAATACAATTCTTCCAATACCAAACAAAACTTAATAACTTCATTTCCATCTCACAATTTGAATAGCATATTTCATATTTTCCATCAAACTGCTTTCCAAACTTAAAAACTTAAAATCCTGCCACCCCTCAGGGTCCTTATACCAACTATGGGTTTATAAATCACCCTTGTCCTTTTTAGCTGATATCCTCATAAGTTTGGCAGAAGCTAAAACAAACCAACCAAGTGACATTTCAAATACCTCTTACTGATCTACACTTGTATTAGGGATATCCCGGGCCCTTGTAGTGATATACCCAGTTTAGCTTCTACCTTCAACCAGATGTTATAAAGGGCAGTAATTAAGCGCATGCTTTCAGTGTTTGTGCAATGTATCCAAAAGGACATCTCCCTGATCGTATCCCAGTTGTGCACCTAGTTGCCAACATAATATTTAATTCCATCGGCCATAGCGTGGCATTCAGAAAACACATGTTTGGCCGACTCTGGGTTTCAGCCCAGTAGTTGTCTTAATGGAGAGCTGTTCCAGCCTTAATAGGAGAATGCACCCAGCAAGTCCCGCTTTGCCGCGGGAAACTCTGCTTCACTGCCGCTTTGGAAAACTTTTTGGGAAGCACTACGACGTCCAGAAGGCTCTGCAGCCCAGAGTTAGAGGCGGAGCTATTTAAGAGAAGCTGCGCGCGCACCTGGCGCGCGCACACAGCAAGTCCCCAGAAGTCCCGCTTTGCCGCTTCGCCGCGGCGCCGTGGGGCCCGTGGATACTTGCTGGGTCATTATTATTAATTTTCCTTTGTATTCTTTTTTTTCCTTTTCCTTTTTTTTTTTGTTTTTTTAAAGTCAATTGCAGAATGTTTCCCACCCTCAAAACCGGTATGCCCAAGGGCTTATTGATTGATCCAGGGGCAATCACTTCGAAGGACTCCCAGAAATTGCTTGCAAATTCCACTTCAACCCCAAAAACCTTGCGCTTCAAACGCGCTGTTAATCTTACTCTGAAGAAACCGAGCTCTCCGGACATACGTACGTTTTGCAAAGAATTTCAACCTCGTACTCTTGAGGCCTCCGTAGTCGAGTGTCATACGCTAGCGTCTGATGCCATTTCTCGCGAGGCACTATTGCAAAAAATGAACATTTTGTCTCGTCAAGCCCTTGCACATCCTGTGAGTCATACATCCATTCCACAAGTCCAAATCTCTGCAGCCATGGATCACGACTTGCATCTCCCTCTTGGTGCCTCGGCAGCTAATTGTCGGGTTGATCAGAATGCCATCACTGACTGTAGCATTCTTGAAAACGTGTCTCCCACTGCCGAGCTTCTCCATAACCTCTCGCCCAATCCGTCCAACTCTGCATTTTCTCCTCAACTCCTGTCTGATAATCTATCCAAATCTCCCATCATGTTCTCGACCTGTGGCTCTTCCATCTCAAAGATTTCCTTTTGTGCCCCCACTCCTCGAAGAACAGCAGCCCCTACTGAAATCGCTAATGCTGATCCGAGCACATCGCCTGCCTTCAGTTGTATTCAACTCCCACCTCCAGAATGTTCATGTAAAAAACAATCCCCCAAAATTGTACCCCCGCTAGCGAACCACATTGAATGCAATTCGGCTCTCTCACAGTTTGCCTTAAATGCTCTCCATGTCACTCTTACAACTTTAACCAAATTGTATGATACTTTGGAAGCAAAGTTGCAAACCCATACGGTGTTGCTGGAAAAAATAAAACCGAGTGGTCTCTCGAGCATCCAAAACCAGTCTTGCTCACTTCTTTGAATACATTTCCACCTGGTCCGCACTCATTAAATTCAAACTTCGTGGCCCTTCGATCTGACCATGTTCGTTCTGACCCACACCCCAAACCTGATGATTGCCCTCCAGATCTCGAATGCCTATTAATTTCTTCTATCCCTATCCTCCAAGTCCTAGAGGAACTACCGGATCAGGCATTGCCCTTTATTGAACAGATTATCCGCCCTTTTGAAACGTCAGTTGAGTTTGTGTGTCCTGCCACGGGTCTGAACATCGACCCAAATGCATTCTCTCCTCATAATAAATGCTTGAAAAAAGACCAGATCTCTTCCTGTCTTCCTAAACAAAAGCAAAAACGTCCTCCACCAAAAATCGATTTGACATCCGGCACGTCACCAAATGTGTTGCAAAAGAACCAAAGCCTGCTTAAACCTCAAGTGCAGCAGACCTTCCCAATGAAAGAAACGTACACTATTTTCTCTAAAAATAAGAAAAATCACCCTAGTGCTGTCAAACTTCAGAAAAATGTCTCTGGTAAGAACAAAATTAATACTGCCAAATCTAAAACTTTCATAAAAAACTTAAACTTTCCCAAACAAACCTTACGCAATGCTGCACGATCTGTTACAAATAAATATCTTGCAATGAAACAAGCAAAAGCGTTAAGCACTGAGTCTGCTTTGCCTCAACCCCCTACAACTTATGCTCCTCTAGATCAACTAGTGGAGATTGCCAATCAGCAACTTGAGCCCACATTCAACAAATCCTCCACTGCAAAAGTTGTAATGATTGAGGCCCCAAGTGACAGAGTCAGTTCTGATTCAAATTTAAATCATGATGCAGCTTTTCGAGACGAGATTAAGAAAGCAGTTGACGTCTATATGTCCTCTATATCATATGGGCCAATCGTTCCCAAATCTCCTAGCAGTTCTACACTTTCGAATATACCTCTAACGATGCATAATAATCTCCCTGACGCCTCATCCCAAAGACCCACAAATACTGTGTCCCATCCCCTTGTTGCTAATGCTGAACCGGCTGTTACTCCAGACCCATATGCGCAACTGGTGAAAATGGCCCCGGAAATGATTGGCATGCTTCAGTCTCTTACCAAATCGAGACAAACAACTGTTGTTTCTCATGTGAATCCAACAAATTTCCCCCCCTCCCACTCAAATCCTTTACCTCGAAAATCCGTAGGAAAACCCCCAGCCAATTATTCGCTATTACTAGCATGCAAACCCAGTCCTTCCCCACAATACATTCTGAACCGAAGGTCTCTCCTGGCCATTTTTTCAGACCTTCGCTCACTTGAAGACATTTGTTCATCTGACATTACATTGGTAGAATTGGCACCTCAGCAAAACACCAACTCTGTCAGAATGTGGATTCATTCGCGAGCCATCCAGAAATTAATCTGGATGGCCAGAGATGAATTATTTTCCTTGGGTTTTGTCCTCTCAATCGATACCCTCAACACGTTAGCTCTGAACCAAACCACTCACTCTTCAGTCAATTTTCAGCACGCCCCGCATGGGCATCCCACAAATCAGGCCTCAACTCCAAGTGCCTCTCTTCATTCTTTAGGCCTGAAATCACATTAGCTAGCCTCTGAGACCAACGAACAGATTATATCGCTTGTTAGTTGGAATACTAGAGGCTTTTCACACTTGATCAACAACAACAACAATAACCTCATGTCTCATCATATTCTTCTACTTCAAGAAACGTGGATGACTTCAGTGCCACTGTGGGACAATCATCAAGTCTTCTTAAATCCAGCTCAACGAGGGATTTCTGGAAGACCAACTTCTGGCCTTCTAACAGTAATCAAGATGGGATGTCGTATGGCAGCTCAAGAATGGTGCTGCCCAAATCAGTATCTTCAAATGATTAGACTTTCCTGTTATACAAACCACTATGCTTTGATCAATGTATATTGGAATGTAGCTGGTGTATCGGATGGGTGTTTTTTCAAGGCCTTCATAGATCTTCTTAATTTGGTGGCCCTCGATTCCCTAGTATCTAACATAATCGTTGCAGGGGATCTAAATTTAGATTGCTTCACCCCGTGTGCCTCCAGTAAACTTAGATTATCCAAATGGATGGCCCTGGTGAATAATTGTGATCTAATTATGCTCAATGGAGCCTTTCCAACCGATACACCTCCTAGGTTCACTTGGAAGAGAGGATGTAGTATGTCCATAATTGACTACATTTATGTGAACGCTTCAATGTTTTCCAGTATGGACCACTTTCAAGTGATCCCAAATCAGAATAGTGATCATAATCAATTAGTTGTAAAATGGACGATTCAGTCCCATGTACCAAACTCGTTGAAAATCACGCTCATCGAAATTTAACACTCAATAATGGAGGCAATCGCCTATGATGGTCCCCCAGTTCCTTGTGTGAGCTAAATGGAGTCCTGGAAACTAGGAGCGAGTCTGATGTTATTCACTATTCAAATTTGTTACAATATTTCCAGCAACCCAAAATGTTCAAACTCCAGGGGGCTCCAATGACCTCAGGCCCTAGACTTCATGTCTTCAATTCCCAAGTACAATTATTAAAAGCTCATACGAGGGCCTTGAAACGTCAGGCCAAGTACGCTCCCGCAGCTGACCATGCATCCACCCTAAGATCCATTAAGACGAGGCACAAAAATGCCATTAAAGCTTTGAAAATCCAAATGTACCAACACGACGGGGGAAGCCATGCTTTCCTCTTTTCAAACTAAATCTGCTATGGGTGTGTGGTCCCTACTAAATAAATCTACTCATCTTCCACAAGTTTGAAGTGGGAGAATGGAAGACCAGGCTCCCGTCCTTCACCTCTCGCGCTTGGCCTAAAGGATCACGACCCAGACACCCGCCACGAGAAGAGTTTGTCCATTTACCAGACAACCAGATACCCTGGTACAGGAACATACGGATGTGTCCATCTGCCTGCCCAGCAGCCCGCACTAGCCATGCCGACACCAGCGGGACGGACCAACTAGACTAAAACCTACACGTCGTTAGAGATGCCATGACGACCTAGCCAACGGTTAGCACACCTGTACAAATATACACACTGGACACTCCCGCACCAATCTACACGAAGAATATACCCAGTGCTATGACGCAGGCGACAGACATACTCACGGACGTGCATCTTTATTATTTTCTACATAGGCTTTCAAAATGCAGCAACGCAAGACGCGTCATGAACTCATCTAAAAAGCTTGCTCACGCTTCTCCTAACACCAGTTGCCACAATGAGAGATATAATGAAGACACGATACTGGTCATGAAACTATATGGTACTGTAACCTTAAGCACCTGTGCACCAGACGGACCCACTTATACACCAGGCCTAAGTAGGCCGCAAGCAAGAGCTTCCATGGACGTTAAAAGAACAAGAGTCAGATTGCTGATCCTGCAGAATGAGCCCGGCGAAGCAACCAGCCAAGGTCGCAATGTTGCAAACCCACATTCCAAGAGCAAATCATCAAGGGCACGATGTTGCAACCTCGCACGCCACGCACCAACGTTAAAGTCACACCTGCAAATTAAACCAGACACACAGTGGAAAAACAATATTAATTGTGCAGAATTATGCCTCAAACACGGTCTCACCTCACGTGACCAAGCCGAACCTGACATGATGCCAAGCCCAGGAGGAAGAAAGCGTCTGGATCTCTCGTTACAAGACATAAGCAGATACAATTAAAAAGGCTCAATGGACATCTGCGACAGTGGGAGCAGTCAGCCTTCCAGCTATGAATAAATCCTCACATTGTCTGCACGTACCCATAGTGAAACATTGTTGCAAATGACAGGTACACCGAGAGCTGGGAACAGCGATGGTCCCAGGCTGGGAAGCTAGCGGGCGCACCAATCAGAACATGGGGCTCCTATCACTGACGCCATTAGCTTTAACCAATCATCAGGGGTCTCCATGTAACAATTCTCATGTATCTAATCATAGGGACAACCCAGATATATCACCTGACTAACCCTCGACCACTAACATTGTTCTCTATACGTGTGCTATACTAACCCTTCCACTCGAGTAACCAATTAAGAGTGGCGATAGGTTTTTTGCTAACTTTCCAATGTGACGCAAGTAGCGCGTCATATCAAGGCAAAAAGGGCCTGCGAGCCCTACGATTGTGTGTGTGTCAGGACGGACGCGTACGCTCCTTGACCCATCCCTGCCGTTTTTGTCTAATAAACAGCAGAGTCACCTTGCTTCTTGCGTGTGTCTCATACTCTATCTCATCTGGGATATACGGGAGGAGTTGGGGTAGGTCTGCGGACGGCCCGGCCGACCCCGGCAGAATTTCCCCCCGACAAGTTGGAGGCACTGCTGAGATCTGTTTAAGATCCACCTTTTTATTTTTACTTTTTCCAGGCACTCCCGTTGCGAGGAGGCCCGGCGGCGCGGCCCCCTCTGCCGTTGCCCCCTTCTGAGGACTACAGGACCATCGCGGAGCTGCGAGAAGACCGGACAGCGCAATCCGGATATTGGCCCTCGGGAGCCGGTTGAGAAGTATCCCGCCCGCGGTCGGCGAGTGTCCAGACGTGGTCCAGACGAGGGGAGGTGGCGAGCCGCTTGGAGGGGTGCACGCAGTCGAGCGGCCCTGCATCGAGAGAACTTGGTGAGCATGACACGCACAACAAGCAATGCGAAATTGTGAGGGAGGGGGGAGGAAGTAAATAAGGGAGGAGGGAGGTGTTGCACAGGTGCGCGGCGAAGGTTTAACAACTTAGTGTTGGCAATGGAATGAATGGTAGTGAAACGAGTGCGAGAGCAGTCGGCTACGTCACGCGAAAGAGGGGGGCGGAGCACGAAAACATCACGTGCGGCCGCTCGTAGACACTGATTGGCCTAGGTTGCGACTACGTGTAAGGGTGGGTGTGTGTGGTTTCCTACGATTTGGCATTTATTGATCAATGAGTAGATGAGGATCCCTATTTTTCGAGCAAGAAACTCGATAGGTAGATGACGTTTCCCTGTAGGCGGTGGCTAGCTAGTTGCCCAATACGGAAGATAATTGGCTGGTTAAGCCCTCCTGTTGAGGGGCGTATCACACGCGAGGCGACGCAGCGTGCGCAGTCCGATTATATTATTGATTTGATTACCTTGTTCCAGGAGTGACAGGAAGACAGCTGTAGGGTTAACGGGGGTAGATTGCAAGTGTATTTTGAACTTAAAGAACATATGAAGAACTTACCAGTAGCTCGAAGAGATTGGTGACGTCACCAGTAGGGCTTTAATAGGATATCACGAGCACAAGGCACATTGGTTTTGAGAGTGGTGGGGAAGAGAAATATGGTTAGGGAGCGGACATGGAGATAAACGGTAAACGAGTTGATCGGGGAAAGGAGAAGGGAGGAGGGGCGTGGCTGCGCACGGAGAACGCCGGCCACGGCAAGTGTAAAAGGGGGAGGAGAACGTGGAAACAGGACGACTGTATAAGAGCGTCATAAGGGGTACGCAGCCGCAGGGGGCTGCGTGCGCTTCAGCCGCAGGGGGCCGTAAGGGTGTTGTATAAAGAAAGAAAGACAGAAGGGAATATACAAATGTAAAACCCCATATATATATTTTTTTTTATTATTCTATACTTTTATCAAAGGATTGTCGTAAGTCCCCAAACTTACGGGGCCAGGTAAACAATATAAGGTTGTATATTGTAAACTGCTAGTGAGATAAACTGCTACCAGATAAGGGAAGGGTAACAAGTGGGGCGCTACTATGTCATACGGGACAGGGTCGGGAGGGTGGGGGAACACCCTCACTACCCCACTACAACACATATGCACCACACTGCCACCCCATAGGGAGAAACTAATTAAGTACAGCATAGAATGGACCCAGGGGACGGATAACAAAATGCTAACACCATGGCCGCCTAATGGTAGCTTCGATCCATATGCCCAACATTCACTGCTAAACCATCTGCACAATACATACAAGGGGAAGAAGTTGGCAAACCATGTGGAGGTGTTTAACTTATGGAGGATGTTCCAGGGGTCCCGACCAGGACCAAATGGAATGTTCACTATGGGGGAAACACCGGAAGAAAAGGAGATTAAGGAGGAAGGAGAGGATGGGAAAAAGGGGAGTGAAAGCACAAAGAACACGGGGAACGGAGGAGAGGGAGGAGAAAAGAATAATAAATCAGATGACATAAAAAAGGAACCAAGCAACGAGATACCCATAACACAGGGAGTGAAAACAGAGGGAGGGGGGGCTGTACCCTTTAAGAGAATTAGGTGAAATAGAAAGAGGACAGTTAAGGGCGGCTGAAGGATACTCAAACCCGGCATACAGCCCTCCACCCTATGTGGCTCATAGGAAGATGCCAGTGGGGGAGGGGAGGATTGGAGAAGAACAGACTGTAGAGATAGGAAATGATGAGTGGGTAGCTGCACAGATATTATTAAAATTACGAGGTTCACTAACTGGAGAAGAGAGGGAGGTAGTAAAGAAAACAGACGAGGATAGTGCCAGAGAGAGTGAAATGAGGGGGGAAGAGCTATTACGGCAAAAGGAAGAGATTTTGGAGGAACGATTAGCAAAGCTAAGGGATGAGCAGAATGAATTGATCAAACAGCTCGAGAGGGAGGAAAGAGAGAGAGCAAGGAAAAGGAAAGAAGGTAAGAACGAATTGGAAAAATTAAGGGAACGGAATGAGGAGCAAAGGAGAGAAGCTGAAAGGGTAAAAGCAGCAGCAGATAGGGTATCAAGAGTAGTGCTGCGAGAGAAGAAGAGGGAAGAAGAAGAAAAAGAAAAAGAAATGGCAATATGGAAGAGGAGGTTACTATCAGAGACAGCTAAGAAATATGAAGAAGGGAAGGTAATAGAGAGTATAGTAGAAAGAGAAAGGGTTAAATGGGAAAGGAAGAAAGAGGATGAAAGAATATTGGAACAGATGAGCAATGAAGTGATGGAGGAATTGAAAAGGAAAAGGGAGGAAAATAGTAGGGAGATGGAGGAGAGAAGTGAAGGAGGAAGAGAAGATAGGAGTAGGGAGAGTGAAAGATGGGGGGATGTATATAGAAGCAGAGAAGTAGCGACAACATCAGCACTAGGGGGAGCAGTTGGTAACGGAGAAAAAGGAGAGTTAGACCTAATAGACTTACAAACAGTAACAATAAAAGGGAAAAAGACAGAGTGGGGGATGCCGTTTATGAATGATTTTTGTAGTGAGGAGGAAGAAGGAGTGGAGAGGGAAGGAAGAAAAAGTGAAAGGGAAAGCTTAGATAAGCTATACCTCACCCGAACCAACATAGACTCGCCATGGATCAGTAGGAGAAAGGAGGAGCTGGAGAGAAGTGAGGAGGGAGAGCAAGGACTAGCGGAAAGACAAGCACATGAAACCACACCATCCCCATCCCCATCACGCCCTCCCCCATCGCACCCTGAATGCTCAACCACCTCACGCTCGCTGCGCAAAATAAAACTCGCGCCCTTCATAGACGAACTGACACCCTATGCATGTCGGCTTAGAGACCTCCCTAGTCGCAGACAGGACAGACGAATACACATGCCCACATTAAATACAGGAAATGATGAAAGGAGGGGAAAGGATGGAGAAGAAGGAGTTAAGAGCAGGGGTAATAAGGATGAAATTGAAGATGTAAAAGAAACGGAAGAGGAGGACGGGTGTGAGGACTCAATAGTATGGAACATAAAGGGTGAAACGAGACACAACTTAATGCCACTTTTGGAGAGAGGAGGGGTTAGACCACAGTATGTCCCTTGGAAGCATACAGATAAAGAAAATATAAAATGTAGGCTTCCATCATTAAGTGGAGGTGCGGGTAAGTGAATATATGAAATGGAAAAACACACTGCAGGACAGAAATTAGCAGTAGGAGATGTAAAGGGCCTGTTAATATCAATATTAGGGGATAGAGCGGATGACATTTGGAAGAGAGCGGGATTTCATGGGGTAACAATAACAAACACATCGCATGATGGGGCACCATTCGCAAACTGCAGACATGCACTATTGCAGGCACTGAGGGTACAGTACCCAGACACATCAGACATAGGAGCAATTACTTCCCGTAAGATGCGTGAGAATGAGGATCCTGTTGATTATATCCAGGAGATCCAAGAGAAGTGGCGCATGGAAACTAGAGAGCAATGGGATAAAACACCAGCAATATTCTATCATATACTAGTACAAGGGCTCCCAGAAGGAGTTCAGAAACAACTAAAGAAAGTAGTGGGAATGGAAGCAAAACCATGGCCTGAAATACAACTGACTATAGTACATCACTGCAGGACATGGCAAGGAAAAATGAAACAAAAGGAAGAGGACAGGAAAACAGAAGAGGCTAAACTAGTACAGAAAAAACTTACTAAATACACAATGGAAGGGGCACTAATTACTACGCCCACAACAATGGCCCAAAGCCCCACACAAGTAGTGGCTGCACAGGATCCCGCCCAAATACCACCTTCACAGACTATAACACAACAAGCGCCGCCACTGCAATTACACACACCCAACATGGGAGGAGGGTACCCAATGCAAGGAGCTGGGTATTATAATTATAACAGGGGGAGAGGAGGATTTATGAGAGGGAGAGGATACGGATATAACACCCAACAGCAGGTGGGAGGACTTAGAAATTCCTACCCCACAGGGCAACCAGTATACCGGGACAACACAGGGAGCTTCCCATGGCAGAGCAGGGAACCACCCGTGTGTTTGAGTTGTGGATTATTAGGACACATGTCACGCACGTGTAGGGTTAGGCCAGGAACACCAGCATGGAATGAATAGGTACATCCTAGGACCTCACAAGAACAGCAGGGCATACAACAACAGCAGACGTTGCAACAGGGAAGTGAACAACAACAACAAATAACACAACAACAGCCACAGGCATATTCACTGCCACAACAACAGGTAGCGATAACACAACAACCCCAAACACAACAAACACAATTGGGTAGGGTGACGGTCTTGGGACACAACACTTACACAGGAAATGGCCAATCATTGTACCCTCAATAGGACAGCCCACAGACGGCCTTGGTGTGTCCCATCCTGTCAATAACACCTAATAGTGCGGAGGAGCCACGCATAGAGGTAACGATAGGTGACAAAAAATTATCATTCCTTGTTGACACCGGGGCAACCCGGTCTTGCATAAGGGAAGGTAAATTTAAGATGTCAGGCGAAGCCATGAACACCCAAGGATTCTCTGGGGCTAAAGGGTTGGTTCCCTTTACTGATAACATTCTCTTATCTATTGGAGATTATGATCTGTCAGTTCCACTATTATATTATAGTGCCTCACCAGTAAATATATTGGGGAGAGACATAGTGAACAGGTTGAATATGACGATCTCCTTTACAGAGGACGGCATAATTTGCTCTACTCCAGGGATTAACATGCTCGCAGCACGACAGATTATGCAAGCATACTGCGGACAGACAGCGATTAGGGCGGAGCCAGTAGATGGCGAGCTATTTCAGTATGGAACAGATATGGCATTTGCATGGATGCCAGGGATAGAAGGGAAAATATGGAGGAGGCCAGCAGCCTATCTGTTCCGACCAGAAACACCTGTTAATGAACCAGAAGGAAAGGTGGTTTTAATGGACATTGAGAGCATTATTGCAACAGCTGATTATATTGCTGTGCACGCCCAAGATAAAGAAGGAAGAGCATGGAGGGCAGTGATAGCACTAGCAGAAGGATGTAGGTTAACCCAGGTATCAGATGAGGAGCTGTTCTCAGAAGAAAAGGAGGAAGGTGAAATGGTGTTCATGATGAGTGTAGAAATATGGTTAAGAGTGGCTCACAAACAAGTAGCACAGAAAATTGCGATGGCACTTGAGGCACCCGCATGCACCCCAGTCCCCTTCTTTAAGGAGGATATGTCAAAAGTACCCAAATCATTGTGGACTATTAGCCCTTATGACGTGGGGTGCATAAAAAGCATAGGGGGAGTAAGGATAACATTGAAAAAAGGTGCCATACTACCCAGAGTGAAACAGTACCCACTGTCAAAAGAGGCAGATGAGGGCATATATGAAACCATAACAGCCCTTATAAACAATGGCATATTGGTCCCCTCAGAATCACCATGCAACACGGCTGTGTACCCAGTGCGCAAGGCTAAAGGGGGGTCTTGGCGCTTCATACAGGATCTCAGGCCTTTAAACAACATAGTAGAAGCAGAATATCCCGTTACAGCAAACCGGGCTACAATATTGTGTGGCATTCCAGCGGAAGCATCACGATTTACAGTGATCGACCTTAAACATGCTTTTTTCTCAATACCATTACACCCAGACTCACAAGATCTGACAAGCTTCACTTACCGAAATACTAAGTGGAAACATACCAGATTGCCACAGGGGTATTGCGAATCACCCTCAATTTTCAATAGAGTAATACAGATGGATTTGGGTAACATTGAAGTGGAAAGCACAGTGTTGCAGTATGTGGATGACATAATAATTTGCAGTACAAACGAAAGTAAATGCAGAGAGGACTCCTTAAAGATGTTGACAATATTGGCTGAAAAAGGGTACAAGGTAGACATGGAAAAGATACAATACTGTCAAGAACAGGTACTTTACATTGGCCAACTCATATCCCAACATGGAAGAAAGATTGCACCACAAAGAGCACAGGCCATTTCAAGCACTCCAATGCCACAAACTGTGAGGGAACTGCAGCAATTCCTGGGGCTGTGTTACTACTGTAGAGCATGGGTATTTGATTACAGTTCATACATAGGACCCCTGCTTGAGGCTTTAAGGGAAGCTAATAAAGGGGAGAAAAAGTTGGGGTGGACTATGGAAATGAAAGAGACCTTTGATGAATTGAAAGATGCGATCTCAACTGCTCCAGTACTGGCATCCCCAGACTATGAGCGACGATTTTTTATATTTTCACATTGCGACTCAGCAGTAATGAAAGCAGTATTGGCCCAAAAAACAAGCATGGGCTATAAACCAGTAGCATTTTACAGTGGTCACTTGGACCCTGTGATGTTAGGTCACTTCCCTTGCGAACAAGGTCTCGCTGCAGCTGCTTTTGCAGTGGAAAAAGCATCAGCAATAACCATGGGGTGTCCAACTACACTGTTTGTGGAACATGCACTATTTGCAATATTGAATAAACCTAAGTCCACCCTAACCACGCAGAGGGCATCAGGTTATGAGATCATCCTGTCTAGAGCTGAACTAGCAATTGTTAGATGTAGCACGGTTAACCCTGCAAGGTTCCTAGCAGAAGTAATTGAGGAGGGAGATTATGCCCATGACTGTACACAAATAACTGAAATATACTCATGTACTAGAAAAGTTGAAGAAAACGCACTAGAGGGAGGTGAGCTTTTGTTTATTGATGGGTCATCAACTATTGATCAGGGAGATGGGATACGGAGAACTGGGGCAGCAGTGGTAAAGATGATGGAGGCACCGGTGTGTGTGGCTATGAAATGTGTACAATTACCACAGCATTACTCCGCTCAAGCCGCGGAACTGGTTGCACTAATATTGGCATTGAAGGAAAGCTTTGACAAACGAGTAACCATATACTCCGACAGTGCATATGTTACATCCACTGTCCACTCAGGGCTGTCGAAATGGAGAAGAAGAGGGTTTAGGAGAGCTGATGGCACTCCAGTGCAACATGCCCTCTTATTGGCTGAACTAATTGAAGTAATAAATGACCCCCAAGAATTAGCCCTAGTAAAATGCACCGCACACACCAATGGTGAAGACCACGTCTCAAAAGGGAATGCAGCAGCAGACGCACATGAGAAATATGCGGCATACTTTGGTGAGATATGGAACCCCCCAGAATCACAGAGAGGGAGAGGGAGGGGAATGGCTAAGGAGATGTTGATAAGAGAAGGGTACACCCATCTCCCAGCCACGCAGATTATGGAGCTACAAGCGGCTGCACCAATGGCCGAAAAAGCAATATGGGTAAAAAGAGGATGTACAATGTCACCAACCGACGCACTATGGCGCCAGGGTGGCACTGGAAAAGTTGTAATACCATTGGCACTTTTGAACACCGCCCTGAGCCAATTACATCACCCAGCCCACACAGGGAAGGAAGTAATTGCAGCACGAATTAGAGAAGATTGGTTCTGCCCTGAGTTAAATTCTCATGTGTCGAATTTTATCAGCAATTGTCTCACATGTCAACAGTTTACGGCCGGTCATACCCTAAAAGTAATAAGAGGTACTATACCCCGGCCAGAGGGACCTTTTCGGCATCTTCATATTGACTATGTTGATATGATCAACATATGTCAAGGTAATAGGTATATGATTGTAGTAGTATGCCCATTCTCTAGGTGGATTGAAGCAGGGCCCTGTTCACACCCAGATGCATTTAGAGCAGCCAAATTCCTAGTGAGGGAGGTCTTCCCCAGGTGGGGAGTGTGCGAGGTGTTAAGGTCAGACAATGGCCCACATTTCGCAAACAAAATGTTCCAGCATATCACATCTTTGCTGAACATAAAACACAAATTCGCATGTGCATACCACCCACAGGCCAACGGTATATGTGAACGCCTGAATGGCCTATTAAAGGAGGCAATTGCAAAGATACAACAAACAACAAAGAAAAGCTGGTTATATTGCCTTCCATTAGCCCTATTTGAACTGAGGAATAGGCCAGGGTCCGACCACCACCTCACCCCACACGAGGTGGTTACCGGACGTCAAATGCGCCTTCCCCTAATGCCAACGTCAAGAGCATTTACTGATCACGAAAACACAGCGAGTGTTCTAGGTGATGAAATGTACCAATATGTGTCTTCTTTGATTACTAGTGTTGTGTTTGTGTCTCAACAGCTCGAGCGCACACGGGGCGGGTCTAACAGCAATCAACAAGAAGGCTCGAATACAGAATTGGAAAAGGAAAACCTGTGTAAACTTGCTAAAGGTGACCACGTGCTACTTCGCAATTTCAACAGGAAATGGAATGATGAACGATTTACTGGCCCCCATCTGGTAGAGGAGGTATCAACAAGAGCAGTAAAGCTAAAGGACAAGCGTGCATGGAACCACCTACATGATGTAAAGATCTACAAACTGCAGACCCGCCCCAGCGCCACCGACAGGTCCATTGGGAGAACAACAACAACATCACCAACGGCGGAAGAGAGTTCTACCACAGCCAACGACCCAATTGTCCCCATACCCTGTCACTCCCCAGCTTCCCCGGAGACAATAACTGACGAAGAAAGGGGTGATCTCCATACTGCCCACCCCATGGTCACACGCTCAAAGAGTAAAAATACTTCCGCCAGCTGAGCCCAAACCCCCTGCCCATTGACCCCCAAATATAGTAATACCCGAACTGAAGGACATTGCCTGCACAAGTACGAACTGAAGGACATTGCCTGCACAAGTACACATGTAAACACGTGAATGTTCTCTTTTCTCTTTTCTCGCACATACAGGAACTGCGTATTATTGTATTGTTAAGAAAATAGATAACTAACAAATTCACTGCCCAGGAGTAGATGGTACTCCCAGACGATAACTACCCAGAAGAATTGTCACACCAATTTGTATACAAAATAAAAAGGCCAACGTACCTGAAAAGGAGAAGGGTACGTGTCTACTACACAGCATTCCTCTTGGCCATAGAATATTCAATGCCCCACCTCCCCCCATACTTGCCGGTCCTAAGAGATAGATCACTTAGAGTAGCGTGGGAACAGCTCTTCGCCTGGGCACTGAATGACTATTTGATAGGGAGAGCTTAAAGAAAAACAACAACTAACATTTGATAACAAGCATTTTGAGAATTTTCAGGCGGGCAACTTTAACGTCGCAAGAATACGCTGCCAGGACTGCAGCAAGTTAAGAGCAAAATGCCGGTGAACTTAGCATATGTAATAAAACTAATAGGGATTTTGATGATCACCGGGTTCTTGGCTGCCTCTGTATGGCAGTACAGCTATGCTATTCATTTTATTGCTGCACCCAAAGCTAATACACCCCCGTCCCCTGCTGCAACAGGTGTTACGTCAGGTGATAGTAGTAAAATTGCACCCAAGCAAACTAGAGTTAAACGCAGCACATACTCAGACAATAAAGGTATTGATAATTATATACAAGATTCAGCACACGTCTCAAACAACATATGGTACCAACACATGACCCGCATTGGTAAGCAGACAACAGAGGACAGCTGCTACGTTTGCTCATTAATACCATACGCCATGAGTGCTTCTCGAACATTTGTTGCCACAGAAATAGATGAAAAAACAGCACGGTGCATAATATACTTGGCACTGTTCCAAACGAAAGGAAGATTTCAAGGGACAGTGGTGCATATGACATGGAAAACACGAGACTCATACCCATATGAAAACAACTTCCTCAAGACCTATTTGAGTTACCACAAGAGCAGTTTACATGCTGAAGCATTCAGATACATAACAAGTGGTCCTGCAAAAGGAGAAACAAAGAAAGTAACACTGCAGTATCTACCATGTGATTGGTACGCCACTGAAGTTCCGGGTAAACAAGGATGTTGGGAGAGGCCACTGGTGACGATAACCGGGAAGGTGTACCTGGACAACAACTGGGAGATAGGAGTGATTGGCAGTAACATGGTAACAAAAGAAACTATCTCAACTATCGAGGCACACAACCACCGATGTTGGACGACGTGGATAAAGTACGTACCAATGCTCACGTGGGTGGAGACGGATGAAGACCCAATAACAATACTGCCGCTGACTGCGCCCAAGGTGTGCTACCAGTATAAAGGAGAGGTGGACGTAGGATATAACACCAACTGTGCAAGCGTGATGGAGTTACCTGAGGGGGGAGCAGGAACAGCAGTAATAATGGACCATTATTGGGCCTGTGGAGAAAAGGCATACCATACACTGCCTCCCCTGTGGAATGGTGTGTGCACAATGGTGCACGTCAATGTACCATCACTAGTGGTACCCAAGAAGCATGTCAATGTGGCGAACTTTCCCAAAATGGATGAAGGGGACAAGAGAAAAAAGAGATCTGCACCACTTCAGGAGGAGCAAAGGAACAGGACCAACAGCAATGATACTGTCCTAAATAGAAGGAAAAGACAAGGAGAACCTCTGACAGGAAATTACCTGTGGGGAAGGTCGGAAACGGCACTCACTTCAATACCGCCAGAACACAGACTATTCAGCAGAGCAGCAATGTTCTTCTCCTCAATAATACATCCGGGACTGCAGGCTTACGCAAACGCAAAATGGCTCCAGATAACTAGATGGGAACTAATGATGACCATCAATTCTACAGTAAATGGATTCAACGCAATAAAAGAGGAGCTGCGAGCTATAAGGATGGTAGCACTCCAGAACAGATATGTATTGGACCTTCTCACAGCCATGGAAGGAGGAGTTTGTGCAAAGATAGGACAATCATGCTGCACGTTCATTCCTGCCAACAATGCTGACAATGGTACACTGACAGAAGCAATTTCACAATTGGCCCAGATGCACTCCAAAATGATGGATGAAAGTAACGGTGTAAACAAGAATAAGAGCTGGTTTTCACTATTACGGTCATGGATGCCATCCTGGCTGTCAGATGGACTGAAAATTATAGTTGGTTGTACTATTTTGGCTGGAGCTACACTGATCATAATAAGATTTTGGAAGGCCCGGAAGGCACGTACCACTGACGAGTTGCTTGAAATGGTGGGTATGCACCCCTTGATGCCAGCAGATGACGGCCAACACACAGGCGTAATAATACAGGAGAGGGAGAAGTTGCGCAACCAGATCATCACCAACCATCTAGACCCACCATCGGTGAAGAGCGAGAACCCAAGAAACCCCAGGAGCTACATAGGGAAATGGGTATACTGTACTCCTGGAGGAACCTGTGAATATATGTATTGGTCATTTGAAGATCATGTGAACCACTATGGACATTTAGGAGGAATAACTAAGATATGGAGAGTAAGAGGAGACAACGAAAAGGATATGTTTGTGGTCGACAAGTCGACCAGAGGGGGGACTGAAGTGGGAGAATGGAAGACCAGGCTCCCGTCCTTCACCTCTCGCGCTTGGCCTAAAGGATCACGACCCAGACACCCGCCACGAGAAGAGTTTGTCCATTTACCAGACGACCAGATACCCTGGTACAGGAACATACGGATGTGTCCATCTGCCTGCCCAGCAGCCCGCACTAGCCATGCCGACACCTGCGGCACAGACCAACTAGACTAAAACCTACACGTCGTTAGAGATGCCATGACGACCTAGCCAACGGTTAGCACACCTGTACAAATATACACACTGGACACTCCCGCACCAATCTACACGAAGAATATACCCAGTGCTATGACGCAGGCGACAGACATACTCACGGACGTGCATCTTTATTATTTTCTACATAGGCTTTCAAAATGCAGCAACGCAAGATGCGTCATGAACTCATCTAAAAAGCTTGCTCACGCTTCTCCTAACACCAGTTGCCACAATGAGAGATATAATGAAGACACGATACTGGTCATGAAACTATATGGTACTGTAACCTAAAGCACCTGTGCACCAGACGGACCCACTTATACACCAGGCCTAAGTAGGCCGCAAGCAAGAGCTTCCATGGACGTTAAAAGAACAAGAGTCAGATTGCTGATCCTGCAGAATGAGCCCGGCGAAGCAACCAGCCAAGGTCGCAATGTTGCAAACCCACATTCCAAGAGCAAATCATCAAGGGCACGATGTAGCAACCTCGCACGCCGTGCACCAACGTTAAAGTCACACCTGCAAATTAAACCACACACACAGTGGAAAAACAATATTAATTGTGCAGAATTATGCCTCAAACACGGTCTCACCTCACGTGACCAAGCCGAACCTGACATGATGCCAAGCCCAGGAGAAAGAAAGCGTCTGGATCTCTCGTTACAAGACATAAGCAGATACAATTAAAAAGGCTCAATGGACATCTGCGACAGTGGGAGCAGTCAGCCTTCCAGCTATGAATAAATCCTCACATTGTCTGCACGTACCCATAGTGAAACATTGTTGCAAATGACAGGTACACCGAGAGCTGGGAACAGCGATGGTCCCAGGCTGGGAAGCTCGCGGGCGCACCAATCAGAACATGGAGCTCCTATCACTGACGCCATTAGCTTTAACCAATCATCAGGGGTCTCCATGTAACAATTCTCATGTATCTAATCATAGGGACAACCCAGATATATCACCTGACTAACCCTCGACCACTAACATTGTTCTCTATACGTGTGCTATACTAACCCTACCACTCGAGTAACCAATTAAGAGTGGCAATAGGTTTTTTGCTAACTTTCCAATGTGATGCAAGTAGCGCGTCATATCAAGGTAAAAAGGGCCTGCGAGCCCTACGATTGTGTGTGTGTCAGGACGGACGCGTACGCTCCTTGACCCATCCCTGCCGTTTTTGTCTAATAAACAGCAGAGTCACCTTGCTTCTTGCGTGTGTCTCATACTCTATCTCATCTGGGATATACGGGAGGAGTTGGGGCCTCCCTGCCCGGAGGTCTCCGGAAGGCCCGGCCGACCCCGGCAGAATTTCCCCCCGACAAGTTGTTTTGCAATCCAATCCAGTATCTGAATTAGAGTGGATTAAGCATTTCACGGCGTTGTATGCTTGTCCGTTTCTCCCTCCTAGCTTGATAGCATCTGATACACGGAGAGCTTTCCATCTAATCTTTGACCTAGATGACATTATATTTTTTATTTAAAAAATCAGTAACTCTGGTGCTTGTGGCCCAGACGGTCTTTCAAATCATATGTTCAAAATGTATCCTGAACGATGGGCCGTAATTCTTCACAAGATCTTTACCACCATTAACACCACACAGTCGTTACCTCCCTCCTGGACACACTCAATAATAGTCCCCATTTACAAAAAAGGGGATCGCTCTGTTCCGGCCAGCTATAGGCCCATAGCGTTATTAGACGCACCCGGTAAAATCTTTGCCAGAATTGTTCTCAGGGACTTTAATTCTTGGACCCTTCGTAACAATCTAAGGGATCCTTTTCAGGCGGGTTTTGTTGCCGGCCTAGGAACTTGTCCCAATCTTTTAACTCTTAACACTCTCAGATCTAAATATGGAACCAAGCATTATATTTAGCATACATAGACTTTAAAGCTGCATTTGATTCCATAGATAGAGTAATTTTACAACAAAAACTTATTTTCCACAAGTGTCCCATCTCACTTTTAACTCTAGTAATGCTGCTCCATACCAACACAACGGTACAGATCAGATTATCCATGACAGGAAAACTCTCTTCCATTATTTCGACCGAGAGAGGTCTCAAGCAGGGATGCATTATTGCGTCCTCCATATTCAACTTCTTTCTGTTCGATCTTGGAATTAATCTACAAGCTACTAAAAGTGACTCCCCCAAACTCGGGTCCCACACCATAACTCATTTGGTCTATGCGGATGATCTGATCCTCATTTCACAGACGCCCTCTGGGCTACAAAAGTTACTGGATTGCTTGGCTATTTATGTTTCTAGCAACAACCTCATAATTAACATCCATAAAACACAAACTATGACATGTAAGCCCCATGGTAAATCAAAGGTAAAGTGCCATTGTTGGCATTTACACAACACCCCTCTGTCCCAAGTCTCCTCCTACAAATATCTTGGGGTCATCATCCAGGCCTCTGTTTCCTCACCGGAGTAGGAAGAGGACATAGGAGAATACATCTTCTGAGTCTCTAAGAAGGACATAGGTTCAGGTATTTCTGCGGGTTCTTAAATGTATAGAGCCAAAACTGTACACATTGATACCTTTTTAACCTACGGAGATGGCCTAAATTCTCCAACCAATCCCATAGGTCTACCTGTCGCCCTAATGCACTCTGCGTTACCTCTGAGAAGCACTCCTCCCGGTGTGACCAACATGTGTCCTTCAAAACATTTTCCATATATCTTGTCAAGAGGCAGGTAGTACTTTCTTTACTCATTTCTTGATGGACTGCAGCAAGCAATGCATTTTCAGCTCCACAGGTCATTTTTAGATATAACCCAGCCCTCTTCTTCAGGACTAGTGCTTTTAGGGAAATCAATCCTAGCTCAGTATCAATTAATATGTTAACGGTTATGTGTGTCACACTCATGCTGTTCAAGTACGGTCATTTGCAGATTGCTACTTTCATCATGCTGTGTACTGTGCAAGGTGCAGTATTCCATTTATGAACTACTTACTGCATGCACCACCGCTGTGTCTAAATGCCACAGCAGTTTGTTCCTCAATTCAGGATGAGGGTACTCTTATATCTGCCTGTTCACATGACATGTTGTTAGGTGATGTGTTGTGGCAGTACCTATGGCTGGTGTTGCGTTTGCTACTTGGCACAGTCATGTACATTTGGCCAGGCATGTGAATGACCATTCAGGGCTCACTATCTCAGGGATGGTCATTGTCGTGACTCCAACTACTCGCGTGAAGTGGTTTTCTGGATGTGCCTACATTAGGACTCTATTGGCATGACTGCCTGGTGGCCTGGGTGGGATATCTTTTATGTGTCAGGGTGAGGAGCAGCACTGTGACACACACAAGATGCATTGTGGTAGTTGGGTTTCCATATGTGACTGTGCTTTCACAAGTGTGTGGCCTTCAGATTTGTGTTCTGATGTGCTCAAAGTGTGCAAGGGTTCTCGTGTGACACACATGCATGGAAATGCTGCAGTGCTAGCTGTGTCTCCTGGTGGCATGCAGGGATTGCTCTGTGTATGCTCCCCCCACAGGTGTGAATTTGCATGCATTTCAGACATGATTTTTACTCACCTAACATCCATGTGTTTTGGCCTCATGCCTCTCCATGTAGGCTGGCAGGGTACGGTTGCGCAGGACCATGGAGTCGTGAGTGATCCTGGGTAGCGGGCGCACAGTGGGTGAAAGTTAGGTCGGGGCTACAGGTCATCTGCATGTTCATGGAATGGTAACTCTTACGGTTCCTGTAGGCTGCCTCATATTCCCGGGGTGCTACTAGTGCAACATGTGTGCAGTCTAGGGCTGCTATGATGTTCGGGACTTGGGCAATGGCATGGAACTGGGCCTTGAGCTGGTTGACCTGTGCCTGTGTGGCTGGCAATGCAATGTGCTCATTGACATGGAACAGCAGTGCACCCAGCACCTGTCCCAGCACGGCACTGAAGGAGGACTGGGCCATACCATGCATCATGGCAATGGTGTGTTGGAAGCTGCCAGTCCCTAGATACTGTAAGACTGACACGAGCTTCACAAGTGGGGGCACAGCGGTGCTGTGTCAGCCTGGATTGTGTCCATCAATTGGGTGATGGTTGCCCTGTCCAGCCTGTACTCGGTCACCAGCTGCCCATCAGTCAGGGCCCAGGGTGTTGGCCTGACCCTTGGGATGGCTGACCGCCTTGCTGGTGCTGGTCTCCTCCTCCTCCGCCTCCGCCTCCTCCTCCTTCTCCTCTTGCCCACCACCCCAGGTGCTCCCAGGGCCTTGGGCTGGTTGGCAGGCCTCTGTAGCTCCAGGCGCAGCAGGTACATGTCCACATCAAGGCTCCCGGCTCCAAATGGCAACACGGTGTTGGGGAGGATGTGATATGCATGGGTGGGTCTTTTGTAGGCCTCTGGTGTGCATTGTTTTCACCTGGGCCCTTATTACTGTCTCATGTGTTCTTTTACCTTCAGCATTTGGCCAGGGGTATTTTTGGCAGCTTTTCCTCTGGTTTTCTGGCGCTAAGTGCACCTACGCTGTAATTGTGATTGCTCTGTGATAGTGCGTTTGGTTGCCGGCGCTATTACAGCCGGCGGTGTTACAACTGGCTGCGCTAGCGCCGGCTGTGATTGCGCCGCTGGGATTTGCAGTCATGATCCAGCACAGAGCGGTATTGGCACTGCTAATACCATTGCCGCCGGATTTAAGGGTTACCGCCCAACTAGTGATGAGGCCTAGTGAAAACGAGGGATAGAGAGCACTTTCCGATCCAAGGAGCAAAGGTAGCATCTTAAATGTTCCCACTGAATTTGGTTTGTAGGTATTCAGGGTGTAATGGTGCACAAGGAGGAGACTGACACACAGGTGGATAGTGGTTGTTATAACATTTTATTTTGGTCCAAAATGAAAAGGAAAACCTACCCCTATTTCTAAAAGGGTGTTTTCGTGCCTCCCTGCCTCAACTAAAACACTGAAGGCTCTGTCAGAATGTCTGTGTAAATCAATAGCCACTGTCCTGTGTCGAAAACCCTACTTCTGCCCATTACACCTAAAACTAAACTAAAGGTAAAGTAGACCTTCTTGGTCCAGAAGAATGACTCCCTTCTTCTGGGCTGGGGTAAAAGTTCACTTTCTAAATTTGACTCCTTCGTAGGCAAATTAATCCCTTCCCCCGGGATGAATTGTTCTCCAACACAAGAAAAACAAAGTTTCCACACTTTTGTTTGGCAGGTAAGCTCTGTTTCAGAAAGTCTTTTCAGCTTTAGTTATCAGGAGAAAGACTCCCTTCTCCTGGCATTTCTTTCACTTTGGCCTCACAGTACAACAACACCAGGGGGAATGACTCCCTTCCCCTGGCTTTTCTTTCCACTCTGGTTTGCAGTTCAACAGTTTCAGTCTTTCCCTTTAAGGGTCCCAGACCCAGGCTTCCCCGTCTCCAGAATTGGTTCTTGCCACTGCCAAGCACTGCCACAAGGAACATGACTTGTATCTCTCTGTTCTTGTGGGTGCAGGTCCCAGACCCGTGTTTCTCTACTGTTGTAATCTGGCAGACCTGGTTCACTCTCCTGCCAGGTACTGCCACGAAGATGATGACCTGTATCTCTCTTCTTTTGTCTGTGCGAGTCCCAGACGCATATTTTGGTATTTCTCTGCTTGGAGTTGTTAATGGCTTCTCTGCATGTAGGGTTTGCCTTCTTACCCCTATAGTGAGGTTGTGGGGTCTTTATGTGTTCCTTATTCTCCCACACCCATGTTATGGCCACACCAACCGTCCCAGTAACCATGCTACCTTAAGGGTTTTTGCCGGTGTGTTCTGATAGTCTCTGGCTCTGATTCTCCTGTTTTCGTGCTTCCTGCACCTTCCTTCCTTCTCTATTTGGCATAATGCAATGCTCTGCAGCCTCAAGCCCCTCACCATCTGTGCGTCTCCGCTTGATCAAGCAGACTGACTTCCTCACGGGCCAGGCCTTCTGTTTCTCCTGCTTCCAGTTCAGTCTATCCTCGTCGGACCGATCCGATCTCCGCCTCCACGCTTGCAACTCCTCCAGGGGTGGCTTGACATATTTGTCAGTACCTTTTTATGACGAATGGGAAAAAAACACTAGAATGTTTATTCTATTTCTCACTATGGTTCTTATTTGTTCCGCAGCTCCTCCTCGTCCCAGTACTTGTTAAGTAAGTAATTCTTAGGTAGTCCCTGTTCTTCCTCATCTCAGTGGATGTTCAGCTTGTCGCCTTCCAGACATACATAGGAGTATGGGATGTGGAGGTGTGGGTCATGGGATACGAAAGTGTATAGGGTGTGGGTTGAGTGTTGGTATACCACATTCTCTCGAGATGTTCTACCTTGTCCCCAGAGGGGGAACCCTCCCTGTGAGATCCTACTGCTGAGTACCACCCCTAGGGGGTCTATCAGGTAGCGGCCTCACCTCCCTGGCCTCATGGCAAAGGGCTCCCCCTCAGGGAGTAGTGACACCATCTCAGGATTCGTCACAGGGGCCAGTGACAGAATGTTCTAAATGTGAAGCTAAGCCCCTTAAATGCAGTGCGTCTGACCACAGGAAGTCAGTGGAGATGGTTAAAGTATCCAGAAATACAATCCTTTTTTTAAAAGGAGGAAATAAGAAAGCCGGTGCATTTAGAATGTGCTGTAAACAATGAATTTGCATTTTTCTTAGTCTGAGATGCTCTTGTGCATACAGAAGCTCAAGGGTGAAAATGCCTGCTCCCGGAATATCCTTCCACCATAGTAAGACTTGAGTGTCATCTGCATGCAGAAGAGTAGGCTGTGATTGGATGAGGGCAGCAGGAGATTAAAGATGCTGGTTGAAAACCAAAGGTTGAAAGAAAAGATCCTTGGGGGGCTCCACAAGACATGATCTTGGTGTTGGATTTAGGGTCACTGTTTGAGTTTATGAAAACATTTAAACCATTTTATTGCCATATGTGGAAAGCCAGCTTTGTGCCACTGGCTGAGTAAAATGGTGTCATCAACAGAACCAAACGCAGCTTACAGATCTAAGAGTATTTGAGCTGCAGCACGACCAATGTCGGCCACCCTCCTCAGAACACGCACCTCTGCTGCAAGTACGGATCCTAAACCTCAGCTTGTGCGAGAGATGGGTCGATGGTTGCTGGGATCCTTTTGGTCAAGTGAAGATTTCTCCATGCAGGGCATTATAACAACTGCATATTTTAGAATTTGAAGCATAATGCATATCAAGGCGTCAATAACCTTTTTAAGATCATTACAGAATAGGGGAGAAACAGCATTCACTAACTTTCCTGAACAGGGTCTCTCAGTTAGTGCAGAGTCTGCTGTCCAAGAAGATAGCAATCCATTAGTCAATGCTGGTTTTTGGGGAATTGAGAATGCAGGCTGATACCTGGGGGACTGAATAAATGTCAATTTCTGCATCCGAGTTGTGATGCTGGAAATGCATCGGAGGGACAGGGCCTCCGTATCCTTGTCCTTTACTGCTTATTATCGTGTGTTCTGCCGTGTTTTCCACACAGGAGTTCATGTGGGACTCCTGGCGGTGCGGCTCTCTCTCTTTTGGTTTGGTAAACAGACACATGGGATACCCTTATGGCACCCATGGGTAGGGGTGCAACCCTGTGCCCCTAGTGTATGTTTTTGGGCACCTGTGTGTGACCCACAGAGCAGGGTACGGGCTGGTGGTAGCTCCATGCTGAAATGACTGGTGCCCTGAGCGTCCTCCATTTTGGGATGCCCAGACCCTGTCATTGGAATCGGTAGATTCCTGATGGAGACAAAATGGCCCCCGTGGCCTCTTGCCCTCCATCACCTGTTACCTCGATCTTCCCAAAGTCCCGGGAAGCCCTGCCTCTGTCCCTTCTCCCTGACTGGCTGTTGGGTGGAAGTTCCATATATGCTAGTGTGGGGAAGTACCGACCAGACTGGCTGGAGCCTTCTCAACGACCGTATGTTGTGGGTACACCCGTGGGTGGGGCCTGGGTGAATGGAGTGTGTGACGAATACACATTCTATGTTGTGGGTGTCTAGTATCTGGTGTTTGACACAATGACTGAGACAGCCCTGCCCGAAACCGGTATGAATGCAGTGTGGAGTGTTGAATGTCTCGGTACTTGTCCCAATACACATAACTTGTTGTGAGTGTCTGGAGAGAAGTGAATGGCCTGAATGCACTGTGTGCCTGATTGGCTGCCTGCCTGCATGAATGCCCTTACTCATGATTGGATGCTTGAGTGTGACCCAGCGGAATGAATGGGAGATCAACAGTATATCTGGGGACCTCTCACTGCTAGGAATCGTGTTCAGAAGTTGAAGTCCACTACGACGAGTAACTAGAGTAACTGAAGCTTGATCTTTAAGCCCTGCTGGACGAGAAGAATTGCTGTTGCTCTCCTTCGCAATCTGAAAGCTGCTGTGCTTCCAAGAACTAACCCAGAGAGGACCTGGTAAGGCGCTCTCTTCCCGAGCTACGAAGGACCATCGTGCACCAGCCAATCTTTGCCTAAGCTCCCTGGTAGACAGATCTTCGACAGGCTGTCGACCCGATACGGGGACTGCTGCGGAACTCCAAGGAGAAGTGCCCGGACGTTTGTCCCCCACTGTCGCCGACCGCCGTCGCCGACCGGAGCCGCCGTGCTCCCGTTTGCCTAAGAACTTCATTTGGTCCAAGGACGCTCTCGTCCGCATCGTCGCCGCTGTATCATGCTGGAGAAGGCCTGACCGTCGACACGCTGAGGAGCATCCACCGGTGGGTTTCCCGTCACCCAAAGACCACAGAGATGCTGACGACTCGACGCCCTTGCTGGGCCACAGTTCTTCAAACTCTTTGTGGTCTAGAACTATCGACACCGAGGTGCCCCGCAAGCCTCTTCCTTGCAGGACGTTTACGCTTTCCCGTCAAAGAGCACCGCAAGGAACGACGTGGTCACTTCACCGTCGTAGCTCGACCTGTTCTCTGTCAGATGTTCGACGATCCATGACTCCTGCCTAAAAGGGAGGACACTCAAGAAGGGCTGTCGATTCCCGACGAAAAAACACTACAACGCCAGATACTTTGGGGTTGCAGAACTATTGGGAAGTCTAGTGTGAACAATATATGGACTGGGCTTGTATCTTTCTTCTACAGGTTGCCCAGGTGGGGAGATCTCCGCACAGAACTGTGTTTAACGGTAGTGACCAGTATTCTGCCAAATGTTCAACCATCTTGCTTTCCTTCCTCTCTCTACTGCTGGTTTCCTCTTTATTTTGATATGTGTGTCATTCTGACTGTATGCACTTTAATGAGATCTGATAACGTTAGTGGTACCACTTTAGAACTGTATATATTTAACATTGTTAATTTCTGAGTACAAAGTGAGTTATCGTGATAGTGTACATCTCCTCGAATATTAATAATATAAAGACTGTGTTTTAATCGATAAAGTGTGTGGACATTCCTTTGTGGGTGCTTGGGGACTACACTGTACTTAAGAACCAGCCCGCATCACCTCCCGAGAAGCTAGGCCTTGATTGCTCGTCCATTGCTACCACAATAGAGAATCTTGGCTGGGGTCCTCTGTGCCTCTTCTCTACCAAATAGATAGTGGAAGTACAGATCCCCCCCCCTCCGGTCTTTACACGAGTCTGGTGCTGAGTGTGATTGATAACTTCTTCTCTGATTGGAGCTGCCTTGGTTCAAAATTAATATGATAGAGAAATACCCAGCTCATTTGAGGGAGTTATTTGATCTTCTGTTTGACGAGGTGTCTGTAACTCACCTTGCATTATCTTGAAAGGTTATTTTTTCAATTCATTTTGAGCAGCATCTATGTGAAATGAAAGGTTTGCTGAGTGTTAAAAGTGATCTCCTTTGATAACGAAGATCTTTCAAGTGGCTCAGTGTCAATACTCACGCTGCCAAGGAACTCCCAACCCTCGAAGAAGGAGAAGATCAGCTATTTGGATTGCTGGTTGGTCAGCCCACTAAGGGCCTCCCACGAGAGGGCGAACTTCCCTGTGAAATACCACCCTGTCAGTTAAAAGTAATATGGATAGGATAGAGGTTCACCTGAAAGAGCAGAAATACCACCAGGTATGCACCAGGCTGCAAGGAAATGAGGGACAGTTTTAGTACAGGAGTCTGGTTGAAAACATAAAGCAATTAAGATACTAGACACTAACCTGGGTAGGCTGGGAATGGGCTTTGAAGAAAGGACGATGACCATTGGCAAATAAGTCCTCACAAGGTGATGTTTCTCGATGGGATTCCTGGATTAGAGTCACAGAACAGAAATATGGAAACCGGTGAATGCCTAGGCGAAAGGAGGAGGGAGTTAATATTGTTATAAGGACCGGAATACCCGGGTGGGACAAGGGCGCTGTAACGGGAGACAGGGGAGGCTGTGAATGATCAGCAAGGTGTCCAAAGTTCAGAGCTCTCTGTTAGTAAGATAGTTAAATACCAAATCCGTTACTGTAGGGTCCAGTAGGCAATCCGTAAAGGAAAATGTTTTCATATACCAGGAAATCAGCCAGAACAAGTAAATTGAAATCCAGGGCAAGCCGTAATACAAAGCAGAGGTCGGTAACAGGATACTGAAGTCGGAAACAAGAGGCAATGGAGCAAAGGAACCGAGCAACTTACTTCAATCAGAAGTGCTAGCCGAAAGGACCCCTTGCTTCTTTATGCTTCCGTGTAGAGCACTGTGGCGCTGCCCCGTGTGGGACGCGCACACGGCGGCGTGATGTTGCACGCCGGGGCACGTGCTGTATAAATAAACGGGGCGTTCCCGGCCGCCGCAGAGCGACCGGGAAGCCCGAACAGGAAGGACGTGTGAGCAGTGTGGTCCTTTCAGGGTGGGGGCTTGCGGGCACGCATGGGGCCAAGGACTAACCCCCAACAGTGGCGACGAGTGTCAACGGATGCCCGGGCCCGGCGGTGAAGGCATTCCGGAATTTTTTCCCTGAAACGGAACATTCGGATGTTTCGTTTCACACCGTGGCGGCGGATCGAACACGCGGCTGGCGGCCACTTTGTCTCTGAGGCCGTGGAACTTCATCAAGCTCCGGTTTGGAGGGTGAAGGTTATCCAGGTCTAATTTTTTGATATTCTGCTTGCAGGCAGACTAACCTGCATGCCCATGCCTGGTTTGTGAATTTTAATCCAGTTTTGGGACTCCTACGTCGAGTGAAAGCTAGGGGAAGGACTAACATGGCAGGGCCTGTTTAGTCCACTCCACAATTGTAGCTTAATTTTTGGAACATCCACACCCCTGTGGACCACGGCAAGGTGGGAACACGGCGTTTTTCTTTGTCCCCTTCATCATCAGGATGCTGTGGCTTCTTCTTTGTCCCCTTCATCATCACGAGGTTGGCTGCAGTGGTGTCTTCTTCTCCTCCGGTGGTCTTGTGGCTGGAAGCTGTCCCAGGTGAGCGAGGGACAAGTCACCACCGCCTCTCCCCCAGGTTGGACTGTTGCTGTGCCTGGAAGAGGGGGGGAGGCTTTTGGTTGTCTGCATGGTGGTGGGTGGTTGAGTTGCGGCCCTCAGGACACTAGGTGGGGGTGCCTGTGCGCTCAAGCCCATGAGTGACATTGATGATCAGGAGGGTGAGGCCACCGTAGCTGCACAGCTTCCTAAGGACGGTGGCCAAGCGGCCCAACATCAGCAGGCTTTGCAGCCCCCAGTGCTTCCAGTTCAACAACCAGTGGCGGCTCTACAGCTGCCCCCGCAAGTAGGTGCTCAGGCTCCTGTACCCCAGGTGCTGCCGGTGGCACAGCCAGGTGCTCAGCAAGGACTCCCTGTCATGGCTCAGACACGAGCCCAGGCTGCCCTGCAGCCCATTCCTGAATTTGATGCATCGGGCCCACCTTCCAGCATGGGGCCCCGGTGGAGGAGGTGGGTTGGCCGCCTGGACATGTATTTCAAGGCTGCTCAGGTGACGGACGACGACAGCATGGTGGCCACTATGCTGTACTCGGCGGGGCCTGCGGTCCAAGAAATTTTTGAGTCGCTCACTCCAGTGGACCAATCCTATGATGCCGCCAAGGCAGTGCTCCTTGCGCATTTTCTGCCCCTTGCCAACGTGGACTATGAAAGATTTGTCATGCTGTCGGCCAAACAAAAGGACGATGAGACACTGGACACCTTTTATGGTCGCCTGCACCGCCTCTCCCTGGGCTGTGCATGGGGGGACGCGGAGGACATGATGCGCACGATGCTGATTCAGGCGTGTTCCTCCGGCAAGCTCAGGAGGCAGGTCCTGAGAGAGCAGGGCATCACTCTGCCCCGCATATTGGAACTGGGCCGATGTCATGAGGTGGCAGAGGCTCGTGCCAGCAAGATGGAGGCGGGGTCCCGCTCAATAAAGTCGGAGGAGGTGTGTGCTGTGTGGCGAGGCGGCCGAGGAATGAGAAGGCCGGGCGGAGGACCCCGGGACAGAGCAGGAAGATCAGGGGAGTCGTGCCAGAAGTGTGGCTATGACCATCCCCACCCGACGGAATGCCCGGCAGCGGGAAGAACATGTGGCAGGTGCGGCCTGCCTGACCATTTCTCTAGAGTGTGCAAGGCGGCCCTGCCCGTGATGGTACCTAGAGGTCCGGCCCGGACATGGACTTCGCACCAGAGCTGACCACCAAATGTGGCCCAGGTGGAGCAAGGTGAAGAGGAGGCCCAGGTGGACGAGGCAGATGAGGAAGAGGAAGAGAACATCTTCTTTGTTTCGAGTGTGGAAGTCCTGAAGGGGAAGAGCAGGAGGCAGCCGAGGTGTGTGGTGGAGGTTAACCACTCTCCGGTCCCGGTGCTGGTGGACACGGGGGCGTCGGTCAATGTAATGGCCAGGGGACACTATGACGCCCTTGACCCGCCCCCGGACTTGGCTACGCCGAGAGCCCGCACATTCGCTTTTGGAGGACTACAACCAATACCGCTGGACGGTGCCTTCGTGGCAAGTGTGGAGCATGAGGGCTCCCGGATCAGGGCTCGGTTCTATGTGACCCCTGTGAGTAACAACACTCTCCTAAACTGTGCTGCTGCCGAGGCTCTCGGAATTGTCAGTTTCGCGTACTCGGTGTACTTGGAAGACATCAATGAACTCCTGGACAAGTATGCTGCCCTCTTCAACGGCATTGGAAAGATGACCGGTGACCCGGTCCGGCTGCACATTGATGACTCTGTACAGCCCATCGCCCTGAAGCACCGCAGGGTGCCGTTCCATCTCAGGGAGCAGGTGGACAAGGAGTTAGACAACCTGGTGAGTCTGGACATTATCGAAAAGGTCGAGGGCCCGACTCCCTGGGTGTCCCCCATTGTGGTGGCTAGAAAACCTAAACAACCTGACTCTGTCCGGATTTGTGTGGACATGAGGCTACCCAACAAGGCCATTAAGAGGGAGCGGCATCCCACCCCTACCATCGACGACATTATCGCTGAAGTACAAGGGGCCCGTTTCTTCTCCAAGCTAGACCTTCGAGCAGGATATCATCAGGTTGTCCTCCACCCCGAGTCCCGGTACATAACAACGTTTACCACCCACCGTGGGCTGTACAGGTCAAGAGGTTGAGTTTTGGGGTGTCATCGGCTGCAGAAGTATTTTAGAACATTATACGGGGCGCCCTAGCAGATCTGGAGGGCATCCTTAATATCAGCTATGATATTCTGGTGTTCGCAAGGACAGAGGTGGACCATCTGAGGAGGCTTGGAAAGACCTTTGAGAGGCTGCAGTCACTGGGCCTCACCCTTCATAGGGATAAATGTGAGTTCCTGCGCCCCTCCATCAAATTCTTCGGGTTCGTGTTCAAGGAGGGGGGTTGTCGCCCGATTCGAGGAAGGTTCAGGACATTAAGAAGGCGCAGCCCCCCGAGTCGGTGTCTGACGTGAGGAGCTTCCTTGGTATGGTGACATACTGTGGGCGCTTCATTCAAAATCTCACGTCAAGGTCCGAGCCGCTCAGGGCGTTGACGAAGAAGGAGTCGACCTGGCAATGGGGCCCACTTGAGCAGTCGGCTTTTGAGGACATTAAGAGCGCCTTAACAACAGAGGACACCATGGCATTCTTCGACCCGGCGCTGGCGTCCGAGATCATTGTGGATGCCAGTCCGTTCGGCCTGGGGGCTGTACTGACTCAGGTGGACCGGGACGGGGCGTCCGCCCAGTGGCATACACCAGCAAGGCACTCTCGGAGACGGAGCACCGATACTCCCAGATCGAGTGGGAGGCGCTGGCGGTCCTCTGGGGTTGCAGACATTTTCGACTCTTATGTCTTGGGGCGTCCAGTGACCGTGGTAACAAACCACAAGCCATTGCTTCCTGGCTGGGTCATCCTCGAAGCACCCGGCTAGGATTGAGAGGTGGATGCTTGCCTTGCTTGAGTATGGAGTTACCCTGGTGTATCGGCCCGGGGCCAATAACGCAGCAGACTACCTCTCCCGGCATCCTGGAGTGCTCAGGGGAGAGGAGTATGACACCTGTGCGGAGGAGGCCGACGATCATGTTCGAATGGTGGTGGAGGGAGCCACGCCGAATGCGATGCCCCTGTCGGACCTGGAGGCGGCCGCGGCCGAGGATGAGTGCTTCCAGATCCTAAAGCACTCAATGCAGCACGGCTCCTGGAAATCAATCTTGGAGGCACTGGCGGGGCGGACCCAGGAGGCGAGGACAGGGCTCGAGCAATTGTGGAAGGTCAAGGATGAGCTGTCCTTCTCGGAATCGGGCCTCCTACTCCGAGGTGATCGCATAGTGGTCCCCCAATCCAAGATAACGTAAGTAATCACCTTGGCCCACCATGGACATCAGGGCGCCGCCAAGACCAAGGCGAGGCTGTGGCTGAAGTTCTGGTTCCCGGAACTGGAGAGGGTGGATGACTTTGTGGCGGCCTGTGTGTGGTGCCAGGCGGCTTCTCCAGTGCAACGAGAGCCGGCCATCGAGGCGATGCCCCGGGGGACCCGGCCCTGGGAGGTCATCCATGCGGACTTTGGGTCGACGTCTGTAGGCACCCATTTTCTCGTAATCGTTGATGAGTACTCACGATACCCTGAGGTGGAGTTCGTGGAGTCGGTGGCCTTCGAACACGTGGTTGTGGCCGTGGAGAAGGTGTTTGCGGCCCATGGCTTCCCCATCACTCTGTGCTCGGACAATGGGTCGCCGTTCCAAAGTGAGTGGTTCTCGGAGTTCCTGGAGAGCTGTGGGATTCAGCACAGGAAGATATCCCCTCTGTGGCCCCGAGCTAATGGTGACGCTGAAAGACTGATGCGGACACTCAATAAGACCTTCAGGATTGCCCATGGACAAGGGCAGCCACTTCTACCAGTTCCTGCAAGTGTACCGCACCACCCCACATGCCTCCACGGGGGTAGCCCCGGTCGAGGCTCTGTTCAGGCGATGTCCCCGGGGCCTACTGCTCGAGGTCCGGGAGAAGGAGCCGGGAGTTATTGACAACCAGCAGGTCGAGGCCGACAGGCGGGTCAGGATTGACCAGGAGAACTTGCGAAGGGGTCTTCGCCCCCAGCGGCTGGAACCGGGAGATGAGGTGCTCATTCGAAACCGACACCCCCATGGGAAGTTCTCGCTCCCCTATGAGCCAGAGCCATTGGACGTGGTAGCCATAAAGGGGTCCATGGTGACGGCCTCGGATGGAAAATCTGCCGTCACCCGAAACGTCAGCTTCTTTAAGAAGCTGGGTGATCCACGAACTGAACCACCACTGGACCCGGATGTGGTGGAGGTGCCGGAGGACGCTGGAGGTCCCTTGGGCACACCGCATTCCCCTGTCCGGGGGACTGCTGCGGAAGGACTTCCCGTGCCGGAGGTAAGCAGGAGGTACCCCCAGAGGGCTGGGCGAGGGAAACCTGCTTACCTCAGCGAATACGTGCTGGGACATGTGGACAGTATGCCCGACTAAGGGGGACCCGGGGGGCTGACATTAAAGGGGTATGGGCGTAAAATGTTGCTGTTATTGTGTTGTGTGGTTTGTAGTGTTTAGTAATAAAAGCAGTTGTGTGTCCTCCCGAAAAAGGAGGGTGGGGGCTTGCGGGCACACATGGGGCCAAGGAATAACCCCCAACAAGCACCTGCCATGTTGACTTAAGCATGAGCGCCGCACAGCCTGGGTGGGTGGCTCACATGAAATTGGTTGCACACTGCACATTTGAGGACAGGGCACCACCCAGTGAACCGCACGTGCCAGGGCTGCAGCCCTGGTGTGTGCTCGCTCGCATCCATGTCGCATCACATGATGTGCTGCACACATTGCGCAGGTGCAGGGCTGCGCACAGCAGGCGGGCGTCCTTATGTCTTTGTGCACTGCTCTGACTGAGTGTGCTCTGAATCTGAAGACGACGACTGGTGTGGCGAGTGGCGCAGAGCAGCATTTTACTCAGGTCAGTGCGCAATTGAATAGATACATTACTTGGTGCCGGTGGGTGGGGGGTGTTGGAGCTCGAGCCTCGGACTGGCTGCAGATGGTGGAGATGAGTGGAATTCTGATTGCTTGGTGCCGGTGAAGGGAGGAGTGCGGTTTAGGGCCTGGCTACCTACCCCGCTCATTAATCAGTTATTGCAAAGCACCATGCAATTTATGGCCACCCCACTCACTGTTGCTCTGATTGTTAACAGCTTTTTTTAAAATCATCATCAAAGTGCTTCTCTTTTTCTTTACTTAGTAAGTGTGCAGTGATCACCAGCATCATGCATGTACGGTACCAATGTTTTCAGTATCTTGCATGTTCTGGAAATCCCCATCTCACATATTTCGCAATACTACTCCTGGGCTAGTATCTTACGTTTATTAATTGAAGTTGTGTAAAGCGCTACATGCTGAGCAAACTTCTTTAAAAGCGCAGAAGAAAAACTGAGCAGGGTAAACAAGGCTGAGACATGAAGGCATGGGTGCAGGGGATGTACCAATGCTTTCACGGCAATCCTAGTTGCATTCCAATAGTGAAGGCTAGACACTTCAACAACAAGTATTTAATGATATGCTACATAAAATATGATTAAATGCATTTAGCAAAGTTAGAGTTCATTGCAACTGTCACTGTGGTGGGAATGTCACAGTGCAAGGGCCCACGATAGATGCATGCCGTCATGAGATGGCGGATTGGTTGTTGCACATGGATCAGAACTTGGTGTGGTGGGGTGGGCAGTGCACATGATGGGGGAGGGGCTCGTGAAAGATTGCAGGTCCTGCAGTTAGCAATCAAGGTTAATGAGTTGGAGGAGAAGCAAGGCCTCAAGGACCTTGTGCAGCATTGAATCATATTTTCTTCTCTTATATTCAGAGGGCGATCACTCCCCAATATGGGGCCTAGGTGGGTGATAGTCCTACCTCTGCCGCAGAGATGATTTGGTTTGGCAGCCTGAATTAGTACCAACTTTGCAGACCCGAGTGACCACAATGTTATGTTATGTTATGTTACCTGGACTTGTAAAGTGCTCGGTCGCCCAAGGGCATCATGGCGCTGGTGAGGAAGCTACCGAGCAGGAAGAACAGTGGTAGCCAGAGAGCTAAAATAGAGTTGTTTTCAGAGCTTTCCTGAAAGCCAAATGGTTAGAGGTAGACTTGAGTAGCAGTGGGAGGGTGTTCCACAGCCTGGCCGCAGCAATGGAAAAAGCTCTGCCACCGAGTCTTTCCCGGTTGTACCTAGGGACCACCAAGAGGTTGGTGGTCGAGGAGCGAAGATTGCGTTCCGGGATATATCGGACAAATTTGGTTTGAAGAAACTCAGCTCCTAGGCCCTGGATTGCCCGGTGGACAATACACAGTGACTTGAACTTAACTCGCTGAGCCACTGGAAGCCAGTGAAGTTGGCGAAGCACTGGCGAGATATGTGCTCCATAGGGAGAGCCTGTGGCCAGTCTAGCTGCCAGGATGTGCATGCGTTGGAGACGCTGGAGAAGGCCCACCGGCTGAGAGAGGTACAGGGAGTTGCAATAGTCCAACCGTGAGAGGACTAATGCAGCCACCACAGGAGGGCGCATAGCTTCTGGGATCATAGGGAGGACCCTCTTAAGTACCCTAATCTGGTGCAATGCTTGCTTTGTTGGGCGTTGGGAGGAGGACAGACCGATAGTTGTGCCAATTATTCAAATATGCGGTCGGGATAATGCATAGAGTTTTGAATACAAAGATACAAAGAACAGGTTGGATTATCACAATAGAAAATACAAACTCGCTATAAGAGGTGTACTCAAAGCCAGAGTACTCAACCAACTACCTCCGTATCTTGCTTTATTTCCCTGTCCACAAATTAGAGACCAATTCTTAAGAATAAGACTAAATGTCTGTCCGACGAATGAAGCATTATCAGCAAGAAACCGAGACGGGTTCATTACTCCCCAATGTCGCTTCTGTAAGAAGAATGATGAAACTGAGTCATTATACCATATATTCATGGATTGCAAAGCATTGAAAAAAAGAAAGACTACTATATGTGAACATGCTTGCCGAGGGACATGCCCAATTAACTCCCCACGAAAGCTGGTCAAACCTGATGACCAGTACGAATAAGAAGCGGACATTCAGAATAGTGCAATTCTGGTTACCTGTCTTTGGAAAATCTCATCTTTCTACAGCGATTAATCACAAACCATAAAAGGGAAATGCGTATATGGACAAATTAGAGAATTCGACCAACCTATGTCAAGAAGATAAATTACTAATGATCCAACTGTCTAAAACGCCTTATTTCTTTCTATCAAATTGCTTTGAAATCCATGTCTGCTCTATTTTTTTTGGTCTTTTAATTCTGCTCATCCTAAAGGTTCTAAACTGCTTTTCTTGTTACATCAAATGAAAAAAGTTTTTCCTTTGTAAAACTGTAATCATTGATAAAAATAAATAAATAGAGTTTTGGATGCCCCTTTCAGTGGGTGATGTAGTAGAGATATTAATGCCCTCACATGGTTACATTTCTTCAAACCATTCATTAACCAAGGTGCTCTGTGACGTAGCTGACGTTTGCAGGTAGGCTGGTGTACATGCTGCTGCATTAGGCCAGGCAGAGGAGTGCTCTCACCACCTCTGGCTAATTACAAATGTCAAGTAAAGGTTGATTTTTACTCATGATGTGTAGCTGATAATGGGTATTTGTACATACATTTGACCGCGGCACTCCCCGGACAGTGGATGTGCCGGTACAACGGGTGTCATGCGTGTGCTGCTAACAGTGCTCAAGGCATCTTCATGTGCCAGGGTCCCAGTATTGTGCACATGCCGTCTTGCCCGGCGGCATGCATACGGGGTATGCAATATGGTACAGGTGCTGCTGCTCCTGGTATCCTGCATGCGCTAGCGCTCCCGTATTGTGTAAGGCAAAGGGGGAGGAGGGATCAAACATCATGCTGAAATGGCCTCTGGCAGCCCTAACACATCTTCAGCCGGCCCTGATACTGGGACACGTGACAGGGGATTCATACCTACCATTTATGCATGTAGACATATTTGAAGCATACTGTGCATATACCAGTGTGATAGAAACAATACACATTAAGTGAGCCCATTGAGTCTTATGTACTTTGCTTGAATTTATCCAGGAAGCGTGTTCTCTTCCGTCCTGCTGTTGGATTTTAGGAACACATGAGACACAAAATGCAGGGCACTCTCCCATGAGGATGTTATGTTCTCTGTCTCATTGAAGATTAGACATGGGCCAAATTCCATTGTGCCATAAACTGTACCTGCCCACTGACAGATGCAGAAGTAATGGCAATACCTTGGTTAGGCCTTTCATGGCAGCACCGCCCAACGATGCCACCTCCCCACCCCAACCTGGATCTTGGCCACTTGGCCATGAACTGGGCATGCAGCCATTGAATCTTTGTCTCAGTGATTGATGGTAGAGGCGTGTGGGGGAGGGTGCTAGATGGAGGCGCCGAGTTGTATGTAATGTGAGCTGCTAAAGCGATTTCAGGGGCAGGTGTAGGTAAAGTACGGGCATTTTGTATGCATGGCACAGACTTACTCTGCATGGGCTTGCAGGGGCTACAGATCTCGGTCACCCTTGTTCAGAATTATGTTAATTAATATGATTAATTCATACACCCTATCCCTCCCATTGAAAAGCCAGCGGTGTATGCCAGCAGGGTCACTTTTAAAGGGTCACAGCCCAGTTCATCAATAAGTGGGTTCTTATAAAGAAGCTCATCCCTGGGCATTACTGCCATGGGGCATAGTCGGCTGCCAGCACACATCGCGCAGGCTATCATTGAGGCTTTCCAGTCCGCAACCTCACCCACAGTCCATTATTGTACCACCTACAGAGAGGAAAGGGCTTTGAAAGAGAACAAATGGTGATTTTCAGAGGGTCTCCAGCAGCGGCTCCTGGGAGCGGAAGGAACATGCAAAATGCTCCCTAGGAAAAGGGTGCCCTTCTTATCTTCCTAGGCCGACCAGCTTGCTTGTAACTCAGACACTTTTATTTCAGCTAAAACACAGAGAACTCCCCGATACATGAGCATTGCCTGCTTATAGGTGACATCGGACACTCTTTGTCCCATGAGGGTCATTTTGAGAATTTGTGGTTTTAGAGTGGCATTGACTCCCCTCCCAGTCCAGTGCAGGGTAGTGTCTTAAAGGTACAAGGTGATCAGATCCTACATTGTGGGCTTTTACGAGAGCAGTGAACCCTGCCACATGGATAGTGATTAAAAATGAGGGACCAGTGACATCTGTGGCAAAACCCATTCACCCACATTATAATAATCCACAAAATAATGGTGCATTAATTCACCTAACTTCAAAATAGTTGGCCGCCTGATTAGGTGAGCAATGTGAACTGGCTCATCTACCCAAGAACTGCCTTCCAAGCAGAGGTGGAGCCAGCCTCAAAGTTTGGGGAGCATGAGGGGCTGAATGACACTCTTGAAAGCTGATCATGCCTGGGGCCATCGACCTATTGAGCTTTTGACCCCCCCACCCCCGCCTCCGAGCCCAAGAGGCTGTATAGCTATTTCACTCTCCTTTTGCCCATTAGATGCATCTTTCAACCCAGTGCAGGGGCTACTTAATTTCACAGTGCCATGCTAATCACTGGAGGCGTGGGCCATCTTCAAGTTGAGTCCAGCCTTTGGCTTCATTATATGGTTATTTTATCATGGCCCTGGCAGGCTTTTGTCCTCTCGTTCTGTACGTTTACTGCTGCTGTTGCAAAGTTAATGATGTAAATCCATTCTCCCAGGTAAGAATTTTGACACGCATTTGCCATCGCAAACCTTTGCCATAAGAACTCCCTGCTGGGCAGCACAACTAGTGTTACCTTCTGCCTCAAAGTTGGACGGATTAAGCTCTCCCAAGCCAGAGGCTGGTGCTGCCCATGTCTCCAGACCTGGACCACGATGGGGACACCCACACAAGCAGTAGGAAATTGTTGGTCTATAAGAAGCAATGCCATCATACGTTTAGGACACTGCCTTCTCTACGTTGAGAGATCATGAACTTATTTAAAACATGACTTTTTAAGCCATATATGTTTAAAACATGCTTTAAATTCACTTATTTTGACTAATTGTATTCAAAATGTTCTTGGGGGATACCCCCAATACCCTCATAGACGGGTTCGGTTCACGTGCTGTGCTCGCTGGTTCAGAGAAATATGGGGCCACTTTCATGACCCAACAGTGGTTTTGGTTCCCAGTCCGCCCTAACAGTGCCTAGTCGAGGTGGCCCCAGTGAGTAAACTCCTGGCTGGCCCAGACTGCATTGTAGACTGGCCCTGTCATGCCTGCCACTGCAGGTGCGCTCCTGCATGGAGCAGGGGGAGCTGTGCCGGCTGCTCTTGGGGTTATGTAGGAGAGCCCAGGCGGCTGAGACTCAAGGGATAGAGTACCTCTGTTTTGGTCCCATGTGGTGCCATGTGGAAGAGAGGCACCCAGTACAGAGAGGAACACTTGGGTGCAGCAAACAGTAGAGCTGTCATACGGGCGCTGGTCATAATGGAGCACTGTAAGTTGTGAGCAACCTGAGGGCATCCTCCCATCTACTCCCCTTGGATCTTCCTCTCAGGTGGCCAGGGAAGGGCAATCGCTTTTGGATCCTGACCCTTTTGGTGGATATGCGAGGGAGGATCACCTCGGTGGAGGGACATTGGGGAGTGGAGGAAAGGTTCATTTAGGTGAGGCATGGTATCCCCCGTTCCCCTGTCAAAATACACCCTACCGCCCCCAACCTTCATAGGGTAATACCACTCTTCCCCACTGTCACATATTCCACGCACATACCATCCAGGTCCCTTTAAGACTGGGACGAGCAAGAGGTGACTAGGAGGAATATACACTTCCACCTATATACATGTTAAGAAAGGAAGAAGGCAATGTGCACGGAATCGCACAGTGTACAACTTTGAATCTAAATATGTGCATACAAAACCCAAGACTTGTGTATACTAAAACCCAGGAGAAACAATAATACCTATATATGAAAAGGAATGTGGGGTAAGCACTTAGAACCTCCTTATGACTGAAAGGAAAGTCGGCAAACTCCTTACCCACTATGCTATTACAGATACTGACAGCGCTAAACCCACATAGAGGGCAAGCAAGGACAGGATCTGTGAGCTGACACTCTGGATGATACAGAATAAGGAACTTAGAAACTGTACTCACGAGGACCTGAAAGACCACTTGAATGTCAGTAAACTCACGAACCCAGTTGATCAAACAGGAACCCTGAAGGCTATAACAGCAATGGGTGGAGGAAACTAAATACATAAGACCCTAGTCAAGGGGCGAGTACAAATAGTGATATAAAATAGTGAGGAAACAAAAGGGCATTTACACTGGGACTAGTTACAATAACACCCAAACCTAATAATCCATGGGAAATGAATGCAGAAGTGAGATGGAAAACATGGAATGGATCCCAATAGAAAGTAAGGATCAGGAGCAGGGAAAATGATATCACAAAAGGAAACCTTGAGGCAGGAAGCTAAATCTATAAAGGGAAAGACTAAAGCATCAAGTTTTTCAGTAGCAAAGGACAGCAACAAAGAAACAGAAAACACAGGCGAATTGGGCAGCATCAAAGGGTAAAGTACAGAGACAGGCTGCCTGCAGACAGAGGAAGACAGAAAGGGAAATCCAGTGAGCAGAAATCAATTAAGCGCAAGAATCCGAAATCTAGGGCAGAGGAACAAGAAACAGGAACTGGGCACTAGGCACAAAAGCTAGGAACAAGGAACAGGAACTAGGAACTCGGCACAAACGCTAGGAATGGAACAGGAACTAGGTACTAGGCACAAACGCTAGGAACAATGAACAGGAACTAGGTACTAGGCACAAAAGCTAGGAACAAGGGACAAGAACTAGGTACTAGGCACAAAAGCTAGGAACAAGGAACAAGGGACCAGTCACAACAGGAACACAGCAACAATGACCAGCGCTGGACTGAAGCAAACTGAGGCTTTTAAAGCTGCTTAACGAGCACACCCCTCAGGCGTGCCGCCTGCTGCACCTGCAGCCACAGGTGTTGCCTATCCTCCACCCAGCCTTGTCCTGCAAGGGAGGAGGTGAAGCAGTGAGCCAGGCATTCTGGGAAGCATAGTCATTTGATTAAAGTAGCAGTAGCATGCTGGCTGCCAAAAACCTGGAATGGATCCGGAAGGGAAGTAATTTGGGAAATAAGGTTTTAGCGCTCCCAATTCATCAGGACACGGTAGCATAAGGTTCGGAGGAAATGTCCAGTAGGGAATAAACCCCAAAACATGCCCCCAAGTGGCGGGAACAGGAGCGAAGGGAGCGAGCCGTGACAATACACATCTTTGGTACTGGGACGAGAAAAAGGACGGTAGTCTGAAAGTCAGGCATGTCACAATAATAGAGTTCATTGTAGTCAGGAAAAAGACTTGCACCTGCAACCCCTTAAGAGGCTATAGGTGCAATAAAAGAGAGTTATCCACACAAGAGAAAGAGACCTCCTGGGAAGCAAGGGCTCCGTGGAGCAGGGTGGAGAGGAGAAGCCAGTGAAGAGGATGCTGGCGGATGTAGGAGAGCTGGAAGGGCGCTGCGGTTGGAGAGAGCCGTGAGAGACTCTAGAGCCCTGCAGAGCTCTGAGCTGTGTGTCCCCAGCAGGAACTGGGGGACACAGAAGCTTCCACTTAGCTGCAGACATCAGCAAGAACATCAAGAGGAAGCAAGCGCTGCTCACTGGTACTCCCGATGTGATAGGGAAGTGAACGCAAACAGAAGAGTAGCCCACAAGAACCCGGAAGAGCTGCCGCATACCGGTCAGTGAGAGGGAAAGAGCACTCGTACCGGGGCACTCTAGGGGCTTAATATGGGCCGAAGAAAGGGCTGAACAAGTGAAAGCATATAATGGATGGGTCTGGAGTCTCGATGGACATTATTAAGTGTCGAGAGAATTACAAGGTGATAACAAGGAGTAAATCTAGCAAAGTGAAGTGTATGAGAGGCACGCGTTGGTAGAGACAAGAGACTGCCAAGAAGACACGAGAGTGCAAATGGACTAATGTCACAAGTGCAGAAAGGAAACATATGGTGGAAAATGTGTCCAATGAGAATCAGTGAACTTTACAAAGTGCCAGGGGTTATCAGTTGCATGACCTGTGATGGGTGGATCGTGTGGTCCAACAACTGCGCCTAGAATGAGTAACCCCGCCTTGGAGCGATCCAAGAAAAACAAGGAGATGGAAGTTGTTTCCTTTCATCCCTCTGGAAGTGGATGGTAAGCAAGCCTGAAAGAATACCATTCATACTGAAAGCTGAAAAAGCTGAACTAACTGTGAACTGAGTTGAACTGGGGAATGGAACCCTGAGGGTGTTTGGAACTTGGTTGAACTTGGATAAGGGAACCCCGAGGGTGTTTGGAACTTTGTTGAACTTGGGAAAGGTAACGCCAAGACCTTTTTGTGGAACTGTTTTGAATCTGAGGAAGAAGAAGATGAAATCAAAAAAGGAGCTGGACAAAGCTCAGAACTTTACTTTGACACTGTTTCTTTGGTTGCTGACATCTCTACACATTGTATAGATTTACTTGTGAGGGAAAGCATAGGTTTTGGACACAGACTGGCTTTAAGTTGAACTCTATACAGACTATCCTTAGTTTCGTTAGTTAGGGAAATACCACCTCAGCACAGGGCAGGTTAGGCCTTACTCCATCGTGACATTTGAGAATTAAAAGCTCTATTTTCATGATGCCTTCACAAAGGGCAGTTTATAGACTTTGTAATAGAGAACAGTTATTGTACCAAGGCACTTGCACAAATTGGACATAGAACAAGGACTACAAAGGAAATAGGGGTGTGCAGAGACAGATATAAGGCTGAGAATCCTGGTTACAGTGTGGCAGCCATTTCTCTGCATGTTTAGACCATTGGTGAGTAATTTGCCTAATCAGTTTCAATCAAGTGTGGGAGATCCCCAGTTCAATGGGAAACTTGGAAGGAGGACTTCCCAGACTATGGCCCTCATTACAATTTTGCCGGTCCGGAAACAACGGTGCTGGTAAGCTTACCGGCACCGTTGTTTCTCCATTGGCAAACTACGAGTCTGCGGACGGTTGCCATTCTGCCTGTCAGGGTCAGACCGGGTGGACGGAACGGCATCCACCTGCAGACTTCTACAGAAGCACCGGCACCTGTATTAATGTGCCAGTGCTTCCGTGGCACCCATTCCTGTTTACCAGCGCCTAATTTACTGGACCGCTGGAGCTGTAATGCCCCGGTGATTCCGGCAAGTCAGGCTGCGGTAAATCATTATGGGTCCAGTGGCTACCTACCGTTTTACCGGCACGGTTTCCACCGGACCCGTAATGAGAGCCTATGTGTTAGCTATTCATGGTCTATTATTTAGTATTGATAGAAAGATAGCATTTCTGATGCACTGTTTGTGATTAGAGAGAAGAGTACTCAAAAGCTCACCAGAGTTGAGAAGGCAAGGTACTGGCGAAGGGGATGATAATTTATCTCTTAATTCCTATGCAATAATTTTGAACAATTTAGATTTACACTATGAGAAGAAGACCAGTGTGATATTGGAAATATATCACTTTGGTATGAGAGATCAGCACCCAGGTGACTCGATAGAAAATGTCATTACTGCTCTTCGTGATTTACCGAACAGGTGCAACTATGGCCTCACATATGATGAACACATTCATGATCAATGTATGTTGAAAGTAAGAGAGCAAAAGATACGAGAGGAAATATGTACCAAAGGTGATTCCCTTGCATTATGAAGTAATTGATTTAGCAAATTGAACATATGTTGGCCTGTGTGCAGGAGAGCGACGGAAAGGATAACAAGGTGGACGCCAAGTAATGTGCAGAGGGTAGCGGAATGATAGATCCAGGTATGTTAATTCAAATCATCACCAGGCAGAGCAAAGGCCCAAACTTACCGTCCAACATGGGACAAGTCAGACAAGTTTGCAAGAGACACAGGAAGGAAAGACCACAGACCAAATCATGCCAGGGAGTGTTACAAATATGGGAGCTACTACAACATGGCAAGCTCGTCCACTTGTCCAGGCAGTGGTGCAGTCTGTAGAAAATGTGGAAAAGGGGACAATTTGCCAGATGTTGTGGGAATTTTAAAGAGGCAGTTAGTGAAATAAGTACGATGAGTGGGTCAGATGAGTACTGTAATGAGGAGAGGTCTGAGCCTTTTCTATGAGTGAGATAGGATCGAAGAAAAAGGGAAAGAAACCTCACGATGAACTTGAAGTGAATGGAAAATGTGTAGAAATGTTAGTAGATTCAGGGTCTGACTATACCATTATTGATTGGAAGACATGGCAGGGCACATTCAATAAGCTTGGAGACATTTGTGCCAGTGCATACAAAGGTGTGAAAGTAGACATAATAGGTATGTTTAAATCTAAGTTAGGTTGCATACTATTTATGCAGACGTGTCAGAAGTTGGTGGATGTCTGTTGGGATGGGTTTAGCAAAGGAACATGAATATTATTACTGATCCATGAGTTACCAGTCACGTGAGTATTCTGGAAAGACAGACATTTTGTGAGGTTGAAGGAAAGTGTGGAGAAGTTTTTAGTGAAAAGCTGGGTTGTTTGTCAGAATACCAAACACACAATTAGTTTGCGATCAGGAGCCATGCTGGTTGTGTTTAAACTTAGGAATGTCCCTATCAGCTTACATGAGGAAGCAGCAAAGGAGTTGAAGAAACATGAAAACCAGGAGATCATTGAACGAATAAAAGCCACATAGTGGATCTCCCTATAGTAATTACATGGAATCCCAGTGGGAAAATAGGGATATGTATTGATCTTAGTGCATTGCATAGAGCAGTCATAGTTGATAGGTTTCATTTACCCAATAAAGAAGAACTGGTGAGTATGGTGGGGGAGGCCACGATTTCAGTACATTAGATGAGCCTCAGCTTACCATCAGATACAGTTGCACCCAAAATAAAAGCCAATTACAACTGTTATTATGCCCAAAGGCACATATCAATTCAGAAGGATGCCTTTTGGACTGGTTTCTTCCTCTGTGATGATCCAAAGGGTTGTGGATAAACATTTCAGAGGCTTGTCAGGAGTGCAGTTCTTCCAAGACGACAAAATTGAAGTTGGGAAGATTCTGGTGGAACATGATCAAAGATAAAAAAAGTTCTAGAGGTACTGAAGGAGACCGGGTTGACATTGAAAAAAGAGAAATGTAAATTCAGGTTAAATTCGATAAATTATCTGAGAGACAAGATAAGCAGGTATGGGGCTTCTGGAGGAACTAGTTGATGTTGTTGTTAATAGTGAGGTACCCAAAAACAGACAAGGAGTTATGACTTTTCTGGGTCTAGTGGAATACTATGCAAAGTTTATACCACATGTTGCCGATAGGTGCAATACAATAAGGAAACTATGCGAGTCTGATGAGAAATATGAATGGACTGACACCTGCATGGAAGTATTATGAAAGCACCTGTATTGTGATATGTTGATGTGGTGGATAACTGTATAGTGATTACATATGCCAGTGACAGAGGTTTAGGGTAGTATTGTTGCAGGAGAGGGATGGGATAGAGAGAGGCTAAATAGCATTTGCATCTCACACATTGAAGGGAGAAGAAGAAAAATATTCCAAGATAGAAAAAGAAGCATGCAGTTTTCATTGGGCAGTGGGAACATTTAAGTCATTGTTGTGGGGCTGAGCTTTTTGAGTGAGAACATACCATAAGACCTTTGTGGGAATTTCCAATGATAAGGGACTGGAAGTTTCATCCCACAGGATATTAAAGTGGGTGACTATGCTTCAAGATCATAACATGTAAGTTGAACACATATCAGGGAAAAATAATGTTGTAGCTGACTGTCTGTGTATGGTGGTGGAATCGAGGAAGAAGAGCTAGAAGAAAATGGCATAAGTATTTCTTATAAATGGGCAAGTTGTTGATGAAGGAGTGTGGAGTTCTGCTGATGTGGAAGATGAGGTGTTGAGAAATCTCAAGGAAATGATAGATAACAGCTAGGTAGGATATGAAGGAGGAGGTGTTCTTAAATACTATCACAGGGGGGGCTGGCTTGGACGCCAGAGAAGATGGCCACCTAAAAGGGTGCTCCGCCTCATGTAAATATTAATATGCATTAAGCCTTCACATTTTTCTTTTTTCCGCTCATTACTGACCTTTTGTTGTTGCTTTTTGCTGCATCGTGTGTCCGCACAACATCGTTATCGTTTTAGAGTGCTGTAGCATCCCTGGTGAGCCACGTAGCATTCGGGCTTGGAGCTCCGTCATCGCCTCGGAAATGCACCGCCCCTCATGAGGAGAGAGCGGTGTCGCGCTTCACGTGACATGCCAGCTTTGGGCCGGAATCCACGGACAACAGAGATTTTACAACGCCACCTCTGGCGCTATTAACCAACTGCACAGAAAAGAAAGAAGCAGTTAGAAAAGAACACACAACTAAGAAAAAGGCGAGAGGAGGGTGGGGGGCAAAGTAAAGGAGAGAAAGGAAAGGTTAAAAGAAAAAGGGAAAAAAAATGAATATAGGGGAATAAGACAGTCGAGAAACAAGCAGCAGAGATCTATAAGGAAAATTAGTAGGGAAGAAGGGAGGAGTAGAAAGCTAAATTACCTCCTTTCAACATTCATCAAAGTTATTAACAGACTCTGTGCTGAACACTTCTCTCAGTCAGAATTATCATTGTGTACTACTTGAATGACCCCAATTTAACTAAGGAATTGGCACCTGGCTCTTTGTTATAGTACGCATGATGAACAATTTAAACTGTCTTTAATATTAGCTCCTAACCTCCTCACAGAAATCATTAGCAGTTATTAGTTCAACGCCATAGCTTCATCGCTGTATCTACTTGCTTCTCTCATCATAAAATACAGCACTGGGAGATATTATCTAGACTTTACAACCCTCACATCAATACTCACTTACCTCTTGACCAAATGTGGATCTATAGCCGAAGTGCACAAGAACTGCTCTACCTCACGCCATCCGACTCAGTGAATTTACTATACTCTTCATTATTTATAGTATGTGCCTTATTATCATCTGTCTGGTAATTTAACCTCTTGTTAGAAGAGTAAGACAGTACACATAATATGGATGTAATAATTGCATACTATGATCTGTTATAGTACATAAAGTAAGACACCACTAAATCTATTCAAGCTGAGAAGTCACTTCAATCTATAACGAAACAAAGTGCCCATACTGCGGCTGGCGTGTCGAATATTGTATTGACCTACACATATTTTCTAACATCTACCTCTGAAAACTGCTCAGCTCTTAAAGATTTGATAACAGATGTCAGAATGGCTGTGAATAAGGCAAATCAAAAAAAATGCTTCCACCCCAAAAGAATCCACCTCCTCTTCAACTAATCTTAAAAGGCCGAAAAGTGACTCACCACCTTTACTTGGTATCACTGACCCCGCAATCGAAACCATCCTTGCTGAAATCAAAGCACCTAAACCTTTCATTGAAACTACTAATATCAAACTTCAACAATTAGATGACAGATGGATAGGAGTTGACAACAGAATAGAGGAAGTGGAAAATAGAGTTGGGATTATAGAAGATTTATCCCCTAGAGTGGTACAATTAGAAAAATCCATGAAAGTCCTCCAAAGGCACAATGAAGACTTAGAAAACCGCACTGGGCGCAACAACCTACTTCTCTGAAGGCGCTGACCCCATTGTTTTTCTACAAAAATTCCTACCAGCCATTCTACATCTGCCCTCAGAAACATAACTCGACATACAGCGTGCTCATAGAATTGGCCAACCTACAGTCTCAACCACCTTGCGTCCGTTACACAGAACTCTCATATTTTATCTCTTGGAATACTCTCAGCTTCAACTTATCATATCTTCAGCCAAGGGACGCAAATCCCTCATCTGGCATGGAAACAAGCTATTCATCTCTCAAGACATGGCCAGAAGCACAGCCCAACGCAGAAAAGTTTTCCTATCCTTTCGTCCTGCTCTGAAGCAGCTCAATATCTGATACGGATTATATCACACATGTTCCTTTAAAGTAACACATGAAGGTTGTACAGCGGTGTTTGATGATGCAGCAAATATCAGGTCCGCGATGGTATGGACACTTCCTCACCTACTAGTGCCTCAACCTCACCCATTACCTGAGAACTGAATCTCATAACATGTTCAGGTTTTGCTTTTTCTCTTCTTTACAACTTACTTAATGCAATAATTACTCAGTTACTTTAACAAGTTGAGGCGGGTGTTCTTGCATTGTCCTTCTTCCACTGAGCTTGTTCTTTCTCTTTTTGGTGACCCAGTTGGTGTTACCTGTCCCCGTTTCATCTTCTTTCCCTGCTCCTTCTTCCATGCTCGGTTTGATCTCTAAAGTTATTATTTTCTGATCGCCTACATTTTCTCAGTATTTGATCAAACCCCTTACTCCCCTTCCTTATCCCCAATGTACTATCCTTTTGTGTTACTGTTTGGGTATATATGTTTCAAACCACATTACTTTGGATCAGTCTCCGACATTATGCTACAGATTCATAATGCATGCCTATCAATATGTTTATGGTTAAAAGGTATTTAAGTGTATCACATGGAGCATTAATGGTTGTAACAATCCCATCAAGAGATGTAAAATTATATCTCACTTAAATAAATGTAAGCCACCGGTAGCTTGTTTAGAAGAAACTCTTCTATCCAACAAAGAGACAATCAAACCTAAATCCCTTTGGGTTAAGGAGGTTATATCCAGTCCAGTAGTATCCAAAAAGAATGGAGTAGCCATATTAATTAGTAAAAAACTACCCTTTAAAATTCTAGATCTCGATGCTGACTCCAATGGTAGATGGGTTGTGTAAAACTTTTAATAGACTCAACACAAGTCTCTATTTTAAACATATATGGTCTCACTTTACTAGATCCCACCTTTTGGATCTCAATCAAACAAATGATACTTAAAAACAACTTTACCAATTTGATAATGTGTGGGGATGTTAATCAGGTCCTCGATCCGTGTTTTGGATCAAAAATCCTGCTGTATGTTTAATACAAACAAAACCCATACATCTTTTCTGAATTGTCTTGTCGAAACAGGTCTAATTGACACTTGGAGACTATCCCATCCCACACAATTAGTTTATACCTTCCACTCATCCCCGCACAACACACTCTCATGCCTGGACTATATTTTTGCAATCAAAACCCTCTCTGGTCCCATTGTAGATTCTAAAATCTCCAATGTGATCATATCAGATCATGCCCCTATAATTACATCCTTTAGTCTTGCAGATGTGAACAAAACTGCTAGCCGATGGAAACTTAATAATTTCCTCCTACAGGACCCACAGTTTACTCAATCCGTTCAATCATTTATCCAACAATATTTCATAGATAATCAAGACTGTGACACCTCAGTAGTTAATAATTGGGATGCGTTTAAAGCGGTTTTAAGAGGTTACATTGTGCCCTTCTCAGGTAAAAAAAAAAAGAAACTAAGGAAAAAACACTTGGATGACCTTTATTCCCAACTTACTCAAGCTGAACAACACTACTATTTGGACTCTAGATCGATCACCCTCCATCAGGTCATATCACTACGCTTCAAAATCAATAAAGAAATCACAGAACTTGCTGCTGGCACAATACTTAAATATAAAACAAAAATATATCAAACATCTAATAAAGCTGGCAAAATGCTTACCTCTTACTTAAAAACTAAAAAGGATAAGTGTCATACCTCCCATATAAAGGATATCCATGGCGTAGCTCACCATCGTTCAGAAGATATACTTGATTGCTTTGGGAAGTTTTATGCATACCTTTACACCCCTGAATGTCAGATTCCTAATGAAAATGTTGAATCCTTTTTTAATAATATTAGTCGAACTTCATACCCTCATATAAACCTTTCCCACCTTGACAACAACATTACATCCTCAGAGATTATTAAAGCTATTAATGGCTTGGTCAAGCGAAAAGCTCCTGGTCCTGATGGATTATCCTCTGAATTCTATATCAACCTATCTAAAGTTCTAACTCCAAAACTTAAAACACTAGTCTCATATTATATATCCCCAAAATCATCATCTAGCTCATTCTCAGAAGCATTACTCATTATATTCCCTAAACCAGACAAAGACCCCACAATCCCCAGTAATTATCAACCCATTTCCCTCATCAATATTGAAAGCAAAGTTTTTGCTAAAATACTAGCTAACAGAATAGAATCCACGATCCATGCTCTTGTTAAATCAGATCAAACTGGATATATCAAAGGACGCAATTACTTAATGCCATTAACTTAGCAGCAAAGATAGAAAAGATAGGCAAGGATATGCAGCCATTGCACTGGACGCGGAAAAAGCATTTGACCGTGTAAATTGGAACTTTATGTTTCCAGCCTTGCACTGGCAAGAATGCAGTGATAAATTCATTTCACTGGTCAAACTTCTTTATTCATCCCCCAAATCCTCTATCTATTTAAATGGCCAAAATTCCTTCTTTTTTCCTTTGCTCAGAGGAACTCGGCAGGGCTGGCCCTTTTCACCTATAATATATATTCTGTCACTAGAGCCATTATTAGAAATGATAAGATCCAATAAAAATATCCTAGGCATTCCTGCAGGCACCTCATGTACTAAAATAGCGGCATACGCCGATGATATCCTTATTCTTATCAAGAATCCCAAGCTACACCAACCCAATCTACTTAATGTACTATCTCAGTTTGCTCAAGTATCAGGATACAAATTAAATAGAGATAAATCGGAAATTATGCCCCTAAACTCCTACTGTTATAAACATGACATTGATATATTTGGTCTTAAATGGTGTAGTGGCTCTATTAAATACTTAGGCATTATATGTGTCCCCACAATCCAAGACACTGTCAACCTCAACACTAAGATCTTGATGGATACTCTAAAAGACCTAACATCCAAATGGTTCCCCCTTTACCTATTGTGGAAGGGACGTCTAGACACAATTAACATGATGTTGTCCCCTATTGTACTATACTACCTACAGCTTCTTTCGGTTCTACTATATCTTTCCTTTTTCAAATCTATATATTCTATTTTACTAAACTTTCTTTGGGGCATTAGAAAAAGTAAAAGAATTGCTTTAACCGAACTGAAAGCACCTTATGAAATGGGTGGAGTTAGATTCCCAGACTTCAAGCAATATCACTCTGCGTTTCATCTAAAGCAATCTCGCCACTGGTTTGCTGATCCTGAAATCTCTGATACTCCCACATGGTGCACATTAGAAAAACATTCGGTTTACCCTTACAGTGTCACTGATCTCATTTACATATTTAAACATACATCTATGAATGTCTTGGACCCTATTAAAGCATCCGTCTCAGCCCTACAAGCCTTTCTCTTCCCTCACACAAAAGCTCCAAATAAGTACCTTTCCCCTTTAACATGGCATAATAAGAATATTGTAATTAATAACAAGGCCTTAAATCGCTAATCATGGAATAAAAAAGGAATCAGATTCATTCAACACATTATTGATGGTCCTTCCATTCTTTCCTTTCAGCAAATATCATACAAGTTTGCCATTCCAAAAATAGACTTTCAGTATTACAACAAATTAATGAATTCCTGTCTAGATGCACTTAATCACTTCTTTAATGAGATTCTTTTTCCAGACGCCTTTAGACTACTACAGCTTACCATGATCAATGATGTAAGAGCTTCAAAATGTTATAATATGCTCACCTCAACATTTGATGTTTGCTCTATTCGTCTTACGTTGGAATATGACTTAGGATGCACGTTTGATGATTACATTTGGTCCCGTTTGTTCGCCAAAATCAAAAATATTTCTGTCTCAGCAAATATAACACAACACTATTTTTTCTTTATTCATAGAGCATTTATTACTCCTGCTAAGCTTGCAAAGGCTAAATCAAACCACAATGCAAAATGTTGGTCTTGTGGTCCGACTCCTGCTTCATATATGCATATGTTCTTTGAATGTTCATTCACTTTCAGGCTCTGGCAGGACATTTGGAAGCTCATCAACCTTATTTTTTTCGTTTATATTCCGTTATCCTTTTTAAATATCTTTTTGGGAAGTTTGGCTTTAACAACTAACATCTCACCTGACTCAGCCAAACTTTATGACTTATTCAATTGCATAGCCTTGAAATGTACCACAGCTAACTGGAAAGACTTACGATCTCTCTCTACCAAAGGATGGTGGTACTCTATTTGTCATATTCATAAAATGGAATTGTGTATGGCTAGTGATTCGAATACTATCCCTACATACAATGCTAAATGCTCTTTTTTCATCCGCTATCTCAATGATTTTAATGTAACTGCGCATGGCACCTGAACATACATACTTATATTCAATTTATTAGTTATTTACTTACAATCCTACTCATTAGCCTGTCATGTATTATTATTACAACTGTAATAACTGTCTGATCAAATAATACTTTATACCCATCTTTCTCCCCTACCCTCCTCCCATTTGTCTCCAGTATGTTTTCTGTTTGTCTACCAGTTTGTCTCCCCTTTTCTTATTCCCTCTTATTAAATCCTTGCAGACTTGTTATTACTTCTCATGTTTAGTTTAAATCGCTTCTATAAACTATGCTCCATGATCTAGAAACAATAACTCGAATGTTTAATTAATATATTAGATGTTACCCAACTTCTTAACTAGTTGAAACTGTTAACCTCTGTTAATCATCAGATATAAATTCCTCATGATGTCTGTAATCTGCGAACACTTGCTTTATCACTACTATCTTAAACAATAAAAAAAATTGAAATAAAACAAAATACTATCACAGGGTCAGAGGTGAGTTACGCTTATAAGAACATTTTGTGGTGAAGGACAAAAAGTAATACCACCAAAAAGTGTGAGGAATAAAATATTGGAATTATGTCATGAAAGACATTTAGGGATAACCACAGTGAAATGCCTTATTCAAGGAGATTACTGGTGGCCTGAAATAGATGAGGATGTGGAAACATTGGTGAAAGAGTTTGAATTGTAGAGACGGTGATAGAATTCAGAGAACAAGAACCCTAACCCTTAGAACTGCTGGTGATGCCATGATCGCTTATTGCTTTGGACATTTTAGGTCCTATATATGATGTTCGGGATAGGAGAAAGTATGTTACTGTTGTCATAGACTTTAACTTGAAGTGGACAGACATAGCGATAATATTTAAAGTGCATACTAAAGCAGTAATAACGTTTATAGATTCAATTTTTCAGCGGGGAGAATTTCCTGAACGATTGATGACAGCTTATGGGGTACAACTGACCTCTAATGAGATGGAGGCATACTTAAGGTGCATTAGAGTGTGCCACATCAAAACTTCACTTTATCATCCATAGACAAGTGGTGCTGTGAAAAGATTGTATAGAATTAAGCAGTTACCAAGCAGTAAGCAGTAATCAGATGGGGAAAGCCGAAGGAAAGGGTATTGTTGCTATTAGCACCATGGGCCAATCCCTGACATGCAAATAGATTTGAAATGGTGCAGTGGCTGTTTAACAAGTAAAAAGAAACAACCATTGACACAGCCAACAGTTTTGGCTTCACTGTAGGCATGGGCTAGGTATTTACCTAATACTTATACACAAGCCAAAACTGTTGGCTTTGTCAATGATTGTTTTTTAAAAGTACCTCAGTGCAAGAAACAGATACACATTAAGTGGCTAAATTTACACGTGGTTAAGCCTTTTATTACAACAGTAGCACACATACAACTGCAATTAAGCCATTAACTCTCAACAGACTCCTTAGAATGAACACTGAAAGGCCAAAGACTGATGGAGTTTGTGCAAACAGATCCCTGGACAATGTGTTTTGGGCAAGGTGAGGCCAGTAGTATGAGGCAATGGCCATAGTAATTAGCATGGCCGTAGGCAGTCAATGGGTGGGTAAATAACCAAACATAACCCACACAGTGGTTGTCCCTTCTTGTGTAATTCTTCCTAGCAGTACTCCCATGCCATAGTTTCGGTTTCCAGGTGGTGCTTAAGCACCATATAATAGCCAAAACTATAAAAGACTACAAAATAAAATGGCTGTATGGGAAAAAAGGAGAAGGGACCTACTAGTTGTTACCAGTTGCCCCTTTTTCATTTCAGTGATGCCTATGATTTGAGCTGTGGAGAGGCTGCTGGAGAACTACAGAAGGAGATAGGTAAATGCGGTATGGAGGATGGGCTGGAAAGGGTGGGCTTGTTCAGCGGCTGGGTCGGTCATGGAACTGCAGGGAGTTTTCGGGTTGGGTTTCATGAGGACTGACATACCTTTGCAGGGTGCTGCTGTAATCTCCCATTCATAATGGGGACAATAAAGCTAAAATCATATTCTTTTAGCGTAACATGTTTCTATAGCAAGATACACAATGTCAGGTTAGTTTTGTATGTGATTTAAACTTTTCAAGCTATTGCTAGGAAACGAATTATTTAATCTCTTCAAACCCAAACCTTAACAAATACTTATATGATCCATAGTTAGCAAGATAGGTGGTCAAGTGCTTAAGTCAAAGACTAACTCCAAATTCTGGGTTCTCTAATTAAGCAGACGTGTGATTCTGGCCAAATCGTTTCCATCCACTGTGCCTTATCTGCCAAAATTGGGAGCCTGTAGAGGTGTTTTGGTTTGCAGCTTTTGCTTGTAAAATAAATCCTCTCTCGTGGTTTTCTAAACTATAGAGTTGTTAATCAAGTGACCCCTCATAGATTGAACACCACCCCTTTATTTGTCTCTTCGCTTACACCTGGAAACGTATTTTAATGACACTACAAAGGAGGTCAACGGCTAATGACAATCCTTGTTATTTTCTGTGATGTCACTTCTGATGATGTCAATACATAAAGAAATGAGGGTTCTGACTTTTATTTGCTGCACAAGACATAGGACTCCAGGATACGACCAGGTCAGTGCGCACTGTGCATAGTAGCCGCGCTGTGTTCATTGTTGTGATGGGTATGTGTTAAGATGCTTTTATCACAAATGTTATCATTGAAGTGGATGGGGGGCGCAGACTTAATAATGCCATATGGCACTGCGCATTCCATAATCTTTTTTTATTTTTTTCATTTTAATGAGTTTAGTTTATTACCAACGTTTTCATTTTTTAAAAAATAATCATTCATTAGAAAAAGAAGAGGAAAAAGACACAAATCCAAGCAGAGAGGAAAAAGAAAAAAGAGAAGCATGCGGGTAAAGAAATAGTATCACAATGCTCCAATTGATCTCTGAGAGCCCTTGGATTTCAAGAGTTCAATCCAAAAGTGCAGGACTGCAGAAATCACCGTTTTTCTTTGCCCAACAGTATAGAGTTCCACCGTATCTTCCATGATCTACTTCTGATGCACCACTGGCCCCGAGGCGACCTGCCAAACCATTTTGTAAAGTGGCCCACTCTAGTGAGGGACATACAGGAGTGCTGTGGGGCGCGCGCAGCTCACTTTGAATGCAGGCAGAGATCATAAGATTCAGCCCGGTTTTGCTATTTATAAACTGAAATGCAAATTGCCTTTTTATGACAAGATATGGGGAAAGTTTAATGATCTGTTTTGAATCTTCTTTTTTTTCTTCCTTTCTCTTTTCTCCTTTATTTTTCTTTGAGTGTTCTTGTATATAAGTTGTAATGAATTGTGTGCTGTTTTGTTTAAATTGTAAACATTCTGTAAATAAATAAAAAAAAGATTCAGCCCGGCTGATAATGCTGGATAGCAACGTTTAAAGGTTCCAATTACAAACCACTCCAGGTGGCAGCGTGCAGATACATCGAGCAGAAGCCCAGGATGCTTTGTTACACAACCATTCCTTATCTGGGGTATTTAATTATCTAGAACTATAGGGTCCCACAAGGGTGCCAGATGACAAAGCTTCCACTGTATGCCATCCTTTTAATGTAGTTAGATTTGACATGTTATGGCAATAAAGTATCCTCTTGTGTTCTACTGGTGCACGTCGGGAGGTTTCAGAGCCCAATTAACGCGTGGAGCTGATAGCGTGATAGGCCTTTGGTGGGAAGTGCTTTTGTGTTGCCCTACACTGCCCTCTCCTTGACATTGCTTGTTTCACTGAAACAGCACCTGATCTCCTGAGCAGTGTCCATCGTAAAATCAAAAACAAGCATGGGCAATACCAAAGGTTTTGGCTATTGTGTAGGAATTAATTGGGCATTGATGGTAGCAGATGAAAAATGGTGCCACTACATGGGCATCTAATAGCAGTGCCTGGAAATGCCTAATACTTGCACACAGCCACAACTCTTTGCTTGGCCCATGTTTGCTTTCCACAGGACTTCTGTAAAGGACACACACAGTTCTTATACAGCGAGTGGCTGAAGGCAGACATTTTGAGTACATCTGCAGCACGTTCTCAGCTCCAATTAAGTCATTAACTCTCACAAGAATGCTTTGTAAAAACACAGCCACTTCGAGTGCAACATTTGATGACAAGGCTTGATTAAAGTGAGCTCAAAGAGTTCCCAGGAGGAGGTGTTTTGGGGGCGGGGAATTGCATAGGAATTAGCATGGCCATGGGCAGTCAATGGGTGGGCAAACAACCAAAGAATCTAGTTTTTGGGATACTTGTTGTGCATGTGTGGAACCAAACAATCCCTACCTCTGTAGTTTCAAAACTGGGGACTTGTTTCACACAATGAAAATGCGCCACAAATGTTAGGTTTTAAAACAAACTTGTATTTGCAAATTATATACTCCTATGGTTGCCCTAAAACATTGTTGACACGTGTTGCGGCTTTAGATTCAACCTTTGTCAAAACAAAAGGGCATTTATTACGTCATCCCCATGTCTCAGATTGCGTTATGTTCATTAACTATCTTGGACAAGGCAAGATCACGGCTAAGAAATGAACACAACGCAATCCTTGCCTCAACCTTGGAACGTTTCACTTGGACCTGCTCTCGGATTACCCTTGGACTCTGGCGTGCTCTCTGATCTCCCGGACGCCTGACACCTGTTTGTACTCTGGACTTGCCTTTGGATTACCCTTCTGTTTCTGCAAACCTCGGATTACTTCACGTTTTGCCACGGATCAAGTTCTTGCTCCACCAGGTGCTTTTAGGAGTGCCAAGTACTTCATCTCAGCCTGCTGTGGGTTCCCCTGCTGTCTATGTAGGTCTCTTACCTATACTCCACCCCTTTTAGGTAAGCTGGTGTCACTGCAACTTGCTTGCTCCCTCTGCCAATTGCCTTTTGGGTGTTTCCTTGATTATAACCCTTTGCCTTACAGCACTCAGGGGTCCTTCCGGTGTTCCCGATGCCAGGCTGACGACAACACTCCCACCTGTGGCCTCAAAGATTGCTAGGGCAGTGTTTACATTCTGCTCGAGCGGTACTTGGGGACGGAGGTATTACATAACTGCACGACCATTAAGTCGGACCCATCAAGTTAGAACACAAACAATTTGTGATTCTCAATGATAGACATTAAGACATAATTATTTAGAGAACAATTGTTCTTCATGTGTAATTTTATTTTTCAATAGTTCATAAATGGCCCAACGCGTTTCGAGAAATACATCTCTTCTTCAGGGGCATATTCAATATTTCAATCACATCTAAAGAGAGATTTCAAAAAAGTATATAATTACTTGTTTTGTAAAGTGTTTCCACATCATTTACAATTCATTGTGTTAAACAGCTACAATCCCTTAGCAAAGGTCTAGAGAATTCATGTACTAATTACATCTCTTGGATAAATGGTTAAACCTCAATTTCCATATATATTCGCTTGATGTTTGACCTCCTTGAATGTCATCAATTAGGGTATATAGGTTGGTGTATACCCTTATTTGGTATTAAAAGTACACTACTGTTGCAATTTTAAAACAGAATTAGGTTCTCAAACTAAAGATGTAACCCTATATTGGATGTGAAGGTTACCGGACAACTTATCAGAAATGTTTGTCTATGTCATGTCCGACAAATGTTATTGCATCCTCATTTCACTTGATGGAAAACAATACTAAACACAATTGCAGAATTACATTTTCTGTGTCATATCAAACACTTGATCACTCTTTATGTAATAGATTATACATTGTACAGTGCCCTCAGTCAAAAAAGCATGTCAAACAATCTTCATCATAATCTGATAACTGTGGGTGTATAGGAGTCTGTGTAAAGACTCCCTTCATTACTGTCATAAATGCTTGTGTGAACCGTCTAAGGAAATGGCAGTAAAGATGTTCAAATATGGAAATTAAGGTGTCATCACGAATTGGAAGATCTTACCCTTCGAGTTTGGGTTGAAATAGCCAAAACATTGACTGGGAGACACTAGAGTGTGTCTGGAAGGATGAAAACTAAGGCTAGAGTCCCTCGTGGCTGCTAAGCAGAACAGATGTAGTGATCTATGGAACACAAAAATATTTTGCTAAGAAAATGGGTAAAGAAGTTGAAATAGTTCTAAAGCAGCAAGGGTTTTGGGCCTAAATCCTGGGTGGATTATCGCTTACCTCATAAACTGGTATCACTAAAGAAGAAGTTATTCTCCTTTCCGTTCCCGTGCTTGATATGGCTTTCAACATGGCTGTTTTAAAATAGAGGCGCTTAGATGTGACATCATCACGTTGTTACGTGACGTGATGTCACCAATGTAAACACTAGAATTCGTACGTGTGGATATTTACAAACAGGTGTTTAAATTATGGAAGAAATAGTGGTAACACTGACATAAAGGAACATAAAGATAAGTATCCTGGTACTACCCGGACTGTGGGTAAAAAACGTCAATGGACGTAAACTATGGTGGATGTTAAGTCCATGAAAAGGGATACTGTGTGTCCTCCGTAAAGGGGGTAAATAACCCCCTAGAATGTACAAAATGGTGGATGTAAAATCGTGCAGATCCGTGAGGTCTACCTTAAGTTTTACTCAAGAAGTGGAGCATAAGGAAAGTACTACATGTTATTAATGATAAATCATTAATCAACAAGACTATGGATTCCCAAGGAGAAAGAAGGGAACCATATATTCCCAGTGGTGTATGATTTCAGTCTAGGACAACAGAAGAAAGTGGAATATGGGTACAAGACAAGTAATACAGCCCGTATTAGTCTGGTGTCAGACTTACAGTCTATGGGACAATATTAAGATGTATATGAATCATAGAACAGGTTAATGTGATAACAAATATTTGTGTTACAGATTGCTCTAGTGTGGAAATTCTGATTGTAGTCCCAATGTGAGTCATGGCTAAAACATGGCTTTACACAATATGTTATTGTCACAGGTTCTCTTCCTATCTCGTTTAGGAGACTTACATTCTGTATAAGTATCCATCATGTTTACATATTTTGATTTACAATCCATTATGGAGGATAAGTATTTTCTAGACAACATTGTCTAAGTGCACAGTTTCTTTTGTGTTCTGTCTCTTAATAGTGAGACTTACAGTCTGAATGGTTCTAGTCACAATGTTTGAATCCAGTAATTGCATTATAAAACATCATCTCACTTATATATAGGTTATATCACATTGAGTGGGCAACGGTACCATTTTAATTTGTTTATTATTTGTGGTTGTTTCATTGTGTTTATATAGTGTGGAATGAGTCATTTGTGGGGTCTCTATAGGAAGGGTCCCAAGTAGAAATCTTCATTTAGGCCCAATGGGGTCATTGCGTCCAATTTGTGTATCCAATACAGTTCTCTTTGTGCCAATCTTTTGGCCAAATCTCCTCCTCTAGGGGCTGCTCGAATGACTTCAAGGACCACTACTCGTAATTGGAATATGTTGTGTCCATTTTCCTTAAAATGTCTGGCTACTGGGGATTTCGTATTCCCCTTTCTTATTTTGGACTTATGTTCTGTCCATCTTTCACGTGCCTTGCGTATTATCTTCCCAATGTAGTACTTTCCACATGGACATTTTAGTGCGTAAATTACATTTTTGCTCTCACAGGTTGCAAAGTCTTTCAACATTATTTTCTTTCCACTGTTAGGGTCTCTTATGTGGTCGCCTTTGATGAGGTTTGAGCAGCGTTGACAATTGAGGCAACCACGTGTTCCTGTCTTTTGTTTCCTCAGTGTGGTTTGTGTGGGTTTTTCCCCAAGTTCAATACAGCTTCTTGGCAGCAGTTCTCAGCTCAATATCAAAAGATGTCACAAATGGAAGTATCTTGAAGCTTTGTCTTTGAGCTCAGTTCCAACAATTCCTCACAGCTCAGGGTTCCCTTTCCCAAGCCTTAAATGCATCAATAGTAGTTTTCCTTCACAAAATAGCAGATTTCTGAGTTATCATAGAGGGGTTCTCTGGTCTTGGCACAGTTGTTGGACCACATGGTCCACCCATTACAGGTCAGGCAACAAGGAGCATTGACTCCCCTCTGAGCAGTTCAAATATTCAACAAACATCTGATTTCTCAGAGGCAGCTTCAAAGCCAAACCGTTTCTCAGACTTCATTTTGACTTTGCAGCTAGAGCTATTCATTCAATTTTAGTTTAATATCAGCAGGTTTGCTTTTTATTTCAGTTAATTATATAAGATTAGCAGATTTGTTGCTTTCATATAGTTCAGAATTCACTTTTAGCAGTTTTGCTGTTTTCATTCAATTTGATATTCAATATTAGCAGTTTTGCTTTTCTTCCTTCAATTCGGTATTCAATATTAGCAGTTTATGCTTTTCGCGCCACTTGCCTTTCGCTTCTTCATTTAACTTCACTGTTCCACTTGTAACATGAGTTTTTATTCCCTTGGTGTTGTTTGCAACCTGTGTAGTCCACCTGGATTGCCCCGGTCTCTGAGTAATTTCCCCAGCACTCACTGGTTGTAAGTGTCTTCCTCTGGCGGTCCTCTCTGGCTACTGCTTCAGCTTCTGTGAGCACCGCTCATGTGGGGACTGGCGTTCGGTCAGCGTAGGCAAGTTCAGTGCCACTGTGAGGCCAGGTACAGGGTCCTTGGTGTTTGTGCTTCGCCGCAGCATCTTTTGCTCCCACTTTATACGGGAAGCTTCCTTCTTCACAAGGGAGGTGTCCCTTAGTTTGGGGATGTTGCCCGGGATCTCGTCTCGGGTCCCAACACAGCTGCCTCCAGATTTCCTGGGTTTCATAACAATCTCCATCCAAGTTCCCCAGGTCTCTCTCTTTCTGATTCCTGCGTGGCCTTGTCTTTTATACACCTGTGGTCCTTCAATGGGCTGCAGGTGTATTCCATCAGTCAGTTCTGCCTGACTCTGATTAAGAGGCCATGCCTGACTTTCATACCTTTCATGAATCGTCTTGTTGTCAGTACTTAAGTGGTGAAAGTGAATGGTGTTCATTCCTCCCAGTTGCTTCTTCCTCATCTCAGTACTATAGTGGGGAGAGTGTGTGTTGGTCATTACTCTCAGTTATCTCTTCCTTGTCTCAGTAGTGTCAGGTGTCCAAAGGGAGGAAAGAAGGGGAGCTGACCTACAATAACCCATAAAAGTTGGGGGAGGGCTAGATTTGTTAACATTAGGATAAGGGGGATATCATGTCTCGCCTGAAGGCATCCCACTCTCAATCCTCAAGGACCCTTCACCCAGGTGTTCTTCCCTCGCTTGTCCACCCCCAGGGTCAGGATCCAAAAGCGCTGACCTTTCCTTGGACACCTATGTAGAGGATCCAAGGGGAGTAGGAGTGACAATAGCTTCAGATTTCTCACACTACACACAAGATAGCAAAAGATAAATTACACCTCAAGCCAGCGCATGTCCTTAAACATTAACAGCTAAATAACAGCAGGTCAACTCGAGTTGTGATTGTGAGTTAGCATTTGAACATTATATCTCACCTCTCCTTAAATGAGAATCAGCCATTCCTCCAATTGTATAAATGTATGTATTCCATTGCAATCAAAAAACCATCTGGAAGTCAATGTGAAATAAAGATGCCCATTAGGTCTGTCTAAAATCATTATAATGCTTACCCTGGCCCACAATGCACACTGGTGATTAACCAGCTTTAGTCCAAGACATTAAGGAGTCACACTGTACGTCGCTGTTTATAACCCAAGCATGCTTTACCAGGCTGCTTATGCGAGACATTTGAGCATTCTCCAGGGTTCGTCTGATTAGTTCCCAATACACGCAGTGGTGACCCTGGGTTTTAAGAAGTTTGAGCACACTTCTATAACAATTATTTGTGTTAATATTAGCTGTTTATTTCTCTTTCTAGCATTTATACTTACCATGTTTTTTTATTGTTTCTCCTTTCTCCCTGTTCTTCCTTCTTCCTGTTTCTCCTGGTTTTGCAATGTTCTTTATGTTTGAATCCTTTATCATGTTGTATATGATGGACTGAATATTCTCCATTCATTGTATTAATGTTTAAATAGCCCAGCTTTGACAAGGACTTTCAGAGCCGAAACACATGTTGGCAAATGGGCATCTTTATTTCCCATTAACTTCCAGATGATGTTTTGATTGCAATGGGGAAGCACATTGAATAAATAAATGTATACAATTGGAGGAATGATTCTCATTTAAGGAGAGGTGAGATACAATGTCTGTAAACTAGCTCAGATCTGCAACTCGAGTTGACCTGCATCTACTTAGCTATTAATGTTTTAGGACATGTGCCTGGCTTCAGGCATAATTAATCTTTTTTTAAACCACAATGAGTTGTCCATCTCCTGATTCTGACTTAACACAAATAGTATAAATACCACACACAGGAGGACGTGGCAGCACAGGTACCTGAAAATGCTTAACCTAAAAGGCAGCGGTCTGAACATAGAAATTGGTTTGATGACACACTATGGCCAACGTTGAGCCCTGGTCCAGCAATGCAATCCGTGAAATTGGCATCATGGAAGGCGACACAGACAACAGATTCAATGTCTAACAACAGGATTTTATTAAAGAAAATGGCAGGATGGATTAAGGCCTATGTTGTCCTAGGCTAAGATGGGATTTCCCTACCTAAAGAAACTAAGGAAGGTCTATGTGTCAGTACGTTCAACTGACAAGTCTGTCTGTGTCCAAAACCTATGCTTGCCCTCACAACTAAGACAAAACAATGGGTAGAGATGTCATCCATAAACAAACCAGTGTTCCAAAAGTTCCTTACCATGTTCAATTCACCTTCTTTTGGACTTAAAATAATAAATGTGCACACTTTTGAAAAACACAGGATGCCCTTCCCCAAGTTCAATGTAGTTCTGGGCAGCACGCGCTCTGAAACACTTGTGTACGAGCGAGATAGAAATAGAATATCAATCAATCAGTCTCAGAGTTTCCTTTCCTCAAGTTCAATATCAATCGATGATACAAAAGAAATATCTTGAGGCTTTTACTTTAAACAGGAGTTCAACAATTCTGTAAAACTCAGGGCTCCCCTCCCCAAGTATGCTATGCACCAGTGGTTGTTTCCTATTTTTTTACAACAGCAAACTTCCTTGTTAGCATCTAGGTGGTCTCTGGTCTTGGTACAGTTTTAGACCATGCGGCCCATCGATTGCAGGTCACACAACCAGGAGCCTACCATTCACTTTCACCAGTTCTTGATTCAATTAATAGTAGTGCTCTGGTCTTGGTACAGTTTTAGACCACACGGTCCACTCATTACAGGTCACTCAACCAGGAACTTCCAGGCCCCCTTGAGTAGTTCAATATTCAGCCAATCAAGTAGTTTCTCCAATTCAGTTCCTTGACTTTCACGTATCAGTGGTTTCTCAACCTTGACTTCAACTTTGCACTCAGAGTCATCATTCCCCTTAGATTTCTCTTGGCTTTCAGTTCATTGTGCAATAGCTCAACAGGTTTGTTTTTACCTTTCACTTCAATTCAACAGGTGCATGTTTTGCTTATTTCATTCAGTTCAATGTTCAATATATGCCTTTTTGCTTATTTCCTCTCAGTCAGTCTTCAATAAATGCATCTTTGCTTAGTTCGTCAAATTCGGTATTCCAAAAAGGCTGCTTTGCTGGTTTCATTCCATTTGGTATTTAATAAACACAACTGTGCTTCTTTCATTCAGTTCAGTTTTCAATAGAAGCAACTTTGCTTCTTTCATTCAGTTCAGTATTCAATTAAGGTAACTTTGCTTGATATGGTATTCAATAAACACAACTGGGCTTCTTTCATTCAGTTTGGTATTCAATAAAAGCACCTTTGCTTCTTTTGTTCAGTTCAATATTCAATTAAACCAACTTTGCTTCTTTCATTTGGTTCGGTATTCAATTAAGGCAACTTTGCTTGATTTCATTCACTTCAGTATTCAATGGACGCAACTTTGTTTCTTTCATTCATTCCGGTATCCAATAAAGACAACTTTGCTTCGTTACTTGGACCGCTACTACATACACAGGGCCTCATTACATGTTGTGCAGTAAAAATCAACATTTACCGGCATGGCGCTATTAACGTGTCCGCCTTGGCAAGAGGGCGCTACTGCGTACCGTTACGAGTACGCAGACACGAACATAGCGCCGTGCCAGTAATGACCCTACCGCCATGCCGCTAAAGACTCAAAAAAGTCCCTTACCGGCTTCGACGAAAGTGCAGATAGCACCTGCGCCCTCACTCTGCATGCTAATAGCAGTCACCACTATTAGCGGTAACCGTTAAAATGCGGAACCGGAAATAGCGTCATCGCACAGGAACGGGAAGGAGCACGGTGGCCATCTTTAAAAACACAATCCATTGCCATCCTCTGCATCCAGGACCTCTTTCGGCAAGACTCCAACACAAAATCATCCAGGACAGCGCGAAGATGCCCAAGGCCGTCAAGAAAGGCGCTGATCGCCAGCGAAAAGAAAAATTCAGCGACGAGGAGCTGATCATGCTTACTCAGACACTTGCGGAAAATGCCAATGTTGTTTTCACAAATGACATGCGGCAGGAGACTCTCCTCAAGAAAAAGGCCATCTTGGGGGCAGAGGTTGCCCACAAAGTCAGTGCGTTGGGCACCACCACCTGCACTGTCAAGGACTGCCGAAAGCGGTGGGACGACCTACGGGTCCGTGTACGAAACATCCTGTCCGTGAATCGCAAGCTGGCAATGGCCACAGGAGGTGGCGCAGATTCCCCTATAAAACTCTGGGAGTGGGAGGAGACCTGTACCGCCACAATTGGTGTGGAATCGATTGAGGGTGTTGGAGACATGGAGCATGGTGCACCCACTTCATCAGATGGAGGTGTGTGTATACATCAAACAATGCACAGTGAAGGGTGATGGGCCCCCCAAATATGAGTCCATAATCAGGCCATCGATCCAGCCACAAACCTACATGCACGCATCACCACATACACGTGCAACACAGACCCATTCATGCATGACCCACCCGACATCCCCATTACCGGATTCCAAAATAAAGAGGCCCCAATGAATAGAGCGGCATGACGTAAACATTCTGCATAAGGCACGTAGAACCATAAACGATGATATTCCCTATGTTTGTCCCCTACAGGGTCACAGACAGACACTGATGAACCAGGCACTGTAACACCTGCTCCACCAGCTAAGAAAAAGCCCAGGACACATGACAGAGGGGACACCGCCACAACCTCAAGGGGAACCGGGAGGAGTGATCAGCAGCAGAGGGGCAAAGGCAGCAAGAGCACCAGTTCTACACAGCCTGAGGCCTCGGCAGTGTACCCCATGACATTGGAAACCAGCACGGAGGGCCCGCACTCTGCTGCCACCAGTTCCACTGGTGAGGAAGCAGCCACCACCCCGCTTTCGGACATTGAGGAGGCAATTGACGTTCCGATTCAAAGCCAGAGCCCCAGCCCACCACGGTCCATTGAGCCAAGCCCAAGGCCATTATCATGATCAGGTAGCCATGTAGAATCAGGCAACAAGACTGTGGAAGGGCGATGGAGCCCTCAGGTGTCCTCACCTGATGCCAGAGGCATGGACCAGGGCGCAGCAGCCACCCCAACAGCTGGATCCAGTCAACACGACGTTGCTACCATCAGCCAGAGGCAGGTTGAAATCACTGCGCTGGTTGGCCAGCATGTGGCAGAGGCAGCCCGTCTGAGTGATGACCTTAGTTTGTATGCAAGCCTGACAAGGGATGCCATGGAGGCCTGCATGAACAGGATTTGTGAGGAAATGGCCCAACTTAGGCAGGCACTCACACGTATTGTGGACGCCATGGAGAGACAATACCCCCCCACCACAGGATCAACCGGGCACCTCCTCCTCTGCGAGTTCCCAACAAACAAGCCCCCGCCGCCGCTCTCTGCATACCATGAGGCGCACGCCATCCCAACCACCCAAAGGCGGAGGAGCCCATGAGAATTAGGGCCATCAAGAACTTGCTGGCACATGTCGAGCAGGACACCTGCACACTATGAACCTCACATGGGGGTGTTGTGGGGGGAGGGGGGAAAGGGTGTTTTTGGGAGTGTTGTGGGGGGAGGGGGGAGGGGGGAAAGGGTGTTTTTGGGAGTGTTGTGGGGGGGAGTGCAGAGGGGGGGAAAGGGTGTTCTTGGGAGTGTTTGGGGGGAGGGGGAAGGGGGGAAAGGGTGTTTGCACAGTTGGGGCCATGCACTTTTTGTACACATTATGATCACAATACACTGTTGAAAATTTGAAACACAGGTTTGGTCTCCATCATTGTGTATGTGTACTTCATTGGGGACAGCGTCCTTTGTGGGCCTCACCACATACATCAGGGCAACAATACCCATCTCCATCCATAATAGTTCTCCCTTGTATCTCATTACATTTGATATATCAGATGCTGACGCTCATCGTGTCCCTCCTGGCCATGCAAGAGGCGATGGCCAGGATGTTGCCATGCTGTGTGGCATCACTTCAGTGGTGCTATAGGTGTGTGGTTCAATGGTATGGCTAGGGGTGTTACCTTTGCATGCATTCAAGGGTACATTGTTGTCTTGACGTTGTGCTGTGCTGATTCTGTAGTACCATCTTGACGCCATGTTGCTGATTTGTGTGGTATGTGGTGTGGCATGATGTGCAATGTGGATGTGGATGTGGATGGATGTGCAATATTCGGAAACCTGGATTGTACTCTATGTTGTGCAGCTCATAATTGCATGTGGGTTCTCCTCAAGGACAATGCAGCCTTCCCTGATGGACATTGGCCTACATCTGTATGTCCATTTGTCCTACAGACGACAGTCAACAGCCAGTAGGAGTATGTATCTCTCCCCACCACATCACACTGCCATGTGCTTGCCCTGCTACTCACCAAGTAGCCAGGAACGTTGACCGGCTTGTCGCTCCATGTAGCGTGTCATGTTTGAGTTACGTAGGGCCATGGAATCATGGGTTGATCCGGGAAATTGGGCACAACGATGTGTGATTATCTTCTTAGCGTCAGATGCCATTTGCACTTTGATGGAGTGGGATTTTTTTGTGTTTTGGTAGACTACTTCATTTTGATGTGGGACCACCAATTCCACATGGGTAGAGTCGCTGGTCCCGATGCAACTTGGGATGCCTGCCAATCAATAGAAGCCAACTTTGGTGTTTGCAATCTCCTGGGCAGTCCGTGGCAGGAATATGTGTTCCTGTGCATGCTTCAGGAGGGCATCGAGTACCTGGTTCAGTGTGCGTGAGGATACTGGTTATGAGATGCCATGCATCTGCCCCACTGTATGCTGGTAGGTGCCTGTGGCCAGGAAATGGAGCACAGTCACCACCTTCTGTAGAGGGGGGGAATGGCAGTTCTGATGTCTATGAGGCTCACAATGTTGTCATGTGTCATGTACATGATGCTGGTGATGGTATCCCGGTCCAGACGGTACAGGGTGTGTATCTGCTCAGGGGTTAGTTTTAATGGACTGGCTCGGATCCTGGGGATTGGTGGCTGCCTCTCTGGTATGCCTAGGTGCCCTGGTGGTGCTTGCTGTGCCTGTCTTGCCATCCTCCTCCTTCTCCTCCTGCGTCTCCTTAGTGCTGACTGTTGTTGTTGCTGCTGCACTGCAATCATGTCCGCCAACCATGTAATGCTGCTAGTATTGGAACCGTCTTGGTGTGGGAATGGGTGTGTGAAGGGGTGTGGTGTGCTCCTTTTGTGCTGCCACAGTCTCCATTGCCTCCACCTGTGCTGATTTTGTCCACCTGTGGCAGGTGGGAACACTGCTAGGTTCTGATAATGGGTGGTTCGCAAAGCCGGTATTTGTGCCATGCCGGTAAGGAGTTTTGGGGGCTTTTCCATGCCGCTATTAGCACGTCTGCCTGGCTTGTGATGATGTGCTATTAGCGGCATGGTGTTATTTACGGAATCGAGGGTCGCACGCCCGCGGCCTGGCCGCTATTAGTGGCACCGTACTTAGCGGTGCCGCAAATAGCGGTGAGCCGGGTCGTAATTGGCATGGGGATTTAACGGTACCGGTATTCCCTTACCGGTAACGTTAAATCCCTACCGCACAATGTATAATGAGGCCCACAGTCTTTTGGAGTGCCCCAGTATCTTTAAGCGTCCCAGAAACTTACTCGGACTCTGCAGCTCCACATAACGGCTTCTCCCCCTTTGCTGGAAAGCCTGGTTGTCGGGCACTTCAATCAGCCCAATCCGCCTCTCGTGCTCAGCTTTGCCTCTGCTCCTTGGCAGCGCCGCTGCCAGCCTTCTCTTCCATGGGATCTCCGTCCTGCACCATCACTCTAGCAGGACTCCTAGGACCGTGCTCGGCATTTCGGCATCTCAGCCACTCTCGCTCCTTCATGGCTCCTTCTGCTGTGTCTTTTTTCTTTCCCGTCTTCTCTCCATTGCAGCAGCATTCCACCTCTTATAGGCCTGTGGTCCGGTTATGGGCTGCAGGTGTTCTTCATTAAAGCCTGCTTGGCTCTCATTACAAGGACGTGCCTGACATCTCATCATCTTGTTTGTACTAGGACCAAAGTTGTGAGAGTAACTGTTGTCTATTACTCTCAGTTGCCTCTTCCTCGTCTCAGTACTAGAGTGTGGAATGTATGTACTGTCCATAACCCTTGGTTGTTTCTTCCTCTTATCAACACTGTTATGTATCCCTAGAGGGGAATAAAGAAGAAAGCTCTTATAATTACCCAAAAAGGTCGGCAGAGATTTAGGCTTGTTGATACGAGGATAAGGGGGATTCTGTGCTTTGTCCCAAGATGCCTCATCTACAATCTTTTTCCCCCTTTGTCTAACATGTCTGGGATGATGATATCTCCTGCCCTTCCAAGAGACAACGGAACATGGTGAATACAATCCCATCACCACTTTTGGGGTGGGCGTTTCCTTCTCCAAGGAGGATGTGGAATTTCGTGTCTTACCTAGGGGTATCCCATCTCCAACCCCCAAGGACCTTTGATCCAAGTGATCCTCCCTTGCTTGTCCGGCCCCAGGTACAGGATCCAAAAGTGATGGCCTTTCCCTGGCCACTTGCACAGACGATCCAACAGGAGTAGATGTGGTAATCCCCCTAGGTTTCTCACAAATCACATCAACAAAGTCAGAAGTCACGCCTCCAGTGCCATTTCTCACCAACTGTTCGGGACCCCTAATGTGTATATTCTCAAAACCCAACACCATTCCTACAACTCTTGTCCCTATGCTAAGAAAAAGGAAAGAGAAATGGTGCATGCCAGGATGTCGTACGAAATCTAAGGCCATTCACTGCTGCATATATATACACTGTGCGACATGGGCACCCCATTCTGCCTCTAGCAGGGGCACATTTCTTCATCCAGGAATTTTAAAAAGCAAGATGCATCAATCGATACAGGCCGATGGCACCGGACATGTCAGGGGGAAACAAAGAAAGGCTGCACTGCACCCTTTACACCCTTTTCTTAACATTCACTCACATCAGACAAACTATCACATAGCATCACTGCCACACAACATATGGGTTGCATTGCCACTGGTGATGCATAGTAAAGTATTTCTTCCATGTCCTTGACACAAGCCATTCTAGGAGAAGTAGTCATGGAAAAGTGCATTGCCTATTCACCATAATCAGGACGGGAGGATAGCTCTGTGACAACGCGCAGGTCTTGGAAGCAAGACAACGCTGAGCAAACACAGGTTCGAAACAGGTTCGAGATTGGGCGCTTTATAAATAACCTGCCCTTCCACAATGAAACTAGCGCCTATATACCTACATGTTATGTGCGCTGTAAATACAAATGCTAAATAAATAAAATAATAGATATACACAAAGAACAAGGATACAGGAATGGTGAAATGTACCATGGCAGGCCCTCACTACAAAAGAGAAGCCTCTGGATCACACTAGCTGCACAGCGCATTCATATAATCATCATGCACCAGACCTGCACCGTGTGAGCGCTTATTATCACGCATGACACCCAAACCACATGGCCACATTGCCTCCGTCTGTTTGCATGCCTCCCCTTAAAGAATCCTGCTCTCACCTCCATCTGACACTCAGTTGCATTCCCTTGACGTCAGCCTTGCTGTTGTTGCAATCCTATCACACTGTATCTCATTATGTCTTCTCATAGTGCAGCACATAAGTACAACATTAGCCACATTGTCACAAAGCAGAGACAGTGGTTGCCAGTGGGGGGCGTGCTATGGTATGAAATCCTCACAACGGATACTTTAGCATATTCGCCAGAGACTATAACCCTAGAAAACACAGTGTAGAAATGGGTGGTGAGTTGGCTCTGGCGAATGCACAGGGTGACTACAATGCCTAGCTGACACACGTCAGGACTGACCAAGGCCATGAAGACTTGTACAACCGATTCCTTATTGTGCTTTCATAAAATGCAAATGAGCATGCAAATGGTGCATGCACATAATAATAACATGGAAACTGGTTACAATACTTTACTTGACCGATTCATTGTCCATGTCACAGCAGCTGCCATCCATTGGCTAGCCAGTGTAGTTGGCAGAAAAGGTCAGTATGCGTTATCTGGTGGACCGCAACTCCCATAAAGCCTACACAGCAAAGCAATTATGATGGATCATAGGAGTTAAGGGTGTGACGAATCCCAGGTTATCGTCACTATTTCCATGGGGGAGCCCTTTTCCATGAGGCCAATGAGGTGAGGCTGCTGCCCGATAGTCCCTGTAGGGGTGGTACTCAGCGGGTGGATCTCATGGGGAGGGGTATCCTCTATGGGACCAGTGACGAATATCTTGGGAGAACGCGTTATGCCCCCACTCCATCTCTGTCCCATCTCTCCTCTCACCCCACTCTGTCCTCTGGGGTCCGCCAGACATCTATGTATCTCTTTAGGGTAGAAGACCCCATCCACATAGACCATACTGGGATGGGGAATAGTGAGGGCTACGCATGTTGAGCGTCTACAACTACGACACGAACAAGAACAGGCAAGGAGACAAAAGCCCACAGCTGAACCAACATACACAGCACATTCAACTAGAGTCAGACCCATAGATTAAAAGGGAAGAATGACTGTGTTTTTGGTCAGATCCTCCCTGGAGGAACCAAGAACCGGCTGAAGGCTTGCTGCAGAGAACAGGAAAGGCTGACAGAGCCTCGCTAAACACACGCTGTGTTCCCCGTTGTCCAGGCTGGAGAATCGTCGGTCCGAGGGAGACCGGGAATCGGACCATGTTGTCGGATCGAGAAGCACACGCAAAGAGGGACCAGACTTGGGAACACTGCAAGGACACGCGGAGACCGCTGGAAGGTGTGAGGATGCCAGCAGCAGGAAGAAGCAGCTCTACTGAGCCGCCCAAGCAAGCGGGTAATGCCACAAAAGGTACATGCATTACCGTAGCAGGTGGCAGAGATAACAAAGAAGGAAGGAGGCAGTTGGGGAAGGCTGAATAATTCCATCTCTTCGTACTAGTACTTGGGGAAAACTATGAAAAAGACATATGAGAAAGAGTGCCTGGCAGGTTAGTGAGCCAGGCCTGGGTATGACATGCAATAAACCTGATAGAGGGGTCTTTAACCCATATGAAGTTGGGTAAGCCCTGCAAGAGGCAGTACACAGGAGTCAAGGATCCATATCAGTTCGAAGAAGCATACAACCAAGGGGCTGGAGCCCAGAGCAAGTCGGGGAGATCCTGAGACCACATAGAGGGATCTGGGTCCCACACAAAAGAGAAAGAAGCTACAGAACAAGCTGGGGAGATCCCGATACAACCCAGAGGGGTCTGGAACCTACACCAGAGAGAGTTAGAGAGGTTTGAGAAGTGAAGATAAGGAATATTTTATGGAACACTAAAATCTACAGTTAATTCTGTTTCTGTGAAATAAGAAGGCCTACAGTCGGCAGGATAATGAACCAGACTTGATGTTATATTTGTGAACTTGAGAAAGTACAGGGAAAGAGATTCTCCCCTGACACTTGGGAACCAGTTATTCCTGTTGTTTTTTTGGATACATTTGAAAGAGCATCCAACATCAAGAACCTTTAAGTTAAAGAACCACTCATGCTTTCTCATCAAGAATGGAGCATCTGAGTTGGCATCCAGAATGAGATAAGCCTACTTCTCGATCAAGAAGATACCCAGTTTTTCCTTAGTTAATCTAGAGTGCAAGGGACGGAAATAGGTTTGGACACCGGACAGTGGACATTTTACTTTATTGGACACCCTGACAGAGTACTTAGTCCCTTTGTTGAGGTAGGGGAACCCCTCTGAGAAATAGGGCCAGATAGGTTTTCCTTCTCTTTACTTTTATATATAAATAACAGTAGTTTCTAACAAATATACCACCACTGCGTCAGACTCACACTTCTGCAACCTAATATACTCTAGAACACCAAGAACCGATAGGTACGAGGGTCAGGTCCCAGACCTATGACGTTCATGAGATATCACACATAGGAATGCCCAAATGGCACACAAAGGCCTGTGTACGTGTGTGCCCCCCACACAAAACTTCACCACACACCTGTATAAATGTACTCCAAAATCACTAGGTGACCATTACACATGGTTGTACAATACTCATGCTCAACAAACACAGACGAAAGCCGTATTTTTAATAAGGAGCATACCCTAGACTTTATAATTAATAACCCTGTATTGCAAGTAATGCCAGCTACCTGGACTCATTGTGGTCTATTTTGGCCCCTGTCATAGATGCTAACCAATAACTCATCATCCTACTTTGCTTGGACCTGAACACTGTCCCTCTGTAATTCCTTTGGAAACTGGGTTACAATTTTGGCTGGCCCATCAACTGGAGTAAATAAAAATAAGCAAAAAGGTTCCTCTTTTTCTATGTACAGGGTGAGGAAATAGTCGAGTCAACCAAAGGGAATTCCACAACAAGCTACCCTGCTTTTACACACATAGATCGTCAATGTCCACCATTTTATGTACTATTGAACTGAAACATATTGTTTACGCAGTAATATACCAGATCAAATTGATTGAACACATATTTTAATTCATAAACACATATAACACGTGATCTCGACCAAACGAGGAGTGAAACAAGGGTGCCTGCTGGCACCAAAACTCTTCATAGCATTCATTGGTGACCTGAAAGAAGTAAACAAGAGCTCCAGATCATTCCCTCCCAAAATCGGCAACGTGCCAACAGCACGCCTGCTATACGCCGACGACATCACCTTACTGGATAGAACAGAAATTGGACTCCAGAGACAAATGACCGACCTGGCAGACTACATTAAGCAGGCAAACCTTCTTATAAACAAAGCAAAAAACAAAAGTCCTCATACTGAAAAAAAAAACAGAAGATCGAACTGCTTCAACTGGAGCCTGGAAAAGGTTAACGTTGAAGTAGTGAAAAACTTCAGATACCTGGGAACAATAATAGACAGCACTCCCACAGAATCAGCCATGCAAAACGATCTTTGGAGGAAAACCAGATCACTGACCTCCCAAGCCCGACTTCTGGATAAGAAATGTGGGCGTTTCTCACTGATACCTACGATAAGGTTCTACAAAGCCAAGGTGATACCTGCCTTGACGTATGGAGCAGAGGCGATGCCAGCTATTCCAACTACAATATGGAAAAAACTCGAGGACTTCTTCTGGAAAGCAGTCCTGAACCTGCCGAATTCTACCCAGATCGAAGCAATCAGGCGAGAACTGGGCCTCTCTTCACTAAGCGCCAAAGTGAACCTAGCGAGCATATCCTTGTACAGGAAAACAATTCTTCCCGATGCGCCCTGCCTCTACAACCTAATAGACCTGGAGATCAAAGCAGGCACTTGCAGGATGATTGTCAAATGGGCTGAGCAAATACAATCGAAGTTGGCCGAAATTGGATGCTCCAACGAGGATCTCATCAAGAATCCAAACAAAATAAAAAGAAAACTGGAAGAGGCGGACTGGATTGACACCCAAGAGAGCGCCAAAGGAAACAAAACACTGGCTCTTTTTCCCCCAAAGCCCAAAGAAGTTAAACCAAACAACACAACTACTCAGAAGATTCCCAAGCAAACCATTGCGGCAATTCCTCCTAAGAGCACGTCTAAACTTGCTCCATACCAACGAGACCCTGTTCATGGGCGGTCAGTCGCCCTCCAAAATCTGCCGTCTCTGCAAAGCCGACACAGAAACAGTTAGAAATCTGCTACTCCAGTGTCCCGGGACCGAACAGGCTCGACAAACTTACCTACACCCACTCCTGGACACTTATGTCGTGAGTGAAGAGGAAACATGGTGGGTCCGTCTAATCAGCGGCCAGAAAACAAACTGGTCCATTGCAGCAGCAAAAATTCTACAGGACGCCTTAGCGCAGTGCTCACAAGGGGTGTCAGCCCAAGTAATCGTCTGATCAAAACAAAACCGAGTCTTTGTTAAAATCCAGAAAACTGGATAAATACAATAATAAAAAAAAATTACAAAAACATATAACACGTTTTAGATACAGACAGGCAACCGCTAGCATAACGATTCAGGCTTTAGCGCCCACGTCATCATATCAAAATACGTCCCCTGCGCGTGCAATCAGCAGGCACGACGCCTGAATGCACCTACATGACTCCACAGCGAATGTACTTGGTTGACAGCACACCTTAAAAAATAACGCACAAAGAAGACAACCATGCAAACGGGGCATCCCACTGCATGTGTGTGGCACTGCTGTGCCAGCATGCCACAACTGTACAAGTACCAGCATGCCTTTCACCAGGTGATTGGTGACAAGCGTATCATGACTCTGAGTGTGCCTCTAGCATTCATCTGTACAACCTGTGTAATCAATGTGTCACAGGCATGCAGACATCACAGCATCAGCATGGAGCACATACTGCCGTGTCAAACATGTGAAGGTTCCTCGGGGACTCATTACCTCCAGAGTCTCTCTTCCAAATCCCACTCATCAGGTAAGTGAGTGCACCCCCTCACCAGAGCGATTAAACCCCAGTTCCATACAGTGCCAATAACGTTTGCAGAAAGACAGCAGCTTCACGTCAGTTAAGAGTCTAAAACAAGGATTTCTTGAGTTAGCATTGGGGATATTTGGGTCAACATTAAACACGTGCCTCCTCTAAGTCGAGCATTAATGGGTGCAACTAGTGAACATGTGGTTTCAAAACTTGGAGGCGGATCCCTCAGTAATGGACACTTATGTGGCAGAGGAGGAGCTGCAAAGAAGGATGGTGTGTAGGCTTGGCAAGTGGGCACGGCACTCGTTTTAGACAGTGGGGGTACTGGTGATCTGCTTGGCACCTGGTAGTGACTTGCCATGGCTCTCGAGTAAGCCTCTGCTTGGCGCCTGGTAGTGACGTGCCATGGCTCTCGAGTAAGCCTCTGCTTGGCGCCTGGTAGTGACGTGCCATGGCTCTCGAGTAAGCCTCTGCTTGGCGCCTGGTAGTGACGTGCCATGGCTCTCGAGTAAGCCTCTGCTTGGCACCTGGTAGTGACGTGCCATGGCTCTCGAGTAAGCCTCTGCTTGGTACCTGGTAGTGACGTGCCATGGCTCTCGAGTAAGCCTCTGCTTGGCACCTGGTAGTGACGTCTCGAGCAAGCCTCTGCTTGGAGTGAGTCAGAAGAAGCCCGGGCCTCTGTGCAACTGGTTCTCATTTTATGTTTGTGGACATTCCTGGCAGCAGGTTTCAAAGGTGTTTTACTGGCTCCATTTGGTGGCATGTGGGTTTTTGGAATCTTCTCGGCTACGGTGGAGACACCGTGTTGACTCCAATCCCCCCTATATGGTTAAGAGTGGTCATTGATTGACATATCTGTGCAACTAGCTGCCTATCCCTCGATTATTGGCTTCAACAAGGATTTGCTTTCTTTTATTTGCAGTCATAATAATAATCCAAATTCAGGTTGCTCTGTCCATAAAGTCAAAGGAGAGTACTATCATCTCCTATCGGCAGCGCTGCGGCTATTGCCAAATTTAGAAAGCGGGGGTCTCAAGAAATATCTGGGCTCCGGCCTCACCAACACCCGTGCCAGCCCCTGCTTAAACCACACTTCATCTGCAGTCTGTGATCCCGCCACCCAAAGACACCTCCACGGTGTACAGTCTGAGATCTGCGGATGTGGCTCCCAGGCCAGTGACTGGCATGTGGTGATAGGGATGCCCAGCAACCAAGAACTCGATGGGCAGGTGCATCCTACAAAGGGGCAAGGGCATTGAGACAATGGGCCTTCTTGTGTCAGTAGATTTGCCTTCTTGGAAGTGGTTTCACACAAACTCGAAAGTTCAGGCCCCACAGACTTGACTTCATCGTTCAGATTGACAGAGGAACCTTGAGACCATAGTGCCTCTTCCAGCTGACTCTGATGACTACTAGATGGGACCAAGCCTGATTTTCATATGGTTTTTCCACTTTCTGTAATGGCTTGGCTGATTGAAGAGCGATGGTCTGAGGTGTTGCCGAGAGCAATGCCAGAGGTTAGGATTCATTCTAAACCTTCCAGCCATCACCTCTTTTGTTTTTCTGAAGTCACCCCAAGTGGGACGGGTATACCCAGATGCCGGGTCCCATGCCTGCTGGGCCTTGACACCCAAGCTACACCTCACTGATTGCACCCAAAGAGGTCAAAATATGTCTGGGGTTGCTTGTAGTCTCATGCAGAACTGGTGTAACCAAGCAGTTCAGGCTGGACTGCCCCTTTTGGTGTGGGACCAAGCCTGATTGGCATGTTGTCTTTCCCCTTCCTGAAATAGCTTGGCAGGTGAAGAAAGATGATCTGGAGGGTTGCCAAGAGTGATGCCAGAGGTTAACATTAATTTTAAACCTTCCAGTCACCACCTCTTTTGTTTTTCTGATGACTACTCAGCAGCTGCTGTTGCTGATCCAGAAATACAACTGTCCCAGTACTGTGCTGCAGCACTCGATGCGTCCGCTGTCCTGCTGTTATTGAGTTGCTGTTTGTGGTGGGCGGATGTGCCAGCATGTGCCTCATTGTGTGAAAATTGGTGCTAAGGGCTGTGCCTGGAGACAGTTTGGGGAGACAGCTATGTGATGTTGATGGACTCTTCTCTGCTGCTATCATCATCCACATGGGACTGGTCCTGTTGGATGTTTCCCTTGTGGACCAGGGGACAGCTGTCTGCCACCGCCACCAAGGGATGTTGCTGGTATATGCCAAGGATGAATTTGCCAAAGTTAGCACCCTGGCTGCCTGTTGTGGTGTCCCAGAATTCATCAGGCAAATCCTGGTTTTGCTGGGTGACATCTGGCGAGGATTTCGTTGAGTCATTCAGATCTTTGGTGTCGGTGGCGACCACACCACATGAAAGGAGAAAAAAGGACATTTCAACGACAAATCGAGTTTGTGGGACATATGCCATGCGCTCACATTGTTGGTTCGTTGCCTGACCATAAAAGGTATATTTGTAGAACTCACGTTCACCCCAAGAGGGGCATCATGACGCTATTGACGGATAGCAGATGTTTATTGTTTATTACTCTGTAAAACTTGAGGAGAACCATCTCCGGTTCCGGAAGCACCTCAAGACCTTCCTCTTTGCTTCTGCTTTCTCTCCTCCTCTCCCCTGCTGAACTCCTGACTGAAACTGCACTGGTCACCTGGCTACCGTCTGATCTCGGGCCCAGGTCCCCTCTCCCGCCAGCTCCACACCTGAACTGCCTCCGGGCTGTTTCTGTATCCTACAGTCCCCACCAGTTCTTGACACTTGATGTCTGCACTTACCCCAGCACTTGCCACAAACTGGCTGCACTTTTTACCTATTGTTTCTATTTATTTATTACTGTCGGTCCTATGTACCAGACTGGAAGTTTGGATGCTGTCTTGCAAATATGCTTCTTGATTTGGTCCCCACATATAACACGCCAACTCTTACCCCCTCCTTTTCTACTCATACTCTTTCTCGACTCTGCCTCACTCCTCCCACCAATCATCTGACCCTGGGATGATCTCACTCCTCTTAGGTCTTGTCTCCATCCTTTGATGTTAATTCTCCTGCCTCCACACCACTTCTGCCTCCTCTGCCCACTATTACTGCTGGCTCCCTCACTCTTCCATCTTCACTACTAGTCCCTCCTCCACATCACTACTTCCTCCTTCACACTACTACTCCCTCCTCCACCCTACTGTCACTCCTCCCTCCAGACACTCTGTTCCATTCACTTCGCAGTCACTCCTTACACTAATCTCTCTCACCACACTTGCCACACAAAACATGCACACTCACACAGCAAAACCACTTTTACTTTCTAATCAATACCTCACTTGTTCCATAACTCACCGCCGTAGTCCACCGCGCCCTCCCTCTTGCCGATCTCGGTGGCCGGCATCCAACTCCACTTCTATCCTCACCCGTATAATCCACACTTGTGACTTCCTGTTTCTGTTTTCTGGTCCCCTCTTTTGGCTTTGGTTGGATCTCTCTCTCTGTCCAATCTGGCCCTGTCTTCCCTACCCAGGGCATGTGTATACTGTGAAAAGTCACAAATAGAGGGTTTTGCCCCATCCGCATTCAGCACAGACTTGTGGCATACCAAATTCGGCAGTGTTGGGGAGGCCAGTGTTCATGTTTGTGTTTCAAGACCCTGCTCTGTGGGGTCTCTCGATAAGTCTACTAGGGGAGTGGAGGTCCTTCCCTCCTCCTGGTCCCCAGTGGTTCAGGGGGCCTCTGGGTTGTTCTGAGCTTGCCTACTTTTTTCTGAAGCTCTGCGAGGTGTGTGGTACTGGCGCGTATGGAATCTGATTCCGTCTTTCTTCGCTATAATGCAACATCACTTCTGGTGTAAATGTGCGTGTGTCTGTAACGCTCACCTGATTCCCACGGAGGCGCAGGTCTGGCTTCGAGTGCTGATGCTTCTTCAATGGTGAAGCGCAGGACTCTGAAGATGGACAGGAAGGGCCCTGTACTCTGGCTTCTCCGGCTCACAGGAATATTCCCCTGTGCGTGAAAAGGGAGTATTACCTACTGACTGAGTTATGCTCAAGCCTCCCACTCTCTTCCAACCCTCCACGATACCCTTCCACGATTCCCCGTGAAGTCTCACCTTAGGGTCTGAAAGGACGAGCTCTCCATCCTGCTTCTGACGCAGGGGCGCGTTGAACCCAGTTACTTCACTGGATTGAGGTTGGATGGGAGTTCAGGTAAGCTTGATTATACTGGTAAGGTGCGGTAAAAGTTCTGTTGCAAGTTCAAAAGTTCAAGCTTTAAATAATAATGTTCATTGTCTTTTTTCAGGTGATGAATGAAGATTCCTTTGGAGACTTCTTGCAACAATGCGCTGATGTTGATGTCTTTTCCCCATAGGGGCCGGGGTTCGGAATGCCGGAGATATGGCGCCGACCCGAAGTGAAACGTACAGTTCCAGTAAAGATCTGCTAAGTCCTAGATGAGCGCTCAGGTAATGTTTTTGCATTCGCTCATCTAATGTCTTTGTCTTTTTTCCCCATAGGGGCCGGGGTCCTGCTTGGAAGCAGCAAGACCCGAAATGAAATGGGAATGACCCAACAGGTAAGTCTTAGAAGGAAACTGAGCTTTTCCTATTCCCTTCCTTCTCTCACCTCTTATTCTTGTCTTTTTCTCTAGGCTCTGGGAAGTGGCTGTGTATCCGGATGATCGCTGCTGAAGATGGAGGAACTCAGGAAAGGTGAGTGAAATGCAGCGCTGCAGCGATCGTAACGAAATGCTTTTAAAAATGATGTCTTCCCTTTCAGGATCGTCGGTGATGTCTCCGTGGTGCAGATTAGCTGGTAGGTCTCTTGTCTCCCTTTGCAGGTGACCCAGGATGCTGATAGGCGTGGCTGAAGTCCAGATGCAGGAGCTGACACGGTGAGCGTCCAGCTGCGAGGAGCAGAACAACGCGAAGCGTGAGTTGCTGATCGGGTGTGGTTTAAATAGCTTTGGAAGAAGTTCCAAGTGTGTATCCTACCTCCGATCAGGTATGTATCCTTACCCGACCACACCCGGGTGGAAAGTAGTCCCACAGGTAAAGTAGTTCCTATTCAGGCCTCAAGAGGGCCTGGATGTGGCAGCATGGTCTGCATCAGGTAAGTGCACATTAAAACACTTGAACACATGTCTGGCTTTATGAGCCTGGCGCCTAAGGCGCCAGGACAGAGGTCCAACATGAGCCTGGCGCCTAAGGCGCCAGGACTGAGTCCAAAGGGCCCCAGCTTGGGCCCGCTGGCACTCCCCTGGGGGAAATGATGCCTGCCTCTGGGGTTGCTGGGTCGGACCTGGCTCCTTGGAGGTAGGCATCATGACAGTACCCCCCCTCAAGGCCCCTCCCAAGGTTCTTCCCTCCGGGGGTTTGGGCTTGTTCGGATCATGACAGTGTCTCTCTCTCTCTGTCTCTCTGTCTCTCTCTCTCTCTTTCTCTCTCAGTCTCTCTTTCTCTCTCTCTCCCTCTCCCTCTCCCTCTCTCTCTCTGTCTCTCTTTCTCTCTCTCTCTGTCTCCATTTCTCTTTCTCTTTCTCTTTCTCTCTCTCTCTGTCTCTTTTTCTCTTTCTCTCTCTCTCTCTTTCTCGTTCTCTCTCTCTCTTTCTCTTTCTCTCTCACTCTTTCTCTTTCACTCTCTCTCTCTCTGTCTCTGTCTCTCTTTCTCTCTCTCTCTCTCTCTCTCTGTCTCTCTTTCTCTCTCTCTCTCTCTGTCTCTCTTTCTCTCCCTCTCTCTCCGCTCTCTCTTCCTCTCTCTCTTCTCTCTCTTTCTCTTTCTCTCTCTCTCATTCTCTCCCTCTCTTCCTCTCTCTCTCTCTCTCTCTCTCTCTCTCTGTCTCTCTTTCTCTCTCTCTCCCTCTCTCTTCTCTCTCTCTCTCTGTCTCTCTTTCTCTTTCTCTCTCTCTCTCTCTCTCTCTCTTTCTCTCTCTCTCTCTCTCTCTCTCTCTCTCTCACCACTGTAGAGGTCACACGATGCTTCTGATTTCTCTTTTGTGTGACTGTTTTTCTGAACTTCGGATTCTGATGCTGGAGCTATGAAATCAATAGAACTCAATGACAAGTATCTGACGTTAGAGGCACGGCTGGAGACAACAATGGTCTGCATACAAACCAGCTGACACAGGTGGTGTGGGGGCAGAATTTAAGCCCTCTCAACTGCCACTTTCCACCTCAGAGGTAGGACCGGCTCTGGAATTCTCCCCGTTAGGCCGAGAGGGATCTCTCTCTCCTAAGGCTAGGAGACCTATGGAGACTGGGGAATAGCCTGACATATGTGGCCTCACTAGAGCGTTACAGTTCATTTGTCTGTGTGTTACTTGCTGGTCTGCTCAACTCATGATGCCGACATGTCCTCTGGGTTATAACTTGCATGTCTATCAACGGCATGAGTGGCGTGGGATTCCACGTGATGATGCATGTGGAATGGATACGCTGATGATTGATATGTGTGCTTTACTATGTACGTGAAGCAAGTGGTAAGTGGTAGTTACTTAGTCGAATTTGGTGCGTGCCTTGTTATGTGGGTTGTTGTGCTATGAAGTTTGCTCCCTCAATGCCGCATGACCAGCCTGTCTGGGCATGTGATACAATGGTAGTTTATTGTTTTGCACATATGGGAGGCATTGACAGACACCATAGTTTTGTGTAAGTGACACATGTCTGTTATCTGATGTGTATGTATGGCCATTGTCTACTATTGGCACATTTGGACTTTGCCAGATCCTTAATATGGCCTCACCCCATCTACCCCCCAGTGCAGGGTCCAGTCAAATGCATACTTGTCTTCTTGTGGGTGCCATGTGTCAATTGGCAGTGGAAGCTAGGCCCATGTCCTAGTAGCCCTTCCTTCAAGGGTGGCCTTGCATGTGTAATGGGTGTTGCATTCTTGGACCAGGATGGTATGTGATTTGTTTCAGTCATGTCACTGGCACAATGTTGGGCCCATGACTGCATGGTTTCTAAGGCGGACAGGTTGGAATTGGCACTGGTGACCGGGTAACGTCGGTTGGCTGTAAATGTGTGCAATTGTTTCCCTAGAGAGATGCAGGATGTTTTTTGATGTTTGTATGTGTAGGTCCTGTGCTGGGCAGTGACACTTGTGATGGAGTGAGTGTGTTATGTGTGATGAGGTAGATGGGTTGGGATGGCAATTGGTGAGGTGCACTTGGAGTGGGGTCTGAGATGGCAGGGAAAGTTGGATTTAACACGTTGGTCAGTGTTAGTATGGGCAGTGCAAAGGGCAACTAGGAATGGCGCTAGGATGTATACAAGTGCAGTGGTAAGGGGTTTGTTCATTGCAGGGTTATGTGTTGAGCATCCAGGGGACAACTTGGAGGATTTGTAACACGGGCCAGACGTGTGTGTATGCCTGATACAGAAGTTTCTAGGAGTTTTGCAAGGTTGCCCTTATTGGCTTCGAGTTTAGTTTAGTTTGTTTATTTGTATAGCGCAGCCAAACCCTGGGGTAACTGGGTGCATTCAACTTATAGAGCAACATAGGTTACAGAAGATTGCACAGTGAGATCCAAATGACAGTAATAAATACAATAAATAGCATGTGGGACCGGGTTACAGGAAGATCTGAGTCAATGGAAAACACAAATGTTACAAGAAGGACCAGGTTACAGAGTGGTGCAAGTCTATGGGTAGCAGAGATGAAACAAAACAAAGGAGTTAGTGATGGCAGAAATCAGACTATGTGTGTCTAGGTGTCAAAGTGGTACCTGTGCGGGATTAGTATTGCTGAGTCATGAGCAGAGCCTTCACCTTGGCTCTGAATGACCAAAATGATGAGTCAGCTCTAATGTCCGTGGGGAGTGAGTTCCAGCATTTCGCAGCTAGCACAGGGAAACTTGCTCCCCCTGCTGTTTTCAGGTTGAATTTAGGAATGTTTAGTTGGTGCAGATATGGGGATCTGGTCGGTCTGGAAGTGCCTTGTCTGGTGAATTTATCTGATAAGTAACGTAGTGCTGTCAAGGAGAGGCATTTATGCGTAATGAAGAGTGATCGTAATTTAATTCTGTCATGAATAGGGAGCCAGTGAACTTCCATTCTAAAGGAGGAGATGTGGGCCTTGCGGGGTAGATTGAGGGCACATCTGAGGGTGTTGTTACGGAGAACCTGTAATCTATTCAGATTGTGATTAGTGGAACCGAGAAAGTGTGTGTTGTAATAATCCAATCTGGACAGAATCAGAGCCCTAGCCAGGGTGAGGCAGCTGTTGGTGGATAAAAATTGTTTACAGGCATTGATAAGTTTATTAGTATAGGTAGTGGATGAGAAAGTGGCGTTTATTTGTTTTTTAAGCGAGAGTGTGGAATTGAGATACACACCCAGCGTTTTGACTTCTTTTGAGACTTTTATAATGTTCCCGTCAATGGTAAAGGACTGGTACCGGGGGACGAGTTTATTAAGACGGGCCTGGGAGCCCACGATCAGCAGTTCCGTCTTGTCGTTGTTTAAACAAAGGCTATTGATAGCCATTCAGGCTTGGATTTCAAGGTAGATTTCATTTAGTTTTATTATATCTTTTTCATAGCAATCAGTGAGAGTGATGAGGACCTGGGTATTGTCAGTGTAATTCGTAGATGTGACACCCAGATCGTCAAGACGGTCGAAGAGGAGCTTAGTAAAGATGTTGTAAAGCGTGGGGGAAATACAAGACCCTTGGGGAACTCCACATTGGATGGGGACAGGGTCAGCCGCAGCCGAATGGGCAAAGACCCTGGTCGTTCTGTCAGACAGGAAAGATCAAATCCTATTAGTGGCATTCTGGGAGAATGCGGCAGCTGAAGAGAGGTGTTTGGTCATAATTTGATGGTCGACCAGGTCGAAGGCTGCAGACAAATCCAACAAGAGCAAGACGGCCTATTTGCCCTTGTCTTCGTCCATTGGATTTTTAGTTCCAGGAGGGCTGTTTCTGTCCCATGCCTGGGTCTAAAGCCAGATTGTCGCAGACCTAAGAGGTTGTTATCTTCCAAATGTTGTTGCATTTGGAGGTATGTGTCATGATCTCTGCTTCCAAAAGGCCAGGACTTACCCAACTCCCTTGGAAGCAGACCCATAACCCAGGTTCCGAGTGCCAGCCAGTCCCAATTGGGACCTTTTGGACCCTGTCCTGGCGCCAGTGGCGCCAGGCTCATAAATATGCCCAGTCCCAGTGCTGCAAGCGCCGGGCTCATAATGCTTGGGTGGACTTACCTGCAGCAGACCATGCTGCTTACTTACCTGCCAGTTGAACCCCTGATCCTCTTCTGTTTGGGACTACTTTTCCTGTTGGGTGGGGCAGGAGCCACTCCCTAGGTTCAGAACACTGGAACTCTTCTGGAAAGCAGGAACTCTTTTCTTACCTAGGCGTGGCTGTGGAAGGAGACACCTAAGCACTACAGGAGGCTATTTAAACCACACCCGATGGATGAATCTTGCTTTGCGTTATTCTGCATCCTCTGCAGCAGAACGCTCATCGTGTCTTCTGCATCTGATCCTGGGCCTAAAGGAAAAAGGCTTACCATCCTGAATCCAGTCTTCAGCAACATCTATAAAGACAAGAAAGAACAGGTTAGCACTACGGTCTTCAGTGACAGCGCATCTCTTACCTGGTCCATCGGCTGTCATCAACGCCTCGCGCAGCATTCCTGCATCTGAAAGACAAAGGCTTACCTGCTCTTCACGCGCTCCGGCGGTCATCGCACTGCATTCCGGCATCTGAAAGACAAAAGCTTACCAACTCTTTGCACGCTCCGGAGGCCTTCGGCGCTGCATCCCGCATCTGTAAGACAAAAGAAGGTGCGTTTAAAGACATTGGGTAACGTTAAATACTCACGTGCCATTACTCCATCCACGCTGAACTCAGTGGGCATTCCGGCATCCTTCAGCAGCTCCAAACTGGTACCTGCAAAATAAAAGGACAGTTAGTGCGCATCGTGAAGCAAGCAACAAGCGCTTACTTACGCGCTTCCAAGCACTTCTATTCCACATACGGGTCCATCCTCAACTCACTTCAGCCAGTCAACCGCCATCGCCGGAACCCTGCAAAATAAGAGACAGCATTACAAAAGACTTTTAAAGACATTTGAAATATTCGGAACTCACCGTTCGTGAAGTAAACGACGGACAGCAGTCCTCTGAAGTCAAGAGGCCTGCGCTACCTATCCAGTGAAGAAACTGGTTACAGCACCCTGCCCCGAGGCAGATGGAGAGCTCGGCGTTCACTTACCTAAGGTGAGAGCGTTAACCTTTGGGCTTCTACAGGAGAGGAGAAAAGGAAAGAGATAGGGACACCCCAATAACCCCAGTTCATTAATCCCATATTTTCTATCTGCAGACATCTTACTCTTCGAGTCAGGCATACAGTGCACAGAGGTCCAGCCCAAAGAGCCAACCGGGTGGTGCACATCACTTTTGAAGATATGGTAGTCGCCCAGTCAAGACCGGCGCCTCTGCGAGAATCAGGTGAGCGTTACAGTATGCCACTCTGTCTAGTATTTTCAGGAGAAAAGGGACAGTCGTAATGGGTCTGTAGTTGGTAGCTATATTGGGGTCTAGGTTAGGTTTTTTGAGTAGTGGCAGGACCCATGCTTCTTTAAGGTTGTTGGGGTCAGACGAGTTCTTAAATGATGAATTGACCAGGGTGGTGATAAAGGGAGCTGGGTCTTTAGCCCTGTCCTTGGTAACTGGGACTGGGCACAGACCACCGTGACAATTAGAAGGTTTGAGGCTAGCAATTATGTTAACTACTTCATCCTTGGTGACTGGGGAGGATTGGAATGGGGGACAGTCTGGTCAAGGAGAGTTAGGTGCATTGCGAGAGTGGTCTTTGGGAGCGAGGTTGGCTTTTTTGGACGCTATCTTGGCTTGCAGGAGAGCTATTTTGTTTGATAGAGCTTGTTGGATGTTGTCGTACTAGGCTTTGTCCTTAATGTAGTCATCAGTGGGAGGCACTGATGATTTCAATTCTCTTAGGATAGAGAATAGCTCTTTAGTGCCACATTGGGCGCTGTGAATTCTAGTATTAGAAACCTCCTTATTGGCGTTCGTAATGGCAGCTTTATAGGTGGCGGCTATAGTAAAGAAACGTTCTTTAGTGGAGGGAGAAGGCGCTTTTCTCCAGCTGGCTTCAGATGTTCTTTTAATATTCCGAAGTGCTGTTAGTTCTGCCGAGAACCATTTGTTCAAATGAGCAATTGGTTTAGCCTTTCTTAGATTAAGTGGTGCTATTTGGTTTAGAGCTTGTTCCAATATGTCATTGTAGAGGATGACTAAGGAAGTTAGGTTTGTGTTAGTGATGGTCTGGGTATTGGTGATTGGTGTTAGTAGGGGTCTTAAATTCTCTATGGTGATATTACGTTTGTTCCTAGACATAATTTGTGGTACAGTGGTTGTGGGTGCGCTCTTGAAAGTGTCTTTGGGTATGGTGAAGGTGATACAGTGGTGGTCTGCCCAAGCGCATGGTGTGATGTTAATCAAGGAAATATCACAGTTGGCTTCAGCCAACCAGTCCAGTGTTCCGCCTTTGGAATGTGTAGGCTTGTCGATAAGTTGTGTGAGACCTAATTGAGTGATAGTGTCATTGAACAAGGAGGCGTTTGCATCGTTAGGATCGTGTAGACCTATGTTAAGGTCACCCATTAAGATAATTTGTCAGCCTGGTTTAGTGTTTAATGTCAGAAGATGGGAAATGTCCTCCTCAAAGGAAGTGATGGCAGCTGGGGGTCTGTAGATAAGGTGAAGTAATATAGTCCAGGTGTTAGATAGTGGGAGTTTGATTGACAGATGTTCAGCAGACGGTAGGCCTGGATTGGAGACTTCTCTAATGTTCAATTTGGATTTTGCAATGATGGCCACACCACCACCAATCCCGGAGTTTCTATATTCCCGGATGATGGTGTAATTCTCTGGGATAGCGATCGAAAGTGCGAGACCAACAGCGGGATGTAGCCATGTTTCAGTGACTGTGAGGAAGTCCAGGTGGTTGGAAGTGATCAGGTCAGAAATATCAGGGGTGTGTGCCACTAAGGATTGAGCATTGATGAGAGCGCCGTTGATTGTCGTGATGGCAGTGGTGGCTGCGTCTCCTAGGGGGAGATCCGTTGACATGGAGAGATTGTGGTCATTGGGTGTGTCAGTATGTGCTGATGGAGGAAGGTGAGGCAGGTGGTTGTTGTCCTTAGTGTGCAAGGTGGGAGTCCTAGGGGGCTTAGGCTTGAAGCTAGAGCGAGAACCTAGTCTTGTGTTTCTCAAGTGAGTGGGACATGGAATAAGTGTAGTGGGAGGTGGCAAATCTGGTAATCCATTCTGCAGGTGACAGGGGTGGTTCTAAGAATGGGATGACTGTAGTCCATATGGCAGATGATGCTTGGTGTAGTATGCCAGGTGGGAGGTTAGATAGTGATATGTTATGGAATAGTGGGAGAATAGTGGCCATTGTGTCACTCTTCTTAGAGTGGCCATGACTAATAGCTGAGCGGCTAGTTAAACTGAACAAGGGTGTTTGATATAGGATTGAAATCAGAAGGACTTGTGGGCTGGCAGGATACGGTGGATCAGTATTAGGCAGCTAGGCCAGGTAAACTGCAATAGGCAAACAATAGGTCACTAGACCAGGCAGAATGCAATGAGCAAACAATAGGCCGCTGGACCAGGCAAAAAGCAATGGGCAAACAATAGGCCACTAGGCCAGGCAAAATGCAATGGGCAAACAATAGGCCGCTAGATCAGGCAAAATGCAATGGGCAAACAATAGGCCGCTAGGCTAGGCAAAATGCAATGGGCAAACAATAGGTCACTTGACCAGACAAAATGCAATATGCAAACAATAGGCTGCTTGACCAGGCAAAATACAATGGGCACAACAGATAAGCAATAGGGCGCTAGGGCAAGCAGTATACAGTAGGCAAACAGACGGCCATTGGAGCACAGTGAGGCAGACATAGCATTTAATGCAACCAATGTGAAAATTATTAGTAGTGGTTTGCTAGGATGAGACTAGATGCAGATAACAGGGACTGGGCCTATCAGCGTGTCAGTGATCGCTACCTTGGGTCGCTAGTTAGTGTCCATATGAGTGCAAGTGATAAAGTGGGTGAGTTGTTATTAGTCGCGTGGCCAGGAACAATGTGAAGGACAGTATTTGCTTGGGAGCAATGCCAATGAAGGAGTGAATAGCGCTGGGCAGGAGTGGATATGTGTGAGGCAATTTTACAGAATAATCATAGAGGCCAGAATCCACAGGTCAGGTAGCGCTTACCAAGGTGAGCCCTGGTCATGGGAAACGAGTCCTTGCGCTCCGGAGTGCTAACAGTGGTGCCAACAGGGCCTTATCTCGGCGGGCCTTTGCAAAGGCAGGCTGGTGTCCGCCTGCCGGTGGAAGTGCATGAATTAAATTAACACAACGTTGCTTAGCAACGCAACGCTGGCCTACACTGCAGCTCAGGCGGCCATTTTAGAAGCAGGCAACAGGCTTTGAAAAGGACGAAAAATGCTGCAAAAGATCCGTGTTGGTGGATCATTGTGGTGGAATATAGGCGAAATGGCTCGCAGGCAAGTAGGCAGTCTCACCTTGATGGTAGATGGAGCACAGTGGTGTGCGCGAACGAGTCCAGCTGCTCCTGCAGCTCGTAGGATGCACTGCGCTGATGAAGGGGAAAGGGCTCCTGCCCTCGGCACTGCTCCTGGGTGGAGCTTTTCTTAGTGTGAGCAGTAAGTATGCTTTCCTTGTGTTATAGGAGGATATGATATGATATGATATGGCATTTATGGCACGCCTGTATACAAGTTTCTCAAGGCGCGATGCGTGTTGACTAGTGTGAAAGCCTGTGTGTATGGGATAAAGTGCGTGAGAAGAGAGATTCTCAGAGTGTCGTGGTATATTTGGTTGTATTTCTAAGGCAACAGCTCCCTCTAGCTGTGACAACAGGTGAAGCGGACCGTACTGCGCATGATAGCATTGGACAAACATACATCTGCCCTTTTATTATATTGTATGAAGTGGGACAGAGACGTGGGAATAATTGTGCAATACCTTGACATGGCTGGCATCAATTGGAGTGAGGGTTGAGCTGGCCGACACTACAAGGATGTACTTTGGGCATCATGTAAGACTTTGGCTATGAAGCGCCTTCCACATTGGGCCTTGATCCTCCCAGCATAGGAACTCTTTTGTGGAGGTGGAGGTGGTTCTATTTGCCACCCAAGTTGATTTGTTTGTGCATGAGTGTGTGGCACTACTTCTCTGACAGTGTACATTCAGACAGAGTTAAAGGGAGTAGGGGAGCAAAATTCATGAAGGCCTAGGTCTCTTTACGTCCTTTCATGTTCTGTTCTCATTGGAATGGGCCATCACAGCTCAAGTACACTGTCTTTGCATTGTGTTCCACCCCCCCCCCCCATCAAGCAGCCCTTGAGGTTATCTGTCACACAGCAGAAGGGATTATGTAGCCCCTCATTCAACTATAGGGATCTGTTTTTGACCTATTGCAATTACAGACTCGTGCTTTGATGTTGTGTCTGTGCCCCCAGTAGTTTATGTGTTTTAGCTTCCCTGCGAACAGGCATGTCATGTCGTGCATATGTTGTCTGTGTGTGCATTTTGCTGTTTGGAAGCTGCAAGGCTGTCCTGTTCACCCCATTGCCCGCCCGTTTCCCTTTTGTGGCATGCATGTGTGTTACAGTATTTACTTCTTATCATGCAGTCACCACTGTAAGGAACTCATGCTGGCAACAGTAAAGACAAAAATAAGTGATCACAGTTCAAGGGTGTTTATTAAACTTTATAGGTAGGTTGGAAAAATGCCTAATCTAAACCTAAATCTAAAATTGGAGCAAGCTTCGGCCATCAAATAATAATAAGGCAGTCCTAGTGGTGTCTTGTCAAATAAAAGGGCCTATACTAAAAACAAACTACTGCTAATCCTCACACTAAATACAAAAGAAGTGTGGGATAATGTTCATAGGGAAGAAAGAAGTGTTCACAAATAATAAGTCAGGATGCGGTAGTCGCAATCTCCCTTCCCCATGTTTTGATCACAGCACAAGGTGGGATTCCGGAGCACAGCACATGCTCGAGCTTTCCCAGCAGGAGCCAACATTTCCGCTCTCAGCAATCAGGGCCTTCGGTGGTTAAGTGTCTTTTCTACAAAAAGTCTCTTGCCTCCAAGGACCCGATGTATTCGAAAAAAATAAATAAAATTCTGTTCCATATCCCCCTCTTCCGGGCCCAAATCCAAAAAAAGTTCTTAATGATATCAGGACCTTCGGTAGTTACGTTTTCTTGCTCTCGAGGGCCTGACAGGTTCGAAGTACAAAAAAAAGTTCAACAAAAGTTATTTTCTTGTTGTACTCTAGGTGATGATTCCTCACCCTTGGATCCCCCTCCTCCATGCTGAGACTCCTCTCGAATATCAGCCTCCCTCCATCGTATTCACTCTGGCTTGTATTCAATAACTTGTTCTGTTACCTTCATGTGCCGGTGGGTGTCTAGTTCACTACGGCTCTCACGCACACGCTTTCTCCTTTGGCATGCACAAATCTTCGGGTGATGGCTGTTCACCCCTTGGATGCCCCTCTTCTGGGCTCAGACCCTTCATGAATGTTTGGTCCCTCCGCCAGGTTCACTATGATTTCTCAACACAATCTCATCTGTGACCTTCACAAGTCTTAATGTCTTTTTAAGCAGTTCACTGTGGACATCCCTCTGCTGGGTCCAATATTGTCATCACACTGTATATCAGGACTTTAGACTCCGCCCCCCCCATTCATTGGCATCCCTCCTTCGGGTTCACTCTTGCCAACTTTGTCAATCGTACATTTTTTCGATCAGTACTTACGATGCAGGATTCACTTCCCTTAGCTTCACAATCATCTGTCGGTCAAAGACTTTCCACAGTACAGAGGATTTTACTAGACCCCCGTATGACCACTTTGACCCCTTTTTCACCTTTCCTAAGGCCTTCTGATAACAATAGTTTCAACAATCGGGTAATTGCCCAGAGTTTCCTGAGGTAGCACCCACGTGATGCCTGACTCCTCTGTTGGTGGTTTCCCCCCTTTTGGTATCAACAGATCTTTGTACTTTCACAGTTCAATCAGCCATTTGCTACTTTCGTGCAACACAGTTTGTTTCTTATCGTATATTCCCTCGACTCACCGGCTGTGAGGAACCGCTTGGCTTTTCTTCTCTCTGGAGTCAGGTTTGGTACCACGGAGACAGGCATCCCTCCCTGCCTTGGTTATCAGCAGAGGAGGGCCCTGTGTACCATTGACATCTGCTGCAACACATACTGGCTATTGTTCAAGGTCTTGTGATTCCTTCCGCTGAGGTTTAATAGGCTTTGGTTGGAAAGGGCAAGGTCGCATCTCTCCTTGTCACCCTCTCGGTTTGCGCCGTCTTTCTCCTCCTATTGAACTGCTGTGCTGAATTATCTCTCTGGTTGTGCGGTCTGCCTGACTCATAGTGTGCTCTCGTGCTCCAACTTTTATCACTGTGGGTAAGGGAAAGCACCGTCCGGTGTGAGTGATTCAGGTAAATTGCTTGACTTTGCCTGACCCTTGTGTTGGAAAATGTCAGGTAAAGGGCCCTAACGTTAGTCTGTTGTCTCTTGTGGTGTGCAAAAGTGTTCATGTTAGAAAAGGGGGAGGGGTAGAGAGGTTGAGCATCCTATGTAGTATGGAAGTATAAAGGGGCTATGAGAAGGGGAATACCGTATCTCACCTGTCGGTGTTCCTGCTCTACTCCGTGAGGACCCCCCATCAAGGTGATCCTCCCGCACTGGTCCACCCCCAGGAACTGGATCCAATCACGTTGGCCGTGTCCTGGCCCCTGGATGACAGATCCCTGGGGACAAATTAGGGAGACACCTTCAGGTTTCTCACATACCCTTCCCCTATGTGGTGTGGATATGTCTGTTCTTTGTCCAGACTCCGGAAGAGAACAGGGATGAGAGATATCCACAAACTCGTGCATATCCCATTGCTTGGTGCTGGTTGGTTTGTGTAGAGGTCTAGTGTTTTGCTGGTCTCTCTACAGTCGCCTATGTACTGGGCTTTGAGAGTGTCTCTAGCTTCATAAATTCTGCTGTTGCCCAGTCACAAATTGGAGTACTTTGGGAGTAAAAGTCTGCTTGCCAGCTACTCTGGGGTAGCAAATCTCCAAATGAAGTTGGTTTTCTTGTAGCCTGCATCGCATCTAGATAGGATTATGAATGTTAGCATGTGCCACACTTATATGGTATTCTTAACTATAGCCTTTGTTGCATCTAGATAGAAATATGAATGTTAACATGCGCCACACTTAAATGAAACTGTCAATGTTAACAAGTGCCACACTTAGGGGCTGATTCATGGAATTTGTGCGCCTAAAAACGGGAATTTGTGCACCATTCTGCCCGCAAATCCCTGTTTAACAAATGGGGATTTGTGGGCAGAATGGCGCACAAATCCCTGTTTTTCGGCGCACAAATTCCATGAATCAGCCCCTTAGATGGAATCGTGATCACTAGCCTGGCTCACATCCAGATAGGATATTGAGGATTAGCAAGAAACACACTCAGATGGAATAGTGAATGATAGCAAGCAGCACATCTAGACATAATTGCAAGGACAGCAATTCCAATTAACCAATCCACTAACAATTTCACCCCTCTGCATACACCTCTCAAACTCTAACCAAACACAACCACAAGCCTAAACATAACAATCCGCACAAACTTCACTACATTGCAACAACAAAACAAGCCACACATAGATTCAAACACAACGACTACCGGCCGTAAAATACCCCAAGCCCAGCCAACGGACCCCCGGGCTGAGGCTGCCAACAGCACATCACTGCTCTCTTGCACTTTTCCAGCTTATTCCCACTAACTCACCCCCCCCTTCTCTTTTTTCTAAACCGCCAGAGCGCCAGGGGACCAGCCCGGTGGTGATAGTATGCGGTACAAATATCGTTTAATATTAACATTAACATAAGAGATCGGTGAAGGTAGGGAAGTCTCATCCGAGGATAACTTCTTTGGGGTGCCCAGGTATCATGGCTAACAATATTTCACAAAATTCACCCTGAATATTAATGTATACGGGTATCTTTGGGTACACTTTGTTATTGCCATGTACACAGGTGACTCTACCTAGGGCCGCATTTTCTAGGTTCTTGGTTGAAACTAAATTGGCGCGGATAGCAGTTTGCTTACTTGATTAAGGCCCTTACTTGTCTTCCATTTACCCAAGCCTTCTCGTATGTAGAATCTGTACAGGATTGACATAAACAGATACTAAAGGTTTCTAGTTCTTCCTCGGGCTCATCCCATTCTTCACCCTTTAGGCAACATATCTCCATAGGTTCATCCTTTAGATTCTTTGGACAGTGTCGATCCACATGTCCTGTTACTCTTCAGGAAAAACAGATTTGAGGGGATGGTATGCTCCATTTCTTTTCTTCCTTTTTGCTTTCATCTTTGGCTTTGGGGGTCAATTTTTTTTAATGTCTACTCTTTCTCGTAGCAACCCTGCCTCACCTCTATATTATCCCCCTAGTCTCTCTATAGCGTGAGGTTGAGGTCGGTTGATTGGTCTCTGATCCTTCTGTTCCTCGCAATGATGGGATGAATGGAAATGTTAGCTGCATCTGCGTGGTTTTGCGCAGTGTCAATGGCCATAGCCAGGATAAGACGACTTAACTGTAGAACAGCTTTCTGTAGAAAGGGGTTAAGGAATTTGTCAACTGCTCCATGGTGATAATTTCTGTTAGCTTGTATAGGGTTTTAACATGAATCCATAGAGCCACAGTGTTTTTAACCAGTTCACCCATTTCTAAGGGGGTTTTTCCTTGATTTAATAGATTTTAACTTCTGCCGATACAAATGGTTGTCCCCACTCTTTTCAACAGCCCTTCTTTGATGGATAGAAAGGTGGCCCCTTGAACAAGATTCAGTAGTTGATATGAGGTTTGCAGTTCGCCTTTCAACAGAGGGCTCAAATAGCATCTTTTAAGAGTCTCCTTCCAACGCAGTTGCATCACTAGAAGTTCGAAGTTTAGAAAATATAATCCTAAATCTTTGCCCTCCTGATGTGGTTGAAGAACCCCTTGTGGCAGTAGAGCTCTTGCTTGCAACTCAATAGGTTTTGCCAAATTTTCTTGGGGTCTAACCTCAGCTTGCATCTGAAGGACGTTGGTTAGATATGCCATTTCTTCTGGGGTGTAAGGGTCCCTTCTGTGGATGGTTCTGAATCCGAAAAGAAAAAAGTCTCAATCCCTTCGGATAAAGTCTAAAAATCTTTAGATTCTTCTGAGTCTGAATCTGCTGAAGGAATGGACTTCGGTAGGTTAATCTCCAACCCTGATTGCCCCGCGATGGATGGTATTTGGGACCCAAAAAAAGGTTCAAAGGAGGGTGGGTTCAGGGCGCTAGATCTAACAAAAGAAAATACGGTCGAACTTTCAATATTACTCGATCCCACTGCTGTATGTTGTAGTGTAAGAGAGGAAGGGTGTCTAGTAATACCTGAGTCTTAAAGAACAGATTTTGCTGAACAGTCAGAATATGTAATTGTGAGAACAATGCCTCTTTCAGTGTCGAGTTGAGGAGTTCAATGATTCTGTTTTCCCCTTCTGGAGGTACCACAATTATCAGCATGGGTTTCAATTTTTATCAGTTGAATCATATCCCACTTCTGACACCATAGGTAAGGAACTAATGGTGGCAACAGTAAAGACAGACACATGTGATCACAGTTCAGGGGTGTTTATTAAACTGTATAGGTAGGTTGGAAAAATGTCTAATCTAAACCTAAATCTAAGATGGGAGCAAGCTTCGACCATCAAATAATAATAAAGCAGCCCTAGTGGCGTCTTGTTAAATTAAAGGGCCTATACTAAGGAAAAACATATTGCCAATCCTTACGCTAAATACAAAACAAGTGTGGGATAATGTCCATGAGAAAAATAAAATGTTCACAAATAATAAGTCAGGATGCAGTAGTCGGGGTCTCCCTTCCCCATGTTTTGATCACGGGACAAGGTGGGATTCCAGAGCACAGCACACACCCAAGCTTTCCCAGCATGAGCCAACAGTTCCGCTCTCAGCAATCAGGGCCTTCAGTGGTAAAGTCTCATTGCTACAAAAAGTCTCTTGCCTCCGAGGACCTGATGTATTCGAAACAATAAACAAAAAGTTCCTTTCCGTATGACTAGTGGGTGATGACTTTTTAACCCTGGATCCCCCTCTTCCAGGCTCAGATCCACAAAAAGTTCTTAATGATATCAGGACCTTCGGTAGTTACACTTTCTTGCTTCTGAGGGCCTGACAGGTTCAAAGTACAAAACAAAAGTACAACAATGGATCTTTTCTGGTTGTACTCTGGGTGATGATTCCTCAGCCTTGGGTCCCCATCTTCCGGGCTCAGACCCCTCTCGAATATCAGCCTCCCTCAGTCAGATTCACTCTGGCTTGTATTCAATAACTTGTTCTGTTACCTTTACGTGCCGGTGGGTGTCGAATTCACCACGGCTCTCACTCACATGCTTTCTCCTTTGGCATTCACAAATCTTCGGGTGACAGCTGTTCACCCCTTGCATCCCCCTCTTCCAGATCCTTCCCGGGTTCACTATGATTTCTCAACACAATCTCATCTGTGACCTTCATGAATCTTAATGTCTTTTTAAACAGCTCACTGTGGACATCCCTCTGCCGGGTCCACTCTTGTCCACACACTGTTTCACGGGCCTTGTTCGGAAAGGACAAGGTCGCTTCTCTCCGTGTTACCCTCTCGGTTTGCGTCATCTTTCTCCTCCTCTTGAACTGCTGTGCTGAATTAACTCTCTCGTTGTGCGGTCTGCCTGGCTCGTAGTGTGATATCTTGCTCCACCTTTTATCCCTATGGGGAAGGGAAAGGGCTGTTGGTTGTGAGTGATTCTTGTCAATTGCTTGACTTTCCCTGACCCTTGTGTTGGAACATGTCAGGTAAACGGGCCCTAACGTTAGTCTGTTGTCTCTCGTGCTGTGCGAAAGTGTTCGTGTTAGAAAAGGGGGGTTAGAGAGGTTGAGTATCCTATGCAGTAAGTTGGGGAAGAGGGGCTATGAGAAGGGGAATACTGTATCTCACCCGTCGGTGTGACCGCTTCACTCCCAGAGGACCCCCCAATCCAGGTGATCTGCCCACACTGGTCCACCTCCAGGAACTGGATCCAATAGCGATGGCCGTGTCCTGGCCACCTGGATGACAGATCGCCGGGGACTAGTTAGGGAGACACCTTCAGGTTTCTCACACCACCCTTGCTCTGATTTTCCCAAATGACTTGGCAGGTCGACTGGGAGTCGCTGGTGGTAGGTTTACCCACAGGTGCATCCAGTAGAAGATGCTCAGGAGCTGCGGTTGCAAGAAAGATTCCCATCCAGAAGCTGAGTGCATCCCTTTTCGATGAAGAAATGAAACACGCCCTGATGCAGGCTGCTTCAGGACACTCTACCAGGGGGAGGGGAGCCTGTTCCAGTGACAGTGACTGCACACGGGTGACAGCAGGTGACTCTTCAGTCTGTCACTGGCGAATGAAGATGGCCTTCCAGGACAGGATAGAGAAATCTGAAACTTGGCAGGAAAGCTACCTTTAAGACAAGCTTGTGACCACCGAAGATCTGGATGGAAACACAGAACATCGATGCTTCTGGCACAGTAGCCCAATTCAGTGCTCGTCGGTCCACCGGGTGGTCCAGGGACAATTCCCAAGGCTCAAAGCTGCAGAAACGTGAGAAGACATTGAGACTGGTTGGTCCCACCAGTCCATGGGTCGAAGCACAGACAAGGCCTTCTCAGATCAAGTAGTCCAGCAGGGCTTCAGTGGAATAGGTGCAGGAAAGGCCCCAGGTCTCTTCAGGAGTCGCCCAGAGGTCTTCAGTCGGCTGCATGGATACACAGGATATTTGACCAGTAGATCTACTGGAATGGCTGCAGGACTCCTCTTATTCTAAATTCAGGTGAGTGATCAAACTCAGCCCTTCAATAGAAAGGATCTGCACCATTCTCTCAGGCAGCAGTGGTCCAATCGGGGACCATTATGAGTTTTACTCATGCATCCAGACCATACTCAGTGGCACGAGTTTGCGGAGTGGGCCAGACAGTCTCAACCCATTTCCTGGGTCCACACACAAATGGCATGTGCGAGCCTCTAAAAGCAGCAGCCTTTGCGGGCAAATGCATATTAGGGATTTCCTGACCTGAGAGAGCAGGAAGAAGGCCATGAAACAATATGGCCAAAGATCAAGTGAAAGACGTTGTGGCATGGCCATTTTAGGGCACTTGCCACATTTAGTTGTCAGACGCAGTAAACGCGAATGTGCACAGTAAAAGTACTGCAAACATGATTTAAAAACATGTAGCTGCTACCACCAGCTTGTCTTTAGGCACATATAAAAATAACAACAAATTCAGAGTGTACAAGTCTAGGGTGATACAAAAGTATCCCCAGGCACTGCATTGTAAGATGCTGTGTGGACTGTAAGACACGTTTGCAAAACAGGTAAAAAGTAAAAGACAAAATGGAACCATAGTTTCTCACTAGTGATAGTGTGAAGAACTGATCAGTTTCCCCATGACATAATGAGCATAAGGCCAGGGGAGTGAATATGAAATTCAGAACAGGTCAAAAACAAAGCACAATGTGTGGGGTCCATAGAATATGGAGGGAAAATTGTATAAAAGAGAAATCTTTTCTAACATCCAGTTACACTGTGCTTATTTTTATGTATTCATTTATTAGAATGTTTGTTCAGCCGCTGGCCGTACAAAGTGAGTCTTGCAGTGCCTTACAAGGTTCAAAGGTTGAAAAGGTGGTAGAAGAAACAGAAGTTACAATATGTTTTAAGGATAGGATAGAAAGATTAGGATAGACAAGAGGTAGCAGCGGAGATGGAGGGGCGGCGTTATGTGTGGGGAAACAGGTATGTTTTCAGGCACTTTCTGAAGTGGTGATGGAGGGTGCAGTGCGGATGTGAAGAGGAAGGGTGTTCCATGCCCTGGGTGCCCAGTGGCTAAATGCTTGCTTTTGTATGCATGCATGTTTGTTTGCAGAGTGGGGTGTGTAGGAGATGCTGGCTTGCTTGTCTGGTGTTTGTGTGGGTGATGGGTTGAGTTTGTCATGAAGGTAAGATGGGGTTTTGTAGTAGATGGCATTGAAAACAATGCAGAGTCCTTTGAAGGCAATTCTTTGGGCTACGGGGAGCAAGCAGAGCTGGTCTAGAACTGGGGTGATTGTTTGGGTAGGTGGAGGATGAGTATGGCTGCAGCATTTTCTATGGCAAAATGATAACAGAGGAGCTCCTGCCATAAACCTACTCGTACCTGTCATTTTTGGTAGTGATTGAAGACATGCACACATTTTCTTTGTAGTGCAACACTATCACACTCTGAAAGAACACATTCTTCTAGCACTTATTTATTCAAATATATTCAATTTAATTTCTTAAAAGGAATTCAGTTAATCTTAAAAGGAATCAACATTTGACCTCCGATCTGAAAGATAATATAAATAAATACTTTGCAGTTCTAAAGTGTAACAGTGTCTACAGTGCAACAAATAATTAAAGTGCTTGTGCTAGAGGTGAAACACATTTCTTACAAAACATACATGAATGCAAGGTTGCTAAAAATAGTGTACAACCTAAACAGAAAATAGAAACAAAATTACGGACTTCAGCTCTATGCTCATGCATAATTCAAAATGGATTGAGCAGGGAGTTACTAGCTGTTATTCTCTGGTTTGCAGGGGGTCAAGGGTGTTGCTGGGGAGTGCATTAAGGAGAGCATTGCCATTATCCAGTTTGGAGAGGCCTAGTGCTTGGACTGCAAAGGAAAGCAGAAGTCATCTGGAGGAGTATGTGCCTGATCACGTAAGAATTGTAGTTGTAAATTGCATGTTTCGGGGACAGCAGCTATGTGCTGTGTGAACGAAAGGTGGGGGGCGGTATATTTGATGATGAAGCCAAGGGGTTTGACAAGTATGGAGAAGTTCATTTAGAAAATCAATACACTTAGCCAAACATTGGGCATTCTGGCTCAAACAGGCATAGCAGGTGGCAAATGTACGTTCTCTGTGATTAAAGAATTTATGGGTCAGACTGGGTCACAAAAGGCTATTGTGGGTCACAAAGAGGCATTTTAGGACAGAGAAATAGAATTGAGAATCTGAAATTGTACATTCCCTGACACAAAATGGGAATAGTGGACATATTTTTTTTATTATTATTTCTTGGTTTAATTGTATAAAACTATTTTTACAAGACAGGTTTCCTAGGTTAGATAAGTCCTTTAGAGTTCTCCTGGTACCAGACTTTCGACTTCCCATGTCACGCAAAATAAAAGGGGCTGTATTTCTGCAAGCCGTGGCCATCAGGTAAGTAGGCCAATACTTCGAAAGAATCCCACCACAGCGATGACCCACGACGTCTTATCCCCACTCATGAGCCGACACCACCATTCTTCTTCATCATAGAAGTGCAGGTTTCTGAACAGGTGTCCTAGGTGTATTGAGCAGGGTGCTGTCATCCCAGAGCAGTTTAGCAGAAGGTGTTTGATTGTTTGGTAGGTGGAGGATGAGTCTTCTCAGGCAGCTGGCAAAACCGGCATGATTTTTCTTCCGATTGGTTCCTTCTTGCCAGAATTTCCCTTGTGTCTAAGATGTTTAAACAAATTGTAAGGAAACTCTCACGAAGTTTCTTGTCCGGGCATTTTAACAGGTAAGGTTTTGGATCGTTCTCTTTAGTCAAGTTAGGGGGTACATCTTGCGTCAGTTTAGTGGCCGGGGCTTTTTCCAGCATCTCTATCCAATCTCTCTGCAGTATGCGTTGTTTTACCTTTACTGGATTGTGGATAAGTTCCTCTCTAGAACTACCCACCTAGTGTAAGAGCGTTTGAATCCTTAATGCCCATTCCTGATGCATTTTGCAAGACCCTGTTTGGGTTTCCTGGTGTATTTCTTTCAGGATCAATGGAGGCAAAGGAAGCAGGGTTTTACGATAGAGCATAGTTTCATTTTGTTCTACTATTGAGCCTAAAGATTGAAGTGAAAGTTCCCTCTTTATCAGTGCGATTGGAAGGGATTGTGGGAGGTTAAGGACCTTTCTCCAGTAAAGCCCTTCTATTCTGGGTCAGAAGTTTGCCGGTAGGTTAGGTAGCACTTCTGCCCCATAGGTTAGGCTGGGGATGACTTTCGTCTTGTAAAAGATCAACGTTGGGACAATGTGAAACGCCCGAATTTGTTTGCCACTTGTCGAGACTGTGAAATTAAAAGACGGGCTTTTGTCATGATACTTCCCTGCATTGGAACCTCTTTGCTATTTTTGTTCAAAATAATGCCCAGATATTTAAAGTTGTTCACAATTTCTATGTGATTGTTGTCCACTGACCATGAGAATTTCTCCACATTCCTGGAGCTCCTTCTGAATGTCATGATTTTCGTTTCTTGAAGCTTCATCAGGAGTTGATTTTCTTTAAGGTACACATCTAAATTGTTGATCTGCCTCTGCAGACCTATTGGGGTAAGGTCCATGAGAATAATGTCGTCTGCATGTAGCAGTCTTGATATTTTACTCTGACCCAATGTCGGAGGGAATGAACGTACTCTGTCCTCACAGTCCTTATAGACCGCCATATAGGCATTATATAGTGCCGGGGCAGCGAGCAACCTTGTTTGACCCCTCTTCCTCTCTTAATCCAGGAGGATAAAAGGCCTTGGTTGTTCAGGTGGACGCACATCGAGGTTTCAGAGTAGAGGGCCTTTATGGGGTCCAGTATCTCTGAGGGGCAGGCATTTTGGTATAGATTGGCCCACAGAAGAGTTCTGTCTACCCTGTTAAAGGCCTGGACCAGGTCGATGAATGATGAATGCCATATAGATTTTAGGCTGGCCCTCTAAAACTTTCGCTTTTAATGTGCTCACAGCCAGAATGTTTACTGTCGTCCCGAAATATTTCACAAACCCCGCCTGCAGTGGGTCAGTCAAGCCCGAGGTGGATATCCAGGTTTGTAGGTTATCCAGAATCAAATTGTCGAAGAGTTTTCTTATGGAATCCAGTAAGGCTATTGCACGGTAATGCGAGGGATTGTCTTTTGAGCCCTGTTTAAATATCGGCACCATGATCGCCTTTTTACAAGGAGGTGGGATCACAAATGACTGGATACAGTTCGTAAAGACCTCCTTTATGAAAGCTGACCAAGGTTCCATGTTTTTTTTTAGGTCAAAGTTTGTGATGCCGTCTGGGCCCGTCACCCTGGATCCATTAAATTGTTTTATTTTCCACTGGATCGTGTCCAAATCTATCGGGATCGACCAGGTAGCCCTTGGGCTAGCTGGTTGAAGGTCATTCAAGTTCTCTAAGTTGCCATAGAGTTCCTTAAAGTGAGATTCCCATCTTTTTTCACCAATTGTGTTTTGTAGTGCTTGATTCAAGACTTTTGCGTCGCCCTTTATAAGCGACCAAAAGTCTTGTGCATTATTTCTACAAATGGCGCAAAGCATTGTTTCTGCTTCTTCTTGGAGGCATAGGAATTTAGATGACCTCAGCCAGGATTTGTAATTTCTGGTTGCCGTGATTGCCTCTTCCTTTTTTTCTATGGAGTTAGAATTTTTTGCATCCCATTTCAGTTTTCTGACCCACCTTCTTCGGTCTACTAGTTGTTCATTAAATGTATGTTGAAATAGTTTAGTTTGCACCGCCTTCTTTCCTTTTCTGGATTTGAATACTGATAGGACTGTTGCGTAGTCAACCGAGATTATTATACCAGTGGATTCCCGGTTGTTTTCTTCCACATACAGCTGGGTAAGTTTAATGATTGCTGCTTCCGGCAATCTTAGCCTCATACCACTCTGGTTGAGTTCCAAGTTAGGATTGGTGTAGCAGCCCTTAAAGCTTTGTGTGGACCAGACAAAAGTCAAGATGTTATGATCACTGTGTTTGGTCCTGGTCACCTTGAATGATTCCTTTAAAGACAGTAGGCTATGTAATACCTGGGTATAGTCAATCGTAGCTGATTGGTTCTTTCTCTCCCAGTTAGGAATATGTCTGTCTGTGGGCCCTTTCCACTGTTGAAGATAGTTTATTTCTCTAGCTTTTATTAGTTGGTCCATAGGCGAGCTCTGCCTTGGGGAGAGTGCAGCCGGTGAGTTAGGTTGATATTCAAGTCTCCCATAATAATGACGTGGCTGGACTTGCTCAATATCATGAAATTGTCTATTAGGTTCTCCATTTGAGCAACGAAATGTTCGTTGGTCACCCGTTTTTTGTTCCAATATGTGTTGATCAGCAAGATCTCAGTCTGTTGGTTAGTTCCGATAGGGTTTGAGGTAGCGGCCCATGCGATGGTTGTGCACAAGATGAATTCCGTTGCTTTGAGCACTTTTATCAAATTAAAGCTGCTGCCGGGTCTGATAGCAGTGATAAGGCCTGATCTTGGTCTGCCCTTGTCTCCTTTATGGGCTGGTGAGTGAGCCAATTGGTAGCCACCCAAAACAGGTTTTTCGCCAGCCAAGTTTCTTGTAGACACAAGGCTTCGAAACATGAGAAATTTACATCTGACTTAGTGGTCAGATGCAAGAAGCCCTGGTATTCCAAGACCCCAACTTCAATGGGGCATTTGAGGGGTCCGATACTTGCTTGACAGCGTTCAAAAGTTCTGGAGTCGTTCCTTGTGGTGGCTATTTCCTTCTGAGTTGGGTCTTAAAAAATTCTGTGCTGTCCCCTTTTAGATTGTTGTAGAGGGCTGACCTTCTTTCATTTGGATGTTTCCTACAGGATATATTCGCATCACGCGGTTGTTCCACTAATTGAAAGATCCTGAGGGTGGGCGGGCCAGTGGAATTTTCGGCATACATCTGGCGCCTTTCTGTGCTGGATTTCCCATAGGGTTCCAGCCTGGTGCTGCCTTTATGTTGAGATGCTGGATCCTAATTGCCGAATTTGGCTTGTGGTCCGGCACCCTTCAGGGCTTCGCACGACGATCTTCTCGTATAGTCAGTCCTTCGACGATCGCTGTCATGTCCCTTAAACATGAAGGTTTTCAGGCGCTGAGGCGTCATTTCCAGGTGTAGTTTTGGAGGGGTGTTACCTACCGCTACGTAGGTCAGGTCAAATCCCATGTTAGACAGTTTTTCTCTTGCTCTCCATATTTGTTGTTGAGTGTGATTAGAATCTTTGTGGAGGTAGGAACTGTCCTTTCTTTCATTGGGGTTTGGCTCAAGAATGTTAATGTCCTTCATGATGTTAATTTGGGCGAGGCGGACCTCTTTGAACAGTTTTGCTAAAGCCTTATGATTCAATGTCCAGTTGTCAAACTCTTCATGTGTCCTTTGAAGTTTGAAAGTTCTTGTGGAGCTTTCTTTTTGCCTGTATGGAGATGGATGATTTTGAAGTTTTTCTCCAACGAAAAGGCTGGGATATTCCCCCTCAGGTCATGGACCCCTGATTTGTAGTGAACTTTTGTGTCGCCTGGAGAGAACCTGCTGTCCTTTGTCCTCTCCTGTTGTTCGTGCGCTTTGTTTGAAGCAGTGTATCGGGATCCTTGATGAACTTGGGGATGAACCATATTGGATTTGCCTTCGCTACTTCGTCACAGGTCTCGTAGGCCATCACTTTTCTTGTTATTATGTGTCTCCTTTCTATATGAATGTCCCCCATTAGAACTGGCTCTTCTCTGGCGTTTTATCATCTTATTCTGAGCCACAGGCGTTGTAGATGGAGACTCTAGAAGCAAAGCTTTTGTTTTGGGCTCTTCTGTTGCTCTGTTTTCCCGGGTTTCTGTTTTTTTTCTTTTTTGCTGGCTGATGGTCGGTATTTCCGATTCTGATTCTTCCACAGTGTAGATGCTCATGTTCATTAAGTCTACTGAACTGCAGGAGGTGTCTCGCGATCCCTCTGGGCTTGTAGGACCTGCTGTACACTTATCAGTGGGCTTCAATTTAAACACTCTTCTGTTTTGAACTGGTGAGATATCTTTTTCACTGTCTCGCGGTTCTCCTGTGTAAATCCGGTTTAGGGGGGGCAAAGTCGCCTCTCCCCGGGGAGCAGGAATTCTCGCTTTCTGGATCTTCTTTCTTCTCGGCAATGGTTGACTGGATCCTTTGTGTTGAAAAATTTGAAAGGTCGACGGGTTCTTAACTGATGTGAAGTTGATTGCTTTCAAAGCTGGTTGGATTGAAACACTCTCCAGGAGGTAGAAGGCCACGGAACCATTTTTCTTGAGGCTTTCGTCCCCAAAAGTTGCAAAGTTTGCCTATCCATTGCATGCAGCTAGGTCTGTGGAATGGCATTTGCAATTGGAATAGACACTCGAGGGGATTGGAGGATTGGAGCCCCCACAGGGGTAGTTTTCACAGAACTATCTAGTGCATTGTCTTCCCTCGTTGGGTGATGGTCAATTGTTTGGGTTCCTTGCGAGAATAGAGTTGTCGCTTTCGGATTAGATGGGCGGCAAGCCTACCCCCTTACAGGTTGGGTGGATCTTTCATCTCCAGTGTATTCTTGGCCATCATGCCAACACGAACGCGGAGCAGACACAAAGCCTTCCGGATAGATACGTTTGGTATGGATAAATGCAATCAAGGTGTTTTGATCTTTGAGCGTGTCATTAATTGCTTCGTATAGCCCCGAATGGGGCCAAAGCTATGGTGACCGTGGACAGAATGGTCATAGGATTCAGCTTCTTAGTAGGTGTGTCATTCACTGGCCTAGAAGTAATTTCGGTGAGACGTCTGATCGGAAGAGGAGCTCTTGCCCTTTGATCATATCCGGTACCTTTATCTTTTAAGTTTGGCAATTTGCAGAGGGAGTTGATGGGCCGTGGAGGAGGAAGATGATCCTATTTAGGAAGGGAGAGTACGCCACTCTCAAGAGTGGCCATGGGCAAAATAGACCCCCTCGAGTCGCGGGGGGCAGGGTTCCTTTATTCCGCTTCTCAAGATTGAGCGGTACTGTCTCCTGGATGTTTTCTTCTCGATGAACATTTTTATAACCAAGTTAAGCACCGAGGATAGACCTTGCCTCTGGCGGGCTACATGGTTTTTGGGGGCCGTTTACACCTTCTTCCCCCCGCCCACCAGTAGCACCCAGCCCTGGTTGAGGCTTTCCAAAGTGCCATTTTACCGGCCCTGAAGGGGGTCGTGTTTGGACCTTCTTGTTAGTTTTTCCCTCAGCTGGTAAAGAGGTCTTGAGAGGTAAGTTTAAGTTGGAGAGATGTGTGGCAGTGTCTTCCACGATAGCCAGCAATTCTGCATCTGAGAAGTCTTCATGGCATTCTCCTTCGCAGCATGTTTTTTTGCCGAAGAACTCAAGTGTATTCATGGACATTGAGGCATTAGAAATCAAAAGTCTTTTCCCTCCCCCTGCCCCTCTTTTATAAGGTGCCTTAAGCCGAGCTGTCCTTCAAGAGAGCATTTTATGGGTGCTACCCAGTATTCTCAGTATGGGAGGTTGGTCCGAGGCACCTTTTTCTACAGGTTTGTCGGGGAGGTGAGGATCGGTTATGAGAGTATCAGTAGAGATCTTCAGTTTCTCTGGAGGGCTAGGTCTCTGGGTCAGGGATTGAGCATGTGGCTGTCTCAGCAGACTTGGGGTCCTGCAGTCTCCCTGGGGTGCGACTGGGCCAACGGCAAGCTCCCCGCCCTCCATTGGGGGGGCAGCTCCTCCAGTGGAGAATCGAAGGATGGGGAGGGAGGATCGGAACTCCTCAGCTCCCGCAGGGGTCCTCAAATCTTCCTCTCCCCCATTACTGTGTATCATGATTACCACTTTATCACCCGTAGTCACTAGGCCGGAGGCTGGCACTGCCCGCTGATCTTCAAGAGCATTAATTTCCTCTGCGGGTTCAGGCAGAGGATGTGGTCCTAGGTGCTTCGATGGTTCTGGAGGGCACGAAGAGTGCTCGTCAAGACCTGGAATTGTCTCTAGATAGTAGAGGGTACCTGGAAGGGACAACTTTGAAGGTAAGGAAGAGGCCTGATCTCTTCCCTTTATTATGGCCAGGGATAGAAGGGGGTGGGGCGAGTTTTGTGTGGCTTCAATGGAATCGTGCGCCACATTGGGCCTCATTACGACCCTGGCGCTGATGGGTTAACGGTGCCTTAAAAGGCTGCGGTGCTATTAACCTATTAGCGCCTAATTACGAGGTCCCTTTGCGGGACGCGACCTTAACGGCTGGTGTAGACCAGCCGTTAAAGTAGGGACCCGCAAAGGGACCTTGGTGCTTAGCGCCCTCCCCATTCCCATTGAGCCCTATGGGGCAAAAATGGGAATGAGGAAGGGCCATGGAGGAAGGGGGAATTACCGCCCTGCCAACCTCGGAATGGGGTGGTAATTCCCCCTTTCTCCATGGCGGAGTCGGTAACTTACCGGCATGGACCATGGTGCTAATAGCACCATTGTCTTCCGCCAGGGTCGTAATGAGGCCCATTGTCTTCTATTGAGATTTTCATGGGATTCATCCCCACCGACTCAATTGGGGGGAACTTGAAAGAAGTTACTGTGTCGGGCTCTATAGCCCTCGTAGCTCTTGCAGGAGAAGCTGCCACACAATGTTTTTGCCGTGAGTTGGACGTGAATCTCTGGAGATCAGGCAGCTCAGATCCCTCCGGAGAGCCGGCAGTGTTCCGAGAAAGGCCCGGATGACGCACTCTAGAGCTTCTCAAGTTTCTTCTTTTGGTTTCGCCTGACGGAGATTTCCATTTTGCTGTCGCTGCCAACGCAGCCATAGGCTGCAGGGAATCCTTGCCTCTGCGACGGGTCCGATCACACTGCAATGGCTCTAAATCAGAAGAGGATCACTGGCTCAGACCATGGTAGGCGTGGGGGAGGTAGGAGCCGAAGCCGGATGGCCCGCCGTCTCACAGTCTCGCGGGACCGCAGACTGCCCTTGTCGGGGGACTGAGGGTAAGTAGCTGGAGGCTCTGATTCACACGCCTCTCAGCACACGCCTCCAGCTGCAGAAAGAGAAAAGTCACTCCGGCTCTGTGAAAGCACTCGATGCAGGTACTGCTTGTCAGTCCTTACTTCAGTGGACATATAAGAGTCATCCGGGGATGTCATTTAGGGGTCACCAGGGGTCACACCTGTGACCCCTGAGGTCTCCCTTGCTACCCCTGCGGTCTCCCTTTCTACCCCTACCCATTTTTTTTTAATGAAATTGAGACTCCTAGGCTGTTGCCAGCAGCATGTGGCTCTTTGTTTCTGGAGTGGCTGGTTTTCTGATGGGTATAGACGTTAAGATAGCTCAGTGGATTGATATGTGTGTAATCTGCTGGTTGCAGGTTCAACTCCTGGCAAGGTCAACTCAGCCTTTTATCCTGCTGATGTTGATAAATGAGTACCAACACAGGTTGGGTAATATTGTATGTATATTTGTTCTATATGAAGCGCTTACGCGTAAGTGCTATATAATAACACATCATTATTGTTTGGCCTTGGACGTCAGCTTGCATTCATAGTAATTTGGTATTATGAGCCTATATGCGCTGATATTAATGATACACATGGTGATCCATTCTTGTATAAATGTATATCGCTGTACAGTGATATCGTAACCATATTTTCTGTAGTGTACTTAGAAACAATGCTATGGGATGCCACTTCCTGTTTTGTCAAGTGGTGAAAGGTTGTGCTCCATCGCTTCACGTGATGTCACTTTGAGGTGTGGTTAAATGACATCAATTCCTGTGATGTCATCAGAGGTCAAGGGTCGTGTGGTGTCACTTCCGCTACCAATGGCATTTTGGTGAAGTTACGTGCCTGGAGCCATCCTGTGTCAGATGGGGGTGCTGAGGCACACATCCCGTGCCAACGTCAACTAGCACATTTGAGCGGTGTTTAATTGTTCATTCATGTGTTTTTCTTTGCAATCTGATACTTGCAACCCTAGGATTTGTAATGGGAACTCGAGGATTACAAATCCCAGAATGCAAAGGGAAAAAAAAGTGTGCAGCTCAAGCACATGACAAACGCAGTAAGTCCTACTAGCAGTTTCCAGTACCATAATAACATAAAAAAACCATAATCCTGAGGGTCGTCATTCTGTGTCGGTAATTGACATTTTGAGAATGAAAATAAATATTTGGGACCTGCAATGAGGACAATTCGGTCATAATCGTGTTATAATTGAGTACCTGCTCTATTTGTGTAAGTGATGATAATGTTGAGAATCCCTTATTTCTGTGCCATGTTAACACCACCTCCAAACGGGAAAGGAGAGTGCCTCAGCACGCTTTCACAGGCAGGCACGGAGCTCGGCGCAGCCTTTTCCTGTTTCTAGGCCGGGGGCCCCGCCTCTGTGGCACCGTGTCCCCGCACAGCACCGCCTGCCCTGCAGTTTACCTGCCAGCTCTAGCGTTATGTCTACTTGTGGCCCCGCCCATAAGGTTTGGCCACGCCTCCTCGGCATGAGCGCCCATCAGATTTAGAGCACTGCCTTAAGGAGTCAGTCGGTAGTAACTCCGCCCTCCCTGCCGTGGGTGCCGCCCCTTGGGCAGGTGTGGCATGCCTATCCCAAGGTGTAGCTCCGCCCCCCTGCAGCGCCTCCCATCCTTCCCGGAACCACAACAGGAGCCGGGATATGGAGCCCATCCGAGGGTGGGGCCCAGGCGAGAGTGCAGCCTGGCTTAGAGGTGAGGGGGGGTCTGGCTTGAAAGTGAAAACGGGAGGGAGAGGGATCTGCTAAACTTTCAAGATGAGGGTAAGGCTTGATGTGATTGGAGGAACGCGGAGCCGGGCACGGCCGATTAAGTTCCAAGACTTTGTGAAGGGCAGTTCCGAGAGCTGTGGCAGGGCTGGGTTCAGCCCGACTCCGGGAGGCACCCCACTCTGGAATGTGGTGGGACGAACACGTTCCAGCTCGCGGGAGGGGTCCACTCTAACCCAAATCTCAGGGGGCTGTGCGGGTTTACTCGTAATCCAAGCCTGACCGGGAAACTCTAAGAGCGAACTCGAGAGAGGGGACTTCATACCAGCTTTCAAGGTGGCTTAACCCCGGGGAGGAGGGGTGTCAACGGCATAAATCGCTGCAGAGGTGTATGTTCACTATACTTTAAAATTGGGGGATAAAGCCAGTCCCGTGATAAGGGAGCTCTGAAATTAGGCGTACATGCCAACTCCTAGAGTGAAGATTTGCCCAGACTCTGAAAGTTGGGCGAGGCTGCAATTTTGGAAGCAGCTATTGTGGAGACATCTGCAGCCGTACTGTGAAAGAATAGGGGTAGGCGCGGATCGCCCAGGGCAACTTGTGGCAACAATCGACTTTCAGCGCCTACTTCCCATCTGGTTCTTGGATTTAAAAACACTGGCCTACAAGTTCCAGCATGCAGAGTTCTCAAGTTTCCTGTGGCCATCCTGTTTTTCCACCTTTGAATTGTGGGACTTGTAGATTTTTTATTTTATTATTTCCCATTTGAAATTTAGTAAAACGGGAATGGATGGCAGTCTCGTGCATGGCATGGCCACGGGAAACTAGAGAGCTCGGCAGCATGCTGTGTATTTATGTGACTTTTCTGACATACGAATATTGTAGTAAACCAGAAGATGCAAAAGAACAATCTTACTGTTTTAACATAAACAACACACTTATATCATTTCGATATGCTATGTAACAAATCCAGCAGTTGCGGGAGCAGAGTATGCTCTGCTCAATGCCCACGGCGACCCCGCATCACGCCCACCATCTCACTAATCTCTACTGCTCTACGGATGCCAATACAAGCTAAACGCAACGGGCAGCATCCGGCATTGCAAAAGTGGGGCACGAGCCACGATGAAAGTACTGCTACTTTTCTCCCCAAATGCAGAGCACGCCATTCCACATGGTCTCATTCGCGCACCCAAACTGCCCACCGCTGCCCCAATCTACTTTTTTGGTAACATTAGTGGCAGATGTCATTTTAACACATAACAAAACAACTGAAACTGTAGGATCATTGGAGAGGCTGGAACGTCATCTATTAGAGCTCTGTCCAGGTGTTCTGGGGCAAAATACATGCAAACCTCCTAATTTACATATGGATTGCACAAACAGAAGTGGCTTCACAGAAAAGGACAGCGCAAGGAGCATTATCAGTCTTTGATTCTTGGAGGCACCATGGAAGTGACATTAGAATAAGTTGCCACAAGTAAGCCAAGTGGCAAATAACTTTGCGGAGCAGAATACCTACATTGCACTATCATTATATATGGAGCAACTCTATAGTCATTAGGCTTTTTTTTTAATAATAGCTTGATATATTAACCTAAGCTTGAAGTGAATCGGAATCAGTTACAGAGCGGCAGCTAAGACACAGTGCGATTTAAATGATTTGCCCAGAATCACCACTTTGGTTAAATGGTGAAACCGGGATGTGTACATTTTAAGCAACTCAACACATCTACCTAGATTAGTTGCTATATATATTTATTAAGGTTTTGGTTTGCATTTCATTTATTTAAAAAATGATTTGTTTATAACAATGCCTTGGAAGCAAACCACATTACATAATAAACTTGCCTTTTATAGTAAAGAATGCACTATATACATTGTCATAGAAATATGTTGAGCATATGTCTTTAGCTTTATTCTCTCCATCCTGCATGCAAAGTCACAATCACATCATGCAGATTAATGTGAGCCTAACCAATCCCCCTTGGGTTTTAAAGCCATAGTCATTATTTCATAAAGTATGCAGCATTATGTACCCTTCTCACTCCCTCCCATTCCCATTTCTGAAGGGCCAAATGTCCTTGTGAATAGCCCCCCCCATTGGTGTCTAATGGCACACATTGTAATCCTCTGTTGACGCAGAGCAACATAAGAGCCCCTCTGCTGCCATAAACCTCTTGGGACATTCTCGTTTGGAAAGGGTAAGGTGCCTGCTGCTAGGGTAATGAGTGTGCTGAGCAGGAATTGCTCTGCACACATTGTCCTCATCCTCCCAGCGTGACACCTTTCCCGTTGAGCACCCTCTTTGATGTGCAGAACTGGAGAGTTGACCCACAGACAAAAGTCCAGGTCTGGCTCTTAAAAGACGAATGGTGGAGGTGGGGCAGCGTGTCCCCTGCTCAGTACGCCACCAATGCCAAGATGATCCATTCTGAAGAGGCTAGTCCAGCCATGGTTTTAACTTTGCATTGTGGAACTTGTATTCCTGGAGTTATAATGGGGAACTCCAGGACTGGGCTAGCCTCTATCGAATGGCATGGATAATATTGCCATTTATGCATGCCACACTATGCCCCAACAAAGTTTCAGGGGCAGGTGCGCATCACTACATAGAAGAGAAGAGGCAGTCTATGGAATACGCAGTCGTTCCTGGCAGGCTTTCTGCCCGCACGTCCAGAACTTTTTAAAGAGTCTGAGAGGTGATCACAGTCTTCATCTGGTTTGGGCTGTAGCGATCTCTCTACTCATTTGGTCCATACTCCTCATTTTCCTTGGGCTTTGCACTCTCTTCCATGTCTGCTTCTCCATGCCATCTGAATTAATTCCCCAACCTGTCTTGGGTTTTCTTACCTCAATTAGATGACCCGACTCGTTTTTTAGGCCATTAATATAATTTTCTTTTAGACTGGAAAGTTTTTATCTCTGACAAAGTAATCACCCCCTTCACTGGACTGATCGTTGCTGCTTTTCCATCCCTGCACACCCTTCTTAAACTCCCCTGCCCCCCAACACGTTAAGAAATAGTTTAACTCCCGATTTCATGTCAGTCTTGAGAACCCCTTTTAGAATGGAAATCCACCCATCGGGTGAAGTGGATCCTCAATCACTCTTTCTTCTCTGCCATCACGCCGGCTTTGGTTTCTGGTTGTGTTGTGGCACTATGTAGACCGAAATCAATGTACATTTCTGGCATAGGCCCATGCTCGCCTACTTCAGAAAGGCAGGGTTCTGGATGCTACTAGGGGCCGTCTCTACTTTTTTGGCCCACACTAAAGCCTAAGAAATCCCATCTCTGGGATGTTCAGAAAACATCCCAAGACCGCCATTTAGTTTAAGTAGACAGCCTCCCCTCCCCCAGATAAGTTTTCTGTTAACAAGTCCCTTGTTTCCATCTCTAGGATCACCGCAATCGGACCCAGATGGTCTTTGCATCTATTCCATCCTCCGAGTCATTAACCTTTGCCTCTGTCTTCTAAATAAGGCGGGGGGGCATCTTACTCCCACATTTATCTTCTTGACTCTTCCTGCAAAGTCTTAACTGGTTGAGGTAACACCCCTTCCCATCTAGACACCTGCTCCACAAAGAACTTCAAGATCATCTATTTTTTCAGTGTTACAATCGTTAGTTACTGTGACGCTCATCCCCATTCTAGGGGCTGTAACGGGGGATAAAGGCCATTAGCACCCCGGGTTACCAAAAGATTTTCCTACTACATCGGGATGGGCGCGGTGTTCTGCTGTAGGAAGGAAAATCCTTTTCCAGATGGCTGCCCTCAATTAAGGCCCCAGGTGTACCGTGCTTTAAATCCAGTACTATGCATATCTATGGATGAAAATTCCACTGCTGCTCCTCTATGGTAGTGAATGTTACTTTTCCATTTTTAGAAACATAAGTAAAATGGAATGTAAAACATGGGAATGTATCCTTTTTCTCCACAGGTGCACTTCAGTTGAAACACATGGAATGGTGTTAGGGCATTTAAATATAAAGATGTTGTAAGATGTGGCCGCAATTATGAGAATGTAGCAACGATTTACACCAAAATTCCAGGGACACAAGGACATTGAGTCTTTTTAGACTGGAACTTAAAAGCTGGCTCTCACTTAGAGGTTACCAAAATATTCAGCTGGGTGTCAGAAAAGCCTACCCTGAAATAGATTGCACTGTAGAATTTGTGCGCCTGGACTATGCATAACAAAGCTCCTTAAACAAAAAAAAGCGGTTTGGGGAACTTGATGTCCGATTATGCAATCTGTTTAAGTCGTAAATATTTAGAGGGCATTTGCTGTAAAGAAACGCACTCAGTCGTTCAACGCTTTATAGGAGATCTTTTGCGCTGTAGCAGTCAGACTTTTGGTTAAGCTTCACAAGCGAAACATGAATTTGACGTGGGAGCTTGGGAACAGAGCAAGTCCACCCTTTATCCAATTTGGCATCAGGCAGTGCGTTATACGTGTTACTTTTTTTGCTACCTTGCACAGGCGTGTAAACAATATCTGAAGCCAATATTCAGGGACGTCATTTCAGCAAAAGTTCCAAGGCTAGCGGAAGTGACATCACATGACCCTTGACCTCTCACACCACAGGAAGTGATGTAATTTGCCCCACCCCGAAGTGACATCATGGGAAGTGATGGAACATGACTGTATACCCCTTGACAAAACAATAAATAGCATCACATAGCATTGTTTTTAAGTACACTATGAAAAATATGGTTATAATATTAAAGAAACGTGATACACATTTCATACAAGAATGGATCACCATATGTATTGGCAGAAAAAAACATGCTATAACTGCAACTTGCGAAAAGCAAAATGCATAGTCCGAAATGGGTGCTTATTGTACTCTAAATGCTTTTTGGAGGATTTTGTCTGCATTGTGAATTTGAGGTGTTTAAGACCAGACTAAAGCAGTGACTCTCACCCTGTAATGTGCCTGAAATAAACTTTTAATGAGTCTAGCAATTATTGTATGGAAGACAAATAGCTCAAATAGCCACATGGCATTGGCCACAGCCCAGGAGCTTCCATTTGTATAAAAAAAAAATGTTTTTGTTTACATTTTTTTAGGGGCAACAAGGGAGATCTCAGGGGTCGCAAGTGCGACCCCCTAAATTACATCCCTGCCAATATTCGTAAGGTATGGATTGCGGACAATTTATGGTGCACTTAGCTGTAATATTCAGCTCCTGTTATGTTTTAAATTCTAGACTTAAAAATATACTTTGATATGGTAATGTTGGATGCTTTTTAAGGATTTTAGGATGTGTGATTTATATTTTTGATATAACTAAAAAAATGAGATGTTGGTTTTGTATTTTAATGTGCTGTTTCCGTTCAAACCTTTTTCCGGCCAAATACATTGATTGATTGACAGGGCTAATCTAGACCAGTCCTCCTTCCTGCAGTGTGTTAAGCTGGGCGAGTATCCACAGGATGAGAATTCATTGGTTTGCCGCCCGCTATCTACGACTGGTCATCAACACTGGCTACTTGTGAGACCTGGTGCGACTGAACAAGGAGTTTGTTTTGGGTTTTCAAATGTAAACTGATGGCACCCTGTTGCCCATCAAGCATGACTTGGCCTCTGGGCTCAGGGAGAGGGTGGTAGGCTGAGATCTACTGTCCACCCTGCAGACTGTGGGACTGCCCTGCCCTTTTCATGGCACCCTGAAACTAGCGCTGTCTCCTCACCAGTTGGAGTGGCTCACAACATAGGTGTCCCATTAATTACTTATCTTTCAGACCAGCAGTCATTACTGAAGTGTGGTGCCCTCTTCCAACTGGCCTCGTTTTCTTTCACGGCTTCCATACTATAAGAGGTTATATAGTGAGCTTACCAGCAGATGGTTGGATAAAGTGCACCTGGTCCAAAAACGTGCTATTCAGTTCATCTATGGGTTGCATCAATGTGATCACTAGAGAACCTAGACAGCCAAACTTGGCTTGCAGCCGAAATGTTAAACTAAAAGTGGCCACCATCTTGTTGAAGGGTCTCGATCGTCGAGTGCTAATATATCATCTGATTTAGCGACACCATACAGACCTACTCTGGCTCTTCATTACCAACCAGCCAGAAGACTGGTCTCGTTATTGGTGAGGATGAAAAGGCATGCTGGGCATTGCCCTCATATATGGGGAGTGACAATATGGCTGTCTTCTGGTACTTCTACTTCTCCCACCCTGCAAATCCTTGTTTGTCCGCCTGGCAAAACATGACCTTTGTGATCGCGGTTAGAACTGTAATTTATGTCTTAATGCCGATGTGTTTATCCAAATGCTTTTTGTCCTAATACAAGGTTTTACTATTCACTGTGCGCATTATTTATGCATTCATCCTTTATCGCTCTTGCCCATAATCTGCCCAAACACACTGCTAGTTTCCATCTGTAATCACATAGGCACTTGTCCACCACCCACGCTGCCCTACTGACCACAGACACATCGACAGAGAGGAAAGCATATGGGAAAGGAATGTGTGGATGATGGGTGGGGAGAAACCGCAGGTGTTTCTCCCAGGCTATTCCTGGGGATCCTTTGTTCAGGTGGCCAGGGGAGGGCCATCGCTGTTGGATCCCAACTCTGGGGATGGACGAGCGAGGGAGGATCACCTGGGCAGGCGGTCCTTGGGGACTATGGTAGACATGCCCTTGATGAGACATGGTTTTCCTTCCATTCCGATACACCCCTACCAGACATCCCCTCAGTTGTCCTGGGATATTGTCACCAGAGTCCCATCATACCCCAGTACCTTTCTGTAGGAAAAAGGAGAAAATTACTAGGGAAATTAAAACCATCTATAAGAACACAAGAACCCAATAGAAAATCCATTCACCCGCGACAATACATTTACCTCCTTCATCCTGACAAAAACTTACATGGGTTTTCCATGATCTCTGGTAAAACCTACAACTCCCACAATCCCTACTTCCATTATAGAAGTCCAACTATTGGGACGAAGAGGAGGCAGATGGGAGTCATGAGGATTACCCATAGGAATCAATGGGCAATGGATTCCTATGGGCAGTCTCCATGTTGTCCCGATAATGAGGTCAAGCAGAGTCATAAAGCCATGGCCAAAAGGACCAGATTCACTGGTATGTCAGCAATTTGCCTGATTTTTCCTTTCATTCAAAGGCAGAAACCATTGGTTAATGCAGTGCAGTGGGTGTCCATTGGTATAGATTTTTAAATGCCATATATCTAAAAACTTGGGTTCGGCACAGCACCTTATATGTCTACGTGCTGATAGAGATTCTGACTGATTCAAATTAAGATATGTTTTCCTGTGTTGAAATGGCTCCAAGCATTGGAGTACCGAGCGGGAGAGTCGCAAGGGGGTGGTCAAGCTGTCCACCGTAGCTCTTTTATTTTGTCATTGGACACCTCTCCCATTCGGCACCTCAAAGAAGGTGCCTAACGGCAAAAGTGTTCTGCTGGCAGGACAATGTGTGCTGAGCAATTCCTGCTCAGCACGCTCATTGTCCTGGCAGCAGGACACCTTACCCGTTCCGAATGGTAGAGGTGTCCCGCTGCCAGGACAATGTCCCAAGGAACGCTGGACAGCAGAGGGTCCTCATGTTGCTCTCTATCAACATAGTATTACAATGTGAGCCATTAAGCACTGACTGGAGGGAGGGGGGTACTATTAGCAGGGACCTTTGTCCCTTTAGAAATGTGAATGGGAGGGAGTGATCAGAAGTGAGAAAAGTGCATAATGTTGCATGGTTTATGAAATAATGACTATGGCTTTAAAACCCAAGGAGGATTTGTTAGGCTCACATAAATCTGCATGATGCTATTGTGACTTTTATGCAGAATGGGGAGAATGACACTAAAGCCATACTCCCATTGCTCAACATAATGTATATAGTGTATGGTTAGTTTACTATGAAATAGTTTATTATGAAAAGTGGTTTGCTTCCAATGCATTTCTATAAATAATTATGTTATATGTATTATATAAACAATAAGCACATGAAATGTAAAACAAAACCTTAATAAATATCTATATTAACTATGCCTGGAAAGATGTGCACAGTCGCTTAAATTGTCCACATCCCAGTTTTACCATTTAACCAAGTGTGTGATCCTGAGCAAATTATTTAATCACATTGTGCCTTATCTGCAGCGCTATACGTGATTCTGATTCACTTCAAAGCTTAGGTTGATGTATCATGCTATTATACCGGAAAAGCCTAATGACTATAGATTTGCAGCAAATATAACAATAGTGCAATTTAGGTATTTTGCACCACAAAGTTATTTGTCACTTGGCTTATTTATGGCAACTTATTCTTAAGTCACTTCCATGGTGCCTCCAAGTATCAAAGACTGATGATGCGCCTTGCAATGTCCTTTTCTGTGAAGTCAATTCTGTTGGTGCAACATATAATAATCATGAAGTTTCCATGTATTTTGCCTCAGAGGGCTTGGACAGAGCTCCCCAACAAACATACACAAACACAATAAAAACATTTTTTTTTAAAAAGTACCTCTGCTCTGCCTTCCAATGCTGGCCGGGCCACGTCTAATGTTACACTGACCTAACCTCTTCGCACTCATGCGCTTCCAGACAGAATCCAGGAAGCTGAATGAGCTTCCTAGTTCCTGTCTGTGTGTCGCACGAACATGAAGCCGGAAAGCGATGCTTTGTGCCGCTGGCCCCCGGAAGTGCTTCTGCTAGCGTGACAGCACTGGCGCCAGGCCCTGCAACAAGCAGTTCAGCACTCTGGCTCCTAACTGTGAGTCAGGCCAGCCAGGGTGAGGGACTGAGCTACGCAGGGCATCCCAGCCCTGAATGTGTTGCAGCGCGGCTGCCAGGCCCCTCTGCATTATGTAAAGAGACAGCGCAAGCCCTGCTGAGCACCCCAGCTAGGCTCACGTTGTCCAGTTACATAATTGATGATTGTGGTCCCTCTGCCCTCCCTCCAAAAGATGGGGGGGGGGCAAAAAGGCATACCACAGAAGTTGGGGGGGACGAAAACCCCCTGTGCCCCCGCCCTATAATTACACCCATGACTGAGGCCTGTGAGTACAAAGGGGTCTACAGTGTGGCAGGGGAGGCGTGCCCCAGGGAACCAAAACTCCAGCTACACTTTTCTGGTAGTGTTTAAATCAGTGCTTGCTCCCTGGGTGAGTTCCAGAAATCCAGGTAGTTGAAGGGCAGGTGCTGGGACCCTGACCTCAAGTGAACACCCTTTGAGGACCCGCTAACACCTCATCACTGAGTGTAAAAGATGGAGACCCTGTGGCTCTAGGGAAGCTAAGGCGGGATAACCTGATATGTCAAGAACTTTATGTAAAAGTCTCAAAAGTGCCTTTACTGGCGATGTGGGGACACAACCTCAAATGTACATTCTTGGACCTGTAGTCCAAAAGAGCAAGGCTGTGAGACAGAGTGGTCCCGCACCGCGAGTGTGCCCAATCGAAGGTCTCTATAAAATATGATGATAGGTTATTTATAACGCACTTAATACCCAGAGGTTTCTAAGCGCGGACCCGGGGACATGTATTATTCCGTGTCACCTTACTTCCAAGGCGAGCACGTTGCCCCTGAGCTATCCTCCCACAACATCCAGCTGAAATGTGGCAGAAGTGAAAGTTAAAGAATTGTAAATTGAAGTGGTCCTGCGATGAGTCAAGCGAAATCATTGTGTGAAAAGGGATCTAAGCCCAGACGAGGGGGATCCATGGTCCGAATCCGGAGGAAGGAGACCAAGTTGTGAATTGTGAACATTGTAGAAATGGGGTCTGAGCCCGGACGAGGGGGACCCGTGGTCCTAGCCCGAAGGAGGGGGACCAATCGTGAATTTATGAATGTGAGAATCTTGACAAAGGAAAGGAACTTTTGTGTTTTGTTTGCTACATCGGACCCTCTGGAGTAAGAGACATTGAATGACAGAGAGACTTTGGCACAGAAGGTCCTGATACTGAGATATTGAACTGTACGAGTAACAAAAGGAACTACAAGTACCAGCAGTCACTGGGAAAGAAGGTAATACTGTGTGTTTTGACAAGTAAAGTGAACTTCTGTTTCACGGCGGAGGAAGCCTGTGTTTGGACAAGAGACAGTCCTTTTGAGAATCCTTTTCGTTTCTTAAAGACTTTGCCAGAGCGGTGTGAGACCAGCTGAATCGTTGAACTGTGCCCTCATGCCGAGGAAGCGAGTGTGTGCACGAGGCTTGAGTGTGCTGCCAACTGCTCAAATGTCCTGACATATTGTTTCTTGAACACTTTTCCTCTTTTTGCATACGCTATTGTCCCACACCATTTTGTATTTAGAAGTAAGGATTGGCAATAGGTTTATTTGCATAGGCCCTTTTATTTTGACAGACTCGACTAGGACTGCGTTATTATTATTTGATGGTTGTAGCTTGCTCACATCTTTAGATTTGGGTTTAGATAGGCATTTCACCAACCCTTTAAAGTTCAATTAACACCCTTGAAGTGTGTCTCATTTGTGTTGGTCTTCATTGATGATACCAAGCCTTTCCTTACATGGATTAGTGGACAAATTACACACTTTGGAGACAAAAGGTTTGAGTTCTCATCTTGGCTCCCCACTTGACACACATTGTGTGATCTTGGGCAAATCATTTGAGCTGTCTGTCCTATTTGCTTATCTGCTAAACATGGGAATTCTTAAGAATAAGTTTAACACCAGTATAAGCTACTTTACTAAACATAAAAGATTGTCCAACAGAGTGAGGCAGTGGTTTTATGGCTTCATTGCAGACGTTGGACCCAGAACCTGGGCTTCTAATACAGACTTCACCTATTGACCAAACTCAAGGGATCTTGGGCACGGCACTTTAGCACGCTGTACTGCTGTTTCCCCATCAGCCAAAAGTGGGAGTGTTTAGACCTATTTATTTATTGGAAATTTGTAATGCGCCTATACAACAAATGGCGTTTCAAGGTGTCCACAAAACAAATGAAGGCGGACAAGGGAGAAAGATAACAATAACTGTCCTACTAGGCCTTGTGACATTCGGATCATGCAAGTGCAGTAACAAGAAGTGCGAGGGAGGGGGAGCAGTACAAGTCTGCGTGAATGCGAGGGAGGGGGAGCAGTACAAGTCTGCACAAATGAGAAGTGCTAGGGTGCAAAGGTGGTGTAACCACCTTTATATCTGGTGCTTGGGAGGCCAGGAGGGCAAGTGTCAAGGGTTGTAGGGGGGGAGGGTCCACATTCTAAGTGCGAGAGTTGGGGGGGGACTGTGCGAGGTGGGCCTGGTGCTCTAATGAACTCTGGGAGAACCAAGTAGCCAGTCACTGCGGGAGATGGGGGTGTTAGCAGGGGAGGATGAGAGGGAAGGAAGAAAAGAAAAGGAGGGTCTTGAGGAGCTTCAGCAACTTAAGGAGATCCGGCTCAAGCCTGAGAGGGGCAAGGAGACCATTCCAGAGGGAGGCTTCTGCAGAGGTGAGAGTTCTACCCCTTAACTCTCTGCTTGGAGAAACGTCTGATATGCAGTGAGTTGGAGATGGAGGACTGAAGGGCTTTAGCAAGGAGGTATTTAGGGAGAGAGAGTTGGATGTAGTGGGGTCTCAGGCCCCATAAAGTCTTGTGGATGATGCAGAGGGTCTTGACCTGGATCCTAGCAGCAACGGGACCAGTGGAGAGACTTTAGGGCTGGAGAGAAATGGTCTCTGGGTTTGAGGCCAAGGTTAAATCTCACAGCCCTATTCTGGATAAGTTGAAGGGGTCGACATGAGGATAAAGGGAGATTGTAGAAGAGCCTGTTGCAGTAGTCCAACATAGAGAGGACCAGAGCTCTAGAGACATTGACTTTCTGGGAGAAGGTGAGGAAAGGGAGAATGCCCCTGAGGAGGTGAAGCTGATGGTGAGCCTTCTTGGCAAGGTCCGCGATGAGAGAGAAGAGTCAAAAGTGACGACAATGTTTTTTGCCTCACAAGAGGGTGTGGGGACCCATGGAGGGTGGCCAAAGGGAAGGATGGAACTGGGCTCCCAATGAGAAGGATCTCCGTACTACTGGCATTAAGGCGGAGATCATTGGCAGCACACCATGCCTGAAAAGCAGTCAAACAGCCAGAGATGAGAGAGGAGGAAGTAGAGGGAAGCTTGAAGGAGAGCTGCGTGTAGTCTACATAACACTTGATGTGAGGAGAGAAGGAGAGGATCAGGTGGGCCAGAGGGCCAAGGTAGATGTTGAAGAGCCATGGCAAGAGGATAGAGCCTTGCGGGATGCCACAGGTGGAGAGTGTGATAGGAGAGAGAAAAGGGCCTGATTGAACCTGGGAAGGTTGGTCGGAGAAGAACGCGGTCAACCAGTCAAGTGCCAGGCTTGTGATGCCTATTAGTCACGGTGGTATGATTGACCATGTAGAAGGCAGAGGAAAGATCCAGAAGGATAGGCATGGATGAAGAGTTGGAATCAAGATTTGAGAGCAAATCTTCACAGGTGTTCAGGAGAGCAGTTTCCGTGCCTTGGCTGCTCTGAAGCCAGACTGGTGATCGTGAAGACAACCAACAGATTAAGGGGCCGATTCATGGAACAAACGTGCGCCGAAAATCTTCGCGCAAGCATGCGCAAGCGGAAAAAAACGGGCGCACGCGTGCGATTCATGGAAGTCCCTGCGCGTGTTCACCGCTGGATGTGCGCCAAACCCGTGCATGGCGCACAAGTCACTGCAACATCGCGAAAGGCGTGCGCGACGCGCACAGTGAAAGCGCACAACCTCAGCGCACACACCAGAAAGTGGGCGGGACATGGGGCATAACGCGCGGAATGGGGAACAACACGCGAAAATAAGGGCGTAACTGGGGATGTACTGCAGGGAACGCCCACACGCACTCGAACCACACGTATTCATGGAATCGAATAGGGCAAAGCCACGCACAGCCAAAGACACGCACAAGCTGAAACAGGGCCGCCACACGAAGGCAGGCGGTAGAGTCCCAGCGCATCAAAAAAGTGGCGCGCGGGAAGTCAAATATGCGATTGAGCGGGGTACGTGGATTTCAGGGGGGTGCGCGAGAAATTCTACACGCGATTGGCCTAGTTACGTGTATTACAGGGGTGCGCGAGAAAATCTACACGCGATTGGGCTGGGTACGTGGATTTCAGGGGTGCGCGAGAAATCCTACACGCGATTGGCCTGGGTACGTGTATTTCAGGGGTGCGCGAGAAAATCTACACGCGATTGGGCTGGGTACGTGGATTTCAGGGGTGCGCGAGAAATTCTACACTCGATTGGCCTGGGTACGTGTATTTCAGGGGTGCGCGAGAAATTCTACACGCGATTAGCCTGGGTACGTGTGTTCCGGGGTGCCGTGAACTTTCACACGCGATTGGTTGAAATCCACGTGTGTTCTGTCATCACGTGCAATGAGGGATACACCCTCGCACGTCACGTCACAGACGCGCTCACGCGCTGAGGGCCTTTCCTCGAATTACACGCTGACGTGCAGATTTTTCACGTGCCAAATCACTCCGTATCAAGCTGGCCACGCGTATGCACACGGAAGACCATGCTCCTGCCCAGAAGGCCGAACTACTGCCCCCCAGAGCCCCGAGCACGCTCCCACCTGCCATCTGCTGCTGCCTGACTGCCTGCTGCCCACGTGCACTGCCATTTGCTGCCTGCACATCAGCCAGGGGTGCTGTTGCTGTGACCACCCCTGCTGGAACCGAAGACTCCCGACTGGGATTCCATCGCTCCACAGCCCAGCCCCAGGACCCAGTTGCCCACCAACTCCTGCCTCTGGGGTTGTCATGTCGGGGTAAACACCATCTGTGACCACTGACAACCCCCGGCCAGAGAGGCAGAGGGGCACCAGCTTCAGTGCCACCGAAGTTGGTGTCCTGGTGGAGCAAGTCCTGGGGCAGTATGATGCCCTCTTCGGAAGTTCCCGCGCCGACAAGGAAGGACGGACTCGGATCTGGACTGACATCGTGACTGCCATCAACGCGGAGGGGGTGGCAGTCCGTGACTTACAACATGTCAGGAAGCGCTGGGAGGACTTCAGGTCCAGGACCCTGAACAAGGCCCGTCGCCTCTTGAAGGCAGCGGATGCCAAGGGGCGCCGGGGCCACTTGTCGGAAGAACAATGAGGGTCCTGGAACGCATATCCCCAGCGCTCCACGTCCAGGTCCTAGAGAAGCAGACCCGTCTGGAGTCGAGCGGTGAGTGTACATGCATCCTGATTGTGAGCAGTGCGTGTGGTGATTATTCGGTAGTGTGCAGGTTGCACATCTGTTTGTATGGGGTCGAGTATGGGTGGGGGTGTACAGGGTCGTGGGGCTGACACATGCGAGGGCTGGAATGTGTGAGACATGGATGGTGCTTGTGTGTGTAGGCTTGCATGCCAAATGCAGTTGTGTGGGCACACATGTTTGGATGAATGTGTATGTAAGTAGACATGTCCGTGATATCACGCATGTATGTTGTTTTCGGCTGCATGTATCAGCACTGTGTACATGTGCATGTGTGTGTATTTGACAAGGGTGCAACAGTGATGCAACATGGATGCATGTGACAGCGGTATGTGGAAGCCTGATTGGCAGATGTGACATGGATGCCCGTCTGAACAGTGCGACACTTGGCAGAGGTGTCCACATGCATGCAAGTGTGGTGGTGTGTGTACATGTGTGGTGCACTTCCTGTGTTGCATGTGATGTCTGGCTCACCTTTGGCTGCTCATGCTGTTGTATGTGTATGGATGGTGGTGGCAGTTGCGATATGGCCGTGGTATGGCTCATGTGTGCGAGTTGTAATGATATGTGTGTTGGGGATTGTGATGACATGTCTGAGGTTTGCCAATGCCACTCATGTGCAACTGTCATATGTGTATGTGTCCATTGTACAGTGCCCTGATGCCTGTGTTTTGTTTCTCCCTGTCTGCAGCGTCAACTGATGAAGAGGGCAGAGAAGGTGCTGTGGAGCACAGCGGCGGGGATCCCACCGCCAGCCGGAGACGCAAGGCCCGGCTCCCCTCCCGTGTTGTCATCTCGTCGGGGAGTGAGGAGTCCGGTGCCGCGTCCCAGGCCGCAGCTGCCGGGGGGAGGTCCAAGAGGCGGAGGTTGGAGTTGGACTCCTCGGCAGCAGAAGGGGCAGCTGGGACCCCACAAGGCCCAACAGGGGAAGATGGCACGGAGTCATCCAGGTTGGTGGGGGGTTTGGTGGAGGAGGAGGCCGTGCAAGCACCAGAGACGGGGTCTGGAGGTGGGGATCCCACTGGTGCTAGTGGTGCAGTGCAGGACCAGGGACAGGAGGCAGCACAGGCCGCCGCGGAGGTGCCTGTGTGCAATCCTGTCCCCGATCCTGTCCCTGCATCATCTTGCACCAGCAGGGATGCCTACGTCCAGACCCATTTTCAGGCAGGGGATGAGCTGACGTCAACTGGCCTTCCTCTGCCTGCGAACGTGGCTATCCAGGTCCGGGTTGAGCCTGTCCTGGCTGGTGTGGCGTTGCGTCAACAGGCCATGCGAGGTGACCTGCAGTCTTTTCATGGAGAGACTGCACGTCATCTCGAATGGCTCGTTGACCACGTCAGCCTGCTGGGACAGGTCACCCAGGCCGGATTCCTCCGTCTGATGGGGCTTGCTCCGACCCCCTCCTCAACTGGACCCCCTACGCGCCAGTCGTCCTCTGTGCCATCTTCCCACCCATCAGTCACCTGGGTGCCCTGTGGAGCTGCCTCTGACGGTGCGGCCAGGCTGGTGGAGGAGGCATCCCTGCCACAGTCGGGAGTCGGACGTCCAGCAGGGGTGGCCACATCTACGACTGCACCCCAGCCGGCGGAGGATGTGCAGGCAGCAGGAGGCAGTGCACGGGCAGAGGCAGAGCAGCAGCAGCAACATGGTGGGAGCCATGAAGGCTCGGGCCTTTCACATCGGAGGGGCAGGCATCGGCCGGAGGGCAGGAGGACCCAGGACAGAGAGTGTCTTCCGTGTGGCAGCGGTTGGGCCACGCCATAGATGCGGAGCGGCGGCGGGCGGAAGAGGCGCGGCTCACAATGGTCAGGGCGGAGAACTCCATGCGGAGGGCCCTGAGGCGGGCCGAGTGCCTCGAGGCAATCCGCAGGGGGTTGGAGGAGGACACGGCGTCGTCCCTGCGGACCCTCGGGGCCATGGAACAGGACCGCCTCCGGGACATCGAACAGGAGTTCGATGATGCCCTGGCCCGGAACACCACGGAGTGAGCCGCTGGACTTGCCCGCCGCCTTTGTATATAGTTCTTTAGTTTTAGGTTTCCTTTGTTTGTTCTTATGATTTGGAGTCGACGGACACTGCTCCACTTTTTGTATATAGTTGCATTTTAGTTAGGGTTTTTTGTAGGTTTCCTTTGTTCAGTTGGGCTCATGGACCCTTGGAAGTTTTGTACATAGTTCTTCATTGGATTGATTTTATTTTTCATTTGACTTTGGACAACATTTTTTTGGATTAGGATTTGGTGTTTTTATTTTTTTAAACGGACATGCAGCTTATCTTTTTTTCATTGGCATTGTAGTTTGTTTCATTTCTTTTGCATTCTTTTTTTTTTAATACAATTTTGTTTTCATACTTCACTGTGTGGTATCATCTCATTGGTTTCATGCATGTCATGTTGGGTGTTTTCCCATTCAATTGCAACCATTGTGTGTGACGGACATGGGTTCATTTGCTTTATGAACATTGGGGGTGTAACATGTAATTTCCATTTCCATGTGGGTGAATGGGTTACTTGGTAGGGCTTTTTGGCTGTGGAGGCTGACCATGACGCACATGATTGGGGATTGTGAGGACCTGGTGGAGGCTGCCCATGGTGGCTGGGGGGTGGGGGTGATAGGGGACATGAGTGGGGGCCTGGTGGGGGCTGGCCATGGTGGCTGGGGGGGTGGGGGTGGTGGGAGACATGGGTGGGGGCCTGGTGGAGGCTGCCCCTGCACTGCTGGGGGGTGGGGGTGGTGGGAGACATGGGTGGGGCCTGGTGGCAGGTGCACCGCAGTGCTGGGGGGTGGGGGTGGTGGGGTACATGAGTTGGACATGGGGGGGGGGCCTGGTGGCAGGTGCCCCACAGTGCTGGGGGGTGGGGGTGGTAGGGAACATGAGTTGGACATGGGGGGGCCTGGTGGCAGGTGCCCCACAGTGCTGGGGGGTGGGGGTGGTGGGGAACATGAGTTGGACATGGGGGGGGCCTGGTGGCAGGTGCCCCACAGTGCTGGGGGGTGGGGGTGGTGGGGAACATGAGTTGGACATGGGGGGGGGGGCCTGGTGGCAGGTGCCCCACAGTGCTGGGGGGTGGGGGTGCAGGGGGACATGGTTGGGGGCCTGCTGGCAGGTGCCCCACAGTGCTGGGGGGTGGGGGTGCAAGGGGACCTGAGTGGGGGCCTGCTGGGGGGTGGGGGTGCAAGGGGACATGGTTGGGGGCCTGCTGGCAGGTGCCCCACAGTGCTGGGGGGTGGGGGTGCAAGGGGACATGGTTGGGGGCCTGCTGGCAGGTGCCCCACAGTGCTGGGGAGTGGGGGTGCAAGGGGACATGGTTGGGGGCCTGCTGGCAGGTGCCCCACAGTGCTGGGGGTGCAGGGGGACATGAGTGGGGGCCTGCTGGGGGGTGGGGGTGCAAGGGGACATGTGGCTTGGCTGGGGGGCATGCCCATGGTGGATGGGCTGCCTGCGGGACATGACCAGGGGTGCAGGGTAGTCCCCTGTGGTGTGGGCTGCCTGCAGAGGTCGTGGAGGGGGTAGAGGGGAGACCTGGGAGGACCCACACTGGCAATTCACCTCTTCAACTTCCCGCACACCGACGTAATACACTGCCCCACTCGCACAGGCCCAATCGCGTGTAGGATTTCTCGCGCACCCCTGAAATCCACGTACCCAGCCCAATCGCGTGTAGATTTTCTCGCGCACCCCTGTAATACACGTACCCAGGCCAATCGCGTGTAGAATTTCTCGCGCACCCCTAAAATCCACGTACCCAGGCCAATCGCGTGTAGATTTTCTCGCGCACCCCTGAAATCCACGTACCCAGCCCAATCGCGTGTAGATTTTCTCGCGCACCCCTGTAATACACGTACCCAGGCCAATCGCGTGTAGATTTTCTCGCGCACCCCTGAAATCCACGTACCCAGGCCAATCGCGTGTAGAATTTCTCGCGCACCCTTGAAATCCACGTACCCAGCCCAATCGCATGTAGATTTTCTCGCGCACCCCTGTAATACACGTACCCAGGCCAATCGCGTGTAGAATTTCTCGCGCACCCCTGAAATCCACGTACCCAGCCCAATCGCGTGTAGATTTTCTCGCGCACCCCTGTAATACACGTACCCAGGCCTATCGCGTGTGGGAACACCCGCACACCCCTGAAATACACGCTCCCCGCTCTGCGTTTGCTGCTGCCCTTTGCGCTGGATTGGGGATTTTGATGGCTTTTCCCTGCGCGAGGGGCGTTCTTGGGGGCGTAACTGACGCTGCTGCAGGGTCGCTGCGCCACTCTGCGCCACGGCTGGTTGTGGAGGTTGGAATCCATGAATACGCTGTGCGCCTGAATGTGTTTCGGCGCACGCGGCTAGCGCAGACTACCGCACGCGCACACTTTGCGCCAGCCGCGTGCGCCACTTGTGCGCCGAATTCTATGAATTGGCCCCCAAGTGTGTTGGATCACTTGGGAGATGACAAGCTTCTCCAGCAGTTTGCCAAGGAAAGGGGTAATAGAGATAGGATGGTAGTTAGTTGAGCGGGAGGGTTTGGCAGAGGGCTTTTTGAGGAGAGTATATACAAAGTAGTGCTTGAGAGGTCACTGGAAGGAGCCAGTGGCAAAAGGGTGATTACAGAAATCAGCCAAGCCTGGCGCAAGGGAGACAATGTTGTCCTTGATAGTTCTGCAAGAGTAGAGAAGCACCTGTTTGGTAGAGACTTTCATAGAGAGGACTAGTCCTATAGACCTCATCCGGTACTATGGGTGAGAAAGATCAGATTAGGAGGGGGGGGCCAAAGGAGGCCTGAGAGTCTGGAAGGGAGGAGGAGGGTAGTAGAGGAAAGTGAGGAGAGGATGTCTTGGTTATGAAGTGGGAGGCCAGAGAAGTACAGACGGTCAGGAATGGCATGGGAGAAGTGGAAATTGTAGAAGGATTGGCTAGTTCCTTTCAGATTTTAGGATAAAGAACCTACCTAAATGCACACCTGTATAATATGTTGCAGTCGTCCAAAAAGATTGGATAGGAGGGAGTAGATGTATGCAGCCTAGCTGCAAAGTTGGTTATTTTAGAAATAAAAAATCCTGGCTCTAATGCAGACTTCAATGTTTAAACAAAAGGTTTGACCTTAAATAACTCAGTGAACATCAGTATTAAGTGCAGTAGTACAGTCAGTAATACCAAAGAGGGAACGTTTAGGAATAAACTGGACACCAATATCAAGTGGTATAAGGATTTATTTTCATTTTGCATTTAAATGGGTTTTTAGTCTACATTATTCCTTACACATCACACATACACATACATTGAAGCAACTAATAACTTCATCATATTATGTTAAAATCTATGCAATGTATACTACTATACAATCCTATTGAATGATTCATAAGGATAGAAGCTCTTTTTGAACCAGTGTATAGTTTTAATCTAGATAGTCATCATTAATGATATTTTCCAATTTTATCCTGAATACTTCCTAGAACTTTAACGTCCGTACAATTATTGATGCCCATCGGCCAGCCACAAGCCATTGTCGGAGACTCATTTTGTAGGAATTCTACACTATGAACAAAGCTATATGTACTATCACTGTTTAAATATTTACAGTGTATTAACAGTTGCTTCAGTTTCTCAATCGTGGTATTCTTCTTTACTTAAATGACATATTCTGAGAAAGTGTGGAATACGAGCTCTGGTCGCCAGTACCTCTCCAGAAACAAGTTGCTAAAAACGCGAGGCAATGCATTCACGCTGTTTCCTTTTGATCAGAAATCGTTTTATGTGGTCGTGTAACACTCTCTATGTAGGGCGGGATGCTGCATATTCCATAGTGCAGGGGTCTGCAACCTGTGGCTCTCCAGATGTTTTGGACTAAGACTGTGATTTCTCACCGCTAACACAGAAGGCAAAGGGTGATGGGAGCTGTGGTCCAAAACATCTGGAGAGGTAAAGGTTAGAAGACCACTGCCATAGTGAGTTTCTTGGTCTCTGAATAATCCAAATTCTGTCACCAATTATGGACTTTCGATTTCTTTCTGGCATCGTTCATAATACCAAGTATTTCCAATATCAAAATAAATTAACATCCAACATGTTCAACCATGTTTCAATTTCATCACGATTTTCTTTGAGAGCAATTCTACTTTCTTGCTCAAATCATTTAAAATAGCAGTTACCGTGTTTGGTGTTGCATGTACTACAAATGAAAACAATTATATTTTCCTTCGCCCAAATAATGCATTCAAAATATGAAAAAGAAGTTCGACTTTCTCATATGGATAGGTGCACCTGTAGGCAACCCCATTATTTTCTGCCATAACATACCTTTTCTTTACAATCTTTCCAGTTTTTACAATCTATTAAGCAGCTCTCCAGCCCATACAATAATATTCAACTCACTTTTTAAGGAGAACAGTTAAGCTGTGGGGAGGAAACTAAACCACTCCTCCCCCTTCCAAAATTCTTTGTTGGAGTTGACAATCCTTTTAGCACACGCTTCTTCGCTGCCAAAGATATCTACTTCATTTTTTAATATAAATGCATTATTATATAGGATAATTTCTCGATCCTCTCAAGATTATCTTTGCCATATCTACAGGACGTGCTCTTCTTCTTTCCAAAAAAAAGAAACCCAAGGATAGGAAATTAAGGAGGCATAGTTCAGGGCCTTTAGTTCCCGGCTTTGGAAGCAGAAGAAGATCTGGATCCTAATGTGGGCTTGCTACCCCTATTAACCAATGTGGTTTCGTCTTGAGCAAATCTGTTTATCTCATTGGGCTTCGATTCTCTTACCTGACAATCGTTTTTGTGATTCATACATTGAAATCTATTTGTATTTATTTATTTGTATAGCGCACCAGGCCCAGGGGCAACCGGGCGCATACTATCTTCATTGCACGTTAATGCTTTTAAATTGGTTTTGTGGTGATAGCCTGTCTTTCTCATCTGTCAAAGTTGTTGGACCGAGAAGCTGGGCCGCGACCTTTGGTTTCATTCAGATTTGTAAATGAATGCCGGAGGCTGTGCCCCACCTTGCGTTAGCAGTTGCATCTGGTTTGGTGAGTTCCTGTCTCTCAGTCCCGATTGTCCTGAGCTGCCGTGGTCCACTGTTACTTTGTTTCTCACTCTCAGTTAACATAGATATTTGGTTTTCCCGTGTTTGCAGAAGACCTTTAAGAGTATATCCTGTTCTCTTCATTGCCAGCTTTGTGTGTGTGGGTGTTTTTCTTTGGGATAGGGAATTTTGGCCGCAGAAGATTTAGTCGAAGAAGAATTCATCAAATTTTGGGGTTTGCATGGGTGGTGGGAGGGGGAGGTTAGGCAAATAACTAATGTAGGGGTGTTAATGGGGTTAGGGGAACTCCACTCCCGCATATATTTGCACCAAAATGAACTAGTAAAAAAAATGAATCGATAATCTTTGATGAAAACGTTTCGATCAGATCACATTGAACCAGGTGTTTCATCTTGAAAGGGTGTTATAAGCAGTTTTGTGCACATGACCACCTCCCTCTAAACAAGGTGTTGTGGTGATGATGTAGGTCTCTTCCCCATACTACTCCTGTGCCCTTCTTCACGGAGTGGGTGGAGGTAGGGGTCATCATGAACGCATTTAGCATCTTTGTTTGAAAATTGCTAACCTCGAAACTGCTTTGATCTATCTGCACTTTCTGCCTGCTCATTCACTGGCGTAACGGGGGCCCCGCGTTGTGGGAGGGTCCCATGCTGCCCATGCCCAGTGTGGGGGCCCCTAAGGAGGGCTTGCAGGGGGGCCCCCACTTTTTGTGATACGCCACTGTGCCCATTGTGAACTTGACTTTGCAGCTTTCTCTTGCTGCACCAACGTGACACTTTCAATGCCCTCCACCTCCAGTTGACTCTTGCTTCAGCCTCTGCATTTAAGGGCAAACCCTAACCCTCTGTGCCACAACAAACATTCTCGATCCTGGCACTTGTATTTTTGGCACGCCACCTTCTTTCGGGAGCTGATCATCTACAGTCTCTAATTCCACCTTAGTGGAATCTCGTAAATCAACACTGTTAATACCGCTTGTAGTTGTCTATGCACTATTTTCCATTCCGCACACCTGCCCTCCATGGCTTTGGGGGATTTACCCGTACTTCATTCATGTTTCACTCTTCCTCTAATCAAACGCACTGTAAATGTTTGGTCCATTATCTATGCAAGTTTCCTGTGTTTGCATTCACTGCTTTAACTTACCTTGATTCCTACTTCTGTATAATTGTGCCATGTACACCTGTTCTGACCCATCTACTGCCCCCCCCTTTCCCTTTTTGCCTCATTCCCTCTCCCCTCTGGTCATCTCCCTCCCTTTCTCATCTCCATCCTTTAATGTTAATTGTATGCCCACGTCGTGCCCCTGCCTCCAGACCTTCGTGACCTTCCTCCCCCTGCTCTGCGCTGACCATACTCACGCTCTTGAGGTGCCCACCCTGTTCTATGCACTGGGTACCTCAAACCCACCCTCTTCTACTTCCCACCCTTCTGCCTACTCTCACTTCCTGCATCTCCCCCTCCTCTAAGGACCTAGACTCTCCCTCGAGGTCTTCCCCTCCTAGCACTTACTCCTATCACCTGTTCCTTGACCGATGATAGTAGCTTGTCTGTCTCCCCTCCTCCCCCTTGTTCTCCTCTCCCCCTCCCCTGCTTTAATTTTTCCCTGATGAATTTGCTCAGCAGTTGTTCTGTTCCTCCTCACCCCTCTATCCCTCGACCCCCCCCCTTCCCATCCCTCCTCTTGTATCCCACCTGCACTGCGTAAATTGTCGTCAGACATAGTAATGTTACTGCTTGCTTTGTTTTCCTTCCCCCTTACCTCCTACCTTACTTGTTATTTTGCACTTGCACTATCAGAAATGTCGTCAGGCCTATAACGATAGTTATTTTTCACATTCTGTATTGTTTCAAGGACTTTTTACTGAATGTACTGTATTTTCCTTTGTTCCCTCCCTCCTTGAAGCGCTTTGAAACACTTCTGTGTATAGGCGCTATATAAATAAACAATCACATCATATCATATCATTGGCCTGTGGGTCACATGGAGGACCTCTGCTGCACATGATGTTGCAGTCTTTGAGGAAAAACAATACCTTTTAATGGGACACTGATTGGACTCCATTGTCTGTAATCAGTTATTTGGGCACATCTTTCTTCCTGAATATGTTGTCCAACACTGCATTAGTCTTTGCAGGAATATCTGACACAAAATGCTTCTCTGTCCGTTTGGACACGTAATCAGTAATGTTGCTGTGTGGTTCCACCTGCGCCCCGGTGGCCCTCGAAGCCATACTCGTACTTTGTCCAAGTTGACCTTTTCGCCACTCTGCAAAGGGACTGGTGCAATTTCAAGTCTTGCCACTGGCGTGACTCTCACTCACTGTCTAGGGCGATGTCTGTGTCATTGACTATATGGGGGTGCGAGTATTCTTCCATCGCTATGTTGTGTCCCCCAAATTCCCTTTGTGTGCTTTGGGGTACGTCGGCTAGATGTCAACAGCAGCGATGGCTTTGCCCTCCGAGAATAACTCTGTCTCTCATTAATATTTCTGGGTTCACACTGGCCGTTCCAGTTGTAGTGATTTGAGGAGGTGCCGTGCCCCCTCCTATTGCATGTTCTCACGCACTTTGTAGCGTGACCTCTCTTTCCATAACTGTGGTCCCACTCACTTTCACTTATGATATGATATTTTATTTGTATCGCGCTCATACACGGGTGTTTCAGAGCACGACTAGGCAAGGGAGGGGAACAGTGGAGAAACGCAACAAAACAACGATCTTACTAGGCCCAGTGACATTGAGAACGCGCAAGTGCACGGTAAAGGGAAAAGGGAAAAAGTGCATGGAAGGGGGAGAGTAGAAAGTAAGGAGCAGAGGAGAGCAGATCAATAATAATAAATAAAATAAATAGAAATTGGAGGCAATAAACAGTGGTAGTGCAGCCAGGAAGTGCTGTGTTTAAGGCAGCAGACTGGGTAAATCTGATAAGTTCAGAAAAAGAAGGAATAAAAAAGGGGGGCTGTATGGGTACAGATGCAATCCCCAGTGCAAGGGGTAGCCAGGAGGCAATGCAGGAGGGTGGCAGGGTGAGCAGGCCCAGGAGACAGAGGGTGACCAGGTGCACAGTACCAAGAGAGAGCAGATCAGGAAGGGAGAAGGAGAGCGAAGGCAGAAGCAAAGAGGAAGGTCTTGAGGTGCTTCCGGAACCCAAGATGGTCCTCCTCAAGTTTTAGAGTGGCAGGGAGGCTGTTCCAGAGAGAGGTCTCAGCCGAAGATGGAGATCTATCCCCAGCTTGTTTCTTTGAAAAATGATTGACCCGGAGGGAGTTGGAGGTAGAGGAGCGAAGGGCTTGAGAGGGGAGGTATTTGCGGAGGCATAGCTGAAGGTACTTATGCTGCCTGAGTTCTCACTCACCTGTCTTCCAATTGAGCCACTTCTAGCTTATCTCCCAAGAACGGTCCAATCACCTTGCAATTAATTAATTCACTCACCAAGCTCCCCCACCTCGTCCATTCATTTCAATGGGCCCTCAAACGCCCAAAAGAAAATTCTCCTTTTTCACCCGCCCTGGGGAATTTAAAGGTTGAGAGGTTTACTTTTCATCTTGTGGTAAGATGCGAGGGGGGGGGTGGTCGCCTCGGTGATGAGCAGCCTGCATGTCCTCTCCACCCTGAAGAAGATATAGTCCGGTAGTTAGGCCGCTGCTGCGGGTGCAAATCTTTGTAGCCTCAGGGATTAGCAAATTAGCATATGTACTGGCCATTTGCGATCGGCCATTAAGCAGCACTTCATACACCATATGTATTTTCTCAAGTTTGCTGTGGACTGGGAACCAAAAGAGGCCTTGGAAATAATGTTCAAAGTGTCCCCATATTACATATTTTCAGCAAGCCCAAACCTTTTCCTATGGGGAAATTTGGAAATGCCACACAAAAGAAGCCAAGGGTGCAGAGGCCTACCGGGAAATCTCCAGAGTCCACTATAGGCCAGTTCAGGCCTGGCCTGCAGATCCCGGAAATGTCTCTTTCAGCCATAGAATAATGATGCTGTTACGGCAGAATGATTTGGCTGCGAAGGCCTCCACTTTGTCATCTCCTTTCTCTTCTCTGTCAGTGTGGCAACCCCCCGGCACGCGCAGTCCTCTGCTGTAGCGCCCGTGTCCAATCTTGAAGCAAATGGTTTGAGACATTAAACATTTGCAATGCATGATTTCACGTCTGCAAAGGTAGGCTCTTTCCTGGCGAATTTCTCACCTTTCCTTATCGGCCGACCGGCAGGTGTTATTTTCTCAGAAATAGTTTAGAGTATTACTCTGAGGAATCTATGAACGATTTTACATTTTCCTTCGTGTCCAGAGGAGGTTCGTAACATGGCTTTGAGGAGATCAAACTTTGGTCTAATTCCTTCACTAGAGAGTGGGTCCTCCAAGTTCTTTACTGTAACGGAAAGTAATTGGCATTTTTATTTGTTCTCTGGCATGCCAGAATACTGCCATGTATTGAGCATTCTAGTGTAGGACTGGCGAGTCGCGCAGGGCAAGCAAAATGTATAATATTCACAGAGAAAATTGTGATAGTTAACAATTGGTATATAAATTCATCAGATGAAAGACTCAAATATCCCAATTGCATGAGTTATTCAAAAGCCTGTAGTAAATGACTGCCGGGATATTTGAGTCTTTCATCTGAAGAATTGATATACCAATTGTTAACTATCACAATGGTCTCTGTGAATATTATACATTTTGCTTGCCCTGCGCGACTCGCCAATCCAACATCAATCTAGCAATATTTCTAGGGAAGATTGGGATAGAGCTCCCAGGCTTTGGTGACGCTGCGGGCAAGGTTATATCTAGCGTTTCTATCCTACCATTGTCCGTATTGAGCACTCTAAGTTGTCCTATTGTGGCTGTCTTAACTTTCCCCTTGTATCAAAATGTCCTCTGTCAAAATGTATGGCACATCATGGTGCGTCTACTCCCAGCATCCTCTGGAAAAAGGAAGCGACTGCAGCAAACCCTAAAGGCCTTCTTGCCGACCTGCCCACCTCTGTAAGCTATGAGCAACTCTGTCTGTGCCATGCCAGCCCAAACATTTAATTTCCCAGAAGCTACACCTCCTTTAAGCTCATTGATGCACTACCTATTATGTCGGCCCGCTCACTTCCAAATCCATTGAAAAGTCACTTTGTTCATGCATAACTTTTTCATGTGCCCCATTTCCATTTATAGTTCCTCTGGGATGGCTGGGAGTCCAGAGCCAGAATCGGGGTACCATTTTATTTCATTGCAGTCAACATGCAGTTCAGACCTCCTCTGTGTTATCCCATCTTTGTGGGCTAGTACTACTTTCTCTTTTCATTTCCATCCTCCTTCCTTCCCTCAGTGTTGTCTATTTCCACTGTTGGCATTGGCCGCATTTCTTAATGATAAGCCAATGATAACGCAGCCACACCCTGCCCGCTGCCCCTTGGCAGGCATTCACCGCGTGCGCCGTGCTGTTGCATTGTTTTCACTTGCCCTCTGACTTTCATCATATGATTTTCCATTGTACATCTTCCTGGATTTTCTACGGATATAAATTTAATTTCATCTTCATCCACACCTTTCATTATTTCATTTGGGCTGCTTGCACTTTCCTGTCCTACCCGTACAATAGTTAGAGTAACAGAGCTACTTTCCCTACATCTCTTTCTTGGTTGTGTGGACTAATAACACTGGTCTGGTAAGTTTGACCACAGTCTGTGGTAAGTTTGACCACAGTCTGTGGTAAGTTTGACCACAGTCCATGGTAGCCACATGTGAGGAGGATCCCAGGGCAGGAGATCCAGACACAGGTTTGACAAACACAGGCTTTTGGAAGAAGGATTGCAAAGGTGGAGCCAAGTCCTGTTGCTCCGGGGAAAGGGGCACATGGACTGCAGGTGAAGCCACAATATGCAGGAAAATGGTGTCCATGTCAAACTAGAAGTGTGTGGGCCCCCAGGCTTTTGAAAGATGCCAAGGAGGCACAGGAGCTGCGTGTTCCGAGGTCTGATGTGTCAGGATTTCGTTTTGGCCTTGGAACGTAGGTACATTTATTTATAAAGCGCATATACACAAGGCAAGTGTTTCAGAGCACTCGAGGGGGGGAACAAGGGGACAAAACAAGTTAGTCAGAGCCCTTGAAATCCGGAAATGATAATAGTCTGCACAGGCAGAGTAAGTGCATATAGTACAACTAACAGTGGGGATAATAGCAAATAGGCCTGACGACGATTCTGCAGTTTTTCCAAGTGCAAATTAAGGTGTAACCATGCAGGGAGTGAAGACAAGGGGAACAAACAGATGATCTTTAGGCATGGACAATCAGATCGCTCAAGTGCAAAGACAGTTACAGGGAGGGTGGAACAAGTCCTGGGGGAGGAGGGGTCCAAATCCACCCAGCCGGTGGAGACTTGGGGAAAGTGCAGAGATGCCACTCTCTAGGGTCATTATAAGTGCTGTGATAATGAGGTGGCTGCAAGGCACGTAAAGCAAATGTGAGAGGACTGGCGGGGTGTCTGGTACCTGTGAGACTGAGGTACACCAGGCGGCCAGTCAACCAGCTTTAAGGAAATGGAGGGAGAAGGGGAAAGAGCAGAGGGATAGGTTAGCAGGGTAGGGGGAGAGGGAAGGAAGAGGAGAAGAGGAAAGTATTGAGGAGAGGGAGGCACCTGCTGAGGATAAAAATCTCCCCCAAAATCTCTGCTTGGAGAACCGGCTCATTTGCAGAAGGTTGGAAGTAGATAAGCAGACCGCTAAAGGAAAGGACAGTATTCAGGTAAGCATTGTTGCTGATAGGTAGTTCCCAGGCTCCAGAAAGCCTTGTGGACAAAGCAGAAGGTCTTGAACATGATCCTTGCAGCCACAGGGAGCCAGTCAAGGGATTTCAGTGCAGGAGAGATACGATCCCTGGGCTTGAGGCCAAGGACAAGTCTTGCGGTTCTGTTCTGGATGAGTTGCAGAGGGCGGAGAGTAGAGGCAGGTAGATTTAGAAAGAGGCTGTTGCAGTAGCCCAGCCTAGAGAGAACCAGGCCTCTGGAGTCAGCGTGGCGCTGGGGGAAAGGGAGAAAAGGTAGAGTACCTCTGAGGAGGTGTCGCTGATAATTAGACTTTTTAGAAATGTCCGAAATGTGGGAGGAGAAGGAGAGAGTGGAGTCGAAGCTCTGCTGTGGGCAAGGGCGCAGAGCCAAGGGAAGCTGGCCAGAGTGAAAGTGGGAAAGCGGGGCAGGGGTCCCAAGATGCGGTCCCTGGCCTTGAGGCCCATTTCTTTAGCAAGTCCTGCAAGCAGAGCCCCTAGTTATGACTTGGAAGATCCCATCAAGGCCACTCGAGAAGAGCTGGGCTTGACACAAGTAGCCACAGCGAAGGGAGCTCAATGGAGTAACTTTCAAAAGGGTCAGAGAAGGGTTGGGTGAGGACAGAATGCTGCAAGACAGGACACAGGAGGCCCCCTTGAGGAAGGGCATTAGCATTGGTCTGGCAGGATATGTCACAAAGGAGCAGGCACCTATGAGGAGCAGATCGGTGCTCTTTGAATTTCCACAAAGGCTCCCATTTCCGTTCCGGTGAATATTGCAGTCCAGGAGCTTCTAGGAGAGACCATAGGATGCAGTTTTGGAAGATCAAGCAGCTCCCACCAGATCAAGAGGAGGTGGATCTTGCAGCAGGGTTCCCTTCAGCACAGAGGCAGGGGTTCACACTCGGGAGGATCAGGAAAGGTTACCCCGAGGATCTGCAGGGGTGCCTCATCTTCTCCAGTTGCTTGCATGAAGTTTCCAGGCAGCCTGGAGTGAACAGTTCAGGGTCCACGGGTCTACACACGGGGACCTGTGCGAAACCACAGTCCTCGTCTCCGCATCTGTGCATGTAACATTGAACGTTGTGTCGGCCATCCACTGAAGGATGGCCAGCCAAACTTCTTCGATGCACCCACAAGCCCACCACACACGTACATGTCTGGGAGTGACTTATCCATCGTAAACCTACACACACAGGCAAAGGGCAATTTGCTCCCTAAAAAACAACATAAAGGACAACAGAGGAAATAGCCTGGTCACAGGATTGTATAAACAACTTGGTGGTCACATTTCCCTATCTCAGGCAGTAGGTGGCTACCCATGTAGTCAAAGGCTGCACTGTGGTGCACTCAAAATAAAATATGTCTTGAACTCGACATACTTTCTGGGCGACAAGCCTAATCTGAGGCCAAAATGGGGTACTTTGGGAGAGCCTCTGCTCTGGTAGTCTTACAGGTTACTAAAGGCAGCACATGAGAAAATCAGAAAAGCGTTACAGCTTTTAGTGTAGATTTGGAAAACGCTTCGCTGTTAGCAAAAGAGAACCTCATCATGGCTTTGGAGAGCCACAGCCAGCTAAAGAGACCTACACAATGTATTTCTGGCCTGACGCTCCTCCTTCCCCGCAAAGCCTCAGCAGCACTCTTTAGCCACAAACCCATGGGCACATTCCCATCCTTCTGCACACGCCCTTACAGGCGCATCCCCCTACCCTCCGTCGTTCAGCCTGTCTGCCCAAAGGCAGCATGCGCTCCCCTCGATGCCTCCCATTCACCATCCACAGGCGCAGGGGTGGAGAGGAAAAGGAAGGGCAAAAGCGAATAAAGAGGCATGCTATCGCCCAGCGTGCGTGGCGAATGATGCAATGCCTTCCATGGAGCCGCAGGCAGGGCGTGGCTGTGGACCAAAGGGGAAATGTGTGAGAGGAAGGAGATGATTGGGGTGGGGGCCGAGTGGAGGGGGGGGGGGACATTGGGATGCCAAATTCTAAACTTTGGAACCAGAAGATGTGCGTTCTAACTTCATCTTTACCATTTGACCAAGCCTGTGTGATCTTGGGCAGGATTCTATCCAGACTTCCTTTCCAGGTGAAGATTCGAGTATGAATCCAGTCACCAATCGCAAGACAGGTCTTGTAGCTGGCTATGGCAACTGCCGCCTCCTTTATCTGATTCAGGCAGCAGTCTTGAGCATATAATGGAACACCCACATCCCATACTCACTCTTAGGACCCATATTTGGTTCTGGCATCTGGCGCCTCCTTTCTCTGATTCAGGCAGCCCTCCTAATCATATAACTCGCATCCCATACTCTTAGGATGCATATCTGGTTCTGGCAACTGCCGCCTCCTTTCTCTGATTCAGGCAGCAGTCATGAGCATATAATGGAACACCCACATCCCATACTCTCTCTTAGGACCTATACCTGGCTCTGGCAACTGCCGCCTCCTTTCTCTGATTCAGGCAGCCATCCTAAGCATATAACCCGCATCCCATACTCTCTCTTAGGAAACAATGTCTAGCTTTTGGATTGAGTACTTTACGTGTGGGTTCCTTGTGGTATCCCCAGGGTACAGGCTCCACCCTTTTGGGACTCCCAAAGACTGCCACCACTTACCTAAGCCCACGCTGCCAGCTGTGTGAAAAAACTCACAGGGGCATTATATGCGTGTGGTGCACTGTAGCCCTCGGAGAATGAAGACCTCATGGTTCCTGTCCAGATTTGTCTCTCATGAGGTCTTGCTTGAGGAGTCCTATGGGTGGTTTGGCGGGAGGTCCGTATCCACTCTGGGGGTGGCAGAGGGCAGTAGCAACAGTAGCAACACTGATCCTAACGAATCCTTCAGCTGCCTCCCCATCTCATAGATGACCTTGCCAGCAACTCATTCCGTTGATCCACTGCTGTCTTTTGCCTACACATGCTGCTCAAACTCAAACCCTCGGCTCATGGTGCACCCAGAAACTAAAGAACAGCAGACTTTTCATCAGAAAATGTTATGTTGATTTATACCGCATACCGCTGCCATTTGCATGGTTTCCAGGGGCTCACGTGATTCTGTAAGAAAGTGGGTGAAGCCGGTTAGTGAGGGAAGAAGGATAGGATAGAGGTTGTGCTCCTCGATTGATGCTTGCAGAACCAGGAGAAACTGGCGTCTGTGCCTGTCGTCTTTCTGGGTGTGCTTTGTTGTGTGCCCTAGGCTTGTGTCCGGAGAGGTAACGTCCAGTGTCTGGGTTGTTTCTTGTTTGCGGCGGTTTGCTCTTGTGGATGTGTGGCTCAGGTTAGTAGGGTTATAGGTTTCATCTTTGGGTGTGTGGTTGTGAAAAGCAGTGCTGTGAACCTAGCTGTGAAGCAATGTCACTCTGCAGAACCAGGAGATGAAGCACTTTCTGGGGCCTGGGTCCAAAATACCTTCAGCTATCCCTCCGCAAACACCCCCCCCCCCCTCGAGCTCTTCGCTGGGGCTCTGTCTCCGGCTGAGGCCTCCCTCTGGAACAGCCTCCATGCCATTCTAAAACTTGAGGAGAACCATCTCCGGTTCCGGAAGCACCTCAAGACCTTCCTCTTTTCTTCTGCCTTCGCTCCCCCTCTCCCCTGCTGATCTGTTCTCTCTTGGCACTGTGCACCTGCCCACCCTCTGTCCTCCGGGCCCAGGTACCTGCTCACCCTGTCACCCTCCCGCACTGCCTCCGGGCCACCCCTTGCACTGGGGTCTGTATCTGTACCCATACAGCCGCCTCCTTTTCTTCCTGCACTTATCAGACCTACCCTGTCTGCTGCCTTGAACCTAGCACTTGCAAATTGCTGGCTGCACTAAAACCGTTCGTTGCCTTTATTATTTATTTATTGTTATTTATCTGTTTCTCCTCTGCTTTGCACTTTCCACTTCTCCCCCTTCTATGCACTTTTCCCCTCCCCCTCCCCCATGCACTTGCGCGTTCTCAATGTCACTGGGCCTAGTAAGATTGCTGTTTTGTTCTCCCCTGTTCCCCTCCCTTGCCTTGTCACGCTCTGAAACACTTGTGTACGAGCGAGATAGAAATAAAATATCATATATCATATCATTAGGGTATAATAAGGGTACACTTAGGATAGACTATTAAGAGAACACTTTCCTAGAGGGGTGACTGAGAGTTACAGGCATGGGGGATAGAGGATACATCCCAACTCTGTAGGTCGGATCTAGTCGGAGGAAGCAACAAAACTAAATGTGAGGCTGCACACTATATGATCCCTTTGGCCAGGCAGTTCCTGAGTTATCACCCCACAAGTTAATCTACAAAACATAGCACCATTCCCCAAGCCACTCACCCCCTCCTCTACTCCTCTTCTTTCTCTCCCTCCCTCCCCTGCTGACCTACCTGTCTGTTGTACCGACTGTTTGCTTGGCTACCCTCAGTATCACTGGGTACCAGGTTCTTTCTTGATCAGTCACCCTTGCACTGCCTCCGGGCCTACCACGCACTTAGGGGCTGTAACTGTAATCCTACAGTCCCTTGTTATCCTTGCACTATCCAGAGCCACGCTGCCCTTACTCAGAGCATTGCTGCCCTGTTTTCCACCCTCCGCTCCCTTTCCCCTTGCACTTCTCATTCTCGCACTTGCACAATCTGAATGAAACAAGCCCTAGCAAGATCGTTTCTTGTCCTCCCTCTGTCTTCCCTCCATTCTCTTGTCGTGCCTAGAAACACTTGTATGTGAGACCAGCGAACATGGAATACATTCCAACACATGTCCAATGGAATCCTGGAACATAGCAAATCCCTATATCATCCATCATCATGCATAGAGGGCACACATCTCTCCTCCACATCATAAATGCTTCCTTTGGTACAGGCACCTCCATTCCTCTCTAAAAACATTGTCTGAAGCCTACCACTTCCCAAGTACCCCTGTGAGGGAGATTTGTTCCACATCCCTCTTGTGAGGCGTTTGAGAACATGGAACTTAACTGTGCTCATGATAACCACCGCAAGACAAGCCTCCATCGCTCTATGGGCTAGCAGTGGCAGAGCAGCCTTGGCTTCACTCCGCGGAAGGCCAAAGTCTAGCGGGTAGTTATTCCTAGTGGAAAATCCCCAAATGACATTTTCCCAGGTATACTAAGAAAAGTGTAGTCTAGAATATAATCATTAAGCGACTAGAGGTTCAAATAAGTAATGGGGATTAGAACACAACATACAGTAAAAAATCTCATGCATAAATATAGTATATGGGCCTTGGTGTAGACCTCTCTCGCTTCTTACCCAATTTATGGCCTGCACTTGGTGGTAAACTCTGTACATTATAGTGTTAAGGAGGGGAAGAAGGCTTTACTAAAACAGACAGGTAAGTGCATAGGCATATCCTGGAATCACCATGACAACATCTAAAAAATGCACATACACCAAAAAGGGAAAACGTTAGGCAAATATGGTGCAGCACTTGGAGGGAGGGAACGGGTTCAGACACATTACAAACCAAGCCCAGAGGGCCACCCAAAATGTAGTAACCTGTAGCTTCACTGTTCTGATCCTAGCTTTGTCCCAGTGCACCCCTAGATACACTAAGAAAGACAGTAACACATTTGTAACAGTGTGTCTGCTATCCTACAGGAAAAGAGTGACTGCAGTCATTATTTTTTTTGAACATTAAATTCCTTTATAAACATACCATCCAGTTTAAAGAGATGTTGTGCATGCAACAGAAAACCACAATCAGTTTCACTTTTAAATGTGCCTCAGAATTTCTGAAATTCGGCTAAGCAGACACACAGTATAGTACTGTTCCAATCTTCCACTTATTATCATTAATCTGAAATACAAGCCATGTGAATTTCTGATACCCAGTGCCCTCAGCACCCGTGGACCCAAACACATGCACTCCCTTTCTGAGAGAGCGTTTTCGATCCAGAGGCACAATAATGACATTAGAATTGAATTCTGTAGGATTAGAAGCCATTTTAAGTAGCATAAATGCCGCAGCACAAAATATGCATGTTTGTTTCGATGTATTTACTTTTTCTTGCCACAAAATGCGGACATCGATGTCGCTATATCCTGTGGGTTCTGAATAAATCTCTGGACTTCTAAAGTCATAGTGTTTGGCGGAGAACTCCAGGGGTCGGGTTGGGGGGAGGGGAATAAAAAGAAAAATACAATTTCAAGTGGCTACCCATTTTCATTGAGTTTGTAGGACTCCAAAAGGTTTTTCCATAGTAAACATTGGGAGAAAGTCCATAGGCGAGCTGTGGTCAAGGGGAGTAAATGGAATTAAGTACCAGATCCTCCCCCAGGTGTGGTCAAAGAAGCAACCAGCCCCATAGGGGAGCTCAACCCCTGGTTTCGAAACCCAGCTGACAGAGAAGGATTGCACCGTAGGATTCGGGAGCGATGAAATTCAAAGGCAAAGTATGCTAGGGGGCTGCACAATCCTGCGACTCCTGATGAAGGTTCCAAGTAATTATATCGGTACTACCTGCCAGGGACAAGTATCCATGGTGTCAGTCAATCTACATTTGTCTACAAAACCTGCAGAACCCGGTATGGACAGGGCTTCTAATACCGGTCTGGCAAAAGGACCCTGGGACCAGCAACTTGAATCCTTGACCAGTGACATGCCGGACAGATGATAAAAATAATCCATGTACCCAGGAGGACGCCATACCAGAGTGAAGCAATGGGGATGGCACAAGGAAGGCTGAGGAACCTAACAAAGGGGAACCATTCAGTTAAAGGGGGGATGAGGAACAAGCGGCCAGCAAAGAACAGCCCCATAATGGTAGCGATGGTTGGAGACCACTTAGGGCTGCCCAAGACTGAGCTGAGGTCGAGTAGTGGTGACCCACCACGTCGGGCCAGGGATACGCCCCACCAATGAGGCACTTGGCCCAGGAGGCGTTTGCAGGGCGGCAGCGTAGCAACAGCCAGGAAATGGTCCCAAGATGGGACAGCCAATCCAGCCAGCAGGGAGGGGCATGGAGAGGATGTGGAAAAGCCCAGGATGGGATTGCAGCAGCTTTAGAAACAGCAGTGAAAGGACAAATCCAAGGTCCAGCCAATATGGTTAAACTGACCCTCATCAGTAGCCCATCTTCGCACCAGTCCTCCCTTGTCGTCCCCACAGATGAGGGCCACAATATAAAATTGCCAGGAACAGGACTTGCTCAGATACCAAGCTAAACACAGCTACCACCAGCCTACTCCGAATGACACTTAAAGGGTGATTTAATCCCTCTGGGACCAAAATGGGGTACTTAAAAAGCACCCTTGCCCTGGTAGTTTTATGGGCTTCTAAAGCAGCATACTTGCAAAAGGACTGTAGTGGCGACTTAAGTAGAATTTCTATTTTCTTGTTTAAAGCACAGACCTAACTCGAGAGAAGCAGAGAGCTGTGCATGGTGTGGGTAGCATGAGTTTGGACTGGCTTCTTTTTACAGTACTCTTGAGTTCGGTCTACGCATCCAGTGGGATTAGTCATCAGTCATGTATTGTTGAAACTGGCACTTTTTGAGAGATTTGCTGAGTGGAGAATTGCGGGGGGAAGTCTGAGCTGATCGAGTTTGAGGGTGGGTGCGTGTAAAGGCTCACTCCCCGTTTTACCATTGCAAAATAATAAAATGCAACACACCCCAGTGGGGGAATGAGACTAGGAGAACAGATTGCAAGATTTAGTAAGTTTATATAAAGTTGCCATCCAGAGAACTCTGCTGCCTCCAAAGCGCTCTGGCAAACAACACAGTTACAAAGAATGTTAAAGGAAAACCGCGTCATAAGTGATACCACTAGCATAGGGTACTACAACAGTGCAGCATCGGCTGGAGGGTGGAGGCACATATATTGTTGTAGGTGCTGCTTCTCATGGATAGGCTGCCCAGTTGGCGGTAGGGTCTTCGTCATGAGGTCCAGCTGCATGTGCCCGAGAGGGGTGAGGGATAGGTCAGAGAGCTAGAGTTGACACTAACTAAGCTGGCATGAGAACCTACCATTTGATAGATAGTAAACCACAATCATTAGTATACCTTTGAATAAATCTAGAAAACCTATACATTTCATGCATGCGATTACACCATCTTTCATTGAGACTTTTATGGGGTACAAGGCGTGTCCTCTGCGATAACCTGGGCGACTGGGTGGTTCTTAGCACATCAAGGCAAGTGGTGAGTGCAATGATATATGTTAGTTTTAGGGCGCAATATACTGTGACAGAGGTCTGGGTTTTTTGGGGGCACTGTGGGGTGGGCTGCACAGCAGGGTCACACTTCTGGTACATCAAGAGAATACCTTAGGAGGGCAAAGGGTTACATTGGCAGTAATTTTCTTACAGCGGGGCCAGGGAGCAGGGGCAGGTTTGTGGAGATGGATGAGCTACAAGGCATGGTTCGAGCCGGTTCACACGCAGGACAGTGATCACAGAGGAAGGGTGATATGATACATTCTGTTATTTGTTTCAATTAACCCTGGCGCATCCGTGAGAAAGGGATTTCTGTATCTCTCAGACAGTGGAGAAAATGTGGGGGCTGTGAGCGCGATGTGCGCGGCGCTGCAAAGGGGAGAGAAGTCTTTCCGTACTATCGAAGTGAGGCCTAGTCCAAAGATTGAGTCGAGGTCACACAAAAAGGAAGCCAAGTGTATCCCGCAATAGCCCCAGTTATGCTAATGTTAGCATAAGGGCAATGGGGGCGTCCCCCAGTATTGCACTAGCAAGTGGTCCATAATGTGCAGAATGTGCGAGGGTGGCTCCAAACGACCCCTCGCTCCCACACATTCCACCCTTTCGTTATATCTAAAGTAACAAACTAATCCTTACGATTATTTTCATTCCGATAGTACTCTGCGTCTTGCACTGCTTCATCCCATGCGGGTGTCCCTTTAATTGGCATCCAGGCCCTACACACACTTCGGAAGCTCTGTCCTCTTCGAGCATATTCATTAGGAGTGCAGGTCATATATATCCCCCCATCACCATCTAGATCTACCCAGACCTCTATACCATTGTAGTTCCCGCGGTTCCTTAATTGTGGTGTGATATAAGTTATCCACCCTGTCCCCATGCTGATGGTATACGGCTGTTAGGCGATACTTGGGGGGGGATTTGACTCTCCGGTTTGTATTTAAGCATCTTTTCGATTTGCTACCATTGTTGGTTTGCCCATTGTTACCATCATGATTGCGGAACTAGGCATTGATTTTGCCGACCTGGGACACACAGAAAAATGTCAGCACAAAAACGATGAGTGGGACAAAAAATGTTCATCATCACACTGAGCCAATACGGTATCCAATTGAAGATGTCGTCGAACCAGTTGCTTGGCTCTATTCCTCATTCTTTCGGCATTCTTTCCCCTAGACTATGCACAGCCGAGTTGACGTGAGAGAGGGTCCCATTGTCTGCGTCTTCAGAAGGTACGAATGTGCAGCAGGCACTCCTGATTTTTCGGCAAACACCGCCGTCCATTGCTGTGAGGCGATCCAGGACGTACTGGTTCTGCATTGTCATCAACCGCAGGGCACGGAGTTCCACTCTGATCACGTTAAATCCTTCTTCATTGTCGTTGGATCAGCTCCCAGCGGACGATCTGCAGCTATTTGGCATTTACTCATGCCTGGACTCCTGGTGTTAGGAGGGAAGCAAAAAAGGTCTCAGCGGAGTTGAAAAGTTTATATTTTTCTGGAATGTCGGCCAGGAGCTCCGATGATTGGCTGGAAATATAGTTGGATGACCTTCTTTTGCGGGACACTCTTTCTTGCAGCTTGTTTTCAGACAGAATGTCGTATGTGGAGGGTTCTGTTGTTTCTGGCTGAGGTGCTGCCGATATGCCAGCCGAACCTCTCCCCACTTGGATATTACTTTCTGGAATCGCCATTAGTGCCAAATGCAGTGTGGCCATGGCACAGGTATCTCTCCATGATGGCGGAAGATGCAGGTATGCTTGCGTGCCACATACCCAATATGTGTCCATGAGTGCTGCTGTACCTTTTTTCATGTCTGGGATAGTGATCGTTTTGTTGCATTTTCTGTTCGAACCCATTTACACCTTTCCTTCGTCATGTAAACAAAGTTCATGTTCAATTTCTTTCTGTGTTTTGATGTGTTTCTCGAGAGTTGTAATCCATGTGAGCTATGCAATGTGTTGAGACCAGACCGGAGTGCATGTCTCTTTGACCCATTGAAAGTTCTCCTCAGTAAGTCCTCGCATCGCCTCTGCCTTGCACGTGATCGTCTAATCATGCCATTAGGTTTCTGTGATCCATGTCCCTCTGATAACAAAAAATGGTTCTTTGATGCAAATCACTCCTTGCGTCTTACTCGTGCAGGTTTTTTCATTCTGCAGCATTGCTATTGTAACTGTGTGTGACTGTGAGGTGCTTTGAATCCTACACAATACGAGATGAACTAAACATTGGGCATCCGACAAGTGCACTTCTTGAGGTATAAGGACTTTGGGTGTGCCAGAGGCATGAGTAATAAAAGAGCAGACATAACGACTCTCATTCGTTGCTTGTTTGGCTGTTGCACTCATGTCTGAGTACCATTTGGTTGATTGATTTGGGTGGCGGGGGTCTTCAATCTCATTTAATCCCAGGCCATGGTATGCATCTTACCTTTCCCTCCCGTCCTCCTTTTCCGCCTCCTCCTCCTCCCCCCTTCATTGTTATCTATCATTTTCACCCTCTGGTATTTTATGGGAAAGACATCTGCTCATGTTGCATCGCTTAGTTCGCTAGCAGCTTGCCAAGACTGTGGTACTGGAGGGTCTTGGGTAATTGGGGTATCATGGATACAGTGCATTACAGTGCCATTTGAGGTAAGTTCTGTGGTTGCATGTGCATTTGTATATGTCGGGTCAGGCTCACTGAACCAGGAATATATCATATTCATTAGTCTCATCTTTGTCGAAACCCCTAGCAGCAAGTGAAAAAACAGGGGTTTTGACACTTCGGTTTTTATACAGCATTTTGAGATTATCATTTACAGAACCCTTATGCTTCCAAATTGTCTTAACGCCAGCCCATATGAGGCTTGATCCTTCTCGTATTAGGTTTACCCCACCCCCTCTCTTTCATATCCCCAATTATGAAAGTAAATGTCCAGTATAAGCCAACACAAAATAACATCACAGAAAATACTATTGCTGCAAACGCTAATTCACATTCGTAGTTGTAGTATTTATTCATTCTATAATCTACTCTATCACTATCTACATTTGAATCGTTGTTAGTGAGGGCCCTCCTCTCCGTCATATTTGCACCTGAAGGGGCGATATAAAAGGGTTAAGTACACCAAAATATTTTATACTATTAACTTGTATTTAGAGTATAGCAAGTATTGGGAGAAAGGGATAAGCAAATAAAATGATATACAATAATAATCGGAGACACGACGTGGAGATACACTGTACACTTCTTTTTTTTCTCAAACTCTTTTATATACATTTTGTCATTCTTTAACTTTTTTTCTCTTTATGCATTTTCTCTCCTTTAGTCATTTTCATTTTTACCTCCTTTACTGTCCAGTTTAATTTTTTATCTTGTTTCTTCTTTAATCTAGGGTACTGCAGCATTTGTGTTTTCCTGTTGTTCATTTGGGGGCGTTGTACTATCGTTTGCTCTTCTCACATCGGAGAGATGCACCCAGTACTTCACAGCCCTTTCACCTATACTGCTTTGGGAGTGCAGTAAATCACTTCATATGGGCCATGATATCGTGGGGAGTTCCATCTCCGCACGTAACTACGTACATACACATTTTCTGCTGGCATTAACTGTACTGTCGGGCTATCCTGTGCTGGTGGAGTTGTATCTGTTTCATTATTCCGTGTGAATGCAGGTGCTATTTGCCTTGCCATACTTCGTACTGCATGCGTCAGTTGGGTAAGGTATTCCTTAAATTCATCCCCTAGCACTGTGGCAGCTCTGTGCGCGTCTGATGCTCTTCTTACTGGTGATAATGGCGTATGTATGCGCCGTCCCGTCACCCGTCACTATTTCATGTAGGCTCAAATGATGGTCTTTACTTGGTTGCATTCTGAGCTGGAAAAGTGCTAGGGACAAGCAGTATACCCAGTTCTTTTTAAGTGTGATGCATAACTTGAACAATTTACTTTTGAGCAGGACGTTTATTTTTTCTACCACGCCATTCGCTTACGGGTGGTAAATCGAACATAATTTGTGCTTTACCCCTAACAATGTGGTCACTTCTTTGGAGAGGTCATTTACAAAGTGGGTGCCATTGTCTGATCTGATCACATCGCATATGCCCCATTGGGAGAATACTTCACGCACTAAAAACTTTGCAGCACATTTTGCTTCGGTTTGGGCACATGGCCCTGCGTCGACCCACCTTGAGAAGGGGCACACTATCACAATGAGGTTACTTGCCCCATTGCATCTTTCTCCGATATTGGCATAATCAATATGGAGCTCTCTGAAAGGTCCTACCGTGCGTGGCAATGTTCCCCGTGATCTCCTGAGTGTCATACCTGATCTGTATGTCTGGCATGTTGTGCATTCTATCGTTAATTTTAATAAATGTTTCTGTAAATTTGGGACGAACCACTCCTCCTGAATGTCTGTTACATGTGTTGGAAAATGTAGCTGTTGAAATGCGATTTGCAATAGTTCCATGGGCATCACTACCTTTCCTGTCATTTCCTGTCGCTCTGTTGATGACTGTTTACATCCTCTTTTTCCCCATAATTCTTGCTCTTCTGGGGGTGCATGTCTTTGTAACTCAATTATTTGTACTTTGGGGGTGCAGTTGTAACCTTCCTCTTGCACTTCTTGGTTCTGTGTTTTTACAATGTATTCTAGTGGTTGGGGGACATTAAAGTAGGCTGCTTTTTTTGCAGCAACATTCGCTGCCGCGTTCCCGAGTGAGATTGTGTCCGTGTTGTTTGTGTGCCTGGCATTTTACCAACGCTACCACTGACGGGTCTGCTAGTGCTTCAATTAAATCATTCAATAGTGCTGCATGTTGTACAGGCGAGCCATCTGCTCTTCTGAACCCTCTTCTTCGCCATTGTGACAACCCCGAATCTACCATTGTTGTCACGTATGCCGAGTCAGAATATATTGTTACTGCACATCCTTTGGCTGTACGTAGTGCTACAATTAGCGCAATCAATTCTGCTGCTTGTGCTGAATAGTGTAATGGGAGGCGTTTCTGCACTATACCTTCATATTCATCCCCTTCTAGTCTGCCACTGCTGATCCTACATGTTTTTCTCCTGTTTCACTATCAATCGATGCTGACACATCCACAAAGTATATCTCCCCTTCCTCCACTGCGTTTTCACTTGCTTTTGGGATATCATCTCCCTCCCCCTCGTATGTGGCACAATCATTTTCTTGCATACCTTCTACAGTACAGGGCTCAGTAATGAAGGTAGCGGGGTTCACACTTTTACATCTATCTACATGGACATTTGGGCTGGCTGTTATTATCTCATAAGCTGTTGCTCTTTTTGTTGTGAGTGTCAATTTTGTTCTCTCGAGGATGGCAAATAATGAATGCTCTGCATACAGCGTTACTGAGCGTCCCATTACAATTGTGGTGCTCTTTTCTATTGCGAAGGCCACTGCTGTGAGAGCTTGTTCGCATGCGAAGTGGCCCTGCATCACTGAGTCTAATGTGCCGCCGTAGTAGGCCAGTGGCTTGTGGCCTAGCAATGTTTGTTGTTAGCACTGCTGTCATCAGTATTCCATTGCAATGTGAAAAGAGGTAGAACTCCCAGTCATAATCGGGGTTGGCTAATACTGGGGCGTGTGTGATGAGATCTTTCAATTTGAAGTATTGTCATAATTTCCTGAGTCCATTTTATTGGGGCGCTGCTCTTTTGTGCTTCTTTTAATGCTTGCAATAATGGACGTGCATATGCTGCATAGTCCAAAATCCATGCACGGCAGTAATTACATATGCCGACAAATTTCTGCATGTCTTTCACTGTTTTGGGTATCATTGCATGGCGTATTGCTTCCGCTCTGTCAGGTATTATTCTTTTCCCATCTTTTGAAATTAACTGTCCCAGGTACAACACTGCTGCTAGGCAGTATTGAAGCTTGCCCTTGTCCACTTTGTACCCCTTTTGTAGCTAGTAAATCTAGCAATGTAATCGAGTCTGCCCTGCTCTTCACTCTTGCTGCAGATGAGATCATCCACATATTGAATTATTGAACTTTCTACATCCACATTACCAAGGTCTTCGTGCAAAATTCTATTGAAGATGCTGGGGCTCTCATTACCCTTGCAGCAATCTACAATGTTCATATCTGTTTACCCCCAGTGTGAATGCTGTGAGATACTGACAACTGGGGTCAAGTGGCACTGAGAAAAACGCATTTTTCAAATCTACAACTGTGAAACATGATGCCTCCTTTGGGATGCTACACAAAATGGACGCTGGGTTAGGCACTAGCGGGAATTCCTTCTGTATGACATCATCAAGTGGGCGGAGGTCCTGTATCATCCTCCAAGCCCCTCCCCTTGCTTTTTTAATCAGGAAAATTGCTGTATTACCGGGTGAATTCGATGGTACGATTATACCTTGTTGTAATAACACATTTTATAGTCTTTTATTCCTTCCTCTGCTTCTTTAGTGGGTATTGTTTTACTCTCGGCAGAATTGCACCTGGTTTCAGTTTTATTTTTATGGGCGTAACTTCTTGCAAGAGCCCTACATCATGCGGCCCTGTTGCCCACACTTCTGGCAGTACCTTTTCCATATCCTCATCAAATATAGTGGGTGGTGTACTGACACTAGCCATGAGGGGGTTATGTATTTCTCTGTGCTGAATCATTATATCACATGGTACGCTTATCTCCATTATAATTTCCCCATCAGTTTCATTGTCAGTAAACAATTCTTCATCAGTTAAATCACATAAAGCTATGTTTGGGTCCATACACAGCACTGTTCTCTATTCACATCCATGTGTGTCTAGTCCTATTATCGCAATTTGTTTGCTTGATATTTGCACTGCTTCCAAATCAATGAACATAATTGTGCCTGGCACAGCATCTGAGTTTACAATGGGGCAGAAGACAAAGTCAGATGGCACTCTTAATTCTTTCTCTGGCAAGTACCCGTATCCCATAAATGAACATATCAATATCAAAGGGTACCCCTAGTACTGCAATTTCATTTGTCATAGTGCTGATCATTAACATGGCCCTTACTGGACATACCCCTCGGGTGGAGCATACTATCCCCCGTTCTCTAGAGGAGACTGTCATATTCAATTTGCTCAGGATGTCCCGTCCCAACAAAATTATTGGGACAGTAGGGGTGCTCGCACTGTCTTCCCTCCCACTGTTCTGTCTAAGGGCCTCATTCCGAGATTGGAGGCAGTCATGGCGCTATTCGCCATGACTGCCTCCAATAACGGTACCAAGTCCGCCCTGATTCAATGGGGACTTAACGGTCTATTCCGACCTTTGCGGGAACGGTAAGTCCCTATTGAAAATGGCAATCCCCATTCGAGCCCCCATAGGGCTCAATGGGATTGGGGAGGGCGCAAATAACAGCCTGGCGCATGCCAAGGGCGTTATTTGTGGCCTGGTCCTGTTGGGGGAACTCGGAATAGGCGCAAAGGGATTACCGGTACCGGTGCCCGGTATCCCTTTGCGCCAAGGTCGGAATGAGGCCCTCAGTCTTTTGTGTAAGGAACTTTTAAAATGGCCCCAGAGAACCCCCTGCGTTTCCGAATTTTTTCCAGAGAGCGGGAAACGGCCTTCCATGAGGAACAATTTTTCAGCTCCCGAGTCCACCATAAAGATGAACTGTCTGTTGCTTATCTCCGCCCCCACCAGTGGCTCCTCTTCTGCGCGTAGGGTAGTTGATAGGACTGGACACGCAAGTGCTTTCTGTGGGCTGTCCTAGTCTGGATATGTCTGTCCCGGGGACTGAAAAGACACTGTCCCCCATTACAGCTAGGTGACGAAAAGGTGCTGGCGCTCCATTTGCAGTTGTTACGAAAATCTTTGCATTTGCATTTCACATTGTATTTTGACACGCTACTTGTTGTTGCATGCCTTGCTGTTGGTTTTGCTGCCTCGGAACCATGTTTTGCACTCTCCTCTGGGGCTCATTACCATACTGTTCGTGTTGTCCACCTCCACCCATTGGTAACACGTAGGGGCTTCCTGGATGTGGGTGACCACATTGCTGCACGTTTCCCACGAGAGGGGGCCCTTGATAATATCCCATTTGTCGCATTCTACATTCTCTTGAAAAATGCCCCCATCTCCCACAGTTCCAGAATGACACTTGGGGTCATCCCCTCATTCCTTGTCCTCCAAACCCTCCTCTTGCTGCAGGACCCCCAAATCATCCTCTTACGGGACTGCCTTGCCATTGGGGTCCTTCATATTGCTCCTCTCCCGCCTATTGCTCTAGCCCGTTTGCAGACCAGGCTGCTGCCATCCTTGCTGGTATATTTCCTATCCCCTCCTCCCCATCTCCAGGCCTCTCCGTGGGTAGGGCTGCATTAATCGCAGCGACCTTCACCAATTTATTCCGAACGAGCTTTGCTATCTCCTTTTCCATCTTTGATCCTCCTACAATGGTGTACTGTGATGCTCTGAATCTCTGGCCACCCTTTGGCTTCTATCCCAGCTATTTAATCCAAGGCCTTCTGCACCTATTTCGGGAGCCCTCGCTTAAATATGAAGTAGAATAATGCAGTGGATTGATCCCAAGCCGTGCCCGTTTCTGATCTCCACAGGTCTTGTACCTGAAGAATGAATTGCACAGCCTCTTCCTCCTCGCCCATAGTGCATTGCATCACTAAATGTAAATCAGGGGTGTCTTGGAAGGTTTTCCGCAATGCATCCCATACTTGTGCTCTTATGTTGTTAAATGACGACCCATCATGGTGGTTGCAGTTCATTGTTACTCCCGGGAAAACGTCCTTCACCCACACCCCGTCTGCTTGATCACCGACGGCGGACACTAATAAACTTTTTACATCCCCTATGGCCAATGGTACCCTTGCTGTGTTCTTTTCAAATGCATGTATCCACTTCCCCGCCCACCTGAAAGTTGAGGGAGGAGTTTCAACAAGTTATTTTGGTCCATCTGTGCCCATGGTATGTAGTGCAGTCTTCCTGCTCTCTTATGTATCAGAGGCATCTGTAATTTAGCTTTACCTCCTTTTTTACTTACCGTTCCCTTCTTTGTTTTTCTTACCAACATGTTCCCTACTCTTTGCCTTAAGCTCCCTTGCCACCTTGGAAGCCCTCCCCCATCCTCAGGGTCCATCTGTAATGGGAGTGAAAATCCTGCTGCGTCCGCCCCCTACTCATACTCGTCCAAATCACTCCACACGTCATCTATCTCCTCTTCTGACTCTTTCTCCCTGTCCCTCTCCTCCTTTGTCATCCGCTGCTTCTATTCGTACTATTATTATTGGCTTGTCGTTTAAATGGAAGAAAAACTCTCCTGACTGCCACTCATGTTGTGGTCCCTTTGGCACATTCCACTGTGGCGGTGGGGATGGTGTAGACCACCCGCTACGCTGGGTGGAGGTGTTAGGTCACTCGCCACACTGGGTAGTGCCTCTCCTCCCCCCAGCAGCATCTGTCCCCTGTCACACAGTGCTCTTAGCTGGGTTATTTCTTTTTGAGTATTAGCAAGTTGTCTTTTTAAATCCCCAGTAAGTCGTGATAGGTCTACCGGTGGGGTGCAAGTGGGCCTGTATAATCCTCTTGTATCATAAGGTGGCAGTGCCGTGGCAGCGGAAGCTGTCTGGGCACTCGTCGCAGGCACATACCTGGGCTCACTGTACCCTACGGCGGGCCGTGATAATAATGGGTAAAGCTTAGTGAGATCATTTTCTCCTGTTTTTACCACGCACTCCTCCACCGTTACTCCCTCTCCCTCCGTTGGGGCTGCCTGCCCTTCTGAGGGCCTTGCCTTATTTGTATCACTGCTCGGGGCTGCTTCTTCAAACATTCTCCACAAAGTTGCTTACCTCGATACTTTGCTAACAAATAAGTTGCTACAAGATCTAAGACTCTTTTCTCAAAAGACCCTCCTCCTGGCCATATTTGGGATGAACCCTCTCCTTTTATTTCTGTAAGCCATTGCTCATATATTTTTTTTATTTTTTCACTGTCCAAGGGGAGGCGTTGAAAAAGATGCGCTAGTGGTGTGTCTCCCCCATAATGTCTTTCCTCACTTCTTTTTATGTCTCACTCTTATACTAGGGGTATTACACAATGTAATCAGAAAACCCTTTCCAGTGTTATTATCAGTATTTGTTAACCCACACCATGTTAAACATCAGCAGCCTTATTTACTTACACCTTAATTTCTGCAATCACATAACACGTTTCAGCAATATTTATTCTATGAACATCATAATATGCACATACTTTGTCGTCAGACAAAAACAAGTGACTTCAAAACCAGAAAACATGAAACATGTGTACTACCTTCTAATATTAATTAACCTTTTATTTTACTTCTATTCTCTTTTTCTCTTATTGCTATTTCTTTTCATCTACTCCCCACCTCTGAGCCCCCTTAGACTACCTCTTTGAAGAATTCTACTCACACAGAAACAGAATATTCTATATAACTACTCCGAGCCTACTAAATATGAGACTCCTACGTTTTATTCTCTTTATCTCCACTTGTACCCTGCACTGGTCAAGACCATGCTATGCAGCGCCACCTTCTCCCCCGCTTCGGAGCTAGGATCCCATATTCCCTTTTAATCTCTTTGTCCACAACAACCTAATGGCCATATAAAGGATAGATAAGAAAAGCCTCACAGTTTCACTCACACAGACCCTAAACCCAAACTTCCAATTCCCACCTTCCCACTATGTCGTCACCCTTGTCTTTTTATATCATTATTTTAAAATGTTGCCCCCCATTTAAGAATCTCGCAACCAGTACTCGCGTGTCCAAGGTGGTCCGAGAGCCTCCGTTCACGGTCTATCCACAATTGGGGGCCACACCCCAACCAAGCCGTGACCCACCTCGGTGAGTAGTTGGGTATTTGCAAAGATGATGGGGACCCTTGGAACCTTTCTTTTTTTGCGCACACTGGTCAACCGCAGAGGCAATGTCGCGGGGGTCACCAAATGTAAAGGCTCTCTCACGTCTTACCAATGCAAAATAATAAAATGTAACACACCCCAGTGGGGAATGAGACTAAGAGAACAGGTTGCAAGATTTAGTAAGTTTATATAAAGCTGGCATCCAGAGAACTCTGCTGCCTCCAGAGCGCTCTGGCAAACAATACAGTTACAAATAATTTTTAAGGAAAACAGCGTCATAAGTGACACAACTAACATAGGGTACTACAACAGTGCAGGATTGGCTGGATGGTGGAGGCACATATATTGTTGTAGGGGGCTGCTTCTCCTGGATAGGCTGCCAAGTTGGCGGGAGGGTGAGCGTCACGAGGTCCAGCTGCATGTGTCTGGGAGGGGTGAGGGTTAGGTCACGGCGAGATAGAGTTGACACTAACAAGCTGGCATGAGAAACTGCCATTTGATATATAATAAACAACAATAATTAGTATACCTTTGAATAACTCTAGAAAACCTATAAATTGCATGCATGCGATGACACCATCTTTCATTGAGACTTTTATGGGGTACAAGGCGTTGGAGGGCTTGTCCTCTGCGATAACCTGGGCGACTGGGTGGTTCTTAGCACATAAAGGCAAGTGGGGAGTGCAGTGACATATGTTAGTTTTAGGGCACAATATACTGTGACAGAGGTCTGGGTTTATTGGAGGCACTGTGGGGTGGGCTGCACAGCAGGGTCACACTTCTGGTACATCAAGAGAATTCCTTAGGAGGGCACAGGGTTACATTGGCAGCAATTTTCCAACAGCGAGGGCCAGGGAGCAGGGGCAGGCTTGTGGAGATGGATGAGCTACAAGGCATGGTTCGAGCCGGTTCTCCCGCAGCAGAGTGATCACAGAGGAAGGGTGATATGATACATTCTGTTATTTGTTTCAATTAACCCCAGCGCATCCGTGAGAAAGGGATTTGTGAAGTTCTCAGACAATGGCGAAAAGGTGGGGGCTGTGAGCACACTGTGAACGGCGCTGCAAAAGGGAGAGAAGCCTTTCCGTACTATCGAAGTGAGGCCTAGTCCAAAGATGGAGTCGAGGGCACACAAAAAGGAAGCCAAGTGTATCCCGCAATAGCCCCAGTTATGCTAATGTTAGCATAGGGCAATGGGGGTGTCCCCCGCTATTGCACGAGCAAGTGGTCCATAATGTGCAGAATGTGCAAGGGGGGCCCAAACGACCCCTTGCTCCCACACATGCGTGACAAGGGAAGGATTGTTTGCAGATCCTCTTTATGGACGTTGTGATTTGAGTCTGTTGGTTGATTTACTGCACGAGGAGTGTGTGCCAACACTTAGCCACCAGGTATGCTGTTGTGCTACTCATGACTGCTTTGTAGATGATACATGCAGTCTTGAACAGTGTCCTGACGAGAGGAAGTTTCACGACACTCACCCAAAACCCCCTCTGGCAAGACCATTGGCCAGGTGGGGTCAGGACTCGGGTCTCTAGTGCCTGGCATCCTCTTCAAAAGCCCTCCTGGGGCCAGTCCTGGCGCCTATGGCACCAGGCTCATCCACCATGAAAAACATGTGCTCTGGAACTACTTTATTGAGATTGCCAGCCAACATGGAGGCATCCACATAGATTGGTTCCTAGGAACCAAGCTATGCGGTCTAGTGTTTTGGGTGTGGTGGCCTAGGGACTACTTTACCTTGACTATTTTGTTGGGGCTATTTAAACCACACCTGAGCAAGACCACACGCTTCGTATTACTTTGCAGTTTGCAACGTGACGCTCACCGTGTCCAGCTATACCCACGAACCTCAGAGAAGCAGAACCTGCAAGGAGACAAAAGGAACATCGTTAGCAGCAGAATCTAACCTGCAGTCTTCATCTTTAGCTTCTCGCAGCTCCTGTGAACAGCTTCCTTGAATCTGCACGCCTCCCAGACTGAACGACCTGAAAGAGGAAGATAGAGGCAATATTAAAGAAAGTATAAGAGACATTGCAAATTACGAACTGCTCAAAAGGCTTACCTGGCTAGTCGCCTCTCAGCTGGCACCACTCCAGAAATTCCACACACGCTGAAGAACACCGCGACCTACAAGGAAAGGAGGAAAACAGGTTAGCAAAGGCAAGACATTGCAGTGCTGTGCATAGCGCTTACTTACCGCATCATAGCACCCTTAATGCGCCGTCATTTACCAGCGAGGCTCAATAAAGCCAGTTTGCCGCGCTGAAGCTCCGCATATCTAAGGGAGAAAGAGACATTATTAAACAAGAAAGGCATGCAGGAATAACAACAATACGAAAGAACAGCAATAAGACCCACCTGAACGATATCAAACGGGCCCGCGACAGTGAAGTAACTGGACCGCATACGCCCACAAAAGACAATGCTCCCCTGTAAGAAGGCAGGACGGAGAGCATGCCTAACTCTACCAAAAGGTGAGGAGAGAGCCCCAGAGGGGCTGAAATCATACGGGGGTGGAGAGAGGATCCTTACCCCGATCGGCCAGTCTTGAACACAGTCCTCCTGTATTTTCAGGCAGAACCTTCCCTGCAGATCACATCTGGGCACCACTGAGAAGTATACCAGCGAGTAACGCGGCTGGGCGGCGTCCCTGTGGATACCAGGTGAGCGTAACAGAATGGGAAGCCTACCATAACAAATCCACCTGGGTGCCATGGAGACATCAGAAATGGACCTATTGGCCCAATTATTAGGAGAGCTTCGTGCGGAGGTTCATTCTGCCTGACAAGAGACTAATGCTCTCCGGAGAGACCTGCTAGTGACCAAGGATCGTACGTAGATCAGTAGGCAGATCTTGCAATCACAGGCAGGGCAGACTCCTCTGCCTGGGAGTAATCCACTGATGCAAAACCCCACCTTACCATCTACTACCCCCATTCCAGTACTCCTCACATTACCTGGAACAGTTCCCCTGGCACCACCAGAAAGGTTCTCAGGAGACCCACAGAAGTTGCGGCATTCATCAATCAGTGTTGCCTTCATTTTCTTTGTAGGCCTGGAGCATTTCCAAACGACCAAGCTCGGGTAGCTTTTGTCTTATCATACCTGAGTGCTAGTGCAGCAGATTGGTCGGTGCCGTTGGTGACCCATGACGATCCTCTACTACATGACTTTGGGGGGGTTCCAGAGAGAAATGGAATAACTTTTTGCTCGCCATACCAAGGAACAAGCAGTAGACAATGAACTCTTATCCCTCCGACAGGGGAATCGGGACTTGTTAAAGTACATTGCTACCTTCAGCAGACTGCTTGCCGAAGCTAGGTGGCCAGAAAACAAAAGAACCACGTTATTCCGTCGAGGCCTACAAGGCAAATTAAAGGACGTCTTAGCCCAGGTGGTTGATCCGCCCAGAGACTGTACCGAATTCATAAATCTGGTTGTGCAGCTAGACCACCGGTTGCAGGACCGAAAAGCAGACTGGTCTAAAACTGACCCTCGGGCCGTGTATGTTCGACCAAGGGAAAACACATCACGTGTAACTGAAAACGCTGTAGAACCCATGCAGATCGGAGGGATACGGCCTCCATTAACAAAACAAGAGCGGGATAAAAGAAGACAACAACCACTTTGTTTGTATTTTTGGAAACCAGGACATTTCCTGAAGGACTGCCCAGTAAAACCCGCAAGAAGAACAGTCGGGCCACAGAAAAGGATGAAGTTAAGGAATCGGAAAACTACCAAGCTCTGCAAACGTAGAGGTCAGTTTGTCGAGTGAGAAGAAAGAGTTACTGACCTCGCACTTTGCAATACCAGTGATCTTAATTTACCACCAACGGTCGTCAAGAATGCATGCCGTTGAAGCATACATCGACAGCGGAGCAGTTGGAAATTATATTGATCAAGAACTGGCAGCAGAGATGGGGCTTCCTTTGTGTTCTAAGTCCACTATGGACAAGGTAACCACTGTGGATGGGACAGAAATCGCTTCCGGACCAGTAACCAAGTGCACAGCAGGGGTAACCTTGTTGTGCCAGGATGGACATCGGTAGTCTATTTTGTTTGATCTCATCAGGGCATCTCAGTTCAGGCTAATACTAGGGATGCCATGGTTGGTTGCTCACAACCCTTTGATAGACTGGCGGGCACGAAAATGTACCTTCCCCGGTGACTGCTCCCCTGCCTGCTATTATCAAGAGGAGAAACCCGACGTCTGTATTCCCATGACTCCCGGAGCGACAGTATCAACCCTGGGAGTAACTAATACCTTGCCAAGTGAATACCAGGATTTCCAGGATGTATTCGAAAGGACCAAGCCAATACATTGCCACCGCACAGGCCCTATGACTGTCAGATCGACCTTGTTCCTGGTGCACAAATCCCTTGCGGCAAGATCCACGCTCTCACAGAACCGGAAAACCTTCATTTGAAATCCTATTTAGACCAGTACCTTGCAAACTGATTTATCCGTCCTTCGAAGTCCCCAGCAGCCAGTCCTTTGTTCTTCGTACGGAAGAAGGAAGGGGACTTGAGAACCTGTATTGACTATCGCGCATTGAATCAGATCACCGTGAAGAACCGCTCCCCCTTGCCACTTATCCCTGAGATGCTAGACCAAGTCAAAGATGCCCAGATTTATACCAAATTGGACCTTCGAGGAGCATACCACCTGGTCCGAGTCAGAAACGGAGATGAATGGAAAACCGCCTTTCGTACTAAGTACGGCTTGTTTGAATATCAAGTCATGCCCTTCGGGTTATGCAAAGCTCCTGCGGCATTCCAATATTTCATGAATGACGTCTTCAGGGAATTAATTGACGTGTGCGCTTTAGTGTACATAGACGAAATCTTAGTGTACTCTGCCTTGAAACAAGATCATGTCAGGCACGTTTGTTCAGTCCTCACCAAGCTCCGTCAACATCGCTTGTTTGCAAAGCTTGTAAAATGCTTTTTTCACATCACCCAAGTAGTTTCTTGGTTTTATCCTTACTCCAGGAGGTATCAGAATGGACGTGCACAAGGTAGATGCCATTCTGAAATGGCTTTCACCGACATCTCTGAAAGGGGTGCAAAGCATGCTGGGCTTTGCGAACTTCTACTGCCGGTTCATCCCAGACTTCTCTCAGGTTGTGCACCCAATCACAGTACTATTACAAAAAAAACAATAAAAAGTTTGCTTGGACCGAAGAAGCAGAAGAAGCCTTTCAGGAACTTAAACAAAGGTTTACCTCCACTCCAATCCTGCGACATCCTCATCCAGACCTCCATTATGTCGTTGAAACTGATGCGTCCAGTCTAGCAATGGGGGCTGTCCTTTCACAGAGAGACCTGGAAACTGGCCAACTACATCCTGTGGCCTTCTGGTCAAAAAAGTTATCACCTCCAGAGATTAATTATGCCATCACTGACGAGGAACTCCTGGCTATCCAATCCACCTTTAAAGCCTAGCGGCACTACCTTTTGGGGGCCAGACACCATAACCGTCATCACAGACCACCGAAACCTGCAATATCTCAAAACAGCCAAAGCCCAGTCCTCGCGCCAATTGCGGTGGGACCTCTTCTTCGCCGAATATGATTATGTAATCACGTTTCGACCAGGGGTCAAAAACAGAAAGGCGGATGCCTTATCTCGTATGGGCATAGATGAAATGGTATATACAACTCCAGACCCGGTACCTATTATACCTGAAGACAAACTCTTGGGTATCACGACAGCCTTAACACACGCAGAACTATGAAAATAAATTCAACAGACAATGAATCCTGATGCTTTCCTCACATTGCAAACTCATGGAGGACAATATTCCATCAAGGACCATCTACCCTTTTTTAGGGATCGCCTATATGTACCCAAGAAGGAATTACAACAGCATATTATTTCAAGCTATCACGATTCACTGATCGAAGGGCATCCTGGGATCGCCAAAACCCTAGCTAAGGTGAAATAACTTTTGGTGGGCTACCTGGCGTAAGGACATCATTGAGTATATTCAATCCTGCGGTGTCTGCGCACAAAATAAATCACAGAAACAAAAACTATCTGGTCTCCTACAACCATTGGACATTCCTCCAGTTCCATGGCACGCTCTTTCCCTCGGCTTCATCACTGATCTACCTCCCAGCCAAGGGTTCAACACCATCCTTGTAGTTGTGGACTTATTCTCAAAGATGGCACATTTTATTCCTCTCAAAGGCTTCCCAGACGCATCCACTTTAGCAAAAGTATTCCTGGAGGGCGTTGTTAAGCTACATGGCTTCCCATCAGTTCTGGTCTCTGATCGAGGCAGCCAGTTTGTATCCAATTTCTACAAAAAATGTTGTGCTATGGTGCAGATCGACGTTCGGTTATCTATCAGTCACCATCCCCAAACGGACGGCCAAACCGAGAGGACCAATCAGACGCTCGAGCAATATTTACAGGGCATGCTGCACCACGAACAAAGGAATTGGAAAGACTTACTCTGGATAGCCGAATATGCATATAACAATTCCTTACACTGAAGCACGGTACAAACGCCCTTCTATACCCTTTATGGCAGACATCCACGTACCTCTGAACTAGACCTTCCAGCCAGCCTGGAAATGCCAGTGGTAAAGACTCTACACACAACCATCACTCAGGCTTTCAAAAAGGCGAAGGAACATCTTATTCATGCCAAAGAAAAACAAAAGAAATTCACCAACCAACACCGAAAAAAGGCCCCTGACTATCAAGTAGGAGACAAAGTTTGGTTAGCCGCTAAATTCGTACCCATCAAGGGAACCCGGACCTTTCATCCCAGATACTTAGGACCCTATACCATTAAGGGAATTATCAACCCCGTAGCCGTGAAACTGGATTTACCACCTAATCTACAAATCCACCCGGTATTTCATGTGTCCCTCTTGAAACCAATGCAACCCGGTACGCGGATTGGGACACCACCAAAGCCCATACTTATTGACGGAGAACCAGAATTCGAAGTCAAGGATATCCTGGACTCTAAATACTCTAGGTCCAAGTTATATTATCTCGTCGATTGGAAAGGATTTGGACCACAAGATAGGTCCTGGGAGCCCAGTGAGAACATCCACGCACCATGTCTAATTCCATCAGAACTTCCCAACTAAACCTGGGCCAGACAGAAGGAACACCGTGGGAGGGGCCTTGGGGTGGGGGTGGGGGAGTGCTGTCACGACCCTCACCTAGAATCCCCTCTAGCAGGCCCATTGGCCAGGTGGGGTCAGGACTCTGGTCTCTAGGGCCTGGCATCATCTTCAAAAGCCCTCCTGGGGCCAGTCCTGGCGCCTATGGCGCCAGGCTCATCCACCATGAAAAACATGTGCTCTGGAACTACTTTATTGAGATTGCCAGCCAACATGGAGGCATCCACATAGCTTGGTTCCTAGGAACGAAGCTATGGGGTCTAGTGTTTTGGGTGTGATGGCCTAGGGACTACTTTACCTGGACTATTTTGTTGGGGCTATTTAAACCACACCCGAGCAAGACAACACGCTTCGTGTTAGTTTGCAACTTGACGCTCACCGTGTCCAGCTATACCCACGAACCTCGGAGAAGCAGAAGCTGCAAGGAGACAAAAGGAACATCGTTAGCAGCAGAATCTTACGTGCAGTCTTCATCTTTAGCTTCTCGCAGCTCCTGTGAACAGCTTCCCTGAATCCACATGCCTCCCGGACGGAACGACCTGAAAGAGGAAGATAGAGGCAACATTAAATATAAGAGACATTGCAAATTAAAAACTGCTCAAAAGGCTTACATGGCTGGTCGCCTCTCGGCTGGCACCACTCCGGAAATTCCACACGCGCTGAAGAACACCGAGACCTACAAGGAAAGAAGGAAAACAGTTTAGCAAAGGCAAGACATCGCAGCGCTGCGCATAGCGCTTACTTACCGCATCATAGCGCTCTTAATGCACCGTCATTTACAAGCGAGGCTCAACAAAGCCGGTTCGCCGCACTGAAGCTCCGCATATCGAAGGGAGAAAAAGAGACATTATTAAACAAGAAAGGCATGCAGGAATAACAACAATACGAAAGAACAGCAATAAGACCCACCTGAACGATATCAAACGGGCCGGCGTCAGTGAAGTACCTTGACCGCATGGGCCCATGAAAGACAACGCGCCCCTGCCAAGAAGGCAGGACGGAGAGCACACCTAACTCTACCACAAGGTGAGGAGAGGGCCCCAGAGGGGCTGAAATCAGACGGCGTGGAGGGAGGATACTTACCCCGATCGCCAGTCTTGAACACAGTCCTCCTGTATTTTCAGGCAGAACCTTCCCCGCAGATCACACCTGGGCACCACTGAGAAGTATACCAGCGAGTATCCCGGCTGGGTGGCGTCCCTGTGGATACCAGGGGAGCGCAACAGGAAGCCAATGTAGTTTGTGTAGGACAGGGATCATTTGGTCAAATTTATGCGCATCCGTAATAAGACATGCTGAACTGCTTTTAGAGGGGCCAAGTGAGTTACTGGGAGCGCCATCAGTAGGGCGTTAATCCCACATTCATGTGCAAGACCACAAGGGCCTGCACTATTATCCTGAAGTCCTGCGGCAGGATCAAGGGTTTGATTTTGTGAAGGGTGGAGATCTTGGCTTTGCGTTTCTAGAAGGAAAGGCTACTGTTGATGGGGGAAGTCTAAGGATTCTACTGAATCCGAAAGTTGTGGATCAAATCATTTTAGGTGAAGATTTAGCCATTGTTTGGAGAGTTGTTGTTTAGCGGGAAAACCGGCTAGGGCGAGTTAAGTTTGAAGTAGGCAGTCGACCTCCAGGACTGGATGATGGCTAGGTAATCGTAGAGACGACTTATGTCCTGTGGGCTGCTTACTCTCATGTATAACTGAGTATCGTACGCATTTTGGTGGATGGCTTCGGCAGGATCTTTGAGGAGGGTGCCCAGTGGCTCCATGTAAAGATTAAAGAGTAGCAGTGAGAGGATGGAGCCTTGGTGGACTCTGCATGAGACTGTTGGTGAGTTAGAATGCAATGTGTTCAGCTGTACGGCCTGGTGTCTGCCCGAGGGGTAGGAGTTAAACCAATTCAGTACAGTATCAATGAATCTCATCCTGTCAGCAAGGAGTGAGAGGAGGATGCAGTGATCAATGCTGTTGAATGCAGCTGAGAGGTCAAGGAGAATGAGTAGGCACTAGACACACTTATCCCTGATTTGGAAGCCATTGTCCACGACCTGGATAGTGGCTGTCCCGATGCTACACATGGAGCGGAACCCTGACTGATGGTCGTTTAGTAGGTGTAGCTGTTCGATCCTGGTGAGTAGTCGTACAGAAACTACTTTTCCTAAGATTTTGCTGATAAACGAGAAGTTCGTAACAGCCGCTAGTTGGGAGAAGTCACCTGGTTTAGGATAATATCCTAAACCAGGTGACTTCTCCCAACTAGCGGAAGACCATAATAAGTCCATATGAGACTAGTCTTGAGGGTGTCTGGGAAAGACCCTTCAGGGAGGGAGGCATTAATGGAGGCTGAGGAGTGTGTTGACAGCTGGACCTGCCCAGTAGTAGTGTCTCTTGCCACGTAAATAAATAACTAAGGATGTCATCAAAGAGAAATCCAAAACTTTAAGGGACCCATAAAATGGATCTCATGAATCTCAAAAATTGAACAACCCTCAACTAGATGCAGGTAATTACCGGTCCATCACAATCCTTGTATTTGGGGAAACACTTGAGAGGGAAGTTGCTTTTCTGCATTCAATGAAATTCCTGCTGCGCAACACATTCTGTAGGACACAGCTATGTCTATAGAAGAGCTGCTTCAGGGGAATAGCACTCCTTTAAGAGCAGATTTAGGTGTCTATCTTGATTGTGTAAGTGTTGCTTCAGAAGCCTATCTTCTGCTGAGTAAGAGGAGTTCAAGGGCCCAAGTCCTATGTTGTGGAGAGATGTATCATAAACCCAAGTCGGCTGCGTAAGAGCTGCTTCAGGAGTCTTTATCCTCCTGTGGAGCAGCTTCTACAGGGGCACATCTGCTTTCAACCTGCTTCAGGGACCCATCTCGAGTTAGGCCAGAAGTTGTTCAAAGCAACTCCCACGGAGAAAGTGCAGACTTTCATGTATAGCTGTGAACAAGCTGCTTCAGGGCCTGTATTTGGCTGCCTTCATGACTCTCTTCCTGTTGTATAAGAGCTGTTTAATGTACCCATTAGCTACTGGGTAAGTGCTGGACTTTGGCAAATTTTCTGCTGTCTAAGAGTAGAGCTCTCAAGTTGTCACACACAATCCATAAGACGACCATTCCGTTTTTCTTGTATAAATTCGGGAAAACAAACTCCAGAACTCAAAAGGAAAGAGACCGGACTACTTGACCTCATGCCCTGACATGGGGCACCTTAGGCACTCTACAAGAGCGGCTTCAGTGGCACGTCGTCTGCTGAATCCGCTACTCCAGGGCTCAATCGCTGCTTTGTTGTAGCTACTGCTTTACTGGCTTTTCTCCTCTGGAGCAAGTGCTGTGTGAGGGGATGATATGCAGCTCTTGTTGGTAAGAGGGCTCTAGATGTAGTTTGGTAAAGCTTATTCTACCCTCTTTCAGGTCTTCCTTCAGCAGTTCAGCAGTATTGCTTTGAGGACTGGAACCTCACAGGTGAAGACGTTCTGCGGCTGTCCTCCCAGGACCTGGAGATTGTTGGGGTGAAGAGCATTGGGCACCAGGAGCTAATTCTGGAAGCTGTGGAGCAGCTCTGTGCTTTGGTGAGTTATTTAGACAAAAATGATGCTACCAAGAACCTGGAGAATAGAGGCATGATCCAGACTGTTGACCGCACAGTCAGGGGAGGCATCCCAAACTTGTAACTTATTTATCATACATCTACCAGCCTGTGAGACCTGCCTTTTCCCATTTCTTTTAGAGCATGGGAGACATGTCCCTGCCAAGTGACATCACAGCTTAGATGCTCTTCTATGCTAATGGACAACACAGCTTAGACTGATTCAAAGCATACAAAACCTACAGCTGACATCAGTTTGGGAGAGCTGCTCATGCAAACTACATCACCACCTGTGAAACTGTCGCCAACCCTCTGACTTGATAGGCTAGGAGACATGCCCCAGCACGCCAACATCACAGTCTGGAAAACATGCCCCTGCAGAGTGACCTTGGAGCCATAGAAACCGGTTCCTGTAGAGTGATGTCACAACATAGGAGAAACACCCCTACCAATGATCTCTCAGCCCGGGTATATATCCACACCCAGAGATGACGTAACATCCAATACATACAACTTACCCCAACATCCTATTCTGCTACGGGCGCTCCTACACAGTGAAATCGTAGACTTGCACTCCCACCTACCTTCCTCCCCACTCGGTTTGTGACAACCTTCCTTATTCCCCGGTGCAGACTTTACAGTCCTATCCTACGATCAGGATTTCAAGTCACTTTGCTCCATTAATGAATGAATGTTGTGCAACAGCTGTCACAGATTATTGCACAAAAATATCCAGCATATTATAACCGTAATAGGGTATTGGTGATTTAACTTTGTAACAGGATGAAGGATCATTTAGGCATGCTTTTTCTGAGCTGGAAGGAATAATACTTTTGCTTCTTTAAAAGGGCTGCTGGATTGAGCTCTTTATGACTGTCCTACCTTTTGTGGCCTTTTCTTCTCAGAACTACGAGCTGAAGACGGACAGCCTGCGCTCTCTGACAGAGAAGCTGAAGAATGTGTGCCTGACGCTGAGGGCCTTCATCCTGAGTCACAGGAAAGTCTCGTCCTACGATGGTACGGCCATCCAACGGCCCCCAGCTGACCTCCTCACCTGTGTGATCCAGCTGGTCTCTGCTGCAAGAAGCCTCTTCTCCTGGCTGAACAGGTGCGTGCTCGCTTAGCCCAGAACTTAGCATGTTGAGATCATGGGTAGTCGGAGTGCCTCACTTGGAGGACCTGGAGTGGACAGGTACTCGTGCTCTTTCACAAGATCTCTTAATTGAGGTGGGATGTGTTCATGCTTAGTGATTGTTTCCTCTGCGTCAGTGCGTATCTGTGTGGTGTGATCAGTAGATGAGTGGTCTAAGCTTGGTCGCTGGCATTGATTTGATGAGATGTAATGAGTGTCCATAAGTGGTTGAGGCGGTTTCATGGCAATGAGTCCTGCTATGCATCATAAAGACATACCTTTCTACCTGGCCTTCTTGCTGTGATAGCCCGATGAGATGTGTACAGCCCTTCCACGTAGATCAATGAAAGGAGTGTCTAGGCTGTTTGACGTTCGGGAGCTTGACCATTGAGAGAAGTGCCTCGAAGTTCACCTTCCTGCAGACAGCCCAGTGACCGAAGTGTCCAGATGCTGCATATCCTGCAGGTGGAACAATGTGCTAAGTGTTCTGGCTTGATCAGTATCTGACCACTGCTTGATATCCTGATAGGTCTACAGAGTGCCATTGCTGTTGACTAACCTAGCATGAGGCCAAACCTTGGAAATTCGTGAGCATTTCTTCCAAATCGGGGGATATGTCTCTTTTGGGATACTCGCAGATTCTATTCCAGAAATGATGACGGGCTTAGGGCTTAATCGATTTGGGACGAACGCAGTCTGCCTATGAATGTGAATTTGCAACACTTTAATGGCACTGCTTTCTGTTTGTGCCATGACATCCACAGTTCCTGCACCTGTTTTCCTTCACCGGTGCCTGTTTGATTTAGACTGCCTGTGGTCTTGTTCCTTTCCTCTCAGCAGTTCCCCCTGCTACCAGCAGGACTCTGTAGCACTAGGTTGGATCAAATATACCTACTTGGGTTGTTGCCGAAATGCCTCTTGTTCTCTCTTGGCTATAGGTCTTTTGTCAAAGCTAATCTACATTAAGCCGTTGGATTCAGCCTGGAATATTGCGTGTGCCTACTTTTGATTAAGTGTGGTAATTGTTTCAGTAAATTATTCTTCCATTCTAACATGTACTGCAGTAACAGTCGGTTGCATTTGTCACTTGTGTGAAGGTATTGCAGAAAAACAAATGAAGATACCTCATGTCCATGATTTGCCATAGATTAACAACTAATGAAAATAATCCTTTTTCAAAATGGGCCCACTAGCTGACCTGGACTTTGGTTATTTTTTGTGGTGGTCCAACCAGTTTCTGGGATCCCATTGGGATCTTTGGCTCAGCACCCGGGATTGACTGCTTTTTCCCCTAGGTTGGCCTTGTTGTTGGCCATGCGCTGGTTCGTTTCACAGCAGCTGCTGTCGCGCACTGCAGCAGCTGGGTGTTAGAACTTTGAAGAATCCTAAACCAGCCCCACCCAAAAAGGGGACAAATGCAAGGAGTGGTTTTCCAACATTTTGAGACTTTTATTTTTTGCCCCCAATGTCACTTGTAAGTTTAAAACGAGCCATTCCTCTGAAGCACATCTGACGTACTTGACATGTGTGGTTAGCAAATAAGAGAATGTTTTAATGCTGATTTTGTTTTCTGAAAAATCTAATGCACATCGTAAGGTATAAGTATTGCCCACCTGACTTTAGAAACACATGAATCAGGCTGGGCCATTGTGACCTTATTCTAGCTGGCAGCCTTCCATTTCATTGAAGGGTCATTGTTGGTAAGGACACATTGTTTAAAGTAAACCAAATGTGCTTTGCAAAACAATTATCGTATGATATATTGTACTATGCCACCCTGTTCATTCAAAGGCATAGAATAATCTGAGCACTTTAGAAATTACTTATCAAAGTAAGATTGCATAACTCTGGGTAGGGATTGAAAATAATGTAAATATGGTTATTTATTTGGTTTTATGTTTTTGTTTGGGGTTGTTTAAGCATTTTTCTATTCCTCCCCTAAGCTACCAACCTGTCAGATGCTCGTAAATGGTTTAGTTAAATAGTTTGTAATGAGACAATCAAAATTCATAACAATTAAATAAAATTATGTTTGATTGCATTGTGGAATTCGCCATTGATAGTGATGTCATTTAATCTTAATTATTAATGTCTAATGCTCCTTTATGAAGAAACTGAACTTCTTTGAAAACAAACAGTTTTGATTTTGAAGTGCACCTGGCAGCTCTTAGAGATGGCGTCAAGAACACAACAAGGATTTTTATTAAAATGTGTAAATAAGTTCTCGCTAAGAGCTGCCCCTCCCTCTCTTGTCTCGCATGGACTTTTCACCTCATTAGTCATGCACCCCTAAACCCCACTGTGTTCATTAGAGATTACTAAAGCCTGCCATCTATGATCTGGCTCTCTATTGCAGAAGGCCGCCTGAGGGCAATAGCCTTATGTCTGGCTCCCTCTGGGAATTTCTAAGTGGATCCTAACCTCTGGTCCCACAAAAAAAAAAGTTAAGATCTCAAGAAGTGGAGCCTTTCAATCACCAGGTCTCTTTTCTTCTCGTGCCCTTTTACTCCTGGCCCTTCTGTTCTCTCCTTCCTTTCCCTTCCTTCTACTATCTTCTCTTCCTCCCGCTCTCCTCTTTCCCTCCCTCAGAGATTCTTTCATCTGCTGCTACTCTCCGCTCGCCACTCTGCTATTCAACCTCACCACTCTACTACACTCTCCGCTCCTTCTACACTCCACACTCCACTCCACCCAAGCTTCTTCGATAGACGCCCTTATTTCCCTCTTTGTCACCTTCTTCCCTCACCTCTTACTCCCCTACACTCCCACCTATTCTCACTTTCCTTCTCAGTACATGCACTCGCACCCAAGTATCATTTTTTTTCTCACCATCTAATAATCTCACCTCGCACATGCTTTCAATACTCCTCCTCCATTCTCCGCTACATTATTTTTCGTCCTCTTGTTCTTCCTCTCCCTAGCTTGACCTCACTTGAACAGCCCACACTGCTGGGTTTCTGGCTCCCTGCCTTTATGCTCCCCCCTATCCTATTGGCAATGGCGCCATCTGTTTCCTCGGCCCCAATGGCTATTATGTTCTTTCACGTCATACAGGTGTTAGGCTTTCAAGCCCCACCCCTTCTCAAACACACGTCCACCAGTGTTTGGCAATGGAGACCCAAGACAGGAAGAGGCTCTCTCGAAGTTCTTATGTGTCCTGCCTTCAAACACGAGTCCCCCAGAATTCTGCAATGGTGGACTCTGACAAACCCGGTCAATCTTTAGGTTTTTAGCCATGTGGTTTGGTGCTCTTGGGTTGCAGGTCTGCTGCACGTACTGCTCTCTGGCCCGGCAGTACACGGGCAATGCCCTGACTGTTGGTTTGCATGGTTCCTCCTCTGCTGCAAAGACCTCTGGCCTCTGCAGTCCTGGAAGAGAGGAAAAAGAATACTGGATAGAACCGGGCACGGCAGGTGTGGAGTGATAACAAGCAGTACCTTGACAGTTGCAGTAAGGCATAGGTAGAAGGGACAGAGACTGGTGCCCTCCAAACTCCTTCACCTGTCTCTGGGGCAGGACTGGCTCGGGCAAGCAACCTGGTAGGTCTGCAGGCCGCCAGGTTGAGTGGGTGTCCATCACCTCTTGATCGGGTCCAGTCCCTTACACTGTTTGTGTGGAGTTGGTATATTCTTTATGTTTGGCTACAATGGGTCAGTTAATAGTGAATTGGTTGCTTTGTGGTCTTGCAATGAACTTAAGATGGTCTGTGTTTATATGGCACGTGCGCTAAGGCGTGTGGGCCGGCTAATTCACTTGATATTGCCTTTAGCTACCTCACAACAACTGCTTACAGTTCTGGACCTTGCATCTAAACAGTTCATTGTATTGTGAGCGTGCATACATATGTATCAGACCTTTCATGGATTGAGCCCATATGCGTTTCTTTGGATGGCACCATCCCTCACCATGCAATAAAGTCTGAGGGCCACATGACTCCACAGAGATCTGCCCCAAGTCCAGAGCTGGATCATGAGGTTGTAGGCTGGGAGAGTACTGGGGGCGTGTGGAGCATGCACAAGTGAGAATAGGGGATAGGGGCTGGCAGCATTTAATTGATTTAAATGAAAAGTCAAAAAATTGAAATCAAAGTAAGCAAATTAAAAAAAAGTACTCTAGGTGAATTTCCTGAATATCTTTGCTTGATTTTGGATTTACGGACACGTTGATGGTATTCAGTTTTTATTTTATGACTTTTGAATGTGTGTGCATTTTGGGTTTTATATATAACATCCCTAGCTGGAAAGCAGCGGGGCACTGCTTTAAGTTGAATGTGAAATTCGGGGAGGGGGATTCAATGTATGGCCTAATTGTTGGCTGAGACCTTAAGGCCTTTAAACAATTCATAATGAGAAGCTTTCCACATGGTCACTCTGCATAGTCTTGGGTGGTCTTGTTTGCAATCAGTCTAAATTTTGTAAATACACCTCTCTGGTTTGGTTTGTAAATATAGTGCCCTCATTAAGTATATAAACAATTTAATCTGTGTGTAAATTGCCCTCATTCTATAAAGCAACCACCATTCAGAAAGGTATGATGAATCTGGGGCATTCATCACCTCTCCCCAAGGGGGAGCCACCCCTTTAGGACTAGGCGGTGAGCCCTCTATGCTTAACACCACCTAGGGGACAGGGCAAGCAGGATTCCTCTGGATAGGATTCCCCTTAGGGAGACTGGAAACCCCTAGTGAGGGGATAAGTCCTATCGCCCCCTTTACCCCTGACACTAACCACTTTATGGGTTGTGTAGGAGCTAAGGTGTATAATAACGTTATGGCTGGCTGAGCTTCTGACTCAAACTTTACTTGGTCTTTATGGGGAACAGCAGAGGGGCGAAAGAACAGCCTCTTGGAGGCACGATGTGTGAAGAGCTAATCCGGTGAAGGTATCCGCACAGCCCACAGAGTTCAAAGACGTGGTGGAGCATACAAGAGGTGTAGCCAGCAAGTGAGGGAGAAGACACCAGATAAAGCATCCCATGCGGCAGTGTGATCTTGGCGGGTGCAGCAAGGCCGCACAGACTGGTAACGGCTTGTACAGCAACACGGGCAACAGCGGAGCACCTCAGAGGGCCGAGGACAGGCCCGAGAAGAAACCGCCCACTACTCCAGGCACGGAGAGACTGTGAAAGCAGAGACCCCGCTGACCCGGCACAGTGCCTATTTGATGAGTCTCATAAGTAGCTCCACAGAGAGAGGAACCCCAGACATACTGCATAGCCCTTACGAGGAGCACAGCCCATTACAAGCAGATAGGCGGTGGCTGCAGCGGTTCGGGAGGTGGGCAGCACGGCAAGACAGGACCAGGAGTGGGGAAAGAAGTAAGAACCCCCGGAGTGGGGAGAAGGAAAGAGACAGGCCCCAGAGAGGGTCATGGTCTGAGCAACCTCGGGGTGGGTAGAAAGATGGGCAGAAATAAGCCACAAAGCGTAGAAGGAACCAAGAAGTGACTGAAAAGACCCCGAGAGGGAGGGGATGCAACCAGAAGAACATCTCCCCGAAGGGAGAAAAGACAGAGAAACTGAATTTTGGCAACGGAACCCCAGAGAGAGCTGACTGAGGCCCAGACAGCTCTCCAACAGTACCCAAACTGTAAGCTGGGTACTGTGAAGATGGGCAAGAGCATATGGTAGAGAGATACAAGGGTGGCGGCCGGAAGCCAGCAGCTTCCCCTTTCGTTGAGCAATGCCCAAAAGTATGTCTTGATGATTTTAGGTTTTTGGTTTGAGTAATGGAGAGTGAAACTAGGCTTAGAATAGGCTTCTGGACGTTTAGCCATCTCAACACCATGACAAACCCCCCCTTTAGACTTTCCTTTGTATAAAGTGTGGCTTGGTATCTCAGGTTAAGGGAAAGACTTGGTCTTTTTTATACTTTGAAGAGAGAATAAAAGTGATGTTAATCATGGCTTCTTGTCTGTTTTCTTATTCTGGCTGCCACAAAGGGGGAGAGACAAACAGCACCAATATGGGTTCCTGGCTGCTTTCCATAAAATCAAAGAGCATTTTGAGAATGAAGGAATGACCACAAATTTCTGTATTTGACAAATGTATATGTGGCAATGATCTAAGCAGGATATCCTGCAACATATGTGATGCTCGCTGGGCTTGGTGCTCATTTGTCACAAACTTCACCTTAACAGTAAAATGGCTGCAAGCTTCGCACAGGTTCATATTCGGTTGCAATGCTTTGGCTGCTCTGCTTGATTGGAACATGAGGTTTTATTACCCAAAGTGCTTCATTTAATAACTTGTAAATGGATTGCCGAACGCTAGACACTGCAGCTCTCCAACACAATCCTCCTGAAGTTGCCATTTAGACGCTTGATGGTGCTTATTGGGGGACAGAATGTGCCACACAACACCACAGCTTTGAAGACTGAAAAGGGCTCTGCCCTGGCCCACTTAAAGTTCAGGAAAAGAAGGCTCTTTCTCCATTCCACCCTTCATTTTCTGATCAGGCTTCTGGGGGTGGGGGAATCGCCACAGGAGCCAGCGTTGAGGGCGTTGGGAGGCGGAGTCGGGGATGGAAACAACATTAAGTCCTCTCTTTTAAAGTCTTTGGTCACTGAGAACAAGAATGCACTCCCCTGCCCCTCAAATAGGAGCATATGAATCTGGGGGATGCGTGGGGTTTATGCCCCTAGACCCCTTAGTTAATGGGGGTGCAATATGACTTGCCTCCAACCCTTTTTTGGGTAGGAATGATGCAGGAGATTAAACTGCATAGCCAATCCATGAGGTTTTTCTTTTCCAAGTGCAGTACTGAGCCAGAGCCATGGCTACGCAGTCAACATTGTTATGGACTCATCCGCACTCTTTAGGGTGACCAGACAACCTGCATCTTGGTTTTTCTGGGACTGTCCCAGAATTGGGTTCTCTGACCTGACCTTTATTTTAAAAATGCGTTCACTCTAACTTTGTTTTAAAGTCTGTCCTGGAATGTAGCCTCCCCTTATGTAAAGTGCCCGAAGGGAGCATCTTCCCAGTGATATAAAGTTTGTAGTCCAGGCTCCCCACCATTTAAATTGCTTTGTTTGTTTTGCCAAGGTGGGCGTCTCTCCTAGAGCGTTATTGAAAAAATATAAACTGCCCACAGCAGAACATGTGCAGCAGTTGATATTCTGAATCTGGCAGAACAGTGGCAGGGGCATCTTTTGGTGCCAGGGTTGGGGGGGTATAGCTCCTGAACAGGCACCAAGATTCAAAACGATTCATGGGTGATCCCTCATGTTGGTGGGGTGAATGTTTTCACTGAGGGGTGCTACATTTCCCCCTAAATTAGCTCAAGGGAGTGCTAAATAATTGATAGTTTGGGGTGGGGGGGTGGCACATTGACACATTGTGGCAAAGCCACAAGGCTAACCAGGAGAAGCCAAAATAGTGTGAACTTTCATATAAAGCCAAGAGGCCGACAAGGAGAAGCTAAGTGAGTGTCAATCTGTACACCGGGGCAAATACAGAAGAACTTGTGTGGGCTGAAGAGCATAGGGCTCCTGGTTGCACGATCTGTAGTGGGTGGACCGTGCGGTCTGACAACTGTGGCTAGACCAGGGAACCCTCAATTGTGAAAGCCAAAGTAGAACTGTTGGTTCAATCCAGAAGTGTCACGTTGATCTAGATTTGTGTTCAACATTGAAAGTTTGAAACCAATTTGAGAAGTTGAAGGGAGTTTTGAGGCTTGATGAATTTTGATGCTGTCTTGATGACTGAGCCCTCAAGACCCTTTTCTTTGGAACTATATTGCCTTGAACTTGGGAAAGGGAACCCCAAGGATTTGTGGAACTGTTTGAACATGGGAAAGGTAATCTCAAGACTTTTGTGGAACTTTCTTGAACCTAGGAAGCTGGGAGCTGGAAGTAGCTCTGAACTTTGTGTTGATCACCATTTGCTTTATTATTGACATTCCTACACATTGTTTAGCTTTAGTTGTGAGGGCAAGGACATGTTTTGGACACAAGACTTAAGTTGGACCTGCCTTCAACCATCCTGACACACACACACACACACACACACACACACTCACACTCACACTCACACTCACACTCACACTCACACTCACACACATCCACATAGATGCACGCATACAATGCATTATATTCAAACATATACATATATACATCAATACATGCATGCACACAACACTTAAAGCATTTCTTCAGGGGGTCAGGGGCACCGTGCATGGCTAGGCAACACACTATAAATATGCCGGTGCTGTGCATGCAGCAATGCCAACGTGGTTGCCCTGGCTACCCTGTGAGCGGCGTGCTGTGCATTACATGTCTATGCGTCACCTGAGTTTTATTTGTTTTATTATCAGGCCTAGCGCTTATTCAGCGTGAGGTGGCATTGGGAGGTGTGGGGGGGGGGAATCTCCGGGCACCAGAGAGGAACCAGGAGGGGAAATGGACCCTGGACCTCTTCTCCCCCCCCACCCCCACACTGGCTCCGCCCCTGTGGTAGAGACCTAGAGTTGAGTGGCCGAAGGGAAATGCAATGCACAGATACTTAAGTCAATCATTGATTCGAGGAAAATGGTGAATAATATGCCACTTAGTTTGAGTGTAACTGTGTTTACAAAACTAGCATATACATATTAGTTTAAATAAACCTAACAAAATACACGTTTATGGAGGCATGAGGCATGCAACAGTCAGATCTGCTTCAGTTTATTTTTGGTTGGAGTGGTTTGTTTCAGGAGCAACCAAGGTTGGAATTAAGCCAGTTTTCCCTGGATTCAGAAACGGGACAAATTGCCTTCCTACATTCTGAATCCAGGGAAAAGAAAAGCCTAGGCTGCCCCTCCATGATCAGCGGGCCTCAGCCTTGAAGAAGTGGTTCCGACATTGGAAGAGCTTTGTGGTCTTTTCTTTTCTTTTGTAGTTGTTAAGGAACAAGTAATGTGAGATGGCTGCGGACATATCATCTAGTGTGTGATTAGGACCGCTATTGTCTCTTAAGGGGAGCACATTGGGGGGGGAATTGTGAAGGGTGCACAAAGATGCACACAATGTGAAATAATAACAGCAGCAGGTGAGGGTAAGGTGCATTTTCTTTCACTGTGTCTTTCACACTTGATATAAAGTTTAAAACCCCTATCAGTCTGTTTCAGGCTCCCATTACTTTGCATGCTAGCCGTTTCTGGCTTCTATCTAGAATGGGAAAAATAAAGCTACAGTTATACTTTCATTTTTTGTTTCAAATGATGCCTACAAAACAGTGAGTTATTTTAACTGTTTTGTACATGTTTTAAAAGTCCATCACTTGATTGACATGGCTCCATCCCTGTTCTTCCCCTTTGCCACCTCCCCCTCCCGAATTAGTGTCGTCTTTTTCCATAGTGATGAGTGGTAAACAACATTTTCGGGCTTTTCCTTGTTCCCCCAGCATGTTTGTGTCTCCCCCTCTCTTGCTCCTACCCGCTTCCTCTGCTTTATTTATAGTAATAATAATACAAATGTGTAGAACGCAGAGCAACTGGCATCTTTTGTGTGTGTGTTTTTTAGGTGGATAGTGATTTTCCAGCCACTGACATGTTAGGATGCTTTAGCCCGTCGGTGTCAAATCGGTAACAAATTGCACTAACCTGGGCAGACTGCGACCCGGAATGGAGACAACTGGCGGATGTCATGGAAATGGATGAATCCCCCGTGGGAGTCGTGCTTCCCAGCTCCCTGAATGATAAACCAGTTGGGCGGAGAGCAGGATCCCCAGGGAAACCCTCCTGGGGAAAAAACCCTGAGCCGCTGCAACTCTTCGGAACGGGAGGTGGAAGTCTGGACGGATCCTCTATGCGCGCTGGACAACGAAGAGGGTCGGAGATCTTTCCAAGGAAACAAGATAGAACAGGTAAGTTCCAGGAAGACTGGTAGCGAGAAATAAGTGAGAGTGGGAAGTGTGAAACCACGTACAAGGGATTAAGGAGGGTGTCCTCTAAGGAAAGAGACTGCTCTCGGAAGTGTCCGAGGGCTTGAGAAGCCGGTCCCGTGCCGGGGATGTGGTGGCGCTATCAAACTGAGAATAGAAAGTAAGCTTTAGAATGCCGCGGAGAGAAATCTACTGAAGTGAGATGAGTCTGATTGTACTCACTAACACGGGCGGCCAACCCGCCAGAAAACCCACGAATCCCACCAAATACGGCCAGCAGCTGAGTGTAAGCAAGGGATTGGAAATCAGAACAGAGGTAAGGAATAAGGAGAAACTCTGAGTCAGTAGACGAAAGGAGTTTGAGTCCTAGAAGCGAACTTACGGAGCGTCCACAAAGGCAGTAGCGACACGTATACAGACAGCCCTTCCTTCCTTATCAGGAGTCACGTGACCCTGTTATGCGCCGTTCTCCCTATTCTACGGCTTTGCCACCATGACCAACGTTGATAATGTGTAACAGTATGACCCCTCCTCAGGGGAGGTGCTCCTGGTTTTCCGGGGTGGAAATGGTAGAACCTTTTCACCAATTTGGGGGCATGAACCCCCAAAGCGTTTTCCCACGTCCTTTCTGAAGGTGAGTACCCTTTCCAGTCAATAAGGAACTGAAGTCGACCTCGATTGAATCTTGAGTCACAGATATTGGCCACTTCGTATTCCGGACCTGTGTCTGTGTCCACTGGAGGAGGGTCAGAATCAGGTCTTCGCGCAAAACGGTCTGGTATGGATAGTTTAATCTGGGAGATGTGGAAGACCGGGTGCATTCGAGACCAAGAATGAGGCAGCTCTAAATGTACCGCCGAAGATTCTACCAAGGAGAGGATCTTAAAGGGACCAAAAAATCGAGGAGACAATTTAGAAGGAACTAAATGTTTGGGGAGAAAACGGGAAGCAAGCCAAACCAGGTCGCCCTCCTGAAGGGTAGGTATCAGTCTGCGATGACGATCTGCATATCATTTGGCTCGGTCCTGAGCCTCCTTCAAAGACCTGCGGGCCAAGCGATGACCTTCCTGAATGTTGCTCATAATGTGGTTGACCCCTGGGCATTGTGACAAAGAAGGAGAGACGGTAGGGAGAAAGGAAGGGTGATAACCATAAGAGCAATGGAAAGGAGTAATCTTCAATGCAGAATGATACGCATTATTGTATGCAAATTCTGCTAGTGGAAGCAACTCCAGCCAGTCGTCTTGAGCTGCAGAGACAAAGCATCGTGGATACCCTTCCAATGTCTGGTTCAAGCGTTCCGTCTGACCGTTGGTCTGCGGGTGGTATCCGGAACTAAGGGATCTCTTGATGCCCAATTTCCGACATAAAATTCTCCAGAATTTAGAGGTGTATTGAGAACCCCTATCGGAAACAATGCTGTCTGGAAGGCCAGGTCGGGAGAATATTTCTGCTAAAAATATCTTTGCCCTCTGTTCTGCCCAAGGAAGCTTGTGAAGAGGAGAAAAGTGAGCCACTTTAGTGAGGTAATAAATAGTTACCATAATGGTCGCGTGTTGAGATGAAACGGGAAGATCAACAATAAATCCGTAGAAATGTACATCCAGGGTCGATCTGGGATAGGCATACGGTTTAACAGACCGTATGGAGACACACAAGGAGTTTTAGACTGTTGACACACGATGCAGGCGGAGACATAATCATTTCTCCAGCATTGGGTCTGGCATGGATTCACATGCTCATGAATATTCCCCGTCGTCAGGCTGGGAATCCTCGGTAAAGAAAAAATCAGTATCAGTTTCGTTTCTGATCTGTCTTTCATAGTAGTAACCAATCACTGATCTCTGCGTCATACTGACCACAGCCAATGACTGCCCTCTACCTAAGCCCCGCCTCTGGCAGCCATCTTCAGATTTTTACCGCACGTTGAAGTGTTGGGATCCTCGTGCTATTGCTCTCGAGCGTTAGTGCTATTTTTTACGTTTTTTTCTCTTTTTCGGTCAAAAGAGCCTCAAGCTCCACCGTTTCTTCATCCGATCAACGGGGACCCGTGTCGGATTCGTCTATGCCCCTCAAGGGTGAAGATTTCGTCGAGCCACGCTTTTGGAGGACTCCAGAAGTTTCTCAGGCCCATCTCGGACATGGCCCAGGAGAAGGGAAGCTCGACGCCCGGAAAGCTGTTCAGGGTCTGCCGTGGATGCCAGCTTCAGAATGTCTTCAAGGAGGACGAACACTCCCTTTGCCTTTACTGCCTACATGAGGACAAGACGCACATGGAGAAGGACTGTGCGTTTTGTGGCAATATGTCGGAGCGGACCATGAAGGACCGCCATCAATGTCTCGCCAACTGGCTGGAAGGAAAGAGCCCGTCAGGTGAGAAGAAGAAGTCATCTGAGCGGTCTTCTAAGACCTTTCAGGGCGCCCCATCACCGGGGCGCCCTCAAAAGGCCAAGCACCGCGAGTCCGCTGGCACCGGGAGCGCCGAACGGTCGGGCTCTACGGGCGCCAGGCAGGGCGCATCCTCCGTCAACCGCGAGCCAACGCTCTGGCTTGGGTAAGAGGAAGGCCGAGCACCCGGCGAAACTCCTGGAGAGACCCCGGTCGTGCCCTAAAGCCCCATCGTAGGGGGAGCGAGGTGGTGACCCTCCCCCCAAGGAGAAGGCGGTGAGCGCACCTAAGGTGGTGAAGGCCTTGATCCATCCGGCCAAGGCCTCTATCGAGACGGTCGCGGCGGCCCTGGCTCAGCCTGTGGAGGCTACACCAGTGGTGGCGACCCCGGGGCCCAGAATCTCCCTGCCACCGCGGAGAGAGTCCTCTTTCATGCCCATCGACAGGACCCCCGTGAAGCCTCCGACGGAGAAGAAAAAGGGGGGGCAGGAGGTCGTCGTGGACTCGGCCTCAACCTCTGAGGAGGAGCTGATCGAAGTCCTACGCCACGGCTCTGGCGTGGAAGAAGGCCATCCTGTCGGGGGGGACCCCGACGTGGAAGACGACGAGGGCGCCGAGGATGCCGACGGGGCACCTGATCGCCCGTCGGATCTCCCTCAACCAGTGCCGCCAGACAACTCGGCGGCCATTTTGTTGGCCATACAGTCCTTATGCTCGGAGATGAGGACGAGACTGCCGTTACCACCAACGGAGGAACCGCTCCCGACGGGGCACCCGGAGCCAGGCCCTTCTGGAGCCCTCCCCCTAAGAGAAGGATTCATCCTCCACCTCCTTTCAGCCATCGCGCCCTGCTCAGCCCTCCTCCCCGTCCACGACACGTGGGGATGATACGGGGACTGACACGGTTGCGACGGGTACAGACGATGAGGTTTACGACGAGGATCTCCCGTCGTCACCTCCCACCCGGGCTTCCCCGCCCGACGAGATTGGATAGTTTCACTCCATGATCGCCAGGGCATCTGAGCTTTTCCAGCTCTGCCCGGAAGAGAAGAAGGAAGGTTTCCTTTATCAACGGTGCGAGACCAAGAGGAAGACGGTCCTCGCTGTACCTCTACTAGACGATATTTGGGATGAGGGCCTCCTCAAGAACCCATCCACGACGCCGGCTAGAAGGGATCGGTACGAGAAGAAGTACCGGGTTCCGGACGCGGCCCCCTTCTGCCTTCGGGCACAGCCGACCCCGGACTCGGTCGTCTCCGCGGCGGCCAGGAAGAAAGCGGGGGGGTGCGGCCTCTACGTCAACCTCCCCGCCGGATGGCGAGGGAAAGAAATTAGACACGATGGGACGCAGAGTCATATCGTTGGCAGCGACCACGATTAAGGCGGCCAATGCCTTGGCTATCGTAGCCCGCTACGACAGGGAGTTGTGGTACAAACTGGCCCCCCTGCTGGACTTCCTACCAGACGACAAGAGGGCGGAAGCCCTAGAGATCTTGCAGGAAGGAAAGGTAGCGTCGGACCACGCCATTACGATTGCGACGGACATCGCTGAAACTGGATTTCGCCAGTTGGGCAACGGCGTGTGCCTTAGGCGGCGTGGATGGCTCAAGGCTACTGACTTCCGTCAGGACGTGCAGACCAGAGTCTTGGACATGCCGTTCGACGGAAACAACCTGTTTGGGAAAACAGTGGACGATTCCCTTCAAGCCATCAAGGCGGACACGGAGACGGCCCGGGCTCTTGGGGTTCTCCAGCAACGGCGGCCGCCCTTTCAGAGCAGTGGAGGCAAACAGGGTGCCTCCAAAGGTTCCAGCGGCGGATTTTCCACCTACCGTCAAGCGGCCCGTTCGTCGTCACAGGAAGCTTACAGGGGACGAGGCAAGTCAGGCGGACCCCGCTGTCATCGCCAAGGAGGGCAAGGCGGCAAAGCCTCATCGAAGCAGGACTGAACCGGCCGTGGGGTCAGGCCCCCACCGAAGCACCCCGGTGGGAGGCCGGCTGGCGAGCTTCGCCAGCGTGTGGGAGTCCATCTCCACCGACCATTGGGTGCTGGACGCCCTAGCCCAGGGTCACGCGCTCGAGTTTCTAAAGAGGCGCCCGCGCGTCCCCCCTGTGGCCAGGAAAGAACATCACGTCCCTCAACTTCTCTTGGAGGTAAAGGCGATACTCAAGAAGGGCGCCATCGAGCTCGTCCCAAAGAGGCTTCAGGGCTCCGGAGTTTACTCAAGATACTTCCTCGTGAAGAAGACGGGAAGATGGCGTCTCATCCTGGACCTACGACGACTTAACAAATTCATCAAGGCACAGAAGTTCCGGATGGTCACCCTCCAACACGTCCTGGGTCAACTGGAGGAGGGCGATTTCCTGTCGTCGTTGGATTTGGAGGATGCCTACTTCCATATTCCCATCCTAAAGGGACACCGAAAGTTTCTCAGGTCGTGGTCCAAGGGCGTCACTACCAGTTCAGAGCCCTTCCCTTCGGATTGAGGTTGGCACCCAGGGTGTTCACCAAGTGCCTCGCACCGGTGGCAGCGCAGCTGCGCCGAGAGCGGATCCACGTCTACCCCTACCTGGACGACTGGCTCATCCGAGCAAAGACGAAGGAGCTTGCCTTGGAACACACGGCAAGGATCGTCCAACTGTTCATGGACCTGGGATTCTCCATAAACTACGCCAAGTCCCACCTGGTGCCCGTCTCAAGACGCACTGTTTCTGGGAGCGAAGCTCGACACAGTGTCGCTTCTGGCCTCTCCGTCGGAGGAAAGGACGAGGGCCATCTTGGGCAAGGTGCAGCGGATGCTGGTTGCGGACGTGGCCAGGGTGAGGTCCATAAAGATCCTCCTTGGAATGATGTCTGCTTGCATTTATCTCATCTTCCTGTGCAGGCTCCGGATGCGCCCGTTGCAGGAGTTCCTGGACGCGCGCTGGATCGAGACTACGGGCAGCTTCGAGGAGAGGATCACATTCGATGAGAGTTTCCGACGAGCGATCCGGTGGTGAGGCACCCGCGCGCATCTGACGGCGGGCATGGACTTCCAGACCCCCAGCCACCAGGAGACAGTGACCACGGATGCCTCCCTGGAGCGCACACCAAAAATCTGCACGCGAGAGACCTTTGGCTTCCGACGGAGAAGTCCCTCCATATCAACGTCCTGGAGCTCCGTGCAGTGTTTTGGGCCCTCAGGTCCTTTCTTCCGTCCCTCAAGGGCAAGGTGGTGAGGATCTTCACCGACAACACCACCACCATGTTCTACATCAGGAAGCAGGGCAGTACCAGATCCCCAGCCCTGACCAAGGAGGCGCAGGATCTGTGGCCTTGGGCCGTCGCCCAAGGGATGTTTCTGGTGCCGTTTCATCTGGCAGGGGATAAAAACACCATCACCGACTCACTCAGCAGAGAACTGCGCTCGTGCCACGAGTGGGAACTACGACAGGATCTAGTGGACGGCCTCTTCCGACGGTGGGGCACACCCCAGATCGATCTGTTCGTGACGGCGACGAACTCCAAGTGCCGGAGGTTCGCCTGCAGGTTTCCCCAGCCGAGGAGCATGGGCGATGCTTTCTCGTTCCCCTGGGAGGGCCTGTTTCTATACGCGTTCCCTCCATTGCCATTGCTGATCCGGCTCATCAACCAGCTCAAGAGGTCACGGTGCAGGATGATCCTCGTCGCACCTGCGTGGCCGAGGCAGATATGGTTCCCGGACCTTCTGGACTTGTCAGCGTCCCCGTCAATCAAGCTGCCAGTGGACGCGGATCTTCTCTCCAGGGAAGGAGGCGCCATCCTCCATCACGACCCGAAGTCGCTGAACTTGCAGGCCTGGCTCCTGCAGCGTTAGAGTTTGCAGGATATGACATACCGGCCGACTGCAGAGAGGTTCTTGCAAAGGCCAGGGCGTCCTTCACTCTTAAATGCTATGGACACAAATGGAAGAGGTTCTCTGTCTGGTGCCACGTACAGAAGATGAACCCTCTATGGATTACAGCTCCCCAGGTACTGCCGTACCTTCTGACGCTGGCCAAGGCTGGACTGGCGCACGCGTCCATCAAGATTCATCTTGCTGCGATCTCCCGATACACCAGAACCACGGGGCGGACGTCTTTGTGGTCTCATCGTCTGGTGAAAGAATTCATGAAGGGACTGTTCAGATCATTCCCGCCGGTGAAGGCTCCGGCCCCGGCGTGGGAGCTCAACGTGGTGCTGACCAAGCTCATGGGACCTCCGTTCGAGCCTCTGCACTCGGCTCCGTTGAAGTTCTTGTCGTGGAAAACAGCGTTTCTTGTGGCCATCACCTCCGCACGAAGAGTGGGTGAGATCCAGGCCCTTTCCTGCAAGCCTCCGTACTTGACTTTTCACGACACGAGGGTAGTGCTCTGGACGCACCCCTCCTTCATGCCCAAGGTGCCGTCGGACTTCCACCTCAACAAACCCTTGGTGTTGCCTGTTTTCTTCCTGTCGCCTTCGTCGCCGGCCGAAAGGACTTTGCACTCGCTGGATGTGGCTAGAGCGCTGAAGTTTTACGTGGACCGCACAAAGTGTTTTCGGAAGACGTCACAACTTTTTGTGAACTTTGGACCTGTCAATCAGGGGAAGGCTCTCTCAAAGGCCTCCATTTCCAGATGGCTCTCCGGCTGTATCATGTACTGCCATCGGTTGGCAAACCGACCGCTGCCTGGCCGTCCGAGAGCCCATTCCATCGGAGCGATCGCAGCTACCACGGCGTTCCTATCTGGTGTGCCCTTGCTGGACATCTGCAGGGCTGCTACGTGGAGGTCGACGCACACCTTCACGAAATTCTACTGCGTCGATCGGGATTCCAGGGAGGAGTCCAGGGTCGGCCAAGCAGTGCTGCGCAATCTGTTTGCCTAAGGTGAGCCTGGTGAGGAGGTAAGAATTGCTTAATGTTGAGTTTGATGTAATGCTTAATGTTGAGCCTTTGCCACCTCCCGTGGTTGTGCATGCGTGTACTTTATTCTTTATTCATGAGCATGTGAATCCATGCCAGACCCCATGCTGGAGATGGAACAAGTTACTTACCTGTAACTGTTGTTCTCCAGCATGGGTCTGGCATGGATTCACATGCGAACCCTCCCGCCTACCCCTCTGCGGCTCTTCACTTGGTCATACTCCCACTTCACGTGCTACCAAATCTGAAGATGGCTGCCAGATGCGGGGCTTAGGTAGAGGGCAGTCATTGGCTGTGGTCAGTATGACGCAGAGATCAGTGATTGGTTACTACTACGAAAGACCGATCAGAAACGAAACTGATACTGATTTTTCCTTTACCGAGGATTCCCAGCCTGACGGGGAATATTCATGAGCATGTGAATCCATGCCAGACCCATGCTGGAGAACAACAGTTACAGGTAAGTAACTTGTTCCTTACATCACTCCTTGTCGCGGGCCACCAGAAATGTTGAGATATAAGTTCTAGAGTGTTTCGAACTCCTCTGTGTCCTGCAGCCTTGGAATCATGGCACATGTGGAGCACCTGTTTTTGTAAGGATGCAGAAGGTACGAGAACTTGATCCTTGTGAAAGTAGCAACCGTGGGTCAAATTGAACGAGTGAAGATCAGCTAACTCTTCGCATCTTTGTCTGTTCTGGCACGTGACCAGTCTTAGTTCTTGAAGAAAGTCACCCGTCATTGCGATAAATTTAGCTTTGGCAAATAATGGTTCTGGAGAGAATTTATAGAAGGAGTAATCTTTTCGTGAAACAGCGTCTGCCCGAAGATTACGATTACCAGGGAGGTAGGTGAACTCGATCCTAAAAGGCAAAAAGAAAATGTGCCCGTCTTGCTTGCCTGCTATTCGTGGTATATGCTTGCTGCAGCACCTTAAGGTTCTGGTGATCCGTGCCCACTTCCACTGGATACTTCGTTCCCAAGAGCAAATGTCTCCACTCTTCAAAGGTGCTTTTAATGGCCAATAACTCTTTTTCTAGAACGGAATAGTTTTCTTCCGAACGATTGAAAGTCTTGGATAGATAAGCTACTGGTTTCTCGTCTCCTTGTTCGTTCTTCTGGAGTAACACGGTCCCCAGAGCATGGTGAGAGGCATCCGACTCTACCACGAATGGTTGATTTTGATCTGGGGTAACCAATATCTCAGCAGAAGTAAAAAGACGTTTTAAGTTTTTGAAAGGCTGTCTGCACCTCAGTATTCCATTCGAAGGAAACCCCCTTCTTAAGCAGTCTGGTTATGGGTTGAACGGTTTCTGAAAAGCTTGGGATAAATTTATGGTAGAAATGAGTGAATCCTAGAAACCTCTGGATTTCTTTTATTGACGATGGAGGAGGCCAATCCAATACCGAGGAAACCTTTCTGGGGTCCATAGAAATCCCTTGAGGGGACAGCACAAATCCTAGAAATGTAACTTGGCTCTGGTGAAATTCGCACATTTCTGCTTTACAATATAATTGATTTTCTTCCAGACGAGATAATACGAGGCTTACATGACTGATGTGTTCTTCCTTGTTTTTAGAGAAAATCAAGATGTCATTGAGATAAATTATGACAAAGTGAAGGAGGACATCAGAAAATAGGTGGCCATAAATCTTTGAAAGATCGCCGGTGCGTTAACTAGCCCGAAGGGCATGACGTGATATTGGTAATGGCCAAAGGCAGGGCTTTAAGTGGGGCGGGGCCTGTCGGGGCTGGGCCCCGGCAGGCTCCAAAATTTTGTTTTGAGGCGGGGTCCTGCCGGGGCCCACTAATCTCCCCTGGCAGACCCAGCCACTACACGAAAAGGCATTTTTTCTACAGCCTGAAGCTCTCACTCGTGTGCGAGAGCTTCAGGCTTCAGAAAAAAATGCCTTTGAGCCATAATGGTGGCGCCGCACCTGCGAGGCATCCCTTTAATCAAGTGATGCCCGTGGGCCGGCGCCACCATTATGGAGAAAACGTGAGGCCGCTGGAAGCAGAGGCCTTGCTTTCTAAATAATGAAGCTCCCACGGATTTGCGGGAGTTTCAGTCTTTAGGCAAAAGGCCTCTGCTTCCAGTGGCCTCATCCTTTTAGCCTTAATGGTGACGCTGCCCCTGCCCAGTTGGCATGGGACAGCACCACCATTAAGGCTGAATAGGGAGGCGCTGTCCCCTGCCAGGCAAGCCTATACAAAATAAATGCTGAGATCAGCACCCTCTCCCCTATAGGGGAGAGGGTGCTAATCTCTACAAAAGGCTGCCTGGCAGGGTTGCCAGTAGCCCATTGAGCCGGGGCCGTCAAGGGGGCGCGGCCTAACGGGCCATCAAGACCCCCGTTGTTAGGCCACGCCCCCTCGATGAGCCCCGGCTCGATTTGTAGTGCCACTTAAGGCACTGGCCAAAGGGAGTGCGGAATGCTGTTTTCCATTCATCTCCCGGTGTTCTCCTGATGAGATGATAAGCTCCCCTGAGATCAAGTTTGGTGTAAACCGAGGCCCCTTGAACGGCCTCCAAGATGTCAGTAATAAGTGGCATGGGGTACTTGTCTGGGATTGTGATCCGGTTTAGACCGCGGAAATCAATACACGGTCGTAATTCTTCTGAGTCCTTTTTTGGAATAAAAAATAGTGATGCACCCGCAGGGGAAGTGGATTCTGAGATCAACCCATTTTGTAGGTTTTGGTGAAGACATTCTTTTAGAGCAGCCTTTTCTTTCTGGGATAGTACATACATGCGGCCGAAAGGAATAGGCTCATCAGGCAATAGGTCAATATGACAATCATCTCTGCGATGAGGTGGAAGAGTAGGAAATTTGGGGTTAGAGAAAACTGACAGAAATCGCTGATGACAATCAGGAATCCTACTGTGACTAATCGATGGAATGCTCAGGGTTGCCAGACATTTCGTTGACAGGACATTTGGTCGAAACCATTTGGTCAAAAACCAAATGGTCGAATTTTTTTATTTTTTTTTATTTTCATTTTTTTTTATTTTTTTTGGGGGGGTCCCCCTCAACACCCTTTTTTTTCTAAAAAAACATTTTTTTCCCTAAACTACAACCTAAAAAATATATATATAAATAAAAAAAAATTCGACCATTTGGTTTTCGACCAAATTACGTCGACCAAATGTCTTTCGACGAAATGTCCGGACACCAATGCTCAGACATCTTTCTATTTCAGACGGAATATGTACTCCTACTGTAGTATGGGACAAACAATGAGTGGTGCAATACTCCGAGCCTAAAAAGAGAATGCCCGCTGACCAGTTGATGAAGGGATTATGTAATCTTAACCACAGGAGCCCCAAGATTATTGGAAAATGTGCCGTCCGGATGAGAGAAAATTCTATGTTTTCTTGATGTGTCCCTACAGCACAATGTAAAGGTTCGGTTTGTTTCCTGATAAGCCATGAACTCAAAGGCGTCCCATCAACCCCTTGAACTGGAGTGGCTAGTATCTTGTCAACCCTAGGAATTCCTTTCTTGGTCGCCCATGCATCATCCACAAAATTGCCCGCCGCCCCGCAATCAATCAGTGCCAGGACATTAGTAAGGATGATAGTTGGAAGGGTTATAGTTAAAGAAATCACAACCATAGACTGCTCTACCTGTCCAGGATCTGAGGAAGAATTCTTGTTAGTAGGGGAACCCTGTCGAAAGACTCCTACCGTGGTTCCCCTTACGGTAGGGTTTTTGCATTTCCCGAAAGCTGAGATGGAATTCTACGTGGTGGAACAAGTGGGCAGACTCTTAGAAGGTGTAAGGAAGAACCACAATACATACACAGACCGCAAGTCTTTCTTCTCTCCCTTTCGGAGTTGGAAAGAGGGCCCTTCACGGTCCCAATTTGCATTGGCTCTTCTGGAGAGTGTGTCTTGGTAGTTCCGGGAAAGAATTCCATATGAACCCGAGAAGCTTTTCCCTTCTTTTTCTCCTGATGGCGTTCTTGCAATCGATAGTCTATCTGCATAGAGATCGAAATTATCTCTGCCAAATTGGCTGGTCTAGGGACCTTGGACACCTCGTCTTTGAGCTCTTCTGAGAGCCCTCGTCGAAACAAAGTAACCAGACCATCATCTGGCCATCCTTTCTCTGAAGACAATTGTTTAAAAAGTGTGATATATGAGATGAGGTCTCTAGATCCCTGCTTTAAATCAAGTAATTTTTCCTGATTTGAAACTGAAATTTCTTTACGACCAAACATGGTTTTCAAGCTACTGGTGAAAGCAGCATAGGAATCGAGAATGATATTTCCCGAAGTTACCACGGGCGTAGCCCATGCTAAGGCTGGGCCTGATAGCTGGGAAATAACGAATCCCACCTTATCTTTCTCTGTGGGAAAAAAATCTAGGTTTAAAGGTGAACTGAACATTGCAGCTGTCAAGAAACTCTTTTAACTTAAGTGGATTCCCGTCAAACTTGTCTATCTGGAATTTTGACGGAGGAAGATCAGAAAATGCCCGACCTAACTGTTGTTTTAATTGCGAGTTATCCTGTTTTAAAGTCCTCATTTCCAATGTCATGGACTGCATTGCCGCCATAAGTTGGTGCATCTGTTGTTCCATTTCAGATTGCCGTCTGACGCGGCCAGTCTTTTTTTTTTTTGGCGTCGCTAACTGTCAAATCGGTAACAAATTGCACTAAACTGGGCAGACTGCGAACCGGAATGGAGACAACTGGCGGATGTCGTGGAAATGGATGAATCCCCCGTGGGAGTCCTGCTTCCCAGCGCCCTGAATGATAAACCAGTTAGGAGGAGAGCAGGATCCCCAGGGAAACCCTCCTGGGGGAAAAAACCCTGACCGCTGCAACTCTTCGGAACGGGAGGTGGAAGTCTGGACGGATCCTCTATGCGTGCTGGACAACGAAGAGGGTCGGAGACCTTTCCAAGGAAACAAGATAGAACAGGTAAGTTCCAGAAAGACTGGTAGCGAGAAATAAGTGAGAGTGGGAAGTGTGAAACCACATACAAGGGATTAAGGAGGGTGTCCTCTAAGGAAAGAGACTGCTCTCGGAAGTGTCCGAGGGCTTGAGAAGCCGGTCCTGTTCCGGGGATGTGGTGGCGCTATCAAACAGAGAATAGAAAGTAAGCTTTAGAATGCCGGGGAGAGAAATCTACTGAAGGGAGACGAGTCTGATTGTACTCACTAACATGGGCTGCCAACCCGCCAGAAAACCCACAAATCCCACCAAATAAGGCCAGCAGCTGAGTCTAAGCAAGGGATTAGAAATCAGAACAGAAGTAAGGAATAAGGAGAAACTCTGAGTCAGTAGAGGAAAGGAGTTTGAGTCCTAGAAGCAAATTTACGGAGCGTCCACAAAGGCAGTAGCGATGCGTATACAGACAGCACTTCCTTCCTTATCAGGAGTCACGTGACCCGGCGCGAGTGCGTCAGATGTACGTGAAACAACTAGACCGTTGTTGTCTCTAGGAAAAGTCGCCGTTATGGGAGCCTGCATTATCACGTTATGCACCTTTCTCCCTATTCTACGGCTTTGCCACCATGACCAACGTTGATAATGTGTAACAGTCGGTGAAGTTTGCAAAGTTGATTCAAGACGTGTATAGTTGTCAGTTTTGATGTGGGTAGAAGGTTTTGTCTGTCAGTTTGTGTTGGCATGACTGGTGGACATGTGGTGAGTGAGGGTGGTTGAATGTGAGGTTGTTAGTAGGTTGTTTTCTTTCTGGCGGTTTGCAGAGTTTATTTTGTTGTGTTTTAAGATCTTTCTCGCTGGTCATTGAGAAAGTATCGGTTGGTTGTTTTGATGGGCTGCTTCTAGCCTGCGTTTTAGTAAATGTCATTTGAGTTCTCTGGCAGGTTTGTTCCTTGTGTTCTACCTGGTGTTTTGTATTTTGGTGGGTGCCCGGTCATCTGATTCCGATGACAATGCTAGGTGGGCCGCACTTGAATGGAATGCAAGCCCAAAGCAATTGGAGTTCATGCAAATTTGTATTTTTTTGTAGGTGTGTTCCTGTGCGCGTGGTGCATGGTTGTGGGGACCGACCATGATTTTCGTTTTGTTTAGGCTCGTTTTCAAATTGTTTTTGGAATTCAGATGTTTCTCGCTAAAGTAGCTAGCGAGGGAGTTGTTTGGGTAATCATCTTGAGAATGAATTTGCTGTTGGCCGCGTAGTTGTAACACACCAGCCTGTGCTTTTTGGTCACTTGAGTGGTGTGAGAAACCTGAAGGTACTCGCATCTACTCCGAAGGGATCTTCTGTTCAGGTGGGCAGGGAAGGGCCATCGCTTTTGGATCCTAACTCTGGGGGTGGACAAGCGATGGGAGGATTACCTGAGTGGAGGGTCCGTGGGGATTGGAGCGAGGGTGCCTGAAAGCGAGACATGGTATCCCTCCCTTTCCTGATATTGACCTACCCTCCCCTACCTTAGCCTTTATGGGCTATTACCAATCTCATCCCATCCTCCCATGTAGTTTTCTCAGTACTGAGAAGAGGCAACTAGGGGTAGTACAGATTTCCCATTATAAGCACCACTCTGGTACTTGGAAGAAGAGTGGTCTGGAGGCATGTAGCAATGTAGATCAGGCATGTCACACTAATGGGCTTAAGCAGGGTCAGGCAAGTAGGTATACTTTGTTTCACCTGCAACCTGTTAGTAGTACAGGAGAGCATAAAAGGTGGAATACAGAAGCACATAGGAAGTGCAGTCGGAGAGTGAAGAGAGAGCCAAGGAATTGCTGTGCTGAGGAGCGGGAAGACGAGACGCTGATGCAAATCCTGAGTGTCTTGCTGAAGTGACTGTGCAGGACTGGGAGCCCTTGTGAAGGAAGGCGTACAGCAGGCACTGCCAGGGAGCAAAGGCAGAGCTAAGCACAAAAGCCGGCCCATGCTGAGCAGAGCACATGGCGTTTGGGCATGTTGATTTTCCCGCCTGGGGAAAAGCTGCCGTACAGAGCTGCAGAGACCCAGTAAGTTTCGGGAGACCCTATGAATGCTGGAACACTTCAAAGGACCTTGGCAATAGTAACGTCCACAAAAACAATGAGGTATTACACTTTCTGAATGCTGTACTTAACGAAAGGTGCTGTTTAAACCTGCCTGATTGAAAATTGCATTTACTGAATACTGAACTGCATGAAAGGTGCTATTCAAGCTTCACAGTTTAAAGTTACAGTACTGAACACCGAACTGATTGAAAGCCGCTATCCTGATGAATACAACATAACATTACATTTATTGAATATTGAGCGTCAGGAGAGTTGTGGTTTGAGTGAAAACCAGTAAATGCTACATTTATGGAAAAGTGAATGAAAAGAAAGCGGTTATTGATCAGACTATGAAGTGCTAATAAACTGTATGAACAGTATGGGACAACAGAAGATATCAAATAACCCACTACCATAAAAGCACCTTAAGAATACTATGAAAGACCTATAAGGGAATTGAAGAGTTGTTGAATATTACTGAACAATGGCTTTGGGGAAACTTGTGGCTGCGTGACCTGTGATGGGTGGACCATATGGTCTGACAACTGCACCTAGACCAGGAAGTTTCCTAACATCTACATTGCCAACAGTCCAATCACAGACCCAGTATGTGGTTGCTGGTTGTGTGACTTGTAATGGGTGGACCGTGTGGTCTAACAACTACTTCTACACCAGAAACCACTTAATACTAGAAAAGCAGCAAAGAGGTGTGTGCCTTGGTGAAGCTAACGAAAGGACGGGTACAACATACCCTGTATGAACAGAGGAAACAACTCAATTGCTCAATATAAATCTTGGGAAAGGGAACCCTGAGAACCAAAGAACTGGAAAGTGTTGATCTTGCGTAAGGGAGTTCCAAGATTACAGTGTTGTGTGAACTTGGTTACATTTGAACTTGGGGAAGGGAAACCCAAGACATGCTTTTGATGTGAAGTGTGATACTGGTGAACCTACCAAAGGTTACTTCAGAACTTGATCAAACCTTCTGGAAACGTAGTTACATTGGAACTGTATTGGACTTGAGACAGAGAACTATAGATAAACTGAAATTGCCAGTAGCTGCACATTTACTTTTGCACACTTGTATTTGGTTGAGAACATTTCCCCACTAGATTGTGTTGCAGTTGGGAGGACAAGCAAAGGTTTTGACACAGACAGACTTTTTGGTTTGAACTTGTGGACACAGACTTTCCTTAGATTTATTTAGGTAGGGAAATCCCACCATAGCATAGGGTTAGTTAGGCGTTACATCATCCTGATTATTAATAAAGCTTTGTTTAGAAATATATGTCTGTTGTCTATATCTCTCTTGATGCCATGCCTGTCTCACAGTGGGCTGTGTATAGGAGTGGGGAAAGCACTCAATGTGTTCTCTCCATTAGCCAATGATTACTGATAATTGATTCTTGGTGAGATGAAATGGTGTGCTGTGTATATATGCAGAACTGAAGTGCAAGTGACTTTTTAGGCCAGGCTTGTAGCTTGCAACTCTCGACCCCTGAAAAAGACTTGATCCTTGTGGGTGCCACATTTCATGGTTCATGTTTTTGTGGTGAAAGGTGGTAGAAAGAATGCCAGATTCATGAAGTCCCTTGATGGTGTCAAAAGCTGCTGATCTGTCCAGTATTATGAGGGCTGAATATGTGCTATTGTCTGTGTCCATTTTTTGGTTGTCTGGAGTAGAAGACCTCACTCTGTTCCTCTTGTTGCTCTAAATTCTACTCGCGATTGGTCCATTCCTCCATTTTATTCCACGTGTTTGAGAATTTCTTTGTATATATCACTTGGCAAGATTTTGGGTGGATAGCATAGGTTGGATATGGGACTATAGTCCGTTGGGTCGTCCACTCTTCTTGCAGTATTCTTGAGGATAGGTGTAATGCAGGCGACTTGGAAAGACCATAGCCATTCGTATAAATGGTACAAAAGACTGAGAAAGGCCTGTACCATTCGTACGAATGGGGAAAATACTGAACATGAGGAGTGGGGGTCGCAAGGGTGTCCCCCGCTCCCCATGTTCGACATTTTCGGTTGCGGGGGGGAAAGGGAAAGGATCCTGCAGCGGCGGTTCCCAAGCACGTAAGTGAAGAGAACCGGTGTCACAGAGAGATGGTAATGATGGCGGCACACACATTGTGCCGCCCACAGGTAAGTAGGGGGGTTGTGCAAAGGGCAAAGTCTGAAATGTTCATGGGACAGAAGACCGAAAGTTATTTTTGGAAAAATAAACTTCGGTCTTTTCTATGTCAAACATTTCAGCTACGGTCTTCCAACCCAAATTCGTCCTAGGGATGGGGCTCATTGGGTGAGCCAGCCTTATTGCCCCCTTTCACGATTATGAGGAAAGTTTCTGTGATAATTGGACAGGACGGAGATGGTTGAGCTCGATTGCTAGGTGTTCTGTTTGGTGGGGATCCTAATTGTAATGAAGACAGCTGTTAGTAGCTTGATGGATGGTGGCGTTTTTTGTTCTGTTTGTTCTGAAAATTATATGATATGATATAGGTTATTTATAATTAGCTTAACACCCAGAGGTTTCTAAGCACAGACCCGGGGATTGAACCTGTGTTGCTGTGTCATCTTGTTTCCAAGGCAAGCGCGTTGTTCGCCATCTTGATTCACAGCTTCTGGGTAGGTATGTGCGTGTTGTATGTGGCACATTTTCTCTACGAGTTTTGATTTTGAACATTTCCTTTTGTGTGTTGGCCTCTGTTATGATTATCTCTGCGTAGTGTAGTATCATGGCTTTTATGACTGCTGCTTGTTTGTTGTTGGTATTTGCCTCGGTTTGTGCACTCTTGTTTCATGGAAGTAAATTATTTCATGGTAATTAACTTTACTGAAATTACCTTGTGGCCGTAAAACGGTTGGGTATATTTTGAGGAGTAAAGGAATGGCCCTCCATTAAAAGAAATTGCCACAAGGTAATTTCTGCACAAAGGGTCTCATTACAAGTTTGGTAGTAAATCTGCCGAAATACTACCAAATGGATTTACTGTTACTGCCACTTGGTCCAGCGGAATTATCACCGGATTACAAGTGGATGTAGGTGTTGTTAGTCCCCATTTATTGGAGTCCATATGACTCAATTGGGGAATTAAGTGGAATTGCCACCAGCGCCAATTCCACCAGTTTGGCTGTTTTTTGGCAGTAAGGCAGAGGAAATATCTGCAGCATTCTGCTGGAGGTTTTTCTTCCGCCTTACCTCCAAACCCATAGTTTGGCAGTGCGGTAATGCAGTGGCAACTCCATTACCACTATTTCTGGCCACACAGCCAGACTCTTAATGAGGCCCAAAGCAATTTACTTCAATAACATAGAACCCCTTTGTTGGCCTGGTTGTAATACAATTTTTTCAAGCTTGCTGTAATTTCCGATTAGTTTTCTTGAGTGCTCAGCCTTGCATGGTGGACCATCATGGTGCTGCTTTTGTTTTGATGGGTTTAACTGTTTAGGGGTGTCGGTGTAACTAAGGTTTTTTCATCATCCAATCATGGAGTTCTTTTGCACAAGCATGAGGGACATTTATTCACGATGTCTGACTTGGAATTCTCCATTCTGTGCACCAGTTTATCTAGGTTAAGGTTATTCCAGTTCCTTTGGTAAGTTTCTGTGTGTTGTCGCTGTGTGGGAGGTGATAGTGGTGTAAGTCCTTCCCTGCAGAAAATTTCATCCAGTGCATGTCCGACCATGTGAGTGGCTCTGTTGACCATTTGTTTGAGTTGGGGGCTTGCCAGGTAAGCATTGAGGGAATTGGTGTGAACTGGTGTGAAAGTCTGTATGCGTTCTCACGTCTGTAGGTTCCCTTCTCTAATCTCCCTTAGCTCGCCTCCAGCAGTCATTGGCGTTTTCTTTCGAAGTTGCTTCTACGCTACTTCTCTTCGAAGCTGCTCTTATGCTCCTGGATGGAGATGCTTAACTGCAGAATTTCAGAGTTGTATGCTCTTGGCCCTGGCCCTGTTCCAGCGTCTGGTTGAAGTCTATGGATAGTGGCAGCACAGTGCATTTCATTGTGCTGTGCATCTGGCATACAGGGAGTGTGGAGGTGGGTGCCCAGGTGGCTGCTGAGTTTGGAGTCCTTGCTAGATTTAGTTTGCGACACTCTTATCTTTTACGGTCTTGTTCTGCTTACTATTTTCGACTGATTTCCTGCTGTGACATTGCTACATGATTTATTTCTATCTCCCTCTGGCTTCTTTTTCTTAGATAAGAAGCTTCTTATCAAGTGCCTATTTAAGGCTGTGGAGAGCACATTCCGTTGTTATACCTTCTTGGGAGATGGTGGTGACAAGTCAGGCTACCATGTATGAAACTTGTATCCCTAATGGGAGTAGGGTCTCAGTGGTTGCCGCAGCTATTGCTCGCAGGAGGAGACCTCTCCATGAGACTAAAATTAGTCTACCTGAGGTTGACATTGGAGGAGCACAAATCTAGGAGGGTGTTAAGCAGGGAGAACCTAGTCCTTTATCGGAAGGGCCCTCTACTTGCCAGGTCGGCAGTACTGAGCTGTTAGCCTCACCTATGCCTACTCCTTCATTACTTGGATCCACTTATGAGGTGTCTACCTACCCTGTGGAAACTATGGGCTTAATAGGCGAACAATCTGCCCAGACGGAACAGTTTAGTTGCTCCCATTGGCAGTTGGTCAGAGAAGGAATTGCTGCAGACCTTTTCCAGTGCAGTCATTTTTATGATTTTGGTCTATGGTTGGACTTAGTGGACAAAGCTGTGTTACTGGTGCGTCCTGTCATGGTGGAGATTTCATGTCAAACTGATTTACCAGTGAATGTTGAGACACTGGTCTGCCCTGTTATGATGGACAATTTGTGTCAAACGGACCCTCTAGTGAATGCTGAGACTGCTAATACGGACTGTCTGCTTTCTCAGCAGAAACTCTACACTAGGCCTGAAGATAAAGGTACTCAGACTTTGCTGCTGGAATCGAATACTGATAAGCTTTGAAACCTAAATCTGTGACGCAACACTGCTCCATCCCTAACACAGCTTCTGCGGCAAGCGTTGTGGTTGGGCAACCCTTTGTTGGGCAAGCTACAGCCAACGCAGAACGAGGCTCAGCTACACCGTGTGCTGACTCCTGGGTGTGTACCAAGTCTAATCCCAGCCCTTTTAGGTCTGCACGTCTCAGTAAATCACAGATGCCTGTGATTGCACATACGTCTTTCTGAAAGCTGGCACTGGACCTAAGGAATCTTATTATCACCAATGTTATGCCATCCATGAGGCCTCAACCTAGAGAAGCCCTTAGGAATAAGGTCTTGGCATGGCTGCAACAACAAACCGGACCAGTGATTGTTAGAAGTCTAGATCTGAAGGTACTGAGAAGGATTAAGGTAGATTAATGGTATACATAGGCTGATGGGGATTGAATAATTATTGGTTGTGGTCTTAGTACCCTTCCAGTTTTTTTTAGCAAACTGCAACAACTTCTCCAACATGCCATCTGATCTCAAGTTGATAGTGGGCCATGGATAACCGTCTTTCTCTTTTCTGCTGTTTTAAGATTGTTTGTTTTACTGCTTGTTTTTTTTGTCTTTGTGCGCACTGAGGGCCATGGGCGTGTTGCGCGATATAAGAAATAATAATAATTGTCTGTTTCATTCTCTACTGTGAAGGATCCTACGGATCCCTCAACAAAACCCTGCCTAAAGTCTCCTCCCTGGTGGCCAGGGCCAGGCAGACCCTTCCTGATCCTGACCTTTGGGGGTGGTGTACTGTGAGAGCATCACCTGGGAAGAGACAGGGCCCAGGATGCTGAGGAGATCCAGTGGGATTAGATGCAGTATTTGTCCACTGAAAGGAGGTGCCTTTCTGGGTTGCAAAAACAGGTGATGGCATATTGCTATTATAGTGTCGGTGTATCACATGTAAGATCTGTGACTTTGGGTAAAAGCTCTGTTAAATCTTAGCAAACCTTGTCAATAGAAGGATCTTTTAAGAATAAATACCCTCCTTACTCCCGAAGGTATAATATAAAAGTATCTAGAGAAAATGCTCTAAACCCCAAAGTACTCCTCTCTAACAACCAATCCTAACAGTACATCTTTACTGATTTTAAGGGAAATAAATATACCATTTAAAAATAGCTCAATTGTTGAATAAACAAAGTCTACTAATAGGGACTACAAGTCCAATAATCCCAGAAGTACTGGGAAAAGGAGGAGGGCTGAAGAGGCATGCTGTAGCTGTAGCCGAGCAATTAAGACTAGCAGCCCACATCTGAAGGAACCAGGAAGAATACAAGGCACCCTCGGTGCAGGCAATTGGAAGGCGCTGGATATGTGATGGCACTGCGAGCTGTATCAGAGGTTAGAAGGCACGTGACTGGCAAACCAAGCAGAAGTGGGAGAACAAGAGGGATGCTGGAACGTCGAGACAGCAGATTTTACCTGCTTGTTCTGATAGGGTCCTTTTCCCCCAAACTCTGAAGTGCAGAGGCTGTGCAGCGGAAGACGTGCAGGAGAGCCATCTTTCTCCATGTGAGCCTGATTGCCGAACTGCGGACATGCAGGAGACAGAGGCAAGAAGCAGTTATCAAGCCGTGGGTCTCAGAAGTGAAAGGAGCTACTAAACCGTGTAGCAGGACCAGAGACACCTTTTCAGGAGAAAGTTGTGGGTCCCCAGCAAGCCAGAAGCAGTAGAAGTTGTGGCAGAAGTCGGCAAAGCAGTGCAACCCACAGAGCAAGTATCTAACAAGCCGGTGAGTGAAGCAGGGCAAGTGAAGCAGTATTAAAAAACATTGTGCGAGCGGTGTCGGCAACAGTATCCAGCTCCCTGTTCACTTGCTTAAGACTTTAAGGGAGTAGAAGTTGTTAGTTGAATCTGAAATACCATGCACAATGGAAATGTAGCACATATAACGTGAAAGGTCTTTTACTCCCGTGAGAAGTTAACGTTACTAGAATCCATTGTTCCATTATCCAAAGACTGTTTCTGCTTGAAGGAGTGGTTGCGTGTCCGTAATTAAGGAGAGGAAACGCTGCTAAGACCATTGCCGAATATCTAACCTTGATCATAAAAGAGTTACAATTTTTAACTTGTGAAAACTATATCGGAGAATGGTTGCATGTGCTTTATTCTGGTTTTCAAAGAAAGACTGAATTGTATATATACATGGCATACTTTTCATTTAAAGAAATTCACGTGTATAACAGTTGAAGAAGAAAGTGAGCATTACCCAAGCCAACAGTCTCCCCATAGTCACACTGAAACCAACCTTTCCCAGAATTAAAAAGCCATCTAACTGTACCGTGAAGTGGATAGGTTTATTGGTCTAAGATATAAGTGTGCAAGTAAGAAGCTAAGAGAATGACACCAAGGCTTCTGTGTAATTAATTGGACTGATAACTGGCAGAATGATTCCGGTGAAGTTGGAGGAAGGGAAAGTGGCTACTTGTAAATACTGTTTTGAAGTTGACACACATTGTAGTGCCAGAGACTGTGCAAGACAGAGAGAAATGAGTCTCGAAGGCAAACCCAGGTTCTTATTGCAGCAGACAGACAAGAGAGGCAAAGAGGCTGCCCCTTTTGAAGATTTATTCAGAGGAAGAGTGACTTGTCTACTTAAAGTTGTTTAAGTATACGTTGTCGAAGCCTGTCTAAAAGTACAAATCACTGAAGCTGTGCTAGTAGTCCAAAGTACTGAAGCTGTGGTGGTCTATTTGGTTGTCAGTGGATGCAATATTGTAGTAGTCCAAATAAAGGACTACTGTGACACAACGGTTACTGTTCTCATAGTGAATGAAGTAGAAATGATGTTGTTAAAGTTGAAGCAGCATCACTAAGAAGTCCTCCTGACAAATATACCATTGTGAAGCCCAAAACTGGAACCAAGAGAATATAAACCGTTAACCAAGAACTGTGTATCACTGGTAGTTGTGGATATTGCATTTCTTTTGAACTGTGGCAAGCCTTCTTGAGGAAGGTGACTAAGCATTGTGACTGGTATTACTACTGATGCTAATTGGAGAAAGTGGAAAGTAAATATTTCAACAAGAGGAGATTTTCTAGTGCGACTTTGGTTTTAAAACTTTTACATTGACTTTGAACTATCAAGAACCGATTTGAGACATTTCTGACTTTGAAGACATTAGAAGGTTATTCAGAAACTGTGAATGTTGTTCATGTGATGTTACATTGCCATATATTTTCTTTATTTGTTGCTTAGTGTGAGGGCCATTTATCCTCTCTTAGTGTTTTCCCTTAGCTTTGGTTAGGCAGGGAAATGCTCATCCGAGAAGGGGTAGTGAGGCATTTTTGAATATATTTACTTTAGGAATATAATGCATATGATAACAAATCATCAAGCAGTTGTCTGCTTACTAACTCCTCACACTTCTCTGAACCAGATGTTTATAGTCTCCTACTACTATGAGGTTCTTGGGTTCCACTACTAGGTTGGCTACCGTGACTCTCTACGAAGCTGGAATTGTAGGTGGGTGGGCTGTATAGAAGTAGGAAAATGAAGTTCATTTGGTCACTGAGTGTGAGGTTGATGAGAAGCCATTCGCAGTCTTGGTTGTGCAGCAGTAGTACGATTAGACGATGGGGTAATTTTAGTGAGGCAATGAAAGACCACCCTGTTTCCCACCCCTTTTCGCTTTGCTTGAATGTATTTATTTTATTGGCCATTTGTTGCTTATACAATTAGCAAAACATGTTTCAAAGCGCCCACAGGACAACAGGGTGGGGACAGGGGAAGGTAAACAATGAATTACAACAATGATAAATAATTGAATTAATAGTACAAAAAATGAGGCTAAAAAGGAGGGCAGGTGATCCTACTATGTCTTGAGTGTTCAGAACGTGTATGTGCAGAGGTGATAAGGGTAGATGATAGGTGCTGTGGTGCTCATGGAGACGAGCTAAGGTTGAAGTGCTAAGAGGAGTGAATGTAACTGCAACCACCCGTGAGGGTGAACATATGTAGGTCCAGTAGAAAGGCAGCGGCTGTGATGAGGGATGTGTTGGGTCAGGGGCGCGGGGAAACATAAGGGCCCTGCACATCTGTCATGCTACTGTATGGTTAGCAAGGAAGAGAGGAGGAGAAGGAAGATGTGAAGAGAAAGGTCTTGAGGGTTTTTCGGAACTTAAGGAGGTCATGCTCAAGACGCATAGGTAGAGGTAGGCAATTCCACAGGAGGGAGCATGCAGAGGAAAGTGAACGACCCCCATCTCTCCGTTTAGAAAACCGCTTAACATGCAGAAAGTTGGTGCCAGAGGAATGCAGGAGTCTAAAGGGGAGTATTTGTTCAGGAAGCTTAGAAATAGAGAAGTCCCTGGCCCCAGATAGCCTGGTGGATGAAACAAAGGGATTTGAATTTGATCAGAGCTGTGACCGGTAGCCAAAGAAGGTATTGTAGGGCAGGATGTAAGCGGTCCCCAGGCTTGAGGTCAAGGATAAGTCTTGCTGCCCTATTCTGGATTAGCTGGGCAGGTCGCAGGGTAGACAAAGAAAGATTAAGGCATTTGCAGTAGTCTAGCCTGGAGAGAACCAGAGCATGGGTATCATTGAGTATTTGGTGGAAGGTGATGAAGGGTAGAGTTCCTTAGAGAAGGAAGAGCTGAAAGTGAGACTTCTTCACAATGTCCGGAGTATGAAGGATGAAGGAAAGGGGGGAGATGAAGATGACTCCGAGATTCCTTCCTTTAGTGGAGGGGAGCCCATGGAGGAAGGTCAGCGTGCAGGGAAGAAGTAGGGTGCAGGGGATCCAATGGGGAGAATCTCAGTTTTGCTGCCATTGAGGCAGAAGTCATTAGCAGTGCACCAGGCCTGAATGGCAGAAAGGCAGTCGGGGATGAAGGAGGGTGCAAGCGAGTCAGTGGGAAGTTTAAAGAAGAGTTGTGTGTCGTCAGCGTAGCATGGAAGTTGGGGGAGAAGGAGGAAATGAGGCAAGCCAGCAGAGAGAGGTATATGGTAAAGAGCCAAGGCGAGAGAATGATTTTAAAATCGTCAAGGATGGCTTTGTGAGACAATTCTTGCAGTTTCCTTATAGCGATTTGTCTATAAGGAATAGTAAGTTGGTAAATCCTTTGCTGAGGCTCTAATGTATGTACATTTTGTTCTTTGCCATTTATTACACATTTGTCAGGTTGCCCTGTAACTGCTCTCTTTCGTTGATGTCTTAATGTTTGGCTTGTGGTGTGCTGGGAAGGAGTTTGTGGTCCTGGTGTCGGGATATTGTGGGTTGTGGTGAGGCCTGTGGTCATCTGCTTGGCCTCGTTCTGTGTGGTATCAGTCGGTCAGTCGATTTGTCTTGCCTTATTGTCTGCGAGGACTCTCGTGCTCCTAGTGTGGTCTTTTCATTTTATTGTTTTGAAGGTGTGAGGAGTCAGTAATGCGAGGCTGACAACTGCTTGTGTTTTCATTCAAATTAAACTTTTTATCAAAAGTAAAAAGTGCAAATTAAACCTCGCTAAACCTACTGTATCGGGGAATTCCCTCCCTAATCTAAAGTCTAAGGGATTAACGCTGAGCATCCACAAAACTGGCCCTCGCACTAAACAGTAAAACATTCAAGATAACACATGAACATAAATAAAAGGAAAACCATCAGCCAATGACTTGACTTGAATGACCTTCACCTGTCCCAGGTAGACCCTTTACCCAGGATTACTCAGTCACTTTCTCCCAGATATTCAAAAGGAAAGTCTAGTCTTGAACCAGTTCCAAAAGGAAATAAAAGTTCACCAAACAAATTCCCACTGGTAACAGTTCTCCAGCCTTCGGTTGAAAGGTTCTCCTTCTGATTTCAGCTAAGAAAAACAGCACCAATGATAATCCTAGATATCCTTCTTCCAGGATAGGTTTTCCAAAGTTTATTCAACAAGAGACATCTTCTACTTTGACAAATTCCTTGGTATTCTTGACCTCAGCATTGTCTTTAGCATACTTGTCAGGATGCGTCTACTTACTGTGTTGTTTTCCTCTTGACAACCCCCTTTTACCAATGTTACTGTGAGAAACGGCTCCTTTGCTCCACAGTCTACTACGAACTGACCGCAGTATCCAACCACAGTTCATTTGTGTCTACCCCAACTTGATACTCTAAAGTTATAAGGTGTTTGAAGACAAGACTCTCGACATCCACAGATAGGTAAGGCACTATTTCTTCCTGGGCTATGAGAATAGGGCAGCCCCTTTGCCTCTTCTGCCTATCTTATTATCACCAATGTAATCCATCTGCTTACAGACTGCTTCTATTTTAACTCCAACAGTCTCAGCCTTACATATTGTTGACCCAATCTTCTTACAAGCACCCAGCTCCCTTCCTGAGCTTCATTTACACCTTCATAGTTCCGACGCTACCCTTAAGCTGTATTGCCACACTTCGAGCTTGGGATAACCATGTCACGCTTGTATCAGAGGATACGGGAACTTTTACAGCTTCTACACTCTCAAAATGTGGGTGAATAGTTCTTAACAGAGCTGGTTTTACTATATGAAGGATTTGCCTACTGGCTTGGGCAGTGCTTGCTCTTCTCATCAGTTTAACAACGTCTATCTTCTAAGAATACTTGTCCTGTATTTTACAAGTGTCTTTCTTCAATACAAAAACCGATTTAGGTACACGCGACCACTTTGAAGAAAGATTTTCAACGTTAGACTGGTAGGTGCAAAATTGTATTCCCCTTTATTGTCATAGAGTTACACTCTGACTGCAATCAGGATTCACAATTGTTCGCACGCGACCTTGCTTTGATGAAATATACCTGGTAACCAATTGTGAAAGTCCGCTTTAGGTTTCTGAGTGATCTGGAAAAATGTTCTCCTACTTAAGTGGAGAAACTCGACCACTCCAATAATGTTTCAACAATGGAAATGAAAGACTTATTTTGTACGCAAACACTTTGATTTGCATTTGAGTTATGCGTGATAAATTCTCATTGTTAGCCGACCTCTTCACAGTAATGAACAACCTTTCCTCGCTTCCACGCTTACGCAAGATATTATTAAGCTGGTAACCGTTCCTGTCAAGCTTTTCAAAGTGAACCTGCATACAGAGCTTCACTCACCACTATCAGGAACTCTATGCTTGCAGGTTGCTTCCACTTCCCGACTTCTTCGGGCTCTGCTACTACTTTAGGCACTCTTGGGACCCACGCCCCTCGGCAGCACAGGTGTCTTCGGTCCAGCCTTAACCACAAGGAGTCTCCTTCACTACTCTCACTTGGCTTGCCTCAGTACACAGGCCTCAGGTTGCAGCACGGTCTTGGCTCTGCATTCAGTCATTAGGCCCACCTGGGAAGAATTTCTGCTTCGACACGTCTCTCTCAGTACAGCCACAACACAGCAGTTTGTGAACACAGGACTCTCTCAGCACTTGCAGGTGAAATCTGCTTTCCTCTTGCCCCAGTGTCCAATCTTCCTCATGAACTGACCAACCTCATGCCCTTCTACTACTACTGCCAGCCTTCTGGTTCCTGCTCCAGCTCCATTCTTCTTCCCCCTCCTGCTGCAGACTTTTAAGCTCCTTAGGCGGTGCAGGCCCTTATTATTAATTGCCTGGCTGTGCCCTTCAAGTCTGCATACTTCTGCAGCCCTCTTCTTTGTGTCAGTCCCTATGGCATTATGGGACATGTAGTTTACTTTAGTCATGTTTTTCCACTTCTTTTATAGACGTCAGGGTAGATTTAATTCCCTTAGCCTTTTCATAAGATGGTTTGTCAGTTTAAACTTATTAGAGGAAGAGGATGTAGATAAAGCAACATTTCCAGTATTTCTAGAAAGGCACCTTAGGTATTTAGGAGAGCAGTTAATGTTAGGAATAAAAATAATTGGTAATTGGTAATAGGTTTTGATGTTACAAACCTAGAATGTACCATCTCCGCATTGGCAGGAGGGTGAGGGATGTTAAAATGGCAATAAGCCATAATGTCTCATCCCACAGACTCTCCTTGCTACTCTAGGCTGTGTCTCCACCCAGGTGATCATCCTGCAGTGCACAACCCCATGGTTGGGATCAGGAAGTGGCTGTCCTCTGCTGGGAGGAGACTTTAGGCAGCGCTTTGGTGAGGGATCTGCAGGATTCTTCACAGTTGGCAGTGTTCTCTTGTAACATTTCGTTCTGCGGCACTTTCTATTGCATTCTGGGCTATGTGAGGTTCTCTGATTTGTTACGCCCTATTTGGTGGGGGTGCACTGTATTGTGTTCCTGTGGTTCTTTCCCATGACCAGGTCACTGTAGGCTGGGAGCGTTCCTAGGTATTGAGCGAAGTAGAGTTTTGGGTCTTGTTCTTGCAACAACGAAAAGTTTCTCTTCAATGAGAGAATATTGGAGTTCTGTGGTGTTGTGAAATTGAAGATCATTTCTGCATTGTATCTGTTTTATTTGTCGCTCTATTTCCCCTTTTTTTTTGACAGTGGGAGTCTGGTAAAAATACCTGGCATGCTAGAATCTGGTTGCTTAGGAGGGGTTTTGTGTAAGCTAATATCTGGGATGGAAGAAGACATTTAGCAAAAAAGCAAAGGACTCTGTCTCGGTCACCTGGATGTAGATCAGTGTGCTACATTGTGGCACCTAGCTGGAGGACACATGGCCAAGTGATGCAACATGCTCGTCTGGGGTCCACCTATACAGAAAACTGTATCGACAACACTATATACTTGCTTGGTGGTCCCCGTTTGAGAAACCCCCCTGTGGAACACAGTATAGAAAGGTGCAATGTGCTTGGTTGGAGCACACCTAGATCGGCGGTCTGCAACCTTTTGGCTCTCCAGATGTTTTGGACCACCGCTCCTATTACCACTCACCTTCTATGTTAAAGATGAGGGATCATGGGAGTCGAAGTCCAAAACATCTGGCGAGCCACAGGTTGCAGATACCTGACCTAGATGGATACCAGAATTTAGATGAGTGCAGCAGGCTTATATCTGGGAACGTTTAGAAGAAAACTATCTAGAGCAGTGTCGGGCACTTTTTTCTGAGGTGCATAGATGGGGACCACAATGTGGAACAGCGCAATGTGCTTATGTTTGGGGGTAGGACTCTGTATAGGATAGTGCAATGCATTTATGTCTGAGAACCCCCGGAAGCAATGGACAATTGTCTGGGACCCCTAACTGGAGAACACAATCTAGAGCACTGCCAAATGTTAATGCCTGAAAACACCTATAAGGGGGACCGAATATATAGCAGTGCAATGCACTTATGTCTTGGAGCATCTAGATGCAGAATGCAATGTTTCTATTTCTGGAAACACCTAGACGTGGACTACAATGTGCAACAGTGCAATGCACCTTCTTCTGGGAACACCTAGAAATGGGACACAATATAGAACAATGCACTGTGTTTATATCTGAACTCCTGGAAGCAGGACACAACATGGAACAGTAGAGCATGCTTAGATCTGAACTCCTAGAAGCGGGACACAACATGGAACGGTGGAATGTGCTTAGGCCAGTGACTCCTAGAAGCTGGACACAACATGGAACGGTGGAATGTGCTTAGGTCTGAACTCCTAGAAGCGGGACACAACATGGAACGGTGGAATGTGCTTAGGTCTGAACTCCTAGAAGCGGGACACAACATGGAACGGTGGAATGTGCTTAGGTCTGAACTCCTAGAAGCGGGACACAACATGGAACAGTGGAATGAGCTTAAGTCAGTGACTCCTAGAAGAGGGACGCAACATGGAACGGTGGAATGTGCTTAGGTCAGTGACTCCTAGAAGAGGGACGCAACATGGAACTGTGGAATGTGCTTAGGTCTGTAAACACCTAGAATCAGAACACAATATAGAACAGTGCAAAAAAAGTGTCCTGTGGGATTGGAAATATTTGCACAGACCTGTGAAGATTCCAGTCACATGATTGGTGGAGAAACTCGAGAACACAAACCTGGAAATGTTGTCATTATTTCCAAAGCGGCCCTTACGGCTTGGGCTCTCAGGTACCAGCTTACCCACGTTTAGATGAAAAGTCGAGCGCTGGGCCATTTGCAGTCCGCATGCCCTTATTCAAATTGGTGATATAAGCAGTGCTGGAAATGGAAATTATTTACTGCGGGATCATATCAACGACGGGGAAGAGGGGCGGGCAGGTGTTTGATTCTTCTCAGCACCCCCCCTACACAAATAAAAATGTGCCTTTCAGGACAGGTTATTCATCAACCCCCTGGAAAATAGGTAATGGGGGAGATTTTCGTTTCCTGTAATGTTGCGAGCAAAGTGTAAACGGTGCACACATTTTAAACCTAAAAATACAGTCAATTCTTTATTTTAGTTTATAGTGAAACAGGCACGTGTGGTCAACATGTGGGTTAATGCGCCAACTGCAGCGAGCTCAAAGTCTCAGGCCGGTGCAAGTCCTCCATATGGCAGAGGTATTCAAATTGTGGGGCATGACCGACGGGGATGTGTGGGGGGGGGCCACAGCCTCGTTCCCGGGGGGCGCAAGACCACAGCCTGAAATGGGGGGCTGCAGGGGGGGGGGCATTATTTTTTTTTTTAAATGTCTCTTCTATTGTTTTTTTTTTATAAAGGGAGGAAAGAAAAAGCAGGGCAGGCAGGACTCTGGACAGGGGCGGTTCGTCCATAATGGGCGAGGGGGCATCAACCCAGTGGCCCTCTCACCCATTATGGAGGAGCCAGCGCAGTGAAACACTGAGCGCTCCCTCAGCTGCTTTTTTCAGCTGAGGGAGCTCACCTGGGTTCGCTGAATGTAATAAAGTGCGACACAGATTGAGGTGGATGTAACGGCCCCCGGAGGCTGGAGCAGTCGGGGAGGGAATGAGCAATTTGTTCCGTAGTGGAACGAAAGGACAAGCGTTCTGTGTTCAGGTGGAACGGAACGCACGTGAAAATAGCATATGATATATAACATCTCCTTATCTATGGAAACAGAAAAACAAGGGGAAGGGGGGGGGGGAAACAGTGCGAGAGGAAATGCAGGGTGGGAGGGGTGAACGGATGTTGATCAATAATAAACGAAATCATTGTTGAAGTTCTGGATGATGATCCGGTTCCTTCTCGACAAGCTTCTGGCTGAGGATCTCTCTTTGTTGGGACGGTGTTCGCTGTGCCAGCTTGTGCCAATGTGTGAGTCTGTGGACGTACTGGGTCCGTTGGTATCGGTGGTTGTTTTTTTCACATCTTCTCTTGACCTAGTATCAATGTGGTTGTTTTTGGAAGTGCTAGGTCTGTGGTTGTCATTCGTTATTTTCACGAGATCGTCGTGGGACCATGTCTTTCCATCCTCTAAAGTGGCAGACTTTCCGTGGCAGTGTGTGACTCTTTGTGGGGATCTGAATTTCGATTCACCCTTGAGTAATTTCTTGGGTTCTCTGACACAGACCCAGTCACCTTCCTGTAGTGTCATTTGTCTAGTTGCATTCTTATGGTCATAGTAATGTTTGTACTTCCTTTGTTTCTCTTTTACATTTCTATGTATTTGTTCCATGTCCATCTTCTGTTCTGTGTTTATTCTTGCTTCGCCAGTATCTAAGAAAATCCATGCTGGTCTCAGTTGGTTGGTTGCTGTTCTTCCACGCATCAAGGTGAAAGGTTCTGAGTTGGTGGTGGAATGCGGCGCTGTTCTATATGCGAGCAGAGCCTCCTTGAGGGTTCCTCTCCATGGCATACCATTGGCTGTGGCTATTTGGATGACACTTTTTATTAGTCTGTTCATTCTTTCCACCAATCCATTGGACATAGGGTGGTAGAGTGATGTGGTGATGTGGTTGATGCATTTCTTTGCAAGGAATTCGCGAAATTCTAACGAAGTGAACTGGGACCCATTGTCTGACACTATGTCTCTGGGGTCACCTTCCTTGTTGAATATTTCTGTTAAGAAGTTGATTACTTTTTTCGTGGTTGCACTGGTTTCTACCACACCCCATTCAGTCCATTTGGAAGTATAGTGCACGATCACGATGATGAATATTTTTTCAGATTCCAGATTTTCAAAAGGACCCATGATGTCTATGGCCAGTTTTCACCATACCTGTTTGGGGATTTCTACCGGCTGAAGTGGTGTTTTTCTTAAGGTTTTTGATTTGTCGCTGGAAGCGCAGGCACTGCAGTTTTTTACTGTTTCTTCTGCTTCTTTCCACATGTTGGGCCACCAGTAGTTAGCCCTTATCCTGTTCTTTGTGAGACTTCTTCCCAGATGTCCTTCATGGGCTAGCTCAAGTAGTTTCTTTCTGAGTGCTACGCCTGGAATTATTCTGTTACCTCTCAAGATATGATTGTCATAAATGGATATTTCGTTTTTGAATGGGGTGAATTTTGCCAAGCCTTGTCCGATATCTTCCCAGTCGTTCATTACGGCTCTTCTGATTTCTTGTTGTTCCGTGTCGGCTTTGGTGATGCGTGTCCACTCATTGGAGGGAATAGTAGAATGGATGGTGGCTATGATGTCTTCGTCTTGAATTTCATTTTCGGTGTCAGTTTTGTCTTGATTGGTGGTTAGTCTGGAGAGGCAATCTGCTACTTGGTTTAGTGGGCCCGGATTGTAGAGAACCTGAAGATTGTATTGCATCACATCCAGGAACCAGCGTCTTATTCTAGGGGATATTAGATGTGGTGTTTTGGATTGTAGGATGTTGACAAGAGGTTTGTACCTCTTTGCCTGGATCAGGTACCTGGAGTTTGCCGGGTGGCCTGCCGGACGGCCCCCTCCCCACAGATGGCAAGACTGGGGCGATGGGGGGGCGGCGGCAAGAGGGGAAAAACTGTCAGACCGTTGTTGCTGCCGGAGGCAGGCTGGGGCACGGTATTGAAGCTCCGGGGGCCGGGTGTCACGGGAAGAGGAGCCTCGTCGCCAAATGTAATAAAGTGCGACACAGATTGAGGTGGATGTGAGCTTTATTTAACGGCCCCCGGAGGCTGGAGCAGTCGGGGAGGGAATGAGCAATTCGTTCCGTAGTGGAACGAAAGGACAAGCGTTCTGTGTTCAGGTGGAACGGAACGCACGTGAAAATAGCATATGATATATAACACTGAACTGTAAGAGGAGCACTTTTTCCCTTTGACAGTTCAGTTCCCCAGCCGCACATGCTCAATCAGCCATGCAATGCTGAGTGTGTTTTGCTTCACCAGCCTTGCATTGTACATTGAAAATACTGGGTGGAGAACAGCTGATCTGCATGTGCAAGGAGGAGCTCCTGCACCTCCTCGTACATATAGACGCAGCAGGCTGGAGCGGTGCGTTTCAGCACCCACACTCTGGCCCCTCCACGCATGTGCAGGAATCGGAAACTTCTTGCTTCCCGATTCTTGTTCGTGATGCAGGAGCTGAAGCACTGGGGAGGAAACTTTAGGACCGGGGCTGAAGGTAAGTTCATTAATTTGTTATTTAAATATGTGTATGGATGCGTGTATGCTTGTGCTATGAGTGAGTGTATAGTGACAGGTGCTCGTGTGAATGATAGAGTGCTTGCTGTGTGAATGTGTGTGTTGGTACGTGGAGCTGGTTTTGGCGAGTGACCTGGGGGGAGGGTTGTACAACAGAGGCATTTTTAAAATGCTTTTGTTGCACAATCCCCCTCTCCACTCGCCTGCAGCACCGTGATTAGTAGAATGCTGTAGTCTGAACACACCTCCCACAGCTTCCTGCACTAGGTACCCTGCAAATGCCTTAACGTGTCCCTGCATATTTAAAAGAGCAGCACTTTGTCAGGTGTGAATGGAAGCAGGTCTCCGTAAATTAGCGTGAATATTTGGGTGATCTGGGCTGATGGCGGCTTCTGCATCTGAAAGACCCCCTGAACTTGTCTTTCCTCAAGACAATTGGTCACAAAATAAAGCACTTGCCTCCTGTTTAAACTCTGCTCCCCCCCCCTCCCCCTGAATTCCGATACTTGCTGGGGTCCCTTCAGAATGAGGAATGTAAAGCTACACACACTTTTTTACTTTAAGTGTTTCTACACGGATTCAAAAACGGTCTCGGATCCCTTCTTCTCCGCTCAATTATAAGTGTGTGATCTTGGGCAAATCCTGTTTCCTTTACCTACCAACAGTTTAAGAATGTAGAAGCGATTCCATTAATAGTATATGCTCATCCCCTCCCCCCCGGTCCTCCTCAAAAAGATGCTTTTAACACATATAACAGATTGGGCGCAACTAATTGTTGTGACCGATCATTAGTCCATCACAAAGTTGTCTTTCCATAAAATTCCTGTGATAGACCTTCACATAATGTGCTGCACAAAACTATCAAAAACGAATGTCGCTTCCTGTGAGGTCATGTGCGTATTGTCACAACTAACTATTTCAATATAAATAAATAAGGAGGGAGGGGCACGGATTTTGACCATTGGCGCATTGCAAAGGGTGCTTTTCTGAGGCTGGACCGCACCTGGCCACAGTTGCCACATACCCCCGCGCCCCTCCCCCCGGACCCCCCACACCCCGGCTTGGGACTATCGCCTGCTCCTATCCCGCAACCTAAACCGGTCGGCCCTGCCTTTCCTCCCCCGCCCCCGTGGGTGACGGCCTGCATGGACTGGTCAGAGGGCGGCCCTGATTTCCCGCAGTGGGTCTCCATCTCACACTGGCCCCCCTTGGCATGTGTCTCTCCCTGCCGCTCCGCCTGATCTCATCCGGTATGATTTCTCGCCCCTCCCGCCCTCCACCCCCTACTGTGTAGTTTTCCGCCTCGCCCCTCTGCACCGCGTGTTTGGTCTCACTCCGTGTGTGTCGTCCCGTTCTTTCCTTGGTCTCACCCCTCATGTTTGTCTCTCCCACAGGTACCTCTTTACCCGTCTGAATGATTACTCGGCCAGCAGGGACGTGATCGCTCTGTGTGCGGAGCTGGCAGACATCATACACAAGGTTGGTATCAACAGAGGTAAGTGGTGTCTGGCGCTAGACCCGACGAAGGGTGGAGAGGGGGCGTGGGGGGGGCAATTGGAGACGAACTACAGGGTCCCGAAAACAGGAACATGCGGGTTTTAGGCCGGCGAGTGCATCTGGCAGAGGAGAGGGCACGTGGGGAGCGAGCGAGTGTTGTGGGGATGTGGAGGCACCGTATCAGTTTACCAGGGAGGACCCTTCTGACGCAACCTGTAACCCTGGGGATGCTTGGGAAGTGACATCACTGGGAGTGACATCGTCTACACGTGTGTAAGGCACGCTTGTTGGGTCTATGGGTCTGCAACCTGCAGCCCCCATGCTTTGGACTAGGGCTCCCATGACCCCTATTGAGTAGGGATCATGGGGGGATTGGAGGGGAGTTGTCCAAAACATCTGGAGAGCCAAAAAGGTTGCAGACCCAACACATTTACATTCGGTAATTAGCTCGTCTCTGCTAATATCAAAAGGTGATTAACCATTGGCAAACCAGTGTTGGGCTGCCTGGCAAACAGACCAGGGTCCAGCCAGAACTGCTGTTTCCCAGCACCTCTGCTCGACAACACAAGGAACCTCGGACACGTTTTCCCCCCTGTGGTCCTAATCCGAGCGTGCAGCTTGATTCCATAAGCAGAGAAAGCAGGGGGCCCACGTCAGAGGGTTCACTCTTCCACAAGGGGAACACTGGCAGGATAAAAACAAAGCGAGGGATGGGCGCTGGCCTATTTCTAGCCTATGTGGCTCCCGCAACAGATGGTGTGCCCCCCTCATGCGTGTGTGGCTCACCCCTTAGCACAAGGAAAGAAAAATGTAGGATTTGGAAGGTGCTAAGTGCCAAATGTGTATCAATACAAATCCGTCATGTGCCAGTATTGTCTCCTTTTGTGTGTTTCCGGCTTTGTGATCTACTGAGCAAATGGAAAGTGTACATTAGTTGCAATTGGTTGGCTGTGTTGGCAGTCTAATGAAGAGCGCTGGATGTCCAAGACATGGCAGAACAGGGTTTGTTTAGCTCCACTTTTTGTTTGATGATTATCAAGTGGCCAGACCTCAAGTGGCACAGCGAGTAGAGCGCTCACTTATGCAGGTTCGAATCCCGGCGGGGCTAAACTCAGCCTTTCATCCTTCCGAGGTCAATAAATGAGCACCACACACCGTGGGTAATAATAAGCAGCGCTCAGATACCTGAGGGTTCGTAGCGCTATATAAATGCCAAATTATTATTGTGCACTTTTTGTGTTGTTAAATCCATGTGTGTTATTACGTTTGCAATGGTGTAAGCTTTAGTAATGGCTTAAAGTGTATTGGTATTTTTTGTTTTGTTTACCTGAATGTTCTCTAGTGATGCACTCCTGATCAGTGGCTCCGCCCCCCCCAGTGATACCCTGTGTCCCCCCTACCTAAGACGAGCAGTGACCATGTTCTCCCCCTACATTTGTCTTAAGCCCCCTCTGTGCCCCTCCTGAATTTGATTCCTGACGACGCCACTGCTCCTGATACATCCCTGACTGTTGAGCTGAGCAGGATCCGCTGATGTCATCAGTAAACTCGGTCTAGGGTCTAATGCATTTTAAAGCAGTGCTTTAGGGAACAGAAATGAAACGATTAATGCTAAAGGCCATCTTGCACATGGGTGTCTATACCAGGGACATGATATCTTTAGTGGAGCATTTGAGAGTTGACGTGGCATATGTGGGCAGCACCCGGACATGTGGGGTTATGCCCTTGATGTGATGACTATGCAATCCTTGTGCAGACATTTGGGCATTCGAGGCTGGCTTCGGCCCTTGGTGGCAGCTTCTGCACAGCTACACATTACGTATGGTGACTTACTACGATAAGATAATACATTGCTGGGGAGTGCAAGACTGCACTTTGCATTATGATGGCACCTGCACAGGTAGAGTTATACCATAGCCTATGGTGGCATTATTTAGGGAGTCTTAAGGCTTCACTTGACCCATCTCTGACAGTCTATTGACGTTGCAATTGCTTGTTTTGTTAATGCTGTGCACGAATCCAGTATGCACACATGCATGAAGCCGGGCCAGGTCTGATGTTAAAGGCTGTTATGTTAACGGTACTTCTATAGCTCACCGTCACCAACGGAATTGGTCCCCAGGCGCTCTGGAGGATCTGTAAATGAGAAGGTGGGATGGGTTAGTAAGGTGAAGAGGGCGTAGGATAGAGAGGAGTGGTGTACTGTCGGCAGCTTCAACTCGGTAGACACCGGGTGCTGAGCTTTGGTGCGAGTATTGGATCAGTGTCAGTCCGCATGTGCTGTTGTTGTGGCTTATGTGTTGTTGCAGTGTGATGAAATGCGTGCAGCCGGTTGTGCGAGAGATGGTTGTGTGAGTTTTTTTAAGTATGCAGAGAGTTAGAGTTTATATTGGTTAGTGGGTTATGTGACATCTAACAGGCAAGCATTCACAGTTCTATCTAAGTGTAGGACCCGCTGCCCTACACAATTCAGTCTGAGTGTGGCACTCACCAACCCTCACAATACCATCCAGATACCGCACAGGCCAATGTTCATAATTCTGTCCAAGTGCGGGACATGCCAACATTCTCAATTCCCTTCTAGTGCAGTGCCTGGCAATCCTCACAATTCCGTCCTGGTGTGGCACATGCCAACATTCATATATGACAATTTTAACTTGCTAGTAAGGTTCTGTTGGCGATGTGCACGCGGTACGCTGCCGATATTGCCACCTTTCTGCCCATTGCATGCAACTTCTTACTTTTTTTGTCCGGCAGTGCCTCCACGGATGATATTGGGGTTCCTGCCCTTTTCCTTGTGATCAGTTGGAGCATTGTTAAAACATTGTTGAATCCTAGCATTAACTGCTCTGGTTAATGTAGGATTAAGTAAAGATGTTTGGATTCGCCTTAGTACAGATTGGAGCAAAGGAATGTCCTGTGTTACTGCTTTTATCTCCCAGAATGCCATCCACGAAATCTGCATCTTGCAGGGCTTCTCGGGTATCAATTTTAAAGTGGGGAGCTGCTTAAAATTAGCAGTTCATTGGACTGTATCAGATTGTCTATTGGGGAATCAGCAATTGGCTGGTCTTGGTACTCTGGAGATGGCAATATGTATGTATCTGGGTCATCGTCCAAAATAAATAAATACAACAAAAAAAAAGAAAGAAATCGGTCCACATGTATTGGTCGTCCTGCGAGCGCTGATCACCATGCTGTGTGGGGGTCAATGGTGTATGTATGTATGTATATATATATATATATATATATATATATATATATAATATATATAAAAAGTGTCTTGACTAGGTATAGGCTGAGCTGGCAAAGTGCTTGGTTGTCAGGTGTCTAACCTTTATAATTAAGCAGGTGGTTCCACACTACATAAAAATTCTTCTGGTGGTTGTCCATGACATCTACAAAACATGAAATACGTTTCATGACTTTCTCAAATTTCTCTGTAGTCCACTCAGTAGATTTTCAAAATTGGTACCCGAGGGAGTGTGTTCTGGGCAAGAGACACGTTTCTCATGATGCGAAAACCTCTGTTAAAAGTTGGTTTGGTGGGTGTGTAATGTTTCTCCTGTGATGTGGCATCTACAGGGTTCGAAATACAGCATTCTAGGTTTAAGAAGTGTTTTTTCGGAATGTGTATTAACCTTAATTGCTACATTTTCAATGTACCAGAATCTTGCGTTGAGAGTTTAGTTTTTGGCGCATGTTCCTTCGGCACGTAAAAGAAAGGACTTTTTAGGAGCGGTGTCGGTAATTGGCTTACTCAGCAACTGTTTGGAAATGTGATCTTGCAGTGAATGCGACTGCGAGGACCCAGAGGCCAATGGACTCTTGGTAGAGAGGAAGGGTTTTCTACCCTTTCAACATGGCGTGGCTGTGTTTTTCCAATGATGCAGTCGGTGTACGGCTTCGGGTTGTGTTTAGTGTGATGATGGATGTGGGTGCTTTAGTTGCAGGGTGTAGTAAACGTGACATGGCCGCCGGCCTACTTACCGCAGTCGGGGACTAATGCCGGAACCCTGATAGTCTTCGGCGTCACTATGTGGACCGTAGTTGCCTGGATCGTTGGACTCTTCGCCGCCTGTTAAATCGATGGATGCTTCAGCCTGCATGGCGTGGGTGGCTCAATGTTTAGTGTGGGGGAACATTTTGGGTTTGACGCGCTTACATGACTTAGTGTTTTGCTGCAGGGTCTCTAGGAAGACAATTGACAAAGTTACTTACTGTAGTGACTACTTTATTCCTAGTCCATAGTCCCCCTTTCCTCCATACTCGTGGGACATTCCATCCATAAAGACAGGACTGGAGCACTTAAGCATAAAAAAAGTGGATGACGTTGCAAGGTCTGATAAAAGTCAAGACACTGTAAATCGAAGCCTGTTGGGGGATCATGTTGTTTAGCTAGACACCAATGACAGATTTGAAGCCATTTGCTCTTGTACTGAGCCCTCGTAGAAGGCTTACGTGCCTCCTGAATTATGCACATGTTATCCTCTGAAAGGTTAAACTGCGCTAAGGATCAGAACTCTGGTACCAGGTCGCAAAGCTGGAGAATTGTGGGGAGGGGTGCCACAACCGGTGATTGCTCTGGTGAAAAAGGTTGGGATTCTGCGGCAACCTGATCAGGTTGCACATCGACAGGTGCTGCAGTTCTGAAAACTAGAACCTGGCTGGCCGCCAAGGAGCTATGAAGGGGAGAGTGCAGTTCGAACCACTCCTGAGTTTCCAGAGTGACCGATGAATCAGCAGCAAAGGAGGGAAGGCATAAGCTTTCATGTTCTGCGTGATCTCAAAAGCATCCCCCAAGGAAGACACTCTGAGACCATCCTTAGAAGCATAAAGAGGAAGTTTTGTGTTCGTTCAGGTTGCAAAGAAGTCCAACGCTGGAGCACCCCATTGCTGGAAGAGCTTGGTAAGAACATCAGTATCCGTGTTGCTGCAGATTGGCGGCTGAGGGATTCTGCCGCGACATTGATGTGACCCGGAATGTGCACTGCCTGAAGCCAAACATTTTTCTGAATCGCCCAATTCCAAATTTGGATAGCTAGGTCCACCAGGAGGAGACCTGGTGCCCCCCCCCTCCCCCAGTTTGTCGATGTAGAACATTGCAACAGAATTGTCAGTGCAAATTCGAACCAGACTGTTAATGAGAGGGTTGAAAAGCCTGGAGCACCAGAAAAACTGCCAGAAGCTCTAGGTAATTGATATGGGATAGTCTGTCCTGGGGCATCCAGAAATCATACATCGAGGTGACGCAGTGTCGCCCCGCCCCACCTAGAAGGGAGGCGTCTGTAGTAACCGTTACTTGTGGGCAGGGCTCCTGGAAGGAGGTTCGCACCGAAAGGATGCTGGTGGAAGACCACCATTAAAGATCCACCGTAATGGAGGATGGAACTGGAATCATCTCAGAGTCCGGATCCATAGCCTGAGAGCAGCAGCTCCGAAGAGCAAGCAGAGTCAGCCTCATTTTCAGTCGTGCAAGAGCTAGAGCGAACGTGCAAGAGGCCATAACGCCAAGGAGTTTCTGGAACCACCAGGCTGACATTGTGGAGCGGACTGCAGGAAAATATGGCACATAGTCAACAGGTCAGCAATTCTGTCCTCTGTCAGGAACACTCTGGTACAGACAGTATCCCAAAGGAAACCTAGAAAGATCCGGTCTTGATCAACCGTTGCAGACAATTTCCGCCAGTTCACTGACAGCCCAAGATGGAACAGGAGCTGGAGAAGTGACTGAAGATTGGCCATTGCAGCTTGCGGGCAAGGGCTGCACAGGAGCCAATCGTCCAAATATGGATATACATGAGCTACCTGCAGTCTGAGGAATGCTGCAATGACCGCCATCTTCATAAAGCCATGCAGCGCTGAGCTGAGAAGAAACGGTAGCACTCAATACTGGAAGTGTTCCGTTCCCAAAGAGAACAGCAGAGATTCCTGATGCTGGCTCCAGATCAGGATATGCATTGTAGGCGTCATAAGCCAATCACCCTTCTGTAGAGAGGACTTTATCTGGCTGGACGCAATCATCTTCAATTTCTCTTGGGGTAGAAAGAGATTGAAATTGGAGTGGTTTAGGATAGTGCACAGGCCAGCCTGGTTGGGTTTGGGCACCACCCGCAAGGGAACAGGCTCCACTGCTCTGAAGTCTTGAAGTTTCTGTATCTCGGTTCTGAGGAAGGGCGATCCAGTCTGCTGAAGAGGTGGGCGAGAGGGTGGGGTAGGAGGCAGGGTAAAGCAGACGCCCGCACCGACGACAGAAAAAACCCATTGTCTTCTGTGATGGTCTGCCACGCATCCAGATGCGAAGATATTCGTCCTCCCACCAGAGTCTTTTGAGACCGATGGAAAACAATTTAGATGGTTTATCGGCAGGGAGACCTCCAGTTGTTGAAGAGGAGGCTGTTGACAGAAAAATCAGCTAACCTTGCCTTTGCTGCTTGCGGTGAGCTCCACCAGCAGGAGCTTCTGACCGATGCACACAGCGGTCCTGGAACCCTCTGAAACCAGAGGTGGACCTAGTTTGAGACCCAGACCTCCAAGTAGAAGCTGCTTTAGCTGGGGTTTTGACAAGGACCGACAAAGATTTAGGCGTTTGCGTACTTGCCATGCAAACTACTTATAATCTTACAGGTAAGCAAACTGAACGGGGTCCCTTCACCATTCACTATGCTGCCAGAGCTGATGGGATTTTGTAGTTCAAGCGATCTGGAAAGCCAAAAGATACAGAACCCTGAATTAGAAACATTAATTTTACTCTTTTATTATTAGTAGGGGATTGGTAGGATCGCAACATCACTCCAGCATGGTGTGTCGCGACCTAAGCATTAAGGCTGCACACTGCCTAGTCTCTATTAAAGCACGACAGACCTCTTCTAAAGGTATATACCACAGCACCTTGGGTCATCGGGGCTCTTGCGCTAGCACTCGTCACGCTCTCTAGAAACACATCTGCTAACATCAGCAAATGCAAGGATACCGAGTGCCTTAATGGCACTACAAAATGAGCCGGGGCTCATCAAGGGGGTGTGGAATAACGGTGGGGGTCCCGCTGGCCTGTTATGCCACACCCTCTGACCAGCCTCGGCTCAAATGGCTACTGGCACCCCTGCCAGGCAGCCTTTTGTAGAGGTCAGCACCCTCTCCCCTCAGGGGAGAGGGTGCTGATCCCTGCATTTATGTTCTATAGGCTTGCCTGGCAGGGGACAGCGCCTCGCCTATTTAGCCTTAATGCTGGCGCTGCCCTTCGCCAGCTGGGGAGGGGCAGTGTCTTCATTGAGGCTGAAAGGGTGAGGCCACTGGAAGCAGAGGCCTTTTTTTCCTAAAGACAAACTCCCGCGAATCCGCAGGAGTTTCAGTATTTAGAAAGCAAGGCCTCTGGTTCCAGCGGTCTCACGTTTTCTCCATAATGGTGGAGCCGGCCCACGGGCATTACTTGCTTAAAGGGGTGCCTGGCAGGTGCGGCGCCACCATTATGGCTAAAAGGCATTCTTTTTCTGAAGCCTGGAGCTCTCGCACACGAGCGAGAGCTTCAGGCTGTAGAATAAAATGCCTTTTCGTGTAGTGGTCGGGGCTGCCAGGGGAGATTAGTGTGCCCCGCCTCAAAACAAAATTTCGGAGCCTGCTGGGGCCCAGCCCACTTAAAGCCACGAGGATACCACCTTAAGTCCACAAGATCTACGGTAATTAAACCCATCGGAAAAGTCACACTTGTTTACGATGTCACTGTATCAATGAGTTCAGCAAAACACTTAGCGTTATAGCAGCCAAGACAATCCACCCTCTTTACAAAGAAATCCCACTATTTCTCAGCTCATGATATTTACTGAGCCATGGCCATGCGCGCTGAAGAAAGAAAACGAGACTAAAATAAAGATGCCACTTATCACTTTCTTTATTACACCCCCTGAAAACTACGAGACAGCACTTAATCAATCTGTGTGTGTTTTGACTGCATTTTTGTATTCCCACAGGTGTCATGCCACGAAAATGGGAGAAAGTTAAGGGAGAGGGAGCGGATGAGGCGTAGATCAGAAGCACCAATCAGTTCCTAGGAGCTGCTGAGCCTGGGCCTCGCAGCGCGCAGCTTTATTTGTGTGCACATTTAGTCTCTCTCAGTGTTGAAAATGGGAATACATTCGTGGGGGATCCCACAAGGACCGGGGTGGGGGCGGAGTTTGGGCGTGGGCGTGCCAGAGGAGGTGGGGTTAATGGGGGGCGGAGCTGGCAGTTGACCTATGATCCAAGGAAATGTCCAAAATAATAGTTTAAAACGACACTATTTCTTTCATGCTGCTTCTTTTCCAAACTATATATCAATTCCACTTTAACCCACTTCCATGGCACTGGTGATGAGATACTTCACTATGTGGATAATAGTTTGGACCAGTGTTGCTGAGTAAATATTCTTTAAAACACACAATTTGCATTCCATTTTATAATAATAAAACTCCCCCCTTGGGTTCTATTCAAACACAGTGATTTCTGTTTGCCATAAGCAACGGTTTCCTTTACTGGAACCACACCCAGCACAGCTCCTGCAGCTCCCCTCTGAAAGCAGTTGGGTGGCTGCATCGTGTGTGACGTTAATAGGGGTATTTATGCAATGTTTGTCGGATACCTGTATATTTATTTATGCAATGTTTGTCGGATACAGGTATCTGACAAACATTGCATAAATAAAAAAAGAATCCGGGTCCATGTATCCGACAAACATTGCATACTTAAATAAACCGGGTTGTGGCTGAGGACTGTAACTTCCTCTTGTGACCCCTTGCATGGGGTCACCAGAGGAAGTTAAGTTGCTCGCGGGCGCTTTTTTTTTTTTTTGTTCTCACCAGCGCAGAGCAGGGTTTTGGGGCGGCTGATTCTGGCTAGATCCCAAGATCCAGCTACATATCAGGTGCTGGATCTCAGATCTGGCGAGAGCCGGCCCAGTGACCATCGCTGGTCCCTTTTCAGACCCACCCAGGCCCCAACATCCCACCAGACATTTCATCCAGCATGCACGCCTGCTTTCCATAATCACTGAACATTAATAGTGCATGTGTTTATGGGGTGCCCTTCTCCAGGGGGCAGATTGACACCTGCCTCTTCTGTGCCCCTCTGACCTTCTGCTCCTTAGGGCAACCACCTCCCCTAGCCCGTCCCTAGAAACGCCACTGGATGGGAGACTTAGAATTCATCAAAACCCTTCACTTTTCTCAGGCCTGCTTTCCATAACACTGCATGCAAATCAGTCGTGGTCCTGCCACCAACATAGAGAGTCGGCGCCAAGCTCTTAGACCACATGCATGTCTGTGGTCACTTTTGATCAAGGGCCTAGGTCCATGTCCCAGCAGTTCTGCCTAAACTCCTTTCGTTGGCCGGATAAAGACTGATTTGCATATGGCTGGTCCACGTTTCTTGTGGCGCAGACATACTAAGAAAAGATAGTTTAGAAGGCTCCCCCGATCAAGGAAATAGATTATGATTAATTCAAAGCATTGCATCCATCACTTTTTGGTCAGACAAGGCTTTTCCTTTAGAGCTACATTTCTCACGTATCAACCTTTATTTGCCCATACTTTGGTAGGTAAACCCACAGAAGGGATAATCTTAATATAATTTGCAAGGTACCTCCTTTCGCTGATGCATCTGCTGCAGAAATGTGTGTGCGCAAGCTTAAGGTCACAAGTTTTGTATCCTGGATGGGCCGGTCCACTCATTTCATCTTCATAAGGCTGATAAAATGAGTAACCTTGAGTGGGCTCATTCCCTACTGCCTCGGGAACGGGCAGCAGCAAGCGGAGCTGGCAGCTGGCTTAAACCCTAGAGGATCTTTCATGAGTCCCCCAGTAGGCAGAAGATTGAGCAGCAAGTGACACCCACATGTGTTGGATTCTGCCTTCCCTTGCCAGAGACCCGTGCGTTCCCCATCACCCTACTCCCAAACTGAGTAATGGTGGGAGACCCCTTGCCCACAATAGGTAGTATGGGGATAAGGTGTTATTGGGAATTACAGTCCTCATATTGGAAAGGGGAGGGGAGGGGATAGAGTGTCAGAGTATCCTACAGGACAGAATAGGGAAGGTTTGTGAAATGGACAAGAATGACTGGGATGGAGAACAGAACATAGGGGATTGTGGGAATAGTAGTGTTCTGTCATAACAGATTGGGTGTTCTGGGCAAAGTAACTAGAGGAATCTGGAATAGAATGTCTGGGGTTGTTTGGATGAGTTGCAAGCTGGTTAGAGATCTTAGAGCAGGGGTGCACAACTGATTTTGACAGAGGGCCGAAAGTACCTTACATGAGGGCTATAGTGGGCCGAAAAGTAAATGTGGGTGGGACGGTAGGCGGGGCGTGGCAGGAGGCTTTTTAAACCTCCAATTTGTACTAAACACATGGAAAAAGAATGTTTTTGAGGGGTAACGATTTTTATTTACATTTCAAACTTACATTTTGTACTACACATTTTCCATTGTTATAATTTATTTCTATTTAGTTATTGTATCTCGCCTGTTTAATTAACTTATATATATTTTATTGACCCTAGATACACTATGCCCCATGTCCCTCACCCCCAACCAAACACTATGCCCCATGGCCCCCTCACCCCAACCAAACACTATGCCCCATGGCCCCCTCACCCCCAACCGAACATTATGTCCCATGGCCCCCTCACCCCCAACCGAACATTATGCCCCATGGCCCCCTCACCCCCAACCAAACATTATGCCCCATGGGCCCCTCACCCCCAACCAAACACTATGCCCCATGGCCCCCTCACACCCAACCAAACACTATGCCCCATGGCCCCCTCACCCCAACCAAACACTATGCCCCATGGCCCCCTCACCCCCAACCAAACACTATGCCCCATGGCCCCCTCACCCCCAACCAAACACTATGCCCCATGGCCCCCTCACCCCCAACCAAACACTATGCCCCATGTCCCTCACCCCCAACCAAACACTATGCCCCATGTCCCTCACCCCCAACCAAACACTATGCCCCATGTCCCTCACCCCCAACCAAACACTATGCCCCATGGCCCCCTCACCCCCAACCAAACATTATGCCCCATGGCCCCCTCACCCACAACCAAACACTATGCCCCATGTCCCTCGCCCCCAACCAAACACTATGCCCCATGTCCCTCACCCCCAACCAAACACTATGCCGCATGGCTTCCTCACCCCCAACCAAACACTATGCCCCATGGCCCCCTCACCCCAACCAAACACTGCCCCATGGCCTCCTCTCCCCCAACCAAACACTATGCCCCATGGCCCCCTCACCCCCAACCAAACACTATGCCGCATGGCCCCCTCACCCCCAACCAAACATTATGCCCCATGGCCCCCTCACCCCCAACCAAACACTATGCCCCATGTCCCTCGCCCCTAACCAAACACTATGCCCCATGTCTCTCATCCCCAACCAAACACTATGCCGCATGGCCCCCTCACCCCCAACCAAACACTATGCCCCATGGCCCCCTCACCCCAACCAAACACTGCCCCATGGCCCCCTCACCCCCAACCAAACACTATGCCCCATGGCCTCCTCACCCCCAACCAAACACTATGCCCCATGGCCCCCTCACCCCCAACCAAACCCCACAACTCAGCACACACACAAACATGCACCAATACAGACCCGAACCCCCCCACCCCCCCCAACTCCAAACCCCCAACTCAGCAAACACACACTCAAGCATGCACCCATACAGATCCGAACCCCCACCCCCCCAACTCAGCACAAACAAACATGCACCCATACAGACCCGAACCCCCACCCCCCCCAACTCAGCACACACAAACATGCACCCATACAGACCCGAACCCCCCACGCCCCCAAATCAGCACACGAAAAACACTCAAATCAAAACATTCATACACATCCGACACACATCAGACACCCCCCACCCCGCATCTCAACATACACACAAAATACATTCAAATACAAACATTCACACACCCCCCACATCTCAACATACACACAAAATACATTCAAATACATTCACACACCCCCCCACATCTCAACATACACACAAAATACATTCAAATACATTCGTACACAACCGACACACCCCCCACCCCCGCATCTCAACATACACACAAAATACATTCAAACACAAACATTCATACACATCCGACACCCCCCCGACCCCCGCATCTCAACATACACACAAAATACATTCAAACACAAACATTCATACACATCCGACACACCCCCCCACCCCCGCATCTCAACATACACACAAAATACATTCAAATACAAACATTCATACGCATCCGACACCCCCCCACCCCCGCATCTCAACATACACACAATATACATTCAAACACAAACATTCATACACATCCGACACACACCCCCCCCCCGCAACATACACACACAAACATAAAGCAAAACAAACCCGACACACAAAAACAAACAGACCACTTACCGGAGACGTGCTGGAAGGCAGGCAGGTAAGCGGCAGGCAAGCTGGAACGCTGGAATCGCACTACGACTGGCGTGGTCCAAGGCTGAAATGCCTTCCGGCATCAAGCCTTATGGACCACGCCAGCCGTAGTGCTGGCCCTCCATTGATGCAGCACACACGCATTACGTGGCTCGTAGGAGCGACGTGATGCATGTGTGTGCTGAGCCAATGAGGGCCAGTGTTTTCACCGGCCCGGAAGACAACAAAGACTTTCCTAATGGAGGGTGTACTGTAACCTACGAAGGCCTGAGGGATCTTGTCCTCTTTTCCTCCTTGGTATAGTACCGGGAGGAAAAGAGGCCCAGTATAGTACCGGGCCTCACCTTGGATATTCTCCCAAGTATAACCACGGTCTCCCTCATCCAAGTGATCCTCCCCCACTGGTCCACCCCCAGGAACTGGATCCAAAAGCGATGGCTGTGTCCTGGCCACCTGAATAAGGGATTCCTTGGCTCCACTCGGGAGAATACCCTAAGGATTCTCACAACACCCTTGAACATTGGTCACTTGTGTCTGTCTTACTGTTGATACCATGCCTTTCTTACAACATTTAACAGAATCATTTCTAAATTTTCCCATTTGTGGCAGCCAAAGAAAATATGACCCATTTAAGTAGTCGGATGTGCTCAGGATTACATACTTGCTAAGGTGTGGAAGGCAGGTTTTCTGTTTGTGCAGTTTGCAATTTTGCAGGTTTCTGATCAAACATGACTCAAATGCATCTTTGGTTTTACACCAACATGCAATTCCTGGCAAGAGATGCACAAAGTACTGTGTACAGGTTCATGGTTGCCTGCCGTTCTTGTAACTGTTAATGCATGTCAGTGTCACTTTAATGTACTGTGTAAATGTAATAGAGAACAAGACGATGACTGCCTTGGCTTCAATTCCGCTCTTTTTTTCTCAAATGCACCTGAGCTGAGCCAGAGTCGGGGCAGGCTGGCTCTGCCTATCCAACCTCTAGCTGGCGGACTCCTTACTGAGTCAATGTCCACCCACTTGGCAAGTCCCGTCAAACTTTGCAGTAGATCATTTATGCCACTTTTAATGTTGGAAGAGAATCATTGCTCACAATAGATTATGCTATCAGCAATATAAAAAATTAAGGGACTGTCCAGCCTGTAGTGTGCATGATATAAATGATGCCTACTTAATACATGAATTACACACAGAGGCTTTTTGCGTAGTACACATTTAAAATAATCCCTTCCAGGTCATCCTAGTTTTAGATGGCAAAACAATAAGGCAGTTTAATGTAATGATCTATCCAGGATATCATAATTTTGTCATGAGGGGAAGCCTGGGTGTGAGCCCAGATCTTCTGCCTGCACAGTTTTGTATTTCTGGACTCCAGACTCTACTTTTTACTGTTGTATCTTTAGGTTTGTACCAACATGCAATGTTGCCTGCACAGTAGTCTGGCAATAGTTAAAGTAGTGCTCTGTGAATTGGTGCCTACTGCTAAGATTGTCCATGTTTGGTAGGGGTGGTGGGGGTGGGGATGTTGCAGTTCTGTACAAGATGTAACATCACAGGTACAGCAATCTGCTCCAGAGAAGTGAGAGTATAGGGAAAGGGGGGTGGGGAGTGTGCTTAATTCATCATCTATTTGACTGGGCACAAACATGCACTCTGGACCTCTATCCTTTCAGTCCTATATATCCATTGTGATGAATCCTGAGGTGTCATCGCTACTTTAGACGAGGAAGCCCCTCTCCATGAGGCCAGGGGGTAAGACTGCTACCCGATAGTCTCTCGGAGGGTGGTGCTCAGCGGACGGATCACATGGGGAGGGAGAACCCAATTGGGAGTGGTGACCAGCTTGGGAAAACACAATATCCCTTTCCCCCTCAACCCTCCCTCAAAACCCATCCTCCTCCACATTACTTGAAAGCCCCATGTTGTAATACATCCCAGGAAATAACTACTGAAACCAGCAATGATATGCACTCTAGCCTTTGCAGGGACTCTATTGGCTCACTGTCAAGAAAAGGCAGAACAGGAAGCGAAGCAAGGCGTCTTCGTGCTCCGACCGCAAAAGACCTCAGGTACTTTGAGTGGAGCCAAAGGAAGAAGCAGATTATGTTGAAGAGGGAACTGCACTTGCAGAAGGCTCGCAACACGGGAAGGAGAGTGAAGGGAAACTGCTTACCAGTGACCAGAGCTGCTGGAGTGCAGAGGGGCTGACGCCGAACGGCAGAAGTAGTATGCAGAAGACCGTTGAGGATGCTGGAGAGCCTGGGGAGTTGCCAAAGCTCCTGGGACATCCACAAACACACAGAGTTGGACATCCCAGACCCTACAGGTAACCTGGTGGCTGATCCCAGGTTTGGGAAGATCCATAGAGGGAACTGTCCCCAACCAGTAACAAGGACAAATATAAACTTCATGAATACAAGAGAGTATCACAGAGTGGCAGGAGTGAGCTGGGGTTGGGGCTGGTGTCTTCTGCATATTACTTCTGCCAGCTGGGGCTGGGGGGAGAGAGAGAGAGAAATCCAAATCAAAATCTGGGGACAAATGCTTCAAACCACAATATGAGGGAATACGAGGCAAGCACAAACAAGGCACACACAGAGATCTTGGCAGGAGAGTAAACCAAGGCTGTGGGTGAATGAGAAAGTTGAATGCCTTACTTGGCCGGAGAGTAGACCAAAGAGGGGGTACTGAGAAAAGTGTGAGAAACCCTCACGACGGCTTTGAAAAGGTGTTAGGCTAAGCATCCTTATCATAGAGCCTGAGTGTCAAGCCTACCCGATAAAGACAAGGCTGATCACTCCAGACACAGAGACCATTGGATGAACACTAGAAAGTCTCTGGAAAGGCAATCAACCCCTTTCTAATCAACTGGGAAAAGACTCTGGGGAGCAGGGAGTCAAACCCTTGAGTCTGGTAGAACGTTTTGCTTGTACTTCTACATCCTTTTTGAAACGTTTGTTTTAGCTAACAAAGAGAACTCTAGAAAGACTCTAGGGAAAAGGAATGGACCCTTTGAGTCTTGTGGAACCTTTTGCTTACTTTCGACACCTTTTTAGAACATTTGTGTTTGGCCTACGAAGTTGGGCTGCAGGTCGTCAGTCAAGAGACATTTCCCTTTTTCAACTTATATTAAGTTTAGCCTGTGAGGGACAGGTTGGGATTTGTAAAAGGAAAGTGGCTTTTATCAGGTTGAGCTTGCTACCTTGTTTAATCTGTAAACATGAAATGGTTAACTAATAATAATCTAGTTGGATGATGCAAGCATGGATGTTAGCAAGTGGCCTAAGCCCAAGGAAAAGAATCGAGTAATTAGCAATACTCCATGCGCTCCTCAACTCCCATTCAATCTGTGTTGTGCTGATCTACAAACCCCGTTTAGCCTATATTAGCGTAGGTCTAAAAAGTCCCGATCCGAACAGGGACTTTTGACATTATCGGTGCAGAACCGCTTTCGAGTGACACTGCTGAGAGAGACCTCGTTTTAACCAGAAGATCTAAAACACTGAGATGCTTATATCCCGAGATGAACATGGACCATGAACCGTAAGATAAGATGGTCTTTCAAATTTAGAGCCGGTTGAATAATTCAGAGGTTACAGAAGGGACCATTAATGCTGACAGCACACAACCAAAGCGAGAAGCGACACATTTTCTATTTTATGGCTAAGTTTATTGAATTTATATCAAATATTTGAATGATGGAGTGATTGTGTGTGTGTCAAACAGACTTTGTTTTCCGGAGACATTTTACATGTACACCAATATGGGCCCAACAGGTTACGATTTGGACCCCGGACGGCAAAGTTTACTTTGGACTTTGTGACACAAACCGTTTCATTAGATAGTTTTGTTTAGGCAGGGAAACCTCTCTTCGAGGTAGGGCTAGTAAGGATTTTCTCCAACCCCTTCCTTATTTTGTGGTTAATATGTCTTTGCCAATCAACATGCCAACAATGTGTCCGCCTCTTACTCCATAGACCCTTGCACCATGTAGTCTGAAGAAAAAGAAATGAAGGATTTACACTCATTTAATCAAAAACTAAAGAAACAAAGCCCTCCTGTTGTTCTGGGTAAGGAATGAGATGTTTTGAAAGTTCTGGATTTTAAGCACACTTTCTCCATTCTTGCACAGTACTTGTAGTTGTTTAGTTTCCCTGCTATAAAATCAGGACCACAAGTATCGTAAAGAAATGTGATCGTAGTACTGGTTGATAATTTCACCCTTCACATGGGTCAACGCAAAGTATTTTTAATGTTTTGCATGGGTTGTACACGCGTGCAACTTCACCTGCTGTAAGCTGCACTCCAACAAAAACATACAGTCGGGCAGAGAAATCAGTGGTTGGTTTCCATTTTAGAGTAATGATTTTACTTTGTAACTGGGGTTTGTAAGCAAGGTTGGAACAGTCTTACCTAAAACAGCACCTGATATTAAGGAGGTCCCATGCACCTAGGATGAGCAATCTTGTCCTTCGCACTTAAGGGGTTAAAGAGATGTATGTTAATGCACACCCGTTAGCCTTCACTTAAGCAAACGCCAACATGCTATGGCAAGTGGCAGTGCGACTGCTGACAGCCAGAGCTTTATAAATCATTAATTAGCGGAAACACAATATTGTACTGTGCCTCTTGTGGTGCAGCCCACTGTTATGCATCCATTGGTGTGATTTTGCCAGAGGGGGGGGGGGCTGTCCCCACTGGATTATTTTGTGGGTGAGTGGATGAAGACTTTTTCATCCCCTGCTCAAAGTCTGCTCCACTAGCTAGAGATGAGTGGTGGGACTGTGACTGATGCGAGGAGTGCTATGACCAAGGTAGAATGGAACCCTAACAGAAAGCCAGTGAGAAAAGCCTGTGACTGATGGCAAGTGCAGGCCCATGACTGAGGCAAAACAGAGCAATGCTTACAAATGTTTCTCATCTAACATCTATCACTATCCCTGCAATTTGACCTGCTCTAGTTCCTTTACTGCACCACCACCAGAGTGCTTTTCCAGCCTTCCTAGCCACTTCCTTATATTTGGTGGAACCACAGGGCACCTTGTGCGATCCTCACACCTTCGCTGACTTTTCTGAAGCTGCATCTCTTCCTCAAGATAGCAGCCCCTCTGCTGGCTCCATTACCCGTTGGAACGGAGATACCTGCTCTGGGTTTCAGATTGGACCTTCTTCCTGGCAGTGGCAGGCTTGTTGGCTGTGCTGAGGCTTGGGACTGGTCTTGTGTCTTCAGATTGGTTGGGGCTAGGTCGGACTTGCTTAGGCTGCTGGTCGAAGAGAGACTTGGCAATGAGTATCCCCTCTTTTCCTACTCGCCAGGCTCACCATCTCCATGTTGCTGGACTTTGGCCTGCACAACAAGATGGCCGTCTGTCTTTTCTTCAGCCTTGTGAGTACCCGCTCATCCTTTTCCCTTGTTTGCCTTACGTACTTGCTTTGGACTTACTTGTATCCTTTCCATGTTTCCGGCAATGCTGTCCCTGCTCTGGCCTATGGTGTTGCCCACTCACTCTGTTTTGTGACTTGGGTTGCGCTATTGCCCCCACCCTCTTTTCTTCTCTTCTCTTTGTGGCCCTTTCATGCTCCTTCTTGCACATGTTACCCTCTCTTCCCTCCCTTCCCACCGCCTGCTTGCTTTTGTTAACACCAGACAGTTGGGACACCCTTGCTGGTTTTGTGTGGTCCATCTCCTGCTTCTGATTTGTAGGGTGTGCACCGTCGCTCCCCGCTCTCACCTTTTCTGACACTGGCACCTAGTCTGCTCTCTGGTAGTGACTTGGTTGCTCTCACCAGCTTCCTTGCCACCTTTTTCTGTTCCATGCACCCCATCTCTCCTACATCTAGGTCTGCGCTATGGATCTCTCCTCTAGGACTGAGTGCGTCTAATGGCCTTTCCATTCATGCTTTTTGGGCTTGGATTTCTCAGTTCACTGCTTGATCAGTTGTTCCCCACCCTGTTCTATTGTGTGTGCCAAGTGTTGCTGCACCGCTTGGTACTGTTTCCTACACTGTGTCTCTTATTAAATGTACTGTTACACTCCTGACCCTGCTTACTCTCGACCTTCTGTACTTCATTTGCAGCAATGTTGGCTTTACTGTGTGCCTGTGGTAGCCCTGTGCTACCGTGGTGCTGCCATTTTTGTTTGGCCACATTATCACCTGTAGCATCACCATCCACTATCCCTTAACTCTCTTCCTTAGCATCCACATCTCCCGCAGTTCTGCCCTCTTGATCAGATACGCCTTGGTGTGCTGCAGACTGGGCATTGTCTGGTATTTTGCTTGGGCAAGGGATGTGCCTTGGCTTTGTCTGCACCTCCTCTCGTTAGATAATGTAACCTTCCACTGCAACAAGCAGCTTCTTGGTCCTACTGCGTGAGTTTGCCCTTTGTCTGGTCCTGGCCGTCTGTGTCTGCTTCTCTGTCTCCCGTGCCCTGGCATTGGTGGTCAATTGCTGCCATATTACCCATCAGACTCTTTACCCCTTCCTTCCCTGTCTCCCGTTTGGCTTTCACCTGATTTGATTTTTGTGGCATTTTTAATGCACAGCACCACAAACTTTATTGTATCTAGGCGCAAGATTGAGATCAAAATAAATGTAGGTGTGAAGAATGAGTCGCCAGAGGGATAATAAATAAGTCTACAGAAGGCCAAAAATGTGGTCCCAACTAGCAATGTTTTCAGAGGCAAGGTCTTCCATAAGTGAGGGCCTTGAACAGCACAGCTCCTGCTGCTCGTATCACCTCTTTGCTTAAACGCAGAGCGAGAATCCTCTGCTTAAATATAGGGTTAGGGACAGCTAAGAGATGTCTGTTAGCATAACAGAGATGCCTGGGAGGTTTATAGGGAACCATTGTATCTACTAGATAGATGGGGGGCAAGGGGCCTAGATCATCAATACACCTGAATAAAGGTACAGCACCGATTAAAACATATGGGAGACCTTGAGATTGATTGACACTGCCCAATGAGCTATTCTACTTTTCAGATCTAATCACATGTGTGACTGTCCCTAACCATCTAAAGTGATCAAGAACCTAGGCATATTAATGGGTCATGGGCTTGTACTGGAACCTCAAGTCAACACATCAGTCAAAAAGTGCTCCTAGCATATCCACTCTCTGGTGGACTATGCCCTGCCCCCTTCTTTGACACAGCGCTGTCTGTCATCTCTCTGATGCTTTCAAGAATGGACAACACAAACTGCATCTACTTGGGTATTCCTGCCCACCTCACAAAAAAAGGTAAACCGATCCAAAACACAGCTGCTAGATTACTACTCGGATGCGAGCTCTCAAAACACTGCACTGGTTACGAATGCAAAAAAGGATTCACTTTATGACCCTCTGCATCACTCGCAGAGAACTTGAAGGTCAAGGAGCAGATTTCCTTAAATTAAATCTCACTCTACCTACCAATCAACCAGACACCTAATATCAAGAAATGATGTACTGCTAGAAATGAGAAAAGTGCGCAGAGAAGGGTACAGGCTGTTTCTTTTCTACTATGGTGGCCAAACCCTGGAACGTGCTACGAAGGGAAATCCACACTTGAAAAGACCACCTGAAGTTCAGGAAAAGTCTAAAAGCCTGGCTCTTCATTTCTTAGCAGACAGAATGTTTAATCTACAGCCATCGATCAGTGGAAATTACACTTCTAAATAAAGTGAATTTCACACTCAGGCTCGACCTAAGTGAACACCACACCGGCACCTGAATGTCCACCTAGAGCACAACGCATGATTCTAAAATTTAGAATGACTAGAAAATCTCCCCTCAAGGCACTGCTCAAGCCCTAAGAAAACCCTCTCGCCCTATCTCCCCGAATGTCTAACCCTCAACAAAGGACATGTTAAGGCATAGAAAGACCACTAATTCGAAAGCACCACAGCAAGGTTCGAAATTGCTGGGAGCTATTTAGCCTCTTCTTCAAGCCCAGGAGAGCCTGGTTAGCTTGACGCCAACAGCTACTAGGAGCTACTTTCAGCTCCTGGGGTCAACTGGTGCCATACAAACATACCTATGTGACATTACACTTCTGTTTTTTGGGAATGTGTATATAGAAGCATTAGGGATATCGAAGACGTTTATGGCATAAAGATTCTATATAATGGACAACAAGGTAAAGTTTTCATCCCACATGAAAGTCCGATTTGTGGCACACTATACACAAACTCCTGATTCTCTAGCGGTAGCTCCTGCATAATGGGTGATGGCTGATGCCCAGGAGCTAGTTTTAGCTCCTACTCACAAAATCTTAATTTCAACCCCTGCCACAGAGATCCCAAGAACACTTCCCCCCCCCCCACATTTTGATTAATCCTCAATTTCTTTCCATCTTACCAACTAGCCACTTGCACACTGCTTTTAAAAAAGACCCACTGCCCAAATGTCAAACACAAATGTGCACCTCGAACTACAATTAAGATACACGGTCCATGGACTATGCACAGCCACACTGGAAGCACAACACCACCCCTCTGCAAAAAAGCCATCTTCCTTCTACATTTCACACTTTGGAAGCCTACATGCACATAGAGCTCTGGGTTTTTCCGATCTGCAACCTCAACACAAAGCACTGCAATTATGCCTTTCCCCTCTCCTCCCAACAAGCAACCTCACCCACTCTTTTCGAGATCCACCGGCGCACCTTGGCAACGGTGTGCTGTACAAATCTAAAAAACATAACATCCGGAAGTGCTTGTGCGATAGTCACCTGATTTTAGTCATTGTGTGATAAAGGCTTACAACTTCCTGCTCTGCGTGATAAGAAAAATGTACTGTGCCACTAAAAAAGTGAATACATTTTTGTGGATTTAGCAAGGAAATGTTAATTGTCTTGTCTGCATTCAAAGGCATTAATGGTTTGCTTCATGATTCAATATACTTTGAAAGAAGCAGATTGAAAACCCAACCTGGGCTTTGAAAAGTGTATCTGTCAGAGTGCTCATTTTACCAAAGATTAGCACTTTATGGAAGCTGCAACTGTTCAGAAAATAGGGTCACTCCTACACTTCATTTGGGGTCCTGGCTCCTCCGCATTAAAAAAAATAGGCTGCTTGAAATAGTCTGTGTCGGAAATGCAGTAAGTGGCCCCAGCATGAGAGAATTTGCAGGATCGTGCCTGGGACATCTTATGATAGCTCCCCCTAGGGATAGGGCCCAATACTTTCGTCAACATTTCAGAGGTACTTCAAATCTCCAAACCTGTAATTTATGCCTCCCATATCTAGGCCTCTGTGCATGTAGTTGGGGTGACTCTTGTGAAAGAGGGCAATTTGGCATCTGTGACTGGTGTGCGGGGTACATTTCTATCGGTATGCTGGGGCTTGTATATGGGAGCGCTTTTCTTTTCTTTTTTCTTTGTGAATCCGGTTGAACAAATCAACCGTTCACAAAATAATTAAAACAAGAATACATTATTATTAATAACAATTACATAACATCGTACTTTGATAAATAATACACACATCGATAACCCAATCTCATTAATTTAAATAACGATTCCATTCATTAAATAAAACAATAAAACTCATTAAAAAGGAACAAATGAGAGATAGAAAAATGCACTGTGTTCAGTACACCTAATCACCACTTACATTTTTACAGTGCCACCCTAGTGAAGCAATTTAATACTAGCTATTGTCAGACTGGTGACCTCATCATCCAAAAGTCTGAGCAAGAAGCCGTCCCGATTTAACTGATGGGCTGCTAAGGAGAACCTTTCTTTGTTCTTGCAACACCGAACACTCCACCGTGATGTGCATCCTTGTCTGCAGAATTCCCCCCTTTGCACAAATTATTCCCTATTTCCCCTTCACCCCCAGCTGCACTGACTCTACAAACTTCACCTATCAACACCACGTTTAATCTTTACCTCCAAAATGGACCCTGCCAATATGCATTCGGAAACGTTTGGAGGTACATGGGCAAAACACCAAAAGGCTTATCCAAGAAAGCCAGACTCTTATATGTTTTAATGATCCTACTATTGTCAATAGCCAATCATATTCGAATAGACTTTTTTTAACACGTATGTGATTCGATAATAGGTCTTCCACTGTTTGATTGCAACCGGATAGAATGGAGTCTGCATACCCTCTTAAACTTTCCAACGGCTTAAATGTATTCGGTTTCAAAGTACCCGACATATATAAAAAAAACAAAGACCCAACAGGAGCCTCCAACTATTTCCAATACAATGTTAACTTTTTCTAATCCAAATAACATCTCAAAGATAGCAGCCCCAGTTTGTATCTCAGGGCGGCTATTGGCAAACAATCAGGCACATCTAAGACTCTTTTCCCAATCTTTGCCTCAACCTCAACATAGTCTTATTTCCTTGTAACAGTGGTGAGTTCCATGCCACACAGCAGTGCTGGTACAGCTTTCACTTTTATAAAACTCCATCAGTGGAAGTATTGAAAAACGACAGTACCTCCGATTAATCTTTTTCATTTGCATTGTCAATTTACGTGCCTTGGCAATAATACAAGCAAATAAAACCCTTCTATCTGGTAGAACATCTAAACAAAAACCCAGATAGTTTAGATTCTGAAAGGGGATTATCGTTTGATCATTAATTACCCACGAGTAACCCATACTTTTATTTACATTTTTGTAGTAGCGGATGATACTCGTTTTCCGTTCATTGTTCACCAACCCGTTAACCAATGAGTAGTGGACCACTGCATTTAATTTCCGCTCTAATCCCACCTGTGTTCTGTCGATCAGGGTCACATCACCTGCTACATACAGAATGGACAATGTCACAATGTTAGGAAGGGCATACAATGTTTCTCTAAATGGTCACCCAAGTCCGACCAGTAAAAGTTTAACGGGGAGGGAGCAAAAACACAGCCCTGATGGAGGCCGCTATATGTAAGATTGCGATCCGTCAGGGCTCCCGATCTGTTCAACCTCACCTGCAGGAAATAGTTTTTATATAGATGGATCACAATAGACAACAAGAACAGAGGTATTCTCCATTCATTCAATTTCTCCCACAGTCTTGATCAATTGATTGAATCAAAGGCCTGGCTAACGTCTACTGCCACTGTCAAGTGGCACAGCGAGTAGAGCGCTATCAGTGCAGAGCTTGTTAACGCAGGTTCTAATCCCGCGGGGCCAAACTCAGCCTTTCATCCTTCCGAGGTCGATAAATGAGCACCACACACCGTGGGTAATAATAAGCAGCGCTCAGATACCTGAGGGTTCGTAGCGCTATATAAATGCCAAATCATTAATAATAATAATATTACTGTATAAATATTGGGCAGCCCAACGCCCCCACTGATTCCTGTAGACCGTGCACCACTAAACCATTAATTTCCATGGACATCCCCCTACGACAACCCATTTGGTATATTTGTAAACTAGTTCTTCCAAAACCAATTTGGCTAAAACATTGCTTTTGCAATCTAAAAGGGAGATAGGATGGTAATTTGCAGGACTATTCCTATCACCCTTTTATAAAGTGAGAATAACCACAGCATAATTTCAAGACAAGGGGATCGTTTTTGACCAAACTATGTGGGAACAAAGAATGAAGAGTATCCTGGCCCAAAGATCTGGGTCACTTTTGAGAACTGCATGGTTTAAATCATTCGGACCCGATGCCCTGAAGGTGTCTCACCCACTAGTCCCCCGGGGATCTGTCATCCAGGTTGCCAGGAGACGGCCATCGCTTTTGGAACCAGTTCCTGGGGGTGGACCAGTGCAGGAGGATCACCTGGGTGAGGAGTCCTCTGGGAGTGGGACACCAGATGGCGAGACTCGGTATCCCCTTCCCTGTAACACCTTTACCCCATCCTACCAGGTAGAATACTTAGGACCTCAACCCACCAACCCCCTTTTTACAACATGAACACTTTCTCACAGACCGCTCGCTATGAGGGAAAACTGACTGATACCCGAGCCGTATACCTGACATGTCCCAATACAATGGTCGGGCAGGGTAAGGCAATTACTGACATCACGCACACCTGCAGCTTTTTAACATGACCCAGGTGTATAAAGATAGGGGGCTGTGAAGGAGTAGGAAGATGTTGTACGAGCAAGGCAAAACACACAAGTATACAGCAGTTCCAAAATGGCAGTTTAAAACGAGGAGAAAGAGAGCGGAACAGAAAGGGATTGCAAGGAGGGAAGTGCCTTTTGACCTTTTCGACAAGGAATTGTTACTTTCACAAAACCTCAAGAATAGCAAACGGAAGACCAAGAAACCAGGTTGAGGAACCCTGCATTGTGTGTTGGAGGTATATTGGGCCCTCCCTTGTCGATAATCCAGGCGGGGAGAATCACCTGCTGCCATGGTACTGTACCTGGCTCCTACAACAAAGTGGCACCAGTGAAAGCACCAGTGAAAGCAACAAAGCCGGTGAGTTGGGGGCGAACAATACCAGGCTGGTCTGTGTTGGAGCCAAGGTTGCAAGCAGCAACATTGTATGGTGAACAGTGTTTAAAAAGTGGCAGTGACCCAACATTTGAAAAGAGGAGTTGAGATTGATACGAACTTTGCTGATACAGGGTCAGTGACCCAATATTGGAGAAATATTATTTCATGGATGCAAGAAAGTGATTGGAAAACACAAAAGTGCTGGCAGGTTAGTAAACCAGGCCAACAGTGAGTCTGGGACTCGCACCCAAAGGAGTGGGAAGATAAATGACCTTAAAGTTGTGACAGTAAGGCAACATTCTTGCAGGAGAGTAAACCAGGAGTGGGAAAGGAAATGAACTTAGTCATGAAACAGTAAGTGGACATCCAGGCAGAAGAGTAAACCAAGAGTAAGAAGAAATGTAAACCTGACATTGTGAAACAGTAACCAACCAAATATAACAGGGACGCCCGCCACCCTTTTTGGATCATTGAGACAGCTGGAAATTCCCTGGCATGAGAGTACACCAGGGGCATAAAGAAGAATGAGCAGTGAGAAGCGGAAGACCTGTACCCCTTCAACACTAATGGAAATACAGAGTGTAAGTAGCTGAAAATGTATAGGAATTGTGTGTTTGAAGGAAGTCCATGGGCAGATTAATCCTCAGTTGAACGGTGTGGAAAAAGAAGAAAAGAGAAAGAACCAAGGGAAAGAGGCCTTTTCCTTAAAGAAACAGTGGAAGTGTAAAAAGTGGAAGAAGTCAAGGGAGCTAGTGTCCCCTTGAGACTGTAAACTATCGTAAGGGAAGCAACATGCAGGGGAAGAATCCCTCTGTATATATTGTTGATCTTTATAACACACAATGAGAGACCAGGAGAAACCTAGGGGAAGGGAGGATCCCTTTCTCTACAACAATTCCTTATTTCTTTTCTTGTCTACACTTTAAAACTTTACATTTTTGGAACTCTGAAAAGCTAAAAGTGTATAACTTTTGTGAATCCCTTTTGTATACATTATATTTTATTGAGAGCGTTAGGGTCCGTTTAGGATTTTCGGACACAGGACGCTCTTTTGTTTAACACTGTGACACAGACGTTCCTTAGTTTTGTTGAGGCAGGGAACCCCATTTTAGGATTAGGGATAGATTGCATTTCACCCAACCTTCTCATTGTTTTGATAGCCGACACCCACCACGCCACTTTGTCCGAGTCTTACTCTTGATCCCTTACACCTGGCATGGGGGCGGTCCGAGTGTTGACCTGTGACAGGGAGCCCCAATCCTTGGCCCGTGGCAGAGTATTGTGACTGAGAGCAAGTGGGTCAACGGTCTGCAACGGCGAGGCACCCATGATTGGGGTGTAGTTGTTTGTTGTGATTGCTGGTGTGTGGGGGCCCCTGACCCAGTGAGTGGCGGTCAATGACACGTGGCCAGCTGTGAGTGATGACCAGGGGAGCCCATGACTGGGCATCAGCGGCAGCTCAAAAACCTGACTGGAGTTGTCAGGTTTTTGAGAGTTTGCAACTGAGAGCAAAGCCGGTGGGTGACATTGAGTGGGTGAATTTGGACTGGGCGCAAGGTGGGTGGCCTTTGACTATGTGCCAGTGTGGGCTCCTGGTGTTTAGGAGCTTGTGGGCAAGAGTGGACATAGGCCTGTGACTTGTGGCAAGACGGGGCATCTGACTAATATAGAGTGATATGCGGTGAGTGGTGATCTGTGACTGACGGGGAGTGGGGGCATGTGATTGAGGGCGAGTGGTGATCTCTGAGGAAGGGTGAGTGGTGTACTGTCACTGGGGTACAGTCTGTGATTCACTGCTGCTGGCGAGTTCTGACTGAGAGGGAGTGCGGGCCTGTGAAGGGTCGCTTTGGTAGGATGGGCTTCCATTTATATCTCATGCGTCATTCTGTATCGTCGGGTTCTTCTGGGAGAGGTCCAGTGAGGGCTCAGGTGTCAGCAAGACTGGCGCAGAAGGAAGCGAGTACACGATAGACTCCAGCTTCAGAGTTGGAGACGGGCAAAGAGTGGGGAAAGCGGGACCCTGCGAGGGTGTGACGCACACCAAGACGGAGATGCAGTAGAAAGGTGAGGCCATAGCTCTCAACTCACACGCTTTTGGCGGGTGTCACCCGCCTTGTAAACAGCGGACTCACCTGCCAAGCCTCCAGCACGCCCATTCATTTCAATGGGCCTCTCACCCGGCAAAAACAAAATCGGGTGTTTTCACCCGCCTTTGTGATACAAATGGTTGAGAGCTATGGGTGAGGCAGACTGGGCACGCTCTCTCTGAGGAACACACGGAAATGGAGACGGGCCTCCAGAGAGTGGAACTAGGACGACAGCATCGAGAGAGAGGACAAGACGGGTAAAAGAGAGCGTGAGACAGGCAAAAAGGCGGGGGAAACGGGACCATGCGAGTGTGTGACGCACACTAAGACAGAGAGTGACGGAGATGCAGTAGAAAGGTATGGCAGAATGGACACGCTCGCTCTGAGGAAATGGAGACAGGCGCCCAGAGAGTGAAACTAAGACGACAGCAGAGAGAGAGGAAAAGACGGGTACAATTAGCGTGAGACAGGCAAAGAGCAGGGAAAACGGGACCGTGCGAGGGTGTGACGCACATTAAGACGGAGAGGCAGTGGAAAGGTGAGGCAGACCGGACACGCTCTCTCTGAGGAACACACGGAAATGGAGACGGGCCTCCAGAGAGTGGAACTAGGACGACAGCAGAGGGAGAGGAACAGCGGGTACAACAGAGCGCGAGACCGGCACATCCGGTACAGGGCGAGAGGGAGTGAATCATTGAGTTACACAAGGACGCACCTTGGCCAATATATGACACAGAACACAACATGGGTCTAGAGTGGCTGCCAGAGAGAGAGGGGTGAAAGCAGGAGAAATAGTGGGACCCCGATAGAGACACAGGGAAGAGGAGAGCAAATTGTTAAATTGAAAGCGCAGGCGGAAGTAGTAAAGTGTATGCCGCCATCGCTGCAGAGGGTTAATGGCGCATTATTTACGTACATTAGTCATTTCATATTTTGCGATGTGAAAGTACTGTTTATTGGAGTTAATGGTGACTATTAGAACATCCTGCCACTAGTGGATGGTTTTAAAATCACCCAGGTCGTTTTAAAGGTTTCAGACTGTGCTTTTATCGTGCCTGTGATTAGGGGATCGTTGTTCACCGATTGCAGAACCCCTCTGCTGCCTTCCTGGACCCTCTTTCCCTCACTTCTTCCTGGGTGACCCCTTCTTTCATTCTCTAACTCCCCCAGGGCTTACCCCATCTCTGCCTCCCGCTTCCTTTATTTTTCGTCTCATTCTCGGTCTTTTGTTTTTATTTCCAGGACACCCTGACGGTCTCAGAAAAGGAAGAGAGCATTTTATCCATTGTAAGTATAAGACGTTTCTATCTTTCCACCTGACTGATCGTTCGCCTGCACATCTGACCTGAACGTCTGCCTGTCACCTCGCCAAGTCGCTGTATGACCCCCTTCTGTCCATCTGTCTATTTTGCCTTCTTAGCTGGCTGCCTGTTTACACATCTGCCAGTGCATCTGTATTCAGATAGGGCCCCGCTTGTGCTTCCACCTTTCTGATCATTTGTGCGCCAGCATCCCTGTTTCTATGGATGCCTGCTTTTCTGCCTCTCTCTCTGTTTTGCAAGTTTGTGTCTGTGCTTTTTAAACACTCACTTTATTATCTTTCCGCATATGTCTCTCCCTGACCACCTGCTGGTCATTCTTCCTGCATTCATGCACCTTATTTTATTTATTTATTTTGACATCTATAAAGCGCACCAAACCCTTGGGCATCGGCGCTGTACCTTACTTTGCCTACCTGCCTGCATGCATGCACACCCTTTGGCTTGCCTACCAATTGCACTGCATGACTGTCTTCTGAACACTTTGACTTATTTCTTGTCAGGAAATGTGCCCATGGGTGATTTATTTCCCTGTCATTGCATTTGTTCTGCATTCTCGTGAGCTTGTGTCCCTGCCTGCCCTTCAATGGGTCTGTTTCTTTCCTGTTGGCCGTTGAGTTGCCTTTGTCTGCCATTCGCTTTCCTGCCCCCTGCCTATTGGGTTTCTTATCCGCCTGCCAGTTTGTCTACTCATCTGTAAATATCGTTCCAGGCTTCCCACCAGTTTGCCAGTCTGTGTGCTTGCCATTCTGTGGGCCTGCCTGTCCGCCAATTAGTTTGCCTGCCCATGTTTCCAATGTGTTGCTTGCGTGCCGGACAAGCAGAGTGGAGGGGCAGGCACTTTGCTTGCCTGCCAGTCTGTGTCAAAGGCCATCTTCTCAGAACACGTGCATCCACACATGTGTGTATGTTTACCTGCATGTCTCATAGTTTTGCCAGACTTTATACCTATCTATTTTCTGCTGTGCCTTTCCTACCTGTTTTCCATTCTTATTTATTTATTTATTTATTTAGTTTGGTTTATTGCAAACCTTTCATAAATTCATATCCAATTCTCTCTTAAAACATCTTATGAATAAATAGCTAAAATGAATAAATAGCTAAAACGTCATATCTCAAAACAATATCAGATTAGTTTGGTCTACAAAAAGAACGCTACGAAATCTCTCTTAATTTTATTATTGGCCAATGCACTTGTGTTTCGTCGCTTCCTTTCTTGAGTTCACACTATAGTGCTCGCTTGTTTTGCCCTCAAGCAGTCTCACCAATTATCTTTACATACTAACCGGAAAATAAGCTCAGCAAAAAAACCCAGAAAACTCCCCAATGCCTACATTGAAAAATCCTCACAGAGAGTTGTACCGTCGTCTTAATTATTTTTCTAGTCCCAGCTCTGTATTTACTGGCACACTCTCTGTGTGCAGATTGCATGTGCTGGCTTTTATATAATGGGAACCAATGGAGTGATGTACATCCGGAGGGAGGGAGGCATACAGTACAACAATATGCATACAATTTGAAAGCTACTCTTTGCTCTGTAGAGGGTGAGTTCAGTCCAATTCTCTGTGAGATTGCAGAAGGTCTTCAGATAAACCTCATACCAGCCCTAATTATCACAGGAAGCGAAGAGCCAACTACACCCCATACCTTGGTGGACCAGAATGTTGTCACTATTCTCATCACTTCCCTGCTGCATATTCATCTTTAGTGAATCTGAATGTTAGCTCTCCTCGTCGTTATGAACCTATCCCCCAGATAAAACGTAACCATGTCAGCTTTTTGGAGGTAAAGCGGCTAGGTGATGAGATTGGCAGAGGAACAATGTCTTATGTTTTTGAAATTTGGTCACATACAAAAGCCTGTTTCAGTTTAAGAGCCAGTAACCCAGTATCGACTAAAGCTCGAGCTATTGGTCAGCCTGTTGGCTCAAAGATTACCTCAATTAAGGTCTGTCCTGAATGCGCTTGCAATGTTTGCAAGAAAGCTTTTTACTCTGTGTGTAGGATGGTGGAGTGGACACAATCTCAAAACTCAAAAAAAATATTTTTGTAGATTTGCTCTTGGTGATATTTTCCTCGTGCACCATTGATGTGAATTTTGCCAGAAAACCTCCTTTCAGCATGAAATTGACCCACGCTTTCGAAACGTGTGCCAGCCAATACAAAATGCAATGACAGATAATAAATAGTTGGTGGTGTTTTCTATTACAGTAAAAGATTGTGGGCCCGGTTCATGGAATATTCCCCGGTTCAAAGTGAATTTGCACTGCTGAAAAGTGACTTTACACGGCCGACACAAACCCTGATTCATGGAACTGTGCAAAGTGTATTTTTGCAGTGCAAAGTCCGGGCAAAGTCATTTTGTACTGCAAAAAGGACTATGCACTGACTTTGCACAGTTCCATGAATCAGGGTTTGTGTCGGCAGTGCAAATTCACTTTGAACCGGGCAAGTAATCCATGAATCGGGGCCAATTGGTGTTTTATTATTTGGGAACGTGCGTCCTATTTGGGTTACTTTTTAGTAGCTGTGCATTCCGACCAGAATTTGAGGCGACGCAGACAGACTGTCACTGCTCCCCATTTGTGATACAAAAATGTCATTGTGTAAGTAAACTACGTTGGCTGTTAAATGCGCATGTTGGGGGAGGGGCATGTCTTTAGTCAGACTGTAGAGATGCCACTACAGTGTTTTTAAATCCCACATACCCAGTGATTTTAAAAGACGCATTGGCAAAGCCACAAGTTGACTTTTGTATAGGCATGCCCACATGTTTTCCGGTTGAAGCCATACCTGACCTTCGGATGGCAACAGCTGGCAAACGGTGCTAGCCCCTGGGCATACTATGAAAGTGCCTGGCAAATTCCGACAGAATGCCCATAAAAGACCCAACACTGTTGGCTCTGGAAATGCATTTTTGAACAAAAATTCAAAGTAAGGAACAGATGCATGAGCACACATACTCTTGAACAGGGGAGCCGACTTATGTATTTCCCGTGGGGGCGGCAAAATACATGAAGTGACATCACTGGCAGTTATATGACCGCAAATTTGCATGTAGTCGCCAACTTGGTGCAACGGCGTGCGCGGGGGTTGGCACGCGCAGAACAGTGGAAACATTTGCTAGCATGCACTGCATATACTAAAGTCAAGAAAGGAGATGATTTAAGCCTTCGAGTTGCATTCCAGTAAGACATCACTACCCCTACTCCACCGCTCTATAATCGTCCAGCAACACAGCTAGGATGGGAGAATGAAATGCTTTCTAAACAGAAGGTACAGCTGCAAGGTGGCGTACCACCACCACCACCACCAAAAAAAAAAAAAGTTCCCAATTCAAGGGAAACGAGAAGTAAAGACATTTCCCGATTAAAAACTACCAAGCAAGATGTGTGTGGTGCCATAGTTCAGTAAAACATCAACAATTCAAACTTACATAGTGCTGCTGTAGATTGGCCAGCCACAAGTGAAATTTGCTAAGATGTTACCTCTGGGTAACCAGATAGAGTTAGGGATGTAGCTTAATCTTAAACCTTTCAGTGGCCACATCAGATGTGCTGCTGAAGTATAATGCAATCCTGGCTGAAGTATAATGCAATCCTGGCTGAAGTATAATGCAATCAAGTGTGGTTTCAGACTTGGGGGGGTGGGGGGGAGAGTGTTAACTGCTTTTAACATTGTAGTTTACTAGAAATTCTGGTAAAGTAGTGTACAATGTTAAAAAGCAGTTACCCAGGCTCACCCGGCACCCAGGTGATGTTTGGGACTGATGGAAGCACTCGCGTCTAAATGTTGTAGCCATGGTTGTCTCCATGTTTTAAAAACTCCCACTTTTCGGGTTTTCAACATTCATTTGAAACACCCCTTATTCAAAAAATGAAGGAGTCAGTAAAAAAGCCAATGCTGAAAAGCCTATTTCGCACACGTAGTAAGACCCAAAGGATAAGAGCGACTGTATAGCAGACCATACTCCAGGATTACCTTCAGTCAAAATTCACCCACTGCAATGTTCCTAAATTCAGATTGCAGAGTAGTGTCCGACTGAACCTCAATCGGCTCTTCCTGGGCATCAAATGAATGATGCACCACCTCCTCTGCCAGAAAAGTCTGCATCACCCAGTCATTAATGCCGGATGGAATTTCCAACATATATCTGAAAGCAAACCAAGTAGAATGGGCCGCGCTGATGGCGTCTATCTTTAAGAAATGTTCGGAGCAGAAATCTTTGCCGCCCTCATGGACAAAATCCATCATTGTCTCTATCTACAAAAAGGGGGACATTACAGATCCACTAAACTATCGTCCCATAGCTAATTTTGGACTGCATTGGTAAAGTCTTTGGGAGTCTGCTTCTGAAACGATTCCAATCCTGGACAGAGTCTGCCCCGTGCAACGATAAATTTCAATCAGGCTTAAAAAAAAACATGGGCACGGCAGCAAACATTTTAACCATCAGCACCCTGAAAAGCAAGGTTTGGGAGGGAAAATCTCGGATTTTTGTCGCTTTCATCGACCTCTCCCAGGCTTTCGATCTAGTTGATGGGTCTCGCCTGTGGCAAAAACTAGAGGGGTGGTGTTGCCCCCAGGAGATTCTGCAACCAATCAAAGCCCTACACTCGGACACCACCCTCAGGGTCCGTTTGTCACAAAGAGGCAATCTATCAAAAGAAATCCAGACTGGGCGGGGGGGTAAAACAAGGATGCCCACTAGCTCCAGCGTTGTTCCTTGCATACATCGGCGACTACGGGGCCTCAGAAGATCTGGCGCATACTTTCCCACCGTCAGTCGCATCCGTCAAAATAAGCCATCTGTTATATGCAGACGATCTAATTTTACTGGATCAGACTCAGATCAGCCTCCAGAGACAGTTATCCAATCTACTTACTTGCACAGCAGAAAACAACTTAAAAATAAACAAAGAGAAAACCAAAATCATGATATTGGAAGCCGGCGAGAAGAAGAAGAAAAGCACAGACAAATTCAAATGGTGCCTTGAGAAAAACGTGATCGAGAGGGTCACAGATGACAAATACTTGGGCCTTTCGATAGACAGTTTGAAACATGAGTCTTCCATGCAGAACGCCCTCCAAATCAAAATCAAGAAGCTGGCCTCCCAAGGAAAGGCAATCGACTCAAAATTTGGAAAATTCTCATGCATCCCCGTGATGGAGGGGGCGACTTTTTTCCTGTAGAATTCTATCGCCTACGGAGCTGAGGCCATGCCAACGATTCCAGCCAGAACTTGGCAGAAACTAGAAAGCATGTTTTGGAAGGCGGTTCTTTCTCTCCCAAAATCTACATCCATTGCTGCAATCCGTCGTGAGCTGAGTCTAGTGTCATTAACGGCAACTGTAAACATAAATGCCCTCAGGCTATTCTGAAAATGTATCATGGACGACAGCGATCAAATCTACGGATTGCTTACCAAAGAACTTCAATCTGGCAAGGTGAAAATGTTAACATCTTGGAAAGAAAAAAACAGGGCCTTACTTGAGTCAGTTACGTGCTCGGAAGCTGACCTCAGCACAGACCCGTCTAGAGTCTATAAGAAACTGAAACACAAGAGTCAGCAACCAATAACAAACTTCATCTTCACCTTCCCCCATCGTTCTGCAAACTCAACGAGCCAATGAAGTACCTCCAAAAAGTCCCGAGCAGGGGGGCGCGAAATTTTCTTGTAAGGATCAGACTGAACTTGCTTGAAACCAATGAAATCCGCAACATTAGAGGCCTATCAGACTCAAGTACGTGCCGCTTGTGCAAATCCAAGACCGAAACAATCAGACATCTACTGTTGTCAGGCCGATCTCAAGTCTTTTTTGAACATACACAAATAAAAAAAAAATGCCAGCATTTACTTCAGGGAAGTATTCATCAAAGCTGGACCTTAGTGTTGCTAGGTGGCTTGCCCAGCTCCAACTGTTCTTTTGCAAAGGTCTAGCTTCCTCTTGAAGCTTCCTTTATTCATTCTTTCCTCTGTGTTCCCATGTCCACAGGAATGCCCCCAAAGGTGGGATTGGGAGTTTCTGGGGTGGTGAGTTCTAGTGGTCTTAGTTTCCTTTATAAAATACACAAATCACATAGTATGTCAACCAGACAATGTATCATGGTGTACAGCTTCAAGGGGGCCACCTAACCCAAAGCAGCACACCAGGAGATGTATTTTGGAACAATCAACATTGTAAACACACCTCTAGTTTAGATTGTAAAGAGTGCTTGTGCTGCAATTACAAGCACCCAGTTAATAAAGTCCAGACTTAAAACACTTGATCAGCATTCAGTGAGTAAAATAACCTTATAAAAATAAAATGCAGCTTTGCATAAAATTACAGAGAATTTTGGGATTATGGGGTAATACTGCTGAAATCCAACATGGAGTCCTATGGACTCCAATTAATGGGGACTAACACTGCCTACCACCACTTGTAATCCGGCAGTAATACCGCCAGACCAAGTGGCAGTAATGGTAGTACAGTTTGGTGGTATCTCGGCAGATTTACAGGCCACACAGAGACATCACCTCTCTCCATGTTGTCTTTCATTGTAAAGTGGATTACCAGGTTTCAGACCTGTAAAATACCCCTGTCTCCTGAGGTGACTCAGACCCCCACCATTCCATCCTACAAAAACTTGATGTCCCAGGCTGTTCTTCTAGTCTACTTTTATTCTACCCATGTAGATCCAGGAACGTCATACTCCTGTTACTTTCTTGGATTATTTTACTTCCTGTTCCTTAAAGCCAGGGGTCTTAAACATGTGGCTCTCCAGATGTTTTGTACTAAGACTCCTATGATCCATCACCATTGACTATGCTGGCTGGGGCTGATGAGCATTGTAGTCCAACACATCTGCAGAGCTAAAGGTTGCAGAACCCGGCATCCAAGCAGAGGCCTGGAACTCCATACTGCCATACGCACCTTATCATTTGACTCTGGCTCTGAGATTTATGCCGGCCCTTTACCCACAAACACTGGTTGTTATTATACCTTGGAGCTGCACACGTTAATAGCACTAGTGCAAGAAACGTTCAGGACGGGCGGTAAAAATACTTCTGTGGGTCTTATGCGGCCTATGAGTTCACAGGGTTTGGTTGACCAGGGAATAGCACACGAGGCATGGAGTTGGGACAGGATGGCAGGTTAGCTGCTGGCAACCTTTCAGGTGGCAACCGTAAACCCATGAAGAGGGAGCGGAGATGTGCAGTGCTTCTTTGCCCCCCTGATTCTCTGATTTGTCAGAGCTACATTTTCAAAGCCTCTCTGTTAAGCAGAGAAGTGTGTGAGAACTGTGTACATGTTTTCTTGACAGTGGATCTAGTTGGGACCGCCAGGCTGCATCCAGTGAAATGACGAGCATGTGACTCGGGGAACCAGCCTCTCCACCACCCTAATGACACAGGGTGGTGAATGGACCAACTCCCAGCGTCACGGAAAGCACTCTCCTGATTAACGTGACAAAGAGACTGTGCAAGCACAGGCAGGAGAGGCCACAGTCTGATGGAAAGTTACTGGATACGGGTGAAGTCCAAAAGAGTTTATTCCAAAGGTACGTGATCCGGTGATGAAGCAAGATAGTCCAGGAACCTCTCAGATGAATACAAGGTAAGGCCCCCAGTCCACAGGGAGACAAGTTCAAGCAGCTTCACGTAACTGGTCTGGAATGACTGATCTGCTCGAGGTACAGTAGGTCCAAAGGATGAGGCACCGGGCAGGTCCAGACAGGAAGAGGGAACCAGATTGGGAGGGGAGACCACCACGATTTGGGATCCCCAAGGTAAATCCAAGGACAGTGAACGAGGGCCCCAGGAAAGCTGGAGGAGAGGCTAAGCCCAGAAAGACCCAGCGAGAACCCAGGACAAGGAGCAGGGGTCCCCAGGGAAAAGAAGGGGACTGGGAACTGGATCCCAGGGAGGCTCGTGGAACAGACAGGAGCCAAGGAGAACCCAAGCAGGTAACAGGAGACTGGGAACCAGGCAGGCTGGGGACCAGCAAGGCAGGGAGACCAAAGAGAAGGCTGGAGCTGAAGCAAGACCAGGCACAGGGAAGAGGAACCATAAGAAGCAGGAGCGAGCAACACGACCGTAGCAACCGCGTTGAGACGCGATTTGCTACTGCTTGCGGTTCCTCTTATGGGCCGCCGGCACTCGCGAGGCCTGGAACGCAAGCCGTTTCGTCTCCGAGCGCCGGCGGACCCAGAACGAGGCTATGAAGGCAAGCCCTTCCCAGCGCGGAGGCCCAATCTACGGCGCATGCGCGGAACCGAGACAGTGGTTTCCCGCGCATGCGCCGCAGCCCTCTAGCACCGGCCCTAGCACCTCTTCCCCCGGCGAACGCCCAAGCGCGAAAGCGCGGGTAGATCCACTAGGAGGTGAGAGAGGGAGCGGGTGCAACAGACCCCGGTCTCCCCAAAAGTGGCGTGACACTCTCTCTGAATGGAGCATGAGTGCATTCATCTCAGTTGACTCACACAGTTATTGTTCTGTCTGCGTCTTTCATTTGTTATAAAACAGCACCCAAGGTTGGTGGCTCTCAGGGGGTAGGGAGCCTGGGACGCTCCAAGGACAATGAACTGGCAGCCAGGGGGTTTTAGCAATGCGCTACTTTTGTAAACAAAATGAACCCCCAAAAAATTTTTTTTTTGTGACTGCACCAGTAAATCATCAAGAATCGATGACTGGGAGAGAGGCTGCAGGAGAGCGATTTCCCCCTAATTTGTATGGTACAGTAGCACAGATATGAGAAAGAGGTTGGTTGGCTCTCGACTTACATCTATCTGTTCAGTAGCACACCTGGGAGTGGGTAGTTGAACTGGCTTTGGGGTCCTCGTTTCTCTGTGATAGCATACTCTTGATGGCATACTTTTTTAATGAACATTTAATTGCAACTGCTTGTGTATACCAAGTGCTAAATTGTAAAACAGTAGGTTCCTGTGCCCAAATATGTTCTAGCACTTCTGTGACACTTGGGCAGTTCCACACCACTGCTGCCACCGAGGGTCGGACTGGGACAAGAAATAGGCCCGGTCACCCAAAAAAAAGTGGCCCACCCCTCGCCTCAAAAAAGTGGCCCACCCCTCGCCTCACGACACTTGACCTCTGATGATATCACCTCAAGTGATGTAATTTGACCCCACACCAAAGTGACATCCCGGGAAGTGATGAAACACAACCTTTCACCCCTTGACAAAATAGGAAGTGGCATCAAATAGCATTGCTCCTAAGTAAACTACACTACGAAAAATATGGTTATGATTTCCCTAAGGTGATATACATTTCATACAAGAATGGATCACCATACGTATCATTCTGTGTGTATAGATCCATATTGTCAAAATACTGTGACTCCAAGCAGACGTCCAAGGCCACATGATAATATGGTATTATATAGCACTTACCCTTAAGCTCTTTTTTATAGAACAAATATGCATACAATATAACCCAACCTGTGGTACTTATATCAACCCAAGAAGGATGAAAGGTTTTTGAATAAAAAATGAAAAAAGAAAATTTGAAAAAAAATGAATTTTTCTGAATTTCTTTTTTCAAACCGGCCCAAGCATGGCTTGAAACCGGCCCTTGCACCCCAGGGACGATTTCGGCCTGGCCAGGGGCCAATCCGACCCTGCTGCCACCACCCATAGTGCGACAGAGTCCGGGCCTTTGTGGGGCCTCAGGCTCCATTAGGAGCCTATTCATGAAGACAAAAAAAAGCACACACATTTTTGCCGCGATGACCATCATCAAGGCAAAAGGTGTGCCCTTTTTCTTTTGTCTTCATAAATAGGCTCTTAATAGAGCCTGAGACCTCACAAAGACCCGGCCCCTTTCGCACGAAGCATGTGTGGCAGGGGCCGTGGATCGGGCTGCTGCTTGTTAATGAAGCAATAGCCCGACCCTTTGGTCATTTATCCTCTTTTTTTTTTTTTTCTTTTCAAACTGTGGATGCGCGCACCCCTTGGGCATGAGGCTGCGGCCCACCACACAGTTTTAAAACCGCTGCGCCTAAGCCCTCCCCTCCAGGACCATACACCAATATGAGTCCTAGAGGGGAGGGCTTAATAATCGCATATTTTCGCTATTATACCCGGCCGGAGAGAAGTGATGCAGTATCGATGGAAAGGGCCATCGATGCTGCACCACTTCTCTCCGGCGTGGGGGGGGGCTTGCCCCGACTTGATGTTGCTGGGGGGTTGGGGGGCGCGGGCCCCGCAGCCCCCCCGTACTCGGCGCCCCCTGCTCCTGAAGGCACACGAAGTTAAAACACTTGTATTACAGCAGGAGCTGGTTTTATCGTGGCAATTAAGCCATTTCCTTTCAGGAGGCTGCTCGGAAAGCGTGGAGCTGGACTCTGGGATCCTGTCTCCGAATGATGGGTTTAATAGACTTCCAATGTGCAGATCAGTGCATTGTACAGTTGCATGGCATCATTTTAGTGATGGCCCAGTTGCCACGTGTCAAATGCCGTCCCCTGGATGAAAAGCTTTTTGAGTTCTGTGAATGCTAAATAGATGCTCCCTTTTGCAAGTTTTAGTGTTGTCATCAGATCCGTTTGTAGAGGTTGTTCGCTGGCCCTGAATACTCTTTGAATGCATATTTCTGTTCATGTCATTGGCTAGTAACACACGGGCCTGTTTTATCGAATGGTATCTAGCTTCCACGAATAAGGAAAATTCCTGATTTAGGTAGTAATATATTAGTTAACAAAGCAGTGAGTACATTTTGGCAAAATGCAGTTTTGTTTTTAATTCCTCTTCGCATCAGACCTTTTTTTCTCTTCTCCTGAGTGTCTAAACGAAAAGATAAGGAAAACATAAGGGGTTTCTACTAAAAAGGATAAGTATTTGCAGATGCAACGTTTCTGTATAAAGCAACTTCCGAAATCGAAAAACAAATCAATACATTGCATTTAATATTATGAAGTTTTCACGCAGGGCCACAGAGACACCGGCTACACGCTGCCATTATTAGACAAAGATTATTATTTTAAGTCTCCTGAAGAAGTGCCACATGGTGCGAAACACTGATAGGCGCTAGCACACCTGGATATTGTTGGTTTGGACTATTTTAACGTTTGAAATTAAAAGCAATTGATGCATTTGTTCTCGGACTTTAATTTTGTATTTTAGCATTAACTTTTTTTCCCTACCTCAGTAGCCACCCTTCTTTTCCCGTTCAGTTTTTAAATGTTCTCGACAGTGGTGTGAACCTCTAAACATGCAATCGGCATAGCCAATATGAACCGGCTTTCGTTAATTGTTTTGCCCTTCTGCTAAATGACCAACTCATTCGATCCTGATTGTTCTCTGCTGTAGTTATGACTTGTGGTCCTTTTGGTCCTTATAAACATCAATAAGCTATCCGAAGTATTAATTGGTCAATTAAACTTCACCACTTTATATCATAAAATGACCTACATAGGAGTGACAAGGTAGATCCGAACTTGGCCCCAAACAGGACACTCACCCAGGTTCGACGAAAAAGGTGAGGGAGTTGGGAGACAAGGGGGCTTGTTCCCAATGTTATTATATGGAGGACGGGCACAGTGATGCTTACTTACCCCCTGCCTCCGATTTCCTCACAGGTATGGGTCAACTGAAGGTTTCTGGGAGTGCATTTTTCTGTCCTAGAAGTGCCCAGGAGTTGCAGGTTCGAGAATTCTTCTATTCGGGTTCAACTGCAACATGCTATCCATGTCAAAGAAATGCAGATTCCAATGATGCAGACCTGTTCCGGACACTTCCAGGATGGAGGAAGGCGAGTTGCAGCGAGTATCCCCATTTACAGGCGACAACAGCCGTCCTTCCAGTCACAGTCACAAGAGCTGCTCCAGGACATGTTCCCTTGAAGATAGAAAGTTGAAATAAGGGAAAACATGAATTGTGGCACAAGCTTGCGACCACCAAGTGCTGGGCTTGAATGTGAAATGGGGATGCTTCGGGTGAGGTAGTCAACAAGGGAACTGGTCAGTCCACTGGGCAGTCTAGCGACACTTCTGAAGGCTCTGAGAGGCTGGATCCTCGAGAAGACATTAAGACTAGTGGTTTCCACTAGTCCAAGGTCTGAAGCACACTCCCAAGGGTCCTCAGAGGCAGAAGAGCAGTGCTTTACCGGGTTGGTCACTGGAGAGGTTGCTGGCCACTGCCAAAATTGTCCTCTGGTCATCAACACACTGCTCACATTCAAAAGATTCTTGGCTCCGATGTAGATCTGAAGAATGGCTGCAGGGGTCCAAGCCCACCAATGGCAAGGACGGTTGAGATGGATTTCTAGAATCTGTCCTGGTGGACAGATTATAGAAGGCCATCCTAGTTATGGGGAACAGGGGGCTCTTGAGAGGTAAGCCAAAACCCAATCAAGCAGTCAGGCTCTTCTGAGGAGAGTGAGTGACATCACAGTTCCACAATGAGTCCACACAGTGAAGCACACAATTCACTTTAAACAGGAATGCATACAAATATACATATTTACTCTCTGCCTTTATACACACTAATAAATGAAGCTGGCAGGGTGTATCATTGCAAAATACTCAATAAACTTATATACATTCACTATGGGTTCTTAAGATGCATTCAAATGGCTTAATCAATACAGGAAATATTATAGTAGCTATTTATATAGCACTGTTTTTCATTTGTAGTAAGTAAAGGAATGCAGTAAAGTTGGAAACAGGTCACAAGTGAATTTCCCTAACTTCAGCAGTCCCTAATTTCAGCAGTCCACTCCCAAAGAAGAAAGGTGACGTAAGGCCAAAAGTCAAAGGAATGAGTCTTTGGAGGTAAGTTCTAATTACTTGTGATGGTGATTGTTCCAAGAAGATAAATAAAGGTAAGCAAACTGTGTTCTTATCTTGCTGATACCACCCAGGTTCAATGACCAAAAGGCAGTGGAATTGACTGTAAGGATACAAAGGTACTGGTTCCGAAAGTTATCCTATGGAGGACAGGGAAAGACGACTGTGTTGCGTTTACGGATGCCCCCGACTCCCCAAGATGACTTGATGGGTCGAGTGGGGGTCATTGGAGGTTGGAATTCCTGCTGTTGGTTCTGGTGAGAGGTGTCCAGGTTCTGTGGATGCACAGATTGGCCCAGATGCAAGATGCAACCTGTGGCGATGAAGAAATGCAAGATTCACTAATGCGTCTTCAAGACACTTCACAGGATGGGGGAGGTGAGTTCTAACAATAGCCACTGCACACAGATGTCGATAGGTGACCTTCCAGTCGCGGTTGAAGAAGCTTCCCCAAGACTGGATACCTTGAGGTTGTACAGTTGTAATTCACAGGAAAAATGACTTGTCACAAGCTGGTGATCACAAAGTTCTGGGTGCAATTGCAGAACACCAGTGCTTCTATCGAATTAGCCCACAAGAGAGCAGGTCAGTCAACTGGTGGTCCAGGGACACGCCCAAAGGATCAGGATGGCTGAATTCTTAACAGTGTCAAGACTAGTTGGTCCCACTAGTCCAAGGACTGAAACACTGCTCAGGGTCTTCAGAGATCAGGTAGTCCAACAGGGCTTTACCCGGCCACACACAGGATGGGATGCCATGCCTCTTCATGACTCTTTTTTTTTTTATCGTCAGTCGGCTGTTAATCTACGAAGAATTCTTGGCTCCAGTGCTGACCAGAAGAAATGGATGCAGGAGTCCTCATCTTATCCAAAATCCAGCCTGGAAGCAAGTCCAAGCCCACGAATGGTAAGGATCTGCATCATACAAATAGCCAGTAGTTGTCCAAAGAGGGACAACTATTGGTTTCACTCATGCCTCACACCTACACTCACTAGCACCATATATGTGAAATGGGACTAGACAGTCCTACCCACTTCCTGGGCCACACACATACACACACTCCAAGGCAGCAGCTTTCCCGGGCAAGGGCATGAATTTATAAGGGAGTTCCTGACCAGGGAGAAAGCCAAACAATATGGCTAATGAACAAGTGAAAATAGAGTGTGACTGCCATTTTAGGGCACTAGCCACGTTTAGTAGCCATACGCGGTAAATGCGAATGTGCACACTAGAAAGGATGCAAACATTGTAAAAGTAGATCACCTGCCACCAGCTTGTCTTCAGGCACTTATAAAAGTGACCAAAATCCCAAGTGTAACTAACTAGGGTGAAATAAGGTATCCTCATTCCAATGCATTGTAAGATGCCGTGTGCAATGTTACAAAAACGTAAAAGATAAAAGGGTAACTGTGAAGAATTCGACCATTTGCACAGGGAGAGTGCACTTTCCTGGACTTTAAAAAAATGTTTTAATAATGAAAAGGAATGATAAGCCTAATTTCAATATCGAAGGCCCTATGGATCTGCTTTCCTTTGTCCTCTGGCTGGAGGCAGTGAATACTAATGAGAGACAATTGAAGCAAGCCTGAAGGGGCTTGGTTGCCAGAATAGACAACAGGAAAGGCTAGGCTAACACCCCTTTGGTATGCAATGTGTCAACTTGTAGCTAGTTCCCGCCACTCTGTATGAAAGGCAGTGAAATTAATGTCTAGGTCACTAATTACCCTAGGCAAACCCCTGCAGAGCTGACCCCTTTCAGGGGGGAAACGTATGTGGTTTGGGGGAGACGGGAAGTCTGCTCCCAGCACAAACTTCAAGGTAACCCTGCACTTTAATCAAGAGTCACAGAGGGTTCAGTTAACCAGAGAGACACTTTGATCTACAACAGACAGGGAGATGGGTGGGACTTGGGTATATGTTGTCACCCCCTTGTCTGTCCTGTTGCAGAGCATTCTGGTCCTGGCCTCATGCATATCAGAAGATTGTTGGTGGGGACCCATGATTGGTTCATTAAGGTGGGCTTAACCTTCACCAATCACTGGGGCCCATTTGGCTTTAAAAGAAGGCTGAACGCCTCGCTTAGCAGATCTGAAGACTTCGAAAGGAGCAAGGACGACGACTCATTTCGACCCGAGCTGAAGATAGTCTACCTTACATCTTCTGCCAGTGAAAGAAGGCCAGGAATTCCAAGAGGGAAGCAAGATCCCTCCCCTAAACATCTCTCAGGGAACAGAGGGAGATACTGGACTCGGAGGACTCGTCCAGCAGCTCCAGAACCGGTATCCAGCCAGCACATAGCGTGCCCTGCTAGGTTCTGCCAGCAAGCTTCCTAGGTAGGAAGTGCCTGAGAGTATCTGAACTAAGGAGTAGGCTGTTGCCTGCAAACACTCTCCTAAGCTTTGGGCCGCCCGCCTTGAAAGGACACGAGCCATGTGAAGAAGCTAGGACAAGTGCAAAACAAGCATCATCCAGCATCCGTCTTTTAAGGACATTTTCGAGACATCTGAGACGCCACGACCAGCATTCCGGATCCACCAACCAGCACAAAGAAAATGATTCTTGGCCCAGAGCCGCCGCACCGGACAGCCTGCAGACGTCCGTCCAGCCTCACTTGCCAAACTGCCTGCCACCTGGTACCCGGAGCTGTCTCCTGCAACTAACTGTCTCAAGGGCTGTGACGCACCTTGGAACTGCCTCGACGCTGTCCAGCACCAAGAACCTCTTCTGCACCAGGTACGTTGTGCTTCTGCCCCCCTGGTCCTTCTCTGATGGTCCACTAGAGACAGTTAAGACCCTGTGACCCCCTTGGTGCTGAAAACAAATAATCTTGAACAGTAAGACTGATTACTTTACCAACTACCCTCCAGTCAGTATGCAGAGTGCATCCCTTTCCTTCGTGAAACTGTCTCTACTCTGTGTTCCTTTACAGGGTGGGTTGTATTTAGTAGTGTGCTAGAACTGTCTGTTATAGTAATAATAAAGTAGATATTTGTATACAACCTTGACTGGGCAGTCCCTTTTATCATTGGGTAATTGTATTTTTGCTGTGTTGCAACTAACCAACGATCCACGACCTTGTGGAGATCAGCCTGCAGTTCCGTCCATGTTACCAAAATTGGACACGGGGGTCTTTTAATTCACTTGTATTCCAATCTGTTCAGATACCTACTGGTGCACTTGAGGTGTGGGGTTGATTGATGGTTTAGAAACCGATTTTGATCCCAGGACCACTGGTGCCCCATAAGTTAATTTGTCACAGTAACACAGTTTCCCAGTACTGATCTGGATGACTGATCAATTTCTCCATATAAAAGGGAAGAGAAGCTGAAGACTTTATTTACTTCAAAAAGTCAGAGTAGGTTCAACACCAATCAAAAACATTGGGGATCCATAGAACTATGGAGGGAAAGATACCAAAAGAGAAATCTTTCATAACCATGATCTGCACCATTCAAACAGCCAGTAGTTCGGGGACAATTACTGGTTTTACATCTGCCCCAGTAGCTGACTTTCTGATACCAGTGATGTGGACTGGGACCAGACACACTCAGCCCCCATCCCGGGACAGACAGACAGACACACACACACACGCGCTTTCCAGGGAAAGTGCATGGCCTTCTCTGACCTGAAAAGGCAAAAAGGACAAACTACAATATGGCCAAACAACAAGCAGAAATCTTGTGCCACAGCACTTTTAGGGCACTCACCAGGTTTAGTAGCCATAAGCGGTAAATGCGAATGTATCCAGCAAAAATGTAACTGATGCCACCAAATTGTCGTTAGGCACATATAAAAGTAACCAAAAATACCATGTGTAAAAAGCTAGTGTCATACAAAAATATCCCACTTGCACTACTAATAAAAGAATTCAAAAGAGAAACTGTTTCCCAGTAATGAAAGTCTGAGAGACTGCTCAGTTTCCCCATAACAAGTGAGCAAAAGGGAAGTGAGGCTGACGGCTTTACTTCCCTCCAAAATGTCAGACAAGATAAAAAATGGGGCAAAAAGAATGGGATTCCATAGGATGCTATGGAGGGAAAGTTGCAAAAAATGGATTCACATGCTCATGAATATTCCCCGTCGTCAGGCTGGGATACTCGCTAAAGAGAAAATCAGTTTCAGTTGCACTTCAGAACTGTCTTTCTCCTAACAGCCAATCACTGGTCTCTGGGTCATACTGCCCTCAGCCAATGACTGCCCCTCCTCTTGCAACCATCTTCTGATTTTTACCGCACATTCAAGTGTTGGGAGTCCTCGTGCTTAGCTCTCAAGCTTTAACTGCGTTTTGTGATTTTATTTTTCTAAGAGTTCTACTTACTCTACGGGGACCAATTTCTTCAGCGTCCCTAAAGGGCACTTTTTCGTCGAATGTCTTCTTGGACTATTTCTGAAGCTTCTTCAAGGCCTACCCCACGTGGAGATGGCAGAGGAGAAGGAAGACTGTACACCTCTGTTCAGGATTTGTCCAGGATGCGGCCCTCGGAACATCTACGTGGACGATGGCCACTCTACTGCCTGCATTCAGACCAAACGCACATGGAAGACTGTGTGCGTTTTGCCAGGATATGGTCCCCCGCACCATGAAGGACCGGCGCAGGTGACTCACCGAGTGGCTCCAGGCCCAGGCCCCTGCGGCAAGTGGGTCCCGGCAGCATGTCTCCCCCAACCACAAGAAGTCAGAGTGGTCTTCTAAGACCTTTGAGGGCTCCCCGGCAACGGGGGCCCAATTTAAGGCCAAGCACTGCGAGTCCACGGGCACCGGGAGCACTGTTGCACCGGGCTCCCTGGCGGCCAGGGTGGGCACAGCGTCTCTGGCACCTATGACCACGAGCCAACGCTCCGGTTCGGGGAAGAAGAGAAAGTCGGACCACCCAGGTAAGGTTCTGGAGAACCCACGGAAGGACCCATCGGAGAAGGACAAGGGGGAGTGGGGCGCTGACCCTCCCCCAAAGGTGAAGGTCCTGGGCTCGACCAAGGTCGTGCAGGTCCAGATTCACCCAGCAAAACTTTCCATCGACGGCGTGGTGGTGTCCCTAGCGAAGGCTGCTGATGTGGATTTGCAGGGTACGGTCCTCAAGGCGAGAGCTTCCCTGCCTGCCAGGAGGGAATTGTTGTTTCAGCCCACAGAGAAGACGACAGAGAAGGTGATGCCCATCATCTCCCAGAAACAGTCTCCCCTGGTCAAGAAGAAGGGGGGCACGGTAGTCCTGCAGGACACACACATCTCCTCGGAGGAGGAGCTTTCTACTCTCCAGACCATCGTGGAGAAGAAATCCGTCGAGGCCAAGTCCTACGGGAGGGATCCAGACGAGGGAGACGTCGAGAGTGGCAACAAGACCGACGAGGAGTAGCATGCTGTGGAGGAGTTGGAGAACCCTACACCGCTGCCTCTGTCGCTCCCACTTCTGCCACCTCAGCAACCACCTCAACCCCCGGCAGACATTTCGGTGTACATCTTCCAGGCACTTCACACATTGTGTTCGGAGATTCGGACGAGGATGACCCTCCCGCCGACGGAGGATCCTGTAACGCCGGTAGATCCTGCGGCACTGGGGCCATCAGGTGCACCCCCCCACCAAGAAGTGCACACTCCACCACCTTTTATCCCGTTGCCCTCCTCTCCTCTGCCAAGGGAGGATATGGACCCCGACACGGCGGGAACGGGCACGTACGACGGCGACGGCGGGTTAGGAGACCTCCCATCTCCGCCATCCAGAGCCTCACCGCCCGACGAGATCAGCTCATTCCATTCCATGATCCCTAGGGCCTCGGACCTGTTTCAGCTGACCCCCGATGAAAGGAAGAAAGAGGGTTTCCTGTACCAGCGCCGCAACGCAAGGGGGAAGACTGTGCTGTCGATTCCTCTGATGGACATTTGGGACTAGGGACTGCCCCTTATGAAAAACCCGTCCTCGGCCCCGGCGAAGAGGGACGGGTAGAAAAAGAAGTACACAGTGCAGGATTCTGCACCCAAGTATTTGAGGACCCAGGCTTCCCTGGATTCAGTAGTCTCGGTGGCGGCGAGCAAGAAATCCTCTGGCTCGGCTGCGTTAGCGACCTCCTTTCCCCCCGAACAGCGAGGAGAAGAGTTGGATGCCATGGGATGATGAGCCATCATATCGGCAGCGACGACTATCAAGGCGGCCAACGCCCTTGCCATAGTGGAACGCCGCGACAGGGAGCTCTGGTTCAAGATTGCTCCCCTCCTGGACTTCCTTCCCGATGATAAGAGGGGGGAATTATTGGAGATCCTGCAGGGGGGCGAGGTGGCATTGGACCATGCCATCACAGTGGCCATGGACATTGGCGACACAGGATTCCGCCAGTTGGGCAACAGCTTTTGCCTTTGTCTCCGGGGACGGCTGAAGGCCAACAACTTTTGCCAGGAGGTGCAGTCGAGGGTATTGGACATGCCCTTTGACTCGGATAATTTGTTCGGAATGACTGTGGACGAGTCCTTTCAGGCCATCAAGGCGGATACGGAGATGGCTCGTGCCTTGGGCACGCTGCAACAACCTCCGGAGGAAAATCCCAAGGTTCCTTCAAGGGTTTTGGCGGAAGCTCATCGTCTTACCGTCAACCGTCCCGCTCTTCGGCCCAGGAGGCCTACAGGGGCCGCTCAAGTCCGGAGGAGGTCGCTGTCAAGGTCCCCAAGACAGCACCACTGCAGCGAAGCAAGATTGTACCGGCCATGACGCCGTGCCCCTACCCGCGCACCCTTGTGGGAGGCCGGCTGGCGAACTTCGTCAGCGTGTGGAAGTCCATCTCCACTGACCGTCGGGTGCTGGACGCTGTGGCCCACGGACACACCCTGGAATTCCAATGAAAGGGTCCTTGCATACCACCAGTAGCCAAGCAGGAAAACCACGTCCCTCAGCTTCTGCTGTAGGTGTGTGGGTCATGCTGAGGAAGGGCGCCATAGAGCTCGTTCCAAATAGGCTTGGGGGCTCCAGAGTGTACTCTCGGTACTTCGTCAAGAAGAAGATGGGCGGTTGGAGACCCATTCTGGACCTTCGCCGTCTGAACAAGTACATCAGATCCCAAAAGTTTTGGATGGTCCCCCTTCAGCACGTGCTGGGACAGCTGGAAGAAGGGGATTTCCTATCATCGCCGGATTTGGAGGATGCCTACTTTCACATCCCCATTCACAAGGGACACCATACATTTCTGCGCTTTGTGGTTCAAGGGCAACATTATCGGTTCAAGCCCCTTCCCTTTGGATTGAAGTCGGCGCCAAGGGTTTTCACCAAGTGCCTGGCGCCAGTGGCGGCGCAGTTGCATCTACGAGGGATCCACGTGTACCCCTACCTAAACGACTGGCTCATCCGAGTGAAATTGAGGGAGATCGCCACCGCACACACAGCGGAAACTGTCCAGCTGCTAACGGAACTGGGGTTCTCAGTGAACTATGCAAAGTCTTGCTTGGTGCCATCGCAAGACGCGCTGTTTCTGCGGTCTCGATTCAACATAGTGTCATGCCTGGCGTGGCCATCGGAGGAGAGGATAGCGGCCATCCTGGGCAAGGTACAACTGCTGTTGGCCCTGAAGATCGCATGGGTGAGGTCCATCAAGTCCCTTCTTGGCACAATGTCGTCATGCATATACCTCATTCGGCTGTGCAGACTGCGTATGCGGCCACTGCAAGAGTTCCTCGACGCCCGTTGGATCCAGGTATTGGGAAGCTTTGAGGACAAGATCTCTCTCGACAAGGATTTCCGTCGAGCGATACTGTGGTGGGGAGTCGGCACACATCTGTCGGTGGGCGTGGACTTCCAGACCACACCTCATCAGGAGATAGTCACGACGGAGGCCTCCCTGGAGGTATGGGGCGTGCAACCCTGAGGTCTCCACGCAAGAGGGCTGTGGCTAACGGAGGAGAAATAGTTGCATATCTACGTACTGGAGCTATGGGCAGTGTTTTGGGTTCAAGTCCTTCCTTCCGTCCCTTAAGGGCAAGGTGATAAGGGTCTTCATGGACAACACCACCGCAATGTTCTACATCCGGAAGCAGGGGGGCAACAGATCCCCAGCGCTCTCCAAAGAGGCGCAGGACCTATGGGACTGGGCCGTTGCCCAAGGGATGTTCCAAGTCCCGTTGCATCGGGCAGGAGTGAAGAACACCATTGCTGACTCCCTCAGCAGGGAGCTGTGTTCTTACGACCCAGTTACAGAGCTTCCTGGAGGAAAACAACATCCTAGACCCCTACCAATCAGGATTTGGAGCAGGCCACGGAACAGAGACCACCCTAATTTGCGCCCCGGATGATCTTCTCGAGACTGCCAACAATGGTGATATCAGCATGCTTGTCATGCCTGACCTGTCGGCAGCCTTCGATACAGTGAACCTCGGCATACTTGAATCCAGACTTTCATCACTGGCACATATGTCCAAAAAGGCCATTCAATGGTTTACATCCTTTTTGTCGAATCGCTCTCAACAGGTAAAGGCAGGCTTCTACCTGTCCAAAGCCCTGCCTGTAAACTGTGGAGTCCAACAGGCTTCATCCTCGTCTCCAACACCATTTAATCTATACATCCACCCATTACTTAATATATTTGCCTAATTCGATCTGCGTTACCATTGAAATGCGGACGATACACAGATATATGTACATCTAAGGCAGCCTCTGGAGGCAGTGGAGCGTATATTAAAATGCGCCAAAAAAAATAAATCGTGGATGCTGGACAATAAACACCAATTAAATCCTTCTAAGATGGAGATTATTGTCCTTGGTCCAAAAAAGAAATTGACCAATGTGTTGGACTTGGTAACCTGTCCAACCTTGTTTGGAATGACTACTAAATATACACAGACAGTAGTTGTATTTGGCAGTGCAGTATGAGTTGCAACCTACAGGTCAACCAAATCATTAAGGCCTGTTACTTCCAAACCTTTACTCCCTCTCATCTCTGAGAAAGATACTCCAGTGGTGGAGGGAGCTCTTATGAACACCAAATTGTACTATTTTGTGACGCCCTGTTGGCTGGTATACTGAAATGCCAACTTTAGCAGCTTCAGGTCACGCAGAATTCATAAGTGCGATTGATTTTTTTCACTACCACAAAATGCACCGATAGCACAGTTCTGGAAGAGTCTTCACTGGCTCCTAGTGCAGCAGCAAATACAATTGTATGCCTCGTTTTTAAATGTATTCATGGCCTTGCTCCACCTTATTTTACATCCAGGATTGTAAGTCACCAGCCCACTTGTACACAGAAATTCATGCGAAAGGGCTTGTTAGAAATCCCCGTACCAAAAGTACCACCTGGGGTGACAGACGTTTCTCCTCTGTAGGCCCACGTGCCTAGAACTCCTTTCCTCTACAATTACAGCAAACTGACTCTTTAACAACTTTTCGGAAGCAACTGAAAACATATCTGTTCAAGTAGCTCTTAGTAAACTGGTATAGGTAATCTACTGTTATTTGATTATAAGGTATTAGCCAAATTGATGGAATATAATTGATCGAATGGTACATGTGACCAAATTCGTCCAGTTCCATTCGATCAATTATAAAAAAAAAAAAAAACACACATCGGGAGCGGGGATTGCGTGGGTGTTCCCCGCTCCCCATGTTGGGTATTTTTGGCCTTTGAGGGTTGTGTGGGTGTCCCCCGCTTCCTGAACATTGGAGGTGGGGACCAAAAAAAGAAATTAAAAGGGCCCCTGCGGCGCCGGGAGAGGCGGCGGATGGAGAACAGGTAAGTAGTGGGGTTCGGGGGATGTATAGGGAATTGGAGGGACATGGGTTTGGTGAGTTTGGCCGCGGTAAAATTGTATTTTCAGCGTAAATGACTACGATCAATTCCGCCGCAAACAATTCTGCCACGGTCATACAACCCAAATCCGATTATAACTCCATCTGCGCCCGGATGCAGTTTGCTGCCAGGCTCCCTTTTGGGATATGTGCAGTATAAATATAAAAGTCAATCCTGCTTTCCTCCATGGGTTCTGGCATCTATATTTTATTATAGTAGCACACAGCACTTTCTGTGCAGTGCTGCTGGAAGCTATTGAGCTTTCCTTTTTATTTTACCTGTATTAACACAAGTTACCAGGGCAGGGGGATACCCTTTTGTCCCTTCTGTATTTTATTTTGTTAGATCAGCACCCCCCATCTTATGTGGAGTGCTGAGGGGATACATTGTCCATTTTGTCCCTTTTCCAGTAACTTTTAGTTACTGTTAAAAGTTCATCCGAGAGGCTGGTGATGGCAGTGAACCTTTTTGCATGTCTTTTTGTGGACTTTTGTCACCGGGTGTAATCGTAGTTGCAACAGGAGCACTAGGGTCTCCATTGACTAAATGGTGGTTTTTTTAAACCCTGTTCATGATGACTTGTTCTTACTTGAGCTTTTTTCTACCTGCCTGGGTGGGGGAGGTCTTGATGGTCTTTTGTCTTTGGCAGGTTCCCCTTGGAAAGCCTGCCAAGGGTTCCCGCGTGTCGGAAAGGACAAGAAGTGGGGGAGGCAACCGAAACTCGCCATGTCTTTGTCCTACAGTGTGCCTGCTGGAACCGGTTTGAACTGGGAGACTAGCGGTCCCCTTGGACAGTCACCCCCCCAGATTTGCATGAAGGCTTGTCTGGCAATTGGTGGGCTCAACCAGTTTTCCTACATAAAAGACAAGGGTGCTGCAGTTGACCCGTGGAACTGAAGAGCTAAAGAACCAGGGCATCTGCAGCCACCTCCAGCGACTGCCAGAGCTGCCTGGGTAACTGCTGCAGTCCTGACCTCAACATCTGTGTGACCGGGAATCTCTGAAGCGGACAACTTCCTCTGTTGGAATGGTGGGCCTAACCAGACTCAAGATTAACTGCATTTTGTGCCCTCGCTAAAGGAACTGCGACCTCCACGGCCCACAATTCGCCAATACCCAGGGACATGTGCTATTCTGCGGTGCAATGTCAGCCGACGCATGGTTTTACCCAAAACCTTTCAGGTTTCCTCCTGGAATTCCAGAGTCTGGATCCCGCTCCTGAAAGTCCCCTCAGCCAAGACAAGGACCGAGAACTGAAGCAAAGTCTACTGCACGACAACTGCCATTCAATTGAGCCTTGCAAAAGGCGCCAATGAGCCAGTGCATAGATCTCATGCATGGTATTCAACTCCTCGAGGGCAACCACCAGATCCATTGCAAGTTCTTTTCTTCAGTCACCAAGACCAAGAATCCAGAACCAAGAGTGCTGTCAAATCCAGAACCGGAGTCTGCTGTCACCTCTCTAGTTTGTGACATTTTGATTTAAGAAAGACAACATTGAATTAAAATTAGCTATGCTGCTGCATCTTCTCTCTATTATAATACTGTGTCTGGAGATATCCCCTGCACCCAGGATAACCCCCCTCCCACATTCAGTGACCCTGGTTTCTGTTTACAAGTACTCTCTAAAAGGAATCTAGCAGGAAGCCTGCTCTCTGGAACTACTCACCTCCTTTTCTATGGGAACATCAATCACAGTACACCCACTAGTCCTAGCACCAACCATGAGAGCAGTCTCCTAATCTTGCACACAGCTCGCTTCAGAAATCATTGTATGTATCTGTCGTTTCATAGTCTGCAATCGTTCTGAACCATTATTGACCTCATTCAGTTTGACAAACAATAATGGTTGGCTGGCATGTATCAACCTCCTTAGTTTGCCATCCTTAATAGACAAACACTCGTATCTGAGGCCATGCAAGTCTGTCGCTCTTTAGTCAAGGTTCAACTGTACTCTGATTTATTGGCCTGTATTCTAAAGGGGCTGGCTTGTATCATCTTCGGTTGGTCTGCATTTTCGTTGGTCTGCCTGTATTTACATCAGACTGTAAGAGATGGATTTCTATACCCTGGCCTGGTGGACCGATCTATAGGAGGCCAACCTAGTTTGTGAACAGGGACAACTCTGGTAGCTGTAGCGAAACCAATCAAGATAGCATGGAGAGTGGTGAAGGCTAGTGTAGTCTGGGGTCAAACAAAAAAACACTGTTGCACTGCATTTAAAGATGCATTGTGCAATGATAAAACGTTACCCAAAAAATAAAACATGTATCAAGAAAAGGGAAACCTAGTTTCCCAGCACTGACAGCCTTAAGGATGGGTTATTTTCCCCTTAACAATGAGCAAAGGTGCAGTGGAGTGGAGCTGAAGGCTTCACTTCACTGTAAAAAGTCAGGACGCACTTAAAAAACAAAGCAAAAAGGTTGGGCATCCATATGAATGGAGGGTAACTTGCTAAAAAGAGAAAACCATCCAACAGACTGATGTGTAATTTCTACAGCTAGCTTGTATTTTCTTCAGTTGGCTTTCATTTTCTTTGGTTGACCTGTATTATCTGGCTGGCCTGTATTTCCATTGGTTGGCCTGTATTTTCATGCCGGTTGAGCGGCCTGTGCATGGGTTGTTCTGTTTGTGCATTAGTTGGCCAATGTTAAGATGGATTTCTAAACTCTGACCTGGTGGGCAGAGGTTTAGGAGGCCACCCTAGTTTAGTGGAACAGGGAACCTTCTGGACCGGCCAGACCAATCACGGTAGCTTGGCAGGCGGTCAAGACTAAGTCTCAGGAGGGGTGAGCGTGATCAGAAGCCCATAATGAGGGCACACAGTAAAACTCCACAGAATACACTTGGACACGTGTATATCAAAAATATGCATACACTTATTATAGGCCTTAATTATTAATAAAGAACAGTAATATAAAACAGTTACCAGAAACACCTTTCACTATTTAACATGTATACAGTTACGTTTCACCTAAGGCGGTAAAGGGGAACAGTAGCCTTTTCTCAGCTCTTGATGAAGAAAAGAGGAATGTTCCAGTGCAGCACGTCTCGGCGCATGTGGGCAGGCAGGCAAGGCTCCTGCAGCGACCGTCGCCACAGCAGGGCGACATCGGGACCGCAAATGCTTGCGGCGTGGCACACTCTCTTAAAGCGTGACCTAGAGGAGCGAGGACTACGAAATTTGGTGAGAGAGGGCCCAGGACTGCAAGCTAGCGATTCCCCTCGTCAACTCGGGACAGCGGCGCCCCTATGCGATACCCCTGAGTTCAAGCTGGTTAGTTCGCTGGATGGCCCAGGAACACTTCTGATGAGGCTCTTTTGTAGGGTAATCCAGGGACGTCATTTCACCAAAATGCCAGGGTAGCGTAAGTGACATCACATGACACTTGACCTCTGATGACATCACAGGAAGTGATGACATTTGACCCCACCCTGAAGTGAATCACGAGAAGCGATGGAACACGACTTTTCACCCCTTGACAAAACAGGAAGTTGCATCACATAGCATTGTTACTAAGTACACTACGCACAATATGGTTACAATGTCATTATAAAGTGATATACATTTCATACAAGAATGGGTCACCATATGTATCATTAAGATCGGTGTGTATAGGCCCATGTTACCAAATTACCGTGAATGCAGCAGACCCCCCCAGTGGACAAATGATAATGATGTGTTTATTATGTAACACTTGCGCTTAAGTTCTTTATATAGAACAAATATACATACAATATCACCCAACATGTGTTGGTACTCATTTATCGACTTCAGACGAATGAAAGGCTGAGTTGAGGTGTTTAAGAACAGACTAAATCAGTGTCTCACCCCCTAAACTGTGCCTGAAATTAACCTTTAATGAGTTTAGCAAATATTGTGTAGAATTCCAGAAAGACAAATTATTAGTTATTCCTATTCTTTCTTGTTTAGGGTCACTGCTGTAAGTGGTCAACTTGTGGAACCCCTGTTTTTTTAATTTTATTTTTTATTAGGCTTGAACAAGAAAGCCAGTCACTCCAGAAGTAAGAGCCACATGGGGCTGGCCACAGCCCAGGAGCTTGCATTTAAAAATAAAATGCATTTGAATTTCTTTTTTTACTTTTTATTAGAGGTTGCAAGGCGGACCACAGGGGTAGCAAGGGAGACCTCTAAATGACATCCCTGGGGTAATTGGGAGGTGCCGAGAGTATTTGTTCCCACTACTATAAGGAGTTGAAGCGCCCTTGCAGGCCTTCAGTGATCGATGCAAAAACAGTGGTCCGACGGGACAACTGCGGACTCTGGGTGCCAAACCTTCTAGCATGTCTCTGGCGGTTCCATAGGTCTGCTTTAGCATTTCCGGATACTTGGCTCGTTCTGTAGTTCTGAGGGTAGTTCAGTTGATCGACCTGGAATGGATGCAGAGCCCCTTCCTTAGCCAAGATTTGTTTAGCGCGCAAATCTGGCATAACCCCTGGAAGATCTGCTCTCTTGCATGCACACCAGGCATTGGCCAATCATGGCCCACAGTGATTCCAGTCAGTCAGGCATATCGGACATACTGGCACAAGTAGTGTTTTGGGACCAGACAGTCCCCATCCTCTTCCTGGGCACTAGCAAACGTGACATGCAGGAGCCAACTAAAGTTGCGGTTTTCGTGGTAGGCTGCATGCCCAAATAAGGGATTCCCGGGTCAGCTCGACCTGGGGAAAGGCAAAGGGACAAAATGGCAAAAGGACAGAACAAAAGACTTTGTGGCATGGCCATTTTCGGCACTGGCCACAGTCTTCAGCCAAACGCAGTAAACGCGATATGGTTAATTAAAAAGAAGTAAAAAATACTATAAAAGTAAACTGCTGCCACCAGTTCGTCCTAGGAACACTTGTACAATCACCAGAAAATCCTTAGAGGGTGTCTAGGGCCATAAAACAAAAGGACCCCTATGCTCTGTACTGCGAGTACCTGGCACATAGATAAAAAGTTACCAAGAAATTGCAACATAGTCAAAGACTAAGGGAAACATAGTTTCCCAGTACTGACCATCTGAAGGATGTCAGTTTCCCCATAACGATGAGCAAAAACCCAGATGAGTGCAGCTGAAGGCTGTGCTCCCCTGGAAAAGTCAGGTTAGGTTAGCCAAACAAAAAAAAAAGGTTGGGGGTCCATAAATGATGGGAAAATTGTACCTAAGGGAAATCTTTCCCAACAGCCAACCATATAGTTGGTTTGCTAGTGTTTTTGTCAATTTTCTGACTGCATTTATTTACTTGTTAGTTTGCCTGCCTGCCTGCCTTCACATCAGTCGCTTTTTCCTTGTTTGCAGATTATGCACGCAAACTTTTTTCTTATGTGAAATTTCCGCCTTTTGAAGACTGCACATAAAGAAGACAGATTTATTTTGGTCAATGTTGTGCTGCCCTCAGAAAGCAGAAATACCATGAATTATGGGGGTTTCACCCTCCCCACCCCCGAACCTCCCTTTCATCCTTGCTCCCCCACCACCTCCTCTCGCCCCAGCATACTTAACACACACCCACACACACACTAACACACACACACAAACACTAACACACTAACACACACTAACACACACACACTAACACACACACTAACACACACACACACTAACACACACACACACTAACACACTAACACACTAACACACTAACACACTAACACACTAACACACACACACTAACACACTAACACACGAACACACTAACTAACACACACTAACACACACACTTACTTTCCCCCCCCTTGGTCTTTCTAAATCAGTCATTTTAAAAAAATCTTTATTTTCACTTGGAACGTCTTTTTTCTGATTATGCCTTTCTGTGTCTGTTGATATGTCTGCTGATCTACAGCTGTCTGTTTCTTATGTTTGTATATACGTGTGCTGCTGAATGGTCTGTATTCCAGCATCTATGTATTTCAGAGAGCATGCCTATCTATGCCCAACCTCCTGTGGATGCTCCAGAGAGCATGCATAGTGGGCCTTGTGATTGGGTAATCTGTGGGACACCCTCCAGTGTGCCAGAGTATGGGTGGCCTCTATGCCTATGACAAAGATTCAACATGGCATTTTTTGTACTGAGTTTCTTTTCTTCTATCCCTCCACACTTCAGTGCCAGAATATTTCTGGAGTTTGTGAAAATATCCTGAGCTGCAGCCCGGAGCCCCTTCTGAGCCAGCGGGCCTCGCTAGAGACAGTGCAATTGGTTCCTGTGCCCCCCGAGGAAAGCCTGGTAAGCAACCTGCATCTGCACGTGATATGTTGGTGCCTTCACCCACAAACAGCAATAATCTAGATCATTGCAAACACCAGCTATCATGTGTCGGGTCCTTTCATCCACTCAAGGACTCTAGCCTCTCGCACACACCTGTGATTCTACATCTGCTATAATTTAAATACATAAATACTTTCCAGTCTTCACATTGTAGATGTCTTTAAATGTTTTCAGCATCTTAAATCTCTGTAGGTGTAGACTTGAAGCTGAAGTGCTGAGCCAATACATTGCTCCAATACCTACAGCGAATCATTCTGCAAGGCTTGCATGTCTCAGTTCAGTGCAATACATTATGCAAATTTAGAGTGACTGTCACAGAAAAGCTTCTACAAACACCTGTGGGAGAGGATTCACAGTTTGGGCACACCAGAAGATTTACCTTTTCTGTGCGTGGGCGGAATTGCCCCCCTGACTTTCAGGAATGGCCTTTTACATGTGTAAGTGAAGGTAACCATTTGTAAGAAATACCTCTCGGATGTGCAGAAGAAATTACCTTTTTCGTGCACTATTATGTGAAGGGTAGGAGCAGGAATTGCTACGGGGATTGGGGATTGAATCAATGGCCCGTGGACTAATAGTAGAGGGGTTGTCTTTTATTGAAAGCTATTGACCCCTCCAATGTAGTGGTTCTGTTAGGTGGGCAGTAGCTTGTGAGTATGGGTGCAAAAAACCCAAAAGTGGTCCCTGCTGTGTGGGTGCCAAAGTGTTTCTTTTTTGTATTTTAAATATTTTTCATGACTGGTGTGCTAACCTTTTCCCCTGAAGCCTCCTTTTTAAAAGCATCATCAGAGATGCATATCTGGTTGTGCTCCTAAGCCTCTGAGGGATTGGGTTTTTCAGAAGCCACCCTGCTCCCTGTGTTTTCTCAGAAAGCTGGCTGTAAGGACTCCGTCCGTTGCAGGCAGGTTTGTGTGGCTGATTATACTCTAGTTCAGCCGCTGCTATCCTAGGTTTGTCACTGCTGAGAAACCCCTCAGTAAATTGTGGTAGGTCAGACAGAGGAGGTGGCCACAGTGGCATAGTTCAACACTGCTTCATTAAGTAAAGTAAAGAAAAAGCTGTCCTAGTCCCTGCTTCTAAAATGAGTTCCCTAACCTATAAAATAACAAAAAAGTGTTTGTCAGGATGTCTCAAAAATCTGAAATCAGTCCTCTCTCCCAAACCTAAGCTAGCTGAACACTACTCTGCTTATTGAAAAAGAAGGCTCCTAAGCTCTGGCTTAGTTAACAGTTACTCCACCACAGGAAGTAGTGATGGCTGGTTTCTGACCTTCCACCCAGTGCCCAGGGAGACCTTTGTGTCTCCAAACCAAAGAATGTTTTCAAAAGAAAAATGTCTCACAAAGTTGCTGTTTTGTTTAAAGCAATGCCCTCAACAAACCATCGGATTTGATTCCGTTTCCATGGATAATGCATATCTACACCGGGAGACTTGGTACTCCTGAGTACAAGAATGTTTGTTCCTGGGCCCTCCTGGGCACTTACTTCTCATGACCTTGGGTAGATGCTAGGCTTCCTCGGTCCAGTTCTTGTTTTTTTATGTTTCAGTGGTTTGGCCCTTTTTCTAGCCCCAGGTGGGCTCTGGGTGTCTTGGCCCAGTTGGTTTTGTTTGGTTTCATTCTGCCTGTCCTGGGTTACATTCTTGGTGAGCACATCGCAGACCGCAGGCTTCTTACACCTTTGCTTGTTTGGTTTTGTTTTCCTGTCCTGGGGGATGCTCTTGGTTGGCACCTCTCGGGCTTCGGGCTTCTCTCGCCCTATTGGTGGCGGTACTCAAGTGGTCTCCTACTGCGGGTAGCGTTGCCGTCTATGTTCCAGGATGCTAGTAGCTCTTGACTTCATTGGTGGTGGTGCTTCCTTCCTCAGTGGCCCCTCTCTGGCTTCAGGTTCTGTTACGCCAAGCTACAACATTCTCTGTGCTGTCTCTGGGTTCCACCCACCACAGTGTCTGATTCGTACTCTGCTCCTCCACTTCGCGGCAAGCCTTCCTTCCTCAATCTATGGAGGATTCTCTCCCTCTCTTTGGATATTCAGTGGTCTTTAAGTTCCTCCCTGGAGTGGAAGAAGAAACTTGATTGGTGCTGGCGTCCACAAGAAGGTGATGACAAATACAGGCCAGAAACTGAGCCCTCCACTTTAAAGGGGCCCTACATATAATTGCACTTTTCACTTTCCATGTAACCAATAAACATGTCCTACTTATGGGAAAGGGAAGATGGGCAGCTAGCCTTCTTTAGGCATTCCTTGTCCGTAGTGGGGTGGCGGGGGGGTCACCCCAGTGGTATCCCGCTTACCCTGACCCTTAGGCCGGGTGTTGCTTAGTGGACTCCTCTCCCTAGTCCCAAGGGGGGTGGCTTCTCTTTGGGGAGAAGGGATGAATTATTTGGATTTGTCACGAAATGAATTACCTACTGCAGTGGCTAGGCATTGCTGCCTGTCAGAGCGGGAGTAGGACAATGAGATTTCCATAAATGGTATGGCTATGGCCACTCTTTGAGATAAAGGCCTACAGTTGCCAGAACCGGATAGATGACCTATTTGTGAATGCGGTCTGGATTCAAGCCTGAATCCACACCTGGAGGCAGGGCCCAGGAAGAAGGTTGGAAATGTGACAGCCTCCAGTGATTGGCTGGCTGCCAAAAGTTTAAGTGGATGCAACCATCTTTCCACTCTGCTCCCAGATTTATGTTTTAACCAACGTGATGCTTCATCTTTTCTTTGTGGGACCAGAGGACGCGATAGGCACAGATAATGGCTGTCTGTAGAGGAATTATATACGTCAGAAAAAACCAGACTTCAAGTGCCTAGTGGATATCTTTGTACTGACGATCAACTGAACTGTAGGTCAAAGTCAGATCACACACCCTCCAGACTCCTCTGCTCCCAGGAAAGACATGTTGCCCTGTTCCAGCGCAGACCTCACAGGAAGAGTCAAAAGCACGGGATGTGGTTGATATCTTTTACTCATCTTTGTCTCCGGTAAGTGAAAGGTAATGTCTGGGCTCTGAACGTTTCTGTTGAGCGCCTGAACTACCTACCTCTTCTGGGCCTACTGTGCTTATGTGGCATCGTAAGTGCACCTTCAGTGAATCAGACAGCTGAACTGCACTCCAGCTCCAGCAGTTCTGCTCCCCCTCTGCACAGCAGCATTCATAGTGGCTCCATAGTATTTGATGTAGATCCTCTTTCGTGCTACTACTGGCCCCTCAGCTTGCTTGGCTCAAGCTTAATTTGTCATTGGTCAGAAACAGCTGAGGATAACCCAACTGAAAGGCTTGGATTATATTTAGAAAGGCACCTGAGTGAACCTGTTGTGAAGACTTATCGATAACACTGGGTCCACCCTCAAACACTTGGTCATGAACAAACCATTTTGAAGCTGGTCCATCTCCCTATTATTTCCTGTGTGACATCGAATTCCAGTTGAGCCTATGCCAGTCCACAGGTACTCTTTGGGTAGTAGTGGTCAAACATTGTACCCGAACGCAACAGTAGATCCTTGTTTTTGCATTTTGCCTTACAGGTAGGCTCAAGTCCTGAAAGCTCCTTCTACAGCCCTTTGGTGCAGATTAAGTATTTTAAATGGTAATTAAATACTTATGAACTGTTTCATAACTGTAAATCTTATTTTCATAACCTCTCGTAGGACATCCTATTGATCAAAGACATTCTGTTACACCATATATTCTTGCCTACATAGCGCCTCTTCTGAATCGACCTTGACCACTGCTACCACCTAGCGAGATATGGAAAGCTTAAAAAAATAGTTTACACGTTTGTAAATCCATAGAAAAACACTCTACCAGTGGTTGAGTTATGTCTGGGGAGGGTATGATTGTCTCAGCATAGAAAATGGCACTTTAAATGGCTGAGTGGGAGGGGGGCGATAATGGCATAGACCCCTGTGTGGTGATGGCCTTGTTTTCGATCACAGATATCAGCACGTGGCGGCAGTAAATGGTGTTTTAAGGTGGGTGGCTTCTTACTTCTTATGGTATATCTTGCCAGGACTTTGACGTGACTCCTTTGTCAGAGGTTAATATAACCTTTGTCAGGAGGCCCTGCAGGTTTCACACAAGAGCAGACCAGGAAGTATAGCCCAAAGAAGGAGGGAGCCAAAAGAAATGTTCACGCAAAAGTGATCCAGTCCGTCTTCATCCTTCAGGAAACTGAGTAGGTGCTGTACCCCAAGGACTATCTACAACCAAGTTCCTGATGCAATGGTTCCATACATCTGCCAATAGGTTGGACCAACCAAGCCTGCCAGAACCAGTCTATTCTGTTGGCTTTGGGGAGACCTATATCTCTTCCTCCATTTGTTATCCTCTCCCCACCCTTGGTTAGCGTCTCCTCCAGTTGTTGGCACCACAGCCCCTTGACTATTGCCTCCTCCTTATACCACCCCTTCCAACAGCTGACTGCAACCTACATTACTGGACTACCACTCACTTCTGTTGTCACCATTTCCTCCCACCTCCTCCTGATGTTATCACCTCCATCAACTCTGCTCGCCCCTTTATCTTCACCATCTCCAATTCCTCACCTTTAACGCCTTCCAATGCTCCCCTGCCGCCTGACACAATATTCTCCAGCAACCCACCCTGACCAAGTGGGGCAGTGAGCCTTTATACTGTGTACACCCTCCCCCACCTCCCATTACCCCCATAGTTGGGAGTAGCATGGAGGTTCCGCACCAGTGTCCTGTAAGTAGTGAAGCACTGTGAGTGGATGCTAGTTGGAGTGCACCCGATATTTGTTTAGGCCTAGGGGGCTGGGCTAAATCCATAAGAAGCTTGTCTGTTTTGTCTCCTGGTTTTCCCTCTCTGATGCTCCTTAGTGTTGAGCTGGGACTATACGCCTTGCTAGCATGTACATTCAATGCTGGAATCAATGTGACTAAGTCGGGAAAGCTTTGTTTCTGTTTTGGCTTCACCAGCGGGGTGCAACAGAGACATTGTATCCCCAGCATGTGCTGCTTTTACCAGGAAAAAGGGAATCTTTCTTTATTTCTTGTATTCTGGGTACTGTGTTCCAGGAGCCCCAGGTTTGCAAAAATATAACCACAGAACAGTGTTTGCTACAGGCTCTTTTAACTACTTGAAATAGCCCCTTTGATGTAATGTAACTACATCTAAACACTGTATCTAAATACATGCTACTGTTGTCAAATGACTGCTAACTGTGAGGAGTCTGAAACGAGAGGCAGCACAAAGTGGTAATATTCTCAACATCAGACATATTCGTTAAAACAAAAGGGTTGGATGAAGGCCTCTATCCCTATCCCAAAGAGAGAAACTGAAACTAAAGACCAGTCCGTGTCTAGTCTTGAAAAACGTATAAACTTTCCTTGTGTCCAAAACATACTAATCTGACACTTATATGTCAAAAATTTTATATTGGTAAAATTTATAATTGGTAAAAAGTGTTCATAAGCACAACAAACAAATGCAGTAGAAGTAATTATCTCCATGGAGAACTCCTTGGATCCAGAGGGTGGTTCCCCGCTCCTGGATTTAGGTAGAATGGTGAGGAACTTGAAAGGTGAGCAGGTAAGAAACCCTTGGGTGACTCAACCGCTAGTCCCTGGGGATCTGTCATCCAAGTGGCCAGGACACTGCCATAGCTTTTGGATCCAGTTCCTAGGGGTGGACCAGTGTGGGAGGATCACCTGGATGAGAGGCCTTGATGGTGAGACGCGGTATCCCCTTCCCTGCCTTTACCCCATTGTAGCAGGTAGGATAGCTAGGAACTCAAACCACCCCCCACCCCCGTTTCCCCACATAAACACTTTCTCACGGGCAGTTCACTCCGTGAGCATGATCGACAACAACTAACACCAGAGCTGTATAACTGACATGTCCCAACACCATGGTCCGGCAATTACGGATCATTACACACACCTGACTTCCATCATACTTTCTCACACAGATAAAAGGCAGAGCACGAAAGCACACTCTGAGCGAGGCAAACACACGAGGAAACAGCAGTTCCAAGATGGCAGTTTAATACAAGGAAAAATATGGCGAGACCAGAGAGGGGTGCCGAGGGTGGGGGGTGGGATGGGGTGACAGTACCGTTGAACATTACAGACGTTACTTTCTGCCTCATAATACCACCCTCAGGATCAGGTAGCGGCTGCTGTCCCATGGCCACAGAGGAGGAGACCTTTACCAGGGAATAAGTGATTACTTGATTACTTCTGTAAGGAAGACATGGTATCAACAGTAAGACAGACACAAGTGACCACAGTTCAAGGGTGTTTATTGAACTTTCTAAAAGTGTTTGAAAAACGTATATCTAATCCTAAATCTACAGATGGGAGCAAGCTATGGCCAACACATAATAATGCAGTCCTAGTAGTGTCTTGTCAAAATAAAAAGGACCTATCCTTTCCTCTAAATGCAAATAGTGTGGGAAATAATGTTATGAAAAAAGTGTTCACAAAATTATATGTCAGGATGTTCAGGCCGTTGGCCTCCCATCCCCACATTTCCAGCACGGGACAAGGCGGTACACTCGGGCTTAGCACAGTCTCTGGCTTCTGTTGCACTATACAGTTCAACCATTAGCATCAGGGCCTTCCGTGCCCAAGTCTCTGTCTTTCAAAGTCTCTTAATTCAGAGGGCCTGATGCAACACACAAACAAGTTCTTTTCCTCTCAAATTCTTAGGCAATTGACTATTCACCTTGGATGCCACTCAGCCAGGCTCAGATCCTCTCAACACCATGTTTGTAAATTTTGTATGCATCCAATTTCTCATAGAATTCTTTCGGGTGACTCATGCTTCACCCCGGATGCCCCTCAGCCGGCTCAGATCTCCGATCGCCCTCAGTCTGGCTCAGATCAGCTTTATATATCTTCATCAACTATAAAAGACTTTCAAATGTGTACAGGGCTGTGCTTGACCCGTTGCAGGACTATGAGGACAGTTTTTCTGAAGTCTAACTAATAGCTTAGTAAAACCATTCAACTGAGGCAGTACAAGACTCCGCTCTTAGTATAAGGCTGTACCACCTGAGTTCATGGTAGCATATACAGACCAGCCAGGCTTATCTTAGGAGGGAGAGAGGGCTGTCGAATCAGTCCAAATGAAATTGTAATACAAATGATCCAAAGAAACACTGAAACACTTTATTTTCTTTTTTTTTTTTACTTCCGTATAGCTGTCTCAACAGAAGAGTTAATAAAGCTAAACATTTGTTACAAACAAGTCATCAAACCTGAACATAATCAACAAAATCAATGACACCAGTTCCCCGTTTTCACATAAAAACAAAAAAATTGTCGGCGTTAACCTTGAAATCAAGTAGAAATAAACAGGAGAATCACAAAAGGAATAAAAGAATACCTCTAGACTAGCTGACACTGTTATTAGCTATTTTCTGACCACTTTCATCAAAATCGAGTCCATATACCACCGCACAGGTTAGTTTTATATCATGACCTGCAATCGCACGCCCCCACCAGTTTTCCATATCATTGTCCTGGGGTGCGTACAACCCAAGATGACAAGTACGTTGAATACTCAGTCCAGGACAAACTGTGACAAGATGTCGTAATGACTCAACCCACTGGGGGAAATTAATCGGCTCTTCATAGTTTATATTGACCTTTACAGATGACTTACCAACATTTTCTTCCACTCGACTATCACATTTTTACTACTTTCTTCAGAATTTGTTGCGTAAATTTTATATGCTGGAATTAAAGGAGTTGCACACATTTTTCAAAATGCGCTTAGTGATTTCCAGATTGCAAATGAATATAAAGAATTGAACGATAGTTCATAACATATGGCTGTCATTGAAACATAAAATGGCAGACTCAGCACACGCCGCCAAAATTTTGCTTCAAGTTTGTGCCAGAATTGAGGATCCAAATTCCAGCCAGCTTCTGCTCCAAAAGTTATAGCAGGGACTACCTTTTGCGAGTAGAATATAATCACTGTTGATAAACTGAATTTCCCATACTCTCTGTTGATCTTAGCACCTTGAATTCCAAACTGTGTCATACGGGCTACTAAATCCTGCCTCCAGTGATGCTCGTTTAAGGAATTATTAAACATAACTCCAAGATAACGAATGCAATTTACTGAGTTCAAGATTTCCTTGTCGATTTTCCATTTGAAAGCTTTGTCTTTCCGGGTCCCTGATGAACCGATAGTCATTATTTTTGTTTTTTTGGCATTTAATTCAAGATCTTTGCAGTCCAAGTACTCATGTAGTTTCCTCAGTAGCCGTTGTAGTCCAATCTGCATACGATCAATTAAAACAAGGTTGTCCGCATATGTTATGCATTTAATATGAGTGGTGTTGATTTTGGGGGAAAAACAATGGGCCTGATCCAAATACTCCGACAAGTCTGAAATGAAAAGCTTAAATAGTTCGGCCGCCATAGGGCAACATTGTTTGACGCCTCTGTTAGTTGGAATTTTGTTTGATAGATCTCCTTGGTTATTTAGTCGTATCCGAATCGATGTGCCGGTATGAAGAGCTTTCACCGGTTCTAAGATGGATAGAGGACCGTTCCAATGCGTAAATTTCTGCCAAAAAAATCCATGGTTTACTTTGTCAAAAGCTTGGCGCATGTCTATAAAAGCCAAGTACAATTTCTTCTTTGTCTTTAGGGTTTCAAGCTTTAATATGTTCAGGATAAGCAAGTTTACTTCAACTCCTACTCCTGTTGTGAAACCGGTTTGGCGAATATCTGGTATCTTGGCATTACATGCCCAATGTGCCAGTTTTTGACGCAGAAATGAACCCAAGAAGGCTTCGATGAAATCTGCCCATTGTGAAGCATGTTTTTTAAGCATCACATTGGTGACCATATCAGGGCTAGCAGCATGGGAGTTCTTTAACTTCTTAATAGCATTCTCGATGTCAGATGATGTCATTTTGACATCCCAGATCACGTTGTTGTTCACTGATATACCACACGGTTCTTTTGGGGGTCTTTTGAAACACTTTGTATTAGAAAAAATAAAGGATTTATTTAAATACAAGTACAGATAAATCTGGGGGTAAGTAAGCACTAACACATTATATGAAATCACAATATAAAAACACAACACTATACTTGAAGGTACACAGACCAAAGTATAAGCCTTATTTGGAACCCCTGACAGTAGTTCTAGGGAAGTCAAAATCTTTTCATACACATTCAGTACAGGTCACACCTATTCTTGGGGAGTAAAATCCAATGGTTACTTTCAGATTACATTCCGTAATGCAAGGGCAGTAGACCCTACCAGTTATACAATGACTCTCAGTCCAAATCACATAATCAGTCAACTGGACAACATACGTTTTGTGAATAGTGGAACACT